>NC_090443.1:147823374-149073374 GCF_031143425.1 Pleurodeles waltl | reverse complement strand
TAGAAAGTGGTTTAAGTCGAAGCTAAAAAATGCCCTAAGTTAAAAGAAAATTAACTAAAACCTTATATAATTTCAACAAGTCAAGAGGACACCAAAGCACAATAATCCTAAATTTAAAAATAAGCATGTGGCTAAGAGCCAAATTCATGTAACAGTGTCAATTTAGACCAAATCCAATTCAAACGGTGGTCATTGAAAGCAGGAGGTTCTCCACTTCGGCAGATGACAAGACCGGAAAATCCATGCCAAATACTATTAAGGAGCAGGTGTATTCCAAAGCCCCAGAATCAACCAAGGCGGCATCCCGTACACTGTCCGTAAACAAGTTAATATCAACTTCCTCCAGGAAGGGTATCTCGTAATCAACCTCACGAAGCAAACGCAGCCGCAGCGCGCATGTCTGGGAATGAGCCCTCATCGGGAACATCAACAGATCTGCATCAACCACTGGGGGGCGTTGCTGTGAGAGACAGTCGTCTAGTGCATTTTCAAAAGAGCACCAACGGCACCGAAACACGGGCTGCACACAATCAAAAACCGGTCTGAATGACAGAGACCAGTCACACTCCAAATGTCCCAGGAGTGTTGCTCCAAAGTGCTGCATCATGCGTTCACGACACAGCTGCGCTGATGGGAGCACCCACATTTGTACTTGTTGCGGCAGGACAGCCATTGCGGAAAAACAACAGCAACAGCAAAACGCCGGCTAATAAAGCCAAAGTGATCGGAAATCCCCCAAAAATGCTTCTGAAAATTGAATGAATAGCCGAAGGTATTAAACCGAATATGGAAGAGAAGGTGTGAACGAAACCAACACCTATGGCTTTGAAAAAATGTGCCAATCCAGCTGTGCTGGACGCTTTAAATATACGTCCCACGAGTTCACCAAAGTGGCTCGGAAAGTTGGTATTTAACAGGGACTGTATTTCCGCTGATGACCTTACCACCTGAAGTGCGTAGGTCTCGCGTGCAGATGTGAGGGCCACATGCTTCTGAAACAATAAAGCCTTTAGTCTACTTAACTTGTCGAAATTCACCTTGGAAGAGGCAATGTGAGGCCAGATATCTGCTACCTCCCTTAATTTAGTGGGGGGAAACAACACATTCCCGCAGCAAGTAACGACCTTGGTGACCGAAACAACGTAAACTATTTCGGCCCGCATGCCACAACAGTCTTCACTATTGAGGAGGACGTAGCTGCCGTTTGAAAGCACCTGGAATGTGCGTTTAATCAAGGTGACCGGAACTCCCTTCAGATAGCAAGCCAGGTTCGCAACCGAGGCATTACATGCCCCATGCAAGGACAGCTGCTTACAAATCATCGAATGGCTGACTGAAGTCTCGCATTTACTACCGCTAAGAAAAACCTCTCTCATGCCATTGAGACATTTGTACAAGAAGGGAAGTTCCCACACCTCATGTATATAACTATCTCCCAGCTTTTCATATCTGCCTACCGGAACAAGAACTGAATTGTAGTGTAGAAATAGGCAGATTAATAACCCAGTGTATCAACCACTCAGCTGAGGGAATCTCGGCCACGGTAAACAGTAATCTTTCCAATTTTTCAACGTTAAGCATGACATAAGTCACCTCCTTCTTAGCCATCAGTTGTTGTTGTCGTGTCAAATTAAAGGAAAACAATATCTCCCTGGCCCTGATGTGCTGCCACGGAACGCGACCCGCCTTCAGTGTCTGAAGTGTCCAACCCAACTGCATAATGGACCTTGTTTGACTTTGTCCATGATATAAAGAAGACATATCAGATTGTATAATGTCTATGGCAGAAGAAACAATGTTGTCAATGGTATATATTCGGTCGGACAGGGTGTGAATTCCATTATCCACAACAGCTAATGCCTTTTTCAAATTTTCCTGATCTATCTGCCTTAACCGGGCCACAGCCTCTTGTTGGGAAAGTTTCCATATTTCATTGTACACTTCGTACAAGAAACGCTTCCTACGTGGTGTCTTCGGGCCTGACAAAAATTTTTGCAAGTCAGTGTCATTAGACAGGAGAGTGAGATGTGTCTTGACTGCATCTAGCGAGGATGATTTTAACCACTGTTGACACAATTTTCCCACAGTATATGTAGTATTCATTTCAGCATGTTCAGGTGATATGTAGCGAGGGTCTGCCCGACTCGTCCTGAAACCCCCCGAGGAGGTGACAAAACGTTGATGACACCCATTGGTGTCTATAGGCCACAATAACCACCCGCCCGGACGTGACAATGAAGTGTTAAATGTACCATTCTGGACCCAGTCTGTAAGTTCACTAAAAGTGGCATTGATATATTTCTGCCAATCCTTCATTTTTCTAGGGACAGGTATACTAGGCATATTCAATTCTCTAATCGTTGCTAAGCCCAAACAGCTAGTCTGTTGTACTGTTTCATTTAAAAAAATCATTTGGACGGGAATGAAACATGCTCTAAACATTGTTTCTCTACCCTGTGTCTGCCAATGTTTTGTTCCCCAAACACTTTTCAAATCAACATTATTTGACCAATATTCATAACTTTCAATCAACAGTCGGGAAACAAAAGAATCTGAATATATGAATTTCGTATTAGTCAACAACATTTGCTTATCTTTAGACGGAATTAACTTAAAATAATATGACTTAGGATTCATGTGATGATGCCCAGAAAAATACGCAAATTTGTCAGAATATGTTTTAGAACTCCCTTGCGGGGGAGTTGGGCAATGCTCCCATTGCGTATAGTCAAATATCGTTTTCAGACTACTTGCTTTATGTATAAAGTGGTGCCCATAATAATTATAGCAAAACATGTCACCATAATTGTCTTTAAACTGGTAAACATCTTCATTCTCAGAGACAGTATAGTATTGTAATTCAGTCATCATGGAATCAACTGTCTTCACATCCCAATCATCAGATACAATGCCTGGTATTACGATATCATTCATAGATAACTTTAGAACATACGGTATTTGAATTAACTCAGTGGGACCGTATATATCAAACATTACTTTATCCCACACAATCCATCCGGAATTGGTACTGCAGAAATGTTCACAAAGGACAAGTCTCTTTGAGCCTTATGTGATGAAAAATGTGGCTTCAACACCTCCTCCACCTGTTTAACCGCTGATCTCTCAGGAAGAAAATGACCATGTATCAACAGACAAAAGGTAACGACAAACCCTATCCAGAGAAAAAATGCTAACATAGTCAATAAGAGCCACAGATAGTTCCAAGGAAAAACAAAATACATATCTTTAAGCCAATAAATCAGCTTACGTGGACCTGGGTCAGTGGTTGAAGAGGCAAACGAGTCTGATAGACCATCGTTGTTGTTTGCAAAGTACCCAGAGGCAGTTTTTGAAAAAGGTGTCGCCGTATTCAATGGAGGAGTTGGTGTTTCTCGCGGTGGTACACTGTAGATAGCACCACCCGCAACATCAGTAGTCATGGTGACTCGATCAAATGTTTCCAAATTATTTGTCGTCAGTGGAACTAATACAAGATCATCTTCCACCCTCCCCAAGCACAGAGAGGCAACAGTGTTGGTACAAATAACTTGGAGCGGAACATCTTCCCCAGTAGTGAGAGGGATTCGGGAACTACTGGACGTTCCTCTTGGTCTGCTGTGCAGAATCGGCCACATGTTGTAACTTGACATTGTCAATGGAAACAAAGCGATTTTTTTTGGCACCTGGCAACAGTGGTAAAATAACAGTTCTTGTTCCGTGTATCCCCAACACAGGGACTGGTGCTCGATAAGAAGGGCCAAATTCTTTTTTCACTGCGACCTTTTCATGCACAAGATCCCCATCTCTGGGAATCCAACCAGTAGGCGTTACTAGCACATCCTTAATTCCTGTGGAGGCAGCACTTTTAGAAGAGTTATCTTCACGGAACTGTTGTAATTCCTGCAAAACAGTGACACGATCATTTATGTCAAAAGGCGTTTCCGCCGCCTCCACACCAGGACCATCTAGATCCGGAACAAACATTCGTGTTCCGAACAGGCACTCATTTGAAGTATGACCCCCCAGGGACCTTCTAGGCAGGTTATTCAGTGCTCTCTGTACTCCATACAGGTGGGTTAGCCAACTACGACCCGTACCTAAGACTCTTGCTGTTATGGATTGCTTTAAATCATGATTTAATCGCTCCACAACAGAATTTCCCTCGGGATGAAATGGAGACGAGAACAGGAGCTGGACCCCCAACGAAACCATGGTGTCCCTGAATGCCCTTGAGGCAAAAGCAGGGCCCTGGTCCGAATGGAACAGCGCAACTGCATATGTACCGACAAAGACACGCAAATCTTTAATAACAGTTCGAGCGTCAGCCGAGCGCTTTGGCCATACCCACACAAATCTGGAGCAAGAATCTACAGCCACCAGTATATATTTGTATGCACTATCTGGTGTCAGTGGACAGCAATGATCCAAGTACACACATTGCAATGGTCTGTTTGCTATTAAGAGGGGCGTCTGCGGCGGGCGCTTAGCTGTTGAAACTTTAATTTGTTGACAGATGTCGCAACAAAGGACATACTGCTTAGTCTCCTTATAGAGACCAGGCCACCAGTAACGAGCCTGTAATAGCGAAATTGTGGCGGCCACGCCAGCATGTGCAGATGCCGCCCCCTCATGCGCTGCATTAATCAATTGAGGTCTTACAACTTTATTGGGGATCTCGCGTACACCTACGCCTGGAATTTTAACCTCAGCATTCAGCATTCTTCCCATAAAGTATTGATATTTATTAGGAAATCCATTAGGATAAGGCGTTCCATCAACCGTAGCTTTTATGGCAGCCAGAATCTCTGTGTCTGGTTTGGAACTCGAACGAGTCACTGCGGCCACAGTGGCAACTGCCACTGCCGACTTTTCGGCTTCATCAGCCAAAGTATTCCCAGCAACGTGTATTCCAACGCGCTGGTGTCCAAGAGTATGTACAACATGGACTTTGGGTAGCGTCTCCTTCAGATCCGCTACCTTCCCCCACAGTAGTCTGTGTTTGTTGGTATTGCCCTTTGAATCTCTGAACCCATTCAAGCGCCAGTAATGTAGGTATTCATTAAAAGACTGGACACAATAATACGAATCACAAACAATCAGTGTGAACTGTGTTGGATCTGTATGTTCTAATGCCATCAATAGAGCTTTCAGCTCAGCCAATTGTGCCGTACAGTCCCCTAAGGTTCGTGTATAAGTATGTTGGGGGCAGAATTTCTCCCCCACCATATGGCCGCTCACTACTGCACATGCAGCAGAATATTGATGTTTTGTCCCCACCGCCGGTTGCGCAGAGCCATCAGTATTCATGACTACTTGATAGTGATCAATAGGCAACGTGTCAGCGGGAACTGAATATTCAATTTCATATTGCAGAAATTCCTGAGTCTGTAACTTTGGGTCAAAAATGTAATCTACATCAGTGGCTGTTAAAGACGTAGCCCATTGTATCCATCGCGGGTGCAGTGCTTTCGCATTAGGAACACTCGCTTTTGTAACAGCCTCTAGGGACGGAATAGGGGAAACGACTATAATGCGTTTGCCCTGGGCAAGAGGTCGTTCTTTAATAACAGCTATCTGTACAGCAGTGAGAATTTTCTCTGTTGGTGCGAATCGTTGTTCCGGCAGTGGGACTTGTATCCAATCGGGACTGTCTCACCTTCATTAAATGTGACATACGTAAACCCAATGGCCCCAGCTATTACCCTGATGACCAAATGTGTCTTATAGTCCCGTGTATGTAAATGTTTTGCAGCTAGGAGATCTGCTTGCAACTCCCGAAGAGTATGTGTATGCTCAATTGTCCAGGATTTGCTTGAAAAATCAGGACGTATTAATTCGTATAATGGTTTTATGCATGTAGCATAATCAGGAATGTATGTTCTGCCAAAATTTAGAAAGCCCAACAATGATTGGAGTTTCTTAATCGTATTAGGTGGTTGCAATTGTGCAAATTTTTCTAAAAATTGTGGCGCTAGGCTCTTACCTTCATTTGACAGCTCATATCCCAGGAATATGATGCTGAGGAAGGCAATTTATGATTTTTTGAAGTTAAATTTATAGCCAATTTTGGCAAACCCAACAACAATGCGGGCTACCCGTCTTAAATGTTGTAGTAACTCGTCATCCTTGAGATATATATCATCCACATATGACAATGCTTCAGGGTCCAACCCGTGTAAAATTTCAGTCACGTGAGCCGAAAACAGTCCCGGGCTATTCTTATACCCCCGAGGAAAACAACAGATTTTTTTCTGGGAGCCTAACGCACTAAAGCTTGTAAGGTCCCTACTTTTGGGTGCTATATTCTGGCAGAAGAAACCATTCGAGATGTCTAAAGTCGTTTTGTACTTTTTCCGCACAATGTTGTTCATTAGTGCGGCACTATGTGAATTTTGTATAGCATATGTACTTGTATGTCCGTTCAAGTGTTTGTAGTCTAAGACTATTCGATATGAATGGTCCGGTTTAGCTACAGGGAATAAGGGATTATTCATCGGCGAGACACAGGGTTCAATTACTCCCTGGTATTCTAATTGCGTAAGTATTTCTCTCACCGGTGCCCTTGCTTCATGTTGTATTGGATATTGCGGTTGTGGCTGATGTTCACCTTTAATCGGAATTACATGATATGGAGAATCCCTATCACACCCTACGTGATTTCTATATAAGGCAGGTGCTTGTGCTAGAGCCCATTTGATGCTATAGGATTCTGCGAGTTCCCCTGGAACAAGTGGTGAGAACGAAGGTTTAATAACCTCATCCCCAACTGGACAGGTGCGAACAAAGTCAGACGGCCAATCCTGTTCAGCCAGCAAAATGTCATATATCTTGACTACACGATCCAAAAAGATTGCTTTTATAGTGCGTTCAATGCCTTCCAATTGTAAAGTCACTGTATATACCCTATCGGGTTCAGAGACACGCATATCTGCTGTTTCAACTTGTATGAAGTCATCAGTTGCTTTCACCTCCATATGCTCTAGAAGATTCCGGCAAACTATTGTGACCTCTGCCGGGCTGTCTAGCAGTGCTAGTGCCCATGTCTTGTTCTTCAAGAGAACTCTCTTCCTGTGTGGCATGTCTAACTGAGACTGCCGCCACTTTTTTCTTTTTAAACTGTTGTTTTTGTTGCATCGGGTTCTCTTCCTTCTTGACAGAAACCTCTGAAGAGCGTTGTGATTCCTGTCTTGGTTTCACGTACTCTGTTCTCCGCTCTGACCGCCCACCTCTCTCATTTCTCTTTTCCGATGAGTCCTGAAAGGAACGAGATTGGCGTGTATCAGTGTATTGATATCTATCAGGCGTTTTCAAGTTATCCCTATTTCTGAGATTATACCTAGTCTGCGGGGTCTCCGGTCGCGGAGATTCTCCCCTTTCTTTTTTAGGTGTCTGTTGTTTTTCCTCCCAGCATTTTTTATTACCCTCAGGTTGTTCTTTAGTATTATCTTTACTAATTTTCCCTTGAAACTGTGGTTTCTGTGGTCTAGCCCCTAGGCTATCTCGACCGATACTGGAATATGTTTCCGCTATTATTTTAGGCAGTTCCCGCTCCTGATCTAGTTGTGGGACATCACGAAGACGCATACGCACCGCTAGTGCAACTGCCTCCCCTTTAAGATTACTTAGTATTATTGAGGAAACCGTGGCAAAATTGCCCATCAGTTGCATTCCCAAATCTAAGGCTGGGGCAGCCCCGTATTCATCCTGAATCTGTTTAAGCACTTCCGGTAGGTTTGCCAATGTCGGTGTACCGTGTGCTGTTCTGTATAGCTCGGCAAACACCGGGCCCCATGTATTACAGTGTTCCACTGTGGGAACCATGCCAAATGGCAAACACATAGTTAATATTCTATGTTTGTCCTGAGGTCCCGTATGGGGAAAAACGGGGTCTTTCCATTTAAGGTTCAAGCTTGAACAACCATTGGCTATATCTAGGATTACCTATATCGCGGTGGTGGAAGTCCTCAGTGCCACGGACGTCTCCGTTAAAGGAACTGAGGGATCATTATAATATATGAGAACGAGAGAGACTGGTGGACCCGAAAATTAGAGCCAGACCAAACGTTGGCGGCGCCATGTAGCGTAGGCTCTCATTATCCTAATGAGACTATTGGATTTTTGGGTGGCAGGATCGTTCACAGTGTGGGGGACTAAGACTAACCCACGGCGAAGGAACCTTGTCACCCCAAATCCGGGTTGAGCTCCGACTAACTAGCAGTGCCTCATCTCTCCCAAAGGGGAGAGACAATTGGGCAACCGAGCGCATGACATCTTAGTGCTTCCCAGGGAAGTCGTGGTCACTCAGATCCCAACCAGTTCTCTCATACACAGTGTGGTCTCATATATAAATGACAAAGGCAGTTTGATTTTTAAAGATTAGTTTAATAAAATGACTACATTTTATATAACAAGGCGTGAGCCGCAATAACCAGAACCATTCAACACAGTAAGATTGAAATAGTAACGAGGAGAGTGAAACATAAGAATAACGCTATCATAGTGCTCATATAGTACGTTCTCTCTTCTAAGTTCTATTTTGAGCACAGCATGTTAAGCTCTAAGCCTGCCTTTCAGGTTCCCCGGGAGGACATCAACCCTCATACCTGAGCAAAGGCCTGTGATCTGGATCAGCATCTGCAATAGGGCAGTCAGCGTCTAGTTGTGGTTCCCTGGTCGGAATCTCCCTCTTACGTGTACCAGGATTAGGAAATGTTTTTATAACTAACACGTTGGTGTTCTAAGAAACGTCCCTACGTACGAATGTGTACTTTCTACGAACCCTAAAGACTAAACTTCTACCACGTCTATCGGCAATGTACCAGACTGTATCCTTGACTGAAGCACAAAGCGAGCAAGAATGTATTGTTTGAGAACTCCGGTGCTGAAGTAAGCTAAACAGTGAGATAGAAGAAAATAAAACAAGACCGTGAAAATGGTTATTGAAAAATAACAGTGCGAGGCTTAATAAAATGCATCTAGGGCAAAGTGCACAGAGGCCTAATGCTTTAAGCAAACGCGCAAAAGCTATATTAAAAATGGCTACACTACAATATGACATCGCTAATTACATCACCCACACAAACAGTCATACACCCACTCATTTGCTGGTACAAACTCTTATATATGCGCAAACACACACACATATACTCCTACTTATTCAGAGATGCATAAAAGTAGTGATATATAGATATTCATTCAGTCAAACAGCCACTGACACAACCACTCACCCATACAATATTAACTGAGGTATTCACAGACTCAGATGCCCATACACTCACTGACACACCCACTCATACTCATGCAGCCCCTTAATAGATCACTAATCTAGTGACACATCCAGTTAATCAGCTGTAGAAACACTGACACCTCCTCACACTCACCTATACAGTCACTGACACAGTCACTGACTCATTATTACAGTTACTTACACACACAAGCACTCAACTGTACAACTATTCACACACCAATTCACTCACATGAACAGGCACTTACATACCCACTCAATCACCCATACAGCCATTCACCCAGCCACTCACTGACCAACACAAGTTCTCACACATTCACTCACTATCCTATATAAAAACAGACTCACCCACTCAGTTTATGATACAGCTACTCATGCACCCACTGATTTTCCCATACAGTCACTGTCAGAGCCACTCAGTTATAATTACAGCTATTCAGACACTCACTGACTCATCAATACAGCAAGTGACTCACCAAGTCACTCACCAATACATTGACATCCATTCACTTACCCAGAAAACCACTGACACCCACTCACTCACACATGCAGCCACCCACAGAGCCACTCACTAAATGAAATGCAACTGCTCACACAGTCACTTGCTCATTTATACAGCAACTTACTTATCCATTCAGTCTCCCATACAGCAAATGATTCAACCACTCATTTACCCATAGACACACTCACACACCCATACTACCACTTACACTCACCGGATGATGTCATTTGTGATGTCATCAGTGATGTCACTGACCATGTCATGAGTGATGTAATGTTTGAGGTCATAAGCAGTGCATTACGGTAGTGCAAGTTATAGTTAGGCCCCATTTATGCACCCTGCTTGCTGTATAATTAATTTTGACACTATACGCTAGCATGAGTATGAGTAGCATGATTGTTGGGAAATCTGAAGCTCACACCTCCTGCACCCCCAATATTACTGACTAAGCTATGCCCCTGGATGTACCATCTGACAAGGAGCTTATATGCATTCTCTTTGTGGGCGGTGAAAATAGAGGACTTTTCCACCCATTGCCACATTTTACTTCAACTGTTGTCTGATATTTCTTGGCCTAGGCCCCATGCTCCAAATTATGCTTAATAGTGTTTGGGTTTGGAGGTGAGGTATAATATTGCATGCTGCAACAAGATGATTCTGTTGGAATAGGCCCTTTCTGCAGGGTTATCCCCAAACCTTTAGCCTTTCTCCTCCTATTTTTCTGACCCTCTTTTTGTTGGCTGTAGGACTCTGGGCACTTTACCACTGCTATTCAGTGCTAACGTGCATGTGATCTCTCCCCTAAAACTTGATATATTCTGCGTACACCTGTTTGGCTTACTTAATTTACCAGTGAGTCCCTTGTAAAGTGATATACCAAGGGCCTGTAAATTAAATGCAGCTAGTGGGCCTGCAGCACAGATTGTGCCACCCACAGGTGTAGCTCTTCAAACGTGTCCCAGGGTTGTCACTAAAATGTTTGAGTGTGCAAGTTACTGCCACATTGACTTGGCATTTCAACCTACTTGCCAAGGCCTAAACTCCCTTTTTACTACACTCAGGTCACCCTTAAGGTAGGCCTTAGATAGCCCAATGGGGAGGGTGCTGTGTATGTAAAGGGTAGAACATATACTTATATGTGTGGCATGTCCTAGTAGTGACAGACAGCCAATTTTGTTTCTCACTTCTGTGAGTGGTGCTCCTCTCTTAGGTTTGCATTGGGAATTCCCTTATAAATGTCTAAGTTGTAATTTCTGATCTGCGAGGTGTAGTGTGGGCATGTTTGGTGTGTTTGGAATGGTAGTGATAAGTCCTTCTTACTGGTATAGGTGGATTTTACATTACTATATTAGAAATGCCACTTTTAGGAAGTGGGCATTTCTCTGTGCTTATAACTCTAGTGCTTTGCAGCCTGACTCCAATCCACATCTAGGGCAGAGTGACAGCTACACTTGGTGCATACTTTTCCAGACAACCATCACACAGGCGGGGTTGGCTGTGACAGAAGAGACAGCTGCATACTGATTGTCATCCTGGGCTGGGGAGAGGGAGGGTCGTTCATACCTTTCATGTCAATAGGCTGTGTCCTGCCCTCAGACAATGGGCTGATTATTGTCTGGAGACATGGCTGGGTTGAAAGGGTATTGTGCTTCACTTGAAAGGGTTCCTTTGGAGTCAGCCCTGAGCAAGAGCATTTTTGAGTGTAAGTTCAGGGGCTCTGAAATGGGACTTTACCTCTGTCAGACGGACTTCTGGACGGCAAAATTACTCATGTGGACTGCTCTTCTGCTGTTGCCCTGCTACCTGCTGCTGCTGGGTGTCATAAAGGTCTAACTGGATTGCTTTACTGCTTGTTTCCCTGTTGCCAGCTACTCCCTAATCCTGTTTTGTCAAGGAACTTTAGGACTGTCAGGAAGGATCCCCATTGGGATCACTGATTATGCTGTATCATCTGCCTGCCCTGTGCTGTTTGTCTGCCTCACCCAAGTGTTCTCCAAGGAGTCCCAACGCTAGTTGGGCAATGTTTCCTGGCCCCTCGCCTACTTAATCCAGTTTTGGGACTATCTTATACTGTTCATGTCGCCTTGGAACCCTTAGCACCACATGAGCGCTCTAAACTGCCATCTGTCCGTGTGCCACATTTTATCTCCCTAGCGCGTAATGAACGCTTGCTGTGTAACAGCACAGAGGGAGAGTTTCATTGCTTTCATTTCTGGCACGCAGAGTGGTGTGGACTCCGCACCCAACTCTGGTAGCCCAATCAGTGCATGGTTGGCCCTGTGACCAGGCGAGTTCCTGATTTAGGAGACAACATTATCCCTATATCTGTGTGTGTTTGTATGCTGTGCCTGTCAAGCTGCACACCGCAGCTGGAAAGGCTACAGGAGGAGGCCGCCAATGTCTGAGTTGGATGGCCCCACCCTGGGATACTCTAACGCCTTCTGCTGTTGCAACCGCCCAGACTGGGCCCCCATGGAGATATTCCTTCCCCAGGTCGACGCCCAAGTCAGGAGCAATCCTTGGAGGCAGTCGGACAGAGGGAGGCAGCATTTATACAAAGCAGCCGTGGCACATACCAGCGGTATCTGCACTCGTTATCCAGCACACAAGGTGTCCCATCGGGGTTCCCATGCCGATCCCTGTGAGGGGTGGGTGCCTCCTCCCTCTTTATTCCTGAGGAAATTCACCTCGGGTAGCACTGGACTACCGAAAACCCAGGGTTCTGCCCACACTCTTTACTACCATAATTCCCTGAGTAGGTGCGCAGGAACGGGACGCTGTGAGGAGGGTAGGACAAATGCCCTTGGACGCGCTGACGAAATTCGTCTGTTCCAGTTCCTGACATGTGATTCTCAAGGAGCTTATTCTTGAATCTGGGGATGAGCGATGTAGGAGGCTGGCCTGGTTTGTTGTGAGTACCAAGGGGTAATTACACTCTGCACCAGGTCCAGGTATCCCTTATTAGTGTAGAAGAGGTGTCTAGCAGCTCTGGCTGATAGAAAAGGGTAGCTTAGCAGAGCAGCTTAGGTTGAACTAGGAGACGTGTAAAGCTCCCACTATACCACTTGTGTCATATGCACAATATCGTAAGAAAACACAATACACAGATGTACTAAAAATAAAGGTACTTTATTTTTATGACAATATGCCAAAAGTATCTCAGTGAGTACCCTCAGTATGAGGATAGCAAATATACACAAGATATATGTACACAATACCAAAATTATGCAGTAATAGCAATAGAAAGCAATGCAAGCAATGTACAGTCACAATAGATTGCAATGAGAGCTCATAGGGATAGGGGCAACACAAACCATATACTCTAGAAGTGGAATGCGAACCACGAATGGACCCCAAACCTATGTGACCTTGTAGAGGGTCGCCTGGACTGTAAGAAAACAGTGAGGGTTAGAAAAATAGCCCACCCCAAGACCCTGAAAAGTGGATGCAAAGTGCACCTTAGTTTCCCAGAGAGCACAGAAGTCGTGATAGGGGAATTCTGCAAGGAAGACCAACACCAGCAATCAACAACGATGGATTTCCAGACGAGAGTACCTGTGGAATAAGGGGACCAAGTCCAAGAGTCACACTCAATTCGTGAGTGGGCAGATGCCCAAGAAATGCCAGCTGAGGGTGCAAAGAAGCTGCCACCGGATGGTAGAAGCTGTGGATTCTGCAAGAACGAAGAGGACTAGGAACTTCCCCTTTGGAGGATGGATGTCCCACGTCGTGAAGAAGCTTGCAGAGGTGTTTCCGTGCAGGAAGACCGCAAACAAGCCTGGCTAGCCGCAAGGGTCGCGGTTAGGGTTTTTGGATGCTGCGGTGGCCCAGGAGGGTCCAGGATGTCACCAATTGCGTGAGGAGACAGAGGGGGCGCCCAGCAAGACAAGGAGCCCACTCAGAAGCAAGCAGCACCCGCAGAAGTGCCGGAACAGGCACTACGAAGAAGAGTGAACCGGAGCTCACCCGAAGTCACAAAGGAAGGTCCCACGACGCCGGAGGACAACTCAGGATGTCGTGCACTGCAGGTTAGAGTGTCGGGGACCCAGGCTTGGCTGTGCACAAAGGAAATCCTGGAATAGTGCACAGGAGCCGGAGCAGCTGCAAATCACGCGGTACCCAGCAATGCAGTCTAGCGTGGGGAGGCAAGGACTTACCCGCAGTCCAGTATGCCAGCAGCACCTCTGTTTCCAAGATGGCAGAGGTCTGGAGCACACTGGAGGAGCTCTGGGTACCTCCTAGGAGAGGTGCAGGTCAGGGGAGTGGTCACTCCCCTTTCCTTTGTCCAGTTTCGCGCCAGAGCAGGGCTGGGGGATCCCTGAACCGGTGTAGACTGGCTTATGCAGAGATGGGCACCATCTGTGCCCATCAAAGCATTTCCAGAGGCTGGGGGAGGCTACTCCTCCCCAGCCCTGACACCTTTCTCTGAGGAAGTCCTTTGTTCTGCCTTCCTGGGCCAAGCCTGGCTGGACCCCAGGAGGGCAGAAACCTGTCTGAGGGGTTGGCAGCAGCAGCAGCTGCAGTGAAACCCCGGGAAAGGTAGTTTGGCAGTACCCGGGTCTGTGCTAGAGACTCGGGGGATCATGGAATTGTCTCCCCAATGCCAGAATGGCATTGGGGTGACAATTCCATGATCTTAGACATGTTACATGGCCATGTTCGGAGTTACCATTGTGACGCTATACATATGTCATTTGAGGAAGTTGTGGTCATTCCGTTTTTAGGTTGAGCATAAGCTTTCAATCTTGTGTATACTTTTAGTATACTTCTTATGGCTTAAAGCGATTTAATTTGTTGGTTGAAGTGTCCTTTACAAATTCTTGCTCGCCAGTGGTCATTTCTTTTTTTTGTCTCCCTCCTTTTTTAGTTTCAGAGCAGTGACCAACTACTGTATTTTTCCACTTTGGTTTCTTTATCTGTTGCTGTGACAGACTATTTGTGTTATGTCTTTGGTGCTCCCCTTTCACTGTGACTGTTTTAGGCTGGTAGCTGCCTGCGTTTTATTGCAGCATTCCGCTCCTCCCATCTCCTCCCATGTCACTGACGTTTGTTTTGGCTTTATTCCAGTGCTGTCCTCGTTTACCTCTGGCACTTGCCGCAACAAACTGTTTGACATCATGTTACATCACTCAGCAACTGAGAACTTAAAATCTACTAGTCACATACTCTTGTCAAGCTAAAACCATCACTTGTAACTAAGCAACAAGTTTCTGTATCACGTTTCTTTATTGGAATTTCTACATGACAGTATAGCCTATTCAAATATACCTAAACATTTCTTCACGGTTGAGGTAAGTGAAGCTGTTCACCAAGAAAAAGAAGTCAAAACCCTATACAACAATATAAACCGGGAAACTCATGGCCTACAGGATAAGTGCCATCATAGCCAGAGATATAGGAAGGCGAGCCTAATAATCGCACTGTAATGACGCTAATGGATAAGAAAGGGGGAGAGGGGTGAAAGTAGGGGTAACGGAAGATTATCTGAATATCAGTCCCATTCACGAAGGAAGCATGTGTGGCAGTGTGTCCCAGGCCAAATATAGCAGAGGAATCACCCACAACCCCCCTCAAATTCTGACAACCTATCATTAAGTTTATATATCAGTTTCTCAAAGGACGGTCCTTTGTGCATATCGGACAACCACAGCTTCAGAGACCCGATTCTGTCAGTGTTCCAGAGGCCAAATCTCCCATGTCAGTGGAGAACCATCTGTTCTCCAAGTGTGAGAGGCCCTCCGGGTATGACATATAATGGAGTAGCGCCATTCTGGCCCTCAGTGGTGCGCGAGCACGAACGTCTGCTTGTATTTGATCCCTGTTAGACACCAGTAGGGGCGTTTGATCGTGCAGTCCCATAGAATGTGTGCAATGTCACTATCCTGATCCCCTCATCTCCAGCATTTGGAATCTACGATGGCTTTCGGTCAGCACAGTTTTGCTGGTGACCAATGCCAGCGATGGAGAACCTTTAAATAGCTACATTTCATTTGGGATTCCCTCAGCCCCTCATTGTAGGTCGAAAGTATGTCATTCCTCAGCGACAAGTTTCAGTAGCTTCACATGCTCAGCCCCTTCACTGGAACACTCTAGCTAACAGGCATTCAGTCAGCTCCCTCTCCCCAGGGAGTCAAAAAAAAAAACCTGCCATGTCATCTGTTACAACTGGAAAGATATGAGTGGATGTTGTTAATGTGCATCTGTCGCAGGCATAACTATTGGCATAATTAACCAACAGCATAACAGCTCTCGACTTTATGTTACCCGCTTTACCCCTGTTGTTTTATGTACCTTCGTCGTTGTTTTGTAAAACGTTGCTGATTGAAATATGATTGATGCTGAATAAACAAATACATGCCCAACTGGGATGCAAAACAATTAGATGCACAATAACACCCCTGTAAAATCAAAGAGACAAACATTTTAACATACTAACTTCACAGTGAATAAAGCATGGAAACGTACTATCATTCCGTAATGTTTTCATTGATTCTATCCATATGCATTTATATGTCAGCTGTGGAAGCTGCCGCCAATTCTACATTACACGTGCCCTTTTAGATGTGACGGCACACAATACACGCCACTCCCCTACCAGAATTAGTATACAATGTATAGGAGTACATTGTAAATGTTTACCCTCTCCTGTTTTTTTTTATTTCCACAGGTGCGTTCTGGAATCAGAAAAAAACTGTAGTAAAAATATGTTACTAATGGCTTGTAATAGTTTATTACACATGAGAAGTAACCTCACCTTGCTCTGAGTGCAGTGCCTCAGTCTGTGAGGGAATGTACTGCTTCCCGACGAAAGTCGTTGAAAGCAGGGGCACAAAAAATCTACCGCTTATGGCTGGATTACAAATATAGGTGCTTTTTATTGCACCTGGAGAATAAGGACACAACTAGGTTTGGGTGCGATAGATAGCACTTATTCCAAGTATAGTTTAATGCATATTTTATTGTTTAATGCACAACAATCCGCGTCATATGGTAATTACCGAATAGTTAAATTTCGTCAGGCTTGACCTGCTGAAATAAACAAAGGTTGAGGTATTTAGCTCAACCGATAACACTCAAATCGTAAATCTGACTCGTAATTCCAACCCACGCATAAATAAAGGTTTACACATGGGTCGGAATTGACCGATCCACTTGCAATCAGACCCTTAGCGTACAGAGATGCCTTCCATGGGTATCACCACGTCTGCTCTTACGGGGACAGCAGTATACCAGCCTCACTTAAGCAGAAACAGACTCAAGCTGCAGCAAGCCAGCCCTTCTGCAAGCAAAAACAGTTTCTTTTAACTCTGGGTATGGGTCCTCAAATAGCTTACAAAAATATCACACCAGTGCAGTTATTAATAGAAAATATACACACAATCAGACAAGATTTCTGTAAAGGATGTTTAGAATGTAGATTTTCCTAGTAGATTATGACGGAAAGTCTTAATTTTATTAAAGACATGGAGGCAAGTATTATGCTTCTCTAACTTGTTTTAATTTTAATAGCAGCAGTCAAGGAAACTACAACTCCCAAAAGGCTTAGAACAGAGAAGCCAATGGGAGAGAAAAACGTAATGATAAATGCACCAATCAGAACAATGGAAGCTATGTCTCCACTAAGCTTGACTGCGACCAGCCCTCTTTCTTGATGCGAGAAGGCTAGTAATTAAGAGAAAACAACAGAAAAATGGCCAAGATTATAGCAATTGCTAGAGTCAAAGAACAAAAGTCCTGGATCAGTTCCAGACACAAACGAAGTGAAGAAGGTATCCGGTAGAGAGAAGAGGAACTGCCTCGGAAAGGATCCGACTGTCCAGCCGATATGCTCATGTTTGACAAAACCACCTTCTGATCAGGTAGAAGTTTGAGCTGGAGTGGAGGTTGCTGCAAGGGAGGGAAAAAACAAGATAAAATCAGAAATATCTCCTTGTTGAGGCGGGATAATACTAAATCTACATTTTATGTCAAGAACGGAGGCTCATATTATGCTATTTTAAAGCATATTAATCACTATTGACGTAGCAGTATGAACTGGTTTACAACAAAATGTCCTGAAAACATTATCATTGGACCAATCAGAAGATCTCAGAATGTCTTCTAACCTGGATCCAACCCAAAAGGCCTTGGAAGCCATGGCCCCTCTAACTGAGTGAGCTCCAAATATGGAGGTATCAATACCCGCAAGGGACATCACCCACCGAACCCATCTGGCTAGAGTCGCAGCAGACACGGGATTGTGTGGTTTCTGGAAAGAAATTAACAGTTGGGAAACAGAGGACTTTCTGAGATTAGCTGTACGTTCCTCGTAACATTTGAGACATTGTCCCACACATAGCTTAGGTTGATCTGGAAAATATGGATAAAAGACAGTACGTAAGTTAGTTTTGGTGCGTTTATTAATGGAAAATAATACCCCTGTGGGGGCAAACTGTCGAGAAGTAACATCAGGTACATCCAATAAGCGCATAATAGAAACTAAGCAAAGCAACATAGTAAATTTTGCTGAAACCATTTTTAAAGACAAGTCAGAATTATCCTGCCAAGACAGAAACAGATTCAAAACCGCATTGACATCCCATAACTTTGAATATTTAGGTTGTGGGGGAATTGAAAATTTTACTCCCTTTAACAGCCGACAAAGTAGAGGGTGTTCACCCACCGATTTTCCGTTGACATGGGTGTGATGCATGGAAATAGCAGACCTATACAAATTAATTGTCCTGTAAGACTTACCTGCACTAGCTTGCGCAGCCAGAAAGTTAATTACATAATTTATATCTGCTGAAATGGGATCGAGGTCCCTTCCCATACACCAGCTAGACCAAAGAGACCAGGCGGAAGAATATGCTTTCCTGGTGCCGGGAGCCCAGGCCTTATTGATGAAGTCAGTAGCCTCATCCGAAATTGGGATGGTAGATGGGGGTGTCCTGATACCTTCCATCCTGAAAGAGTGAGTGTCTTGTTGAGAACCAAGGGATGAGGATTCCCTAAGGGATCTAGCAGAAGGGAGGGAAAAGAGGGGAGAAGAAAGGGAAAATCGATTGCCAATTCCAAGAGAGGGGGAAACCAAATTTGAGATTGCCAAAATGGTACCACCAAGACCAGAGTTGCCTTCTGACATCTGACTTGGGCCAGAACTCTGGTGATCATAATAAAAGGAGGAAAAGCGTAATTGATCGTCTGTGACCAATCCTGAAGAAAAGCATCGGAGGCCAATGCCGAAAGATCCGGACGCCAACTGAAAAAGAGGGGGAGTTGGGCGTTGAGGCGAGAGGCAAAGAGGTCTATACTGAAGGGGCCCCACTTGTGGAGGATAGACTGAGGGGTGAAGTTTCCAATCGCTGTAATCTCTGAGGAAGCGGGAATACCAGTCCGCCGTCTGGTTGAGGGAGCCCGGGAGATATTCCGCCGTGAGAGATATTTAGTTGCCCAAACAATATTCCCAAAGGCTTTTTGCCAGGTCTGCTAATGGCTTTGATCTGGTTCCTCCTAGACGGTTTATGTATCGGACAGCCGAAACATTGTCCATGCGGAGGAGGATGTTACACTGAACCCTGCATTTTGCCAGACTCTTTATTGCAAAGGAACCTGCAAGCATCTCTAAATAGTTGATGTGCAATCTGGACTCCGTTAACGACCATGTACTGCCAGTCGAGATTAGTCCACAGCGGGCGCCCCAACCCGTCAGGCTTGCTTCGGACTCTAACACAAGATCTGGGGCTGATGGAAAGATAGTTCTGCCATTCCAGGCATCTAAATGGTCTATCCACCATTGGAGTTCTAGGCGGGATTCTTGATCCAGAAAGCCCAGATCCGAATAGGCTAGACCTTTTCTGAGATGACGGATTTTCAGTCTTTGACGATCCCGATAGTGCAAAGGGCTGGGAAATATGGCCTGAATTGAAGAGGACAAGAGGCCCACAATCCTGGCTAGAGATCTTAGAGAGATTTGGGTTTTGCGGAGCGTTCTTAAGATCTCTGATTTGATGGAATTCACTTTTTGTAGGGGAAGATGAAGGGTGGAAAAAGAAGAATCTATTTCGAATCCCAAAAACTGAATCCTTTGAGAAGGAACAATGCTTGATTTTTCTTCTTTGACTAGGAACCCCAGTTGGGAAAGAAGAGAACAAGTTAATTGTAAATGGGAAAGAAGGGTCTCGCGATTTTGATGTAAGATAAGGATATCGTCAAGATAAATCAGCGGCCTGATGCCCAAAGATCTGAGATGCGCTGCTATTGGTTTCATCAGCTTTGTGAAGCACCAGGGTGCTGACGACAGACCGAACGGAAGGGAAGAAAACTGGTAAGTTTGACCGAGCCATTGAAACTGAAGGTATTTGCCGTGACCCCAGTGAATGGGAACCGAAAGGTACGCATCCTGAAGATCTAATCGTACCATGAAGTCCAAAGGGAGGAGAATATCCCGTAAATGAAGAATTGTCTCCATTTTGAAATGTCGGTAGACGACAAACTGGTTGAAATACTTTAGATTTATGACTGGCCTGAACTTCTTGTTCTTCTTCTGAACCAAGAATAACGAACTGAGGAACCCGGAGGGATCTGGAGGCGAAATTTGGATGGCGTTTTTGGAAAGGAGAGAATTTACTTCTTTTGAGATAAGAAGAGACATTTCTTTTGAGAAACTTAGCGGTGGAGGAAGATAAACTTGGTGAGGTTGTGAATAAAACTCTATTTGGTATCCCTGAACGGTATTCAGAACCCATGGATCGGTAGTTAAAGAGCGCCATTTTTGAATGAAAAAACTGAGCCTGCCCCCTATTGGAGGAAGGCCAGAGGTAAGGCTTACCTTGAGTTTTGTTGGATCTGAAACCGCGTTGTCCACGGCCCCTGTAACCTCTGCCTCTCTGAGGGTAAAACTGGGGCTTGTAGGATTGATATCCGTAATTTGAGTATGAGGAGCCTCTGAATCCTTGAAGATGAGTGAATCGGCCGGTAGAGCGGCTCCTGCCTGTAGCGGCCCTGGCGAAAACCCGTTGGTTAAACACTTTTTTAATGTTCTGTTGCGCCTTGTCGATAGAAGAAAAGGTTGCTACAAACTTTCCTAGATCTTTGATAAATCAGTCTCCGAAGAGACGACCCTCGGCCTTCACCCCAGGATCCATGGAAGCCAGATTAGACAATTTAGGATCTAGTTTGAGTAACAATCCCTTCCTTCTCTCATGGGTGATGTCAGCGTTGGCGTTACCTAACAAACAAAATGCTCTTTGAGTCCAGAGGGAAAGTTCGGAAGGGTCGATGTCCGCATCGCCCGTTTTGGCTGATTCTGCCAGATCCAAAATACGAGCCAGAGGACCCACCAAATCAAGGAGCTTATCCTGGCAATTTGACCAGGCCTTGTCTACCCCTTTGCAGGGGTCTTTGCCAAATTTAGAGAAAAAAGTCAAAAGTGATTCATCAATCACTGGGGTTGTAGTAATGCTGGAAGAGAGGGAAGGTCTGGGGCATTCTGACCTTAATTTAGCTCTCGTTTGTTTATCCAGGGGAAGCCTTAACCTGGAAGCTATATATTGACCCACATGGCTCGCAGGAGTCCACTCCGTGGAGTGAGGATGGTGGAGGTAGGAAGGATCAAACATGGGGTTACCTTCTGAATCTAAAACAATTTTTGCAGAAAAAGAGTTAGAAACTTCTAATTTAGGCTTTTTTGGGGGGGAAGCCTGTGAGAGCGAGCCCCATACATCAGAATCATCATCCAAATCATCCATGTCACCGACGTCATCATCGGTATCAGAAATATGCGTTACTATAACCTGTTTTGGCGCTGAAAAAATATTTTTTGTTTTGGACTTACGTTTGCCAGAAACATTAATAGAGTTCCCCTCCTGAGAAGGAGGCCCGGGAGGCATTTCATCCTCAGTCATGGGTGAAGAGACTTCACCAGTCAACAGAGCACCATCTTTTTGTAGAGACATATCCTTGTTTTTTCTCTTTCTGCTATCCCCCGCAGATTGGGCCATAAAGGATTTGAAAACCATATTCTGTACAGAACTCTCAATGTTCTTTGACATTTTATTCATAGTGGCTGACACAGCCTTTGTCACAGCCTCATTAATAAAGGCTCCAATTTCTTTATTGTTTGATAGTTTAGAAAAAGGATCTTGACCTTCCATATTGTAGAAAAAATAACAAAGGGCCAAAAAAGTTTGAATGAAATAGGCCAGGAAAGAGGGAAAAAACCTGAGAGGAAAGAGTTAATTGTTTTCAGAAAGGCTCAGAAAGTCTATAAACACGCCCAAAGAGGCGTGGCCCAGCTCCAACCGCAGAGGAAAGGAAACCAGAAAGCTCTGAACAAAACGGGTTCATATTATTCAATTTTCTAAACTGTTGCGGACCCCCTGAGGAGGCTTTGTGGACCCCCAGGGGTCCCGGGCCACAGGTTGGAAATCACTGCTCTATGGCCTGGGTACTTGCAAACATTTTCATAGGGGCCACAAAGTATGGTCTGTGGTGTACCCGAAGGCCACATTGATGCCACAACGGTGGGAGTGGGTCTTTTTGTGATGCTAAGGTTGGGGTTAAGTCGAGCGTAGGGGAAACAAATCATATACATAGTTTAAATTAAGCCTCTACTCAATAGAAGTCTCACAGATTTGAGAATAATGTCTTATACTGTATATGAGTCGTTATCCCTCTACCGCACCTTGGGGTAAGCCTTCTCTGCTTGCTATTGCTACCTTGGGAGAGTGAAGTGTGAAAAGGAAGTAACTTGATTATTGAATTGGAATGAAACAGAACTACAGACTGGGATCCACTGTGGCTTACTCAACCAAACTGTGTGATCCTAGGCAATTGTGTAATTTCACTTTGCCTCCTTTTTCTTCGTTTTTCCAGATAAGAGCATATTGAAATACATGTGGTCAAGATATACACTGTACAAAACATTTGATTGTTTGATTTAATAAACTATTATGTTGTCCATCTATGATAACAACCCAGGCCACCCAGAGGGTTCCTCGTGATAACTGGCGTGCCTCTTTGTTCAGTACTGGCATTGTTGCCAGGTTGGGAGGAGGCATGACTGTTTCTATACTCACTTTTGGAAACTGTCACTTTTGAAAAATACTTCTCAAAGCACTGATGTAGTCTGATGTACTAAAGTGAAAAGCATGTTAATGAAGACTTTATTTTTACAAGTTTGTTGAAAGATGTCTTAAAAAATGAATGTGTTCCTAAGGTTAAATGGTGCAAGACATCATCCTTTCTTCTTTTCTTTCAGTTAATATAGATAAGTGCTTCCCTGTTTAATTAACATCTTTATGAAGTTGTTAATCTGGAGGCTGCATGTTAAGGTCAGGAGGGCGCATGCGCCCCGGTCGAGACTTTCACTATCACTGCACTATGAGAATTTTAGTTTGCGTTTTTAGATGCGCATACTATTGCTAAAATCATCCCATCATGCAAACTGCTCAAGTCAGAACAGGCTGAAAGTGTCAAACTTGACAAAGAGGCGTAAGGGCTACTAGGAAACGAGATAGACGACAGCCATCCATTCCAAGGAGTTAAAATACCCCAACACTGAAATAAATGGAAATTTCAAATTACTTACGAGTTCTGAGACCTTTTAAAGGTACTTGCTTTATATGGTGTCAGAACACCTCCAAGACCTTCAAAAACCCTGTTATATATGGTTGGAAGTATTTTAAAACACAAATATATCGACATTGTACAAGCATGTCAGCTTCTGCTTCAAATGGGATTCACAGAAGGCTATCAAAGCCAAGCCCCAGCCCACTACCCTCTCAGCTAGGCTCTCACCAAAGCCTTAGAACAGGCAGACCAACTCACCAGTCACTGAAATGCAGCCACATGAGCCTTTGATGGGTCTACGTGCTTAGCCTTTCTTAAAAGGTTGGCAGCCAGTAAACACCGGGTACTGTTTATCCGCCAGCTCTGTTGCATTCATCTAGTTTCTGGAATAATGTCGGTTGACTGCAGTGGTGGCTGGCAACTATAGCGAGTGGAGTGTGTGCAAATGGGTGGTGGGTGGGTGCGGTGAAAAATACTTAATAAAAAGTAAAATAAAAATTACTTACCATGTTTCCGCAGACACGTCCTCCTCGCACTGGTTCTTTTCTTCTTCTCCTCCTCACGGCACGTCCAGGGCCACAGCTAACTCACTTAACCAATCCTGGTGCTGCTGTCATGCTGTAAACCAGCATGAGAGAAGTGCCAGGATTGGAGGGAGCGGCCTCTCTCGGCGCCCCCCAGGACACCAGAACCCTATGATTTCTCTCAACCTTGCTGTACTTAGACAGCTGGGTTGAAAGGTTAAAAGTGTGAATGTCAGGCTGGCCTGACATGCGCTCTTTTGAATTAATGCACAGGCAGCCCACCACAGCTGCCACTCAGCAGGCTCCAACTCGTCCTGGCACTCGGTTCAGGACAGGATGATGAAAAATAAAATGGTAATGAATTAACTTCATTACCATTTTATTTTTCATCTCTTGGACATTTCTGTTGGCATTGTAGCGGGGAACGCTCCCCCGTTCTAATGGAGGATCCGCCCCTGGTAGATTGTCTCCATCCTAGGTTCCTAGACCTCAATATAGTAAATCCTTCTCTTAGGGCTCCTCGGTCTTTCACTGCACTATTGAGGCCTGTGCGGGAGGAGCATTGGAGCATTGTTGCACCCACTGCATGTGTCAGATACATTGGATTTGCCCGACTGTCCTCGAATGCCTCATAATTGCAAATATGTAGGTCCAGGGAGACTGGATCCATACCAGCATTCCAAGATTCCACCCAAGATTAATTTTACCATGTATAAAATGATATTGTTTTACATTGACAGTAGTTATCCTTAAAATGTGGCATTGACTCTTTCGCTTTGTGCCTATACTAGACACCCTCGAATGCAGATCAATACACAAATAACCTCTCTTTCAGAATGCAATGTATGTAAATTTGACCCTTAATTATTAATTACACACATCCCGAAGTGCAGCCTAGATTCAGCTCTTGGGCGTCCACCGTGAACATCTTTGGATTATGAGCAACGCTTATGTTCGGGATCACGCAGTATTGCAATGCTCTGAGCTGCTACTTGATGGCAAGCATTTTTCTGTCTCTGGGGACCGACGGCTGAAGATATGCCTTGACTCTCCACCTAAGAGCACTATGTCTTCATTCCAAGGCAGAACTGAACAGCGGTAGCTGGGCCCAATGGCCTGTGCTCTTATTTATATCCCATGCGCCTGGCATCACAGCGGCCCTATCAGCGGTGGTATAATAACTAAAGAAAAATGAGAAGGGTTTTGGAGAAGGGCTTCCCGCCAGATCCCCACCTGGAGTGGATAATGTGTTTTATGTTGCAGTACAAAAAAAAAGTCCCTTCCCACCTCCTACGCATTCCCGCTTCTGCCGAACCTAAATGTATCTTGGAGTTTTATGAACCAGCAAGGGCCTCTGGAGGAAACTCGTATTAGCTCGGTAATATATTGGACGAGGAGCATCTGGTTTCTGGCAGCCGCTTCTTAACAGATACATGATGGCTGCTCCGGGCTGGACCACAGCAAAGTGGAGGCGAGCACACATGAGGGCAATGATTTGTGACACAAAATGCACAAACAATTGTCTTTGTATTTAAAACTAGAGACAAAAGGGATGAACTCCTGTATCTAAATACCAGCCTGTGTGACTTAAAAAGTTGGACTAAATTTAAGGTTTTCAAACCAGGCTAAATTGTGTGATCGTGGGTATAAAATATTTACAAAGCAATATCACAAAACAAAATGATGGACGGAGTGTTGAAACTTTTCAAACACTCACCCCCAGTCACAGATCTGGGTTTAATCCATCATTACTTTGCTCGCCACAGCACCCCAGTTTGGACCCAGCCATATGCAAATCAGTCTTGACCTTGTTCCCCATGGGAACAGTCCAGCCCGACATGCTTGGCCAGATACTCCCTGGACGGGAAACAAGCATCCTAGGACCAGTTTCAGGGTATCACCCTTCATCAGCCAGGCTAGCTTGAATCCAGTGGCGCAGCAAGTAAGGGACCCACGTCTGGCATACCCCTGCCACTTAGGGCACACAAAGCAACATCACAAAACAAAATAAAATGACGGACGGAGTGTTGAAACTTTTCAAACACTCACCCCCAGTCACAGATCTGGGTTTAATACATTGTTATTTTGCTCGCCAAGTCACCCCAGTTTGGACCCAGCCATATGCAAATCAGTCTTGACCTTGTTCCCCATGGGAACAGTCCAGCCCGACATGCTAGGCCAGGTCCTCCCTGGACAGGAAACAAGCATCCTAGGACCGGTTTCAGGGTATCACCCTTCATCAGCCAGGCTAGCTTGAATCCAGTGGCGCAGCGAGCAAGGGACCCACGTCTGGCATACCCCTGCCACTTAGGGCGCACAAAGCAACATCACAAAACAAAATGCCCAGACGTGGGTCCCTTGCTCACTGTGCCACTGGATTCAAGCTAGCCTGGCTGATGAAGGGTGAAACCCTGAATCCTGTCCCAGGATGCTTGTTTCCGGTCCAGGGAGGACCTGGCTTGGCAGTTCAGGCTGGACTGTTCCCATGAGGTAACAGGGTCAAGGCTGATTTGTATATGGCTGGGTCCAAACTGGGGTGGCATGGTGAGCAAAAAGCACCGTACTTTTTCTTCTTCTGACATAGACACTACGGTGCAACTCTCCCCAATACAACTCTTAACAATAATCTTTCTTTCTGTCTGGATGACATCACTGAAAGCACCCGAATGTCACATTCTGGCCACTTCACAGTACTTAGGATTCTGATCATGAATCTCAGGTTGTTGCCCTGCAGAGCAGTGAGTGGGTTCAGCTATTTTACTCGACTAAGAAGGCGCCGGATCTCGAATGCGGTCGATAAGTCACGCTTCCATTTTGTGGGGGACTTTGATGGACCTATAAGGTCACTTTGAAGAGATTCACCTTCAGGAGTCTCATGCAGAACTACAAGAAGACAATCATCTCAGGTCCCTCATCCCAATTTCTTCCTACATCACTGTCTAAGAAAGTCACACTCACCACCTGCTTCTCCACCGCATCAATGTCTGGTAAAGCTGAGCAGACACTAAGCCTCGTCAAACCTACAGCTTACCCAGGATCACACTGGTGCTACAGCACAAATTCAGTGCCATGTTATACACCACTAAGCATTTAAGTGGCTCCTAGGTGGCATGGCTGGCGCTATGTAAAATACGATATAAATAACAAAATAAATACGTGAAATGGTATGGCTTGATGATTTATACATCATGATCTGTGAACTCACTGAGACAACCCGACACTGTAAACAACAGTCACATCAAGCCTTCGGGAAAAAGATAAATGGAAAGATGGTTAAGAGCAGAGAAATCCACATTTTGATCATACTAAATTTCCAATGATTTGGTAGAGACCTCATTTTTATAGGAAGGTTATTCCATAGTTGAAATGTCTGATAATGAAAAAAAGATCTGCCATATAATCTGACTTTCCTAATTCAGGTAGAACTAGAAGGCAAGCTAATGCTGATTGTGAGAGAATGGGCCAATAAGGAACGGTGAACCTATGATTGAAGACCCTGAGGCACTTCTACGAGATCCCTCCTGTAAGATATGAAGACTCGAGAAAATAATCAGTTGATTTATTAAAAGTTAGTGTAAGGCCTGCATTTATTGAGGAGACTAAGGATCAAATGTCTCTAGGATATTCCAGGGTTCTTGGTTGAGTGAGCAGACAAGCCCAAAATATACAGGATTACTGTAGTTGAGATGGGCCGATATGAGTGCCTGGACAGTAGTACTATGAAAGCTTTTTAGAAGCAGATACAGGGGCGTAACAAAGGTCTCTGCAGTGTGTGTGTGGGGGGCACCATTGTTTCAAGAGCCCCCAACCCCTCAAAGCCCAAGTCCAATGAAAATCCATGAGAAGTATGAGACTCAGGGGGGGGCATCATTTTGCGTTACACCATTGTGCAGATGTAGGACTTTTCCAAGCATTCTGAGTATCCAGGCACAAAAGATGCTAGTTTGGTGAATTGAGGTTTGAAGTCGAATTTGTCATACACAGTGCTCCGTAGGTTCCTTGCTACTGAAACTGAGCAAACTTATGTAGGTGTTGCTAGCTCAACATAAAAGTCATTTTATATTCATGATGTGATTCCTGGTGTGGAATCTGACATCAGCAGATGTATTGCTACTGTGGCTGCAATTGCACTGCTGTAGATTTGCATGAATTTTCTCGACAGGATAGTGGTTCAAGTAGAAACCAGTGACATTGTGGCCCTCATTACAACCCTGGCGGTCAGTGTTAAAGCGGCGGTAAACAAATTGGGATCATGACCATGGCGGTTACCGCCATCCAAGACCGCCACTTTAACACACCAACCGCCAGGGTGGTAACGGCCGCTGGTCTGGAGACTTCGGTCTCCAGCCCGGCGGCCGTCACAATCCCACCCTCGGGATTACGACCCGGCCTACCGCCATGGTTTTCATGTCAATCTTACCTCCACGAAAACCATGGCAGTAGGCACTATCAGTGCCAGGGAATTCCTTCTCTGGCACTGATAGGGGTCTCCCCCCCTCCCTCCCCCTGCCTAGAGCTCTCCCTCTCCCTCTCCTGCCCTGCACATATACATACCCAAACATGCACCCATATACACACACATGCACACACGCATACCCACCACCACCCACGCATGCACACATACATACCCACACACCGCAACACACACCAGCATGCCTTGTCACACACATGCATTCACAACATACAACACTCACAATCACTCACTCATGCATGCATCCTTCGCGTCTCACACCTGCATGCACACATACCAAAACATACACACACACCCACATACACACAAAACCTCCCACCTCCCTCTCAGGTCAGAGAACCCGACTTACCTGCTTGCAGGGGGTCCTTCGGCTGGAGATGGTCCAAGGCGCTGCTGTCAGCAGCAGCGTCCGCCAGCAAAACACCGCCAGGCCGTAGATACGGTTGGCTGTGTTTTCCTGGTGTGGCGGTGCTGCTGTCAGCAGCGCCACCTTACAGCCATCCGCCACCACGACCATCGGCGGTGTTCCGCCAGCATTCTGGCGGAATACAGTCAGCGGTCAAGATGCCCGTGGGCGGCTGGTAGCCACGGCGGCGGTATGTTTGCGGCCGTCGCCATGGCGGTAGGCGGTCTATACCGCCAATGTTGTAATTAGGGCCTTTGTCCTTGAGCCAGTCTCCTGCCTGTATCTCACTTTGTTTTTCTGTGTGATCTACCTTTGTGGAGAAAATAAACTAGAGATTCTGGTGAAATATATTTCAAGTAATACAGCTAATTTTCCCAAAAATATGCATATTGTCCCATCTAAAAATTCTATCCACCCTTAGAAATTCTAGCTAGCATAATCCTTCAAAACTTTCGGATACCAAGTGTTGATCTGCATTAGTGAGTTATCAGTCAGTAATACATACAATTAAGTAGCTCTTATAGCTTTGGGCTAAAACCTTAGTAAATTCCACCATGGCCCAAAGTTGGAACAGCAAGCATCTATTGTAGAAATTTGATTATTCACCCGTATTGATGGTGGCTAATGAATAGAAAGGGATACAAAATTTGGTTTGTCAGTGCATTTTTGGAAATATAATAATTTTCACCCTTCTCAGAGTTTGCAAGTATCCCTCTTGCCCAAGCCACCTTTTCTTCTGCATTATGATTTAGTATTCAGTAAATAGCAAGTTATTTTTTTTCAAAACAGATTTTATTGACGTTTTCCAGGACAGTAAGGCCAATTTGGCCCCAAGATACAAAAGGAAAAGGCAAACAAAATATCCATAAACGATAACAAATAGTGCACAGCGAACCCCACCCGCTCCACCCTGCCTCCCAGTGACTGTTCATATATTTCAAAGTGAGCAATAGTTTAATGCAGTTACCTACGTCCGGTCGTCTGACCATCATACATTTGAATCTCTTCGGCAATACATGAACTAATAGTGCAAATCAGTTCTAAAATAATCCCCCTATAATCAGCCTACCTCTTCCAGATTTTACTGTGTTTCCGGGGGCATCCCCACGCTTGGTACACAGCAATTTCCAATGCCATACAGTGATCCAAACCACGTTTTGAGACAGCCAGGGAAGGGAGGTGTTCAGCCTTTCATGCCTGAGTGATGTCACTCTTTACCAGCGTTAGCCCCAGGAACAGATACATCCTTTTATAGCAGTTACCCCCAAGCCCATCGGTGACATGCAAGAGGATCAGCCTCGGGTCCAATGGGATCGTTCAGGAGACAATCTCACTGAGGCAGGTCACCCCCTGGCAAAATTGATATAATGCTGTGCAACCCCACACCGTGTGCATGAACGTGCTGTCGTACACGCAACAGTACAGGCACGGCAGAGAGTTCACCATTCCCATCGGCCATAGATGATATCTTGGTTAGTGAGCCCTATGTAGGTATTTGAGATGCATAAGTCGGAGAGGTGCCGATATGGCTGCTTCCTGAGGCGCTCGTAAGGCATCAGCTCAGTCATTGTCATCTAGGGTGTTAAGATTAGTCTTCCATGCAGATCTAAGGGTGGTCAGTGTGTGAGGGTTATGAATAATTAACATACAATATATTTTAGCAATTTTATGGTCTCAAAGATCTCGTAGGAGAAGCTTACCCTCCAATGGATTACATTCAGGAAGGGTCTCTAAATATCAAATGTAGGGGACAATGGTGGAACAGAGCTACAAATAGCGATTAATTGGCTGAGATGTAGATGATATTCAAGCTGCAGTTCCTGAAAGGATTTCAAAACTGAGTCACTCATTACATTCCCTAAGCTGGAGATGCCAATAGCATCCCATTTCCTAAAGCCGTCCAGTTGTGCCACCTGCTGCAGCACAGTGCCAGGACATAATGGGGTTCACACAGTTAGTCACCTTCACCACACCACTTTCCGCAGGGAACTCTTACATATATCTAGGAGCACTCATGTTGCCGGGGGAAAAGAGGCAACCAGTCCTCCACCATATAAGTAATCAAGGGGGGATCGCGCACATTGCCCATTTCTCAGTCACAAATGCTGGATGCCCATGGAGGTCATACCACCAGTTGTTGATTACTGTTAATTGTGACGCAGAGTAATAGGAGTATACATCTGCCTTTGCGATGACCCGCCAAAACGAGGACTGGAAGCATTTGGTGAGTGCAATGTGAGGGGTACCTTCATTTCAAAGGTAATCCAGTGAGGATATGGTTAAATTGTCTAAACTAGGACCCAGAAAATAGTGTATGGGGAATTCTGCAACTGGTAGAGCAGCTGGGGTAGGGAGACCATCTTAAATATGGGCAATAGTCCCATCAATGACAGGGGCAGAAACGACCAAGCCCTCACCTTCTCCCTCAGATGAACCACAATAGGCTCCAGATTTCGTGATCATGACAATCTGGCAAGATGTAGATCCCATAAATATATAAAACCGCCCTCTACCAGCGACACGCCTGGTGCCATTTACAGGAAATATAACTGATTTCACGCCATTCATATATAAGCCAGATTTCTCCCCAGAGATTTGCATAATTTGCATTAGCCTTGGGACCGTAACCTTGAGGTTTGTAAGGAAAAATAGGACATTGTCTGCATATAAGGCTATCCTGTCTGAGCACCCCAGCCTCCACTCAAAACTGCATACTTGGCATCCATCCGGACCCACATTGCCAAGGGCTCAACGACCAATGCAAACAACAATGGAGACAGAGGGCATCGTTGATGCGTCCTCCGCTGGATGAGAAATTAATCTGATACATGACTGGTAACTCCAACTGATGCTGTCAGATCTGTGCATACCAAGCACATTTAAGAAAGGAACCTAGGACCAAAATTCAATCTCTAAAGCAGGCCAAACAGATAATCCCAGCTGACAGAGTCAAAAGCCCTGTCAATATCTGCCAGGAGGACTGCCATTGGCTGCCCCAGGCGATCCGCAAGGGCAAGGGCATTTGATACTCAAAGGACATCATGTTGTGTTGCTCGGCCTGGCATGAAGCCTGCCTGGCCTGGGTGGACCAGATTAGGGAGGTGAGGCAGTAGTCTATTAGCTAGTACCTTACCAAGGCGCTTTGCCTCAATATTCAGAAGGAAAATCGGGCAGTATGAGGAGTGCTCATCCAGTGGGCGACCCGGCTGGGGGAAGACATGTTGCCACTCTAGCAGGAGCATCACAACATCTATGGCAGTGTGAATCGTTGCTAGGAAATACTTATCAAGCTTAGGCATGAAAGTCTTTAAAAACTTGCATGGGAGCCTGTTAGGGCCTGGGACTTTACCCAGCTGGAGCCCAGAGAGGGTCCTAGAGAACTCAGCCACCAAAATTGTCGCAGCTAGTTGGGCTTGTGCAGTGTCTGAAAGTGTCTTGAGGGGCAAAGCATCCACAAATTCAATCACCTGTTCAAGGGGCCGTGTTCCTCCATGGGCATAGAGGGCACAATAATACGCTGCAAAGCTATTGCCAATCTCCTGAGGGTCCACCAAATGTGTCCCCTGTGGGTTTTGAAGCAACCGGAGTGTGACTTGTCGGTATGTGGCCTGGCACAGCCTTTGGAGTAATCTGCTCAACTTGTTGCCCAATTGGTAAATGCGACTTTGTGTTGCTTGCCAGGTGTGGTTGGCCTCATCTAAGAGCAGCTGTCTATATTGTTGCCAGGCCAATCCCAATTGCCTCTGTGCTATGCCTCCACCTGGCTGTCCACCGCATTCTTCTAATTTTTGAATCAGCGTCTCTAGATCTATTAAACCTTGCATTCTACGACCAAGCTCCCCGTACAATTACTAATATCTGCTTCAGGCAGAGCTGGCTTAAATGCTTTCCAGAGTGTTACTGCAGATGTGACTGTTCCTTTATTGAGGGCGAAGTACTCCTCAAGGAATTTTGTAAGGTGCAGTCTATACACAGGAACTGTAAGTGCCAAGGTGATAAACTCCAACAGGAGGCAGCTCACTCAGTCCCCAGTTGAAGTCGTGCAGCCACCAGGGAGTGATCGGACAGTTACCTTGCCAGACTGGCGATATCCAATAACCTGTCATGTATGGAGCAGAGATTAGAAAATAGTCCAGCTGGCCAGGGACTCATGGGCTGTAGAGAAATAAGTGTTACTGGATACAGATGGATGGTGAGCTCTCCATATGTCAGTGAGGCCGAAGACGGGGGTCAAGGCTCCAAGCTTGGATCTGCTCTGCTCGGACACATCCCGCTGTATATCATTCCAGTCCTCCCTTCACCGACAAACCACGGGGAAGTTCACTCCACAGACGTATAAAATGATTGACAAAGGTCTGTTCAAAGGTGGAGGGAGGGGCGTATATATAACATAGAGTAATGGATTCACCGTACAGGGTACTGGTAACTACCATGTATATTCCCAGGTGATCCTGCCAAATCTTGACTAGGTGGAAGGGGGATACCTCTCTGTATCAGGATGCATATGCCCCTGGACCTTCTTCTGAACCCGGAATGAACTACCTGATTATACCCATGTCTGAGCAGATAGGGGGCTTTAGTAGCAAAGAAATGTGTCTCTTGTAGCATCAGGATATGTGCTCCTAACCTTTTAGCATACTTTAAAACCGCATCACGTTTGATCTTGACAAGAACCCCCTGAACATTCCACAGCACTAAACGTAGGTGGTGTAAGGAGGTGTCAGATCCAACAGTAGACATAATGCATTAGGAAGTACATGTTTGTGTCACTGGGCATAAACCAGGGTAGAAAAATGAGTGTTGCATCTATGTTTGGAAACATTGCATAACCAATAGTTTAACCCAAATGCCCCTCCTCCCAAAGACCTCAGCAAACAAGAAGTATCTATCACAGACAGCAAGATCATGAGGTCCCAATGGGGAACCCCAGTGTCTCCGTCTAATGGCTCCCAAAACCCCATGAGATTGATAACATTTGAAACTGGTTAACTTCTCAATGGTGGTGGTTGGTCACTTCTCAAGCCACACTACTGAATATACAGTGGTTAACTTCTCAGTGGTGGTGGTTGGTCACTTCTCAAGCCACACTACTGAATATACAGTCAAGATCCTATGTCAATTTGATCTATTATTGGGAGAGAAATGTGTGCTCCCTTTAAACCGCCATGAACCTACATTACAAATCTTTGCCTTATCTGTTATGCCGCCAAGAAGACCTGGATCTTTCATGCTGCTTTGCCAGAGTGTTCTTGAGGCGGTCTCTCCCATTGCCTTGTGAAGAGTCTGAGTCAAGGTGCGGTGGAGACTGACGCAGCAAGATCACTCTCTCGTCAGTCCAGCAGCAGACCTCCTCTGGGTGGTCTTAGTATTATCTGGAAATATCATGATAAGAGAAGATTGGTAGGTGATCTTATCTTGCGAGCGTGCCTATTTGAGGATTGCATTACTGTCCATGTAGTTCAAGATTTGGGTGATCACTTATCTAGGTCACACTCCTGGAGGAGGTTTGTTGAATAGTGCCCAATGGGTGCCTCCAACCACGAAGCAAGTGGAGAGGGCCTCTGCCAGAATTAACGTGCAGAGCCACAGCATCAAGAAGGCATCCATGATTTGGCCCTCACAGCCCTCTGGGAAGCCCACAAATCTCATGTTATGGAGGCCGGCCATTCCTGCAGCATCCTTGACCCACAGGGCCAGTTCCTTGGTCATCAGTTCGACTTTGTTCACCTGCAGTTGGAGCATACTCACTGAGTCTTCCACTCCTAAAACCCTTGACTCAGCCTCAGCTATCCGTTCCCCCACATGTCTAAGATCCTGGTGGAGCAGGGTGACATCCTAGCGAACAGCTCCAAACTTGGCGTCCAGCATGTTCCATGTCTGCTTTATGGACACTAGGAGCACCGCATTTTATGGTGATGCCACTACTGGGCCATCGCCTCCAAGGTTCTGCACAGCACCTCCGTGCTGTGTGTATTGATACATGGACCTTTTGTTTTGCGGCAGCTGGGGTTTATCTTTAGTCATGTTGCCTGCGAGATATTGAGTCCACAACTCACACAGCATACTCTAGCTTAAAATTTGACCCACCAGTTCTCCTAGGAGAAAATGAGGGGCGACACGAGCAGTCAGCAACCCACGGGTGGGATCTCCAATACTGCTGATGTATAAGGTGGTGGGTGGCAGATCCGTCAGGGCTATGACCTCAGTAAAACAACAGGCAACCTGACACAAGCTGCATTGAGGCCCAGCCTGGCTGCCCTCCACGACAGGGTCGCCCTCTGTGTATATAGTTCCCTAAGGGAGACGTGCATCTAGTATGATGCAGAGAAGGACATCCCATGCGTGGCCCCAAGTGTCTGGGCCCAAAAGGGCTGTCAGCGCCCTCTCTTATGTAATCAGCAGCACTGCATCCAGCCATGAAAACAAAAACATTATTGCCCAGTGTAGTCTCTTCACAGCTGGGTAGGTAAGTCATGAAGCATTCAGACTTAGCAGTTATTGTCCAATGTTTGTACCCCCTGTAGTCCCTGGAGAGCACCAGAGTAGGCCACGTGTATTAGGCCAGGAGTCACATATGGGGGAGAGGCACAGAGAAGAGAGACATCCCCATCTGTGTCAGTCGCACCTCTGTCACTGCCCCGACTGTCAGTGGGCAACCTGGGACGAGTAAAGCTAAGAAGGACCACCATACATTGCTGCCCGGCAATTGTACTTATGTCTCTGGGAGATGAACCACCACACCAGAGATTCCAGCCTTTTCACCACTGAGGGCTCCCCATACTCATTGTGCCCCCACCATACCTGCAGGCGAGAGTGCTGTCGTCTCTGATTGCTCTCAGCCACTAGCACCGTGGACCTGGAGGCCCAGATATACCTCCGTAGCGTTGTGTGTCACACACAGTTGTCTGGGGTGGCCTGGGTCCAGGATCATCAGACCCTGCATCCCTACATAACCCCTTGCCCAAGCGCCGAAGACAGTGCCGCCATCTCGGAGGTGATGTAGCTTTGCGGCACACCAATGTTCCTCGTGGGGTAGCCCACAGAACAACTAGATTTGTCACAACCCTCGACCTCCTCTGATATCAGTGTATGTCTCCGGGAGCGTTTTGTAGGGAGGATGATGATAGATATTTGGGTGACTGCCGGGAGCTCTCCTAAAGTGCGGCCGGCATGTTTGGTGGTTAGACGGCGCCTCCCAAGCAAGTTAATTTTTACTTCAATCAAACCTAACTGAGCTGGCAAACATGGCGATTTTTTTCTCTGCAAATATACTATTGCTAAAGCTTTTCTATGCAGTGCCAAATGTTTTCAGATTTTTTTGTATGCAAGTTTAATTTTTGATGTTCTTACCTATACAAACTACATCTTATGGAGTACCGAGTTAAATATGGATATGTACAATGCAAATTGTTGCAAAAGTCATGATTTTCACATTGTCATTTTAAAGCGAAAGGCGCAAGGTTTGCAAAGGTACAACTTTTTCCACAGTCTTTCATGAAGAAATAAAATATTATTGTAAATTTGCATACACCTGCTTGCAAGAGCAGGGCCACAATTCAAACTATTTAACTATGAACAAGGACAATACTTTGTGACCAGAGACCTCGCTGCAATCAGTGTGCATAGTACTTAAGAGGACAGGGTAGGGATGTTGAAATTACAAATTTGAAGAACTGCCCATTTATAGTTTGTCTGGTTAGACCCCCATCCAGGTTGGTGCCAAAACATTTGGACTGGACATAGTTTTGCGTATGTGAAATATAAAAGGATGGGTTGTCTTATTTGTTGATGTAAAACGTTCCTTTATTATGCCAAGAGCTGTTCTGTTTTGGCACTATCTGTATTTACTGTTCAGCCTTTTGCATTTTAGATCGGACAACTTTCTACTTCATATTTTCAATTCACTAACTTCTACTACCATAGACCTTTCTCACTTTGTTGTCTGAAAGTTAATTGCTCTTAAATATTTCTATATTGTTTTCTGCAGCAACCACTCTGCCATCTTTCTAAAGACGCTGTTCATTTTCACTGATGTTTAGCTCTTAGCTTACCTCTCTTTCACCCAGCTATTTCTGTGTCTGTTCCCTATTTCTCCTTTATCTCACCTCTCGTTCACTGCCTTTCCATAGTGCAGATCACCATGCCTGTGACTGCTTTTTAAATAAGCAATTGTTTTTTTTAATTAAGCCTGTTTTCCTTAATAGGATGCATTTCAAGAACAAAAATTAAAAGTTTTATTTTAATTTTTTAAGAGTAGACAGGGCTCCATGTGACCATTGCCTGCTCTGAAAAAATGTTGGCATCCCCATTCACAAAAGGTAAGGGGTTCCTTGGGGACCTCTTCCCGTTTGCAAATAGGTTACTACCAATTTGAAATTGGTGGTAAACTGCGATTGTTTTGCAACTGCATTCTGGTCACAAAACATTCACACTGAAGGTCATTTATTGGTCGCAAGTGGCCCAATTCGCCGTTTGTGACTGCTAAATCAATCTTTTCATACGTGTCCCTGTGTTCCTTAATTATTAACAGGTAGACTTATGTGTTATTCTCTTTACACAGAACACTGATGTGCTGTGTTGTGGGCCTCAGGAAGTGAGAGAGGCTGAAGCATGTTGTGGACATGGATGGAGCCCTCTCAAGCATAGGCCTTCATCTCGGTCTGGTTAGTTGTGTTCTTGGCTGTGCACAAGGACGTCTGGCTACAGGAGACGGGGCGGCTCCAGGCCTGTAGATGCAGCATGGCCGCCCAGGGGATGTCATTACCTGGCCCTCCAGCAGGCTCATTAATTAAGGCTGCTGGAACCGATCCTCCTTTATTGCAGCCCCTCCTTCCCCTCCCTTTCTGCTGCGTAATAAGATTTTCTCTTTTTTTCTTTTTATCTAGCAGCAGCATGCAGCTGAGAAGCTTGTGCCTTGGAGGAAAAGGGAAAGATAATGGTTGGAAAAGACGGAGGATGGTTGGGGGAGGGAGACTGAAAGAAATCCGTCAAATCGTTTTTGGAGAATGTATTTTAAAGCACTGAATGGGGTCACCTACAATATACACTCAACTGTTTTCTTTTTCTCAACGCCAATTTAGAGCCACATTTTGGAATACTTCAGCAGTGGAGTAATACTGTTACTACTTTTAGGGGGTGAGCTATTAACCCAGGACTTAAAACCCATACACAAGTATGTGGTGACTGTACAGAACAGCAACTACAAATATGGCAACTACGCAAGCCCATGTTTTACCATCCTTTTTCATCTTTTTGTGCTGTTACCACCAACTTACTCGTGGTGATATGATATTTACACATTGCCGGAAGCATTGAAATGCACAGTAATCACAGTACTTCACGTTTCTACGTGCTTAATGGCTTTAAACGTGTTTGTAAGTTTTCCTACTGCTTGCATAAAAATTTGGCAATTGTGAAAATTCTATTAAAGGCGCCATCCAGTGTAGAGAGCAAAAAAACAGGCAATGGCAAAGCCAATAGGTCTCACCTATGCAAGAGCTATTTGCTCTGCCAATGTGTTTCCAGCCATTTTGTTCACCACCGTGGCTGCTGTTCAGGATGGCTAAAAGTTGTTGGCATAGAGGAGAGTGGCTGAAAGTGTCGTAGAATGGAATGGCGAAGAGTGAAGTAGAGTGGAGTAACAAAGAGTGTTGTGTATTGGAGAGACATAGGGGGTGATTCTAACTTCGGCGGGCGGCGGAGGCCGCCCGCCGAAGTTCCCCCACCAAAATACCGCTCCGCGGTCGAAAGACCGCTGAGGGTATTTTGGGATTTGCCCTGGGCTGGCGGGCGGCCGCCAAAAGGCCGCCCGCCAGCCCAGGGCAAATCAACCTTCCCACTAAGATGCCGGCTCAGAATTGAGCCGGCGGAGTGGGAAGGTGCGATGGGTGCAGTTGCACCCGTCGCGTATTTCAGTGTCTGCTAGGCAGACACTGAAATACTTTGTGGGGCCCTCTTACGGGGGCCCCTGCCGTGCCCATGCCATTGGCATGGGCACGGCAGGGGCCCCCAGGGGCCCCGCGGCACCCCCTACCGCCATCCTGTTCCTGGCGGGCGAACCGCCAGGAACAGGATGGCGGTAGGGGGTGTCAGAATCCCCCATGGCGGCGCAGCAAGCTGCGCCGCCATGGGGGATTCTAAGGGCAGCGGTAAACCGGCGGGAGACCGCCGGTTTACCCTTTCTGACCGGGGCCAAACCGCCGCGGTCAGAATGCCCTGCGGGGCACTGCCGGTCTGTCGGCGGTGCTCCCGCCGACCCTGGCCCCGGCGGTCTGAGACCGCCGGGGTTAGAATGAGGGCCATAGTGTGGAGTCACATAGAGTGGCATATACTGAAGTGGCATAGAGTAGAGTAGACTGGTGTAGAGTGCATTGGCCTAGCATTGCAGATAATAGTGGCATTGAGTGCAGTGGCACTGAATTCAGCAGTGCACAATGCAGCATCAAAGAATGCAGTAGCGTAAAGTGCAGTGGTGCAGAGTAGAGTAGAGTGGCATAGAGGGGGTGGTGTAGAGTGGTGCAGAGTGGAGTGGTGTAGAATTGAGTGATGCAGAGGGCAGTGGTGCAGAGTAGAGTCAAGTGGCATAGAGTGCAATGGCACAGAGTGGTGTAGAGCAGATTATAGTGGCATAGAGTGCAGTGGCGTAGAGTGGAGTAGTGCACAGTCGAGTGGAATAGAGTTCAGTGGGGGAGGGTGAAGTGTTGCAGAGTAGAGTGCAGTGGCATAGAGTGCAGTGACATAGAGTGCAGTGACGTAGAGTGCATTGTTGTAGAGTGAAATGGTTAAGAGTAGAGTGGCATAGAGTGCAGTAACATAGAGTGGAGTGGTGCCTTTTGGAATAGAATGGGACAGAGTGCAGTGGAGTTGAGTAGATTTTTTCAGAGTACATTGAAGTGGTGTAGGTTAGAGTGTAGGTGTGTAGAGTAGAATAAAGTAGAATGGTGTAGAGTAAAGTGGTGCGAGGGAAGTGGCATAGAGTGCAGTGGTGCAGAATAGATTAGAGTGATTTACAGTGGACTGGCATGGAGTGCAGTGGCATAGAGTTGATTGTTACAGAGTAAAGTGCATTGAGGTAGAGTTTATTGGCATAGAGTGCAGTGTGGCAGAGTGGAGTAGAGCACAGTAGCGTAGAGTGAAATTGTATAGCATAGATTGGTGTGGCCTAGACTAGAGTGGTGTACAGTGGAGTGGCGAAGAGTGTACTGGCATAGAAGAGAGGGTACAGGGTAGAATAGAGAGGCACGGCGTGAAGTGGCATTTAGTGGAGTGGTGCGAAGTGCAGTGGCGTGAAATGGTGTAAAGTGGAATGGTGCAAAGTAGAGTGGAAAATTCATGCGGTGGTAGCAGACTGCCATTACTGACAACACATTCTTAATTGAAAAGACCATTACATTTGCACAGGCATAAAATATACAGAGCACAGACGAAAATGTGAGGAAATTGCATCACCTAGTTTAGTGAGTAATTTTGATCATATTAAAGTATTTGTTTCCATCACACTTCAGAAATAAAAAAAATGTGCTTCATGTCTGCTTTCATAATTCTGATATATTTTGAAATACTTACACAGTTAATTCAAATGTTGTGTGCTAGAAAAAAACTCTTTCCTAACCCCAGTATCAGCAAGATTGTCACATAAATCCTCTCACTATGAAATGAGAGATAGAAAAGTACACAAGCGCCCATGGAAGGCAGAACCTGACATTTGACCTCACTCTTTGAATGCACTGCAAATGTGACAAGATAACAAGATTTAAAGGCCTGTTAACAGAAAGCAAATGTGTGGAAGAATACAGAAAACATGCTTTATTGAATGGAGGGACAAACTGAACCTGGAGAGCCTAAAGCAAATAAAGCCAGCAAATGGAAAGCCAGAAAGAGTGAGTTATAAACCACAAAACCAATGGTAATCAACAAGTGGAATGGATTCCTAGGTCAACTTTCTAAAGTCCCCAAGATGTCTTTAGCATACCAGAAAGCTGCATTGTCTGTTAGGCTGCAACCTAAAAAACAGTTCCCTTTGCCCAGGTCTGCATTTTTAACAATCGCCAACAATAGGCATTCTAGAATATTTGTTTGATAATGTCTCTGAGGTTCTGAGACCTATTGTGACATCACTCACTGGATTACCCCTTTAACATATACACTGTGAAATTGGTTTTGTTTTTGGTGATTTGACATTTAAATCCAAATCATTCAGACCACACAGCCATCTCAAAGAGAGGCAACAAAGAGAAGGAAAAAAAAAAGAATCAAGACATTAAGAGGGAGATACAAATAACGTAAATACAATAAGAGCAATACCAAAGCAACGCTGAAACAGGATGAAAAAACAAAAAAGTTAATTTCCAACATTGCATAGTTAAGTGAGATACATTTTCGCTACATAAGAGTGGCCGATCACTTCAGTCATTTTTATGTGCTTTGAGCAGAGAGGATTAGAATCAAACATGTAAAAAACAAATCTTTAATTGTATTTTCGTGATGAGGGAAAGATGAGCTTGGTGTTGTCGTGTGACCATGGACAACATGCAGTGATGCTTTACGTTGAGAAGAATAAAACATTTACAAAACTGTAGAACTGAATTTGTTTCATGTTTAATGAGCACAAATGTATCATATGCTTTCTTGTGCATATCAGTTTGTTTAGTAGAGCAAATTTGCAAAGTTTTACAGTTCATGTGGACTTGTCCTGAATTTTCTCCCTGTGGCATACTTAAAACTTGCCATGTTCCTGCAGCCTGTTGGCTTGTCCACTGTGGATGGGGCATCAGGGTGGTAAGAATTGCTTCTGGTACACCGTGCTCCTTCTCTATTCACCAATACTGGGCTGGAGTCTTCCCTGATTCAGAATGAAGGATCAGGGAAGAGAGAAGGAGGTTGCCTTGACCCACGAACAGAGACGTTTTAAGGCATGGGCAAATTGGGCTCTGGCCCAGGTACCCAGCCTTTCAGGGAGCCCTCTGATAGAGCCAACTCGGTTCTGCATAGAGTCTTACCTTGATAACCTTGAATAATTCTAAAACAGATTGTTTAAAATACCATTTTAATTGCATGTATTTTTACTATGGGTGATCTGTGAGAATATATTACAGACATTTTGTAGAGAAATGTTGCTTCTATGTTTCATGCAGCTTCCATTAAAAAATGTAGTGCAAATCTTGACCTCACACATGAGAAATGGGAGGGTGTCACAGAGATGGGTTGCAATAATATTAGTGAGCTGCTACTATGTTACAATATTTTTTTATATGTCACTATCCTTGCATATTAGATGTAACCACATTTAGAATTTGGAGGAGTGTGCCTGTGCACTGTCAGTGACCTGGCCAAAGAGGGCATGCCAGAGCTGAAACTGGGTCATGAATTTAAAGCTGTTCTGAACAGGGGTTTCACGCCGTTTTAGCCCCGGCGGTGATAATCCTAACAGGGCCCCGGGCAGCTTTTCACTGTCTGCATAGCAGACAGTGAAAAGCGCGACGGGTGCTACTGCACCCGTCGCACGGCCGCAACACCGCCGGCTCCATTAGGAGCCGGCTCCTATGTTGCGGCCTCATCCCCGCTGGGCTGGCGGGTGTAAACTTGGTTTGCGCCCGCCAGCCCAGCGGGGATGTCGTAATGGGGTCCGCGGGAGTGCGGCCGCACGGCTGCCCGCCAAGCTTGTAATGACCCCCTTAGTATGTTCGGAATGTCAAAAAGGTTAATTGTCAGGATGCCAGGGAGCAAACCAATGAAGAATCCTCTGGAGATGTGAGTACAGGTAGATGCTTTATTACAACCGTGGCCCATGGCGCCTTCTCCCACAGTAACTGTCACCTCAAATGTGAAGGAAAGTCTGCATCAGCAAGTATCATTTTACTATTCTTATCTCCACACACACATACCTTGAAGATACATATCATCAAATTACATATATGTGATGTTGAGTATTATAAATGTATACATACCTGAATATACTTCCTTCATGATATTTGTGCGCTCAATATTTCGGCCATGATACCTGGCTCCTTGTATTCTAGAAACGAGCTAGAGTAGGGTTCTGTGGTGCACTTGCTGCAGGTAAGTCAGACGCTGCACACAGGAGCCAGACTCAACTGTAACCTGAAGAGTTACGACTCCAAATGGTCAGCACTGCATACTCTACACTGACTCCTAGATCATGTTTAAATTACTCTAAGGCACCCACCAGGCCTACTGGGGCAAAGAATCAAGCAACCTGCAAACATGATCACCCCAGTACAGCCTATCAGGATCCTGTGCTCTTCATCTGCAAATCTAATCACCCAAAGAACATACAACTGAATGAAACATGGAGGCATGACCCTGGAGTTTAGGGCCCTATACTGCGGCACACGCTAATCACATGTCTGAGGGCAGAGCTCAACCACATGGTTTTGAGGAAGGGATGTGAAAAGTAATCTGTTCTGACTTGCTTTAAACAGCTTCTAGTACATGGGTACTGCATTTAAGGATATTGGGCTGGGGACTGAGTCAACCCTCCCTGAACAATCAGGGGTGGGCGCAGGTGGGGACGGACCCAGTGATCAAACACTCTAAGATTGACATGTTATGACAACTGTGGCTATGTGGCAGAATTTGGTAGGAAGTGTTTGCACATGGTGACAGCAAAGGGGGGTATGGCACTTCTGTACCTGAAGAGGGAACCTACTTCAAAAACTAATACAAATATATTTTTTAAAAGAATATTGGACTGGGACTGCAGTTACAGATGGATTCTAGCTTCCCCAAATAGAGACCCTGTTATTCTCAGTAATGCTTTGAAACAACCAAAAGGAGATACACTGTGCTGCACTAAGATCCTCAGTAAAATAAACATAAAGCACCATTTCCTTATCGGGTTACCAGTGTGGGGCAGTTGTACTTTGTTAGACCTCACAGCCTTAGGGTGGTCTTTTCCCCAACTTTTTCGCTGCCTCCCTCCCTCCATTTTCTGACCTCGTTTCTGCTGGCTTTAGGACTCTGTGCCCTTTACCACCGCTAACCACTGCTGAAGGGCTTGTGCTCTCTCGCCTATATCAGGGTAATATTGTCTTAACTACCAATTGGCATATTTAATTTACTTAGAAGTCCCAAGTAAGGTGCACTACATGTGACCAGGGCACTGTACATTAAATGCTACTTGTGGGTCTGTAGCACTGGTTCTGCCACCCACTTAAGTAGTCCTCTAACCATGTTTCAGGCCTGCTATTGCAGAGCCTGTGTGTGCAGTTTTACACAGCCACATCGTCCGTCCTGGCAAAATAAGCCTTTTGCCAGGCCCGAACCATCCATTTTTCTACATATAAATCACTCCTAAGGTAGGCCCTGGACAACCCAGATGGCAGAGTGCACTGTATTTAAAAGGCAAGAAATTTACTTTTAAGTTTTACATGTCCTGGTAGTGAAAAACTCTCAAAGTCGTTTTTAACTACAGCAAGGCCTAATTCTCCCCATAGCATAACATTGGGAACACCGTATTATAGTTTATAAGTGTAATTCACAATCTGGAAGAGATACGTTTGTCAAGTTTGATGTCTCTGGACTCACAATTTAAAATCACAACTTATGGTAAGGTCAGATTTTAAATTGCAGTTCTGAAAATGCCACTTTTAGAAAGTTGGCATTTTCTTACTTTAGCCTACTGCCTGTCTTCTATACACGTCTGGGGTGGGGTGCCAGCTGGGGTTATGCCTTCCCTTTAGACAGCCACACACAAAGGGAGCTTACACATGACTGATGGGTCATCCACACCCTGGTCGGTTATCCTGGGCAAGATGGGAGGGAGGGGCTCACACTTCCACCTGAGTGGGCAGTGCCCTGCCCCAAGCAAATGGCTGCATACCCCCTGTATGGAGTCTGTAGCCAGGGCGGGAAGGGAGGACCTCTTATACCTGGGTATACGTACTGGCGCTCCGACACCACCAAGAAACAGCTAGCAGTACTGTCTAGAGGACTAAGATTGAGGATTTACCACTGGGACCAGAGAAGTAGCTGCAGCACTATGTGGAGGACTTGGAGAGAGGAATTACCATTGGGACCAGAGAAGCAGCTGCAGCATTGTCTACAGGACTAACAATGCAGAATTATCACTGGGATCAGAAAAGCAGCTGCAGCACTCAGTATGCACTTAGAATGAGGACTTACCACTGGGAAAAGAGAAGCAGCTAGCAGCATTGCCTAGAGGACTTAGAACGAGGAATTAGCAAAGGGACCAGATAAGCAGGAAGCAGCACTGCGTATAGGATTAAGAATGAGGATTTTCACTGAGACCAGAGAAGCAGCTGCAGCACTGTCTAGATGTCTTGGAATGAGGATTTACCACTGTGAGTAGACAAGCAGCTGTAGTACTGCTTAGAGGACTTAGAATGAGGAATCACGACTGGGACCAGAGAAGCAGCTGCAGCAGTTTAGAGGATTTTAAAATGAGGAACACTGAAAGTGGATAAGTGTGTGTCTGACGTAAGGTTCAAAACACGCACACACAGAGCCAATTATTTCTAAACAGCAGTGGTGGGAAAAGTGGCTCGAAAAACACAAATTAAGTATACCAAAGCAGAGGCACAAGAAAAAACAAAACCTGAAACCTTCAGTGGCTTTCTAAACATGGTGTTTTCACTGGTGTGGTGTGAAAACATTGCTGTTGACAACCAAAAGAATACTAAGGCTGCAATGGCCGGACTGGAGACGGGGCCATCACATGCTGTAACAGGGAGAAGCATGAACCAAGTGTGATGGCCAACAAAAATGTTTTCTTAGTAAAGTCACCTGGGAGGGAACTAAGCACACGAAGCAGGGACATTTATAAAAATGCACCAGTAAAAGGGAAGCATTTAATACAAACACAACAAAGAACGATGGCAATAGTCAGTGTAGTTAAAGCACATAGACTGAATACAGCATGTCTTCCAGACAGAGCATGCGTGCTGCCTAGTCTCGACCGAAAAAGGGCTTTAGGGACTTCTTTCAGTGGCTGGTTTCGGGCGTTGGCTTGCTGTGTTGTCCATCATGTATATATGGCAGCTACAGCATTTGGCAGATGTTTACATTTTGGATTTTGAAAGTATGAATAGTACTAAAGTATTGCATGTTTGCAGTTGCAGCTACATGTTTTCTTGCTGGTTACACAACACATATTTGCCACTGTTTACTTGTATCATGGAAGTAGTGCGGGATTGGGTTGCTGAAGGCAGCATGGAACCACTGGGAAAAAAAGGTTTAGGAACAACACTGGTCTCCGACCGCCTTTCAAGGGTGGCAAGTGGAACGTTGCTTGCAGACCAGAAGATGGTGTCCAGGCACAGCACCAGCCTACTGTGCTGGGGTCACAGCACAGCATCTGGAACTCTGTGTCCAAGGAGCCCTGCCCCTTTCCTGAGCCACCAATGGCTTCCCAAAATAACTGTAAATCCCTTTCCCCAAACTGCTTCTAACCACTAGCAACACCAAAACTGTAGACACAAAGCAGCAGCACCCATGTGATCCTGAAGAACAACTCCCATCGCTTCATATAGGCCCTTTTCAGAACCACACACTACAATCATAGATTGGCAGCTGGGTACCCTCTTGCCTAATAAAATAGACAGTGTTTCAAGGCCACACAAGTGCTATCAAGCGCTATACATGTTACTATATAATACTAGGTGATGTCAGAGTGGCCGAGGAGTGTGTAACGGTACTTCAGCTACTCTAACAGATTTGGTGACATGACGCCAGTGTCAGTTCCACGTCATCTTCACTGGCACTCACTCACAGTATTAGGGTACACAATCTGCTGTAAGCAGATCCTTGCTTTTAGAAAGAGAATCTATACCCTTGATTACTCACAGTCCATTCTGAGACTCCGCCTTTCAGCTTCAACACCTAGCATCAGTGACACTGAAGAACCTTCAAGCTCAGGTATTTGTTTTGACTGTGGATTTCATGAATCAGATGCTGCTCTTTTATTCTGTCAAGTTGCAAAATTGTTTGGAGGTTATTAGCAATAAAAACGTGTTTTATTTATATTGGTCCTCATACCTCTTTCCTGTAAGCACTGTAAATCACAAGTATTGATATTACCCTATGTAAAATGTACCATCCTCAAAGCTACTGACCTGCTTTTTCATGCAATGTCAGCGACAAGTGTTTAACTTACTGACCCATGTTTCCCTTGTAGCCTATGAACTATTGGTTCAGGTGCTGACGGGGCTGATTTTGCCATTCATCCTTCAGTGATGGAAAAAAGGAGTGCCACTGAGAGAAATTGCGTTACTGCTTGTCATTGACAGCAAGAGGAACCTGCAAGAAAATTGAAAGCGCCATATAAAAGTAACTTTATTTATAACATTATTAAAATAACAGTCCTTTTTTCTTGGTGGCAATTTGGGGTAAACTTTGGGGGTATCTAGTATCGTCAATCATTTGTGACAGTAGACTGCTTTCGACTTGAAACCAGTCTTTGGAGAGGTGAGTTCTCTTTTTCTTTTAGACGAATTCGGGAGCTTGTTTTTGCTTGTCGTGCGCTGTTGTCAGAAACAAACTGTCGCCTCTCATTCACTGTCTGTGCTGATTCGCAGCACTACTGTGGGATGTCGTCGCTTCCATCTTTTATGTTGTGTATGCATTACGAAGTATGCGGCGGTCAACTCTGCTTTAATGCGGCTGATGGTTGAAAATAGATTTTATATGTTATTAATAATATTTCTTGATTCTTTATTCATTGCTCATTATATTTCTTTTTAGTTTTTTTTTACTACTTTTATGTTGAAAAAAGCGTGGCTGTTGCGGTGTCTACTAGCAATGAGATTTGTGGTGTATGCGCCTAAGAAGCAGATAAACATAAACCATGAACCTGAAAGTAATAAAATAAACCCAACCGAGTACAATAGCACCCTCGAGTCTGAGAAAAGCACTACTTATTGTTTATTAATCGAGGCACTTCGTTTTGCTGTGTGCGCTACAAGATGATTTGCTTTTGGTTTTATTATTATTATTATTGTTGTTAACAACGGTACTTGTTAATTTTGTTCATAATATTATTATTGGGTATTAGTATTAATTATCATAATACCAAGAGTGAAATAATGAGCATAGTGTTCATACAAAGTCTGCCTGGATAACGAAACGCTAATGTACCCTACATATTGCTCAAAATCAGTATTTATCCAGTTATTGTTCTCATAAATAAACAGTGCTATACTGCTAGTCCCATATACTACGTCCAAGTGTCACATGGTGCGCTGTATGAGAATTATCATCTACTATTTTCTTTATATTTGTAGTTGCTAATAGCACTACATAAACACTAAGAAAGAAATACGAAATAAAACATGTGGGCAGTTAACCCCAGCACCTTCCTTGCTACAAGTACTCTTTTTTCCCAATTTACTACCCCCACTGTGCAGTGACACCCCACTTTGCCCTGTTTTTTGCATTATAAATCCAACATTGCAAGATACAACCATGCAGCTCCTTCACTCCTGGATCCAGTGTGTTACAATTAACTTTTTTTTTAATTCTTCTTGATTATCCCTTTTGCTGCTGTTTAATTCAATGTATAATTGTTCTAATTGTTCTACAAGGCAGTGCTGGGCAAGAGCAAGGGTTTCTGCAGCAACGTGGCATCAGACATTTTGCCAACACTTCCACCCACAAAATTGAGGGTAATGTTTGCAGAGTTTATTATTTATGGTGGGTATCAGTTCTACACCCTTCTGCCTCTCTTGAGATTATCTTAGTTCTGCCTTGCCCTACCATCGTCCCCCTGTTCCAGACACCTCAAGTATAACTTTCTCTACAGAAAATGCCTAAATTAACTAAAATATTCAAAACACTAACACGTGCATAAAACTGTGGTCTGGGTGCATGAGCAAATTAATCATTAAATACCAGCCTGTACACATCGATTTCCGCTACCAGAAATGTAGATTTACCACACCGATGTTGAGGTTTTGTAAGGTCAAACAAATTGGTGAGATGAAGGAGTGGCCTCTTAGAGGTTCATTTCCTTCCTCTCTGTCCAGTCTCAATTACTCAGAATGTTCCCACATCCCCTTCTACTCCACATCTACTGTGTGGTCAGCTAACCACGTCACAACCATCACCTACCCCAAAGCATCCTTCCTTCCAACTTCCTGAGAGAAGCCCAGTAGTGATAGGACAAAACGTTCACTCCGGCCTTGACTATGCCCACTCACACAGTATTTATGCCTGCCTACATCTCCCTCAACGATCCAGAACAGTGCTGCGTGACTGTCAGTTTGGGATGATGCTGTGGAACTGCATCGCAGCAGCACTGCTATCACTAAACCAGCTTCCTGTCAGGGCCTGTCTCACCTTAAAGACCCCTTCCTTATCTCCAAGCTCAACCATGTAAAGGTCAGCAATTGCCTCACAACTATGACGTTTCATCCCTAGAATGGCCCCTGCACTCATCTGACAATAAAGTTTCTCAAGTACTGGCAAAGTTGCTGCTGTTCGAAAGAAGGTGGAAGAGCTGCAGTCCGGGGACCTGGGTGATGGAACCAGCTCCTTACGATTGTCGGCATCAGATCCATTTATCAGATGTTGCAAAATAGTCCAGAAACTAAGTTATCATCCCAGGATTACCTAGGCATAGTGTAAGGGTAGGTCCTAGTAGTAGGTGTCGTTGTAGGTTTGGAGGAATGCTTAGGATTTTCACTAGGATTAAAGTTAAGGTTAGGATTAGCGTTAGAACGATGGTAAAGAGTATGGTTACTATACGTGTTGTTTAAAGTAGTGGTGTCTGTAGGGCTAGAGTTAAGGTACTTCGAGGTAGTGGCATTAAGGTAGTGGTAGAGCAAAATAGTGCTGTTGAGGAATTGAGAGATTGCAGAGATTTTATTTATTTACAATTTGTATATAGCAGCGCTGCACCTTGTAGAGTTAGATCACTTTACACAGAACAGCGTTGATTATTCAAATACCATTTCAAGGGCAGGAAAAGGCAATACACATGAAGAAGCAGCAGGATGGGACAGAAAGAGAACGGCGGCTACCAGTGATAATGTATGACCTCTAAGATGTTTAAGACTTTTTATCATTTTTTTCTACATGTTTCTTCTCATTTGTATATGTTTAGTATACTGAAAATCTTTTTTTGCTTCGTGATGTTTGTAACACTTTTATTTTGTGTTGTCTGTTAAATAAAAGAATATCTCAAAGATTAAAGCATTCCTATTTTATTCAGCTGAACATCTCCCAAGTCCAAACTCCACCAAATGTTTCTTACTGCACCACAAATATTAACAGACTGTCGGATGTGTCCTTCAAATCCTCCTGGTTACTTGAAACTGTATGGAAACTGTTTTGAAATGTGTCACACCTGATGCATACTGTAATCAACTCTGCTCACACCTGGTGTGTATCATGTGGTATTGAAACTCCTAGGGCCTGACTCACAAAGATACCTAAATCTGCTCTGCACTCGCAGATTTACAGCGATCTGCTAGTGTAGATCATTTTCTTTAATTCATAAGCAATCTGAGGAATACACTCAGAAAGCTACACCATGAACAAATGTGCCTATGCATATTCCTGGGCCGAGCATGTGACATCCCTAGCAAGGTCCCATTTTTGTTGCCATGCGGAGTTCGCCAGGGTGGAAACTCAGCTCAGGGGAGTAGAATCCATTCTGCAAATATACACATTTTGTTTTAAATCAAGGAGTAATCCGTTCTTCTTCTAACCCTGGAAGAGTAGCTGTGCCAGCCCTCTGCTATATTTGGCCCTTATTATGGTGGAAGATGGAAGAGGAGTTGTTGGTGAATTAAAAGAATTGCTATATTTGTGGGCGTTCACAAACTTTCAAATCTAACCATGTCGTGAAACACCCAATTCCCACCTCTTGATTTGGATTTATAGAAGCAGAAAACTCTGAACTCATGGCAGAGATCTCCCCACAGGTAAATAGGATTAAAGTCCTTGCAGGTGTAAGTAAGGTAAATCTGATTTTAAACATGCATTTACAACCAAATTTTCCGCTGTGAATTGGCCCACTAATGCTGAAATGTTAACCTTACTACTAAGGACTTCAGGTGCCTCTGCTCCCTGTCTGGCGGCTTACACTACTACTACATACATACTGCTTAACCACTCAAGTGGTCTGCAGAAGCAACCATATGGAAAGGAATGGAGGCTGAAATATTTTTTTGCTTTCAGAAATCAGCCACTTATTTTGTGTGTGAGGGAAGCTTGCACTTCTTCAAAGTAATGGCATGTGTATTGCATATGAATGAGCATGTGTGTAACACTGCACTCTTGCCGCCTGGACTCAGGCCCATATTTATACTTTTTAGCACCGCATTTGCACCGCTTTTTGATGCAAAAATGGCGCAAACTTACAAAATACAATTGTATTTTGCAAGTTTGCACCGTTTTTGTGTCAAAAAATGACACACATGCGGCACTAAAAAAGTATAAATATGGGCCTTATTGCGCTGAGAACAAAGCTTGCATTTCTGCTGTATATGTTTAATGTGTGAGGCGGGGAGGGAAGCTTGCATTGCTGCTGTTGATGGTATATTTGTACTATGCGCTTGAGGGTGACTGTATTGCTGCTAGGTAGGCTGAAAGTGCTGTGTGTGGGGGAACACTGCACTGCTGCTGCTGACACTGTATGTACACTGTGAGAGAGGGGAGTACTTATGCTGCTTTTATGAATGCAATGGCTACCTGAACTGTGCTTGTGCTTTGTAAGGTGGAGTCTGCATTGCTGTTGTCTAGGCTAAGTATGTGCTGTGTGTGAGCGAAGCGTGCACTGCTGCTGCTGGCGCTGTGTGTATAGGTGAGGATGACTGCGCTGTTTCTGCCTCTGCTTTAAAGCTTTTCCATGTAATGAAAGGATGCGCAGTGACTGCCTAAGCTCCACGTGAAGCTACACCTGTTCTCTGTGTGAGTGAAGCCTGTACTGCTGCGAGACACGTTCTGTGCATGAGCGTACACGGCGCGCCTCCTTCCTGGGCTGGGTTAACCAGTGTGTGAGACGAGGGATGCCTGGACAGCTCCCGTCAAGAACCTCTTAGTGCACAGACGGCGTTGCTTTTAGACGGCAAAGGAAGGAACCCCTTTAAAGTCTGACCCAGTGCTAATGATCTCTATACGGTGGCTCTCTTCTCCTTCCGGGGCCCAAGACCAGTCTTTTTCACCAGTTTAACCACAACCATCTTGAAAGGGCTGCAAAGTGAGGGGCGCCATCTGCTCTCAATCTCTCCATCGCCACCGCCTACACCGAGGAAATGCGTCCTCCGGCACCGAGGGGTTAAAAGGAGCAAGGTCACCAGCAGGTCATTCCCTGCAGGCTTCCAAGCTCTTATTGCTGGCCAATCCGCCGCCACTGCGAGCAACTCTCATCTAATTGGCTTCAAGCGGTCACGTGACGCCTTCTTCCAGCTTCTGCCTGCCACCTGCCACATGATTGATGAAGGGCTATGGATACCTGTGTATCGCCCATGTTATGTGCCTGATTATCCGTGCCTCCTCCGCGGGGGTCTGGCTCAGCAAGCCTTAATTGCGCCTGCGTTTGTTTACCAGGCTTCCCAGCATGCCTCATTATGCTACATTACAGCCAAATAGATAAATACGTTATAATTGTGCTTTTTAGGGCTCATTCACCCATCTGTCCACAAAAAAAGAGCGCTTTACGCCTGTGAGGGAGATGTGGTATATGGGTTAAATTGTAAGTACAATGAATGAATGATTGAATAGCGGGATTTCTAGAGCGCACGGGTACGCCTAGGAGTGCCCCGGCGTTGAGATGAATGTAAGAGAGCACAGGGTGTCGGTGTCAAAGAGTAAAAATCCAGGTCCTGAGTCACTTTCTAAAAGGAATTACAAAGTCTGCTTTCTGAAATTGGACTACCAAAGTGTGAGTACTAACAAGCACACTATGTGTGGTATTAGGGATATATGAGGCGAATGGGCATTTACGGGAATCATACATGCCAGCATTTGCAGAAAAGGAACGTGAGAGATTTAAAAAACATAATAATTTATTTTTAATGAGAAGCAATTTCAGGCCTCAATCAGGTATACTGGTTATCGTGAGGGAACATTTTCTATGTATAGTATTCTGCTCATGCGGCGGACTAGTCTCTAATTTAGCTACTGTGGAACCTGGAAATAATTCACAATAGTGGGTCCTCACTTGACCATATTGTGTGATCCTCTGGAGGTGGTTTAATCTCCTTGTACATTAATTCTCTTACTTATTTCAAATGGGGGCTCTTAGGAATGTCATAACCATCAATATTACACTCATTTTGCCTACTGGGAACATTTGGTGGCCATGTTGTCAGTCTTTTTGAACGATTTCATCTTTGTTGTGTCCCAAGAGGTAAATGCCATGATAGGCAAAACGAACTTAAGTTACATTATGTTGAGCTAAGTTACAATATATTATAGTTAATTTAAAATTGTCCTTTCATCACTAAGGTCTTTAAGTTACAAAACAAGGCGGCCAGGCCGATGCTGTTATTTATGGCACAGTGGTCAACTTTTTGCTTCAATCCAAATTATAGCCCACCATGTGCAGAGATATGGAAATATTCCATGACAAGGGTATTTGAATATCTGGCTTACAGCAAATGTTCCTACTGTCACTCAACAGTGGGCAAACTGCTCCAAGCAGCAGCACCGCACTGAAATTCTCTGCTGCTTGGAGTCCTACCTTATGTAGGGCAAACTTCTATTGGCAGGGAGCCTCCAGACTGTTGCTGCTGAACATTAGCTATGTAAATACTGTTCATGGCGAAAGGCAGCGCCGAGCAGCAGCAGCTGGTAAACTGCTCCTGTTAAGCAGCCAAAATGGAATAAGGCAATAGAAGCCAACTGAACAATGGGCTCGATTTAGAGTTTGGTGGACTCCTAGTTCTCAATTTGTAAAGAGTAAGCCCTGGGCCCAAATGTTTGCTCAGACATCCGCAAGTGGTGCTAGTGAATGTTGGTGTGCCAATACTAAGACTGCATAGTCTTGATTCAACCTCATGTCCCTTTCATCTGCCACCAGACACCCTGCCCCTTCATAACACTCTTGCTGATTCCTTTTTATACCTTTGTCAATGTTTTTCTATTTAACTCTTCCTCTCTCATTCGCCTTTCTGTTTTTCTCTCTTTTGCTCTAAGTCAAACGTCCGGTTCACAGAAATGAGTGTCAGTCGGCCCCACCTGCAAGTACCTACTCAAATTAAGCACTGGTTACTCCATCACAAATTGGACAAATATTCCGTTTGCCTTATGGATAAATGAATTAGTTATCTATATAGCACACAGCTAAACAGACATTTCTGGGCTAATTGAGCTGAAAAATAAATGGAAGGAAAAGTGTACAGCTAATTATCATGACTGGACTAGCCAAGTTTTCAGTTTTTCTAAAAGACTGTTCATTGGGGTAAGCTCAGTTTTGAGTGGAAGAGTGTTCTATAGCTTAGGGACCCAAAAGGTAAAAGACCCCCCACCCCAACAAACCCAGCATACTGTAGGTACCACAATTAACTGTTTATTAGAAGATCTAAGGGATCTTGCAGGATGATATACTTGGATCCTGTCCCTCAGATACACAGGGCCTCTGTTATTGAATGCCCTGAAAGTGATATGAAGACATTTAAAATAAATACACTGTTGCAACAGAAACCAATGTAGAATCTTCAGGTGTCCTGAGATAGATTCCTGTCTGACGATATTCAATAGAACCCTAGCCGCTACATACTGAATCAGCTGCAATCGATTAAGGAGACCCATATACAAATTTTGGCATGATCCAAATGAGAGGTGATCAGAGATCGACAATGGTTTTCCTAGTAAATTCAGGAACTAACCTTCGACGTTTTAAAAAACTTTTTAGCAGGGCAATGAAAGTGCCTGTGACTGCCTTCACTTACAAAGCAAAGGACAGCTCCTTACTGAATTTGACTCCAAGGTTCTTCTACTAGAATAGGGGAGAGCGGATTTCTAGAGGCCACTATACACTAGACTAAATAAAAGGAGAGCAACAAAAGAGCAGTATTTCGATTTTGGCTGCATTTAGTTTTATCCAGTGTGCCACTTTCACTTGGAAAGATTGGAAAGAGTGCTCTAATTCACTGTTAATCTCCAAAAAAGAAGGCAGTAGCTGTGTATCGTCTGCATATGACACTATCTTGAATCCAAATGACTTAATGGTCTCTGAAAGGGTGGGGGCATGCAGGCGTTAGACAACATAGGACGAGGAGCTGAATACTGATGGGCTCCTTGTTTCAATGGCTTGGAGAAGATGTAAAAGGAGGCAGATGAACAGATTGGTACTGGTGTAATAGAAAATAACTTAGCCATAGTAGGGCAGGCCCACAAAAGCCATTCTTAGGTAGACACTGTAACAGTGTCTGATTTGAGACACTGTCAAAAGCAGCTCATCAAACTATTGATTCACAGCCCTGATCTAGACTCAGTTTTATAAACTCCTTAACTTCAAGCAGGACACATTCCATGTTATAGCAAGTCTTGAACCTAGACTGTGAGTCATTCAAAGATTGCTAGATTCAAGAAAGCAGTTAAACTTACCATTCACTATTTTCCCCAGCATTTAAACGATGCTGGAAGAAGGGAAATGGGTGTGAAACTTGCTCTCTCCTCAGGTCTGCTCCCAGCTTCTTCAGTAATGGAACCAGTTGAGCGCCTTCCCAAAGCTTTGGTACCATGGCCTACTGAAGTGAGTGACTCAATGATTCATTTATTACTGGATTCAAAGTTTGCATGGCCTTAGCTAGACCTGCAGGGGGGAAAGAATCTAAAGGTGATCTGTAGCGACAATCCAATTATTAAGGGTCAAGACTTCAAGTTTAGACTGTCAAATAAGGATCTAACTGGGCTATATCCATTATTTGCCAAAAGGTCCTTAAAAACAACAGCATCAATTTCATCTTCCATAAAGTTAGCATACATTTTTTCAATCATCTCCTGAAAAAAAACAGAAACATTATCGAAGAACTCCACCTTACAGGTGATACATCTTGTCGAAGCCTTAGGAGCAAAGAACGACCAAACTATTTTTGATATGTCTTTGGAAGCATTGGAAGCTAATGCAATCTTATGGCAAAATAACCTGTTTGAGCCTTACAAATAGCTCTATGATAGAACATCAGAGTCAGTTTATAAACCGCTTTATCTGTTAGAATGTAGTTCTTTCTCCAGCAACGTTCACATTTTTTACATTTGAGTTTTTCTGGTTGCTAAGGCCGGCGTAAACCTTGGAGCAGAAGGAGGAGACCTAACTGCAGATTTACCTCTAACAGAAGCAATATTACCAATCGCTGCAGACAGCCAATTATTAAATAATGAGGCATCTTGCTGAATATCCTCACTAAACAGAAGGGGGTTATTTAGAGAGATTGTCTTCTAAATTAATCTTGTTCACCTTGTGAAATGTTAAGAAATATTCAAGCGTACAGCACAAGGAGGGGTCCTGCAAAGAAGAGAGAACAATATTGGGATAAAAAAATGGTCAGTCCATGTTAGTGGCACCGGTATTCCTTATTGCAAGTGCCATAGGATATAATGCACTTGTCATAAGGCAGACAGGTTATCCGTCACACATGTGATGGAGTAACTCATCCATAAACAAAAGTACTGGACCTGGACGTCCTGCTTTTCTTCGACAGGAAATCTACCTGCAGGAATTTGTCTTGTGTGTGGCTACAGTCACACATCAAATGGAGCTGTGGCAGCCAAGGGAGCTTAATCTTTGCTTGGGGCATAGATGTGAAACTTGGCCTCCCTTCATGAAGAATTAAGGGCCAGATGTAGGTAGCTAAAGGTTTGCGAGTCGTTGCGACTCGCAATTTCCGACTCGCAATTTCCGACTCGCAAACAGGTATCAAACAAGAAAAAGCAACTTCATTTTGCGACTCGCAAATGAAGTCGCACCGCAGATTGTGAGTCCGCTGTTTGCGAGGTCGCTTTTTGCGACCTCGCTAAGAACGAACACGCAAATTGCGAGTCGCAATTTGTGACTGTGCCGCAAATTGCATGCAGATGCAGCAGAACAGTTTGGAAAACACTTCCTGGCTCTTGCTGATGACATCACAGGCAGGAAGTTTACAAATACACCTGGGAGGAGGGAGGACCACACCCATTTCCAATTGTAGGATGAACAGCAGCAAGAATGGAGGACTCTGGCAGGAAGAGGAAACTTAAGTTTTCAGAGAAGGAACTGGAGGTGCTGACAGATGCATGCTGCCAGCACCATGACCAGCTATTTGGAAGGGCTGCCCTCAGTGTGCCAGAGACTGACAAAAGGAGGATTTGGACTGACATCCAGGAGAAGGCAAATGCAATAGGTGTGAGCCACAGGAGCACTTAAGAGCTCAAAAAGAGATGGTACGACTTGCGCTCCAGGACCAAGGAGAGGGTGGCAGAGCGCCTCCGGGAGATGAGGGGCACAGGAGGAGGCCCATCCACCGTCCCACCACCCACACCCATGGAGGAACGTGTGGAACAGACCCTGGAGCCAGAGGCTGGAATTGGAGAGCTGGACACGTCAGCGCCAGGAACATCAACAAGTGAGTACCATGAAACATGCATATACACCCATATCTGCCATACCCCCACCCACCCAGTACACAGCAGCATGGACAACCAAATTAGCTCCATTCCAGACTAGCAACCACCAGAATGGTGCATTATGGGCAATGTAGTCCAGTAGGCAGCTGATAGGCAACAGTTTATTAGGAAGCATACAACAGATGTTAGATACTGACAGTGTGTTCCCTATGTCCCACAGGTCTCCCACAAGACATCCCCACCAGCCAGTCCGTCCAGGGTGCAGAGGTCAGCCAACAGGCAGCACAAGACTCAGGAGCAGCCACCACAGGCCCAGCACCACCCGACCATAGTCCCCTCCAGCTGCACCATTGGACATTGGGGAGATTGACCCAGCACCCGGTCCCAGCCATAGTGCCAGCCAACAGGACCCTGATGCTCCACCGTGTCGCAGACGACATGTCCATGTCCCTGCAGTGTCCCAGGGAGATGTAAGGGAGTCTTCCATGTCCACCGCTGAGGCAGCTCTCATCAGAGGTCAGCGCCTGCAAACAAGGCAGATGAGAATCATATCAGGGGCCATGCAGCGTATGGAGAGGAATTTCACCACAGGGCTGGCACAGGTGCACACAGACTTCCAAAGCCTGAACAGTCATGTCGGTGACCTTGCACTCTCCATCCCGCAACGAGAAACTGAACTTGTTTCAGAGAGAGAGAGTGCAAGGCGCCATGAGCGCCAACTCATACACCGTTTGGACCGCATGGCTGCCTCAATCGTCCGCCTGGCTGTCAATACAACAGGGCTGTCATGCCGGACAGTCAGTTTGCAAGTAGACTTGGGCCACTTTGCAGGGGATGTGGCTTGTGGACTGGGACGGATAAGCCACGCTGTGGACATGATGGAGGCAAGACAGGTGGCTAAGGGCACGGCAGACACACCTCAAGATAGTGAGGAGGGCTCCACGTCAGTAGTGCATCTGCCACGGACACAAGGGTATTGAGGAGTGGCAGTGCACGTCAGGGATCTGCTGACACTCCAGGCACTAGGCATGCTGGGCGTCCCAGGCGTAGGAGTTGAGCTATGCACTTGCGGACAATAGAGGCACATGAGGTGAATGTGTCCTCATTGCAGGTGGACATTTACAGCCCGTGACCAACAGTTCAGTTCTTTAGTTATTAGGTTCACTTAATAAAAGTTCTTGTTTGTTCCACTTCAAACCTGGGCTCTTTGTGTGTGACATTTGTGTGTGTGGTGACAGGCAGCACATACCTTCCAAAGTATTGGTTTGCAATGTGGTCCCGTCTCTGTCTGCCTTGATTTGCAATGCTTATATCCCCATGATGGCGATGTGGTAGCTCTAGCTCGTCATCCTCTGTATCTGGGTCTTCTGGGGTGAGATGTAGCCCACGTCTGGTGGCAATGTTGTGCAGTATAGCGCATGCTCCAACTATCTTGAATGCTGTTATTGGGGCATACTGGAGCGCACCTCCACTTCTGTGGAGGCATCTGAATCTTGCCTTCAAAAGTCCAAAGGTCCTCTCTATAACATTTCGGGTCCTCCTATGTGCACTGTTGTATCGCCTCTCAGTCTCATTGCTGGGTGTTAAGTACGGGGTAAGTATCCATGGTCGTAGCGCATATGCACTGTCACCTGTTTGGCAAAAATGGACAATGTTAGCAGGGCATGGGTGGTTTCCACATTGACCTGTGTGTATGTCTTCAGGGTGTATTCAGCAATACCTAGGAGATATCCGTCTCCAAACTCCCCACATTCTAGGCGTTGGTGTATCCCACTGTGCCTGAAAATGTAAGAGTCATGTGTACTCCCTGGAAATTTGGCTACCATGTCAGTGATAACATAATGGGCGTCACATACCACCTGGATGTTCAGTGAGTGGGTACACTTACGGTTGCAGAACAGATATTCCAGATTTGCAGGAGGGCAGATTTGTATATGTGTTCAGTCTACACACCCTATTACATGAGGGAAGTTGGCAATCCTGTAGAATTCCAACTTGGTGCTGTTGATTTCTGCCTCATTCCTGTGTAGGTATATGTAACTGGACATGTGTGTGAGTATAGCATCTAAGAAACATCTGAAAAAACGTGAGAGTGCACTTTGGGATACCCCACCTGCCACAGCAATGACCCCCTGATAGCTACCCGAGGCTAAGAGGTGCAGTGAGCATAGCACTTGCACATGTGTGGGGATGGCACTGCCGCGCACAGTCTGTCGTTGAAGCTGCGGATTGAGTAGATCTATTAATTCTAATATTGCTGCACTGCTGAGTCTGTATTTATCATAAATCTCCTCAGTTTGTTGGAAAAGTGTCTGCCTGGTTCTGTATATCCTCTCCTGTCTCTGGCTCCTACTCCTCCTCTGCTGTGCGGCGTGGACTCTCCTCCTCCTTGCTATCACATATAGCTCCGACCATCTTGAGTCACCCAGATGCCTTCTGGGTCTCCTTTTATACTTTGGTTCTCGTTACCACTGCTCTGAGTTAGTGGTTAATTGGGTGTGCAAAATTGGCTTTTTGCGACTAGTCGCAATTTGCGAGTGGCTTTTTCATATGGTTTGCGACTCGCAAATTGCGACTTCCTATTTGCAGGTCGCACTATGGGGTTGCAAATTTTGCGAGTCGGTAAAGGCTTGCGTCGCTATTTGCGATTCGGAAATTGGGTTTTTGCATCCCATTTCTGATTTTGCGGGGTCGCAAATAGCAATTCGGGCCATTTGCGACTCGCAAGATTTTGCTACATCTGGCCCTAAGTTTCTTGACTCAAGCAGTCCTAAACATAAGACTTTTCATAATATAGCCATGACAGTGCTAGAGTTAGAACTGCTTGTTCACTGTTCTGCTGCAAATGTAGGAGATGTATGAGCATACATTTTAGTAATGCTTTTAGTTCACCAAGAGTCAGCGTTTGGTAACATTTATATTCATGTTTAAAAGCCTAACCCAGAGAAAAGCTGCATTGACATGTATTTTAAAAGTGCTCACGTTTATTTATTATGACAGACATTGTGCCTACCATAGCAGATGTTGTGCCTACCAGAAATGACAAAGTGCTTACATGATTTAACAATGTTGAAATATATTTTAATCTTTAGGATGGATTTTTATTAGTGGAAATGAACATGATTTATAATGCTTTATGTTTAATTAGTATAAAGTTATATGTGTGCTGAAAAATAAAATCACATCTCTGTTATACCTACTGTGATGCCTTAATAAAGATTGCAATTATTATTGAAATGCTTTTGCATATTTTGATGATATATTATTAATGTTGAATTCATAAGTCTGCATAGTTTGTGTGGTTTATTAATGACGATATAAAGGCATTGTATTTCTTGTGTTAGCATAACTAGGCCTGATGTCTTCATATTTGCAGCAGTGAAAAGCAGAATCATTTCTTCTAACATTAATTTTTCCATTAGGTTGTTTCACATGATTAGTAAAGAGTCCTATTGTATTATGTGCAAATTTTACACTGCAGTGTCCTTGAGTGTTTCAACATTGGAACATGATGACTGAAAGGCGAGTAGTACTATTGTTTAAAAATACCTGTTCCCATGAGAAAGAAGAAAACCATTTTGTGCCATGGGAAGGAACATGGATTGCAACAAGTGATGTACAAATTGTTAAATTATTGGAGTCTCATTGAAACGAGAGATGACTTCACACCAACCCTGGGAGAGTTTCCTAAAGTTTCAAATTTGACTTGTGTTAAAATTTCCATTGGACGGTACTCTTTTTGCGTGATGTGGACTCATTGAATAGACCAATCAAACTAATCTGAGTATTCCTAATCTGGGAAGAACTTGTAAGTTTCAGTGGCAGTCCCCTCTTGAATCTTGTTCTGTTAACTTGTGCCCTTTGAGCTGAAACATGTCTCTGCCTCACAAGTGATTGCTTTATTAATATGCTTTATTCGTCTTGAATGTTTAATGGTGTTGATGTTGAGTAGATTAAATTTGTTTCGTCGATTTGGTCAGCCTATGGTGTTCATTTATCTTTACAATTTGATTTTGCACACACTTTATGTGACTTTGGTTTTGTGGTTATAAAAGAAAGCTTTGAAACATTAATTGATTGGAGTGTTAATCTGTGGCCACATGGGTCATGGTGTTTAAATTGTTGTTTGGGTTGAATTGATTGTAAATGGTTACCACACTCTTCACTGAGAGAAAAGAACAATGGACCTGAGGGCAAGGAATCATTTTTCAAACCCTGTGAAGGGTGAGGGAAAATGCGTTAGCAGAAGTTAGCAGCAGCGGATGGTTCAGTCTCATGTGGAAGGGAACTGTTTATTTGATGAGTGTTAAGGATGACAATTTGGTAGTAGAGTTGTTCTATGTTTAGTTTGAGAAGTTGATGAAATCTCAGCCTTGTGTTACAAGTGTGCGTGGATGTGTAAATAGGGATTAGCACTTGTGGTACTTTTTGCTACAAATTACGGTGAAGTTTGATGTTGTGAGGTATTTGTGGAGCCATCGTATTCAAAGTGATTGTGGTTATTTGTGCTAAAAAATGTCTGGGGTTGTTGTTGTTGACGGGTCCATGGTGGCCTAACACCCCAGGGTACTGCACAAGTGTATGGAAACACTTGGTTAATTTATTGTCTACAGTGAGATAATAGTCATGAGGCTCAATTGGCAATACCAATCGTTTTCATTGAGTAAGTGTGAAGTTGTTGGTTGGTATTAGGTGAATCCTGAGTGCACATAGAGGATCCGTATCAACCAGGGTGAGATTTGCTGGTCAAGTTTCACTTGAGTAATTGAGAAAGCCACATTCAGATGTGTAAGCAGTACAGTTTTCAAAGCGTTTGAGTCCTACTTGTAGTGAGCAGACAGTTTTTTTTAGTGCTTGCAATATTTGCAGCTAGTGTATGTGTGAGTTGTGTGAGAGACAGTTGTGAAGTGACTTGCAGCTGCTGAATGAAGTGAGTGTGACATCAGTTATGTGGCTCCGAGTTGGGGCAGTTAGTGAGAAGCTGCACACGTAATGGTGGACAGTACTGCACTGCTATTGGTTGAGAAGATATCACGAAAAGACTGTGGGATTGAATTTACTTCCTGATTTTGTTGAAATTCGTATTAACAACTGACAGCGCAAAAACAATTTTTTTAAAGCTATAAGAAGTGCGCTGAGAGGAGATGTGTTTATTCCAGTTAGAGAGGGTGAGCAGACAGCACCAGAAGGAACACCAGCATATGAAGTGGCAGAGGCAAGAAGAGTTTCAGCATGTATTTGGGTTAAACAGTGGTGTAAGATCACCAGGAAAGAGGGTTCATTGGCTTTTCTATGTTACAGAACCTTCACTTGGAGAATGTAAAAAATTATGAGGAGAGTATTGTGCGATTTAAAGCCTCCTCCAAGACCCGAACAATTCGAAGCTCTTGCAATTTGGGGACTTTTTGAGACACAAAAAGAAACAGAAAAGTTTCAGAACAGAATGAGGAGAGCAAAGAAGACATTAGCAGGAGCGAGATGGGGAACAGAAAATGTGGAGAAAAGAAAAATCAGATGGGGTGAGAATGTTTCCAGCTATTACAAAAGAAGAGGATGGTAGTACAAAACCTAAGACGAAAAAGAAGCAGACAGACAAGACAGAGCATACAGCAGATGAGAATAAAATGACAGCTGTTAATGACAGTGACTCAGAAGATGAGTTTATAGATCAGCTTTTAATAAACCCCCTGTCATATCATTCAGTTGAGAGAGTAGTTCAGAATGTGGCCCCAAGTGTGACCACAGCTGCATTTTCACAGAGTGCAATTCAGGTAGTCCTGAGTACACCTGTCTGTTCAGTGATGCAGGTACCCACAATTTATCCTATAGTGCCTGTTGTTAGTATGATCCCAGTTATGAATCAGGTAATGCCAAGTACAACAATGATTCCGATGGAATCAACGCCTAATGGGATAGCACCCGTGCAAAATTTTAATCAAAGACAGGCAATGACATATATTCTCTAATACCGACAACTCCAAATATAAATCAATCAGGACAGACTTTTAGTATAGTATAACAGGTCAAAGTACAGGGATGATTCTACAAAAGCAGACAAATCTGAAAGGACCCGAAGCATTGACAGTTATGGTTACAGTTCCTGTAACCATAGGTCCAGTCGTCCCACTGTATACTCAAGGTAATACTAGGAGTAGCCCCCAAACCCAGTGTCTTCAAGGGTTTCACCTTGCGATACGCAGCGATCAGTATATTCCTTTAATTCAGAAATGGAAAGATTAGCTATGCCGGTTTCAGCTTTGGCCCCCATGCAAATTGCAGATACCAACCAGATGTTAGATGGAACAGGTCCAATAATAGATGTGAGATGTCCTCCAGGAACCCCAGTTACACAAATGTCCATGCCAAAACAGATAAATAAAAGTACCATGTAATACCCCACAGAATATGACAATTTGCAGGGATTTTCAGGACAGCTATTGACTGCATGGTTAGACAGTTTGAGTGGAACAGGTATGGTAAACAATAGTGGCAGAACAGAAGAGACCAGAAAGAGATAGGACAGTGAATGTGCCCAGATTAAATTTAGAATTAAATGAATTAATTGAGGTAACACTTGAGCTGGAAAGATTGGATGCAATGAAGAAGAATTGCGCTTATGTGCAAAGATGTCACAAATTGTGCAGGACAGACATATGAGAAATTAGTGGACTTGGCAGAAAACTAGAGAAATCAAAGCCTTTAAGTTGAAGTTATGGATTAGAATTTAGTTCCAAAGACATTGTAAATATGAGATCACCCGGCATGAGAATTCATATTAAAGAATTAATTCTGGAGCAAATCAAGCTGATGAGAGTGTAAATATGCTACCATTGAGAGGGATTCTAGGTGCAGGTTATGTACATGTCCCTTGGAGCAGTAGTGACATATTGTCATTCACAAATGATCACCCGAGATTGAGAGAGAATTCAGTAGGGTGGTGCAAGCAAACAGAGAGGTTTGTGAAACTTTCAAAATACCTGTGGAAGATTTTAATACATTTTTTGACACTGTGGTACCAGTTGATTTGTGAGTTGAATGCAAGTGGAGTGTGCATTGGCCAACTTGTGAACTGAGAGTGATCCAGTCATAGGTGCGCCGTTTGAAGAGGTGATGAAAAGGTACTATAAAGTGACTGAGTTTTTGAAAGATAACGTTTTACCAAAGGATGTTGATTGGCAAAGGTTTGAAAGGACAGCACAAGAAACAAAGGAGTCAATTAATGCTTATTTTGAGAGATTGCTACAAGCATTCAAACAGCATAGTGGGTCTGAAGTTATTGAGCCAAAAGACATGAGTCATTTTGTGTTCAGATTCATGCAAGGATTGAAACCTGAAATCAACAGCATGATTCAGAATCATTTGATTTGCTGGCAGAATTAACTGCTTGATGAAGTGCTGCAGGATACCAGGTACTGTAGTGATGAAACTGAATTGAAGCAGAAAAAGCTGAAGGAGAAAGTGATGGTGATGGAAATTAAATCTGCCCAGGCAGGAACACATAGGCCCTCATTCTGACCTTGGCGGGCGGCGGAGGCCGCCCGCCAAAGTCCCGCCGTCAGATTACCGTTCCGCGGTCGAAAGACCGCGGCGGTAATTCTGACTTTCCCGCTGGCCTGGCGGGCGGTCGCCTTCAGACCGCCCGCCAGCCCAGCGGGAAAGAGGCTTCCACGATGAAGCCGGCTCGGAATCGAGCCGGCGGAGTGGAAGCTGTGCGACGGGTGCAGTTGCACCCGTCGCGTATTTCACTGTCTGCGCAGCAGACAGTGAAATACATGTAGGGGCCCTCTTACGGGGGCCCCTGCAATGCCCATGCCAGTGGCATGGGCACTGCAGGGGCCCCCAGGGGCCCCGCGACCCCCCCTACCGCCATCCGGATCCCAGCGGTCGGACCGCCGGGATCTGGATGGCGGTAGGGGGGGTCGGAATCCCCGCGGCGGTGCAGCAAGCTGCGCCGCCGTGGAGGATTCAATGGGGCGGCGGTACACTGGCGGGAGCCCGCCAGTGGTGCCGGTCCGACCGCGGCTTTACCGCCGCGGTCGGAATCCCCATTGGAGCACCGCCGGCCTGTCGGCGGTGCTCCCGCGGTCCTCCGCCCTGGCGGTCAAAGACCGCCAGGGTCAGAATGAGGGCCATAGTCCACAAGAAATGATGAATGTTAGTGGGATGCAAGGTATGCCACAGCAGGTTAACAACGTGCCTCAGTTTAGAGGTAGACGACATAGGCCCTCATTACAACCCTAGCAGTCGGTGTTAAAGCGGCGGTAATACCGCCAACAGGCCGGCGGTAAAAAAAAGGGACTCACGACCATGGCGGAAATCGCCAACAGATACAGCCACTTCAACACTCCGATCAACACGGCGGTAGAAACAAACACCGCAGCGGTAACCGCCAACAGACAGGCGGAAGACAATGTACCGCAAGGCACCAATCCGCCAGTTTTTCCGGGGCGGTACCAACGCCATCAAAAGCACGGCGGAAACAATACACAGAAGGGAAACCACTCACCTCTCGACACCCTACGAGGAACCAGGACGCCATGGAGCCCGAGTTACAGGTGGTCCAATGTTGGTTTACCTACTCTTCTCCCAGGAATATCAAAGACGGGGGCGACGACCACGGTGAGTACTGCACCTAGCACACAGGGGAGGGGGGAGGAAAAAGAGAGTGACACACACTCGTAACACGCAACACCCTACCCCCACCTTTACCCCCAACACCATACACACAAATACATGCAGCAACATTACATATACACCCCGTAACCCTCTGGAAGAACGTAAGGACAAAATGAAATGAGTTTAACGAGTTTAAGCATCGAACATCCAGATAGGGAAATAGGTCTGTAACAGATCATTATATACAAATACGTACAGCAACTACACAAGTCCGGATAGTGTTCCATTTATTGTCCGTGGACCAGTGGTCCCAAAATGCATGGGCGAAGCCCACACATGATACCTGCCTCAAAACGGAGAGAACACTTCAGGGGCATCAGGTCGAAAGAAATAGGCAACTCAGGGTGAAGGGGAGGGGGGCACCTCAGCCGGATGATGGGACGATGTCACTGCTCCACGAGGGGGCTCCATGCCCACTGTTTGCTCCTGGGGAGTGCAAAGCCACAGTCTCACAAGTCTCTCAGGTGAGTGGGTTGCCCACTGTTTGGTCCTGGGGAGTGCAAAGCCAGACTCACAAGTCTCTCAAGTGGGTGGTATGCTCACTGATAGGTCCTGGGGAGTGCAAAGCCACAGTCTCACAAGTCTCTCAAGTGGGTGGTTTGCCCACTGCTTGGTCCTGGAAAGTGCAAAGCCACAGTCTCTCACGTGGGTGGTTTTCCCACTGCTTGGTCCTGGGGAGTGCAAGACAACAGTCTCTCCAGTGGATGTATCTCTCCATTGGTTCTGGAGGGGGCTTTGTGCCCAGAGTGCTTCATCCTGCCAAGGACTGGGGTAGTAGATGATGTTCTCCACTGGTTCTGGAGGGGGCTTTGTGCCCAGAGTGCTTCATCCTGCCAAGGACTGGGGTAGTGGATGCTGTTCTCCACTGGTTCTGCAGGGGGCTTTGTGCCCAGAGTGCTTCATCCTGCCAAGGACTGGGTGAGTGGATGTATCTCTCCACTGGTTCTGGAGGGGGCCTGGTGCCCTGAGTGCTGCACATGGTATGTGGCAGTTCCCATTCCCGCACCTAGGTGTCAGAGCCACGAGAAATCCTGGGAACAGGTAGCATGATACTCCATGGAGGCAGAGACACACTCCACCCTGCGGCGACATAGCCTGCCAACTGCTGGTACTGCCAGTGCTGGTTGTGGTGCCTCATGTACTCTATGCAGGGTCCACGATGTCTCCTGCAGCCTTGGACGACTGCCCACTGGGGATTATGTTCATGTTGGCTGTAGTGGCAATGTCTGAGCATGTCGTGGGGCAGGTGGCGGTGGCTGCGGCTGTGTCAGCGGCGGAGATGCTGCCGGTGGTGCATGTGTCAGCACCTGTGGAGGGAGACACCAGGACATCGCCTGCAGCCTCGGATGGCTGCCCACTGGGGATGATGTTGGGGACCGTGGCAGAGACAGAAGACGTGCAGGTGGGCGGTGCAGGTGGCGGTGGTTGCGGCGGTGGCCACGGCCGTACAGGTTGCTGTTCTGTCTTGCAGAAGGGGTGTCACCAGTCCCTCACCCGGAGGCTCAGTGCCCTAAGCTGACTTCCCTTTAGCCTTGTATCCCTTCCCCACCTTGGAAGTCGCTGCTGGGACCTTGGCACTGTCCTCTTTTGTCTTGGAGGAGACCTTGCTGGGTGGTTGGTGCGGCTTTTCCCTACGGCATGTTGTCCCCTTCTTCACCTTGGCAGGTGGCGGAATAGGGTGATTCTTGGCCTCACTAGGTGGCACACTGGCAGCCCTGATGGGTACGGCCCGCGATGTTACTGGACTTGCAGGGCCCACAGTGCTCGAGGATTTCGTGGTGGTTGAGGTGTTGGGCTGAGATCTGGAAATCCTGGCCCTAGGGAAGGACGGGGGGGTGTAGGGAAGAGGTCAATGTTAGCCAGGAAAAGTTTTTTTAGACAAACTGGGACAGGAAGATGGAGGGGGTTTGGGAGTGGAGGAAGAGGTAGTGGTTGTAGGAGGTGTACGTCTGCTGAGTTTGGGTGAGGGTGCATGGGCTGGAGGCTGTTGTGAGGTGGATGGCTGTTGAGTGGGTGTGTGCCGGCGTTTGTGTACTTTGGGAGGAGGGCTCGCAGACACACTGGGAGGGGACACAGGGGACGTGTGCATGGTAGTGGGGGTGGTGATTGCACGTGAGCAGTGTGTGGTGATGGGCGTGCTGGTGATGGAGGTAGTGGCTGAGGATGTAGAGCATGCAGGTGTGAGTGGAAATGAGACTGGGAGGGAGGAGGAGGACGTGGAGGAGGGGGACACAGTGGAGGCAGTGAATGTTGGTGTGTCAGCATGGGGATGGTGCTTGTGTGAGTGCCTGTGGGATGTGTGGTGCTTATGTTTGCCATGTCCACTCTTGTGTGTTGATGAGTGTGCATGCTGGTCTGGTGGTGTGCTTGGGGTAGGCTGAGGTACAGGGGATTGGGTCTGGGTAGTGGAAGTTGGAGGGAGGAGGCTGGACACAGGGACAATGGCTGCCATCATTGCTGAGTCCAGAGCCTGAAATGCTCTCTGTTGGGCTGCCACGCCAGAATGAATGCCCTCCAGGTATGCATTTGTTTGCTGCAAATGCTCTGGATGGCATTCAAAATGGTTGATTGCCCAACAGTGAGGGATCTCAGGAGGTCAATAGCCTCCTCACTGAGGGCAGCAGGGCTGCCTGGGGCAGGGCCTGAGGTGCCTGGGGCGAAGGAGATGCACACCTTCCTGGGTGAGCGGGAACGGGAAATTCGATGAGGGGCTGCTGGGAGGGTGGTGCTGGTAGGGGGGTGGCGGCTGTATCTGTTGTTGCGGTGGGCACAGAGGTGCCCGCCACCACAAGGGAGCTCCCATCAGAGGAGGAGTCACTGTCGCTGGTGTCTCCTCCTGTCCCCGTCGTGGAGTTCCCCTCGCCCTCCGTCCCACTGGTGCCTTCAGACTCTGTACATTCACCCTCCTGGGCCATGTGGGTTACAGCTCCCTCCTACTCCGGTGCCAGTGCTCCTCTGCCTGATGAGGCTAATGCACACAAGGATAGGGTGACAAAACAAAAAGTGGGGGAAAGACAGAGGAGACACATGGTCAATGGCTGCAACAACACCACCGTTGTTGGACACAACACACAGGGAGCAGCCCTGTGCACTTGGCCATGCACTAACAGTTCAGGGGAAAATCACATGCCCATGGGGGACTGTGCCTAGACCCATTTGATGCACACCTGGAACCCACAGTAGCCTGACTAGGTTTATAGGGCCACTACCACTTTTGGGGTTGGACTGGCACTGAGCCTGCCTAACAATGGATCTACCCTGGCACGTTTGGCCTGGCCTAGGGGAACCCACAGCCCACTTCCCACACCCAGAAACCTCATAAAGCACTCAGAGTCAACTGCATGAGACTGTACTCACCCCCTTGTGGCTGCTGTGATGCCCTCAAGCGCCCATCCAACTCCGGATATGCCACTGCCAGGATCCGGTACATCAGGGGGGTCATAGTGCGACGGGCACCGCTTCCACGTTGGGAGGCCATCCCCAGCTGGTCCTCTGCCGTCTTCTTGGTCCAGCGGCGCAGGTCCTCCCATCTTTTGCAGCAGTGGGTGCTCCGTCTATGGTAGACCCCCAGGGTCCGCACTTCCTTGGCGATGGCACGCCAAATACCCTTCTTCTGGTGGGCTCTGACCTAGAGGAAAAGTAAAGTAAGAATGGATTTTTCTCCCCCGTCCAGTTCATCTTACTCATTGGCCACAACCTCCCACCCTGGCCCAAAAACACATACACTGACCATCCTCACATGCTGGCCTCTGCCCACCCCCACCTGTATCTTCCATTGACGCCACTCCATACATTCATGTCCCATCCATCATGCTCACAGTGTACTCACCTGTTTGTCTGGTGGACCGTAGAGTAGCGTGTTCTGGGGGAGGACACCATCCACCAGTTTTTCCAACTCCTCCGCAATGAAGGCAGGGGCCCTTTCCCCAGACACTGTAGCCATTGTCGCTTCTACACTCAGGTCACAGCAGCACTTGCAGTGTAGGTCCTCTCCTGTTGTAGGTCAGGTATCAAGTGAGTGAACAGATAGAAAATGGCGGTCACATCCGCGGCGGTGCATACCGTCACCACCAGTGTACATCGTCATTGGCTCCTGGAACCCATAGGGCCCAATGATAACCAATGCTAAATTGTGCTGCGGTCTTCGTCCACCTACTGCGACGCTGCACAACGCCACCGCCAGGCAGCCGCCATTTCAGAGGGCCACATGGCAGGGCACCTAACTGCGTCACAGCACTTTTGGGCAGGAATACGGACATACAGCGCAAAACACTGATTACATCACATTTGTTCTAAACACCCTTGTGAAGCCTATGTGGTGTATGACCCTCTGCTCACCCTTCTCCTCCATAGGGCACGTCAGCTGGGGAAGCTGATGAGATGGCGTCATCCTCCGGTATACAGACCCCTGGTGGACCTGTCGACAATGGAAGACAGACACATCATTATCACCTACAGACTTGATCGTGCCACAATCCATTAACTGTGTGCCCAGTTGGAGCCAGACCTGATGTCAGCTATCCGCCATCCCACAGGAATCACCCCTCTAGTGCAGGTTCTGTCAGTACTCCATTTCCTGGCCAGTGGGTCCTTTCAAGCAACAGTGGCCATGGCATCAGGGATGTCACAGCCAATGTTCTCTAACGTGTTGTCCAGTGTGTTGTCTGCCCTGCAGAAATACATGCGCAGCTACATCGTTTTCCCCCAGGTGGAGGATTTGCCCACAGTGAAAGGTGACTTCTATGCCCTGGGACATATCCCCAGCATCATTGGTGCAACTGATGGTACACATGTGGCATTTGTCCCCCCCGCAGGAATGAACAGGTGTACAGAAACCGCAAAAGCTACCATTCGATGAATGTGCAGATGGTGTGTTTGGCAGACCAGTACATCTCCCAAATGAATGCCAAGTATCCTGGCTCTGTGCATGATGCTTAAATTTTGAGGAATAGCAGCATCCCTTATGTGATAGGGCAACTCCAGAGGCACCCTGTGTGGCTAATAGGTGATCCCAAGGTCCCAACACAGTTTACATAGGTGTCTGGGTATGGTAGAGTCCCTAAGGGTTGGTGTATGTCTCACAGTTGTCCCTCGATATTTGCAGGTGACTCTGGTTACCCCAACCTGTCATGGCTACTGACCCCAGTGTGGAATCCCAGGACAAGAGCAGAGGAACGCTACAATGAGGCACATGGGCGAACTAGGAGGATAATTGAGCGTACTTTCGGCCTCCTGAAGGCCAGGTTCCGGTGCCTCCATCTGACAGGTGGCTCCCTATACTACTCACCGAAGAAGGTGTGCCAGATAATCGTGGCATGCTGTATGTTGCACAACCTGGCTTTGGGACGCCAGGTGCCTTTGCCGCAGGAGGATGGGCCTGATGTTGGTCTTGTGGCAGCTGTGGAGCCTGTGGACAGTGAAGAAGAGGAGGCAGAAGAAGAAGATATAGACAACCGAAACAATATCATCATGCAATGCTTCCAGTGAGACACAGGTAAGAGACTGGCACTGCTCCTCTCATATCATACTACTGTAGGACATTGCATGATTCTGCCTTTTGACCTCTGTTTATGGACCCTGACAGTTCACTTTGGCTTTCCATTTTACAGATCTGGGTATAACTTTCTGCCTTCTGCTATGTTTACTGCTGCCCAACAACTGTCTAACATTGGTATGTGGAAATGAACATTGACATTACTATTTTTCAGATAGGTTGCAATTACACATTTGTGAAAGTACAGACTGGCTCTAGATTGATTTGTGATTCAAGGGTGTTTATTTCTGTGCTAATAAGTGGAGGGGGTTGTGCAATGGGCTGGGGTGATGGTGGAGGAATGTCCATGGGGAAGTCCAGTCTATTGGCATCACAGGTGCATTGTCCAGGGGGGCATAGGAAGTGGAGTAATGGCAGTTCAAGGTTGTCAGGGTGACCTAGTGGGACAGAAGGGTGACAATCAGGAGAGTCTTATTTCCTGGCGGGGTCCTTGGCAATGTTCTCTGTCTTGTTCCTGGATCGCAGGCACCATTTGTGGGGTGGGTCTCCTTCTGCAGTGGGTGGGGTGCAGGTGGCCTGTTGGTCCTGTGGCGGGACCTCTTGTCCATTAGCGCCGGTGGTGGTGGAGGGCTGTTCATCGCTCAGGTTAGTTTCAGGGGCCCGTTGGTGTGCCACTGTGTCCCTCTTGATGTTGGCCATTTCTGGCAGCACCCCTGCATGGTTACAAGGGTGTTGTTAATGGACTTCAAGTCCTCCCTGATCCCCAGGTAGTGTTCCGCCTGCAGCCACTGGGTCTCCTGAAACTTGGCCAGTACCGTGCCCATGGTCTCCTGGGAATGGTGGTGTGCTCCCATGATGTTGGAGAGTGCCTTGTGGAGAGTGGGTTCCCTAGGCCTGTCCTCCCAGCTTCCTTGTTATCCTGTGTCTCTGTCCCCTGAACCGTGTGTCCACTGCCACTGATCCCAGGTCCCTGATTGTCTTGGGTTGGTGGGTTTGCCTGGAGTCCCTGTAGTGGTGGACACACTGCTGATTGACGTGTCCTGGGGACAGAGGGATGGGCCCGCTGCGTGGGTGCTGTGGTGGTATTTCCTGGAGGTTCAGTAGTTGTTTGTGACAGTGGCAGGGGAACCGACTGTCCCGAGGTCCCAGATGGGCCGGGCTGGTCATCTTGATCCAGGCGTGCAGAGCTGCTGTCGTCACTGTGGGCCTCTTCTGTGGGGGGACTGAATATGTGTGGCACCTCCTGTCCGGTTACGCTGGGTAGGGGTCCTGTTGGGGGGTAAATGCATAGTTATTGTATCTGTGTGTGCCATCATGTCCAATGGGTGAGTTACCCTCTATTCCTGTGCTTGGCTTATTGTCTTTGGCCTTGTGTGATTGTTAATTTTGGGGCCTGGGTGAGTATCTGTACTGGACATGCTTTGGTGATGGGGGTCAATGCATTGGTGTAACATGCACGCCTTGGTTTTGGGATGTGTGGATGGTGATATTGGGGTATCTGTGGGGTGTTGGGGTGATGGCCGTAGGTCGTTCCACCTCTTCCTGATGTCATCCCGTGTTCTTGGATGCTGTCCCACTGCATTGACCCTGTTGACAATTCTCCGCCATAGCTCCATCTTTCTTGCAATGGATGTCTTCTGCACCTGTGATTCGAATTGCTGTGGATCTACCCGGATGATTTCCTCCACCATGACCCTGAGCTCCTCCTCAGAAAAACTGGGGTGTCTTTGAGGTGTCATTATGTGGTGTGGGTGATGTGTGAGGTGCTGTTTGTTGTGCTGTGTGATGTGTTGTGTTGGTGTGTGTTGTATGAGGTGCGTGGATGTTGTATAATTGATGGTGTTGTGTGCCTGTGGATGCTGGGGTTGTGTTTGCTATTCTCTCTCTCTCTCTGCTGCTTCCAAGAAAATCATTGTAAGGGGTTGTGGGTAATGTGGGTGTGTGTTTTATAATGTCGTGGGTATGTGGGTTTGGTGTGTGTATGTGTATCAGGTGTGTGTATTTTGAATTGTCCAATGTGGTTGTATTTTGTAAATGTGCGTGTACTTTGAGCGTGGCGGTGTGTACCATCAATGGTTTTCCTGCTGTTGAATGACCGCCACGTTGATTCGCGGGTAGTGATAGTGTGGGCGTAGTTCAGTTGGCATAGTTCAGTTGCCATGACGGTGTAGGTTTTGCTATCGCCAGTTTATCACTGACCTTTGGTGTGGCTGAGTTGTGTGGGTGTCTGTATTGTGGCGGATTAAGAGATGTGGGTCGTAATACCTGTAGCGGATTTCTTCTGCGGCCACGGTATCTTGACGGCCTTCAGCACAGCGTTAAGTTGGATTTACTGCCATGGTTGTAATGAGGAACATAGTGTTCGGACAGATCAGAATGTTAGTGTGATTGATGTTTAGTCAATGAAGAAGCTGAGCCCATGTCATGCTTGCAGTAGTTTTGGGCACTGGAAGCAGGAGTGTCCGTATAGAGATGTAAATAATTTTTTGCAGAAAGGTGGTGTTGCCCAGACTGTGGAAAATGGTCAAGTTCAAATGCAGAGAGAGCAAAGACCCCAAATTCAAAATGTGACTACTCCTCCTGGATTACATCAGATGCAGGTACTCCAACAGATCCAAGTCGTCCCTCAGCAAGTGCAGGTTTCTCAAGCCCCAGTGCAACATCAGAAAGAGACGGTTCCTCAGCAAAACATGAATCAGAGACCAAACGCAAATGTGAATCAGTTAATCACACAATACCAATACTTGATTTTAGTGGTGATGAGGTCCCAGAAACATATAAGAGTGACAGTTCAGATGAGGAAGAATGTGTACTGGCTGCGTCCTCAGAGGTCAATCAGTGTGATCCCTATGTAAATGCCAATGTTATGTTACATGATGTTTCATTCCTGGTTGACACTGGAGCAACACGTTCTACAGTCAGAACTGCAGAAGTGCCAATTGTGCCCTCGTGAGGAAGGAAAGTACTGTTGGTAGGAGTAGCGAATTAACAGTTATCCAACCTGATTACAGAACATATTCCAGTTTAAATAGGGTAATTTGAGGATTTGCCCCAATTTGTGATTTGCGATTCAAGACCTGTGAGTTTATGAGGATGTTCTATTAGTTGCGACAGTGGAATAGCCATAATGATAAATAGTGTTGATGAGACATCCAGCAAAACTGATGAAATGTATTCTCTCATTTCACTGTTCCTAATGATGACAGTTAAAGATTTGCCCAAAGAGTTACAGGGGACAGTTCTGGTGAAAGTTAGGGATCCTTCAGGGAAAGATATAGGATTAATTAGAGGAGTTGGTCCAGTTAAAATCACAGTAAAGCCAAATGCAGTGTTTCCAAGGATCCCGCCCTATAATATGGCTCCAAAAGTAATTGCAAGAATTACACCCGTAGTTGAAAATTTTATTGAACAAGGTGTCCTTAAAGAGATAATTGAAAGTTTGTGTAGTTCACCTTTTTTAGGACTGTGGAAGCCCAATGGAAAATACTGCATGGTCTAGGATAAAGGAAAGGTGAACAAGATTGCCATTCCCTGTTGTCCAGTGGTACCGAATCCTGCAGTGATTTTGTTCCAGATTCCTTGTGAAGTGGAGTCGTTCTCTGTCATTGACTTGTGTCAGGCATTTTTTTCTGTTCTGCTTCTTGAGGAGAGCCAGTTCTTGTTTGCATTTAAATTTGGAAGCCACGTATATTTCTGGTGTCGAACTCCACAGGGGTATACTGAGTCATCATCCATTTTTTATCAGATCCTGAAAAATAATTTAGGCCCATATTTACACTTTCTTAGTGCCGCATTTGCGTAATTTCTTGACGCAAAAGCAGCGCAAACTTGCAGAATACAATTGTATTTTGCAAGTTTGCGATGATTTTGCGTAAAAAAACAAGGGCCCTAGAGTCCCTGAACATGCCATTTCATTCCGTCTTAGTTCAGTACATAGATAATTTGACGGTTGTATCAAACACACATGAAGAATGTAGGAGAAATACCATTACCTTGTTGAACTACCTAGGTGAGAATGGCCATAAAGTGTCCTCCGCCAAATTACAATCTTGTCAGAGAGAGATGAAGTACTTGGGTCATCACATAGAGAAGGGTGCAAGAAAGATGTCCTATGAGAGAATTTCGGCAATCATGCAAATTAATCAACCCGTCACACAGAGAAATGTTAGAATGTTTCTGGGAGTGGTCGGCTACTGCCACCAGTGGATCCCAAAAGTTTCATTGTTTTCTAAGTCATTGTTGAAATTGACACACAAGGAAGTGGCTGATCTTGTACCATTTCATGACACATGCATGAAAACCTTCTACGAGCTGAGTGAAAGCCTATGCTGAGCCCCAGCTCTGGGAATGCCTGATTACAACAAGTGTTTTTCTTTGTTTTATTGTAAATGTGATGGTTGTGCACTTTCTGTTTTGACGCAGTTACATGGAGGGGTCAACAGACCAGTGGCTTATTTTTCTGCCACACTGGATCCTCTAGCTGCTGCTTTGCCTTACTGTTAAAAAGCTATGGCCACCACAAGTCTCATTTTAGCCCAGTGCAAAAGCATTGTTATGGGCAACCCCCTGGTCGTATACGTCCCTCATTCTATAAAGCTCCTATTGACCTGAACTAAGACACAGCATCTAACTATTGCCTGTTTGACCCTTTATGAGCAGCTAATCCTGGGACCAGCTTATGTTAAAATTAAGAGATCCAAAGTGTTGAATCCTGCAACACTTATGCCCAGTAATGTTGAAAATGTTAATGATCAAATTAAGTGAAACATGACTGATTCAATGTCACTGAACTGTGCACCAAACCAAGACCTCATATTCAAGATATTCCCTCAGACACAAATGACTATGTCATGTTTGTTGATGGCTCCTGTTTAATAAACATTGATGGAACTCTGAGAGCTGGTTATGCAGTTTGCACAATCTCAGGAATGATAGAAGCTTCATGGCTTCAAGGAGTGTTTTCCACTCAAGTATCTGAATTAGTGGCTCTTACTAGAGCATGCTGTGTTTCTGAAGAGCTTAAAGTGACAATTTTCAAATGTAGTCAATATGGCTTGTGTCATTCATGATTTTGGACAGTTATGGTCACAGCGAGGTTTTATGACTTCTTCTGGATCACCTATCTGAAATGGTGACAGAGTCTTTCAGTTGTAAAAAGCAAGAGTTGCCTATGAAAACTGCAGTTGTGAAATATGCAGCACACCAAAAGTGAAGTGATTACATCTCGTTAGGCAATGACTATGCTGACCAAGTTGCCAGATACTGTGTACTCTATAGCACATCTATTAATGAGAAATGCAGCAATAGAAGAAGCACTAGTGAGACAAACCAAAGTTTCTAGATGACAGCAATTGATACCTTGGAAGAGGTAAAGAGATTGCAGGAAGAGGTGACTGAAGAGGTTGGAGTAGAGAAGACTGTGCTTGAAGGGATGAAGATGATGTTTGGGTTCCCAGCAAAGGAAAGCAGTGTTGCCAAATAGTTTGGCACCGTCAGTGGCAACGTATTACCAAGGTCAAGCACACATTGGCAGAGTGGCACTGTGGTTTACCTGAGCCACATAGGTAGACCAGGAGGTCCTTTCAACCAAATGCAACTTAATTTCATTGAGATGCCTGTGTGCAATGAATTGAGATATGTGTGTCCAGGTTAGCCAAATTGTGAGGTCTGGATAAGTGGCTGTCACAGAGCATTGTACAAGCTGGTGAAAATCTGGGCATGTCAAAAGCAATAGAAGGTGCAGGTGGTCAAGTCAGAGTCAGTTGACTCCTGGTAGCTCAGTGAATGTTGAAACCTGAAGTTGTGCCTGAAATGAGAACTGTGAGAGACCAGTGGCCCGCAAAAAGCCCAGAACCAGTAGCAAATGTGCTTCCATCCATAGCTGAAGAATTGGATCAAAGTGACATCGAAAACTGTGCAGCAAGGAGATCAAAAGGAAAAAGAGTACCAAGTTGCAGGTACACAGCACATGAATGGACATACTTTGCTGCTAATGAATGGGAGTAGGAGTTTATTGCCTTTTGTCTTGACAGTTTGGATCCAGCTGAATATTTTAGAACTTGAAATTGCTCTAGAACTGAACTTTAAAATGTAATTGCCGCTCGATGAGCAGAGACATTGTTTAGCTTTAGATTGGCAACATGTAGGGAAGCTAGGTATATACAGGCTGCAACCAAAGAGTGACACAATATTTGTAGGGACTAGTGAATGTGGACATGTGTTTTTGTTTTTAAGTTTTTGAAATTTTATGTTAAATGCACAAGACCCTGCCATACCAGGTGTTTATTTCATTTGCGGGAAAAATGCATATTACAAGCTGCTGTAAGTCTGGTATGGTATATGTTATTTAGGGGTAGTTTTTTCTGAAAATCAACCCTGTGGACAATTTTGACAGTCCATCCTGAAGAGAGAGACCTAAATCCAGGACCAGAAGAGGAGCTAGTGCAGCATAGATTACAGGTGATATATTTGGTGACTTTATTCCATCAGTTGGTGTGATCTTGAATGATATCAAGATTATAAAGTTGTCAGCAATTGTGGGCAAGATATCTACTGGATATGCTGGAGCAATGTTGCTCATGGATACAGAAACGGTTGCTATGATATCAATGGTTTTGCAAAATCTTCTTGTGTTAGACATCTTATTGCCGAAGGATAGCAGAGTCTGCAAAGTTTTACAGGTGCAACATTGATGTATGTTCCTTCCAGACAATAGTAAGGAGATAAGGAGATTGATATTAAACATGACACATTTGAAAAATGACCTGAAAGTTCTAAAGGAGACAAGTATCTGGGAGACAATTGGTAAAGGATTTGCTGATGTTGGATCATGGTTTGGAGATTTAGGAAAGGGAATTGTGAGGATGATCCTGAGACCTTTGTTGATTGTGACATTGTCTGCTATCATTGCATCTGGATTTTTCAAGTTATACAAATGTTGGAAAGTATACGTAAGTATACGTAAAGCTAAAAGTAAACAGAGGAGGGAAGAGATTGAAATGGAGAAAATGAGGAGCAGTTATTACAAGAACCTGAAAAGAATTGAGAGTTTCTGTAGACCAAGGCCATTATGTTATCACACCACAAGGTTTTCAGTTGTCTCATTGAAATTGGAGTATCCTATTTGTGACAGCAGCATTTGCCGTCAGAGGAGGGACTGCTGGAGCGTAAATTTTAGTAATGCTTTTAGTGCACCAGCAGTCAGCATTTGGTAACATTTATAGCCAGGTTTAAAAGCCTAACCTAGAGAAAAGCTGCATTGACACATATTTTAAAAGTGTTCATGTTTACATATAATGGCAGACATTGTGCTTACCGTGGCAGATGTTGTACCAACCGGAATTGACTAAAGTGCTAACATGCTATAACAATGTTGAAATATATTTTAATCATTAGGATGAATTATTATTAGTAGAAATTAATATCATTTATGACGATTTATAATGAATTGGTATAAAGTTATGTGTGCAGAACATAAATGCACATCTATTTTATACTTAATGTGATGCCTTAATAAAGATTGCAATTATTATTGGATACGTTTTCATATTTTGATGATATACTATTAATGCTGAATTAATACGTCTGCATATTATGTGTGGTTTAATAATAACAATAGTAATGCATTGTATTTCTTGTGTTAGCATAACTAGGCCTGAAGTCTTCATATGTGCAGCAGTGAAATGCTGAATATTTTTTTTACCTCTAACATGAATTTTTCCATTATGTTGTTTCACATGATTAGTAAAGAGTCCCATTGTATTATGTGTAAGTTTTACACTGCAGTGTCCTTGAATGCTTCGACATTGGAACATGGTGGCTGAAAGGAGACTGGTACTATTGTTTAAAAAATCTTGTTCCCATGAGAAATTAGAAAAACATTTTGTGCCATGGGAAGGAACATGGATTCCAACAAGTGATGTACAAATTGTTAAATTATTGGAGTCACACGGAAAGGAGAGATGACTTCACACCAACCCTGGGAGAGTTCCCTGATGTTTCAAATTTGACTTGTTTTAAACTTTCTATTGTACAGTGCCCCTTTTGCGGAATGTGGACTCATTGAATAGCCCAATCATACTAATTTGAGTATTCCTAATCAGGGAAGGACTTGTATGTTTCAGTGGCAATCCCCTCTTGAATCTTGTTCTGTTAACTTGTCTCTTGGACGATTCCTGATTTTCACATGCAGCCTGTGTTCCACACTTTCCCTCTGATGGTGCTTCTAATGGACTTTGCTGATGATCTTGCTTTGCTGATTAAACTGAATTCAATGCTGAACCTAGGAAAGGTATATTCTAATGCAAATGCTATTTTCCCCTGACCTGCTTTCCTGAGTAGAGTTAGCATGCTGACACCTGCCTCTTTTATTTTTCTTAGTTGAACTTGGCCCGAGATAGATGTTTTCCAAATTATTTTCGTCTTTTCTTTTTTACTTTTGCCCTCATGTGTAGCCTGCTCTCACACATATGTGTCCTGGTTTGGTTAGTAGCAGTGCTTAATTTGTAGAATAATAAGTGCCGGTGCTTAAAGGGCTGCTCGGAAACTGGCGGCGGCACCGGTGCGCTGGGTACCACACTGCTTGGTCTTAAATCCACGTCAGGACACTTTAATACACCGCTAACCAAAGGGGAACTCAGCAAACTGAAAATGTTCTGAACACTCCATGAAATGCAGACAATGCCTGTGGATTGCAGAACAGGTATACGAACTGAGGAGGAAGACAGGGCAGGGAGGTGCATATATTTAAAATATTTACTGGGTCCATCACGCAGGGTTCTAAATTCAATAGCCCAGGCCCTGTTAAATAAGTGCTGGTGCTAAGTACTGGAAACCACCAGCACAAATTAAGCACTGGTTAGTAGTATGGAGAACCTATATTCCAATTCCCAAATCCTGAATCTGTGCAAATTGTCTTGACTAATGAACTCACTGTCTGAGCTGAAACATGTCTCTGTCTCACAAGTGATTGCTTTATTAATATGTATTATTCTTCTTGAATGTTTAATGGCGGTGATGTTGAGTAGACTGAATTTGTTTCATAAATTTGGTCAGCCTATGGTGTTCATTTAGCTTTACATTTTGATTTTGCGCACAATTTATGTGACTTTGGTTTTGTGGTTATAAAATAAAACTTTGAAACTTTAATTGATTGGGGTGTTTTTCCCTGGCCACATGGGTCATGGTGTTTAAATTGTTGTTTGGGTTGAATGATTGTAAACTGTTATCACAATCTTCACTGAGCGAAAAGATCAATCGACCCAAGGGAAAGGAAGCATTTTTCGAACCAGGAAAAGAGTGAGGGAAAACGCATTACCATATATTGCAGTTAAATAACTGTTAGAGGCTTGCATGGGTCACGCAAAATCAGTGGTAGCTTAGACAACTAAATTCAGAAATATCTCTGGTTTTGGGCTTGTGGTGCGGTCTTATGCAGGCATAGGGTCTAACAAAGAGTATGGCTGAGGGATGTCTTCCACCGTCCAGTCAGAAGACTGCCACCGTTGTTATAGATTTCTGCAAGGCAGGCAAAGATTTCTGTGGCTTCAGCCAGGCTATTGCTTCAGTGTTTCCACTGAAGGCACCGATGATTTGATGAACAGTTGGTTATTGAAAAACATATGAGAAATATCCCTGACACTCCAGTAGTTTTCTTACGGCATATGGGGGTAATTTTTAGGGTTTCCTATTCAGGACTACCAGGATGTCTTTAGCTGCCCCTTAAGGGAAAAATGTATGTCCAAACATCCGTAGCATAGGGTTGATGGTCTGATGTAAATTCACTGATGACCAAAGTCACATGGGCTTCTTGTCAAAGGTTTCTGCCAATGGAGCCCGCACTATCTATAAAAAATGGCCATTCCCACAACTCTAAGTAAACTGGGTAAGCCAGAGTATGGTGGAAAGGATGTGCGCTGCTTTTCAGAGAATGCCCTGCAGTTGCAGGGAATGACCCCTTAGTCCTATTAGTCTAGTATTTTTCTGTGTTAATAAAATTACCATATTGGACAGATTGAGTTTTAGGAAATGAGACTATACCACATTTTGGTTTCATTCAGAGTGTTGGCTGCCTCTTGGGTCTCTGGATGACCGTATTATACAGGTGTAGATAAAGACCATAATTTGTGTGGTGTACCCACCAGATATTTACTTTAACTGTTTTGATAGCTGTACAACTCTATCACTTTACCCCCGCTAACTAGTGGTAAAATGCCTGTGATCCTGTCAACGTGATGAAATTGGTATACACCTGATTGGCATATTTAGCCTACCTATAAGTCCCTAGTATATGCTACAAAGTGTTCCCAGGGCCTAGAAGTTAACTGCCACCAGTGCACTACAGCATCTCTAGTGCTATCCAGGGACGGCTTACCCATGGAGGACACCAGGGTGGTGACCCACTGCCTCTCTCTTCCACTAATTGCTTGGCATGTTACGGCTTTTACATCAAAACAAATTATCTCATGCATGATTGGTTTGCATGTAAAAACTTAATATAACCTTAGACGCAGGAGAGGGCTCCACTGACTATTTTGCGCATGTGCCAGGCATGTGCTGTTACAGCCTGGCTTCACACAATATAATACATATCGGCCATGCTTCACTAGTGTCACACAGTGAAGCATGCCAAAAGTTGAAGTAGAGAACAAAGGTCTATCTGAGTAACTTCAACCATATTCAGGCTTTGATTGGGTAGAAGCTTGTGCATCTGGTACAGGTGCTGTGCTGATCTAGCCAGAGTAAAGAGATGGATGAGTCAGTAATCAAAGAGCTTGCATGCTCATGTTGAAGAGGTGTAGGTAAGCTTTGTGTTTGTATGAGTTCATACTTGTCTGTGTGCCATGGATGGGAATCTGTATGTCTGTATTTGTATGTGAGAGTGCGTGTTTAAATTTATATGTGTGCCCAATTTGAAAGTCTGTGAGTTGGGAGGTATTAAGCATGTGCATTGGGAAGCACAGTATATAAATTTGTGCCCAACCAATTTAAAAGTTCATAAGCCATCACTGGTGCCATCCACTACAGTTGTAGTATAAACTTGCTTTCAGGCCTACCAGAGTAGCCTGGCCATAGCTGAGTAAAAACTGCAATTCAAGCTATCAAAAATAAACCCTTTTGACCGGTCAAAATCACCAGTATGTAGGCCTTGTGGCACACAAGGCAGGATGCATAGTATTTAAAGGTTGGACATGTAGAAAGTTGATCTTAAAATGTCCCTACAGTGACTATTACCCAAAGCTATTTTTCATTGTGGCAGGCCTAGCTGTCCTATGTAGAAAACCAGAGTACATATTAAAAATCCTAATACAGTATCTCAGGAATGGGACTAGCTAGAAATATAACTAAACAAATATTTTTAGTAGTTACTAAAAATCCAATTCAATGGCTAAGTCAGATTTCTAAAAAATATTAAGGAAAAGTAAAATTTAGAAAGTTACCTTTTTCCTACCTGAAGTTCCTGGTGGCTAAATGTATATGTACCACCTCATTCTGCTAGACCTGTAATTAGCATTTGAAGAGGTGTGAAAACTGCTCCCAGAGCAGAGATTGAAGGTCTGGGTGTCAGTGTTGTTCCCTTTGAAAGGATGAACAGTGAGGTTAGGCCCAAGAACTGGTTTAGGTAAATGTTAGTGGGCACTCAGGTAGGGCCACAGCCATGCAGGTTCAAATTTGGGCCTCTTTTTGACATTACAATGTCAAATCCTCCTGGAGTGTCAAATCCTACCTGACAGGTCTGCTGGTGTTTTCATATGAGGGAGAGTGCACCTGAAAGGATGGGAACATAATTAACTGTCTGGTTGCTTGAAAACCTTGCATTGTTTTATCAGACTTCTGTGTCTGGGTTTATAGTGACTGCCCCAAACTGGATTTTACTTTTAGATATAGGAGGACACTAGTGTGGCCAAAGATTTCTGCCATTTTGAAAATTCCCAAAGTGGTTAGGATTGGCCCCAAGATGATTTACGCCATTGATTAGGATCAAGAGTCATTCCTACCCACTAGCTTGTGCTAGGTATAAATGTGCCATTTCAAGTCTCCAACTTCAGAACACTTCTGGGCCTGAAGAAAATCAGCAGAGGACTGAACCTGCTGTCTGCGTCCTGTGAAGAGCCCAGAGGGACTTGACCTGCCTCTCATTAACCAGGACAAGGGTGTGGACTTCAAGGGTCATAAAGCTGACCGCCTGTTAAAATCACAAGAGTACAATAATCCATAAGCGACCTTTCCTGCAACTTCCCAGCTGATCAGTGGCAACTGGATCCTGTTGTCTGTCCTCTGCGTGACACCCAGTGAGTGTCTAGTTGCTTCCCTTGAGGTCCTGGGGGAGGCTTTAGAAGTTTACTCTCATGGTGGACTGGGAATTAAAAGTCTAAAGTTAGAAGCTACAATCTTTCGCCAGAATCAATCTGGTTGGTGTATCTGGCCTGCGCCCCATTGAGCCAGCCTCAAAATGTGTCTAGGTCCCGTACCCCGGCGACCAATGTCTATTATTGGCACTATGCTTCTTGGCACTATTTCTGCCTAAAACTTTAAAAAATCATCTCTCTCGTTCCCCTATATGGATTTTTATTGTAATTTAGTTTATGATTGTCATTGTTTTGCAATTCAATTTTATTACTGTTTTAGTACTTAAGACATTGCTCATAAGTTAAGCCTGTCTGCTTTGTTCCATTGCTACCAAGGGGTGGAGCTCAGGTTAATTGAGACAAGTTGGGATTATTTCTTGATGTGGCTAGTCACCCCAAAACTAATAATTATCCAATTTCTCACAACAGGAAATAATATGAATCATTCTTATTGTTTTAGTAACCCATGTTGATTAATCGTATTAAACAAGTCTGAAGGCAAAGTTGGGTGTTAAGAAAGTATATTGGAGCGCTGCTCGACATAACCAGCATTAGAAAAGTCATTAGGTGAGAGTTTAAGGGAAAATGTATTTAAACTGAACCATGAAATACTTATGTTTTGTTTCCATGCAAGAGCAGGTTGTATTAATTGCATTATATTGTGGATTTTCCTAATGTTTACTACCCTTGACAAGGATGAAGCACTTTGTGAATGGGTATCACACTACTTCGTGGAGCACGGAGTTAGTTTATAGTCCTAGTTGTAAGTGTTGCAGTTGGTTGTAATGTATGCAACATTATTAGAGTTGGTATGCCAGTTAGTTGCATGCATTTTGTAATCTAGAGCAAAGTTAATTGGTATTGATGCAGATAATTTAGGTATATATACATTTGCTTTCCAAACTGTGTCTCTGTTATTAAAGGGAAATGCAGGCCTCCAGTATAGCAAGTGTATACTGTTGTTTGGCTGTTCTAGAACATCATGTTACTGGATGGCAGTGATGTTAGAGAATTGAGCTGCACGTATATTATGTCATGCATTATACAGGCTGGGTCAGTGAGTCTGGTCGGAATACCTCAGCAGGAGTTAGCTTGTGACAACAGGAGGCATAGGACAAAATGAGACATGGACTTACATGAACTCAGTTAGTAGCCTTGTGAAATAATGCACATTCTGTTAATGGCTCACATTCTGTATTATGCCAAGGACAATGAGTACAAGAAGACATATGTATTGTTTTTTTTTTATTATTGCAATTACAGAGGTGGATCCTTCTGATTATGTGAGTAGTGAAATTTTTGGGAATATCATTGGTGTTTTTCGAGTCTGTGGATGTGCGTGATAGAAGCAGGTCTTTATTTCCTTTTCCAAATATACTCTGGTATTCCATCTTTGTGATTATTTATTAGATACGGTGTTTGGAGACACTGTAATTTTTAGGTTATAGTCAGGAGTATGTGATCTTTCGAGTTTATTGGTGGTACACCAATTCTCATTTCCTGTTGATAGTGAAAGCATTAATCAGTTCCTTGCTCTCGTTTATACTTTGAGATTCAAGTGGGGGAATAGCCGTGCTTTCAGCAATCCCTTAAACTCAAGGTGATTTATGCTAGCCCAAATCTTTGCTGGGAGTGAACTCCATACTCTGGCAGTTAGAATGGAGATGAATGTAGCACCAACAGTTTTCTTCTTGAATGGTAGAACAATTACTTGTAGAGACAATCTCTCTTTCTGGGATTAATCCGTAAATTTCATCTGTAAGAATATTGTCCATTTTTGTCTAATTGTCTTTTGTATTTTTCACTGTGGTTTGAAGGTCAATTTTGTGGCAACAAGCAGACATTGCTGAACCCTCAGAGCTTGTGAGATGTGGTCACAAAGGTAGAGAAGTTGTCTTGCTGATGCATTTTGAATTCTTTGGAATCGTATAATAGAAGATAGTATTACTGTATGGTATAGTTCACTGACATAGTTAAGACATGATAAGATGGGCTAGGTAGTTGCGTCGACCTTCTGTAAGAAGATGTGTCAGAGTGTCCTCATGGTGTGAAAGGTGGTTTGATCAATTGGTTGACTTGTGGGTTCATGCTGAGGGCATATACAAGGCTGAATCCATGAAAATTCCTTAGTCTCGTACCCATAATGAGTTGGTTGCATTCCTGGATTTTTAAGCCACTCTGCTAGTTTTTCCATTCCTCGCTTGTTGAGTTTGAAGTGACTGTAACAGTCATAGATTGGTGGATTTGAGGCAGGCATGTAATTGTGAGAGCTCATTTGGTGTATCCAATTTGAGGATTATGTGGGTATAGTCACCATAGTTGTAGCATGTGAGGTTGAAAGAGTTGATAAGTTCTGCAAGTTGCTTGAAATAGATGTTAAAGTAAGTGGCGAGATTTTTGATCTTTGTGCAAGTCCTTTCTCTTTGCTGTATGGACTTTATAAGAATGAGGGGCAGAGATGAAGCTTGATCTTTCTTTAAGGTAGGCGTTGTTCCAGTAAGGGAAGTTTCCATTCATAGCCATATCATACATCAGCTCAGTAAGATTTCATGACATGCAGTATTGATAGCTGCTGATAAACCCAAGATAATCCTGCAGAAGGAATGCTGCCGCCCTCTTCTTATCCACTGCAGTATTCAGGCCATCCCAAATGAAGATGATGGTAGATTCAGTGCCTCTTCCTTGATATAAGCCCATTTAGTGACCAGATACTAAGGATCTTGAGATCTGGGAGAAGGTAGGCACTTCTATCAGTATATAACGGAATGGCCCATTAGAAATAGGTCTCTAGTTATTACGGTTTGATGGGCCCAAGTTATTCTTCTTGTTTGGCAGTTGTATGTATGATGTTGTGAGTTCTGAAGGAAATAGGCCCAGGCATTTTTCCTTCTGAACTTACATCATACATGTGCTAGGGATTTGATGATGATATTCAGTTTTGGGATTGCTACTGAGGTTGAAAGTAGGATTCTTCTGAATAGCTTTGGAGGTAAGCATCTGATGTTGGTGAGATAGTTGCTGGAAAGAGGGCAGTGTGTATCTGTTTTTCTCCAATTATTCCCCTTTGTGGATTTCTTGAAACTGTGTGTTTTTCCTTTTATTTAATAGTTAGTCTTCTAGTAATTGGCTTTAGAGATTAAATGATCCATTGTTTGGTAGCAGAATCTCCAAGTTTGAGGAGTTGGTATCTGGGCTGCAACCTTCTGATGGAATCTTGTGTAGTTTCTACAAGGAACTCTTGTTTGTATGGTAGGTCCTCTTTGCATTTTTGATGTCTTACTTGTGCATCCTGTAGTGTTCGGTAGTTCTGTTTTGTCCATTAGGCTGTTGTATTTGTGCCATGATCATTGAAGGGTACATATTTGTGGTTTCACCTTTTTATATTATCATACATTCAAGGCTTCTGCCAGGTGGACAACTTGTTTGAAGGCAGTGCATATCCAGTCATACAATGTCTATATTGAGGTTATCTTTTCCGTATGCATGTTTTGTAAGGTTGGCTGAGTTGAGAGAGAGTGAGTGTGTAGTCGAGGTGCAATGGTCTGCTTAGGCTCAGTCAAATTGAATCTAACATGACCAAGCAGCAGGTCATCCCTTTGATCATATAATTGTGCATTGTGCATTGTCAATTCTGTGTCAAATCTTAGCATTTTACCAGTTGGATGGTTTGACCATGCTGTTGTATTATTTCCAGTAAATTTTTACCATGTGCACTGAAAGCTTAATTCTCCCTGTGGTACTCCTTGCTGAATCACAGCTTGTCTAATATTAACCTTGAAGATTGTGACACTGTATAAGATACTCTTCCTTGCAATATAGGCAAGGATGTTGAGACCAACAGTACTCGTGTTTAATGCCTGATTTCAAGAGGCGCTAGACGCTTTGCAACTGGTCAAGCTTTTACATCTCAATGGGTGTGACCACCTGCTCCCTGGTATACTCCAGATTTGTCTGCAGCCAAAAGAGCCAGAAAACAGCTTCAGAGAAATGGTTCGGCAAGTATCACTCTCTCTCAAAACTGAAATACTAGGCTGCTCTTAAAAAACGACAAAACCCATATTGGACTGGGGCGCTTAGTGTTTCACACTTTTACACATCACATCTTCTCACTGACAACAATGCCTCTTGAGAAATCTTCAAATAATTTGAGAGTACATCTGTCCTACCAGGGTTAACCAGAAGGTCTCTACATCTCTTTTTTTCAAGACAAAAAAACTAACCATTTATCAAACTCTTCTCAACACTTCACTCACTGCATCTCCACCTTGCAGTACAATCTGCTAAATCTTTGACTACGTTTAGGATTATCTCTCTTGCAGAGGCGATGAAAATACTAAACACAATCAAATCTAGATTCCATTATGATCCTTGCTCAGCTTACCTTTTGTAGCACACAAGATCTAATGGGACCCACTCATTTGTAGGCTTCCAAATCCCTCTCTCTTCTGGATTATGTCCTTGATTGGCAAAAAGCTTGTGTTCCCCGTTTTTTGAAGTAGACTTCATTAGAACCCCTGGTTCCGAACAACTACATTTCCATCTCCCCTATGCCTTTCAGTGTGTAGCTAACAGAGAAGGTTGTGAACACCATACTATAAATTTTCAAAGATTACACCCTTCTTACAATGCACAGGCTGGGTTCGGGGGTAATCTGGGTACATAGATAGCATTAGTTACAATTCTAAATGAACTGAAGGAGATCTCAGAGCAGGGTGGAGATGCTGTCCTTATTGTTGTCGACCTCTACACACCGTTTAACACACCCTTTAACACAGTGAACTATAATCTACAGATGAATAGGTCCAGTGGATTGAAGTGCATGGTCTGGATCCAAGATGGAAAGGTTAATATCTCACCGATTTCACTCACACCGTATTCATGCCAGCCTTTAGCTATTTTCCTACCTCTGTACTCTGTACTGCCCCGCACAGCTCCTTGTTGAGTCTTATGATGTTTACCCTTTATGTGGCTCGTCTAGGTGAACTGATCAAGAAATATCATCTGACTAGCATGTGATGTGCAGTTGACAGTAGATAATTTTGAGACTGGATGGCAACAGCAGTGAGGTCCACTATAATGTTCATTTGGGCCTTAGCATTGTGGCAAACTGGCTATCACATGGAGAGAACTGAAGTATTGGCTCAAGGTGGCTTCCCTAACACCTGACTGGCCAAAAGGTGGCCTGATGTTTTAGGGAATTCCCCACTTCCATTTAAGTCATTAAAACATCTTGGGGTGGTGTTTATACCTGTTGTGTTTACATTTGAATACTATCATGTTCTTGCACGTGGTAGAATGTTCTTGTTTAGAATAAACAATATTATATAAATCATAGGACGTTTCAAGTCAGTTACAGTTTCAGTGTCCAGAGAGCAGGACGTGTTGTCCTTACTCTGCAGGAAACTTAATAAATAAGTTATACTTACAAATCTGTCTCCTGGGAAGTGCGCACACAACAATTTTGGTAATGACTTGAACATACTATCTACAGCTGCTTCAAAACTCCCAGCATCTACGTTTTGTGCTGTGGCCAAGCAGAGATAGACGACTGTGTAGCTTTGGTGCAGGAGAGATGAGCAGATTTCAATGAGGTCCGGCAGGGGAGCACAGAGGAATTCTATGTCAGGACTGGAGGTTCTGTTTCTCAATCTTTACTACTCTGTAAATGGCAGCCAATAAGAAAACAGTAAAAACAGAAAACACACTATGAACTACAAGGCTTTAAACCACGCCTCTCACTTAGCCCACCAATAGTAGCCCAGAACAGTCTACAAAAGAGAGAGGCGCCATCTGACTTCCTCTTTCTTTGCTGCTCCCCAGTCAAGATAAGTGGCTCTCTATGTGTTTTTTGCTTGTTACATTAAATTTATTAATTACTATGAGGTTTATACTTGCTTTTCCTGGTGATTTCCTCGTGGCGATGCGCCACTTAAGCACACGACCTCTTCGTCAGTTTTTATTTTTTCAGGTCAGGTGTGTGTTGCGCCTATATCTATATTTTCCTAATATTTCCTTTATTTTATTACTCTCTCCTGGTTTTTAGGCTCCCCCGGTCCCGCAGGCCCCTGCCGCCCGCTTCCCTGGTGCTCTTCTGCCCCACCGGTTTGGTGCTTGGCCCCTCTAGGCCCACCCCACTTGGGAGTGAAACCACGCAGCGCAGTCCAATTGAGCTACGCACGCTGGTTTCTGGGAGGGGCAGCCGTGACAGTCCTCGCACTCGACTAACCTCTCTGCATTGCATGCTGGAAGACTCCTCTCCAAGGGCTGCAATAACAGGGTATTTTCCATCAGGCACACCATCGTGGCATGAACAGTTTTTCTTCATGAAAGGGGCAATTTTAGGATTATAATCTGATAAGATTATTAACTAATAATTTTGGGAACTTTTCGATTCTGCCTGTGTCCAGCTTTCACTCCCACCGACATCCCAGGCCCACTGAAGGCTAGGGCTGCTATAATTGGATCTGGGTCTCTGTGTATTTAACTGTTTCATGCCTGATTTATCCTGGTCATATCTGGAAGACCCTTGCTTCCCTTTGGGATTTTTTATTGGTGGTAGATTGCCACTATTATGTCTGATTACAAGACGTACGAGTAGGGCCTTGTGTTATATGGCACTTACGAGGATGAAGATTATTATTATTACCATCCCTGCATTGAACAAGTAATTGAACCTCTGTCTAAAAATCAGTTGACAAAGTGCTTTCTTAAGACCTGCAACTTTTTCCCAAATGTCTAGATGAGCTGCCCCAACCTCTAGCTCCCACCTCCCTTCTGGGGATCTCTCTACCACTCCTTCTATCCCTTCTTATGACCAGCCACGGCCTCACTCTGGCCCTCTGGCCAAATTGTCCCAATCAACCCTGCTCGAACATAGTTATGCAGCAGCCTCTGCCCCTAAGACGTTTCTCCCCCGTTCCCCCACTCCGGATTCTGATTCCGAGTACGTCCTCCTCTTCTTCACAAGATTTGCATAAAGCCCGTAAATGCTCCAAGAAGTGCAAACATTCCCCCCTCTCTTTCCACCCCTTCCCCTTTCACTTTCGAACCCTCAGAGATTGTTCATTCCAGGTCCTCTGACTGGTCTCCGCCCCCGATGGTGGCAGAGTATATGCAATCACATGTCAGGAAAGGTTTTGAGAAGGAGCTGTGATCCAGATTAAAACCAGAATGTCCTCGACCAGATCTACCTCATAAAACTGCTGTCACCCCTGAGATTGATGTCACCATATGACTTTCCTGAAAAAGTACAACAAAGACCAAAAGAAGGGTATTGATAAAGCCTCTGGGCATGTCAAGATAAACTCCTGGATGTTTCAGGTCCATTAGCTAAGATTTTGGAACTGGCTCTTCAGGCTAAAGAAACAGGGGCCTCCATTCATCCAGATGTGCTTGCCGGATGGACTCAACGGGCCATCTGCTTCTTGGGCAATGCAAACTGTGCCCTGGCTTCCAAACGCCAAAAATCTGTCTTATCACGTATTGACCCTTAACTTGTTGATCTAGCCTCTGCTGAAGTGGGATCCCTTGCAGAGGGGCAGTTGTTTGGTGATCGATTTGTGATTTTCAAGAATGGCCGACCGGCCGCGGCTATCAACAAAGTCCTTTGAGTGGAGCCTACCCAAAGTGAAGAGGATACCCTCAAGACCAGGCACCGGTGGGTTTCTACTCTTCCTGAGGAAGAGGTGCACGTGACCACAACTTCCGTGGCTCCAGCAGAGGTTATAGAGCCATTGACAACTTGCCAGCAGGTAATAAACTCTTCTGTTCCTTCTCTTCCTTGGGGGCAGACTAAAACACTTCGGCCACAACTGGTTCTAAATTTCCTCAGATGTCTCAGTGATAAACACTATACAAGGTTATGCCATAGAGTTAACTGCTATTCCTTTTCAACCAAATTCTTCTCCTCCTCTCCCTTTTTCCCTGCAAGACAGGTTTTGATAGACTGCGAAATTCAAGAACTGTTAGCAAAACAAGCTATCGCCCTCACTTCCCATCATCCAAATGGCTTCTGTAGCAATGTATTTCTAGTGCAGAAGAAAGGAGGCGGTCAGAGGTTGGTCCTCAACCTCAAGAATTTTAATCCTTTTGTGGTTTACCACCATTTTTAAGATGTAGGGTATCCACCTTTTGAGAGATCTCCTTCAGGAGAGAGATTGGATGGTCAGTCTTGAGCTCAAGGACGCTTATTTAGCAGTCCCCATTTCTCCCTCCCACAGAAATTATCTGTAAATTAACTGGAGAGACAAATGGTACGAGTATCTGACGCTCCCGTTTGGCCTATCATCAGCCCCATGGGTATTCACCAAACATCTAAAACCAGTGGTAAACAACTTCGCGGGATGGGAATTCCCATGATCACATGATCATATATGTTGCACCTGGCCCTTTTTGCAGGGTCATCCCTAGTCTTTTTGCCACCTTCCTCCTAATTTTTCTCACTAGTTTTTGTTGGCTTTAGGTCTCTGGGCACTTTACCATTGCTAAAACAGTGATAACGTGCATATGCTCTCTGTGTAAATTGTACTGTTGATTGCTGTATCCATGATTGGCATATTTGATCTACTGGTAAGTCCCTAGTACAGTGCACTAGAGGTGCCCAGGGCCTGTAAATCAAATGCTACTAGTGGGCCTGCAGCACTGATTGTGCCTCCCACATTAGTAGCCCTGTAAACATTGCTCAGACCTGCCACTGCAGTGTCTGTGTGCAGTTTTAAACTGCCAATTCAACTTGGCAAGTGTACCCACTTGCCAGGCCTCAACCATCCCTTTTGCTGCGTGTCAGGCACCCCTAAGTTAGGCCCTAAGTAGCCCCATGAGCAGGGTGCAGCGAATGTTTAAGGTAGGTCATATACTAGTGTGTTTTATATGTCCTTACAGTGAAATACTGCCAAATTCGGTTTTCACATAGGTTAACATGGGGGCTGCCTTTAAATAACCTTAAAGCGCAGATTCTTTTTGAGAGCAGATAAAAATATGGAGTTTTTAGGGTCTCCGAGCTCACAATTTAAAAATACATCTTTTAGTTAAGTTGGTTTTTAGATGGCTAGTTTGAAAATGCCACTTCTAGAAAGTAGGCATTTTCTTGCTTAATCCATTCTGTGACTCTGCCTGTTTGTGGATTCCCCGTCTAGGTCAGTTTGACAGTTGGGCTGTTCACACCTCTCCTCTAGACAGTGACACAAAGGGGGGTGGGGTGTAGCCTGCATATCTTGATTAGCCATCTGTGCTGGAGGGGAGGGGAGAAGTTGTCACTCACACCTGAAAGGACTGTGCCTGCCCTCACACAATGCTGTCTCCGACCCCGTCTCCTTCTTGGGCCTGGCCTGGACAAGGAAGGATCTTGCAAACACTTGAGACTTTGCTTTGAAGTTTTCCAACTTTAAAGGCAGAACTGGGTATAAGAAGAAGACCCAAAACCCCAGACTTTTAGAATCTTTCTGGAATCAAGAGGAACCTCTACCTAGGAGAAGAGCTGAAGAGCTGAAGGAGGAGTACTGTCCATTTGCTGTGTTGCTTTGCTGGACTGGACTGTAGTTGCTGCTTCTGCCTAAAAAGAGTGCAAAGGGTGACCTGCGCTGTGTGTCCTGCTTGAGAAAGTTCTCCAAGGGCTTAGAGTAGAGCTTGCCTCCTGTTGGAAGTGTCAGGCACACCAAAGACTTCAGTTTCGTCGACCTGCAGCACTGGGAACTGTGTGTTTTGTGCTGCTCCAGGGGAGAAACCACTGCGACGCCACCAACGATGCCACTGGCCTGCACTGTGACCTGCCGATGCTACACAGAGTCGCATTGCCCCGCTTTGCACCGTGACCCTGGTCTCACCGACGCGGTCATCGGACGACTTCACTGAGCTGCTGCTCGCACCACGACCTGTGGGCCCGTACTCTGGCATTGCCTGCTCACACTGCACCCTGGGCATCCCCGACGCCGCTGCTCCTGCTGACACCGGCGCCGCTGCCTGCACTGTGGCCAGTGGCACCACTCGTGAGGTACACAAAGCACCGTCCCATCCCACACCTCAGCCCAGGTTCACCGGCACCAGCATCATCGACTCCTGTGTCGTCACCAGGCATGCTGCCTGCACCATGGCCTGTGGACACCGCTTGTGACGGTCACGAAGCACCGTCCCGCACCACTGGCTTGGGCCTACCGACGACAGCACTTCAGCAACGATGATGCCGCTGCCTGCACCGTGACCTGTGGACACCGCACATCGCATTGTCCCGCTTCGCACCGCAGCCCCGACGCCCATCCGCGCTGGCGCACCTGACTTCAACAGCTTGGAGTTTGATCTGCAACGCGTGTGACCTCAAGGGCCCAACGACTCCTGCACCGACTCCAGAACCGACACCACGACGTCAGTGACGCCGCTATCTTGAGCTCACCGCGAGGATCACGACACTCTGCAAATCCAAAGTACTGTTTGCAGGTCTTCCCGACACCGTAGCTGGCCTGCAATGCTGCGGCCGGCCTGAACTGTTGGTTTTGCTGATCACGACGCCGTGATAGCCCTAGGTGGAGCTATCAACTTCATGGAACTGCATTTTTGAGTAAAACTTGCAGAATTCATATTTTTATTACTGTATGTTGGATTTTTATCGTATTTGGTCTTCTTTTATATAGATAAATATTGTCTATTTTTCTAAAACTGGTATGGTGTCCGTTTGTAGTGTTTTCACTTATTACTGTGTGTTATGTGCAAATGCTTTACACATTGCTTCTGAGATAAGCCTGACTGCTCGTGCCAAGCTACCAAGGGGGTGAGCAGGGGTTATCTGAGTGAGTATCTCCCTTATTCTGACTAGAGTGAGGGTCCCTTCTTGGACAGGGTGCAAACCGACTGCCAACTAGAGACACCATTTCTAACAGCCTGCAGTTGCTCCTTCTGCCTGAAAAGTGTGCAAAGGGTGAACTTTGCTGTGTATCGTGCTAGATGAAGTCCTCTAAGGACTTGGAGTAGAGCGTGCCTCCTGTTGGAAGTGTCAGGGACACCAAAGACTTCAGTTTCCTTGACCTGCAGCACTGGGAACTCCGTGTTTTGTGCTGTTCAAGAGGAAAACCCATTGTGACTCTGCCAAAAAAGCCGCTGGCCTGCACCGTGACCTGCCGCCGCCGCACGGAGTTGCATTGCCCCTCTTCGCACAGCGACCCTGGTCTCACCAACGCTGTCATCAGATGACTTCACTCAGCCTCTGCTCTCATCGCGACCTGTGGGCCCTGCACTCTGGCAATCGCCTACTCACACCACAGCCTGGGCCTCCCCGATGACACCACTCAAGCTGACACCGGCGCCGCTATCTGCACCATGGCCTGTGGACACCACTCGTGAGGTGCACGAATCACTGTCCTGTCCCGCACCACTTCCCCGGTCCACCGACGCCAGCACCATCGACTCCAGTGTTGTCACCAAGCATCTCTGCCTGCACCATGGCCTGTGGACACCTCTTGTGAGGGTCACGAAGCACCGTCCCGTCCCTCATCGCTGGCTTGGGCCTACCGAAGACAGGGCATTCCACAACGAGGACGCTGCTGTCTGCACCGTGCCCTGTGGCACCGCACTTTGCCCCGCCCCGCTTCACAGTGCAGCTCTGGTCTCACCGATGCCGCTGGATGCCTTCACCGAGCCGCTGCCTTCACCGTGACCTGTGGGCACCGCACATCTCATTGTCCCACTTCACACTGCAGCCCTGATGCCCTCCACGCCAGCACTCCTGACTTCATCACCCCAGAGTTCGATCAGCAACCCGAGTGACTTCAAGGGCCCGATGACTCCTGCACAGACTCTGGAACCGACGCTGCGACGTCAGCGACAGCGCTCTCCGGGGCTCACCGCGAGGATCACGACACCCTACAAATCCAAGGTACTGTTTGCGGGTCTTCCTGACACCGTAGCTGGCCCACAATGCTGAGGCCGGCCTGAACTGTTGGTTTTGTTGATCATGACACCGTGATAGCCCCAGGTGGAGCTGTTGACTTCAAGGAAGTGTATTTTTGAGTAAATCTTGCAGAATTCATATTTTTATTACTGTGTGTTGGATTTTTATCATATTAGGTCTTGTTTTAAATAGATAAATATTGGCTATTTTTCTAAAACTGGTGTGGTGTCCTTTTGTTGTGTTTTCACTGTGTTACTTTGCGTTAGGTGCAAATGCTTTACACATTGCTTCTGAGATTAGCCTGACTGCTCATGCCAAGCTACCAAGGGGGTGAGCAGGGGTTATCTGAGTAGAGTGAGGGTCCCTACTTGGACGGGTGCTAACCGACTGCCAACTAGAGACCCCATTTCTAACAATATATCTCTACGATATGATTCTTTTAGCACAAGCCTAATCTCTTCTGCTAATTCATTTGTCATGGATGGTCTCTTTGTTGCAAAATCTGGGTGTTGTGATCAATCTAAAAAAATCTTCCATGATACCTTCCCAACAACTAGAGTTTTTGGGGTTTCAGGTGGACTCCGTCAAGGCCCAACTGCTTCTCCCACAGCAGAAAATGAAGTCGATCAAGAGAGAGTTGAGGGCAACACTGTCGTAACAGATGGTTTCTTTGAGGTCCCTGGCCGGGATTGTTTCTTCCTCAACTCAGGCGGTCTTTCCGGGACCGTTGCATTACAGAGTCTTACAGGGATTAAAGTTTCCACTATCTGCAACAGGGTTTCTCTTACGATCATCTGATTCCCTTATCTGTCGAAGCCCAGGAGAAGCTCAATTGGTGGCTATCACGCAGAGCCATCTTCAGAGCCACTCCGGAAGTGGTGATAGAATCCGATGCCAGCCGTTGGGGCTGGGGAGCGAGATGCGGACAGTTTTTGACAGGAGGTCAGTGATCATCCGACGAATTACATCTCCACATAAACTGCCTGGAGCTCTTAGCAGACTCCTTCACTATTAGGTCCTTCTCTCCTATCAGGAGCAACTGTGGCATCCTGTTGAAGATGGACAATGTTTCAGCGGTTCGTTATATCAACTGTCTGGTAGGGACCAAGTCACACCTGTTGGCAACCGTTGCCAGGGAGTTCTGGCACTTTTGCCTTTCACAGAAGATTATGGTGAGGGTGGAATTCCTTCCGGGGAAGGACAATCTAGTGGCAGATTGAAATTCTCAGTTCCTGATGGACTCTAGCGATTGGAGACTCCATCCATTGGTCTTCCGGAAGATCAAGTCTTTTCTCAGCCCTTGTCACATAGATCTGTTTGCATCTCATCTCAACTATCAAGTTCTGAGATTTTACAGTTGGAGACCGAATCCGTTGGCCCTAGCAACAGATGCTTTCCTGCAAGATTGGTTGGGTCAGGTGAATTATGCCTTTCCGCTGGTTGCCATGATTCCGAGAGTGACGGTGCAAACGAGGCGTCAATCTACATCATTGATTCTTATCACTCCAGTGTGGAAGAGTCAACCATGGTTCCCCTCCCTTCTGGAGTTGTCCATAGCTCTTCCCTTCCTTCTCCTGGTCTTTCCTCATCTCCTCCTGGACCCAGTGGGATTCCCCCATCCTCTTCTAATATCGGGTCGACTGACCCTCATGCCTTGGAGAATATCGGAAGACATGGCCAAGTGCAAGGCATTTCATCTTCAGTTGCTGCATTTATACAACAAGCTTGGGCTCCACACACCAGCAAGAGATATTCTTTGGCATGGAGGAAGTGGGTGAGTTGGTGCCACTGAGGGGAGGTGGATGCTGTGGGATCCAAACTCAAGGACGTTCTAAACTTTCTGAATCTGGTTTATGTTACAGGTTGGTAAACAATTTCAGGTCAGCTATTTTGGCAGGACATGAGAGGATAGATGGTAAGCCTGTGGGTCAACACCCTTTGGTATGCAAACTATTTAAAGGTATTAGTATGGCCAATCTGCCCAAACCGCACTACTCCCAATTGTGGGATGTTAATGTAGTATTATCTTTCTTGTATGCCTGGCCTGACAATATGTGTTATCAATGAAACAACTGTCAGCGAAATTGACTATGTTATTATGTTTAATTTCATGCCGCAGGATTTCAGATGTGAGGGCTTTAGATTTAGCAGGTAGGTTGTTTTCTCCTACAGAAGTTTCTTTTCTCATTTCCAGGCGGAATAAATGTATGTCTACATCTGTTTATTATCCTGCATTTTCACACAACAGTAAGCTTTGTGTGGTCGAGTGTTTAAAGGTGTATGAGGAACGTACGGCAAGTCATAGCAGTGATCCTTTAGGTCCTCTTCTGATTGCGATTCAGAAACCTTTTCATCCACTGTCAGCTGCTACATTGGCCCGTTGGATCCATTGGGTTATGTCTGAATCAGGCATTGATATATCTGTTTATGTTGCACATTCCACCATGGGAGCCATGGCTTCCAAAGATTTTACTTTGGGTTCTAGGTTGGAAGATATTCTTTGTGCGGCTGATTGGTCGAATGATCCATGTTCAAAATGTTTTGTTATAAACCTATGGTATAGATTTCTTCTTCGATTGTTGATCAGCTTTGAACCAGCATAATCGGAGCCTCCAGTTCTGACATAGAATACAACATTTTCTAGCTTTTCAACAGGACGTTTATATTCTATTAAGGACACAGAGGCACGTATCCCTGCATTTGCTGGCTCTTCACTGGCTCCAGATAAAGAAGAGGAATATTTAATACCCTTGTCCTGGTGCACGAGGCTCTCCATCAGACTGGCACAGGGTACCTTAGGGCAAGAATTAGCTTCAATGCCCCTTCAAGGTGCCTCCACCTAGCCAATGCTTTCTTGGCCAAAATCCCTAGGATTAAGGGCCAGATGTAGCAAAATGCTAATTTGCGACTTGCAAATTGCGAGTCCCTGCGACTCGCAATTTGCAACTCGCAAATTGGTATGCAGTACGGTGTCTCAGACACCGTCTGCGACTCGCTATGGGGTCGCAATGACCCACCTCATTAATATTCATGAGGTGGGTCGCTAATTGCGGCCCCATAGCGAGTCTAAGCACTCGCAAACATGGAGGCCTGCTGTCGTCAGCAGACCTTCATGTTCGTGACTGCTTTAAATAAAGCAGTTTTTTTTTTTTTAAGTGTAGCCCGTTTTCCTTAAAGGAAAACGAGCTGCAGTGGATGGTAACTGTGACACCATTTGCGACCGCATATGCAGTCGCAAATGGTATTGCATACCACTCAGAATCGCAAATAGGAAGGGAACACTCCTTCCTATTTGCGATTCTGAAATGCATATTGCGAGTCGGTACCGACTCGCAATATGCATTTCTGCATTGGGAAACGCGAATAGCGAGTCGCAAACGGCAAAAATTGCCGTTTGCGACTCGCTATTTGTTTCCTGCATCTGGCCCTTAGCAGGAGGCAGGTCCTTCCCTTTTTTAGGGCCACTAGCATGGGATAAGTTAAAGGACATTTTGAAAAGGTGTGCAGAAAAGGGAAGTTTGATAAAAGTGTGGCTAGGGGCAAGGTAGTTCAGACTTGGAATCTGAAGGAGATGGGTCTGACTCAGAGTCCATTTGCAAGGAAGATGACAGTGTGCTGTGTATCATGGAACCAATGGAAGGTGGTAAAGTCAATCATCTTTCTAAGCAGTCTAGGACCAAATCAGCGTGTGATATGAGAACTGGAGGGTGAAAGTATTAATTGTAGTAGACTCTGGCTCACCCATTACAATTGTAGATAAGTGGTTTGGAAGGAAACGTTTGCAGGAGTCTCATTCCCTGTCATCGGCTGATGTCTCTCCAGAGAGTTTTACAAGGGAACCCATCCCAATGGTTGGATTTAGAAAACTGAGGTTTCAGTTTAAAGGTAGGAAAACTATATGTAGCTGAAGTGGGACTATCAGTGCTAGGATGGGATGACCAAAGAGCTCTGAATATCACTCTTAAACCCCAAAGGTGAGGAACAGGTGTTGGTCATTGGTAGTAGTGAGCAGAATGGGCTAGCATTCAAGGAAACATACCTAGAAGTATTTTCAGGGAAGATTGGCACACTTAAGAGGGTTTCCCACAAACTTGTGCTTAAAAAATGCAGTCCTAAAGTGCAAAGTTGGGAAGATAACATATATGTTAAGGGAGGAGGTGAATCAGGAGAATTAGAAACTGCATATGGCAAGGTTTATTGAACCGGTCAATGCTGCCAAGTAGATTGCCCCATTGGTAGTAGCCAGACACACCAATGATAAAATCCAGCAGTGAAAGAGGCACCATCACCCACAAATTAGGATAAATTACAGTTATTTCATGGGCTGGTAGAGTTTTATTCAATATTCGTCCATAATTTTTATGAAAAAAGTATAATCTACACCAGCTGTTAAAAATTGAATCAAGTTCAGTGGTCAGATACATTACAAAATGATTTTGAACAGATTAAAGAAGGTATTGATGAGCAGGAAGATTGCATGGTTTTTATCCTAAATTGAAGTATATATTGACCACTGATGCCTGTAATAAAGGCATTGGTGCAGCGATATGTCGAGGGAATTGGGAAGGAAGAGAATACACTGTAGATTTTGCATCAAGGGCTTTATCTCCAGCAGAAGAGAGATACTGTGTTAGAGAGGAAGACACTCTGGCCACTGTATTGGGTTTAGAACATTTTAGAAATTGTTTGTGGGGATTCGAAGTGGACGTACGATGTGATCTTAAACTTTTACTTTAAGTGCTATCTTCAGGGGGTTTATTTAATGCCACAGCCAGGATGTCTATAGGACGTTTAGACTGTAGATGCACCTTGAAATACCTCTCTGGTGTAAAAAATAAAGTGGCGGATTACCTTTGCCAATAGGGGAAGTTGCGAAAAACAGTGCAGGGGCTGTAAGTGTATCATGGATGGGTGATGGAAGGACAGATTCTATTTCAGAGGATGAGTGGTGAAAGATATATGGACAGGATGTTACCCTAGAGAGTGTGAAGAGGTTTGTAATAGAAGGCTGGCCTGAAAAGAAGCTCTTGGAAAACTATTGTAGTCATTTTTGGGAGGTTCACAATGAACTTACAGTGATGAATGAGACTGTCATGAGAGAAGTGATGGCAGTTCCCCCTAAAGAATTGAGAGAGTCTATTATTAAATTTGGTCATGACGGGCAATGGGGGAGCATGAAAAGCAAGAGAAGGTTTGGAGACAATTATGCAGGAACTGAAAACTGTTAGAGAGTGTGACTTGTGTATGGATGCAAATACGTCACAGGTGTTATTGAAACCTCAGTTGTTTCTGGTACTGTGTCCTGATATGGCTTGGGAAACATTGGGAGTGGATATCATGTGACCAACTGATGGGGGGAAAGGGAGATTCTTGGTTAGCTATAGGTGCCATACACTACTTTTCCAAATCCCCAGAAGTAGAATTTGTAAATTTGCCAATTCTGAGCTGTGTGGACATGTGTGGAATATGAACAGTTATATGACATAAAAGGACCAAGAAGAGTATGGGTGTAGAAGGAGAGGGTAGATAGGGTTACAGCTGGCTTGGTGAGTATGGTATTTTGGATATTGAGAAGACATGTGCTGAAGTTAAGTGTGATGTTACTGGTGAGTGGTGGATTTGAGGCGATGGGAAGTTAAACGTCCAGCATCTTTGCAAGACTATGTTGCTTGAACAATGAGACAATAAACGTTCAGCATATTTCCAAGACCATATTTCTTGAACAATAAGGCACTTGTTTTTGTTAACTTTGTTATGTGTGTAGGCTCATATTGTATTAGTAATATGTCACATTTCACTGGTGAACTTGTAGAGTTAGTATGTTTTAGTCTGCATTGTTTCATTTAAGGGGGAAGATGTGTTGTGTTTACCTTTGAATACTATCTTGTTCCTGCACATGGTAGAATTATCTTGTTTAGAATAAAGAATGGGATATGCATCAGAGGTTTCAAATCAGTTACAGCATGAATCTCCAGAGAGCAGGACGTGTTGGCCTTACTCTACAGGAAACTTAATACAAGTTAAGCTTGTGCTTACAAATCTGTCTCCTGACGTGTGCACACAACAGTACCTCTTCCTGATTTTGTCATTTAAAGATGCTTTGAAAGATCTTGCTTACCAGATAACACGCACTCATCTATCCTCCTGGCAGTGGTAGGTTCTAAGCTCGATAATGTGAAGGCACTGAGCCTGGTTCTGCCATCCTTTGCTATTCACAATTGCACTTCAACAGAACACAATATATGTATTCACTTAAATGTTCCTGCCTTTGGTTTAGATCTCTCCATAAAAGGGGTCTTTGTTAAGTAAAAATCTAACTTCACAGGGTCCAGTGTTAATAAGTTTATTTCAAATATGAATAAAAGCAGACTGGTACGGCGTGCGTAGCGTGTAAAACCTGCTTCTCCTCAACTGTCACCCCTGGCTACGATCCTTCTCGCCTGCATTCTCACTCACGCACCTCTCACATTCCACATTCTACCATAATGCATCTAATAACTAACTCAAACGATCAACCATAAATGTTCTACATACCAGTCTTGCATTCATGAGGTATCTATTTGCTTCCTACTCTTCCAAGCGAACTGTTTGATCTCTCTGCTTTCCTCCCGCAGATTCCTGTATTCACAAAAGGGGAAAGTTTGTGCCTTCCAAGCAGCAGATGCATGAAACGCACTTCCTCACTTTCTAAAGTTAAGAAAACTGTTAAAAACCTGGCTGTTCAGACAGTAATGGTTTTGCTGTTGTAATCGATGTATCTTTTTCTAGTGCCAGAATACCGTGCAGTTGTTGTGCTCATGATGTTTTCACCGCACTTAGGCCCTGATCACAAAAGGGCCTGTACATTCTGACCTGTGCATAAACCTGTGTATACGCACGGGTCAGACTTATGGGTTTGGCTGCAATGGCGGCTGCTGCCAATAACACTTGGTGGGGCAGCATGTGGGAGGGGATACAAAATAATAAAACGATGTACCGGCCGCTGCAGGACGCCGCCTCGTGCTCGTCTGCTCCCGCTGCCTCGGTTCTTCTCTGCTCCCCTCCCCACCCAATCCAGACGCTGCTGTCATGCTGTTACCCAGCCTGAGAGAGCTCCTGGATTGGTACTCGAAAGCAAATGGATTACAGTAGGCCAATAATAGTCAAACCACCGCATACATGCTTACATTATCTGATTACATGCGGGTCATGTATGCACACATGCTACATCCATGTACCTTATGGCTGAAGCGAGGGACTCAGTTGCAGGGCACTGTAAAACTACTTTGAACCGGAGATGCCCGCATGCATTCTTCATGTCCCATCATTATATTATTTCTCCTGCCATCACTGTCAGACCTTCACTGTCTTCCAAACTGATGGTATTCACATTCAAAAGGGAACATGATCTGCTCCTTCAGACCACAGAGCTTCTACCTCACATTCCATGTCACAAGAGGGCCATCAGTGCACAGACATGATTATCCTATGTTATAAGGCAACAATTAAAAAAACAACCGAAACTCATTTTTGGGAACTTGTGGCAGTGATTTTTTTTCTGTTCCAACAGTAATGGCAGTAGTTTTGATTATAGTTCTAGTGATGGTGGTGATGTGCTAACAATGGTGTGATCGAAAACACTAGGAGGCAATGTTAGGGTCAAGTTCTACTCGAATCGTGACAAAACTATTCAGAAATTGCTTGGTGCAATAAGAAAAATAATTGCTTTCTTCATTTAATGCAGGTATGAGCCAAATAAATGAAAAACATGGAAAAATTGTACAATTGTGAGAGGTTCACAACTAAAGAACCTCAAGGGTCAGTTTTCGGGCATGTGTTTTTTTTTTACATATACAAAGATCAGCTGCATTTGAGGACGCAGTCAGTCCCACAAAGGATCCTTCTTAAAGACCGTGGATAAAAGGAGTTACAGCAGATCAGATTATAGAAAGAGGAAAAAGTCCTCCACACACACGCATACACAAACAGAGAGCATGCACTGAAATTACAGAAGCAGTTGAACTTTGCGTCACACTCAAAGAACAAGTAAATCACAGGCAACATCAATGCAAGGTCCTCCACTTACCCCCGCCACACATGGACACCATGCGCAAGAATGGTACAAGCCTCCTTCACAGATAAACAGAACAGGCAGATCATGCGCCATTCCCAAAGCAATCTATGCGCGGCAAGTTTGTGTTGATTGCTTAGGGGTTTTCATTTGTGAGTAGGGACGGGAAGACCATTTTCCTTACTTATTATGAGCTAGCAGGCACCTCTGAGGTGGATTCACTGCAGTGCTTCTCCGGCGCCTTTACCTTAAGCAACGGTTTATTTGTGATGCGAGCAGAAGAAAGAATTAATATTCATACACGTCAGAAATGTATTTTACAGCGTCGTGTGCATCATTTTTATTGCCCAATTACCACTGACGAAACATAAACAGGTTTATGGGTTAAATGGGTGTTTTTCTGTCGTTCTCCTGCTGTGCCTATATTCTGCTCTGCTGCAGTTGCCGATGTGGCATTGATTTTGTTTTTGTGTCGTTTTTATATTATGCAATGTGTATTATGGAATTATGGCATCTCTCTCCCGCCTCTCCGCGGATGTTTTGCTATTGGTATTCCAGAGGCAGCAGCGGTTTCATGAGCTATAATTCATGGCAATAGCTCCATTCTGCGAATTAAGGGCTTTCAAGCAATGGGAAGCCTGACAGACAGCACTTTGGGCAAATTTTTTGTTAACATGACGATGCTTTTGAATATTCAAACATCGAAACACACTGACACACTTAATCAAGCTTTTTTTAGTTCAAACAACAGCATAACAATGGCTTTCAAACAAAGCCTCAGCGTTCTTTGCAATCACATGCTCCTCCCTAAATTAACATTGCAAAGATCAGCTAAGGGCCTGCAGGCAAGATAAATATGCAGTAAAAATTGTAACAAGCGTCTTTAGTAAATACGACGCGTGACAAACAGAATTGAACATGTAGAGACGATAAAGGTGGCAAAAGAGTACAATATAACATTCAGCTTAAATATTATCTTATATATAGCTATATCTCTCTATCATCACTATGCACTGCTACTTACCCCAGCTTTTACAGCACTCATGACATCTTTTATAACACCATTGATAACTGTGCTGTAACATTTGCAGTAATTATTGATGAGATAACTGTGCATGGCGGGGGGCATAGTTACCTTAGGGCACGAGTTATAGTTACTTGAAATAGCTAACTATAACAGCTGAATTTCTATGGCTTTCTATGTATTTTGAGCCTAAATATAACGTCCCTGTAACATTTGTTTTTGTAAGTGAATACAAATATATAAATATATATACATATATATATACAAAACATATATATATATATATATATATATATATATATATATATATATATATATATGTTCAAAAAACAAGATTCTCTTTCTGTTTTAGCAAGAGAAAACCGCACTCTGTCGTTGTGCCAAAAATACCTTAACTTTTAATACATTAGTGAGATCATAAACAAACAAACAGGAATCCCCTGAATTTTACAAATGGACCCAATAGTGGGGGAAATCATGGGACAATACCCATTAATGACTTTCAGAAGAACAGCAAACTTAAGGGATAAATTATCGCACAGCCATTTCCAAACTACAAAAGCAAACTGGTTACAGAAAACTGGCTTTTGGAAGTGCAGCAGCTGTAAGGCATGTAAAATTGGGGTGAATAAGAAAGAGTACTCAACAAATACTGGCATGGAGAGAGTGATACGTAAGCACTTGAACTGTAAAAGTCGATTCACAGTATATGTGATTGAATGTCCTTGTGGGTTGAAATATGTTGGCAGTACCATATGTGAGACTAAAAAGCGAATTTTAGAACATATTCGAGCAACTATCAATATAGATAGGAGCTATGCAACAGCGAGACATATGGAACAGAAACATGATAGCAAGCGGGAACTCATGACATTCTATGTAATTGATCAGGTACTAAAATCAGAATGCGGTGGTGACAGAGAAAAGAAATTGCGTCAACTAGAATCCAGACATATACTTGATATCCGATCTCTCACCCCGCTAGGTTTAAACCAGGATGAGGAGTTATTTGTACACCTATAACAGTTGTCATAGCTCATAAGATGTTGCCATTCATTTATTTTATGTCATTTCCAGCAATTGATAAGATGCTTTCTTTCCCGTTGTCATTTGTCAGATAGACATACAATTTTGGTGCTATCAATATAAATTGACTGAAGGAATAATACCCAAACATTAATTTTCTTCCATCAGAGGTGCAGGATTTAGCGAGGGCCTTGTTTAAAAGAAACTTTGGGGATTGTGCTATTGTAGGTAACATGCAATACATGAATATGAATCCAATGTGAATATAAATTAAAAACTAATGAGGGCCCCTATATTTTGTTAACACACCTCAGAAATTGTTTTGAAGTCTCCATTAGTCGCTGAAACAAGATTTTATGACATATATTTAAAAATAATTTGATTTAATGAAATGCTATAAACTACATATACCAGAATGCAATGTGGAACTCAGTGAAAAACACCTTGGATTGTAGTCAAAACACTGTTACAATTTGGTAAATATGTATATAGAAAAACGTTTAATTTTTCTTTGTTAAAGTATATATATTTAGTGATGTTATGGAGTAACTCTTGATAAGTGGTGTAACTTGAGTATTTTTTCTGTTACTTTGGAGTACTTTATTTTAAGCGCCGAAATTAGCACACAGGAAACACCTGTGAACAAGGTCTGGTGAGACCGAAACACGTCAGGGGATTCCTGTTTGTTTGTTTATGATCTCACTAATGTATTAAAAGTTAAGGTATTTTTGGCACAACGACAGAGTGCGGTTTTCTCTTGCTAAAACAGAAAGAGAATCTTGTTTTTTGAAAATATGGTTGTCCTGCCTCAAACCAGCACCACCGGAGAATTAAGTGCGCCGTAACACGCAGATCAGGACATCTTTTCTTTCATATATATATATGTATATATATATATATAACCTAATAGCCTACTGGCAGTCGCCAGTAGGTTGTTATAGTTAGGACTATGGTTCCATAAGAAAAGCATTTTTTGACTTGCCTATATCTCTGGCGACATTTGACGGATCTTCACGAAATTGTCCAAAAAAAGTGTGCTGGTGATTCTTGTTGCACTTGGAAAGTTTGGGGGTGATCTGTCAAGTGATGGCTGAGAAACAGGGGGGCTACAAAAAGTGTATTTCCTACGTTAATTCCTTTAGGAGTTTGAACATGACTATAGCCCGAACCCCCCCAGACGTAATTACACCAAATTTGGTAGAAACCTAGATTTTGTTCCACAGATTGTGCCTTTTGTTATTTGGTGTAAATCCATTCTGTAATTGTTCAGAAATTTAAGGAAATCCAAATTTGTTTATCTAGGGCCACGGATCCTCCCCAACGACTTCGCGAAGAATAACAAGCGTGTGCAGGGAAATGCAGAGCTCTGATTGGCTACCAACACTTGATCCAGGAAGTGTTGGCAGCCATCTTGGGACTCAGCTTCAGCTGAGTCCCACAACAAAAAGTAAAAAGAAAAAAAGAAAAGGGGGCAGGGTAGGAATACCCTGACCCCCAAGCCTTGTTCTTGGGGTCCCAGGTGGAACCCAGAAGGAAAGAAAAGCATTTAAAAAAAAAAAAATTGCTGCAAATTTGCCAAATTCGTAGGAAAAATAATTTAAAATAACAAGTGCGGTCTCCCGTGCTTGTTTTTAATTAAGGTCCCAGGTGGGCCAGGTCCCGGGGCCATGCTGTGCTTTTTTAAAAAAATAGATGGCGGCTCACGGGCCCCTCCTCCAAGGGCTTATTTATGCCCCAGGGACCGCCACCGCCCTGGAGCTTAATCTAAATATTATGCGGGGGCACGGACCTGTGGACCCCCGTGCCAGAGGGACCGCCACCTCTCTAGGGCTACTAAATAAAATTATGAAAGGGGTCCCCTTTCTAAAGCCAATAATAGCCCTTGGGACTGTCACCCCCCACCCCAGGGCCGGCTCCTGCTATTTCCTGGGGGTGCCCACCCCCAGGACATAGCTGTTTGTTCTGACTTGGTGGGAGCTTTGACAGCTTTGGCGGGAGCTGTCAAAGTGCCCTCTCCTGCTGGAAGCAGACATTTTATCTCTTTCCTTGCCCACACAGAGATGAGGTCAGGGAACAAAATGAAACTATTGCTCTTGCACACAAGGAACTGCATGTTTGCCAGCTCCTTGTGCAAGAGCAATGCTGGCTCCCGCAGGAGGCAGGGAGCCAGCTAGGACGTTGGGGCCTTAAAGCTCACCCCACTGTCCCACTGCACACTGTGTGCCCTGAGGGACACCCAGGAGACATGGCTGGGCCCCTTGGGATAGGTGACTCGGGGCCAACATCGGCCTGGGTACGGGGCCTCCCCTTGTGGACTTGTTACATTTTCCCAATGAGGTAGCACTTACTAACTAACCAGGCAATTCCATATTGAAGAACGATCTGAAATCCTTTGAGGAGGTGAATGCATCTTTCATCTATTGGAGCGCAATCTGTTTGTGATTGTGACAAGTGGGTTCTTTCTTGTTCTCTCCTGGGAGAGCAGAGTCCATGGTTTTCTCTTTAAATTGCTACGAGTATGCAAATGTACAAATCACCTGGAAGCTCCGCCTGCTCGGCCCCGCCCCATCCATGTCAGTAGTATGCAAACGTCTTCCTGTGTTTTGTCAGGATGATGAACAGCTTAACCAAGGGCCACCCAGTGCATTTTTCTGCTGACTTTGATGGCCTGTTCTTAAATCTGAGGAACATGAGGACATCTTCACAAACAGGCACTTATGTCATATAGCTAAGATGCAGGACCCTGGTTTGGTGGAGGTTTATGTCTTTGTAGTCCCTGCTTCTCTATAGGAGGATTCATGTCATCACAGAATTCTGGATAAAGATGCATGAGGAACATTCACATTGCCAAACGCACACAAGGTCACTGGAGACATCTTTTTGTGGTCCATTACTCACTAGTAGTGTAGAATACTCAATGGACATTTACTCAATGAGGTAGCCCTTACTACCTAACCAGTAGAAAGTACTTCAGTTGCTTAGATACTTTTTGCACAACAGTGGACTCTTGTTGGATGAATGGGCAGGTATGGTTCCTTTGTGGCCGAATCACTCACGCAGCTACTGACACACCCACACAGACACCCACTCACAGAAGCACTCAGACACTCGCTCAGATACTCAGTCACCCACTCAGTCACCCACTCAGAGACTCATATACTCAAACAAAACCCATACATACACTCACACATCCACTTAGAGATCCACTTATACACTCATGCACCCACTCACAGACCCACTCAGACATTCACACACCCACTCAAAAGACCCTCTCAGACATTTCTGCACTCACTCACAGACCTACACAGGCTCACACACCCACTCACAGACCCACCCAGAGACTCATGCACTCACCAACAGACCCTCTCAGAAATTCATCCATTGACTCAAAGATGCACTCAGAGACTGATGTGGTCACTCACAGACCTATGCAGACACTTGCACACTCACTCACAAACCTACTTAAACACTCATGCACCCACTCACAGACCCACTCAGAGACTGATGAACCCACTCACAGACCTACTCAGACTTTCACACACCCACTGACAGACTCACTCTGACACCCTAACACCCACTCACAGACCAAAGGAGACAAATATGCACTCATTCACACACTCACTGTTAAAGATTAGTGTTACACATAGAGTCTCTAGTTAGCAGTGGTTTGTACCCTGTCCAAGTAGGGACCCTCACTCTAGGCAGGGTAAGGGAATCACACAGATAAGATAACCCTTGTTCACCCCCTCGGTAACTTGGCACGAGCAGTCAGGCTTATGTCAGAGGCAATGGGTAAGGCATTTGTACATATACACAGTGAAAACACAACAAAAGTACTCCACACCAGTTTAGAAAAATAGGCAATATTTATCTAAGTAAAACAAGACCAAAGTGAAAAAAATCCAACATACACAAGTAAAGATATCACTTTTTAAAGGTTTAAATGAGTCTTAGTCCATAGGAATCAATATTTGTATCTTTTTAGCACACAGTACCTGGGATGTGTAAAAACACAAAGACGATGCAAGCCGCAGGGGAGGTGTGGTGCCAAAAAAGCAAAGAGATGCGTTGGTTCCTTACTGTACAGAGGAGGTCATGTGTCGATTCTTTCCTTGCAGGGGAGGCGATGCAACAGTTCCTTACTGGCAGGGGAGGTGATGCATCAATTTTCTCCTCACAGGAAAGACGATGCATTGATTTCCAACATGCAGCCTCGGTTCCTTTCTGCAGTGCGGGGCCAATGAGAAATTGATGCCCAAGGATGATGCATGTAAAATCCAGGCACGCTGTGTGGATGGAGCTGTGGTGAAACAGGCACTGTGATGATTCTGCAGCCATGAGAATGGTGCTGTGTCGATTCTTCAGGCGTTGTCGATTTTTCAGCTGAGGCGCGTCCATTCGTTGATCTTCCCCTTCAGGTCACCAGCTTACACTTCCAAGGGCCCAGGGACTAGAATTGGCACCACTCAGGACTTTTTAACAGGAAACAAACTAAATTCAAGCACTTGGTGAACCTTGGAAAGCAGGATGTAGAAAGACAAATCCACTCCTTTCACCCCCAGGACAGAAGCAGCAGGCCAGCACAGCAAAGCAACAGACAGAGCGGCAGTCTCTCCTTCGGCATCCAGCTCTTCTTCCTGGCAGAATGTTCTCAGTCCAGAGGTGCTCTAACTTTGTGGTGTCAGAGGTTCAGTATTTATAACCATTTCTTTGAAGTAGGCAAACTTCATAGAGAAATATTTGAAGTGCACAAGACCCAGCCTTTCCCTGCCCTGGCCCCAGACACACGCAAGGGGTTTGGAGACCGCTTTGCATGAGGACAGGCACAGCCCTATTCAGGTGCAAATGTTAGCTCCTCTCACCACTCTAGCTCAGAAAGACCGATCAGGAAATGCAGGGCACACCTCAGCTCCCTTTGTGTGACTGTCCAGAGTGAATTCACAAACAGTCCAGCTGTTATCCTGACCCAGACGTATATTCCCCACAAAGGCAATGGCACAGAATGGTTAAGCAAGAAAATGTCCACTTTTTAAAAGTGGCATTTTCAAACCTACAATTCAAACAACTTCCTCAAAAGATGTATTTTTAGAGACCCCAAACTCCATATCTCTTTCTGTGCCCATTGGGGAATACAGCTAGAAGATATTTTAAGTCAATCCCCATGTTACCCCATGGGAGAGATAGGCTTTGCAACAGTGAAACACAAGTTTAGCAGTATTTCACTATCAGGACATATAACACCAGTACATGTCCTACCTTTTAAATACACCACACCCTGCCCGTGCAGCTGGCTTGGGCCTAATTTAGGGGTGTTTTACATGTAGTAAAAGGAAAGGTTTGGGCCTGGCAAGTGGGTATACTTGACAGGTTGAAATGACAGTTTAACACTGCACACACAGACACTGCAATGGCAGATCTGGGACATGCATTCAGCGATACTCATGCAGTTGGCGCAATGAGTGCTGTAGGCCCATTAGTAGCATTTGACTTACAGGCCCTGGGCACACATGGTGCGCTATACTAGGGAATTACTAGTAAATTAAATATGCTAACCATGGAATAACAAATCTCCATTACAATTTTAGAAGATAGCACTTTAGCACTCGTCCGCAGTGGTAAAGTGCCAAGAGTCCTTAAACAAGCAAACTTGAAATGCAGCACACAGTCAAAAACAGGACGTCAGAGGCAAACAGTTTGGGGATAACCATGCAAAAAGGGGCATTTCCAACAATTAGTGGTTAGAGTTAGGAAAATAAATAAAAAAACCTTAGAAATTCACTTAAAAAACCAAAGGTTACAGGGACGTTATAGTTGGGAAACAATATTAAAAACAAAAACCTTAGAAATTCACTGAAAAAACAAAGATTACAAGTACATTATAGTTAGGAAATAGAATTTAAAAAAAAAAACTGAAAAAATGAACTGAAAAAAACAAAGGTTACAGCAATGATATAGTTAGGCTCACATTTCACGTACCTGAGCTAACTATAGCTTATGCCCCCACAATGCAGTGCTTATGACCTCACATGTTACATCACTGATGACATGGTCACAACGCTATACATTCCCTCATACACCCACTCCCACAACCACTCATACCGATTCACAGCACCACACAAGTACACAACCACTCACTCATCCATAGACCCACTCACATACCACTCAATCATTCATACAGGCACTCTCACAACCACTCACTCACCCATACAGCTACTCATACAACCAGTCACTTACCTATACAGCCACTCACAGAGCCACACACTTATCCATACAGCCTCTCAACACATCCACTCACTCACCCATACAAGCACACACACTCACACCCACACAACCACTTACATACCCATTCCCACATCTATACAAGCACTCAAAAATCAACCACTCACCCATACAGCCGTCCACAGAGACACTTAGGCCAAGATTTACAAGCGATCTGCACCGCCGATGCCCCACTTTTTTGACACTTTGGTGGTGCAGGCTGCTGACCCATATCTACAAGGCCACACAAAACCTCTCTGTGTGGCTTTACATGGCCTTGTAGATAAGGAGTGAGGCAATGCAGCGCAAGTCACTGCGTTGCCTTACTTTGCGTCGGAGATCTTTCCGTGGGTGTTGTGTGAGTTTTGTAAACCTGGGAATGTGTCAAAACCCTGTGCCACTCCAGGGGTGGCGTAGAAGTGATGCAACGGGGCAAAATGTCTGTTTTTCTTCTTGTTTTTTCCTCTTTCTATTTTGTGCAGGAAGGTGCCCCTTCCTGCACAAAAACAATCATCCCTACAATGCAAGTACCATTGCATCATGGTGCAAGGGTGCCTGCGTTGGGGCATGGCAGCAATTTGTGCGCCAGCGCACTGGAAAAGGACAGGAATATGCTGTATCTCGTAGCTACGACACGTTCCTGCCCTATTGTTTTGAAGCAGGGCAGCGCAGCAAGAAGGCCTGCGCCAAAATATTGGAAATCTGGCCCTGACTCTACCATACAGCCACTCACACAGCAACTCACTCACCCATACAGCCATGTACAGAGCCAGTCATTTACTCATACAGTCATTCAGACACCCTCTCACTCAGCCATACAGTCACTCACCCACCCGCTCATCTCCCATACAGCCACTCACTCTCGCATACATCCACTAACACACCCACTCACTCACCCACATAGTCAGGCACACCGCCACTCACTCACCCACACAACTACTCATGTACCTACTTACACACCCATACAGGCACTCACACACCCACTAACACACCCATACAGGCACTCAGACACCCAGCCATACACAGATGCACACAGTCACACAGTCCCTCACATAATATCTGTTAGAAATAGTATCACTCATTAGTAGTACAGAAATTATACTTCTTTGATGTTTGTACTACCTTGATATATATGCCTAACACTAAAAAGCTTTTAGAAAACCCTTACACTAACTGGATGATGTCATCAGTGACGTCATTTGATGCGTAGGGGAGGCCTGCATCATTTCATTTTGTAACACAAAAAATTAAGATTAGAGCCGAATGTCGAGTGCGTCTTATTTCTCCTTGGGCAAACGGAAAACCAGAGACATATTTACAGTGATGCCCTAAGGTGGTAAGAGACTGCACCATGCCCAAAAAAAGCAGTGAGGAATTGGAGGTGGTGGTGGCATTTGGAGGGCATGAGTTATAGTTACTTTAAATAACTCTAAGTATAACAGCTGAATATCTATGGTTTTATACATTTAAAATGCGAGCCTAACCATAACATCCCTGTAACCTTTGTTTTTTTGAGTGAAAAATAAATATATATGTATATATATTATATATATATATAAATAAATGGACTAAAATAAACCAACGAATAGAAAGCAAGCAATTGTGAGTTACATAAAATAAATCCAATGTTAAGCAATGAGTTGAATGAATCCCTAGGTAAGTTTTTAGCATGTCCTCAATATGTCTTTGCAACCAGAGAGATGAGGTGTCTCTAAGGTTTCAACCTAAAAGGTGACACAAATATTAACAGTGATGAGAAATGGCGATGCAATGAACAGCCAATCTAACAATGCTTATGCACTTCTCAGGATCACAGGATGTGGTAGAAGGGGCTTTGCTATTTATTAGTATGATGAAATGGTATACTGCATATTATAACGCCATGGTCTCATCTACCGCAGCATGCACTGCTATTTTGAGCTCAGAAGAACATTATGAAATGGGACTCTGGCACGCTACGCCCTATTTTGTGTTCCGTCTTGTAAAGAGACACCAGGATTCTCACGAGTGTCCCACAAGATTAATCAGAACACCATCAAACTTCTCCAGTGCTAAACAGTAGTATCAACAGTGTCCATCCTCACACTCTGAAAATATCAGGAACTGGTCGCAGTCACGGTTTCACCCTGTCTGGAGAAAGTGGGGAGCAAAGAGAATTGGAAAGGAGGGTCGGACTGTGGTGTCAACAAAGAGGAGATATGCTATTTAACTGACTGGTATTAACAATGGTTTGGCTACTATGCATGACTGCAAGATTCCCCTATAAAAGGCCCTTAGTTTCTTTCACAATAGCATTCCGGCCGACCTCACTTTGTCTTCATTATTTTAAACTTTAATGCCAGAATAGCAGCAATAAAATGAGAATCAACTGCAGATTAAAAGAGAGATTAAAATAACCAAGTGCTACTATATAGTTTCCATGTTTAATTAGAGTTCTGATTGATTTGTATACTTGGGTGAATGTCCTCATACACACATGGATTGGTTCATAAGGTCTAACAAGCTGTACTGGTTCTACTTGGTAAGTTGGATCCACTCATCAATATACCTCCACAGAAATATCCCATTACCAACTAGGACAGTTTGCAGTGACCAATGACTTTGGGCCTGATTTAGATCTCAACGGAGGGGGTATTTCATTGCAACGGGGATGGATATCCCGTCCGCTGAAAACTAAATACCATTGTTTTCTATAGTGTTTAGATTTCGGCAGATGGGATATCCACCACCGTTGCGGCGGAGTATGTCCTCCACCGAGATCTAAATCAGACCCTTTGAGTGCATCATTGTTAAAACACAACATCTGTCTGTTTGCAGCTTTTGACTCGCATCCACCTGACCTCTTTAAACTGAGGTGTGCCTTGCAGTCTATGAGTGACACTTAATCTTTGAGTTTAAATTGAATCTATTAAACACTCTTCGATTAGGAGTTACTTTATCATCTTTGAATAGGCCACAGTGTAACTTGTAGTATTTTACTGAATGTGGTTAGCAATCTACAACTGAAACGTACTATCAGTTCAAAACTGAAAATGCCTTGTGTTCCTCATCTGAGCCACACACTATGGTCTTCAAGTTAATTCGAATGTGACATGGGATTTTTTAAGCGAGTATTCATTATGGGCTTTTGTGAAGATTTAACTTTCTTTGCTGAAAGAAGACTTAACTGTTGTTCTTCGACCAAGACTTGCCTTGTGATCTTCAACAGGGCAGCAACTCACAATTTTTTGTGAGGACACTTGGGGCCAGGTGTATCGTTTTTAGTTCTAGCATAGCAGTGTGCAAGCGCTGCTTTTCCAATGCTTTGTTATCTATTTGGGCTTTTAACCTCTCCCACCTCACACCAATCACTATCGCTTGTTTATGGGCTTTCTCTTCAAAAATCCTTTGTTATCACTGTTAAATGCTTTATGTTTGTCCCTCCTTCTGGCAGTTTTGTTACCGCCTTTATCAATGATCTGTTATATGGATAATTGCAATTTTGCCAAAACGTTTGACTTTGAGCAAACTTTTTTTTTTCCTTTTGTGTGTCTCCTTCCCGTTCATGGTGTAGCCCTTTGACTCTGTTTGCTTATGTGAAACTGTTTTACTTTTCATTTTCAATTCATGTGGCAGGAAAAGTCCAGTTAGGCGTTCACAACACTAATAGATCTAACTTGAGCAAATTAGAGACCCATTGCACTGCAAATGCTTGTTACAAATAGCGATTACTTAATTGCAATTCTCTGTGAATCGCAATTAGGAAATCGCTATTTCTATTGTATGAAACTCATAGACTTTCATTTAGAGTTTCCTAATGGGTCGCAAATCGATCTACCTCATCAATATTAATGAGGTAGGTTGCAATTTGCGGCCCATTAGGAAATGCAGGGATGGTGGTCTACTGGAGTCAGCAGACAACCATGCCTGGGAAAGCTTTTAAATAAAGCAATGTTTTTTTTCATTAAAGAAAAAGGGGGTGCGTTTAAAAAAGAAAAATTTAAAGTTTTCTTTTCATTTTTTAAGAGTAGGCAGTGGTCAGTGGGAACACTGCCGGCTCTTAAAATGTTTTTTTGCTTCCTTTCACAAAGGGATCCCTTGGGGAACCCTTCCCATTTGCGAATGGGCTACCTCCTACTTGAAGCAGGTGGTAAAGTCCAAAGCCCATATTTATCATTTTTGACGCAAACCAGCGCCGGCCCTGGTTTGCGTATTTTTTTTTACTGCCGACTAACACCATTCCAACGCACCAGACGGGCGCCTTATTTATGGATTGACGTTAGCCGGGGCTGCGGGCAGGTCAGAGTAAAAAAAATGACTCTAACAAGGCAGCGCCGGCGTTGGGGAAAATGGGGGGTGTGCATCAAATAATGGTGCAAGTCAGGATAGAGTAAAAAATCATGGCTCTAACCGGACTTGCGTCATTTTTTAACGCACAACCCCCATTGAAATGACTCCTGTCTTAGCAAAGACAGGAGTCCTGCCCCCCTGCCCAATGGCCATGCTCAGGGGACTTATGTCCCCTGGGCATGGCCAGTTGGGCACAGTGGCATGTGGGGGGGCTAAGTTAGGCCCCCCTATGCTACTAATTTGTTTAAAAAAAAATACTTACCTCAACTTACCTGGGATGGATCCCCCTATCTATGGGTGTCCTCCAGGGGTGGGTGGGGGTGGTAGGGGGTGTCCCTGGGGGCAGGGAAGAGAGTGTGGACTGCTTCCATGGTCAGAGAGCCCACAGGTCCCTTAATGCCTGCCCTCACCCAGGCGTTTAAAAGCAGCGCACATCAGGCTGGGCGCCGGTTTTTAAGGCCCACCCCCTCCTGTGTGTCAAAATGACGCAGGAGTATAAATAAGGCGCACAGGCCTTAAAGTCATTTTTTGGACGGGATCGCCTATCTTGCATGTCATTAACGCAAGGCGGTTTCTCGCATCCAGAAAATGACACACACAGAGCATTTTTGGCGTTCGCTGGGTCGGGCGTCATAATATAAATAAGTTGTAAGGTTTGCGCTGAATGTGCGTCAAACATTTTGAGGCACATTCGGCGCAAACAGAGTATAAATAAGCCCCCAAATGTTTTGCAAATGCATTTTGGCCACAAAACATTCTTGTATACTGATGCGATTCGGTATTAGGAAGGGATGCCCGGAACATGCCCTTCCTAGTAATCGGTATGTATTCGCAGTTGTTAGTGACTTAAGCGTGTAGCTTAACTTCATTGCTGTGAAGCCAGTGGGCTTTCCTATTGGCCCATCTCAATTCTTTATGCGCCATGTAAAGAAAAAAACACAAACAGAACAGTCCTAGCTCGTATTACTGCATAAAATCAAGCCTGTCCTCTTTCCTATGAAATTCCAGTCCATGGCGAAGGTCCTTGTTAGCAGAGGCAATGCACTTCTTGCTGGCCTCCCAGAGTCCTCATTGATACCAATCAAACCCATTCTTTATACAAGGGCTCAGCTAATCAATAAACAAAGAACGGTGACGCATATATCTCCTAATTTTAAAGAACTGCACTGCCTATCCATGAAGAAATCAACGCCAAGGTCTATTCCATGATCAATAAAACACTCCATGTGTGAAACCTGACTCACTTGATTCTAAATCCAACACGTCAGAGGCATCAGTACCACTAGGACCACTTTCCTGACCAGGATGGAATTCAAACAAGACCCACAATAAACATACTTCTGTCATAATGATGAGATTTCATGCATTATTTTACTCACCAAAAACCAGGAACAACTATCCAGAGTCAACAGCAACATCAGCTGGCTCGTAAAAGCCAGTTGCACTGTAACCTTGATAACCAGCTACAACATACCGAACTAAAGTTCTAAAAGCCCAAAGCATGAATTACAGCGCATTTCTGCCCTGCACATAACTTGGGAACAAACAAAAACAAGACTTGCATAAAGGAATGAAAAGAACACAAGTAACCTGGAAAAATAATAAAAAATGAGAAACCAGTTAAGACACAATAGCAAAATGCCAAAAGCTTTCAGTGGAAATTAACACAAAGTTCAGCATAAGATTAGCTTTACAACAGTACATAGACGTTGATATAAAATGGCTTACTTCTGACTTGTGGATGCCTGTGACTCTCCAATGAACCAGGATTATGACAATTATCAAGAATCTTCCCAGAAATACGTGGACCAATCTGTGCACATTTAGCCATTTGTAACAGCCTCCAAAACTCCCCTCCATGCAAAACAACCACATTCTTGCTGACACAAACAATTTTTACTGGCCAAAGGAACCAGACTTTCCTTTGGGCATCCACCCCAGTTTCTTCACAGAACCCATTTCACCAACTCTCACTTTCTGACTTGCACTGAATGCCTATTTTTGAAATGCATTTTGTAGTTCCTCTGATGTTCACTAATTCCCAGTGACGTCCTACAACTCCCACCATGTCTATTCCTTTCACACCACCCATAGGCATATATCTCACCCCTTAACCATAGCAGATTGAGGTTGGAGCCTGACACTCTACCCTTGAGACACTGAAAAAGGGACATACCAAAAACACTATTGAGAGTACTACTGTGTATCTATAACTTGTCAAGTAACACCCCTTTAAGAGGTACTCTTATATCAACAGCAGTTTCAACACACTCTTTCACCAGTCAGTTCATGTGCTTCAGAAGAACATTTGCTTCAGGCACATACAGACCAAGGAGGCAGTGGGTTTTAGAGAGATCAACCAGAAATTATTTCTTTTCCCTAGAAACAAATGGGACACCATTGTCTGTAATGATGGTCTTGGGAGACCCTTGCATGCAAAGTTGTCACGTAAAAACTCAAACTTATTCTTGTTGATAATAGAAGTCATACAACAAGCTATGCCCCCTTGGGGTACAATCCACCAACACTAATTCAATATTTTCCCCTGGTGGCAGTAATTTCAAGAGACCCAAATTGTCTAAACCCACTTACTCCAAGGCTCATTTAGTACCTAGCACAGTTGATAAAGGGGCCGTGTTTACTACCTTGGATGTATCACTGCTTGCACACTGTAAACAATTGTTCACCATCATCTCAGCCTACCTGTCATGTCCAGGCCAGCAGTAATGTTCTCTCACCCTGGCTTTAGTAAGGTTCTTGCCCAAAGGGATAGAGTTATGATTTTACTCCACCGTCCAGCAAGAGGAACCATTTACTCACCCCAATGAAGTGCCTCATCCCTTCCATTCCAAACTCCTTTGGTTCCTCAGGTAACTACTTCCAGGGGGGCATCCTGTGATTGTATATTCAAGTGTATGCTTGCATACTGCATCTTTACCAATTTCAGGCTCCTAATCTGATCTTACCAGTATTGATTACTTAACCCATAACACAGGAAGATCAGAATCTGCCAAGATTGGCTAATCAAGTGCAAGATTAGGTAAAAAGTCAGTTGGTACATTTTTATCAACCAGGAGATATTTCACATGAAAATTGAATTCCAATAGACTCTCAACCCACCTTTTTGTTCTACGACTAGTAGTATCAATATTTTTGCATGAAAAGATTTGGACTGAAGGTGTATGGTCGAAGCTCAAGATGAAAGGCAACCCACACAAGAAAAACTTAAAATGGTGTATTGCTCATAGTGCCAGTGCCTCCATCTCATCACTGAGTACCTCTCCTCAGACCCTTTAAGTGACCGTGAGACAAAAGCTATTGGCTTCTCTTTACTATCCTGACTGCTGGGAGAGAACCACCCCTAGTCTATGGTGAGTATAGTTTTTCTAGACATCTGAAAATGGCAAAGGATTGACACCTTCCCAATCAAATTTTTCTACTTTTTCAAAAGCATCCCTACATTCCTCAGTCCAAACAAAACTCATGTTCTTCTTAAGTAGTAATGTTAAAGCTTGCACCGCCAGCTGTGCCTCCTCTGCTAGGGCGGAGGAGCATCTCCCCCGCCAGCAGCAGCAGCTGCAATCCTTTTACTGCAAATGATAATAAACTGTGTTTATTATCATTTTGTAGTAAGAGGGGCAGAGCCACAGGCTGTGACTGTGCACTGGGCACTCCCCTGGGCACTCCCCTCAATGTGTATGTATGTTTGGCCGGGCGTCTCAGACCGGCCAAACACACATGCACAGTAGGCTCTCCTCCAGCCCGACACTGTGTTACCGGGCTGAAGAGAGCATGCTGAGGCTCCCAGTCTGCCTGCAGCGTCAGGATTGGCCGCAGAGGAGGCTGGGAGCCTATGCCAGAGAAGCCTGAGGAGGGGAGAGGTGGCGGCAGCGACGATCCAGGTAAGTGGGATGTTTTTAAATTAATTTCCCTTTCTGCCCCCCCCCCATGCATGCAGCCCCACCCTAAAAAGCGCTGCAAGCAGCTCTTGTGCACCACACTTGCAAAATTTGGGACAAACGTGGAGTAATACTCTGCTAGGCCAAGGAAAGACCTGACCTGATCTGATCTTAAATTCTGGCCACTTTCATAATCAAGTTGGTAATTTCCAATTTAGGATGAATCCCAACAACAGAGACGGGGAGGTCTAAATATGAAACCAAAGTAACCCTTAACTTACATTTTTCTCTTTTGAATGTGAGCCGATTATCCTTCAATCTGATCAATACTTGTCTCAACATTACTTCATGGCTTGCGCTGTCCATACCATGAACTGAAATGTCATCCTGAAGCTGATGCCCACTTCCTTCATCACCATTTGAAAGCGGGAACAGCCAAGGCTCTACCGAAAAGGATACTAATGAAGCTGAATGCTTCTGATGATGTAACAAGAGATATAAGCACCCTGGTTTAACGTTCTTCTTTGAAATTATCCTGTGCTTAAATTCTTTAACAATCCAAGTTCTTCTTTTAAAACGTATTCAAATTTTCCCACCAAGCCAAGACACCATCATCACTCACACTAGCAATGAGCAGGACTTGGTCTGGTGAACAGGGATTAAGGGTAATACGAAGCTCTCTTGCATACTGCCAACCTAAAAAATTATTCCTCATTTGGACCATGTATAGCCTTCCAACCATTTTTCTGCCATTCAAATTGAGGTTCATCACATTACAGCCAATCAAGTCAAGTTTCCATCCACCATACCCTTCCGGATTTATGTCCGCATGTAACAAGGTTATCTTATCACCCCAAAAAACTGTTTTCTCACTTCTTGTCTCCAACAAGCATGAAGGGAAGAAGCCATTTTGCACAACTGAAGAAATAAACTAACAGAAAAAAATAAAATATCCGCTAACTTATTAGGGTAACACAAGAGATTAAAATAAAAACACATGGCAGAATCTTCAATATGTACACTACAACATAAATATAGACTGTTGATTAAATAAACCCTTGACAGCTGATCATGAGCATGACAAGACTGGTGAAAGTCTTTAAAATTATCCATTCGAGTGTTGCTTGGTTGCACCCATAAATGTTCCTACTCTTACAGTGAAGTTCCCAAATATAATATGCACAGCAAATCCTTACAGGATACAACATGAATGAAGTAAACAGGTGAAATAAAATGCAAAGCATTGTGTGTCTCTCTCCAATACAGCATACAGCGTGACTCCATGACCACAGAACTCACAATACGCTTTGTGGGGTCACAGCTGTTTAAAGTTGTTCCTACGTGAATCTCGTTACACTTATTCCAGATAAGAACAGTTTGAAATTGCGAACGGAAAATCAACGATTCGTGGCTTCACCTATGCGACTCCTTTTATGCTGAGCACTTGAAATACCGCCCCCCGGAAACACCCGCACAGTTACACATTTTTAATCCCAAACGCTTGTAAATATATCACAGCACATGAAATGACAGTGATAAGGCACACTTTCAAATGCAATTAAAACATAAGCTGGTGACAGAAAATTGCAAACAAAAATGATTTTCCCTATTGTGTCCAAAGGATGACTTCATGGCGTCCAAATGTTATCTGACAGGAATCTTAAAATGTTGTTAGTAGTAATGTCTGCCAGAGCAGTGCTTCTTTAGTCTCAGTCTTCATGTATAATCATTAAATAGCCCCCATTTTTGGTTGTATGGACCTTTGTTAGTTGACAAGGAGAGATGATAAGGAGCAATCATTTATATCCATTGCCATGAACAATAAAGTACAATAGAGGCTTCACAGGAATTGACAAAGAGATTTGGGGCCACATGTACAAAGATCCGGTATTGCGACTCGCAAACTGTATTGCGACTCGCAAACTGCGAGTCTTAGCGACTCGCAATTTGCAATACCGGATGTACAACAGTGTACTTTACACTGCTTGCGATTCCCAATGGGGTCGCAAATGACCTACCTCATTAATATTCATGAGGTAGGTCGCAATTGCGACCCCATTGGGAATGGCCGCCATCACAGGGATAGTGGCATGCTGGAGACAGCAGACCACCGTGTCTGTGACTGCTTTTAAATAAAGCAGTTTATTTTTTTAATGCAGCTCGTTTTCCTTAAACGAAAATGAGATGCATTTCAAAATCAAAAATGAAAAGTTTTCTTTTCATTTTTTCAGAGCAGGTAGTGGTCCGTGGGACTACTGCCTGCTCTGAAAAAATATTTTCGCTGCCATTCACAAAGGGGAATGGGTCCCATGGGGAATCGGCCCCTTTGCGACTTAGAAAATGCTTTGTGCATCTGGCCCATGGTGTGAGTTTAAAGGATTTTATCAACAAATTAATTCAAATGAATTTATTTATTTAATAGGTATTACGTTGAGTTATCATTATTATCCTTTCAACTAATCCATAAGTTGATATTTCACGTCAAGATAAAATACTGCATTAGTAAGAACTACATATAAAATAGAGAAAATGCAGCTGGTGTTTTCCATAAAGTAAAATCCCTAACTTAAATTAATAAAGATTGGATAGAAAGGGAATTTAATTTCAGAAAGCAAGGTAGGTTGTCAGTTTCAGAAACCCAAATGAGGGGCTCTAAAAGGAGAATAATTAAAAAAGGCTTAGTAATGCAGCCATAGCACTCAAGCAATAGAAACCAGCAGAAGCTGGAAAATATTCTCAGCTCTAAGTCAGTAGGCATCTCTAAGGTCTGCCTCCTAACTTCTGCAGCCAGCTGGCCGTATCTAGTCTGTGTGTGAGAGGAAAACTCTCTGAAAGAAGGAGGCTCGCTAATCTAGGGAACACACAACTAATGTATTTCTACCAAAACATCAACGGCATTACATTTCACATTCCCTGCACTCATGAACCAATCAGTTTCCAGCAAACTCTGGGAGCAGGTAAACTTCCCAGTTTCTCACATCTTCACAATAAGCTATGGTTTCATGTCCTTGGTTTGTTACTTTGAACTGGTCTTGCGGTTCAGACAGTTCTTCCTTTGAGTCGGGAATCCTCCAATCTCCTCTCCTCCTGGTGAGAGCCTCATTATCAGTTGTCTAATATACAACAAATGCCAGTTTGCTAGCTAACAGTAGGTGCCTGGAAATATTACAGTGACTGCAGAGCAAAGGGAAAAACATATCATATAAAACAACAGTTTAATGCGAAAACAGGCTCCTTAGCCCTAAAGTGTAAAGTTGACTCTTAATATGGCATCAGTTGCTAGGCAAACGTAAGTCAATACAATATGTTAATTCATTTGTGTGCTTATAATGCCTATATATGATTACTTAGTACAGATTTTGCATTTATAATGTGGATGTTATTTAGCATTGAAATTTGCACTTTTCAGTTAAATTCATTTAATTTGCGAAATTAGGAAATTTGCTCTATTACTACTAATAACAGGTATTTTGGTGCCATTGTTATAGTGATGAGATTCCATACAGCAAGTTATCCTTCAGCTTTATTAGATTCGCCTACAAAATGGCACAATCATGCAGAGTCCACCGCAACATCAACTGGCTCTTAGAAGCCAGTTCCACTTCAATCTATGTAAATAACTACAACATGTTGAGGTACGGTTCTAAGAGACCAATGCTTGAATTACAATACATTGTTACTAGGCTTCCTCTATATATGGACCGAGACTCTGGAACGACCTCCATTTACACTTCAGTCTTGCTTCTCTGTTTATGCTGTTGAGAAAGTTCTCATAACCTACCTTTTTACGATCTTCCCACCCTCTTAAACAGTATCCCTATCTACCTCTTCTGTCTAAATGCACACAGTCTCTGGAACTCTCTACCCATGATCTTTGTCTGATGGAAAATCTTCACTTGTATTAAATAGCTTTTACAAGTTACCTCTTCTGTTGATTCACCTGCAAGGCGACTAACAGTTCTAGCCTCTGATGAAGCAGAAAAAGAAAGACTAACAAACATTTATATATCATGCAACAAATTCGTATAAGACAATGTGATTTTAGCAAAGAAAATTAATGTATGTAGAAAAATGTGCCCATGAAGTAAGTCGCCATTAGTATAAACAAGCTTAATTAATCATGAAAACCGACAAATGTACTAATATGTCATAATTGAAGCTATATTCTATGAATTTCATGTTAAAAACTGTTATATGCTTAGCTTAAATTTAGCAGTGGCTTTGGCCTCGTTGCCTGGTCTCAATTTTAACTGCGTAGTTTTCACTTGTATTAACAAAGACGTGTTTTGAATCTTTAAAAGCTGTATTTTTCAAGTAGAATGACTAATACACTTATCTCAAAGTTGCGTGCTAGGAAACTTTCATCCCCTTTGAAGCTCAAGGTCAGTTTCTGCAGGTGCAGACAATGAAGACACTGATGCAGAATTAATTGGCAACTTTGTTGCTACTTATGTTCCAAAACTCCAAGGACACCTTATGCGTAGATGAGTATTAAGAGAAAAGGCACTATTCATTGGTCAAAGAGAAATCACCCCATGGACCCTCCAATGGAAGAACCTGAAGAATTTGGAACTTTTCTTACTTAATCCCATCGGACGAAGAGAAGACAGCCATTTTCTTTGATGCCATTTTGAAGCCAGATTTGAGAAGCCCTTTTGATGACACTCTGATGCTTTTTTCTCTATCCCAGAGAGAGAGACTTTAAAGAATTCTCACCCTAGAGACTTTAACTTTAACTTTACTTTGCCTTGCCCATACAATAACTTTTGCCTCCCCCCCCCATTTTCCTTGCTGCTGCAAGGAAAACTTGACTTAAACTTTGTCCCTTTGAAGTCTGCCCCATGCTGATCGAACCGGTACCTGAAGGACGAAGACTTACCTTGAATGCTGATTGTATTTGGTAATTATGAAAGGACAAATGTACTATTCATTGTGTTTTCCTTCTTAGGTACCAACTGCTTATTTTGACAGAGCCTAAGCTAGAAGTTTTCTAAATTTATGTTGATTAAATTCTTTTTGCATGAAGCCCCACATGCCAATGCTAATTAGAAGTTAGTTGAGGTATTCATTTGATGCACTGTGCTGAATTGAAATCTTGTTATGCTGACCGATGTATGCAATTAGTCAATTTCAGTTACTTTTATTAGTGATTTGCACAGCTATATCAGAGTGCATAATTATTCTAGTTTTACGTAGGTTACGTTTCTTCCGTCGCTATGGACAGCCAGTAATGTTCGTATATGTGTATCATTTGATTTTGGGACTTACTTACATTGTGCTAGCTTAGTTAATATAGGGAAATAAACTCATTAACTTTTAATAAACAGGTGTGGTTATTCATGACTGAAAGGTCATGGTGTGTCCAACTACTGATTTCTGTTTAACTAATTTGTTGATCGATTACTGAGTATTGGTTATTGATTATAAATTAATATTGATCACTGATTTGAGTGATTCGGCAATTTCTTTGGATGAGGAGAACTCAACCCGGTCAAAAGGTTCACCGACCTCCGGCGTGTCCAAGTATAAGTAATATACAAGGACTGGACGCGCTATCAGTAGATGGTAGCAGAGGATGGTTTGGCCCTTTGGGACCCCATCCGAACAATAGACGGATCCAAGTTAGAATTTTCTTTAATAAAACAAGTTGGAGAGATGATGATGCCCTAAATCTCCAATGACTTTCCTGGAATCTCGGAGCATGCAAATGGAGGAAATGGAGGTGTGAAAATGTTTTCGGCGTTTCTAGTGACAGTATGAGTGAAGTTAGGGTTTCGCGCTTGCATATCTTATGCCGCTGATGAATTGTGAAGTTTGTGAGGATTTTTAGGGGGTTACGAACTCCAATTAAAATTTTAGAGGAGTGGTACTCCAAAGTGTGAAAGTAGGGAAGTCGTTGAACTTCATATGTGTGTAGCGCTTTGTGCAGGAAAAATTGTCCACGTGGTTGTTGATGTTGAAACGGGCCCTGCGAGGTCAAGAGACTCCGGAGTATGTTGAAAAGTGTATGAGGCACTTGATTGATGTTGTAATTTGTTCGGTTTAATAGGTTGATTGGGCGTGGTCAACGACTCAGTACGAATATTGAGGAATAAAAGAAAAATTTCAACTTTGAGATTTGACGGATTCTAAGGTGCACTAGAATAGTTCATTGATCAGTTGAGATTAAAGTTTGCAGGTAAAATTTTGCTTGCGAAAGTGGGAAACCGAGAAAGATGGAATAACTGCTGAGGCTAGTGAAAAATCCCTAAGGTTTCTGAAGCGATTGTATTACCTTTCCTGTAGTAAACCGACAGATTTGTTTTCTTATTTTTGATTAGTTCTCGCGATATATTGCAGAAATTAGTTTTGAGTGAAGCTGAATGAAGGAGGACAAGCCGCAAGACTTTGTCAGCCGGAGTGTGTGAGGGTGACGTCACTGGAGCCGCGCTGGGATAGGTTGGTTGGTGAGAAGGGTCGCGCACGGATTGGACGCAGTCCGTGAAGCGCAATTGGTGGGGAAAGGCAAGCGAAGAGTATTCTGGGAATTAAAGTCACTTATTGATTACATTTTGAGAAAATAAAAGACGGAAAGATGACATTTTTCAAAGCATTTAAGAGTGCCTTGAGGGGAGATGTATATATTAAAGCAAATGTAGGAGAAGAAACACCGCCTGAGGGTACACCAGCTTACATCGTAATTGAAGAAAAGGGTGTCGCACCATGTCTTTGGTTAAAACAATGGTGTAAATTAACAGAAAAGCATGGAAGTGTAGCGTTTCCTATCCATGGGACGTTTAATTTAAGAGTTTTGGAGAATTTAAGATTTGCGCTATATGACATGAAAATACCTCCAAGACCAGCACAGTTTGAAGCATTAGCAATTTGGGAACAAATAGCTAGAAGGCAACTACAAAAGAAATTTGAGACAAGAGTGAGAAAAGTAGAAAAGACACTAGCGGATGCTCGATGGGATAGTGCTCAAAAAGTTTGGAGATCAGATATATTGCAGGGAATTAAATTGTTTCCAGCAATTACTGACGAAGCAGAGATGGAAGGAAAAAAAGCTACCCATAAAACAAACAGGAGTCAGTCCAAAGATAGAGAAAACAAGAGAACCTCGAAAAGGTCAGACGATGAGGAATTCATTCTGCACTTGTTAAATGACCATCCACCACCATATTACTGTAGGTCCACCAATACCATTATATACACAAGCAAAACCAATTGTATGCGATCAAGGTGTAATGACACAAAATGAGACAGGAAGAAGATATATAGAAAATATCCAAGAAGTGACTCCCGTAGGAACACTCTCAAACAGATCTGGGTCTTTGTTGGAATTTAGTCCAATTCCAATTTGTGTTCCGTCAACTGTGGTAAGGTCAAATCCACCACTAATAATACAGCAAACTTCAAAAACAGAAATATTACAGAAACCATCAGTAGCAGTAGATGTAGATGCTACATTAATGGGACTAAACGCACAACAGTTAACAGAATGGTTGAACAGTCTGAATACCCCACAGAGGACACCCAAGGGGAAAGGAGAAGAATATTTGAATCAAATAAGATTGGGCATGGAAGCAGGTGAACTCGTAGATGGAACAATGGGTCTGAACAGGTTAGAATCATACACAGAAGAAAAGCTGAGATACATTTGCCCTATAATTACAAGAGAAGTAAGCAGCATACATTAGAGGTTACAAGAAATTGCAGACAGACACAAAATAGACATAAATAAAACCAAGCACTTGAGCAGAAGTTACAGGTTAGACTTTGAGGCAAAAGATTTTGAACACATGAGGTTCGCAGAAATGAAAAAACACCTAAAAGAAATATTGCAAAGCGCGCAGGTTTGGAGATGTTTAGACAACTGGGAGAGTAGGTGGGTTAAGAAAAAGGATAAGAAGAAAGAAAGTACCCCAGATCAAAATGTTAAAATACAAAAGAATGATGATCTTATATCCATGTTACCGATGAGAGAAACAGCAGGAGGAAAACTTATACATGTACCATGGCACAGGTGTGACATTCAATCTTTTATGGATGATTACCCTAAGTTAAGAGAGAAACCGATCGAATGGTATCAACAAACAGATAGATTTGCGAAACTCGCAAAATGTCTTTGGGAAGACCTGAATACTTTATTCAAAATTGTAGTTCCAGCAGATTTGTGGGAAGATTGTAAAAGGGCTATAGATTGGCCAACAAGTGAGCCGGAAAGAGATAAGGACACAGGTGCACCATCGCCTAGGGTAATGAGCATATACCATAAAGTGATTGAGTATCTGAAAACAAAAGTTGCGTCGAAAAATGTAGATTGGCAGAAAATTGACAGAACAGCACAGGAAGTTAAAGAGTCGATACATGCATACTATGAGAGATTGTTGAAAGCATTTAAACATTATAGTGGCACGGAAATGATTGAGGCAAAGGACATGCTTCATTTTGTATTCAGATTTGTGGAAGGATTGAGACTCGAAATTGGCCAGATGATTAAAATGCATTTGATTTGTTGGCAGTCAAAATCAACCGATGAAGTGTTGAACTATGCAAAATACTGCAGTGATGAGATTGAGATCAAAGCAGAAAAGGTTGAAAGAAAAAGTGATGGTGATGCAGATTAGAGCAGCTCAGACAGGTTTGCAAGGTTTCCAACAACAGTTGCCGCAGCAGCAACAGCAGGGAAATGCTATGTTTCAGCCACAGATGAGAGGCAGAGGCCGGGGAGGTTTTGTGAATAATGGTCCTGATTTAAATACTGTTGTGATTCCTAATGGTATACAGGCAATGAAGAAAGTGATGCCATGTCACACGTGGGGAATCGTTGGATATTGGAAACAGGAGTGCCCAATGTTGGTGCAGGAAGGTGTAGGTCAGCAAAACAATGATGTCAATACATTTCAGAATATGAGAGGACCAAAATTGAGAGGTCCAAACCCAAATTTCCAAAATAATGTAAATCAGATGCAAGGTCTACAACCTATACAACAACAGCAGGTGCAAATGCCCCGTGTACAAATGGTACAGTCACAGCCAATGCAACAGCAGTTTCCTATGGTACCTAATCAGCAAATGCAAGTACCCTTAGCACCAATGAATCACCAACAAGTAATGCTTCCTCAACAGGTTACAGGTCAAGGAATGAATCAAAGTAACACAGTACACCAATTCCCGTTACACAGTGAAAATGGAATAAACAATGAATGGGAGAGTGAAAGTTCAGATAAGGAGGGAAATTGTATGCTTGCAGCATCTTTGGAAGTTGATCAAAAGGGACCATATGTGGAAGGATAAATTATGGGTCACAGCGTTTCATTTTTGGTTGACACAGGAGCTACACGCTCTACAGTTAGAAGTATCGAAGTACCAAATTTGCCACTTTCAGGGAGAACAGTTCAAGTAGTGGGAGTAGCAAATCAGTATCTGACAAACCCAATTACAAATCCAGTGCAAGTCAAAATTGGTAACTTTCAAGGGTTACATAAATTTATGGTGTGTGACTCAAGTCCAATATCCTTATTAGGAAGAGATTTATTATGCAAACTAGGATGCTCGATTATGTGCTCACATAATGGAATTAAAATTCAGACAAACAGTGATGAGGAAGAAGAAGACAGTTTAGAAGAAGAAATGGAAACTGTTGATGAAGAGTATCCCCTGATTACTCTTTATCCTATGCACACTGAAGCAGATATTCCAGCTGATTTACAAGAAACTGTTGAGAAGGAAGTGTGGGATATGACAGGGAAAGAAGTAGGATTGATTAAAGGAGCAGAACCAGTGAAAGTGACTGTAAAACCTAATGTAAATTTTCCTCAGACTCCACAATACCATATTCCACAAGATACTCTTATGAAAGTCCCCCAACTCATTGACAAATTTGTGAAACAGGGAGTACTGAAAGAAGTACTAAGTAGTCCATGTAATTCACCAATCATGGGACTAATAAAACCAAGTGGAAAAGTCCGAATTGTTCAAGATTTGAGAAAAATAAATGACATAATAGTCAAATGTTGTCCCGTAGTACCAAATCCAGCTGTAATAATGTTTCAAATTCCCTGTGATGTAGAGTGGTTCACAGTCGTTGATTTGTCACAAGCATTATTTTCTGTGCCTCTTCATGAGGATAGCCAATTTCTCTTTTGCTTCAAATTCCTGGACAGAGTCTACAGTTGGTGTTGAATTCCTCAAGGGTTTTCGGAGTCACCATCAATTTTCAATCAGATTCTAAAGAAAAATCTGGAATCATTGGAATGACCTTTTGAATCAACCTTAGTACAGTATATTGACGATTTACTGATTGCATCCAAAACAGAAAATGACTGTACAGTTGACGCTATTGCCCCACTGAATCATTTGGGAAGGAATGGACACAAAGTGTCTCCTTCGAAATTGCAATATTGCCAAAAGAAAGTGAAATTTTTGGGTCACCAAATAGAAAAAGGGCGAGAAAAATCCTGAAGGAAAGGATAACGACTGTAGTTCAAATGAGCCCACCCAAAACAAGAAAAGAGGTGAGAACATTTTTGGGAATGGTGGGCTATTGTCACCAATGGATTCCCAATTTCTCAGCTCTAGCCAAACCTTTACTGAAACTGACCCAGAAAGATGTGCAGGATGAAATAATGTTGAAAAGAGATGAAATGGATGCCTTTATTGAATTAAAGGAATGCATGTGCAGAGCTCCAGCTTTAGGTATGCCTGATTACACGAAGCCTTTCACATTGTTTTGTCATGAACGTGATGCATGTTCCTTGTCTGTCTTGACTCAAGCCCATGGCGGCGTAAACAGACCAGTAGCATATTTTTCAGCTACTTTGGATCCAGTCGCAGCAGCCTTACCAGGATCCTTGCGTGCTGTAGCAGCAGTTGGTATGAGCCTGAATCAAAGTGAAGGAATAGTGATGGGACATTCTTTAACAGTTATGGTCCCTCACTCAGTCGAAATACTTTTGACACGTTCCCGAACACAGCACATGACTGGTGCTAGGCTTACAAGGTACGAGACAATAATTTTGGGATCACCTAATGTGCAGTTAAAAAGGTGCACTACATTAAATCCAGCAACTTTGTTTCCCAGTGAAAATGTTGAAATTGAAAATGCAGAAGACATAGAACACGACTGTCTTCAAGTGACTGAATTTTGTACCAAACCAAGACCTGATATCAAAGATACTCGATTGGAAGAAAATGATCAGATTATTTTTGTTGATGGTTCATGTTTAAGAGATGCAGTAGGAATATTGAAAGCAGGATATGCTGTATGTACAATAACTGGTGTTCTAGAAGCATCTTGGCTTCAAGGAATTTACTCTGCACAAGTAGCGGAACTAGTAGCCCTTACTAGAGCTTGCCAATTTTCCGCATTAATGAAAGTCACCATTTACACTGACAGTCAGTACGGATTTGGCATAGTGCATGACTTTGGACAATTGTGGTCACAAAGAGGCTTTATGACCTCTTCTGGATCACCAGTAAAAAATGGTGAAAGAATCAAAGAGTTGTTACATGCTATCCAATTACCAGGAGAAGTAGCAGTGGTAAAACGCAGTGCACACTCGAAATCACAAGACTTCGTTTCTTTGGGAAATGGATATGCAGATCAAGTCGCAAGGTTTTGTGCATTTAACTGCATATTGCTCAGAGACTAATGGAATTTGATAAGTGAGCCAGATTTGAACCAAATGAAGCCTTTGCTCTAAAAGTTGTAGACACATTTGAAGAATTGAAATTCCTACAAAATAATGTCAGTAGAGATGAAAAACTCTCATGGAATAAATTACAATGTTTCAAGTGAAGGGAGATTGGTTTTGCCAGGCAGTCTTTTGACGCAAATAGCTAGGCTATATCACGGATAAGCACACATTGGAAGAGATGCCATGATTAGATTATTCAAAATTGATTGGTTTAATCCCAAATTTCGCCAAGTTGCTGAAGCAGTTTGCCATCGTTGCATCATTTGCAAGCACACATTGGAAGAGATGCCATGATTAGATTATTCAAAATTTAGTGGTTTAATCCCAAATTTCGCCAAGTTGCTGAAGCAGTTTGCCATCGTTGCGTCATTTGCCAACAAATGAACGCAGGGAAGGGAACCGTGAATTTGAGCCACATTGGAAGAGCAGGTGGGCCGTTTAGCAGGATGCAACTGGATTTCATTGAGATGCCTATGCATGCAGGCTTGAAATATGTGTTGGTGATTGTCTGTATTTTTAGTTACTGGATTGAAGCATACCCACACACAGAAATGACCGTCTCACAGTTGCAAAACTACTCTTGAGAGAACTAATACCACGTTTCGGATTTCCGATCTCTTTAGAATCAGATAGGGGAAGTCACTTCAATAACGACGTAATCAAATTACTATGTGCAGCATTGAACATTGAACAAAAATTGCATTGTAGCTACCGCCCTGAAGCATCAGGACTAGTGGAGCAAATGAATGGCACGCTAAAGTCAAGAATGGTGAAAATATGCGCATCCACAAACTTAAAATGGCCTGACGCGTTGCCTTTGGTGTTAATGTCAATGAGAAACACACCTGATAGAAAAACTGGACTATCACCACATGAAATTCTCATGGGCAGAGCCATGAGACTTCCAGCAGTTCCTGTGAATGCCCTTGTAAATATTACAGATGATATGGTATTGGACTACTGCAAAAGTCTGGCTGATGTGGCCCGCTCTTTTTCTCACCAGGTGGAGGCAACCACCTTGCCACAGATCCAAGGTCCAGGACACGCCCTGAAAGCAGGTGACTGGGTTGTGACAAAGAACCATGTGAGGAAATCGTGCTTGGAACCCTGTTGGAAAGGACCTTTTCAAGTGATTCTGACAACTACCACCGCTGTGAAGTGTGCGGGAGTTCCCAACTGGATTCATGCCAGTCACATGAAAAAGGTGACGTGTCCCACAGAAGAGGAAATTGAAGCATTGAAATTACCAACAACTAACAGTAAAGTACCAGGCACTGAGACAGAAAGAAGAGAGCCTGAAAGCGAACAAGAAGAAATTGATACAGAAGAAATATTCACTGAGGAAGACACAGTCACTCCTTTGGAGGACAACAGAGAAGAAGCCTCAGGAGGTGACAAAGATCCTATCTCAGGTGAAGAAGCAGGAGAGCCTGGTCAGAGGAGGGCTTTCCCAGAAGCAGACGATACAAGAAAACAAGGAGAAAAACTGACCGACCTCCCAGGTGAAGGAGACGAGACGGAGCAAAGTCAAATTGTTCCAAACTCTTCCGGAACCGGTTGCAGGTCCGTCAGGTGAAAACAACGCGAGACGAAAACAAAGCATATCACCAGTGAAATCAAAGACTAGAGAAACATTAAATGAAAAGAAATGGCCAGAACTGAAAGAGAAAAGAAAAGAAGTGTCTATCATAACCACATTGAATGAAGAAAAAGACACAGCCAAAGAACAAGACATAAGCGAAGGGGAATCGAAAGGAGATGCAAAATTGAAAAGGAAAGGAATAGCGAACAGAAGATATTCTGGTCCAGAATGGGGATACACAGCTACTAACGATTGGTCAGACGAATTTCTATCTCTTAGTCTTGAAAATGAACGACAGTTTGGTACTTGAAAAGTGAATTTCATGAACATTACCGGATAAGACATTGATAACCTGATTGACTTTGAAAACGATTTTGAGACAAAGCTGCTAAAACGATAAGAGACTAAGCTGCTAAAGAAAACCGTGTGAACTTTGACCTCGTTAATCCTTTATATATATCTGCAAATTTGATTTGATAAACTATCTTCAACTTTCTGATTCTCTGTAGATCATGACGGACAATACTACACAAGGACATAAGATGAAATATTGTAAATACCTGTGAATAAGAGCCAGATGTAGCAAACGTATGCGAGTCGCAAATGGCCCGAATCGCTATTTGCGACTCCGCAAATTCGGAAATGGGATGCAAAAATCCCATTTCCGACTCGCAAAAAGCGATGCAAGCCGTTACCGACTCGCAAAATGTGCGACCCCATTTTGCAACCCGCAAATAGGAAGTCGCAATTTGTGAGTCGCAAACCATATGGAATTGCAACTCGCAAATTGCGACTAGTCGCAAAAAGCCCATTTTGCATGTCCCATTTACCACTAACTCAGAGCAGGTGGTAATCATTACCAAAGTATAAACGGAGACCCAGAAGGCATCTGGGTTACTCAAGATGGCAGAGATATACCTGATAGCAGTGAGGAGGAGAGCCCACGCAGCCCAGCAGAGGAGGAGGAGGAGCCAGAGACAGGAGAAGATTTACAGAACAAGGCAGACTCTTTTCCAGCAAACTGAGGAAGAAATCTATGATAAATACAGACTTAGCAGCGCAGCTATACTAGAATTAATTGAATTATCCAAACCACAGCTAGAACGCCAGACGCTGCGCGGCTGCGCCATCCCTATGCCTATGCAAGTGCTATGCTCACTGCACCTCTTGGCCTCGGGGAGCTATCAGGGGGTCATTGCTGTGGCAGGTGGGGTATCCCAAAGTGCACTATCAAGGTTCCTCAGGGCATTCCTAGATGCCTTACTCACACACATGTCCCACTACATATACCTACCCAGGAATGAGGCAGAAATTAACAGTACCAAGCTGGACTTTTACCGGATTGCCAACTTTCCCCATGTCATAGGGTGTGTAGATGGGACACATATTCAAATATGCCCTCCTGCAAACCTGGAATATCTGTTCCGCAACAGAAAGTGTACACACTCACTCAATATTCAGGTTGTTTGTGATGCCCATTATGTCATCACTGACATTGTAGCGAAATTTCCAGGCAGTTCTCATGACTCCTACATTTTTAGGCACAGTGGGATACACCAACGCCTGGAACGTGGGGAGTTTGGAGACAGATACCTCCTAGGTAGAGCTGCATACACCTTGTAGACATGCACACAGATCAATGTGCACACCAACCGTGACTTTCTAACAGTGTACTGTTTGTGCCCAACAGGTGACAGTGCATATGCACTACGGCCATGGATAATGACTCTGTACTTAACACCCAGCAATGAATGTGAGAGGCGATACAAAAGTGCACATAAGAGGACCAGGAACCTGATTGAACGCACCTTTGGATTGCTGAAAGCACGGTTCAGATGCCTCCACCGAAGTGGAGGTGCCCTCCAGTATACCCCCATAACGGCATTCAAAATAGTTGTCGCATGCGCTATCCTGCACAACATTGCCACCCGACGTGGGCTACCTCTCACCCCTGCAGACCCGGATTCGGAGGATGAAGAGCAAGAGCAACCACATCGCCATCATGGGGATAGGAGCATCGCAAATCAAGGCAGACTGAGACGGGAACACATCGCAACACAATACTTTGGAAGGTACGTGCCAACTTCTATCATACTCACCTATTGACCAAACACTCCATATGTTAAGTGGAACAAAAAAATTATTTAATATGTGCAGAAATTGAACTTTTTACAATGAAAAACTGTTCAGGGACTTCAGAAAGCCAACCTGGCATGGGACACATTGCCATAATGTGCCCCAACATCAAGGACAGTGTTTAGTTTATTGCCTACGGCGGCCTCTGCCAGCCTGGCTGGTCCCAGGTTGCTCAGCAGTGCTCTGCCTCGTACTCCCACTCCGGAGCACCCTGGTGTCACCAGCAGAGACACTGCTCACAGTGGTGCCCTCCTCGCTGTCTTGTGGGGTGTCCCCTGTACCCCTGGACACATACTGTGCCTCCATGAGGTCGATCGCATGGGTGATCCGGCCCAGGCCCCTTGCCACAACACCTGCAAAGTGGCCCATTTCTACCTGGAGGCCGACTGTTCTTCTTGACAGCCCAGTAGTGTTCACTGCCAGTCTGCAAATTGAGGAGGCCATCCTGTCCAGCCTTTGGAGCAGCTGGCGGTCCCTGCGCCGCGCACCCTAGCTCTGTGTAAGCAGTCCAGCCACCAGTTCACGCATGGACAGGGCTAGGTCACCAGGGTTGTTGCCTATTACGTCCAGTTGTGCATGGAGCTGCTGCATGCTGTTTTCATTGCTCCTTACAAAGCGGTGCAGAACCCCACTAATCCGCCCTAACATTTGATTTTGCAGGCGCTGACCACGTAGCAGTTGTGCCTCTGTCAGTGTGGTGGACGGACGCCCTGACTCTGCCTGCAGCCCTGCTCTCCTCATCCTGCGTCGCCTGTGCAGCGGTGGATGCCCTGTGAGATGTGCTGTGGCACTCCTGGCTGTTGCTGGTGCAGCCTCCGAAACCACTGTTGCAGCGGGTGTTGTCATAGAGGGGATGGTGTTGGTGGTGCAGGTGGGAGTTGTGGCTGCTCCTGTAGTTTCCTCATGGGGCTGGCTGACCGTTGGCACCTGGCTGCTGTGGCTGGTGGTGGGGTCTTGTGGGAGACCTGTGGGACATGGGGAAAAGACTGTCAGTGTCTACTATCTGTTGCACACTTCCTCATAAAAATTTGCCTATTAACTGCCTACTTGACTACATTGCCCATAATGTATCATGCTGGTATCTGCTAATCTGAAATGGAGCTATCTTGGTTGTGCATGCCCCTGTGTACATGGTGGGTGGGGGTATGGCATTGATGGGGGTACAGGCATATCACATGGTACTCACTGGTTGATGTTCTGGGCTCAGATGTGTCCAGATCTCCGAATCCTGTTACAGCCTCCTGCTCCAGGTTCTCCTCCACCCTTTCCTCCAGGAGAGTGAGTGGTGGTAAGGAAGATGGTCCCCCTCCTGTGCCTCTCATCTCCCGGAGCCTTTCTGCCACCCTCTCCTTGGTCCGGGAGCAGAGGTCATACCACCTCTTCTTTATCTCATCGACACTCCTGTGGCTGACCCCCAGGGAGTTCACCTTTTCCTGTATTTCCTGCCAAATTCTTTTTTTGGTAGAGTCTGGCACATTGAGGGCTGCCTTCCCAAATAGCTCATCATGGTGCTGACATCATTCCTCTGTGAGCACCTCCAGCTCCTTCTCAGCAAATTTAAATTTCCTCTTTCTGGGAGTGTCAGCCATGGTTGCTGTTGCTCTGTTAGCTGTGCAGCAGTTAAAAAGGGTGTGGTCCTCCCTCCCCTCCTCCCAGGTGTATTTGTAAACTTCCTGGCTGTGATGTCATCATCATGTGCCAGGAAGTGTTTCCAGAGTGTTCTGGAGTGGTTTCTGGAGTGTTCTGCAGCACCTGCAATAAATTTTCATGAAAATCGCAATTTGCGACACCCACTCGCAAATTGCGAGTCCGTTTTTTGCGCGGTCGCAAAAAGCGACCTCGCAGACAGCGGACTCGCTATCTGCGGTGCGACTCCGGGTGCGAGTCGCAATTTGTCCCTGCAAATTGTACCTGCATTCCCGTTAGCGACACGCAAATTGCGAGTTGCACATGCGCGCAAATTGCGAGTCGCTAATTTTTTTGTACCTACATCTGGCCCTAGGTCTGATAATTGCATGTGTACTAATAATTATGGCAATAATTCTTGGAATGCATGGAGGGAATGAAAGAGACGCGAATTATGCTTCTACTTTTAAAACTACTATTGAATTAACTCCTTTGAAGAAACTCAAACAAGACGAAAAATATTTACATGACTACACTAACGACAAGAAAGAACTCTCACCTAATGTTTTCTATCGCTTGCTGAGTGAGTATGTTGAGACAATGGACGCGAAAGATTGTTATATATGTACACACATCCCTACATCTGTAATAGAAGGGGTGACATATCATAGCATGCCCCTTACGTATGGAATAACATGTAGTTTGTTACTAACCAGATTTTATGGCCAGGAGTATATTCAATACTTCTATTCCAATCAGGATGTCGTATTTTCATATGTCCCCGTAACTGAGTACTTGAGTAAAATAGCAAGAGATTATTATATAAAATTAGTTACAGGTTTCTTTGAACCATTATCACCTTTTTCCACAGTTCACGCTCATAGAGACAACCTTACATGCTTACTTTCACCCATGGAGAAAAGCTTTTTAGATCACACTGAAGATAGAAGGAAAATGATAAAGGAAAAATTAGAAAAACAATTACATAAAAGGACATCTGTAGATAACTATGCTTTTGCCGCAATAAAGACACAAGGGAAACTAGCTTTAGATGCATTACATATAGGGAAACTTTGTATATATAGACCTAGATCATATTATGATACAATCTTTGTAGGAACGAGTGAATGTAAACACGTGTTTTTATTCCAGAGTAAATGGACGTTCATGTTAAATGGACTAGATCCAGCTACTCCAGGGGTATATTATATTTGTGGACTTAATGCCTATTATCGTCTTCCAAAAGGATGGTATGGGAGATGTTATTTGGGAATAGTATTTCCAAAGATTTATCAACTAGATGACTTAAATAAATTTCCAAAGCTGTCTGAAATACATCGTATTCAGAAAAGGGAGACAGCTTCTGGTGTGGTAGGAGACGTATTTGGAGCAATAATTCCTTCAGTAGGAGTTATAGTGAACTCAATCAAAATATGAAAGTTGTCTACTATTGTGGATAACATGCTGACAAATTTCTCAGGAGCAATGATCCTGATGGATACTGAACTTGCTGCAGAAAGAGCTATGACTCTTCAAAACCGGCATGCTTTAGACATTCTTTTAGCAAAGAATGGTGGCGTTTGCAAAATGCTTAGTACACGTCACTGTTTCTCATATATACCAGACAACAGTAAACAAATTAGAAATATGCTTACAAATTTAACTAACGATAGTACAGGTTTGAAAGAATTGAAAGAACCAGGAGTATGGGAAAAAGTTGGAAAAGGATTTGCTTCCGTGGGAAATTGGCTCAGCAACATTTGGAACGGATATTACTGAAAATAGTCAAAGGGATATTAATAATACTAATTTGCTTAATAGGTATTTGGGGAAAATGGAAAGCTATTAAAATATTGAAATCAAGAAACAAGAGAAGAACTGAAAAGAAAGAATAAAAAGAAATGGTAAAATTATACAGGGAAAAATCAAAGGCAGAAAAACGGAAAAGGGAAATGATTGAAATGCAAAAATATTAAAACAGAATTTTAAATGAAATAAAATTTGTGAAGGAAGATTTAATGTGATGACATAATTAGTCATCAGAGCAGGGATTGATGAAGCAGAAAAAGAAAGACTAACAAACATTTATATATCATGCAACAAAATCATATAAGACAATGTGATTTTAGCAAAGAAAATTAATGTATGTAGAAAAATGTGCCCATTAAGTAGGTCGCCATTAGTATAAACAAGCTTAATTAATCATGAAAAACGACAAATGTACTAATATGTCATAATTGAAGCTATATTCTATGATTTTCTCGTTAAAAACTGTTATATGCTTAGCTTAAATTTAGCAGAGGCTTTGGCCTAGTTGCCTGGTCTCAATTTTAACTGCGTAGTTTTCACTTGTATTAACAAAGACGTGTTTTGAATCTTTAAAAGCTGTATTTTTCCAGTAGAATGACTAATACACTTATCTCAAAGTTGCGTGCTAGGCAACTTTCATCCCCTTTGAAGCTCAAGGTCAGTTTCTGCAGGTGCAGACAATGAAGACACTGATGCAGAATTAATTGGCCCATTTTTTCGCTACTTATGTTCCAAAACTCCAAGGACACCTTATGCGTAGATGAGTATTAAGAGAAAAGACACTATTCATTGGTCAAAGAGAAATCACCCCATGGACCCTCCAATGGAAGAACCTGAAGAATTTTGAACTTTTCTTACTTAATCCCATCAGACGAAGAGAAGACAGCCATTTTCTTTGATGCCATTTTGAAGCCAGATTTGAGAAGCCATTTTGATGACACTCTGATGCTTTTTTCTCTATCCCAGAGAGAGAGAGACTTTAAAGAATTCTCACCCTAGAGACTTTAACTTTAACTATACTTTGCCTTGCCCATCAAATAACTTTTGTCCCCGCCCCCGATTTCCTTGCTGCTGCAAGGAAAACTTGACTTAAACTTTGCCCCTTTGAAGTCTGCCCCATGCTGATCGAACCAGTACCTGAAGGACGAAGACTTACCTTGAATGCTGATTGTATTTGGTAATTATGAAAGGATAAATGTACTATTCATTGTGTTTTCCTTCTTAGGTACCAACTGCTTATTTTGACAGAGCCTAAGCTAGAAGTTTTCTAAATTTATGTTGATTAAATTCTTTTTGCATGAAGAACCACATGCCAATGCTAATTAGAAGTTAGTTGAGGTATTTATTTGATGCACAGTGCTGAATTGAAATCTTGTTATGCTGACCGATGTATGCAATTAGTCAATTTCAGTTACTTTTATTAGTGATTTGCACAGCTATATCAGAGTGTATAATTATCCTAGTTTTACGTAGGTTGCGTTTCTTCCGTCGCTATGGACAGCCAGTAATGTTCGTATATGTGTTTCATTTGATTTTGAGACTTACTTACATTGTGCTAGCTTTGTTAATATAGGGAAATAAACTCATTAACTTTTAATAAACAGGTGTGGTTATTCATGACCGAAAGGTCATGGTGTGTCTAACTACTGATTTCTGTTTAACTAATTTGTTGATCGATTACTAACTGAGTATTGGTTATTGATTATAAATGAATATTGATCACTGATTTTAGGAATCCGGCAATTTCTTTGGATGAGGAGAACTCAACCCGGTCAAATGGTTCACCGACCTCCGGCGTGTCCAAGAATAAGTAATATACAAGGACTGGACGCGCTATCACCTCTCGATAGCTTGGGACAATATTTTGCTCTCTACACGTAACTCACTCCATTCCATTGCGATGTCAAAGTGCTCTGCATGTTTTAAGAAGGATATGGAAGATGGATTTTCATGGACTATTGGAATTTGATTGTGTTTGATTGAGTTACTCTTTGAAAAAACATGTAAAGTTGTTTGCAGTCTTACTGTGCTTAAGATAAATGCTGAAATGATTTGAACATTGACAATATGGCGGCAGCTGTAAGAGATGTACCAGTAGGTTTGGCTAGAAGGCATCTCATTAATTTCACCCCAGATGGCCTCGTGCTCCCTGGGAAGTGCTTGCAGGGAGAATAATTGTCTAATGGGAGGCCAGTGGAAAGTTCTTAGAGTTTCTTCTATCACAACAGTGTTTAACCTGAAAACCCTCTTCACGTAAAAATCTGTATTTTTAAGTTAGTTTCAGCGCTTTTGCTTACGGTTTATGGAATTCGAGTTCTGGTTGATTGGTCTGGTTGGTCTGTAGTGACATCTGTGTTTGATCTGGGTGGCTGTACAGCACTCGCCTCAATTCATAGGAGTGAATCCAGGTTCTGACCACTTAGCAGGAAAGATTTATGGGTCTGAGTGCAGGGCTCCATTTTAATGAAGTCAGAAAGTAGGTTAATAGCCTGCTCGTTGCTGATGAATGGATAGTGCTCATGTTACAGTGCAAAACTCAGCGGAGGAGGGGGGGGCAACCTGGCTGAGCAGTCATAGGAACTGCTGAAATACACCAATGAGACACGCTGTAACAGTGAGCACAGGGCAGTAACGCGGGGAAGACGGAGATAAAGGGTGGCACAGAAATAAGGAAAAGGATAGCGAATAATAGAAGGGGTGGATGGACACAAGCACTGCTGTAAGGAGCGGGGAAAACACCAGGAGGAAGCAATATGGCGCTTCCTAAAACCCTCGAAAGCAGAGATAGAAGATGGAAGAAGCAAACAGACATGGGCCTATGCAAAAGTCAATATAACAGACAAAAGACATCACTTACTGTCCAAATTGCACACCCACTGGTTTATGAACAGTTCAACATTTTGCAAATCTGACTAATGCAGCAATTAACAAAGTGGCCATTCGAAGGTTGATCCTAAAGCCTCTTGTGACACGAGTATGGAAGAGGCAAGCGACTATTTGCAACATTTGGCCATTGAGTGAATGCAGGGATAGTGGCCTCCAAGGGACAGCAGACTAACACACCTGCCTGATGATTCCCATCCTGCAAACGGTTTTAGAGCAGCCCGTACACTTTACAGGGAAAGGTGCTGCTTTAAAAACAAGTTTTTGTTTGAGGAGCATACATTGGTTCAGTACATTGCAAAACACTCTCTTGCGTCCTGTGTTCTGTTTTGTTAATTGCACAGTTTGAAAGCACAACCGTGGTTCATACATCAAGCCTGTAGTCTACAGAAAAAACAAGAGCGAAAACAGCATGTCTAGGGGCAGATTTTTGGAAAGTGGCGCTGCATCGAGTGCAGCACCACTTTCCCTGCACCCCTTAGCGCCCCCTACTGCCACCATGTGTGCGCCGTATTTAAAATACGGCACAGCATGGTGCAGTGTAGGGGCAATAGCTTCATTTTTCATGACGCTATTCATGTGCATTGCAGGAGTAGCGCCAAAATATTGGCGCTACTCCTGCAGAGTACATAGGGGCCATTATAAATAATGGAAGCCCCCTTTTAACGCCTGCTCTGGGCAGGCGTTAAAAGTGCGGTACAAAATGATGCAAGGAAATCTGTTAGATTTCCTTGTGCCATTTTTTCGGCCCCTCTTTGGACACATTATGGCGGTCATTCCTACCTTGGCGGGCGGCGGTCGCCGCCCGCCTGGCGGGAACCGCCAGAAGACCGTACCGCGGTCAAGAGACCGCGGCGGTCATTCTGACTTTCCCGCTGGGCTGGCGGGCGACCGCCAAAAGGCCGCCCGCCCAGCGGGAAAGCACCAGCAACGAGGAAGCCGGCTCCGAATGGAGCCAGCGGAGTTGCTGGTGTGCGACGGGTGCAGTTGCACCCGTCGCGATTTTCAGTGTCTGCCAAGCAGACACTGAAAATCAATGTGGGGCCCTGTTAGGGGGCCCTGGCAGTGCCCATGCCAGAGGCATGGGCACTGCAGGGGCCCCCAGGGGCCCCACGACACCCGTTCCCGCCAGCCAGGTTCTGGCGGTGAAAACCGCCAGAACCAGGCTGGCGGGAAGGGGGTCGGAATCCCCATGGCGGCGCTGCTTGCAGCGCCGCCGTGGAGGATTCACAGGGGCAGCGGGAAGCCGGCGGTTTCCCGCCGGCTTCCCTTTTCTGACCGCGGCGGTAGCCCCAGAAGCACCGCCAGCCTGTTGGCGGTGCTTCCTCCGTCCCCTACCCTGGCGGTCTCGGACCGCCAGGGTAGGAATGACCCCCTATGTCTGGTACAGGCATACTGTAGCGCAAAGTGTAAAGTGGCGCAATGCATGCATTGAGCCATTTTGTAAATATGGTGCTAGGATTTTGGCCTTGGTGGCCCACATTAGCTTCAAAAAATGATACTAATGTGGCACAAGGTGGCGATAGGGGCTTCTATATCTGCCCCCTAGTATATTAGGAAGCAAGAGGGAAGAAGATGTATAGTGGGTTACTTTAATTATATTACTGTACAGCCTTGTGCAAGGCAAAGTCAGGAAGGAAGGGGCTTAATCAATAAACAGAACGTATAATGTTTGCAATGAGTAGGACAGATGCAAAGAGCAGGTACACAGATATGGTAATTAGGACTAATGGCTTGTCTTCTGGCTCCTATTCGGGTGGTTTGCATAGCCAGTGCGATCAGGGAGCTTGTGCTGGTCTGCGTGTAGAAGGACCCACGTCAATTAATGTAATGTCTATTTTGAATTCCAGGACCAACTTTTTTTTGCAGTTGAGCCAAGGATACAAGGATTTTTTCCCCAACCTCCAACTGGTGCTCCTCCCACTTCCGTGAGTGCAAAACCGCTACACTCTGAAGGCTGGGACATCATACTTCAATGAGCTGGCATCTACAGCCCCTTTAGGGTCCAAAATTCAAATTTACTTTTATTTGCTGACTATATGCCTGTGCTTCAAGATCAGAGGTACATGTTCCAAGAGATGAGCAGAATAGTGAGGCAACTGCACATCTGCTACTTGGTGCTGTTTCAGGCCATGCTATAAGTCATACAAAGATACAGGACCCCCCTTTTGGAACTAGCAGCAGTCTGGGATTGACTGGTGCAAAACAGGGATCAACTGAACAGTGTAAGACCCATTTCAAAAGGGGGCCTAAACCCTGGAGGAAGCCGATGAGACAGGGATGAAAACTGAACCCACCTTCCCCTAGCAAAATGTTATCAGGTCAGGCTGCAGCAGTATCCTTTGAGATCTAATTGCACAACAGGGACTGGAGCATCGCACCAGGGAAAGTGGCAGGCAATATCCATGCTGGGCAATATCCCACCCTTAGTATCTCGTGGTCTTGGGGTTACCTGGCATAGTGGCAGCCAATTGGCATTCCACTTAGGGGAGCCTGCCACACAGTATAAAACAGCATGAGCTTCAGGCTAACATATGAGTTGCAGGCAAGGGGAACCACATTGTAGTACACTGCTATTTGTTCCAGCACTTTTGGGATTTTGGGGTTTTGCAGTTCTTAATGGCCCCGAGCTTTGGGGCGCTGCATGCATAGCAACAGACTTGAATCAAGCGAGACTCACGATTTTTTTAGCTAAAAATGCCTTTTTTTATTTTTAGCTGTCTCCTGCCTGAAATTGCCTGTGTTTCATTAGAAGTCAATGGAGAAAATACATTCCCCCGATTTTTTCTAAATCTTCCACTTTCTTGTTATAAAATCTTGGCATGAATGGTACTGGGACCTGGTGGATAGGATAAGGGAATGGTAATGCTCAGTACACCACAAAGGGGGCGAAAGAAGAATGCGTACACAATGCGACAAATGGACCCAACTGCCATGCGTTCCCAATTATTAAGTGGAATGTTTGCAGCATGATGACGGCCTCCAAATGGCAAAGGGTCTGTGAGGAGCAGGAGGGGGCTGATTGCCTTGCTCCAGGAGACACATCTGTCCTGTCCTGAAATCCCGAAACTGCGGAATAGATGGAAAGAACTGTCTGCAACAGAACACTCCTCATTTGCTCCACGAGCACTAGTATGGTGGAGCAAAGATCCCCGTTTGAAATGGAGATAGAAACAATTAACGAAGACACAAAGGGGGTCATTACAAGCTTGGCGGGCGGCTACCGCCGCCCGCCAAGCGGTAGCCGCCGTGCGGCCGCCAATGCAGCCGCACTCCCGCGGACCCCATTACAACATCCCCGCTGGGCCGGCGGGCGCAAACCTAGTTTACGCCCGCCAGCCCAGCGGGGATGCAGCCGCAACATAGGAGCCGGCTCCTAATGGAGCCGGCGGTGTTGCGGCCGTGCGACGGGTGCAGTAGCACCCGTCGCGCTTTTCACTGTCTGCTATGCAGACAGTGAAAAGCTGCATGGGGCCCTGTTAGGGTGCCCCTGCACTGCCCATGCCAGTGGCATGGGCAGTGCAGGGGCCCCCAGGGGCCCCAGGACTCCCCTTACCGCCAGCCTCTTCCTGGCAGTGCAAACCACCAGAAACAGGCCGGCGGTAGTGGAGTCATAATCCCCAGGGCAGCGCTGCCCTGGCGGATTATCACCGCCGGGGCTAAAACGGCGGGAAACCGCCGGCCCCGGCGGTGCGACCGCGACGCTACCGCCGCGGTCGTAATACGGGTCTCCATACCGCCAGCCTGTTGGCGGTACGTATGCCACATTACCGCCAGGGTCGTAATGACCCCCAAAGTGTATGATAATTCTGGGATTGCTAGATGGTATCCCCTAACGCTGATTTGTGTCTTTGATCTAATGTCCTGCCACCTGGTATTCTACACGAGGTAAGGTGATGTGTGAAAAGTGATAAAACCTCAGAAGTGGTTTGAGAGGAGACCTTACAGGCTGTCACATCCACCGTTGGGAGCCACGCTAGCACTACGAATTCACCTGTGCTGGGGAACTGGAGCTTATTTGAAGAATCAAGGGCCCCAAACTTTTTCTGTTTCGTTGTGTCTGATTTAAATACCCAAACGGGCAGATTCCTAATGTGAACTGGAACACTGGATTGGGTGTTCTCGACGAAAACCTCTGCACTTTGATCCACTGATGTCCGTACGCTGGGGCAGATAAATCACACCTGTGCTTTTGAAGAAAATAAACACTTGGAAAAGCCCCCAGAATCCTTATACACGCATAGTGCAAAATTATAGCTAGCAGCAAACATAATGTAAGTGCAAATTCCCAATAGCAGTGTACAAGCACATCACAGTCTGAGCTTCTGGAGTATAGCATGGTAAAGTCACTTCAATTTTGAGCTTCTTTTATACATTTTCTATAATGCAGCAAGTGGAGGATAGAACAAGTGGTTTAGACTGAAACTCGAGATAATCACTAATGAGCAGGCGCCCTGCTTTTTTCATGTGAGGAATGTGAGAAGACCTTGGGATAGAGATACAACGTGGTACAGTAGAAAGCTGACTTCACTCAACCTCCAGTTTCTCACTTTTCTGTGGCAGTTTCAAAATGACCCACCTACTCGCGCAGTTAGGCTAAAATATGAAATACACGTTGAAGTAGAAGACGGCAGTATATTTAAAGTGTGTGTTAATGTGCATTGATGCAAAGGTTTTGGTAGTACTTGAAGCAAGTATAAAAACAATTTTACCACAACAACTTAGCAACTTGGAGATCTTTTCCCATTGTTAATTGAGGAACACCCCGCTTATTCTTGATAAGAGCGGATGCCACGATTATCAAATCAAACTGAGACCCGCCTCCCTCGATCTGAGAACTCTTAACCTTTAGCATGGGAGGCCTGGCTATCAAGATATATATCATTCTGATACAGCCTTGCTGAGGGTAAATGTCTAGAGGGTTCTGTGATTCATTGGAAAATCAGTGCCATTCTGTCAGACATTACCTGTAGTGTTGCTGGACAGGGTCGCAAAGTTCAAAATGGTCATGTTGCCCACTTGCTTCTTTTTTTCTGCAAACCTACCAATAATGGTGCCACACACCTTGTACCATGAGGGAGACACCTCTCTTTGGGCACTGATATGGAGACCAAGGGCCTGATTTAGAACTTAACGGATGGGTTACTCCATTACAAAGGTGACAGATATTCTGCCTGCCGAAATCGTAATCCGATTTATTATGATGTGATTTAGATTGTGGCGGATAGGATATCATCACTTTGTGACGGAGTAACCCATCCTTCGCAAAATATGATGTGAAATGACCTACTCCCACATTGATTACCGTCATCAGTTGTTGCTCGACAGGTACCTCAAGCTATGTGGGGGAGATAGAGCATATGCCACGCAGATATTCCAGGCCTGCACAATAGATCGGAAATCTCAGCAACAACTATTGACGTGTCCTTAACGGACACTATGGGCCTCATTATGATCTTGGTGGCCTTTAGTCAAGTCCGCCGTAGTGGTGGTGGCCCAAAGCCCACCATGTTGGCGGTCATCCGTCTGTCGTATGACGACCCACACCCTGAAGAACGCCCCAAAAAAAAGAGGCGGTGCCACCACCAGCCCGACACAAACCCACCAGATTATGATCCACAAATCAGCACACCCGTACTTCCCTGGTGGTAAAACACTGGCTGTGCGAGCTGCCGCGGTCAGAAACCACCACTGACAGAAGGCAATGCCACATTGGACAGTTTGAATACCGCACACCTGACATATCCACATAGCCAACACACCTACACACTGCACTATATAATACACCCCCACACAACCACCAATCTTTGCAACTAAAACACCGTACAGAGACACTGAGAGCAGGCACATTCACACAGAGAGCACCCAGACACTTTAGGCACACACACATCACATGCATCACACATCTAATAAACAAACACAACACACACATAATCATCACACATATTCCGCTACAACCGTCTATCCCTCACAACGCATCACCCACACCCCATCATTTACCTAACACTGCACCCTTTTATACACAACATCCCACCTCACTGTAAACACAATCTCAAACATGACCCCACAAAAGCACTCAAGATTCATCGACGATGAGTTGAGGGTCATGGTGGATGAAATTGTCTGGGTAGAGTCACAATTGTTTGGAGCACAGGTCCAGCTAACATCAATGGCCAGGAAAACAGAGATGTGGCAAAGAATAGTCAACAGCGTCAACTCAGTGGGCAGCCATCCACACACAAGGGACAACATCAAGAAGGTGCATTCCATGGCATCAAAACACCAAATAGCCGTGCACAAAACTGGAAGTGGGCCTCCACCTCCTCCTCCACAGTTCACATCTTGAGAGGAGAAGGCCTTGGAGATACTGCATCCTGAGGGCCTGACTGGAACACCTGGGGGACTGGAGTCTGGTAAGTACCCACAACATAAATGTAACACAGTTGTCGGGTCCTGCATGCTTTCTCACCACCCACATACCCCATAATTCACTGATTTTCCCATTGCACCTACCTGTCAATCAGGCAATGGCCCTCTTCTGCATGCCATCATCCCACACAGCCCTTGGCAAAGGCAGGGATAGCACAGCCGGATCCTATCACTACAACTCCCACAATGCACCAAACCATTAATGATAAAACCTTCAATATGCACATCAGGCCACATTTTATGCATGTATGACTATTGTACAACCTACACTTTCTAGAATGTATGACTGAGAACCACCAAATGGCAGTGACAGCAATACAATTGCACACTACATTGGCAAGAAAGGCAAAACATAGCAACAACCCTCCAACTATTCAAATTGGGAACTGATCCATTTCCCCAAGCCTGTAATAAACTGACCGTGGTTTGGAAAATAAGATGCCAGACTCCATGCACACAAACAAGATCCAGAGACAGGAGTATTAGACTTGCATACCCACATACTCTGTTCCCCGTGGGACATCATGGGGCAATGCTCAGCCATAATGTTAGACTACTACCAAGGCTGACTACACACCAGGTGTCAGAGTCTATTTGTCATGTCAAGTATCAGATCGTTATAGAAACCCATCTGCAGTGCCATATGTACCAATCATTGATGACAGCACACAACATGGAGTATGGCACTCCTGTCACAGACTCCTATGTACCAGCAAGGCACGCTGTGCAGCAACTGTCGTCATTTCTGGGAAAAATGCTAAGCCATTGTCTGTATCACACAAAGAGGGTACCAAACACACTATCTAAACTATACTCTGTGTCACAATCCATCCACAGGTAACTCTGCCATTGCCACCATGGAGAGGATAGCAGACACTGCCAGCCCTCATCAGGCTGAAGGCCCCAGTGAGGACAACACACTTTGATGTCTGGACAGTGACAACCTACCTGGCCCATCCGGGACATCTGGTCAGTTGACAACCCCCAGCTTCACCCTGCCCACATCATTTCCCCCAGCGCAGTTTCTCAGACATCTCAGCCAATCAAGCAGCCCCAAACCTGTGTTTCAAGAACTGTTCAATTTATTTTGACTGCACAGTACGGGGTCCTGAGTCTGACTTTGGCACCCCAGACAATGATGGCCCTGCTAATACTGGGAGCGGGCACACTGTGCCAGGGGCACAGGCACCTGGGGGCAGGGGGCATGGGAGGGATGCTTTGGGACAAAGGATGGGGCAGTCAAGGAGCTCCACTGACCAGGATACCATTTCACAAGTCCTGGGAGCAAACCAATCTTCCCAGGTCAGGATGGGCCAGATGATCACCATGTTGGGGGAAAATCAAAGGCTGCAGAGGAAATACCACCAGGCGACCATGCAGCAGTGGTAGGCACACAATGCCACCATGGCCGTGATAGCAGGGGTGCTGAAGGGACATCAATAACACCCTGCGTGATATAGCTGCCCACCATCTGGCCCCTTCCACTAGCAACATTACATCTGCCCCTTCTCCATCATCGGCAGCTAGTGGAATGGAGGCCCTGCCAGGGGAAACTCAAGCCTCAGACACTCCTCCCTCTGTAGCAGAAGAACCCACCGCAAACATGGACGCGCATTTAGACATCCAGCTGCAGCTGCAGCTGATGCCAAGACCAAACCCACTGCCAGGAAGTGAACCTCTCTTGATTTGTCACCCTTATGTACCTCTGAGACACCCTGTTGGCTGTTCTGAATCCTAACTCCATTTTCCCATTGGACAAGGACACAAGACATGTGTGACAAAATGTTCTAGCAGCTACTTTGATCAATCCATCTCCCATGACTCCACTCATCACCTGTTTGTTTTGTTGTACACTTTGATTTGACTACTCCCAAAACCGATATGTATAATAAATCACTTTTGGACACATCTACTGTACATGTGCGTTTAAGTCCATCAACACAAAATGGGTCTGGTGATTACAGCCCTGATTCCAACTGGCAATATAATGGCCATCAGACGGAGGCCCCCTCAGCAGGGCACACATGACAACAGTAATGTCACTGAACAGATATCACAGTATTATATTGAAATCCACAGTAACACCAGGGTATAGACAGTTGAGGCATCTGCAAATAGAGCAAGACTGTGAGTACCATCAGGAGGGAAGGCATGAGTACACAGTAAGCACATGTACAGATAATCGACTCTGTGCCTATTGTAGTATGACTCCAAATCATGGGCATCTAGAAAGGTCCTATACAGCACAAAGTACAAGGCCTTCTTAATATCATTTTAACAAGCTACCTGTCCTGAACACCTCTCGGAACTGTGCTCTTTAACTATTGACTACTGTTTATGTATACCGCAAGCCATAGGTAGCAGACCCACAGATGATATCTACAACCTGTAGGCGGGAGGAGCTGGCAATTGGAGAATACATTAAAGTGAGCTCCAAATTGGTCAGTCCATTAAGGAAGTGAATGTTTGCATTAGTTGCTACTACACATGTTAGGACAGACCCACTAATACTGTATAACTAACATTCCTTCTGTTTGCTACAACTCACACACAGGCACTGGACATTATAACACCATCACATTTGCCAAAGATCAAGGAGGTGTAATGTCAGCTATCCACGTCTTATTGTGCACTGACAAGACATGAAATGGTCCACCTCACACACCTGTATGCCACTGGAAGTACTAGTTGATGAGCTCAGTCCTACAGTCAGAAGCTCCTTCATCCTCTGCCTCTTCATCCCTTTCCATATCAACATTTGCAGGCACAGGTACTGCTGCCTCTCCTCATCAGCTAGCAACGTTATCTGACGCCTCAGGGCTAGACTGTGGAGCATGCAGCAGACAATGATTATTTGGCAAACCTTGTGGGGCGAGTAGAGGAGGGCACCTCCAGATAGGTCCAGGCACCTGAATCTTGCCCTCAGGAGGCCAAAAGTAAGTTCTATTACACAGCTTGTCCTCCTGTGGGCCTCATTGAAATGGAGTTCTCCTGGTGTGGCTGGGTTCCTCACAAGTGTCAACAGCCAAGGAAGGTTTGGATAGCCAAAGGCACCTGTGAACACAATGGTAGAAAAAAAACAGTTGAGGTAGTGCCATTGTGCAGATTGTGATGACAGGTCACATTACATTTAAAAACATAACAATGCATACTCACCAACCAGCCAGGCCCTCTCTGTATGCCATCATGGCTTGGAAATTGCTTTTCCGCATAATGTGGGAGTCATGCACTGATCCAGGAAACTTGGTAGTCACTTGGGAGATATACCGGCCTGCCAGACACACCACTTGCACGTTGATCGAGTGGTAGTTCTTCCTGTTCCTATACACTTGTTCATTGACAGTGGGAGGTACCAGGGATACATGGGTGACAACAGTGGCCCCTACCATATGAGGAATCAGTCCCATCTGACAAAAGTCACTCTTCACATTTGCTATAGCCGCTCTTTGGGGAAATCTGAAGTAGCTGTCCAGGTGTTGCAATAAAGCACACAGTACATCCCTCAAAACCTGAGTGAACATGGGCTGAGATATCCCTGCCATTAAGGCAACAGTATGCTGGAATAAGCCAGTGGCCAGGAAGTGTAGCACTGACAATACTTGAACGATTGGAGGTATGCATTAGGGATTGTGACTGATTACCTGGCATCAAATCAAGCTCCAAATGTCTACATAGATCCATGACGGTCTGGCGATTCAGACGGTAGGTCTGGGTGACATGCCAGTAGATGGTACTCTGGTGGTTGTCTCATTTCCCTCATGGCAAAACATCTAATTTGAGAGGAGAAAATGTACACTAAGTCATGTAGTTGGCACACAACAGCAGCACATTGTATACTTGCAGACACCTACACATGTGTAGGGGATGCAGTGCAGTGCAAACATAAACATTATTGACCAATGAAATGCACATCAGACACCGTCATTGCAGCACATTGTCTGGAATGTCAGTGGGATAGGAAATGTGACACATGTATGTGAACATGTGTGGGTGACTGTGTAGTCCTGCACTGATGACACATATGTAACTAAATTAACCGATCACTATCAGACGCCTGTGTACATCAGAGTAGCTACAGGGACCTATCCACATACATACAGGCTCAACAAGTCATTTCTTCATTTTTGTCACATTATGTAGCACTATCATGAAGTCACTACATTGGGGGACATAGATTTCTGTTTGATCAAGTGTCTGATGCATGTATTTAAGAAACTGCATCGAGTACACATGCCCAAAATGGTAGGCGCCTGACCTACTGTTCTGGACAGTTGGAAGTGACCTAAGTCCGCCGGCGGAAGTCGTCGTGGTGGTAGATGGTCACAAGCGTAGTGTAACTTGTCATAGGTTAACATTACTGCCTATGGCGGACTTGGGCCAATGTTGATGACCCCCAGCGATGATGGTCCTGTATGTGGCAGCCTTGACCGCCATTTTCTGCAGCCTTGCTCACTTGACTTCTGGCACTGCTGCTAGCAAGGCCTCCACTAAGTGAGCTGCTGCGTACTGCCTCTGGGAGCGATCATTCCATGTCCTGCAGGTGATAGGACCCCTGCCTTCACACAGGAAGAGCTGGAAAAGCTGGTGAAGGAGGTCCTACCCGTGTATGGACAGCTATATGGAGCACCAGAGAAACAGGTGAATCCATTGCCCCAGCCATGTGTGATTGGTGTTGTGTGTGAAGGTGAGTTGGCCATGTGAACTTTTGTTGGTGTAGATGCATGCATGTGGCATACTGTAGGCGTGTGGGCAAGTAGGATTGGTATGTGTGCTCACATGCTGTTACAGTTGTGGTCTGTGGCCTGTGTACATTACTTTCTCCTTTTATCTGTGTCATCCATGCAGGTGAACGCCCATCAGAAGAAAGGGCTCTGGCGTGCCATCGGCAAGCAACTATGGGCCCTGGGGGTCCACAGGTGGCAGAGCACCCATTGTCGCCAATGGTGGGAGGACTTGAGATGCTGGGCCCGGAAGACCGCGGAGGCCCAGCTGGGGATGTCCTCCCAGCGAGGAAGGGGTGCCTATTGGACCCTGACCCCCAGTAATAGCCCGCATTTCAACGGTGGCCTACCCTGAGTTGGGCATTTGAGGGCAGCACAGCAGCCACAAGGGGGTAAGTACTGACTTTTATTGGTACTTGGCTCTGGTTGAATGCTCTTTGCTGTCTCACTGTACCTTCAGTGACGATGTATTAGCTGACGAATGTTTCTAGACTAGTGGTAATCAGTTTGTCTCACCTTGCCAGTGTATGTGATGTGGAGAAGCCATCATGGTTTGCTATGTGTGAGTTTTTGATTCATTTATCAAGGCATCATTCTGACTGCTTGTGGAAATGCCCTAATGTCAAATGTACATATGTTCCATATCCTTTGATTCCTATGCATGTGAGCTGCTGTTACACCATATCCTTTTTAGCCTATCCCAGACCATCCCTCTGCATATGACCATCAGTGTCCCATCTGTGCTGATGATCTGTTGTAGCAACAGGTTGAGTCACTTATTTGATACAGGCTCCGGACATTATTTTTTACTGGTACAGGTCTCGACTCCATGTGAGGCTGCCATCTCATGTAGAACACAGATATGGCCTGTGTAGGCCAGTACATATCAGTGTTTGTCGTTGTAACTCCATTGTCCGTTTATTGCCATTCAATGGGGCATGTGAAGTTAGCAACGAGGGCCCATTCTACTTTGGTGGTCTGCTTTGGGTATTCGTAATACAATTGCTTTTCCATGTGATTGACATGTGGGTATTTCATCTCTCTCTCCCAATGGGTGGGAAATAGAGAATGTTAGTGGTTTTCCAGAGCCAACCTTATACAATGTGATGGCAATGATATGTGTGCAAATGGCCTACCAATTCCTTTGTAACCTTGGTAATATGCTGCCTACATCATGTCTCAATGGTTAATTGGGAGGGCATCATGTGGAGTAGCTGATGTGTCCAGTCAGTTGAGGCATATGTATTGCATCACTTATGGAGTCATGAAGTAATGGTCTGGTTGTACCACTATGTCCAGTGCAGGTATGTGCTGTAATAGATGTTTTAAAGTACTGGCGGTCATGTTGGGCCGTGTGTAAATCATGTGTACATGTCATTTCCATGTGACATTTGTGTAGTCTTTTGTTAGATACATGTAATCACATGTCAGGTATGGTGTCAGTGATGTAGGTGTACTCATGTTGCCAAGTCCTGGAACTTTGACTGCATTTCAGGTGAAATGGTAGGTGGCCTATGCCTTTAGTGGATGCCTGTAGTGTGACACTGCACTCAGTGATTTGCAATGATTGTGTAATAGGTGATATGTAGGCCATTGTAGGTGGACTTGCAATAATGAAGTGGTGTGGTGTTTCTGTATTTAGTGGGTGCAGATATTTCTATGTGATTGTGTTAATGTCATGTTGTGGCTGTTCTCCAGACATGTTTTCTACACATTAGTTTTGTCACCTGTATGGGAGTACCAGTTGTTGTGGTTTGTACAGTTCAGGTACCCCTGTTGTCATATATGTATGGGCGGCAGCCAGCAATGTGATATGTATGGCATGTGCTGTGTGGAATGTGAATTGGGCAGTCTACACTTTCAGGGGACATTAGTAATTGAGATGGACTGGCCAGGTGTAGATTCAGGACATGCATGATGTGTTGGGATTACTCACCTGCTCTTCCAATTGGTGACAGGAGTATGGAGAGGTAAGATCAGGAATATGCATGATATATCTACTTCTGCAAGGGCATGAGTAGCATCTAGACATGGCTTTGCAGGTGTACAGATAGATTAATCAATTCATGCTAACTTACTCAAAATTTGATGTGGGTGAGAGGGATGGCCTGAAGGGGTCGATAGTATTCACATGATGTGACATGATGTAGGAAATGCTTAATGCCAACAGAAATAGCCTAGCCTAGACCTGTTCACCTGCAGTACTGAATGTTTCCATGTGTGTATGTAAGGAATGTGATAACCCTTTCTTTCCCTCTCTGTCTCTCCCTCCTTCTCTCTCTATTTGCGTGCATCAGCATTGGCAGGTGAAGGAGATGGGGCACAGGTTAGTGGGGATGCTGCTGGCCATGGGACCTGGAGTGCTGCGACCAGCGACAGCAAGGGACCTAGTGGCCCGGAAGGGCGAGAGGAGTGTCACAGGGGAAGCCGGAACATCATCATCATCTTAGGAATACTCCTCCAGTGGACACTCCCTGGTGATGGCGGACCCATCTAGGACCACACAAGCACCATCTTTGTCTGCCACCCCTTACTACCACCTCCCTCCATGTAGCTCCCCAACCAGCTGTCCGTGCCCGCTCACCCAGGAGGGTGGGTGTCTCCTTCACCGCAAGCACATCTGCTCCTGCCCCTGTCAGCCCTGCTGACTTCAGTGAGGAGGCTTCTGACCTCCTGAGGTTGATCATTGTGGGTCATTTGACCATCATGAATACCATTGAGGGTCTTGCAGCTCACGTCCGACAGAGCAATGTGTTTCTGGAGGGCATTTACGGTGCCCTGGCTGGCCTACAGAGATCCTTTCAGGCTCTGGCCTCTGCACTGATGGCAGCCAGTCACCCTTTGCCTTCTGTTCCCCCTCCATCTTCCTCTACCCAATCCCAATCCCACACCCCTCCTCCCCGTCCCTGCCAGAGCACACAGACAGACAAGCATGCATCCACCTAAAAAAACAAGGATACCACAGTCAAACACAAGCACCACAAGACCCACCACCAGCATGCACACAGACAACACCCACCTGCAGACACCTCTCTACTTAGATGGCACCCTGAACCTGTTTGATAACGTACAAATTGATTATGGGTTTAACCTGGAACCTATTCTAACACATAGCAAAGTGACGAAAGCGAGAAAACTAATGCTCAAAGGCAGCATTGTACCTCCCACAAATGTCGAACTGCAGAACCTCTAGGCACAGATTAACAATTACCCGTGAACTGCAGCTGGTGGACACCTTGGGGAGGCCCTGACTGGATTACATAACCGCTGAGAGAAAAGCATGGACAGGGAATTTGATGGGGAGGAATTGGAAAGGGTAGAAGCCCAGGTAGCTCAGGGCTCTAGAAATAGTGGAATTAAGTTGATTCATTTTAATTATCTTCATCATCCTATCTCACTCAAGTTAGGGTGAGCACAATATTTGGACCCCTTCGGGTAGCTGCCAGAGAAACAGTACTCCAGAAGCCGCTTTTTTCCATATAGTGTGGGAATGCCTGGAACTGTCCAGAAACTGGGAGGGGCTTGCGACATAGAATAGAAGACAAGCATTTACAATGCACTAGGTCTTGCATTTGCTTGAGTTAGAGCTATTGGCGTTGTAAATGCATAACTGAATTTTTCTTGCCACATAATTTGGCCCTCTCTGCCACATAATTCCAGTGGTCTTGCACATAAGTAAAGGGCTAGGAGGCCTATGTTGACTGTAATGCTTAGAACACCTCCTAGAGGACAACACAATAAAAAATGCATTTGTAAAAAAAACATGGTCATGTAACCATATAGTTAGCCCCTAGAGGGCATAACCACATGAAAGGAGAATGGCACATTAATGCAGTGTAACCATTTATTTAGCCCCAGAGGGCGTAGTGCATTACACATTTTCAGGGCTAGTAGGCCTATTGGAATATTATTATAAACAAGGCCCTCAAAACAATAACTACTCACAGCTATAAGTCAAAAGTTCCAGCCATAAAAGAGCTTAAAAAGACACTGAATGGTGTGAGGGGCTATTATTTTATGGTTCCCACTAACCTAGTGTGGGGACCCAGAGATGAGTAGTTAGAGCACCTGGTGTTGAACGTTTTGAAGGTGGTTCTCTTGGCCCAGGACCACCACAGGCTGAGTTATTAGCAAAAATATTTTGGAAAATTAAAGCCCTGCAAAGCAATATGGGGTGAGTTTCTGAGTGCTGCGAATTTTGTAGTATGTTGACTGTAATGCTCTGTTTTGCATTCACTAATGACCGAGCTGACAAAAATCTCTAGAATGCACTCCGCAGTTCAAAGAAGACATTTATTATTATTTCACCATGCGGTTCCTAAAAGGAGATTAGCATGTTGAAAGCACACGTTTAAAAATAGTCACAGCAATGAAAGCAAAATATACTAAAATGATTCTCCACTGCAATGTACACAGCAAATATATGTATTTATATTATATTATGCTGCAAAGCAAATAATGAAGTAATAATTCATCACCGTAGGGCCTGCCAAGCTCTTCATCTTTCTCATGCCAGCAAGATGATGACCCCGTTCGACTGCGAGAAAGAGATTTCGACCCTCACGGGACAGATATCAGGCATCTGACGTCAAGAATCCCTATTGAGGCCACTCTCACTGTCCCAGTGGGTCTTCTTATATCTTAAAAAAACAAAAGGAGCTTTCTGAAAAAAAAAACCTAATTTCGTAATTCAAACATGCTGGTTAGTTTATGCTTTGAAAATAACACGTTGGGGTTTGGCCAAAATCCCAAGGTGTCAAATCAAAACAGGATTGTTCTGAGTACATCCTTATCAACCAAAGCCCTTGGTGAGAAAAAGCACGAAAACAAGCACAGTTTACAATGTGGAGAAACACGAGCAGATTTAACATGGCAGTGTACAATGCTACAATAAAGTCTATGTGCAGCTAAACTGAATACAAAATGTAAGGAGAGGGTAGGAGCACACTGCCTCATATCCATGTGCCATTACCCCTTAGCATGCTGGTTATCGTAGTGCAAATATTCATCAGTCATTACTGTATCGTTTAAGCACACTGGTTTCAAAGTTCATTAAAATATTCACCTAATTTGGTGTAGTCATTGCTGTATCTCTAGAGACGTGTTTCTGGATTATTCCCTCATCAGTAGAGAAAATTCTGGGGTTGCTTGGAAATGCTGCCATTAATTTCTCGGGTTTCAACATCGCTACCGGCGTGCAGGCGCTCCCAAGCTCGTCAGTTTATCGGCTCGCAATAGCCTTTTAACACTGAAAGGAGGGGGTAGGAACACCCTGCCTCATATCCATGCACCATTACCCCTTAGCATGCTGGTTATCGAAGTGCAAATATTCAGCAGTCATTACTGTATGTTTTAAGCACACTAGTTTCAAAGTTCATCAAAATATTCACCTCATTTGGGGCAGTCATTACTGAATCTCTAGACACATGTGTTTCTGGAGTATTCCTTCATCAGTAGAGAAAATTCCTGGGTTGCTTGGACATGCTGCCATTCATTTCTCGGGTTTCAATACTGCTACCGGCGTGCAGGCGCTCCCAAGCTCGTCAGCTGATAGGCTCGCCGGAGCCTTTTAACAGTGAAAGGAGGGGGTAGCAGCACACTGCCTCATATCCATGTGCCATTACCCCTTAGCATGCTGGTTATCATATTGCAAATATTCAGAAGTCATTACTGTATCTTTTAAGAATACTGGTTTCAAAGTTCATCAAAATATTCACCTCATTTGGGGCAGTCATTGCTGTATCTCTAGACACATTTGTTTCTGGATTATTCGGTCATCAGTAGAGAAAATTCTGGGGTTGCTTGGACATGCTGCCATTAATTTCTCGGGTTTCAATTCTGCTACTGACGTGTAGGCGCTCCCAAGCTCCTGAGCTTATTGGCTCGCAAAGCCTTTTAACAGTGAAAGGACGGGGTAGGAGCACACTGCCTCATATTGATGCGCCATTACCCCTTAGCATGCTGCAAATATTCAGCAGTCATTACTATATCTTTTAAGCATACTGGTTTCAAAGTTCATCAAAATATTCACCTAATTTGGTGCAGTCGTGTGTTTCTGGATTATTCCGTCATCAGTAGAGAAAATTCTGGGGTTGCTTGGACATGCTGCCATTAATTTCTCGGGTTTGAATACTGCTACTGGCGTGCAGGCGCTCCCAAGCTCGTCAGATTGTCAGCTCGCGGGAGCCTTTTAACAGTGAAAGGAGGGGGTAGGAGCACACTGCTTCAAATCCATGTACCATTACCCCTTAGCATGCTGGTTATCGTAGTCCAAATATTCAGCAGTCATTACTGTATCTTTTAAGCACACTGGTTTCAAAGTTCATCAAAATATTTACCTCATTTGGGGCAGTCATTGCTGTATCTCTAGACACATGTGTTTCTCGATTATTCCGTCATCAGTAGAGAAAATTCTGAGGTTGTTTGGACATGCTGCCGTTAATTTCTCGGGTTTCAATACCGCTACCGACGTGCAGGCACTCCCAATACAAAATGTAGTCTGCAACTGGTGAACACTAGAGAGCTAATCCAGGTGCAAAGTGGTGCAACACAAAGTCAGTGGTCAAAAACACATATTTCACTACATTCCGCCCTTTGATCAATGACTTTGTGCCGCTCTTATTTTTTTCTCCCAAAAAAAGACAAACATTACAAGCCATTGTACACAGCAGCATAATGAAATGATAAAAGCAATCACTGTAAAGCAATAAAAGTGGATTAACGTATTGATCTTATAAACAGTTAAACCAGACACACCTACAATGAAAAGACTGAAGCTTATATATTCTGATTGGGATAATAACGAATTAAATAGTGTCTCTGTGATAGCAAGTTGGTATAGAATTAGATGGAAACATCATGAGTTCTAATCATGTAAAGGTACACGGTCCACCTCTAAGGTTTGCTGGAATATAAGTGTTCCATACGAGAATAGTCAGCCAACTGGCAATTTAAACATGCTAAATGAGACTGGCAGCAGTCATCAGATGATAACAAGCCATGGGTTAGTTCCAGTGGAAATGTAAGCAAACAGGTTGACAGAACATCCATGGTACTCTGCATTGTTTCCATGCAGAACTTTGATCTGTGAAGCACAATTTGCGCTAAATGGATCCACAAGTTTTGTACTTCAAAAGCAGCAGGATTGTTGCACAATGGTGATCAATCATGTTCAAGATGGGGGTGCACCCCTCCCCCGACCCAACATGCAAACGCCTGAAGGGAGACCACACAGCACACTCATGGTCAATGGCAAGTCGTAGTAAGATCTGTAAAAGAAACAAGTATAATTTTTCTTGCAAATAACATGTGTCATCTGAAATGTGCTCCAATTTTTCCTTTCCATAGTTTATAATCAGCAGGACATTATTGGGACCCTTTATTATGATTTCTGCAGGTTCTGGAGTGCCATTTGGGGATTCAACCCACACCTTAGCACTGCGTTTTTTTTATCTACTGAACTTCCCTTTCCTTGCACTGTCAGAAGGGCTGGGGCTTCCTCACCAATCCCCCATACACTAAACTTATGACAAGCTGGATGATTTTGTCCCCAATCTGTATGAATAAATCAGCTTCTCCATTATTTAACAGAATAGCTTTGATTTCTATCTGTCCTTGTAACGTTCCTCTCCCCAATTGATCTTTGACTGTTTGTGGGACAGATCTCTGTTGTGTGTGCTGACAAACAGGACATTGCAAAAATCACAGTTTTTATCAAATCTAGGGGAATGTGCATCCCTCTAATCTCTGCCCACCTTTTTCTCCCAGGTGTCCACATTTCTGGTGCACCCACTTAGACATCCCCACCAAGTCAGAATTCCGGGTTGACACTTCTGCCTCTGACATTTTGTCTTTGTCGTCTGCAAGGGACTTGACCCAAAGTTCTAGTGAGTCGATAAGACAATGAGCATCTATGACTTTACTCTGTTCTAACATTTCCCATATTTCCTGCCACAACTCTTTGCTCCACACCTCCTTTGGATGAATAAACCAGTTATGTGCATGTTTGAAGACAAATGGCTAATCCATTAGCAATGAACCAAGAATCAGTGTAAAAATGACAAATCCCAAGCAGCTCTTGCTTTACAGCTTGATACCCAGTGTACAACTCTGCATATTGGCTACTTTTTCCTGCTCCTGTGGTGGGCAACAACTTTTCAGTAACTCAAATGTATGACACTGCTTTCCAATGTCTGTTAGTACCCACATATTTGAACGAACCATTAGTAAACCAAACATGCTTCCCATCCTCAGGGGACAAGAATTCAAATGGCACACCCCTTCTTACTGGTGACTCTTTTACCTGTGGTACCTCCTACACCCTCTCCTCATCCTGTACAGTGGCTTGTGATACCTGTTCATGTAGGGCTGCAGTGCCTGCCGGTCCTACTCCAACCCTGTCTTGTATATACCATTTCCACCGTATGATGCTGGCCTCCTGTGCATGTCTACAGTGAGATTTAGGTGAACTCATCACCCACTGCATGATTGGTATTTCAGGTCTCAGAATCACATTATGACCTAGTGTTATTTGCTCAGTATCCACTAGAGCCAAACAACAGACCAAAAGCTGTTTTTCAAAAGGAGTATAGCGCTCCCCAAAGTCAGGTAGTTTTTTAGTCCAAATTCCTAGGTGCACCCTTGTCCTCCCCTGTTTCTGTCACATACTCCAGTTTGCATATTGTCCCTGAACAGTTGCGTGTAACTCAATGTCTCCCTCCTGCACTGGCTACAAGTCTAAGGTCTGTTGAATTATTTCATTTGCCAAATCAAAAGCACACTGCTGCTCTTTACTCCATTCAAACTCATGTTTTTTCCTGGTTACTTTGTACCAAAGGGATAAGATTTTACTCAGATGAGGGTCATGCTGTTTCCAAAAATCAAACAATCCCATGAAACCCTGTGTCTCTTGCTTAGTGTGAATAGTAGCAAACTCCAACATCTTTTGTTTTACCTGTAACAACATCTCTCTATGTTCTGGATTCCACTGAATTCCTAGAAACTGCACATTTTGCAACAGTACCTGTGTCTTGTCTGAATTAATTGTACACATCGTACTCTGCAAAAGTTGTCTGAATATGCTGGTAACATTGTTAACTTCTTGCTTGGTGTAATCTTTCAAAGAATGAATTTCAACTCCTGCCAAAAACTGTGGGCTACTCTGTGCACTAACTATGTTCTGCTCATGCAGCTCACACTGGCCCCCACCTTTTTTAACCTCCTCATTACTGGAATGTGAAAAGTCAGATTTCCTTGTAACAGCTTGGTAGATTTCAGCTTTATCTTATAATAATTTGTTCTGGCTGACTTGCTCTTTTAATTTCTTATTTTCATATTCTAACTGTTTACATCTCTCATGCATTTTTCTGTAAGCAGACAAAAGTATCCAAACCCTCCTGTCAAGAACAAAAGGATAATCATTCCGTTCAAAAAGCACCTTTTCTAAAAATGAAAAAACGTTCAGTACTTTTGTTTTATCCAAGCACCCATCCCAAAATGTAGAAAGTACTGATAAACAAGAAAACACATTTGCCAAGACATCATAAGGCTTTTTAATTTCACAGGCATTTTCAAACATGGTTTGCAGTGCTACCTTTAACTCTCTCAATAAAAACATATTTACACTTTTAAATCGTGCACTCTCAACCTCCAACCTCTCTTTTTTAGACTGTCTGATCTACGCCAAAATGGTTTGCTTTCACTAATGACCGAGCTGACCAAAATCTCTGGAATGCACTTCTCAGTTCAAAGAAGACATTTATTATTATTTCACCACGAGGTTCCTAAAAGGAGATTAGCATGTTGAAAGCACACATTTAAAAATTGTCACAGCAATGAAAGGAAAACATACCAAAATGATTCTCCACTGCAATGGTCACAGCAAATATATGTATTTATATTATATTGCAAAGCAAATAATGAAGTAAAAATTAATCACCGTAGGGCCTGCCAAGCTTTTCATCTTTCTCATGCCAGCAAGATGATGACCCTGTTCGACTGTGAGAAAGAGATTTCTACTCTCCCGGGATAGATATCAGGCATCCGATGTCCAGAATCCTGATTGAAGCCATTCTCACTCTCACTGTCACACTGGGTCTTTTTATATCTTAAAAAACCCAAAAGGAGCTTTCTAGAAAAAAACCCTCATTACGTAATTCAAACATGCTGGCTAGTTTAGGTCTGCTTTGAAAGTAACACGTTGGGGTTTGGCCACAATCCCAAGGTGTCAAGTCCAAACAAGGCCGTTCCCTGCCTTCTGAGTACATCCATTTCAACCAAAGCCCTTGGTGAGAAAAAGCATGAAAACAAGCACAGTTTACAATGTGGAAAAATACGAGCAGATTTAACATGGCAGTGTCTAATGCTACGATAAGTAATAGGCAGCTAAACTGAATACAAAATGTAGTCTGCAACTGGTGAACACTAGGCAGCTAATCCAGGTGCAAAGTGGTGCAGCACAAAATCAGTGGTCAAAAACACATATTTCACTACATGCTCCTAACAGCCCCCAAAGGACACCACAATAAAAATAGCATTTGTAAGAACCAGGTTCATATAACCATATAGTTAGCCCTTTGAGGCATATTCAAAGGAAAACAGATTGGCAGCATGTAATGCAGTGTAACCATATATTTAGCCCCTAGAGAATATAGCATATTACACATTTTCAGGGCCACCAGCAATTATATTACAAAGAAGATCCTTAAAACACAAAATACTTCCAGCTATAAACAAAAATACCAGCCGGAAGAGAGCTTAAAAAGACACTGAATGGTGGAAGGGGTTATTATTTTGGGGTCCTCACTAACCTAGTGTGGGGACACAGAGATGAGTAGTTCGAAAAGGCACCTTGTGTAGAATGTTTTGAAGATGGCCCCATTGTCCTAGGACAACCACAGACTGAGTTATAAGCAAAAATGTTTTGTAAAAGGAATGCCCCGCAAAGCATTATGGGGCGAGTTTTCTGAGTATAGTGAATAATGTAGTAGCAGCTCTTCCGCTGTTCTAGGAAAACCACTTTGATGATTTCTGTGTTGTTTATGCAAGGCATTTACCAATTACAAGGGATTTATGAAAGCCATGAAGTGCAAAGAGGAGAGACAAAAGCAAAATTGAAATGATTCTGGTTAGGTAACAGTGTGAGCAATGAGGCGAGCGCTCCAATACCACCAATTGAGTTTGTGCTGTTCGCGCTCTATCTGAAACTTCCAAGCACCATGGCCGCCATGGAGTGCGAAGAGTAGAGACAAAAGAAAAAAGTAGTTCCCCCTCGCTAACGTATATCAGCAATCGTGCAATAATCCATGTAACAGGGTCAGTCTGCAAGGCCTAACAAAAGACCCTTAAGGCGGGACTAACATAAAGCATTTACCAATGACATCAATGGATTTTTGAAAGGCAGGCCCAGGAACGAATGAAAATGATAGGCGTGAGATGGGCGTGGTTAAGGACCACAGAATAGATTACAACAGGTTGAAAAGCAGTGCTTGTGCGCTGCTATGCTTGACCTAAAAACTGGATGGACGGTTGAATGTTTCTTCCAAAGTGCTTCTATGAAGACTGTTTCTGCATTCAGGAAACAATAAACAAAAAAGCTGATTTGTGGATCTAGCACTGTCACGGGTGAATTCCCATGGCCTGGAGATCTAAACGCACACCAATGGAGTCCTGAGTTACTATCCTTAACAAATTTATGAGAGACTCCGACGGTATGCCACTGTGCACCACTTTACATCTTTGGCTCTCTAACTGGAGGTCCCTTGCACTCACAAGTCAAATCACATACACAAGGCCCCTGTCCTGAGTAGACAAAGGTGGACCAGGCACCCTCTGCCCCAAACACTCGATTTACGGACTGGAAACAGGCTATCAATGGCACATGTTTCTGTCAAGATGTGGCAGGGAAACCCAGAAATAACGCATATATGATTGAAGTATTCTAATGTTCCACTCATGCACAATTAGATAACGAATAGAGAGATAGCCCTACATGTGATGTATCTTAGTATGGGTTTATAACTGGAAAGTGTTGATTAAATATGTAAAATAATAAAATATTTTAGAAAAGCACAGGGCAACGTGCGAGTAAAAAGCAGAATGACAACTTTCATATGAACCACTTAGAGTTTGAATGGCTTTTATGTGTCATTTGCAGCCTGTAAGCTGCTAAACACATACCAGTTAAGAGAGAGAGAGCAGGAGACAAAGAGAAAGAATTAAGAATATTAAAAGGAGAGAAAACGAGACAGAGACAATGTAGGAGAGTATGCACTCCCTGGCATTTCTTAATCTTGATTCCCCCACTCTGTCCCGCCCTTTGTCCCCCCTCTCCATTTTATCAACTCTTATAAACTTCTCTCCCTCTCACCCCTTCTCTTGATCCAGGCTATAAGTCTTCAGTCTAACATCTCTCCTCTACACCTCCTACATATGTTCTTCTCGCCTTCCCCTTTGCATAACACCCCATTTGCTACTTCTTTCGGATATCTTCCTCCTCTCACCTATCCTCTTTCTCTTAAAACCTTACAGCTTTACCCCTTCTGATTCCCCCTCAGACCATTTTACGACTTCACTGCATCGCCTCACTTTATTGTCTACCATCTCTCATTCATTCCACCACCTGTCACCTCTGCCACATCTCACCCTGCACACCTCCTAACCATGTTCTTCAACCATACTCCCTCCTCTTACCCTCCTCTGTCACTCTCCCACTCATCTATCTTTTCCTGCTATGATCACTATATCGCCTGCTTATCCTCAATCTCTACCACACAACTCTTCCCCCCCAGAAAACATAGTCTCTCCACTCAACAGTAATCCTCGCTTCCACCACTCACACACCTGACCCCACTCAAGCTACCAGAACTTCCCTCAAAACATCTACCACCTCAAGCAGATTAAAGATCAATATGAGGGTGAGAACTATCAGTAATGAGTATAGGTCTTTTTACTCTTGTCTCGCCCTCTCTTTCTTTCTGGTGCTCTCTTTCTCTCTCTGTCCCTCTTTGTCTCCTCCCCACCCAAATATAGAGAAATGCACTTGAATAACTCAAAACTAGCAGATAACAGTGAGATAAAGCTTACCGACCGAGAGGACGAGACTACAGTGCCCAAACATATAATACTACGTATAACTTGTCTTTATGTAGAATACATACTGAAATCAGCGGAGAAAGTGGGGTGTGTGTAGGCCCCAGCTGAGGAATGGCAGCTGGCTCCCAGGCTGCAGCACGTGTCACAGGACCAGAACGCCTGACTGGTGGGAGGGGTTACTTCCCTTCTTGCGGGGATGGGGGGAGTTAACACTGACATCCTTGTCCACAACACACTCAAGACCTTCAGATCACCACATTTTCAGCTATGAGAGGTTTCCCCTCTAAGCAATCTCACTAGCCTAAGTAATCTGATTAGTAAAATACTGACATGAAGACTGGGAATAACTCCTGACAGGTAGAGATAAACAATCCTCTGACACTGAGCGAGACCACATGAGCACATTTAGTAACAAGCTGTAAGACTGAGCACACCTGCCCTTCCTGTAGAAACACCCTCCACTGGCATTTCATAGAGTCCACCCCACACACCAAGACACCAAAAATGCCTTGTAAGCTATATAACATAAGAAACATTAGACAACTCCAATATGAGTTTGTAGCTAAATCAACCATAAAAGAAGCTATAGCAAAAGCCTGTCAGTCAAGTGCTATCCAAATGCAACATACATATATACATATGTTTAACAAGAACAGTAAAAGAGAGAAACTTTATACAAGAGTCTTTAGGATGCAAGTCAATGCAAGTCTATAACTGAGGGTAAGCGACACAGTTAACCCAAGAGACTGTAAAAAAGGAGTACATAGGAGCAAAAACACTACCAGCATGAGTCTATGACATAGCACAAAAGACAGTCGGCATACTATGTTCAAGCATTTGCAAACTCATAGGTTTGCATTGGCTGCCAGCATTTTGGCTCTGTCAATGTATGTTTTGTTTTGTCATGATTTTTGCAAAAACTTTATTCCTGGGGGAGAGTTAGGTTTTGCACATCCCAAAAGTATTACAACAAACAACAGTGTGTTCTAGTATGTATCACATATTGTTAGATTAATCTGCATGCCTTATCCTGACCCAACATTCTGCACGCGCTATGGGGGATAATTCTCAGAGGATCCAAACATGTTTTCTTTTCGGGATCATGTCTTCCCAACAGTACTGTCTTTATGGTGCCCAGCAGGACCTATTTATTTTTAAATCCATAGTTCTGAATCTCTTGAAATTATAAACATTGAAGAGTAATCATTCTTTTCCACTTGTAATGATTGTAATCACATGTTTTATTCCATTCTGTGTTCCAATTTGCATTCTTTAAATTGGTATATACATCTATGCCCTATATCTTCAATGCATTTTGAACCTCATTTGGTCTTTGTCAGTGGCCGGCCTGTTAAACATAAAAAGAAAACAATGTAGTACCCTCGACTCATGTTGCATATATATATTACAAACCATTCTTAACTTTCATAAATGCACTCTATAATGTCACAGATTCCTTTCAACATTGCTAAAATTGGATACATCTGCAAAAAAGTTTTCAACAAAGCAAAACATTTTATAATGTTTTCTGGTATCTGAACCTTTGAGACACCTTCTGAATGACTGGCCTATGGCATTCACTGGAAAAAGAAACACTAAAGGTCTTAAAACTGCCTAGGAATCGCAAACCAACAGCGGCGATGGTACATCTCAAGAGGAGAGGCAGGCGGGTGGCTGGGAGGGGGGAGGTGGGAATTAAAAAAGTAATTAAAAAACGTAGCTCTACCTATTGCTATCACCTTCTGCCGCCTCACTCCTCTTCTTCTGGTGTCCCAACATTCACTGAGAAACCAGCACAGGTTCCCCAGCAATCCTGGAGCAGCTTTCATCCTAAACCTAGCATGAAAGCAGCACCAGGATTGGTCTGAGCGGCTTAGACTGCCGTTCAGACACTGCCCTGGGGTCTGTGCAGTTTCTCCTGCCCGGCTGTTCAACACAGCCGGGTTGGAGAAACCTAAGACAGCCGGCCAAACACACATGCGCTCTCAGGTGCACTCTCTCCTCCTCCCCTGTCCCCCCTCCTGTGGCCCAGGCCCACCCCTCCCTTCACATGCTGCTGGCTGAGCTAGCAGCTGAACGATAAAACAATAAAGAAATATTGTTCTATTTTTTAGCTCCTGGCTTTGGGCCATTGCGAAGAACTGCCCTTGCAAACCAATTTTCATTTTTCAATTAGAAACAAGGCAACTTGGTAGGTTTATGAGAATTTTTAAGTTGTACAGTATGTGATGAGCAAGCTTTCTCTGATAATGGTGAGGCAGTCGGTATAGCTATAGGTTACACTGTGCTACGAGTCATTTTTAGGATATACAGCATGTAGTGAACGCTATTAGAATGCAATGGTGAGACATACTGCTTAGCAGTGTTCCTTGATCTGTGCTAACCATCTGTGCTATTGTGGTAGCCCAACTCTATTTAAATGCAATGGTCAGGGGCGGCTCCTCTGCTAGGGTGGAGGAGCGTCGCCCCCTGCCAGCAGCTGCAAACCCTTTACTAGGGGCGGGACCACGGACTGTGACAAGCACTGAGGGGAGTGCACTATGCACTCCCCTCAGAGTGCATGTGTGTTTGGCCGGCCGTCTCGGGCTGGCCAAACACACTTGCACAGTGTGCTCTCTCCAGCGTCAGGATTGGCTGTAGAGCAGGCTGGGAGCCTGTGTCTGCAGTCGACTTGCGGGCGGAGGAGCGGAGCAGCACGGCGCAGAATTCTGGTTGATTGTTTTATTTTATTTTATTCCTCCCACGCCACACCGCCCGACCCTTTTTTCTCCCACAAGCCACCAGTGGTAATGGTGAAGCATTCACTGTGAGACACAATATCAGCACGCTCCTCCTTAGCATTCCGTGATCTATACAAAAAATCTACACTTGACCACCATTTAAAAAAAAGTAATGGTAATAGAAATAGGACTTTTAGCCTGAAGTAAAATTGACTCTATGTTGAGAAGTCTGCTAGAAAAAGATGCTAGGATAATCTGACATAAGAACTGATAAAGTTTACAGTAATGTCTGATTTATTGAGCAAACTGCCTAAGTTATAATAAAAAATAAAAAAAAGAAGAGTATAGCTGATGGTGCCCAGATGTCAAGCATCACTGCTGTGTCCTACAAATGATAATGGAAATGGGACCTGGAACCTCACAATCAAGGCGAATGTATGAATGACTCACTTGAAAACCTAAGCCATGTTCAAATTTACAAAAAGAAAATTGAGACAATCCCAGCTGAAAATTAGAAACATTTTAGACACAGATAGTGAAAAAATTGCAACAAAATGAGAAACATGCTTGCCTATTCACAGATTAATACTGTGCTTCTGTTTTTTTTTTAACCAAAATACTTACAGAAATGCATATCTGGCTATTATAAATGGCAAGCATATTTCAAACAATCTGCATACTACAGAATCAAATTTTTTGATTCAGGAAAGATCTCTTTTAGTCAGTTCCTTTTCACTGTCAATATGTTTCCTTAATGACACAGTTTCTAATATACGGATCCTCAATTGGCTGACATTGTGCCCTTGATTATTGCAATGCGTGGCTACTTGTAACTTCTCATTTCTTGTCCTTAAGTTTCTTTTGTACTCGTTCAATATTATTTTGATTTTATGTTCTGTTTTACCCACGTACACCATCCCACAAAGGCATTTGAGCATGTAGATTACATTCATGTTATCACGGTACTGTGGTTTTCAATTTGATAATAGTACATTGCGCTTGCCACAATTACACCAGAACTTGGGACAACATGTACAAAGATCCGGTTTTGCGACTCGCAAACTTCGAGTCTTAGTGACTCGCAAACTGCAAGTGTTAGCGACCCGCAATTTGCGAGTCGCAAAACCAGATGTGCAACAGTGTACTTTACACCGTTTGCGATTACCAATGGGGTCGCAAATGACCTACCTCATGAATATTCATGAGGTAGGTCACAATTTGAGACCCCATTGGCAATGGCCGCCCTCACAGGGATGGTGGTCTGCTGGAGACAGCAGACCACCATGTCTGTGACTGCTTTTAAAAAAAGCAGGTTTTTTTTTTAAATGCAGACCATTTTCCTTAAAAGAAAACAAGATGCATTTCAAAAAACAAAAATCTAAAGTTTTGTTTTCATTTTTTCAGAGCAGGCAGTGGTCCCTAGGACCATCGCCTGCTCTGAAAAAATATTTTTGCTGCCATTCACAAAGGGGAAGGGGTCCCATGGGACCCCTTCCCATTTGCAAATGGGTTAGCACCAGTTTGAAACTGGTGCTAACTGCGATTGTATTGTGACCGCATTCACAGTCACAAATCGATGCTACATAGTGCTGCGACTCGCAATTAGTAAGGGAACGCACCTTCCTAATTGTGACTCGCAAACCAATTTTGTGATTCAGTAAATAGATTACCGAAACGCAAAATAGGCACGGTACATACCAAATGGTTTTTTCCTGTCGCAAACGGTCCGATACTGCAAATCAGGCCGTCTGTGACAGGTATAATGATACGTACATGTGCCCCCAGATGCCTTTGTATTCCGTAGTGATGGCTCTTGTTTCGTAACTGAGCAGTTCTTTTATGTTTTGGATCATTTATTAGCAAATCTGAGAGGTATGCTGCACATGCCTTTAAAATCTGATTCAGTTTGTAACATGCTCCAGTTCTGGAGCATAGTTCTCTTCATTTTTGTGCTATGGGTGGAATATTTCGTAACAAATACAATACTATTTTCTTCATGATGGTTAGATCTTTCTTTAAAGAGTTATGTTCTTTTTCCACTGTTCTCATCACTGCATTTGAATAATCTCATGTGGCTAACTTCTTTATTTCAATTTTCTACACATCATAGTCTTACAGTGCTCAAACATGTATGTAGTGGAAGTGAACTTTTTAACTCCTACAAGTTACGAATATGGTAAATGTCTTATGAGGTCTAGTTAATGAACATTTCCTAAATGTAGGAATATATTTCCATCTGTAGACCTTGTATAAATGTTGGTATTAAGTCGACCATCATACAGGGTTATTTCAGCATCCGGACGGAAATCTTCGTATTGCTAATCATTCTAATCAGCCATGCTGTTTTGCTCCTGTATTTTCCAAAGCCATGCCTGCAGGTAGGATGTCAAGGCAAGGCTGTCCATGCACTCCACTTTTATTCACATTAGCAATGGAACACCCGGAGAGGCACGTGGCAGAGAGTGGGGTATGCCTTGTCAATGGAATTCATGCTATATTATTATAAGCTGATAACATGTGTTCTATCCAAAAGGTCTATCGTCTGATCTGTCATCTATGACTAGCCTCCTCACAGAGATTGCCGTGGTCTTGGGACTTCAGGTGAGTTGGAAGAAATCAAACATTTTTCTTGTGGCTCCTAGTGCGAGGTCAGTGGCCTTGGATTTGGGCACCTCCTGTATCACTTTGCAGTTCTTCCCGTTGCTCTTCCTCAGAATTGTTTATGTGAGTTGCATAAGCTCTGGGGGACCTAGAATGACACAACTCTTGTAGACGGGTGGCCTCTCTAAATGGTAACATCTGCTGACCCAAAGAGGACTTGGGCCCCCTACTTTCAATACCATTATATTCCAGCCCATTTACAATGCTCAGGCTATTCAGTAGGCAGAGCCAGCCACCCATCAGCTCACACAAGCCTTGCACACACTGCATGGTGGTTGCAAACTGGTCAGTTGGCACCAATGCCCTAGTCGACCAAACAGAAACTTCACCACAGCCAATGAGGGACACATGGGAGGCAGATTTTGAGAGACCTCTCCACGATAAGGAGTGAACAAAAGCTTCGGCATACCCAACTTTGGTCACACTGAATGCCAATATTAGACATGTTTAGGTTTATTTACTGCATGGGGCCTATCTCTCTCCTCAGAGGATCTCCAGAATTTTCCTTGGAGCTCCAGATCCGTGGCCCAGATGAGGATCTTCAGCGGAAGATTTGAAACACATGCTGTGGAATTGCCCCTGGCAGGGCCAGCTTTAGTGCAGGTTGTGCCCAGTGCCACAGTCTTTTTGGGTGCATGACCTTCTTCTCCATGAATTCACTCACTGTCACTCTCCAACAGCGACCTAATCTCTCCATAGCCTCTCTCTGATATACATTTATTTATTTATAGCGCTACTCATAGTTCACTCACACTCGGTTCTGTGATCTGTATTGTACACGTTCTTTGCAGAATGCACTGTAACCCTCTGTGCCACTGTATGATGTGTGAAAACTTCACTAGACAGAATTCCGGGAAGTTACTGCTTTTAAAACAAAAGTTATTTTTAATCAAGGCATTCCCCACCAAAATCAAAGCTCGATGCAGCTGCACCAGTCGCACTGCCCTAAAGCCGGTCTCGCCCCATGGGCCACCCTTTTTGAGAGGCAGTGTTGTTGAAACTTGAGGGGGTCACAGGTACATGGGGATAGGCTCCTGTGTGGTAGGATCCCTAGACATTTTCAAGCAATCCCATACACAAAAAACTGTGGCATACTACTTTGATCTTGCCATCATAATGGTCAAAAGGACCATAGCCATGAAGTGGAGGATTCCAATGCCTCCTTCCATCGAGGCCTGTATTGATACCCTGACTCAGTGGGCAAAAGCTGAGGCCACTGCCCTAAACAGAGAAGAGGCCAGGAGCTTATGTCACCGCTTCATGTCCCACGATTGGGAAACATTGGTCTCTAGACTGATTGACCACCCAGACCGTAGAAACTCCACCCAGAGGCTCCTAGTCCAGCCTCTCACTCCTCCAGTGGCTCCTCTCAATCCTGACACAGGATCATCCATGCATAACATGGCTCACCCTTAACAACTGTCAGGTTCACTCTCAATGGCCACCTATAATCAATGCATCCACCCCGCCTCCTCTGGTGTCTATCTTGCATACCGGCTCTAATAATAATTCTGTACTGTTAGAGCATTACCAGGATCGTGGAGAGTCACCAGTATCCTCCACGGGTAAAAGACCTTCTTACCATTGATGCCCCCATCTCCCCACTGCTTCCCTGCCTAACACCTTGGAATGGTCCTCAACTGGTGGGTAAATAAAATTACTCAAATGTATATATGCTATTCGACTTTATGAAATGGGGACGTAGCAGAACTTGAATTGATATGTTGTACTCTCATATTGTTTATGTGTTGCAGAATCCAATAAAAAAACATATTAGAAAAACAGAGAACAGATATAGCCAATGTGAATGACAACCACCACCATAATGGAGAACTTGCCAACAATAACTGAGAATAAGAAAAACAGCCCACATAAAAGTGTGTAATGGAGATCAAGAGATAGACCCAATGTAGGAGTCTTTTAGAGAGGAGGACACACACATCTTAGGAATCTATAACAGAGAAAGAAAGCACAGCCAATGTAAGAGGCAACCAATAGAGGAGTCTCTAACAGAAAGGGTCATTGACATAATATTGGTTACAATATCGTGTCAAAGATATTGATGACACAAATATTGTTTCTTTATAATGTTAAGTACAAAAATACATAATTTCACACTATTATCATTAAAAAAATTATACAAATATATTGATTTTCGATACATATCATTTAAAATAGTAAATCTTAAAATATCGTAATACACATTGGCATGATGTATAATAAATATATTTAAGACTAAATATACATATAAACTAATATAAACATGCACACATAAATATGTGTGTACGTTTATTTATAAATATACATAATATACCACAATTAATAAAAATATATTTTACATTATATTATTGATTTTATTTTTTCAATTTACTACTGTAAAAAATAAAGACTAGAAAAGGGAACAAAATCAAATACAAAATGTTAAATAATTTACCAAATAAAAAACACTTGCTGCACATATCATATATATATATATATACGTATATATATATATATATATATATACGCATATATATATAAATATATATATATATATATATATATATATATATATATATATATATATATATATGTATATAAAATAAAAAAGACATAATTATGGTCTGGGAAGAATAGATATATCATTCCTACTTCAAACTGTGCAACAATAGAGAAAGCATTGTAATTTGTATGGCTAAAATGTACTATTCCAACTCCAGTCTGTAGAACAGTAAGGACAGTGTTTGAATTCGGAAGGGTAAAATTTTATATTTCCACTCCAGTCTGTACAACAGTAGGGAAAGCATAGGAATTTGGTGGGGTAAAATTTACTATTCCCACTCCAGTCTGTGCAAGAGTAGGGAAAGTGTTAGACTTTAGAGATCAAAAATGCACGTTTCCCACTCTAGTCTGTGCAACAGTACGGAAAGCATTGACATTTGGAAGGGTAACATTTGCTATTCCCACTCCAGTCTGTGCAACAGTAGGAAAAGTGTTGAAATTTGGAGGGGTTAAATTTACTATTCCTACTCCAATCTGTCAAACAGTAGGGAAAGTGTTGAAATTCATAGGGGAAAATCAAATCTGTGCAACATTAGGGAAAGCGTTGGACTACCGAGGGGTAAAATTGACTACTCTGACTCCAAACTATGCAACGGTAGGGAAAGTGTTGGCCTTCGAAGGTTTAAAATTTACTAAGCCCACTTCGGTCTGTGCAACAGTAAGGAAAGTGTTAGACTTTGGAGTGGTGAAATTTACTATTCCCACTCCAATTTGTGCAACAGTAGGAGAAGTGTAGAAATTCAGTGGAGTAAAATTTACTATTAGAAAAAAGATAGTGGAGCATACAGAGTAATGATTATATAAACAAATTAAATACCAATTATGGGCTAAAGAAAATACTAAGAGTTTCAGATTGTTCTTAGAATAATATTTTAAATTAGCAACAATGGTGTTGGTTCTCTTATTGTGATGTACAAAACAATTATTTTATACATACATAACTTTATTAAAGACAACACATGTAACAAAGCAAATCATGACAAAAAATGATACAATAAAGATGCACAGAATTACATCTGTTAGAACGTTGTATATTCTTATTATGATGATCATGGGACATCAGCCTTGACACGTGTTTTGTCCAAAGCTGGACTTCTTCAAGGCTGATAAATTATAACACAAAACATTATATTATTAATTACAAATATTTATATACAAATTACAAAAATAACCACATATTATGGATTGATATAGAAACACATCAAGTCACATCCAATCACCAAAGATGTGAAAAAATAATGTAGATTGTGCAAAGAGGACCAACACCAAGTGTTCATTATCAATACTATTTGAATGTCATAAAAATAGATGATTATTTAATCACCGTGAATAAAGCCAGATATTCAAACAATAAAAATGCTAATATTTTTTAGGAAAATAAACCATGCAAGCAGTGTAAGTTCAAAAAGGTCCCAAAGTTGTTATGAGGGAATAAGCCCTAAGTGTCATGTCATCACCTAAGTGATTATACTCACTATTCCTAAAGGTAAGTACCTTAATCGTCCATATATTCATTAATCTCACAATATCATCTAAGACTATAAGAGGAAAAGAAAACCAAATTATATTCTTCAGCTAGGAACTGGATTGATATGATATTCCCGAAAATATTGTTTCTCATACTAACCTTGATACAATACAACCTATATGTGAATTCTTCATAATAGGCCCAAAGCAACTTCCTTAATTTTACTTTAACTCCCTGATCTCAACTGAGAGACTATGTGATTCGCATGTACCTCGCATGCAATGAAGAACGTCACAAAAGAATGTTCTATTACCTGAAAGAACGATAATACAATCCCTAAATATTGAAAAAAAGATTTGCGATTAGAGGGCCTTTATAGATGATTATTCCAACCCTATTCCTAAATTCATGATAAAACAACAGCATATAGCTTATGTATTTTCTTAATAAAATATCCAATGTACACCTATTTGTGCCCGTTAAAATCAGAAAGTGCTGTTATCAAACATGTTACTAAAACAACATCAAAACTGACTTGCAAGCAGAAATATCTAGCATCAAGAGACAAAGTACAATGCAGACATCATAATATGTCAAAATGGTATCCAACAAATACCAGATCCAGAATAATAATATATGAAAAAGATCAAATAAGTTCGCTCAAATTTGAATATTGAAATGACCCTGTATATAAAATCTAACCATAAGAGAGTTACTACAAACCACTGGCATCGTATGACACATCTGTATATAGTACACATAATGTAGTACATGTATAACCCATTGATTTGGAAACCTAAAGCAAACGTTATGAAAGGTAACCAAACACATCACAGCACTAACAGGAACCAAAGAGAATAACCATTATACAAGTTAGTATCAGAAACTACCTGTACATTAAAACACCCGCATCATGAGTCTACGTCCCTCTTGTCTTCGTCAAAAAAATGAACGAACGTCTAACCCGACCGGTGAAATTGCTGCCTTAAATATTCATTATGAAAACTGGTATACGTCCAATGATGACACAAGTTGTTAAACTATCCAAAGAAGGACGGAAATGAACAAATATTAAAAGCAAAGAAGTCCTTGAAAAATAGCAAAAAACATGACGGCCATCTTTGAATGTCAAACCTTTGGCTTATAAGTATAACAATGTACTGATTAAACAATCACTTTGCATATATGGAATTAGTAAAAATAAATAATAATTCCATAATCATCTCAAAGTAAACCCATAACAGAACATATAAAGTAATATATGAATTGTCAAGAATAAACATAATCAACTTTTGAAATATAAATTCCATATAAAAAATAAAACAATCTTCGGTCCGGAATACCCCACAAATTCAATGTGTTCATATGTTGCCTTCATTTCAAAGACATCATTGCTAGGATTCAATACAATATAGTAGATTACTTGAACTGTAAAGATTTTGAAAAACTTGCGCGGACAAATAGAAAAAACGACCGCAAGCTAATCTTATTTTAATTAGTGACAGAAATAAAATATGTCCTAACTGTCATGACCAATAGATCAATTTCCCAAAAAGGATGTAATGCATGTCAAACAGACCTGTGTCGATTCTCAAAGTCATTTGTTTCTAAATCACTTGCGATGGCATAATAATAAACCAACCGCAAGTTTAGCATTAGATTCAATCGTGGCAAAAGATAAAATCTCCTTTCACTCTCGTGATAAATGTCTAGGTCTAGGTCAACCAAAAAGCTGTAATAGATATCAACTGACCTATGTAGACTCACTAAATTATCCTTGTACGAGAAACAGATCTAGAGTATCTAGGGCAATAGAGCCAAAGAGTGTTCAAGGTACCTTGAAGAGAAAGTCCCCATAGTTAATAAAGATTTAACCATGTCAAACATTAAATGACAACAGCACTATACATAGATTATAAAATGCACACAAATTACCGTTGTAGCCAAGATCAGATTGAATTTGAAATACAATTATTACACAAGTTCTGTAATCAACAACATAATAATAAGCAATAATTATTAATTATTATTTCATTAACTAGATATATATAACTTAAAAATATAATAATTACACAATGTACATAATTAATAACAAATTAAACAATTATTAATCAATTATTACTTATTAATTATTTCTTAACTACCCACCCTATACCTCTACAAGGCTAGCAACTGACACCTAATATGTAACAAAAAGTAACTAAACAATTTACATAATTAATAATCAATGAACTAATTAAATAATAAAGTAATCCTAACTAAAACACATGAAGATAATTTAAAAAATGCTATTGTTACAACTATATTAGAGAAAACACTATTAACAAACCAGATATTCTTGAAAACGATATTGTATACCTAAAAAATCAATATTCTTGTCAACTCCATTTCTGCATCACAGTATTTTTGCATCACAATATTTTTTCTGATATTTCTGTATCTCAATAGTTACAACTTGATATTTTGTCCAAACACCAACAGAACAAGGGGAACAAATAACTTGAGACTGTAATATAGAAAGCACAGCCAGTGGAAAATACAACCTAATCAAGTGTGAAAATATTGTAAAAGGACAGCATATGTGCAGGTTTATTGGTGGGAAATGTACAGCCAATGTATTGGTGAACCAAAATATAAATGAGCCTGTAATTGTAAATAAATAACATTATAAGTGGTTTTTATTGACTAAGGGCCTGATTAGGAGTTTGACGGTCTCACCACCATTTCACCGCAGAGGTTTTCCCATGTACTCCTCGGACTCGGTGGTCTTTCGCCCGCTGTATTTAGATCTCATCATTGGCCCATCTGAGGTGTTTCCGAAGGCACGGCACACGATGCAGGTGTGTACATTGTGACTAAATAAGTGGAAAGTGTACATATATGCATGATATAAGTGAAAAAATACCTTGTACAAGTACTTATCCATTGCTTGAGTTCGGACCATATGTTCCCAGTCCAGTCCATGGGAGAAAAGTATGAAATGTACTTACCTGGATTTTGGCTCCGACGTGGTAGTTTTCTTCGGGGTCATGTTGCTGCTGTGAATGGAGGCCATGGATGAAGTGGTTCACATCAGAAACTGAAGGGAAAAGAAGGAAATGGGTGAGTTTGCACCCCTATTTTCACCATCTCGAGGCAGGCGGTCTCCCCGCCAAAGTTGGCTCGACATAAAGGCACTTCGTAATCCAAACGGTATGAACCTTGTCTGTACTGCCCTCTGACAGTTGCTATTTCCCATGTCACCATCAGGGTGGTTGGCGAATGGCTGGCGAAGTCAGAGGGACTCCGGCGGGCTCTTGTTCAGCAACCCGCCAACATCGAAATTCAGAGGGATAACCACCCTGTTAGAGGCCGGGGAATCCGATGCCGTTTCGACTGCAGTACCCTTTCTGCAAAACTCATAATCAGGCCCTAAGTGCTAGAGAAACAGCCAGTGTAAAGCATTTTATGATAGAGCATATGGGAAACATGGGAATACAGTCAATAAAAAAATACAGATTTCATTAGTGTATGTCCATGCTAGAAAAATACCCTGAATAAAAAATAAGATACAAAGTAATTATAACAGTCTGTCAGAATGCCAGAGAAAGACATGACTATAACGTAAAGAGTCATTCAATGTAAGAGATTGCAGAAGAGAGAAGGTAAATGTATTGTGAATGCAGAGCGATAGACAGGGCTATTTAAAATGAATGGCAGAGAGAGTGACACCTCAAGTCATAGATCTAAAATAGTATGTAATATCACCCGAATGAACAGAAAACACATATGTCTACTTAGAAACACAAAGGCAGAGAACATGCCCCAGTAGTAGCATTGAGAACAAGTAATTAGCCTACACTAGAGGAAGAGGACTGAAAAGTTTATAGCCAGTGCATTAGAAGAAGGGAAATGAAGGCTTGCTTCTGAAAGAGAAACACAGATGAACTGCTAATGCTGAAATCTAGAAAACAAGTGAAGAGGAGACATGAAGTGACAACATTTGTGACTTTAACTGGTCACATCCAAAGCAGACAAATCTAGTGGAATTGTTAGAACCCAAAGATGATTCCTGTCTATGCCAGAAGTATTACACCCCCCATGCACAGGTAATATCTACATACCATTATGTGTCTTTCGTCTACTGGCCTTCATCCCTTGCTTGGGCACTTTCTGCTTCATCGCCCTTTACACTGGTACTCTTTCAGCACTGCTGACTCTCCACTGCTCATTTACTTTTGTTCATGGTGCACCCCTAGTAGTGAGAGTCTGTGCCAGTTAGTTATGGGTGATAACTTCCTAATAGAATCACTACCCCAAACTTGTAAATCAGGCGCAACAAAACATTTTTATTTTACAGTCTACCGTGCAATGGCCTAAAACAAACAAAATCCCTGTCTTCTGATGATTGTCATCCATCGTTCCCTTCTAAGGTGTCCATTATTCCGAGATAGGCATGATTCCCATGAATTTAGGTGTGATGAAAATGGGTTTGCTTATATGTCTCCTTCACAGGACACAGGTTTCAGGAAGTGGTTTTAGGCATATTTCGATTCCAAAATAATGCTGAGTCACTGTTAGGCACGTACTTGAATTTGAGGTTATCACTTAGACCTATTCAAGTCAGTGTCAACACATTTCTTAATGCGTTTTATAGATTATCTACAGATGAAACCCTCATCACTGCGTCCAAGAACACCAAGATGTTCATTACGACCCCGGCGTTCCAGGAACCGTCGCGGTTGAGGTGGCAGTTCCACTGCTGCGGTCCCGGCGGTGAAGACCGCCATATTACAAGGAAGGCTGTGTGGCCGACGCCAAACAGCCACACCGCTGCCAGTGCGGGCGGACTGCCGCAGCCGGCAGGTGCCTTCTCTGGGCCAGCGGCATGCATGACACCGCTGACCATATTACGAGGGTGCATACCGCCAGGGTTTTTGCAGTGGTTTCCCAGCCACAAAATCCCTGGCGGTGACCCACCCCAGGACAGGAAAACTCATTGCTGTCCCACCAACCCTCACCCCCACACATACATACACCCATTCTCACGCACACACATGCCTGTAATCACACACACACACCTCAAACATACATATCACACAAACACTCCCCCCATTACAGTCGTCCCACATACCTGGCAGGAGTCACCCAGAGGCCCACGTCATGGAGGTTGACAGGAAGGGGGCAGATGAAGGCGGTGACAGCCACCCCGTACCAGACCGTCACCACTGGCATATGACATCATGGGCCCCAGTCCCCCATAGGCAGCCATGGGACCCCATTGGTCGTGCACGGCAGTGCGAACCGCCAATGGTCCACTGCTGTGCAGTGACAGCCATGCAGAAATGTGGCTCATAATATAATCTTCATGTCATGGCAGTGCCAGTGGTGGGACCACCTCTCTCTCGCCGTCGGACAGCCTGGCGGTGGTTGTAATGTGGCGTATTTCTTCGGTCTCCTGTGTGTGGCTCGTAATATGGCAGTCAGGAGACCGCCATCACTGGTGGTATTGGACGGTCACCAGCGCGGCGGTGTTGCGGAAATACTGCCAATGTCATAACAAGGGCCCAAATGTCTATTTTACAATCTTCAAGGAGAAAATGATATATTTCTTTGACTTATCTTTCCTCTTTTTCTTTTCGTTAATTTGTCCTCCATTTTAGGGTCTAGAACTAAACGCCTACACAAGTAATTGTGAATTGGCGTCTGCCAGTAGACCATGACAGGCAGGAAACTTCATTAATTCCTCCTTAAGAATGCACTTAAATACTATTTCTGATTTTGTCTATCAGGATGTGTTGAAATTTTGTTAGGGGAAGTAATTGTTGAGGAAAGCAGTCAACAGGCGATCTTCTCTCTTGTAGACATCTTCACTATGGCACCACGTTTGGAGACCATGTTTGTAGACTAAAAAAGTAGTGTGAATGTTCGGCTTTGCTACTGCCCCAGTCCTCACTGGAGCAGGGTTTAGCTAGGCAGCACGCGGAAGGGGCAGGACAGCGTGCGGTGAGGGAGGTGATAGGGGAGAATAAACATTGTGGTTTTTTTTAAATGCCTCGATCGCTGCCGCTGACACCACCACGCCATTCCTCTGCTGCAGGTACAGGCTCTCAGCCTGCCCTGCGGGCAATCCTGACGCTGCAGCGTCAGGATTGGGTGGGAGTGCCCAGCCACTCACTGGCAGACTGGGAGCCTGTGCATGCTCTCTCCAGCCCAGCAACACAGTACAGGGCTGGAGAGAACCTACTGTGCATGTATGTTTGGCCGGCCCAAGACGGCCGGCAAAACATACATGCGCAGTGAGGAGGAGTGCTCACTGCGCATCACCCCATGGCCCGCCCTTTTACAAGAAAACGATAATAAACACAGTTTATTATCTCTTTTAACGGTTTTGCAGCTGCTGTTGCTGGCCAGGGAGCGACGCTCCTCTGCCCTAATGGAGGAGTTGCCCTTCCGTGGGTGAGGAAATAGTATGAAAACTGCAGACCTGTTCTTAACCTGGCGGTCTACCAGCTCTAGTGCACACCATGTGTCACTTTTGGAGCTGCAAAATTCTCGATGGTTGCTCCCTCAATGGAGCACTGTGGAGAGGCAGTGGGGTGAATTTGGGCAAGCAGAAGCACTGAGACTGGAAGTAGGCCGGTTGGTTTCGTGTTGAACTAGACCAGGTTTGATGAGCTCACATGCAGCCATGGACCCCTGTATGAAAGTCTCAGTGGGCATCTTCAGGGCCAGTAAAGAAGTGTAAAGCTGGCCGTCGCACTGATGCACAAAGTGTTTGAGCCGAGAAGGGACCCTATGGTAATGCCTGAACTGCAGGGAACTCCTATGTTATCTACCCGATTGTCACAGACAAAGCAGTGCATATGCTTTCTGCCCTCAAGGTTGAGGGCCGGGAACGGATGTCTTTACTTAGGTGCATGAACCGTTGTCTTTTGAGCAGGTGAATCCTTGGAAAACGAAGGACACAAAATCCGCTATTGCTGACAATGAGAAAGGCCGCGGGTTGCAGGGGGGCAAAGAGGGAAAAGCCGTGTCCTTCGGATGCTGCCTCTTGCCCATCTCAACTGTGGGCCTGGTTGTCTTGGTAACCAGCCTGGGAAATCCCTGGAAAATGCAGCCTGACTTTTCAGCAGCATGGCTGTGAAAGATCACGTTTGAAACAGCTTGACTCATAAAATTAAAAGGAGATGGCGTCCCTTGCTCAGAAAAAGCTGCTGAGTTGAGAAACATTCACAGATGGGTTAGCAAACCTAAAATGGGATGCAGATTAAGACCCAATGTTGATGTTTATTTTCAATTAAATGGAGTGACAATAGCAAGCATTCGTATTGCAGACAGTATAAAAAGCACAGGGCTTTTTAATAGGTTTTAATATAATTTGACAAAATAATAATTGTTTGATCGGTCAAAGAAGGACGAAATGCCGAGTAATCAGCTCATGTATCTGACTACTATGTGCCACTTCAAGAAAGAGAAAAGAAAAACGATGTGTAGGCAAAAAGATGGTACCTGGGCAATTGTTAACTCTTGATGCCAATATGCTGACGCGCAGGTCCTCTAAAAAAAGCAGTAGGGTGAAGGAGGAAGATGAGGTTAAATTGTGACATCCTGTGATATCTGAACCACTCAGTAACATGAGCACGGTGATGAAATGACAGGCACCTGTTGCATAAGTGTGGTCCACTGTGAAGTTTTGTTCATATACATTTAGTAAAGTGGCTAAAGGCACCTTATTCTGCTTCAAAATGTAATATTAAGATGTTAGTAATACAAACAAGCATTTGCAATGCAATAGGTCTTGCATTTCCTTGAGTTAGAGCTGGGTGTAAATGCATAAGTGGACTTTTCTTGCCATATAAATTGGTCAACCCTGCCGCATAATTTGTTCCTCTCTGCCACAACATTTTAGTGGCCCTGCATATGACTAAAGCAGTTCCATTTACCTTCCTCCTCGTTCTGCAGTAAAAAAAAAAGGTGTTTTCCTCTGTGTTTTCTCCCGCCCTCTGTCCCGTCAGCAAACATATCAAAAATATAATTTTTCAAACAAAAGGTATTGTGCCAATAAATTATGTTGAAAAGAGACATAGCCATAAGAAGCTACTTAAAACTATACAAGGCTCAGAGCTGTCCTCACATGCCGAGCCCTCAGACATGAATCTCCAAGCATGCCAATTCGTGTTAAAGAAATTAAGGAACTCCCATGAAAATAATTATTCCACTATGGTAGTTGTAGACACATTTCCCAAAGCCAGAGAGCTGGATACAATAAAATGAAAACACTGATGCGTAGCGTTGCTCTCCTGGCATACTGGCATTAATTTCCCTGATGTATTTGATGTGTTTTCTTCCATACTTACATTATATACAAAAAACGTTTTTTTGCGAACATGGTCACGGTCATGCTAGTGCATACACTGTAACAAAGTGAATACAATAAGAATGATTTGGTTTCCAATGAATAGTTGAACGTGCAGAAATGAAAGCAGTCAGCATCATGAATGAAGCCAGCCTGTACAGCGCCAAGCTCTGAATAGTATAGCTCCTGCGGTGTACTTATTGCTCAAAAAGCGCTCTACACTTATCTTTTGTCAGCGCCACTTCCAAACCACTGCTCCGCTCCAGACCCCACACAAGAACACTTGTACGTGTGTTTTCAGCTCTCAGTGGCAAAGCCATGTAATACACACACATGACTGCTGTCTTGTAAGTTTAAGATCCGCTGCCTGTCCTGCCCCTGGAGGCATGCTTTTGGCTGATGAACGCAACATGCTAGACTACCCTCTACCCTGCAAACAGAACTCTCACAGATGTCAGACACGCTCCCCGCTGACGCCTTGACGGACTGATTCACTGGAGCCGCAAATGCAATCTCAACACCAGGCAGCCAGATGCAAAGCAGTTTTTAGCAAGATGTAGGTGCTTCTCAGAATGCTGAAAACAAATTACAAGTAAACCAGTCCCAGGTCAGACTTACAAAAATAACCCTAGAATCATTGTCAACAGTCTGTAATAGCAACAGCTAAAGACAAGATCACACGCACAGAACTGTCAGAGGAGATTTTGCGTAATCCAAGTGGCGTGCTACTCAGTGAGAGCATTATAACACGCTTTTGCAGCTTTCCGTGGGTCGTGGGTGTCTCGCGTAGAGATGCCAATGTTGCCGTACACAGCCTCGAAAATGCCACCGAATTCACTTAGGCATTAGGAGACGTCAAGGAGAACAGGGATAACAAGCATTGCCAAAGCCTGCTTTGTCATATTTTTTAACCATGTTGTACAGCAGCTGTTATACAGCACGGCTGAAATTATTTTAAAAAACACTTTTGCGCGGCATGGCAGAAATCAAAAATAGGTTACTTTCAAATACACTTCCAAAACCGAAACCAGACAGGAGGAGGGAGTAGGGACCATCACATGCTGTAACACAAGGAAGAGTGACGTAGTGTAATGGCCAAAAAAAATGTTCTCCTAGTGGAATCCCCTGGTCGGGAACTGAGCATGCAAAAGGAGGGACTTTTAGCACAATGCACCAATAAAAGTGAAGCATTTAAGACGAGCACAACAAAGAACGAATGGCAAGCGTGGGTGTGGGTAAAACCCCATATTCAATACAACATGTCTTATAGACAGCACTGTGCGCTCCCAAACTCGACCCAAAAATGGCAGAAAGTAATGCAGTGCAACCATATATTTAACCCCTAGAGGGCATAGTACATTACACATATTTAGAGCTGAGAGGCCTATAGCAATGATATTACAAAGAAAGCCCTTAAAACACAACCTACTCTCAGCTGTTATACTAATGTTCCAACCATGTGAAAGATTAAACAGACACTGAATGGTAGGAGGGGTTACCATCACAGGCTGAGTTATGAGCAAAAATGTTTTGAAAAAGTAATGCCCTGCAAAGCATTATGGGACAAGTTTCCTGCCATGAATATTTTAATATGTTGATAAGACTATAATGCTTGGAACAGCCCTAGAGGACTCACAATGAAAATAGCATTTGTAAGAAACATGGTCATGTAACTGTATAGTTATCCCCTAGAAGGCATAACCACGCAAAAAAATGTCAGAAAGTAATGCAGCACAACCATATATTTAGCCCCTAGAGAACATAACATATATTAAGAACTAACAGGCCTATAGCACTGATATTACAAAGAGGCTATTGAAACCCAACCTACTCTTAGCTGTAAAAGTAAAGTTCCAACCATGAGAAAAGTTAAAGAGACGCTGAATTTTGGGAGGGGTTATTATTTGGGGTCCCCACTAACCTAGATGTAGACAGAAACAACATATTGTTGTGAACGTTTTGGTGGTGATCCCATTGTTCTAGGATCACCACAGGCTGTGTTATACGCAAACATGTTTTGAAAAAGAATACTTGTAAAGCATTATGGGACGAGTTTTCCTGAGTGCAGTGAATATTGTAGTATCAGCTCTCCAGCTGTGCCAGGGCAGCCGATTTCGCTTTGAGGATTTCTGTTTTAGTAAAAGATTCACCAAGTGTTTTAAGGGGAGAGCCATGAGAAATGACTCTGATTAGGTAAATGTGAACAATATGACCAGTGCTCTAATACCGTTGATCGAGTTCACACTGTTGTGTCTGTTTGCGCTGTGAGTGCATTGGCTGCAATGCAACATGAAGGAGAGAGACAAAAGAAATAGTTCTCCCAGTCTGAAGTATATCAGCACTCATGCAGTAATCCATGTAAGAGGGGCAGTCTGCAAGGCGTGACAAAGAAACACTGAAACATGGATGAACTCCCCATCAGAACCCGACATCGCCATAGCCATCCCATAGGGTTATAAAATCACCCGTAGAGACCGCACCAACAAACCAGGAGGAGGTATCGCCATAAAACACAAAAACTCCATCAAAATCTCCACCAACACCAAAGACTCCCTAGACAACGCAGAACACCTACACTTTCAAATACACATAAACGTTAACACCACCCTTAGAGGAACCCACGTCTACAGACCACCTGGACCCCTCCACCCATTCTGTGACACCTTCGCCGATACCATCAGCTCCCACGCAATCTCCTCCACAGACTACATACTCCTTGGTGACCTCAACTTTCACCTGGAAAGCACCCACGACTGCAACACCACAGCCCTGCTGGAAAACTTCACAAACCTCAGCCTCAAGCAACTGGTCACCTCACCCACCCACTCAGCGGGACACACTCTAGATGCCATCTTCACCTCCAGCAGCCACATCACCTTCACTCACACCACCGAAGTCCACTGGACTGACCACCACTGCGATCATTTCTCCTTCATGAAACACACCACCCACCACCAACAACACACTACACCCTACCGCAAGTGGAATTAGATCTCCAAGGAACACCTGATCTCCAACCTCGCACAAGCTCCACCGCCAATCACCAACGACCCCAACACCGCCGCCCACAACCTCACACGATGGCTAGAAACCTGCGCAGACTCCCTCGCCCTTTTGAAAACAAACAACAACACCCGCACCATAAAGACCACTCCATGGTTCACCACAGAACTTCAATCTTCCAAACGAGAATGCCGAAAAGTTGAGAAAGCCTGGCGCCAAGAACCCTCAATGAGCAACTTCTCCACCCTCAAAACTGCCAGGCGCAAACACCACCAACTCATCCGGACCATCAAACGATCCTTCTACAAAGAACGCATAGACAACAACACACACAACAGCAAAGAACTCTTTGCCATCATCAAAGAACTCACCAAACCCAAATCCTGCACCATCAACCCCCCACCCTCCCAAGACCTCTGCAACTCCCTCTCCAACTACTTCCACCACAAAATCGCAGACATACACAACAGCTTCTCATCATCAGCACCCACTACCACCGACACAACCAACACTACAACACCGTGCCACACCAACCGACTGAACACCTGGACCCCCACCAACGACGAAGAAATCGGCAAAACCATGAAGTCCATCCACTCAGGCTCCCCAACAGACCCATGCCCCCACCACATTTTCAACAAGGCCAGCCATATCATCGCTCCCCAGCTCCGTGCTGTCATCAACAATTCCTTCGACACCGCAACATTCCCAGATATTTGGAAGCACACCGAAGTCTACGCTCTTCTCAAAAAACCCAAAGCAGACCCGGAAGACCTCACAAACTACCGACCATTTCTCTTCTCCCCTTCCCGGAAAAGGTCACCAAGAAGATTGTCAACGCACAACTGTCTCGCTTCCTTGAAGAAAACAATATACTCAACACCTCCCAATCTGGATTCCGCAAGAACCACAGTACTGAGACCGCCCTCATCACCTGCACAGATGACATCAATCAGGACCAGAGTGGACAAGGGCGAGAGCGTCACCCTCATCCTCCTAGAGTCTCTGCAGCTTTTGACACTTTATGCCACCAAACCCTCTGCCCACGCCTGTTCAACACCAGAATTCGCCACAAGGCCCTGGACTGGCTCACCTCCTTCCTCTCCGAAAGAACCCAAAGAGTTCGCCTCCCTCCTTTCCGGTCTACAGCCACCAAGATCATCTGTGGGGTCCCCCCAGGATCCTCCCTCATCCCCACCCTCTTCAACATCTACATGGCTCCTCTCGCCAACATCCTCCGTCCCCACGGCATCATATCTTATGCTGAAGACACCCAGCTCATCATCTCCTTCACCAAGAACCCAGCCACTGCCAAGATTAACCTGCACACCGGTCTCCTCAACATCGCCAAATGGATGACAACAAGCCACCTCAAATTGAACTCAAACAAAACAGAGATCATCATCTTCGGCCCCAACAAGACAGTATGGAACGACTCCTGGTGGCCCACCACCCTCGGACCACCCCCAACACCACCCACGCACGCAACCTTGGCATCATACTGGACTCATCCCTTTCCATGACCCAGCAAATCAACGCCATATCATCCTCCTGCTTCAACACCCTTCGCATGCTACGCAAGACTTTCAAATGGATACCCTTAGAAACAAGAAGAACAGTCACCCACGCCCTCATCAGCAGCAGACTGGACTACGGCAACTCCCTCTACACAGGGACCACAGCCAAACTTCAAAGAAAACTCCAGCGAATCCAGAACGTAGCCATACAGCTCATCCTCAACCTCCCTCGCCACAAACACATATCCACCCACCGCAGATCCCTACACTGGTTTCCCATCAACAAAAGGATCATTTTCTAGGACCGGCCTACCTCAATGAACGAGTAAACTTCCACATACCAACTCACCAGCTCCGCTCCGCCGACCTCGCCCTCGCTACAGTCCCCCACATCCAACGCATTACCTCCGGCGGCAGATCCTTCTCCCACCTTGCCACAAAGACCTGGAACTCCCTCCCCACCAACCAACACAAGACCCAGGACCTTCTAACCTTCAGAAAGCACCTAAAAACATGACTTTTCAAGCAGTAACCGCCCCCTACCTCCCCCCAGCGTCTTGAGACCCTACCGGGTGAGTAGTGCACTTAAGAAATCATTTGATTGATTGATTGATATAAGGCCCTATAAATTCTTGGTAAGCCCACAAAAAGGTATTTTGCAATCAAACAGCCTACACTCTCTGGTATTCTCGACCCAAAAACCACACTGTTTGCAAAATTACGTGCTTTGTGCAATTCACAGCTCATAAGATAAACTAGGGTTTCAACCTCTTTTTTTGTCAAATTGCAGTGGTGCATACCGTTGCATACCAAAAGAAGTACTGTCATAATTTATGCACTGAAAACCCCTTTAAAGGTGCTAATGCGCATTGTTTTGATATTCAACATGTGAATTGCATGCTGGAGTGTGCCAATTGTTACACATTTTAGTCGGAAAAACTTGTCATGCGCTTTCAGATTGAGATGGGGCAGTCCTCACTGAGGGGGTGAACTTTTGATTGATCCTGAAAGCAGATGAGCGAGGACTTATTTTGTCCCCTCATACCCTCCATCACGCGTCAGACCTCACACTCCAGTCTGCGGTTAGAGAGTGGTCCTCTCTTGATACATTTAGGCCCATATTTATGGAAGGTTAGTGCTGCCTTAGCGTTATTTATTTTGATGCTAAAGCGGCGCAAGCTTAACTTCACATTTATATTTTGGCCCTAGACCCGTCTATTATTGGAGATGGCAACATTTCTGGGTAGCTACAACCCACCTTGCATCAATGAGATGCAAGGTATGTGCTCCCATTCTAAAAATGTCACTAGTTCCAGAGCTATATTTAACTCCCGACACAGAATCAACACGCAACAAGGAGGCGGACCAAAATCATGGCCTTAAGCCTGATCAGCATAATTTTTTAATGCCTGGTCTGACCAGGCGTTAAAGTGCAGGTCGGCTCATTTCCATGGGGAAACACAAAGATGCCCACCCGACCCCCAGCATCACCACCACCTACACCACAGGGACACTAAAAGGGAAAGAGCCCATCCCAGGTAAGTTGCAGGTACGTTTTTGTGTATGTGTGTGGTGTGCCATTGAAGGCCCCTTAAATGCGGTCCCCTGCCTGGCACTGGTTATGCAGGGCTTGCCCTGGGCGCACTGGTCCCCTGTGGTGGGCATTGGGGTGGTGGTAATAATTCCTGCCTATACTTAGACAGGAGTCATTTTTTGGCTGCTTGTGCGTCAAAAAATTACACTAGGCTGACTAATGGCAGTTTTTTTGCCGCTAATCAGCCTACCATCATTTCGGACCCACTTGTGCAATTCCCCCTTATGCCAACCCTCCCCGTCTAGCATCTTTTTGTTGAGACGCTAGCCATTCCTTAGAGCCATTGTGCATCATTTCTTAAATATGGAGCACGGATGGCTTTAGGCAATGGCGTTAAAAAAATGGCGCACAACTACGCTAGTGCAGTTGTGCGCCATTTTTAATAAATATAGGACCTAGTCTAGAGGTGTGACGTTCACACAATAATTCTCTGATGTGAGATTTGCTGTCAGCTTCCCAGCCCTTTCAGCATCTGCTTAGAGTAGAGAAAGGACCACACTCACATACTAAAGATATGGGAGAGGGACCTGGAAAAAGAAAGCAGGGCCAATCCATGGTATGGCTGCATTGACAGGCCTCTCATTCTATCCCATATGATGAACCAGGTAAGTGGGACTTCAGCGTCACGATCCATCCTTAAAGAAGCCATGGCAATTTGCTAATCCACTGTACAATGTATAAGGAACACAGGCTACACTTACAAAAGGTATTCCTTGGAAGACCAGTGACTGGTTCTTAACAAATAAATAATCCAATTTTAAACAAGCATTGGCAAAGCCAATAGGTTGCGCGTATCCAAGAGCTCTTGGCTTTGCCAATGTGCTTTAGCTATTTTGTACACCAGAATGGCTACTGTTCAGCATTGCTAAAAGTTAGTGGCATAGAGGAGAGTGGTGTGGAGTGTCAAAGAGTGGGAAGGGGAAAAGTGGAGTAGAGTGTTGCAGAGTGGAGTGCCGACAGTGTTATCTATTGGAGTGGCATAGTGTTGAGTTGCGTACAGTGACATACACTGGAGTGGTATAGAGTAGAGTGGACTGGTGCAGAGTGCATTGGTGTAGAGTGTTGCACAGTATAGTGGTGTAGAGTGCAGTGGCATTGAGTGCAGTGGCATTGAATTCAGAGGTGTACAATGCAGCATTGTAGGATGCACTGATGTAGGTTAGAGTGGTGCAGAATAGAGTGCAGTGGTGCAGACTGCAGTGGCACAGAGTGCAGTGGCATAGAGTAGAGTGTTACAGAGTAGAGTGGCATAGAGTGGTGCAGAGTTGAATTGCGTAGAGTTGAGTGATGCAGAGGGCAGTGGTGCAGAGTAGAGTGAAGTGGCATAGAGTGCAGTGGCTTAGAGTGCATAGTAGAGTCAAGTGGCATAGAGTGATGCAGAATAGAGTAGCATAGAGAGGTCCAGAGTAGAGTATAGTCTTGTAGAGTGCAGTGTCATGGAGTACAGTGGCATGGAGTAGTGCAGAGTAGAGTTGTGTAGAGTTCAGTGGCAGTGAGTGCAGTGTTGGAGAGTAGAGTGTCAAAGTGCAGTGGTGTAGAGGAGAGTAGAGTGGTGTCTAGAGGAGTGGCATAGAGTATAGAGATGTAGAGTACAGTGGTGCAGAGTGCAGTGAAACAGTGCAGTTTTGTAGAGTTCGTTGTCATAAAGTACAGTGGTTAAGAAAGGGTGGCGTAGAGTACAGTGGCATAGAGTGGAGTTGCACAGAGTGGATTAGAGTGGTATAGAGTGCAGTGGTGTAGAGTAGATTGTTTCAGAGTAGAGTGACATGGCATAGAGTGGAGTGGTGCAGGGTGGAGTGCAGTTGCATTGACCGGCTTAGAGAGTAATGGCATAGAGTGAAGTGGTGCAGAGTAGATTAGAGTGGCGTACAGTGAATTGGTGTAGAGTGCAGGGGCATATTGCTGAGAGCTGCAAAGTAGAGTGCATTGGGGTAGAGAGTATTGGCATAGAGTGCAGTGTTTCAGAGTGACGTAGAGTGGAGCTATGCAGAGTAGATTGGTGTGGCCTAGACAGGGGTGGTGTAGAGTGCAATGGCAAAGAGTGCAATGGTGTACAGAAAAGTGACAAATAGTGCTTTGGCATAGAGTAGAGTGGTACACGGTAGAGAATAGGAGAGAGGCATAGCATGAAGTGGTGTATAATGCATGGTGTAGAGTGGAGTGGTGCAGAGTGCAGTGGTGTGGCGTAGAGTGGAGTATTCATGGTATGGTAGCAAACTGGCATTACAGACAACACATTTTCAGTAGAAATGACAATTATATTGGCACAGACAAACAGTTTTACTAATAAAACTATACAGTGAACAGATGAAAATGTGTGAAAATTGCATCACCTAAGGTAATGCTTTGTTTTGATTTTATTGAAGTATTTGTTTCAGAAATAACAAATAATGTGTTTCATTTGTGTTCCTAATTCTGATATACTCTGAAATACTTACATTTTGTGTGCTAGAAAAATACCTTCCCACCGCAAATTTCCAAAAAGATTGTCACATAAATCATTTCACTTTGATGTCAGAGAAAAAAGTAAATAAGCACCTTCTGAAGCCAGAGTCTGATATTGGTCTTTGAATGCACAGCAATTGTGACAGTCGATAAGGTTTTGGCAAGGGAAGGTACAAACTCAAGCTGGACAGCCTAAGAAAAGCCAGCAATTGGAAAACAAGAAAATGTGAGTTACAAACTAGAAAGCCAATGCCAAGAAACGGCCAGAATGCATTCCTCAGTCAACTTTCTGAATGTACCCAAGCTGTCTTTAGCAAAACAGACTGCTGCACTGTCTGGTCGGACGCGACCTAAAAAGTATGTAAAACATTAACCTTCCTGGCCTTGGAGCCCTATTAGGACTGAAGTGTTGTGCTGCAACTGGGTCTGTGTTCACGAGGCATGACGGGGAAGCAACATATGGATGTGGGTGGGGGGAAAGCTGACACAACAGCTGGGGTAGTGAGAAGCAACACCAGGCCACCAGGGAAGAGAGATAGAAAGATAATCACATGAACCTGAGTGAAGGAGAAGCACATAGTGATTCAGAGCAACACAAGGGTGGGAGAGAAGAGAAGCACATAAGTGTGACAGCGGGAAGACATGAGAAGTGCTTAAGCAGAAATAAAAAATAATTTTGTAAAAGTGAACAGTGGAAATACACAAATAAAGAGGAAAGGCTCCAGATTAGGGACAAAGACAAGACTTACTAGCTGGAACACGAAAAGCCATTGAGCAGGCAAAGGAGAGAGACAATACAGTCAACCTGTGATAAGCAATAGTAATCAATGGGCGGGGTATAAGCCTCTGTATGTTCTTGTAAGCCTACAATATATCTTTCACAAACAGACAGGTTACAGTGTCTGAAAGGGTCGACTTAATTATACGTCACTCAACCTGATTCTCCAGTTAGGTCTGGCCCCATAATATGTACAGCATTATTTATTTATATATATAGATATATATATATATATATATATATATATATATATATATATATATATATATATATATATATATACACACATTTGCAACTGAGACTGCACAGGGAAAAACGTGTATGGCCAAGATCACACAATGCAGCGGAAGGGAGGAAGAGCGAAAAGATGTGCTATGAATGTACTATGTATTATTATTGATTACTAGATCTTTAAGTGTGTGGTTGCTGGCAGAGCACGCCATATCATCTCCTCTTGACAGAGCAGGGGCACAAGAGATGCCTTTAGGATATTGAGACGTGCCACTGAGTTTTCTTACAGGCACAAATGGTTACCTTTGACCTAAGAAGCCCACACTTTGTCCTTGCACATGTTAAAAAAATGTTGTTCTTACAGACTCATTTGCATTCTCCTTTGATTAGTCTTGAAGCCACGAGAGAATGGGGAAGAGAGTCTAACGTGATAATTAAATAATCGCCGGTTACCTGGGAATGTATCATTATGTGCTATTTTTCTAAATGTAACAATTATGGTAGCGGTAATGTCAGGTCATAAGTAGGTGATCACAGGAAGGAGTAGATGTGGCCTTGCAGCTAGTGCTGCTTTCTTTGGATCTGAAATCCCAGCCTCTGCTGAACATCTTGTGATTTTGGGAAGATCATTTAATCTCACTGTGCCTAAAGAAAAGGTGTAACGTTTTCTGGTGCTCAAGTAGAGCAAAGTCATTTCCTCGGGACATGTTCCTGCTGCATAAAACAGTAAAAAACAGGAAACAATTGTTAACCAAGGTCTAATATCACACAGAACAAAATTTTTTCTAAGCTAAGCATAAATTTACAGGTTGATCGAACTAAATCTCCAGTGAGCTCTGCCCCAATGCCACAAAACATGTACAATATCAGGTACCATACAGAACTATATATATATATATATATATATACACATATTAGCTAGTGGCAGTCACCACTAGGTAGTTATAGTTAGGACAATGTTTTCATAGAAAAGGTGTTTTTTTACTTGCCTATACATCTTTGGCACCGTTTGATAAATCTTCACAAAATTTTCCAAAAACGTGGCCCGGTGATTTTTGTTGCGCACAGAAAGTTTTGGGATGGTCTGTCGAGCAGGGGCTGAGAAAAGAGGGGGGGGTCAAATAAGTTGTGTTTCCCATGTTAATTCCCATTTGATCTTTAGACATGACTACAGCCCTAACCACTGGAGGGAATTACACCAAATTCGTCAGAAAGCTAGCTTTCGATACGCAGATTACGCTTTCTCTTGTTTGGTGTAAATCCATCCATTATTTTTTGAGATATTAACGTGAAAATCAATTTGTATATCTAGGGACGCGGATCCTTCTCAATGTATTCGGAAATAATGACAAACTTGTGCAGGGAAATGTACAGATCTGATTGGCTACCAACACTTTAAACCAGGAAGTGTTGGCAGCCATCTTGGGACTCGACTTCACCTGAGTCCCCCTAAAAAAATAGTAAAAAAAACAAGGGGCCACAGTAGTGGCTCCTTAACCCCTACGCTCTGGTGCTGGGGAGCCAGGGCAACCCACACAGAGCTAAAAGGCATTTTAAAAAATAAATTCACTATGATTCACAGCCGATGCAGTGAAAATTTTAAAAAACAAGCCCATGCTCCCACACTTTCTATAGAGCCCCTGGGTGGGTCAGGTCCTGAAGGCATTGATTTATATGCGTGCCATCCCCCTCCTGCTCGCACCCCTGCAGCCCCCGTGGCCGCCACCTCCCCGGGGCTTAAAACAGATATGGTGCAGGGAGGCCGTGCAGCCTATCTGCAGCCCAGGGGACCACCACCTCCCCAGGGTACTGAAGTAATGTGGTGAACGGGGCCGCTTGGCCTTCTGACAGCCCTGGGGACCACCACCTCCCTAGAGCACTAAAAGAATGTGGTCTGGGAGGCTGGATGGCCTCCTTGCAGCCCCTGGGGCCAACACCTCCCTGGGCGTTTAATGTGAATATATATGGCAGGGGCCATGTGCTCCCCCCCCCCCCCCAGCAGCCCTGGGGACCGCCACCCCTCATTGGGACTAAAAACGAATCTAATGCAGGAGGGAGTGCGCGGCCTCCCCCCCCCCCACAGCCCCGGGGACCACCAACTCCCCGGGGCTTTAATGTAATGATATGCGGGGGGCGCACGCACCCCCTCCTCCCCCGCAGCCCTGGAGTCCACCACTCCCTCAGGGCAAACTGTAAAAAATAGAAAGGTGGTCTGTTTCAGACCCACAGGACCCGGGGATCACCACCTCCCGGGGCTTTTCTTGTTGGAGGGGGCCGCCCTTGAGGAACCACTGATGGCCCTGGGAACTGCCACCCCCCCGGGCCAGATCCTTCTATGTCTCGGCGTGCCCACCCCTGGGACATAGCTGTTTGCTGTGGCTTGGCAGCAGCTTTGACAGCTGCCGCCAAGTCACAACAAAGACTCTGCTCCAATGAATGGAGAGTTGTCAAACAGCTCTCCCTTTATCAGAGCAGTGGTTTCCTCTGTCTTCCTGCATGCGGAGATGCAGGCAGGAACTCAGAAGAATCTGCTCTTACAGAGAGTGGGTCTTACAGCTCACCCCGCTGTCCCCAATATTGAGACTGGATGCCCTGGGGGGGCAGGTCACATGGCCAGTCCCTGGGGCCTATATCACACTGTGGAGGCGGGGCACGTGCTCCCTCCCCCCAAAAAAGAAAATAATTGGCTGCTCCCTGGGGGATGTGGTCCAGATCGGCCTCGGTGAGGGGTGCCGCAGGCCACTCTCCCACAAAACAAATTAGGCCACACCTACATTTATTTTTGCAGTTAAGTCCTTCATATTGTGTTGTTTTCTTAGGTAGCCCATAGGGCAGGGTGCCATGTAAGCAAAAAACATTACGTTTTTCATGTCCTAGTAATGAAAAACTTCTAAAGTTTTTTTTATTACTGGGAGGCCTGCCACTCTCATAGTCCAGCATTTGGAATTCCTAATAATATCTTTAAGCTGTAATTCCTGATCTGAGAGAAGTAGCTGTGTCACGTGTAGTACCATTGGAATTATAATAATAAATCCTTTTTACTGCTAAAGTTGGATTTATTGTTACTATTTGAGAAAGTGGACATTTCTCTGCACTCTCTGCCCTGTGTGCCTACAGCCTATCTCCAATACTTGTCTGGCTTGGGCTAGGAAACAGTTACACTTGTGCCAGCAGGTGTCAGCGTGACCATCCAGCATCACGTGTACCGTATGAGAGGCCTGCCGATGTTCACACGATGGGGAGCACCGACTTGCCTGACAGCCCAGTCCTGTCTTCGACACCCAGCAAGCACTGATCTGACTCCGCTTTCCCGGCCTTCCAGCAGGTGCTTTCGCAGTTATGGGCTGTAGTCCCTGGGACACTTACGTGATTGCTAGATGTGGACCGAGCAGTCCCAGGTTGATTGCCTGGTGCTCCTTGCAGGTGAGGAATAATACCATACATCTACTCCTCAATCACAAGGCCATACTTGATTTATCAGCACCATAACAATGTTGGTAATAGCCACTGAATGTGCATTTCCCGACATTACCGTAAAGCCACTAAAATAAGCCATGCATATTTGGAGTCCTGCTTAACCCGTGCAACTATCTTTTAAAATACTGCTTGGACTCATCACAAGATTTGTATTTCTTGCCATGGTCTAATATTACTCTGACCAGATTTATTTCAATGCCTAACTTCTAAACTATGTATTGGAACTTTGTCATTTTGGTCTTACATTTACCAAATAAAGAGTCACTATATTTTCTTTAACCTTGTGTAGAGTCTTTTTGTGGTGTTCTACTGTGTTACTGTGAGTGTGTTGCACAAATACTTCAAACATTGCCTCTGAAGTTAAGCCTGACTGCTCTGCGCCAAGCTACCAGAGGGTGAGCACAGGTTAATTAAGGGTCTGTATCTGACTTACTTGACCAGAGTGGTGATCCCTAATTGGACAGGGTTCAAAACTCTGACAACTAAAGACTTCATTTCTAACAATAATTACTTCACAGTATCTCTGGTAGATACTGTCATTTACCATACTAGTGTCAAGTCCACCAGTACTGATGAACCCCAGTTAGATATTCAGAGACCAAGTTTATGGAACACTTTTGCAGTCACCTTAGCTAAGCAAGCTGATTTTCAACTTCCTGTGTACTGGGACGCAGCACATTAACAATTATGCTAAACAAGCAAACATGTTTAAATTCCTTTACATGCCATTCAAAAGGTCTAAGAATGGAGACTGTCTTTAGTTGAGTCAGGCAGCTACACTCATTGAATCACTTCCCCACAACATCAATCTATAATGCCTTATAAAAGTGGAGAAGGAAGTCCAAGTAGAAGGATTACAGATCTCACACATTGAAGCTCTGTTGAATGCCAACCATGAGGTCCCCAAACCTCTGGTAGACCTGTCCTAAACCACTTGTGGCATGCATTCACTTTTGACTTACAAGCTGAAATTATAGCCACTTTTACCCATCGGCTTAAAGCAGCAGCTTATGGTTTCAAAACGTGTCCAGCTAAACCAAAGTCACAAATAGGGAGTCCATTTTCTGAAAGATCTTATTTTATTCAAATGAACTGATAAGGTTTTTTAATATCCAACAATTGAACAGACCATTTATCCTCGGACTGCGAAGAAGGACAAAATATTCTTAATAATGGACAGTTGAAAACACTTTAGAGGCAAGGTGCAAGCTTGAACATAACATTATTCATCTAGGCAGAACTTTAAGTTCAAGTTTTATTTTACTTTATTTAGAATAGGGATATCCAACCTTTTCTGTTATGAGAGCTACTTACATTCAATGAAAATCATTACGAGCTATTAAAATTATTATTGTTGTGTTAGTGACCACATAAGACAAATTAAATTAGTGGACACCATGTGCAAGAGTACCAGTACAGATGACCTCATTTCATCAGGCATAGTTTCCAGCAGTAATGTACAAAAGGCTGTGTCAATATGGAATGCCTCTGCATACGTAATACATAACAGCCATGGCTGGCACCAAGGTCATACTATGAGTGATAAGTCTCCATAACACCACATGATTTATCACTCAAATATCAGCTTTAAATATATTTTGGAAATGCTACCATTTTTCTAAAAACTTTAGCTTATGAGTTCTGAAAATACATACGTTTCTTCATGCTTTTCAATTTTTATTTACATATATTAATTCATCCAAGCAAAAGCTTCTAATTTAGTTGGTTGGTTGCACACCGGCGAGCTACTTATAGGTAGCTGGAGAGCTACCAGTAGCTCACGAGTTACTCGCTGGAGAAGCCTGATTTAGACAATAATGTCCGTTAAAAGTAAAAAAATCTATTATTTAAAAGAAGCGTTCAACACAATCCCCGGTTTCACTTTATCAAGAAGAAGAAGAGAAAAATACTAAAAATTGTATAAACCAAGTGTAATATCCAATAAAAAAGTGCATTTACGAAAGTGTAATGATCATAAAAATTATTTGACCACTAATATTATCCTATGAGCATGTATATCAATTACAAAGTGTCAAGTGCTTTAAACTACCTTTGAACAGAGCTGCTATAAAACATTTGATCTGAAAAGAAAACTCTGTACAGCTCCAAGAGTTTTTCCAATTGTATTTCACTGAAAAGACACGCAGACTCAAGCTACGTGCTGAACATTATGTTGCATTATAGCGGCAGGATAGTTGGAACTGTGAGCTTAAAAGTGTTTTTAAGAGAATAACTAAGACGTAAAGGCAAAGTTAGCTGATGACCCTGCACTAGCAGTCTAACCACTATGAATTGCAGATACTATGTTATTCAGCGAAAGTTCTCTGAGATCGAATAAATTAAGTCCATGCGGATGCAGTAGGCAAAACGGTGTTCCTTAATGCTTTCTTGGCTTTATTCAGGAATCTTACAAGACTTACTATAACCTGTGGATGTGCTCTATTCAAAAGGACATCAACGGCCTGAACCATCGGTAACTCCTGGTTTATCAGTGGGCATCGAAGGAGTATTCTGCTCTTGTTTAATAAGCATTGAAAAATGCAGAGGAGATTCCGCAATGTCGACTGGTACGAGCGGCATTAACAACACTTGTTGAAGGCAGGTTGGGTCACCCAAGCCGGCGGAAGATCTAGTGTAGAGAAGCATCCTATCCCTATCTGCAGAACTTCAGCTTATAATAAACAGCGAAGAGTTCAGTAATATTCTTTTGTGTCCCTCCATAATCCTACCTATTGATGACAATGTGGGCATGCTTTCCTCTCTTTAAACTGCGGCTGTCAATCGTAAAGAAAGCTGTGTGAACCGCTCTATTTAAAGCTCTTTTACATTTAAACTGAGTTTGGGGCGGATGCTGGTTCCATCGGACAGCAGTACCTTTCATTTCGAGACCCTCTTTGAGGTTATCTGACCAGCGATTAGGGTTCTGTGGGTTGTGAGTCGTTATTTCAGTCTAGATTATTGATGATCTTGTGTTGGCACCTTGTGCTGAGTTCATTAATTTCAGAAAATGTGCTTTCTGAAATGATTGTTGGTCACTTAATTTGAACTCCAACCTGATATAGGCCGGTGATGTGTTGTGCGGCAGCTGGAACAGAGGCCCAAAAATGGAGTTCTGGACTTTTAAGGAAGATTTCAAACTTCTCTGGAAATGCCTCTGTGCCATACAGCACGGGAATTAATTTTGCGCGGAATACTTTCAGGATTGTTTCCAAACTGTGACGTTTTGTTCTATTTAGCATGGCTTGAAAGGCAAATTGAAGAAATGCAGATTTTGGTTTCAGTGAATTAAGGTGTGTTGATTCTCCCCCTTTATCATCCAGCCAGCATCCGGGGTATTTATATTTGTTGGTCTTAATCAAGCAATGATTATGATTATCCATGAACCAGACACCTGTTTTATTTCTTTTTCTGCCAAACACTTCAGTGTTAGCTTTTTCTAAGATGTATTGCCATTGTGCTTCAACTACTGTGTTTGTGATCAGTCTTTGTAAACCCAATGCATGTTGACTGAGAAGGACTACATCGTCCACATAGAGCAGCAAAGCTATAGGTTGATTTGCATGATTTGGAGCATGGCTGTCACTTGAATCCAGTTCAGGCAGTAAATTGCAAATGTGCAGATTAAAATGGTAGGGGGCAACACACATCCTTATTTAACCCCATATTAGGTCTTAATTTTGCTGGAAATTATGTTATTGTTTCCCACTTTTACTCTGGCCCAGCTGTTAGGATACCGCAGTTGAATGCTATGCAATAATGGTGATAGAATTTGCCAGGCAGCAGAATTTGCCCAGAGCAGCTAGTGATTTAGATGGTTAAAGGCTTTGCTATAATACATAAAACAGCAGTAAATTGCTCTCTCTTGCTTATTTGTTTGGCGACAAACATCAGAATGGCCGCCAGGTTATCAGTAGTGCCGGGAAAAGATCTGAAGCCAGTTTGATTAAATGGCCTGGAGTTGGCCCAGACTTCGAGATCTTCCAGCAGGACAAAGGCAAAGTATTTGGCCTCAACATCCAAAAGAGCGATGAGAAGGTAACTGTCCGCAGCGGCCACCGGGCGTTTCTTATAGACTGGATCTAAAACCGAGCCTTGCCAAGAGGATGGGACTGAGTTAGTATCCACGCATATTCTGAAAGGCTTTTCCAGTGATTTAGACCAGAAGTTGTAAGTGTAAATGACACTGGGATGTCCTTAGGGCTGAGAGCCCCATCTGCTCTACTTTTCTGGATATGTTTTCTGATCCTTATAGCTTTAAAGGTTAAAGCAAAAGACTGAGGCCCATATTTATACTTTTTTAGCACCGCATTTGCGCCGCTTTTTAACGCAAAAGCGGCGCAAACTTACAAAATACAAAAGCGGCGCAAATGCGGCGCTAAAAAAGTATAAATATGGGCCTGACTTTGATCGAGGCCAGCCTCAAAGCTTGTATCCTGAATATTTAGCTTGCTGATGCTGGGTGGTGGTTTCATACATTTCATTAAGTCAACTTAGAGGGAACTAATATGAGTGACCGAATCTGCAGGGGAAACAGTATTCACATTTATATTTGCAGTCTCAGTCCCCCTGTGCAAGTGACTGATGATGAACTAGAACTATTTCAGATTTATATTTCGACAAATGAGGAAAAGTTGGGTTTGCAAATTTTCCTCATAATTTTGCTTAGCTTGCCACTACGTTTTTTTTAAAGAGCTGCATAGAACATTTATCTCTACCAACAGAGATGCATTCACAACCGAAGATTTAAATAATCCTGTCTCCTTATTAAGTGATCTTTTCTGGGCCATGAGCTCTTTTGTAAACCAGAGTTGCTTGAAAGTTGGCCATGGAGCTCTGGATGAAACATTAGGCAGTGGGCTGCTGCCCAACGAATGCAATAGCTGACTGAAGAGCTCCCAGTCACTGATCGTATGAAATGGGGCACTAAACTGATCAAGTAACACCGCTTTTCGAAGAGCTATTCTGTGGCTGCTTCTGTGCTCCATTTAACCCTTTTCTAGCTGTCTTTGCCTTCATTTGATTCATTGGACAGTAAATGAGGAAGCGCTCTATTAGAGGTCCTTACAAGCAGCCTCTGTGGCATGTAATCACTTTCACAGCGTGGAATAATAGACAAAGAAATTATGTCACTAAAAGGTGTAACAGAACTGAGTGAATAATATGAAAACAGGCAGTCTTCTCAGAAGTGTGTGTTGGACGCAATGGCTCGCATAGACATTCCTTCCAGGTCAGCCAAAGGGGTGTGGCCTATGGAATCGGATGTTTGATGCCTGAGTACTTGTGAAGGGATCAGCGGATCCACTTGCTGTATTGCGAGAAGGATTCTATAATAGATTTGAATTGAAATCTTCAGTCAGAAGTAAGTGAGCATAAGAACGTTTTAGCTTGATGTCTGAAATGAGTTGCACTAAATCATTGCCTTTTGGGATTTCCCTAGTGCTGTCAGGTGTATGTACACGCTTAACAGGAATAAGTGGTCCCTTGACGAATTTGGTTTTTGAATTCTTGATTGCAATACAAATAAAGTCTTTGTGGCCAGTGGGATACGCAATGGCTACATAATCCCAGTCAGTGGCTAGGTAGATGGAAAGGCCTCCCTTTGAGTGGCCTTTGAAGTGAAGTGAAATCTAGTGACTAGCAAAGAAAAACTCATAACCTTCCAAGGGGGTTTTGTGGTCTTCCCAGGATTCTTCAATGCATATGATGTCATTAGAGACTAGAAAGGACATGACGTCTTTGTCCATGCAAAGTTTATCTAACCATGTCACATACCAGGATACTAGGGACATCGCTGCATGTTTTTTCTTGATGTTTGGGCTTGATAAAAGATGGTTACTGACAATGGATCAGTTAGGTTGAGACTTGGCCAAGGATGAGGCCATCCATCCCTAATCCTCCTGATTCTTAGCAAAGATGGGGTTGGCAAGCTTGCTCCGTCTTCCGGCATGATTTTGATAAGTGATGGTCAAAGGCTGAGCTTTGAGAGTAACCGTTGATTGAAATGGGCCAATACCATTTTTTAGAAAAGACTGGGATCTACGCGTATTATCAGAAGTATGCAGAGCCTGGCTAGGGAGTTAAGCTCCTTCTTCAAGAAGATTTCTGGATAATGAACCTTTTTGGATAGGTGATGATAATTCCCAAATCTTCTAGGGTTCTCTGGTTCTCACAAATAGAATCAACTACATATTGTGATGTCCATGTTACTACAGTTGCTTCCTTATGGGAAAAAATATTACTGGCATTTAAATGAGGGCGATTTGGGTGCAAACAAAGTAGTTTAGAAATACTGCCATGATTCAGCACGTCTCCGCTTCTTCTTGATGTATATTCAGGATGCCAGATTGTTATCAGAGCTGAAGCACCTTGGGTTCTACAATTATTTGATAAGTTTGCGACGGGTGTTAAAAAGCCTGATGTTTCCAGCCTTTGTACATTAATGTTTTCTGCATGCACTTGGTGTGTTGTTATGGCCTCTGGTGCTATATTGTTCGGATATTACAATGGTGTAATTTCACCTCCGAAGGCCTGTGATGATGGTGGCCATGATACGCCAAGGTTTGCTTTTGACACATTGCTCAAATGCGGCCACACAGATTCTGTCTGAGGATACACTCCTGTAGTTACAAAGAGGGGTGAATGGATTCTTGTAAATGTGAGAGGGCAATTGTTACACTAGCTGGATCACTAGTGACAATCTGCTAGTCAAGGGCTTTTGGTCTTTGCCAGGATCTGCTAAGTTCAATAAGTGGCTGATCCATGCCGGGTGTAGAATCTGTTGCCATTAAAGTGGATTATTTTGAACAGCGGAAACAATTTTTAAGTCATACTAGCCTGTCTGGCAGCTCTTAAGATCTTGGCCTGTTTGTTATTTGGCTTTCCTAGTCGATTCCTTTTAGGTCTCAACAATTGATTGGGTGCAATTTCATTAGTTGAAACCGGTACCTTATTGTTTTTTTTTAATGAATTTATAAGAGTACAACGCTCCATAGGTCTGGCTGCTTTTGCTGTTGTTGTTTCGATACTTTCTATAGAATCAGAGGTATGGAGAGGGCAGTGAATTTCCGCTTGGCAAGTAATAACATTTTTTGATGTAGACTCCTGATTTTGCAAGACTAAAGAGGTGGACAAAGGTTTTGCTGGAGCTGGTTTGCATTGAGGCTCAGAGGTCATAGTCCCTTGCAGATTTATGTCAGAATGTTGGACTTTACGAACCTTTTTCAGCTCCTGTACTAGGTCTCCCACAATGGAGGGTAAGGCAATTAACTTATCCAGGAGTATGGCGCAGACCAATCTTGCATGTTAGTAGCTGATGGAACAGGGGATTTATTGACATTTGACGCTAATTTGCAGATGATGGAATTTTAGACGTTTGAAGCGAGAATCAATGGCCTGACGTGTATTGAGCCAGAGTCTCCAATAAAGAGATTTAAATAGAAAACTTGTTGGACTGGAATTCCAAGGCCATAGCTGTAGTATCTAATTTGTTGTTGCGATGCCCTGATGTCCAATGGGCAAGCTGCAACTCGGTCACAGACAGCCAAAGCAGTTTGAAAATCAAAGACAAGGGTTTGTTCTTGTATGCTCTGGTTGCTGTTATTTATTTGCTAGGAGGGGAGATAGAGCGATTCCCACTCCCCAGACATTTGCTGCTTCCTGTCTTACATATTAAAGTGGTTGTTGAGCACATGACAGTGCTAGTTGCTGTGTTGGGAGGTCTTTATCTGATGCAGCATTACTTGTATATGGATTGGAGCCTCCGGTAAGTCCACAGTTGATGATGGTAGCAAATGTGGAAATACAACAAATTTCTCTGATTGCTCAGATCCTTCGTAGATGTAGACTGTATAGTTAAATCTGTGTGCAAATTTGAGGGAGAGTTTTAATTTGTGATGGCTATATTTGTAGTAGTTTGCTTGTCTGGCGTATTAATCAGCTGATGTCCTGTGTCTAGAGAGTGACCAATGCCTTGTGGTGCTGACTGAGGGGATAGAGGAGCTGGTAGAGCTGAATTCAAAGCAGCCCATCCATCTTTCATGAAAGACAAGCTGGAAGGCATTTTGGGGCAGAGGTCGAACATATTTAAAAGTCGATTTAAAAGTGCAACAAGTAGGTGCAGGACTTTGCTTGAATTTGGTCATTGGCGGGCTGTCTCAGAGTCATTTCTGCCCTTCCTTTAACGTTGGGGAATCATCGGTTCTCCCCTAGTGCCTGACCTCATTTTGATAGTATTTGCACCCAAATGCGATAGTAAATCTGTAGGAATTAGTTATAATTTGTAGAGTCTTCAATGAGGCAGATACTAGAAGATGAAGGACGGTTAGAGAGATCCTAAGTTACAAATGCTGTTTTCCCTAAGGACGCAGCTCCAACGCCACTACCATGCTCGTCCAGGTCAGATCCCTGTGTTCCCTGCTCCGCGCTCAGCACTCAGCTCAGTCAGCTTAGTTGCTCCACTTGACCCTGCTTGTTCACTGTACTTACTCACCCCTCCTCCGATCCTCCCATGATCCTACACGGTCCTGCTTGATTCTGCTCACATAACTGCCCGAAAGCCTCTCCAAAGTGCACACTGCTACTGCAGCTTCCAGGCCGGCTGGCTGGGCTGTGATCCAGGGGGAGATGAAGTAGTGTAAGGACAGAACTTTAAGAAGGTTTCTGATGATAACAGTGCCCCTAAATCTCCAACTCACTTAGCAGATCAAATAGCCACGGAAACCCCACTTTATGAGTCACAAAGGTCAGTTCTGCATGATGCAATGTGACTCAAAGGGTGTCATTGTGGTGTCTATAAGAGCAAGGGATGAGCCCAAGCTGGTAAGAGGCTTCGTAAAAGTGATTTCTTAAGTAAAAAACACCTTAAATGTCCACCCACCAAGAAGGATACTTTCTTAAATTCTGGCTCTAATAGCGCCCCCTGCTGTTCACTGGGCTCCTGGGGTAAAGATGGCCGACCCCAATTCAAAACCTTCCTTCAAAAACTCTTAACACCAATACTGGACCTGTTAACAGCCCTACAGAGTATCTGTTAATACATCATCTATTATAGGATTGCAGTGTCATGAATAGGATTTTAGGGTAGAAGGACTCTTGGACTATTGAACTAATGATGCTACTTCTGGAGAACAACTTCTGGTTTCCACATTCAGCCATTCAACAGCCAGGCCGCTAATCTGAGTCTCTGAAATGCTCTGAAAGATAGCAGAGAGGCCCTCATTGGATAAGAGACTAGTGGATTCAGCCAAGTAGGACAGGAAACTAACTATAGAAGAGATGGATAACAAGGGTGACGGTCCCATCATAAGAACCTTGCTGCTTTCCTCTTGCACCTTCTGCAATACCTTCAGAATTAGGGGAATTGGGGGGGAGTCATAAAAGGTCCTTCTGGCCATGCAAACAACATTGTGTTGATTTTCCAAGCCTTCTGAGATGGCATAATCGTGCAGAATCTGTCAAAGCTGTCAAATTCTGCTTTCCCCATAAGCAAATTGCTTGTACCAGTATGTTCAAAGAATTAACCCACAGCTCCTTTGATGATTTTTGTAGCTCATTACAATCTTGTCTGTTCTTCTCTGAACCCTCCGATTTCATGGGGCAAAACCGAGTAGAGTAGTTGTACCGATTTGATCTCCGTCCAATTGGAAAATGCCCTCTTTTCCTGTTCTGACCACTGTTCCTAAATTGAATTCTCCTCCAGGACAGCTCGCCAGCCTACCAGGATGGCATCTGTTCCAACTCTGGTTTGGCATATTTTGAAAGGGGATCTCCTCTGCAAATTCCCCTCCTGTAGCTACTACTGCATCTCCTGACAAACATGGGAATCTTTGGAGGCTTGCTGATTGATAGAAATGGGTTCTTTGGTTTACAGTCAGGTTACCCCCTGTTCAAGCAAGGACCCTCACTCTAGTCAGGGTAAAAGAGAATCACCCTCAGCTAACCCCTGCTTACCCCCTTGGTAGCTTGGCAGAGCAGTAGGCTTAACTTCAGAGTGTTAGGTGTAAAGTATTTGTACCAAAACACACAGTAACTTAATGAAAACACTACAAAATGACACAAGACCAGTTTAGAAAAATAGGAAATATTTATCTAAACAAAACAAGACCAAAACGACAAAAATCCGACATACACAAGTCAAGTTATGAATTTCTAAAGATTAAACTCAAACATAGCGCTTAGAAACACCAAATGCTTCGATGAGGTGTTAACACGGCGTCATGATGGAGTCGTTCCCAACAAGCCGACACCTTTGGCGCCAGACAATGAGTAGCGTAGACCCCCATGTACAGTACCTTTGGTGAAGAGTGAAAGCAAGTCGATGCGCGAAGTCGGGGATCGCGGTGTCTGTGCGAAACGTTGAATCCGTGCACTTAGAGCGGCGTCGGTCACGACGTGGTGCAGCGACTTCCACAGAGTCGCGGACTTCAGTGGGGCTGCAGCGGCGTGGGGTCTGCGAAGGTCGTCGCGTTCCAGCGAAGATCACGGAGTCGGTTGCAGGCGGCATCACCGGATTCAGCAGCGGTGGCAGTCCAAAGTCGCCCGAAGTCGATTTCCTTGGATTTCCACCAGCTTTCCTTTCAAGGGCCCAGGGACTGGATAGGGCACCACTTGTCAGAGCAGGAGTCTCTCCAGAGACTCCAGGTGCTGGCAGAGAAAAGTCTTTGCTGTCCCTGAGACTTCAAACAACAGGAGGCAAGCTCTCAATCAAGCCCTTGGAGATTTCTTCAGAAGATGGAAGGCACACAAAGTCCAGTCTTTGCCCTCATACTCTGGCAGAAGCAGCAACTGCAGGATAGCTCCACAAAGCACAGTCACAGGCAGGGCAGCACTTCTCCTCAGCTCTTCAGCTCTTCTCCAGGCAGAGGTTCCTCTTGTTTCCAGAAGTGTTCTAATGTCTGTAGTTTTGGATACCCTTCTTATACCCAATTTCTCCTTTGAAGTAGGCCTACTTCAAAGTAAAGTCTCTTTTGAATGTGAAATCCTGTCTTTCCCAGGCCAGGCCCCAGACACTCACCAGGGGGTCGGCGACGACATTGTGTGAGGACAGGCACAGCCCTTTCAGGTGTAAGTGGCCACTCCTCCGCTCCCTCCTAGCACAGATGGCTCATCAGGGAAAGTAGACAACACCCCAGCTCCCTTTGTGTCACTGTCTAGTGTGAGGTGCAACCAGCCCAACTGTCAAACTGACTTAGACAGGGAATCCACAAACAGGCAGAGTCACAAAAATGGTATAAGCAAGAAAATGCTCACTTTCTAAAAGTGGCATTTTCAAACACAAAATCTTAAAATCAACTTTACTAAAAAGATGTATTTTTAAATTGTGAGCTCAGAGACCCCAAACTCCACATGTCCATCCGCTCCTAAAGGGAATCTACACTTTAATCAGATTTAAAGGTAGCCCCCATGTTAACCTATGAGAGGGACAGGCCTTGCAACAGTGAAAAACGAATGTAGCAATATTTCACTGTCAGGACATATAAAACACATTACTAAATGTCCCACCTTAACCATACACTGCACCCTGCCCTTGGGGCTACCTAGGGCCTACCTTAGGGGTGCCTTACATGTAAGAAAAGGGAAGGTTTGAACCTGGCAAGTGGGTACACTTGCCAAGTCGAATTTACAGTTAAAACTGCACACACAGACACTGCAGTGGCAGGTCTGAGACATGATTACAGAGCTACTTATGTGGGTGGCACAACCAGTGCTGCAGGCCCACTAGTAGTATTTGATTTACAGGCCCTGGCACCTCTAGTGCACTTTACTAGGGACTTACTAGTATATCAAATATGCCAATCATGGATAAACCAATCACATCTAATTTACAGAGAGCATATGCACTTTAGCACTGGGTAGCAGTGATAAAGTGCTTAGAGTTCAAAAGCCAACAGCAACAGGTCAGAAACAATTAGGAGGCAGGAGGCAAAAAGATTGGGATGACCCTGCATAAGCAAAAAAGTCCAACACTGATCATACCTTTCTGACCCTGAGACCTACCTGGTAGCTGATGATTTATCAGAGGACACAAATGTAGCCTGGCCCAGGGGAGAATCATGATTGTCATTTCCATCAACCTCAACCATTTTCTGGCAGAAGCCGATTAATTCATCAACAGTTTTGTCAAGTCCTGTCTTCGTCTTTGAATTCTCATGAGATTTTAAAAAATCTTTCCTTCTTCAGTAGAATTGTCCTCCAATGAACTGCAGTTTTGGCGAATGCTCCAGATAAGACTTTATTGTGAATTCAAAGTATTCCATGATGCTTTATCACTTTTCTTACCTTATTGATGTCTTCCTTTACCTTAGAAAGAGCAGAGGAACAAATTAGCCAATCATCAAGGTGTGAGAACAGTGGAATGGATTCTACTAAGGGAGCCATCTCTGTAGTGAATACCTGGAAGAGGAGTATAAGCTAAAAGCAAAAGTCTGAAATTGGTAATGACTTTGACCCACCCAAGTCTTCAGGCACCTTTGAGAAGATGGATGTACTGGTACATGCAGGGAAGCATCCTGGAGATCAATGGATTCCAAAACGTCTTCCTCATTCATGAAAGGAACAGTCAATTTCAGAGATGTCATTTTGGATTTTATGTGGGGGACAAAAGTGTTGACAAACTCGAGATCCAAGACCAGTCTGCATTCTCCTGTGACTTTTCTGACCAAAAACAAAATAGAATACCTTCCTCTTCCTTTTTGATAAAAGGGAACTTGTAGTATGACTTTTTGGGATAATATTTTCTCTGTTCCACTCTGTAAAGCCTCTCACTTTTCCGTGTTGGCTGGAAGGGGAGTAACACAGAAGTATTTGAGAAGAAGATACTTGAATTCTATATCTTTCTCAGATCACCTGGAGGACCCAATTATTTTGAATTGTACACTCTCATTCCTTCAGATAATACTTTGGTTTTCCTGGAAGATCTAGACATAGCCCATCATAGTCCAGTTTTTGGACTCTGATTTCCTGTTCCGGGTTGATGGGTTAAAAAGAAAGGTACTGGCCCCGTCCCCTCCTTTGAAAGGGCTTATTTCATCCTCTGGGCTGAAAGGACGGCAAATCTATATGGAATCCTAAATATCTTCCTCAAGAGATGTGTTTTATTGGGCTAATAATTTCTTATCTTCAATCAGTTTTTTTTATCAAACTAGCCTACTGATCCCCAAATAATTTCGGCCCAGAAAAAGGAATTTTCATCAACATATTTTTCTGACAGGCATCTGCCTTTCATGGTCTCATTTGTCACTGGCAGTGGGCTGCCACTGATAAACTTGCTGAGGATGAAGCAGCACTAAGGGTGTCAAAGAAAATGCCTGATAAGATCCGTACTTGCTGCTCCATAATTGCTAATGTTGGAGTTACGTCTGCCTTCTGATTGAACATTTTAGCTAGGGTTGAAAATCTTTCATAAGGGATTGCACAGTATAACACGCATAGGACTCTGCCTTTAGAGAAAAATTTAAGACTGCATAAGCCCTCTACAATGACAGATCCACTCTCTTACCAGTAGGATCAGATGGTGGGGCATCCTCTGAAACAATACTCACAAAGTGGCAACTAGGCTTAGGAAGAAGGGGGAGGGCAAAAGGGGAAGACCACCAGTAAAGTCACCTTCTAGTCTCCAAACAAAATTGGAGTAGACGCCTCCCCCCCTAATAGTGGCATGTTTCATCGTCAGCGGCTAGCCACATCCCGGTAGGATGATACCACCAGGGCAGACTCAACCAGAGCTGGGAGTTCTTTGATAAAGTATCTTACTGGATAGAAGCAGAGATCCAGAAAAAAGTATTAAAGATACCTCCTAGTATATTCAAATGAGTTCCCTTTCAAAAGCATTGTAATATAACAATGTCTAAAAGAATTGTTGTAATGTTGCAATTTTCAAAAATGATTATGACATTACACAGTTATTTCAACAGTAGGCCAATTGTCAAGGGGTGATCCCCTTAGTCTTGCTTGAATAATGGACTTATAATTAGGAGGCAGCCCTCTTAATCTTAGGGAGGAGCGTCAGTGCTGATCCATTACTTATAGTCGAATCATAAATTCACATCACAGTTATAAGCAATTGATACCATTGCAGATGGGTAGGGGAGGCGTTGGTCACATATTCTCTTGTTTTGATGCTGTTGCTAATTCTTATAGTAATATGACCAAACTTCTTCTCAAAACACTTGGATCCAGTCTAAAAAAATAGGACTGGGGTTCATAGATATTATATATTAAAGTTGCTATTCACTCAAGGCAGTAACATGGGGAAACAAACATTATTGTATATTGCACTTTTATTAGAAAAGCTACCCAGTTTTACGGCCCAGCATATGGACAATATATCCTGTTTTCTTTGTCTAAACAGCAAGAATTAAAGCTTCCACCAAGGTTCAATAATGCATGATTATAAGTTCTGGTGTTATAATTGAAATCATAAATTTGCAAAAAGGACATGTAAGATGTTTCATACCCAGAACTCGTCGGCATAGCTCCAGACAAAATTTGGGAAGTTACTAAGGTGTTATAAACATGAATGCAGCTTCCCTTATTGGAAAGCACCAGTAGATCTGATTCAAAGCTCTCACCAAGGAAACATAATTATATGTTGCCGGCCTCATACTAAAAGAGTTTTTCCAATACCAAGGACCCGGGTTGTTTGTCAACATATACGAAAAGCGGACTTACTTTGTCATGGTCTGGTCACCGCAGATCATAACTACGTTGCCACTGCAGACCGTCGAAGGGCAGCCTCAGGAAGCCCCAAGGCTGTTTAAAAACACTGTAGTGGGCTGAATCGGTAGCGACGAGTGACGCGCAAGAGCGGCGACCACCGGGGATCTTGGAACATGTAGCCTCAAGAAGTTTATTTCAAAAGCAGTTAGGGAATGTTTAAACTATACTTGAATGTATTTCTTATGTCCTAGTTCTTTCCAATTGGAGTGCTACGTTGTTTCTTTCCTATGTAGCCCACTTTTCAGGGGAGAGTGTGCTTTTTTCTACCTACTCCTAGTGGTGCTTATCACTCTTACTATTGCTAAATCTTCAGTAGTGAGTTTTGTGTCTTGCTGTGGTTGATAAACTCACAGTTATTAGCCTTAGTGGATAATTATTGCCTATATGAACAAGCCTTTTATTAAAAAGAAAAGGGGAGAATAGCACGTTGTTAGAGGTTAGTTATAGACAGGCACATGTCGGTTATGGAAGTGTTGCCTCAGACTCAGGGAAACTACTCTGATTTCACTCAAAATATCGACGAAGATGCAGAATTCGTCTTTGGTCACTATAATGTTTTTTCTTCTTTTAATCCCTCATGGAGAATAGTATGAATAAGCATAATAGAGATACTCCTGGCTGTTAATTATTACAAGGATGCATGGGGTACATGTCACAAGTACATATGAACCATATTCACATTTATTTCCACTACAGAAATCATTTACTGCTTAAATAGGTCTGGGTGATTTCATCATTAAGACCCAGGTTCATACTAGATAGTCTGTAAATCTATCCTAGTTCGTACTTAAAAAGTTGCTGTTCTGTAGATGTTTAAATGTCCTCAATGATTTACCATGTAAAGTCATCTTCATAATGGCCAGTGGCCACAAAATGGTGCATAAGATTAGTGATTGTCTTTTTGCACCTGAATGTGGTCCTGATGCTTACTCTGTTTTTCTTTAACATCATGCCAATATTATAAGCCACAAGAGCAGATCAGTTGATATACATAATGTGTACTCTCACAATTTGTATGATGTTTCAGGACCGATGGTGTCTTTACACCAAGATCCAATTCCTTGGTTTTTTTGGTACACGGACAAATGTTGCAGAGCCCACATAGGAAGTGGCCTATGACTGGAGGGCGTTTTCATAATGTATGTATAGTTGGTTTTTGAATGTTCAATTCCTTTGGTCTTGTTTGCACTAGAGGATCCCTCAAAGAATTTCCCTTTCTGAGGGTAAACACAGTTTCTCAAAACCTAAAGTTCCTGGGTTCAAAATCTTCCAGTGCCTCAGAACTATTTTTTTTATCTGTTTTGAATTTGTGCCGAAAATGGTGAGACATATCATGTGGTCATTCTTTGGTTTTGCAAATGTTTGAAGAAGCAGACCTCTGGAACTGTTGCAATTTTTTGACTTATTTGAATAAATAATACGGATACAGGTTTGCCTCTAGTCGTGAGACCAAAGTTTAGCATGTTTGTCATAATCGCATTTGTCTGTACAGTTTCTGCGTAGTCTCAGAAATTATCCTTCTAGTAGGTTGTCCCACAAGGCTTTTGGATGGAAGCTGTCATACCTCAGTAGGTTATTACAGTCTGTTGGTATGTAATAGACTTCAGATTGTAGTGTAGTGCCTCTGGCCCAAATCCTCAGGTCCAAAAAGGTAATTGATTCTTTATTGGCTGTAATCGTAAAGCGCAAGAACATGTCCTTGGAGTTCAGCCACTCTACAAACTCCAGAGCCTGCCCATCGCTACCCCACTAGATGAAGAAAACGTCATCTATAAATCATTTTCAAACCCGAAGGTTGGTACTGGAGGGATTGGTGTTCTTATAGATGTGTTTTTTTCCGAAGTCATGAACATACAGACACACTATACTGGGGCAGATTTACTGCCCATCGATGTTCAGTGGGTCTGCAGGTAGAAATGGTTTTCAAACTAGAAGCAAGTTCTGGTCAATGCCATGTGGACACAACCCAGAAAAAAATCCTTTGGCGTGATGGAGTCCCATGCTGTTTCATTCAACAAGGATTCCAGAACCTTAAATGAGGCTTCCTGGGGAATGCTTGTATATAAAGCCTCAACACTCAGAGTCGCTAATAGATCTGTGTCTAGTACAAACTTAATATCCAGTAGCATGTACAGGATATCTTTTGTGTTTTTACATAGGACAGCATCTGGGTAATTAAAGGTCTAAGGAAATGATCTGTGAATTTTGATAGGGGTTCCAGAAGCAAACCTAGCCCAGAGACAATGGGTCTACCTAGTGGTGGAAATACACCCTTATGAATCCTTCCAGTAGAAAGTGAGCTTCTTTGCTGGTTATCCATCCGTTGTCTTCTGCCTCTTTTGCCATAAATTGTGTGTCACCTAGGATGTCTTTGGTAGGGTTTGTATCTAGTATTTTGTAGCTTGTGTGATCTTGAAGATGTCTTAACCATTCGACCTGGAACATTTCTTTTGGGAGTATCACTATTGCCCCGCCTTTATCCCCACATTTTATAATGATGGAGTTAATTGATCTATTTCTCTTACTGCTTGCAATTCCGCATTGGTCAATGGGCAGTGTTAGTTCTCAAAGTATCAATGTCATGTGCCTCCGCTTTCTCAAAAGCCAACACTTTTTGGGACATGGCACTGGTAGGTGAAAAGAAACAGGATTTATTCTGAAGGCAGTTGTTTGTATCTTCCTCTGCAGTAATGGCTGGTTGTGCTCTAAAGAAGACAGCTAAACAAATACGGTGAAAACATTCCATCAATTCCTTTCTCAAACCGAATACATCAGCTTTTTCGGGTGGGTACGACCCCCAAAGCTTTCTGTAAGATCCTCATTTGGGTGTCTGTGAAAGTGTGACTACTCCTGTGCCATCTTGCTGGTTCCTGGTTGGGGATCGATATCTTGGTCCCTTTGGAGGTTGTGATGTCACTGTACCTTTTGCCCTCTTTTTCCTCCCCTTCCTCAGTTTTGGCCTCCCAATAAAAATGGTGGCAGTGGTTGCCACGGGTAGCTGTATTGGAGAAGCTGAAAGGGGTATTGGATTTGAGGACTCCATCCAATCTGGGGTGGGAACTGTAGAGGTTGTGAAAAAGTACCTCTACTACTCTGTGGGTGTTTGCCCTATCTTCTTGTTTAGTACCCTGAGTATCCAATCCTGACATTCCTCAGTACACGTTTACTCTGGAAGGTTATTAGTTAAAAAAATGCATTTGGTATCTTTTAGACAAAAAACATGGAGAAGTATGCCTGTCCACTTCCTTCCATATTCACCCAAAACCCTTCTTAATGTCACTGTGAAAGGCTCTTTTTTGAAGTAATGAAAACAAAAATATTCACACTCTTCTAGGATAGAGGGGTCTGGAAATATCGTGTTCATTCTAATATGTTCCCACACTTCTATAATTTGGGTGCCTTGTATGAATCTGATATCCACTTCTATAGCAGGATCATCAGGCTCATTAGACTCTATACGAGCTGTTTAAGGAAACGGAGTGCCTTCTCTTGGCTTAACAGCAGCTGTCACTGCTTTTTGTATTATAGTGTGTAAATCGGCCATAGTAGGAACTGCCAGTCAACTCCTCATCAGCTGTATAACCCTCCTCAACACGGTGCCTCTTCTAAGTGCATTTCTAGATCCCATCTTGCTCAAATGCTGCTAAAACACAACCTGCTTGCTCTGGGAATCTTGGTTTAAGTAAGAAGGCCTTGGCTAAGTAGTATCCAATCAGCACACTGTATGGAAAGATTAGTATATCCTGGTATTAGCATTTACAGGTAATTGAGTGTGGGGATACTTACTTGCCTGATGCAGAGTAGAAAGAGACCAAGACCCCTGGTCCCAACTGCTCCATGTGAGGTGCAGAGATCCTCTTTTGCATATGGTTAGTCCTCTTCTGTAATTGGGCACACAACGTGATAAAACAATAGGTAACTCAGTTATGGGTTTTCCCAAAAGTTTACGATAATGAGTGAAGCTTTCCATCATTTTTTTCTGGCTTTACACGTGCAGGTGGCAGGTTTAGACTATGTATGTGAAATGCTTTATGTTGGTTTTGTGGAAACAGAAATTGGAAAATGTTGACCTTTTCGAAGACTGTCCAGGTTGACCAACTCCACCAGAGGTGTGTTTTGAGCACCTGGAAGTTCCACAGGAAATCCGGATGCACTGATTTATATTTGCTCCTCTCATTGCCCGGCTTCTAGCCCTAAATAAGAATGTGGAAACCTCTTTTCACCTTCCTCGCTGCTGGAAGTCCTTCTCTAGGACTTCTGACCCATGGGATGGGCAAAGTGGGGTCTTGCCAGGTCACAGTAAACCTGCAGCTGTCTTGCATAGCAGATGGAACATTCCCACTGCAGCACAGGACCCTTTATTGCTTGTTTCCTTTAAATAGTCAAATTTTCATCTAGCGAAGCAAACTTTTATTTGTTAAAAAAAAAGAGTCCAAAGTTACAAGCTATCAGGTTCCACATCTTTGCATAGACCCAATTATGGTGGGACCCTTGCTCGCTGTGCTTAGAGGCTCGGGGTACTCCATATGTGAGATTTTCTCTTGCGATGCACATGTGACCTATAAATCAGGCCTGATAGATTCTTTTGGGACAGGATTAGGCAAATTTGTGTATAATTAGTACCCTCATGTAGTGACGACTAGCTAAAAGGATAAGACACATAGTAGTCTTAAGATAGTGCCAGACTCTTGGAACTGTCTCCACAAGCTGTTCATCACTTATTTTCTTCCCGGTTCTATAATCATTCATTGATCATTTCACTTTTGTTATTGTAGTTGTTTCCCCGGATTGAACTCTTAAAGGAGCATATAGAACTTTGTGATAGTGCTAGGCCAGGTACAAATTTTGCAACTTTCGATTAAGACCCAGGAATTTACCACCAGGTTTAAATTGGTGGTACGTGGATATGTGAACTGTAAAAAATAAAGTGTTAATGTGCAGAAAGTTGGCATGGAAACGTATGCACATATTACACCACCCTGATACAAGATAGCTCAGTGAGTTGAACTCTCAATGTGCTGCCACATGTGATCTGTAGGTTACGAGTGTGTTTATTTATTTATGTGAGTTTATATGGCACAGACTTTACCGGAAGGTGTTAGAGCACTTTAACATAGGATAAGCATATTATATTACGCAGTATGGAGTAGGGGGAATTAAATTAGTACGGGGTGCCGAGAAGAGCTATTAGATGATCTATCTTTCCAAAGAAAAGGGCTTTCCGGTGGGATCCGAGGATGAATTTGAACATAGACAGTGAGGTTATACTATGTAGACCTCCAAATAGAGAGTTCCACACTCTGGTAGCACTTCCAGATAAGGATCGAGCCATACACTGTTCCTTCCAGAAGCAGGGAGTTCTAGAGACAATGTTTCAGGACCACCTGGCCTCCTGCTCTCAGCAGATGTCTTTAGCTTTGGCGCTAATTATTGTAGAGTTGAGTTTTAGTGCCTTGTGAGTGATGCAGGGTGATTCGTGTATAACTTTAGCTTCGGTGGGAAGTTTGAATTCCAACAGGGCTAACTCAGTCTTACATCTTTCTGAGCTCAGTAAAGTGGGCACTGGTAAATGAGGTACCAGCAACACCAGATGTACGAAGCGCCACTTTAAAAACGAGTTATTACTTTTTTTTCACTCCATGACTGCTAATCTGAGAAATTTGAGTGCGATCTGCCTCAGGTTGTTTTTCCTCCAGCTAGTACCAGCCTCCACTCAAAACACGCAGAGATTTAAATGGCGGCATTAGCCGCGCCATACGCGGTTCCTTCCATGTGAGGAGGCACGCGCTGCACGAGTCCCCTGTAGAATGGGTTCCTCTTTGAGAAATCGGATGGGGGTGGTGAGGTTCTGTCCTGATTTCTTGCAAGGCCTCCATCGTTTCCAGGGTGCTGCTGGGCTTAGTGCGGCAGGTAATGTGTTAAGTTTTGAGTAAAAGCCACCTCGGCCTCTGGGTCCAGAACAAACCTTCCCACCGTAAGAATGATAAAGCGAGGCGGCAAACGGGCCGACAGGGGCGATTTCTCTTGCTGGCGCTGCGCTTCCACTTAAAGGCCAGCCGAGATAATCCTGCCTTATAGCCGCGCCGGCCAAATTAAACGACATTCTGCGCATCCGTGTGAGCAAACACTGCTTATAAATACATATAGAGTGCCCATGTCGGAGGCCCAGCGAGGGTGGGGCAGAGGCTGCTGTAAGTAACCTGTGAGGAGCATCGGTAGAGCTGTTGTGTATCCCCGTGCTCGTGCGGAGAGCGGAAGGCTGTAATAATAGAGGTCCTGGGAGATTTGGGCGCCAAGTTCGTTGCTGGCGTGTCTGCAGACGCTGCAGGTCACGAGTGACGTACAACCGTAAGGCTATGTCCCAGTACTCAAGCTTGGCCCATGGAGGAGGGAGGAGGGTCCAGTTGAGGTGACCTGCAAGAGCGCTAGTTGAGTCCCATAGCGGATGGCATCTCAGAGATGCCGCAATAAAGGTCTGGGGTGCACCTGCAGAGATGTACATGAGCAATTACGTTACCTCAATTCTGTGACAAGATCGAAAAACTAGGCAACATGTGGCTGTATCTTAGTAGTCGCCTTAAGAAAACGGATACAAAGGAGGATCCGAAGGTTATGCAAAAAAGTTTTTTAATGAAACAGATTCAGCAGGGTCTACAGCCATTGTTTTAACAACCCCGCCCCTCTTAGCTTCTACTGTAAAACAGTTTGTGTAAAGAGGTGTGCCTCTTTTATCCTGTATACACATTGTACGTTTTAGATTTGGTCTTCAGAATTGGCTTTTCTCTGTGTACATGCTTGGAGCCTCTGAAAGCAGTTCTTGCCATTAAGAACCACCCTGCGGAACAGTATGGCACATTACGTATATGTATGATTTCATTTTTTCATTAAACGTTGTTTTAAGATTCTCGACATCACACCTTAAAAGTGAAGAAAATGCTTAGGGTTTTTCTGCATTTTATGTGTCCTCTTGAAAAATCTGCTGTTTTGAGAACATTGTGTTGTAGCATAAATTTGCACGAATGAGCAAAATATGTTTAAAGCTTACAGGGTAACATTATTTCCACCTTGAATTAATTATATGTAAGTATGTATTAACGTTTTTTCATACTGAAGAGTAAAGCCATTTCTTAGTCCACGAGTTGGAGCCATCAGTACCAACTGGGCAAAAGCTTTCACCCATTGGTTCCTATTTAATAGCATGATCACAGTAATCAACAACTGAATAATGCCCAGTCAACTATTGCAAAGTGTCTAACTCTAATTTGCCTTGTGTATATCACATTGTTAGAAACCCTTGAACCATACCAGCTACAATCATATCTTTTATTGAAATCTGGATATTATACAGCAGACATTGAAAGTTGTGGCAAGTGTGACTTATGTATCATTGTACAGAACACACTGAAGACGCAAAATTGCATAATTCCAAAGCCTTAATAATATATCTCATTACCTTACATAATCATAATTAAGAATCTGTGTGATGTAAATTTCTAAAAAGTTTTAATTTTCACCTAGAAGTGGCAAAGAAAAAAAAACATTGCAAGCATAAAAGATGCATCTTACCACAACCACACAGATCTTTAAATTTGCAGATGTAATTTGAGCAGTATGATGTTTTGGACTAGAGACAGCCTGTTCTTTGCCTGTGGTATGGGGATGGTCAGCAGGGTGAACACAGAGAGGGTGTTAACGGTAACAACTTTGCCGGAGCTTGGGAAATCTGCCCAGGAGACTGTTTCAATAAATATATTTGAATAGGACATTGGATTTGGTAAAGTCCTTGGTCGAGTGGAATGCGAAGTGATGGTGGATTATGAATATGTTGAGGAGAGAGATGTGGCCATCTGATGTAGTTGAAGCGACGAGGCATACTGCTTAATTATACCTTATGTTTCCCGAGGAGATGAGTACATTGAAAGAGACAGGTTTGCAGGAGTGTTGGACAATGGTTAGACAGAGTTATGTCTGGCATCTGCTTGAAGGAGTACACATAGAGTAATAGTCCAGAATGTTTGGTTGGTGGTTAGTGAAGGTTGCACAGGAGGAGAATACCAGAATGACACAACTGAAAATGTGGGTAGAGAAGTTAAGCCCTGAGATTAAGCTATCAAGAGAAGAAGAAATATAAACCTGAAGAGAAGGGGGCACAGGCTCATCCTTTGGGAAAGTGTGGTGCTGAAGGCTAGCACATTAAGAAGGAGTCAGGACTAGAGGCATTTGAACTAGAGAACCATGCTGCTTCACCAATTTCCATACTTTTTTAAAAGTTTGCTTCCTAGGCACAGTACGAGGCTGACAAATTTAAAGAAAATCCAGCTTCTGCCTCTCCTAGTGTCCCACCAGTCTTCTTTTCTGGTGTGATCAACCAGCAGCATTCCCTACCCACCAGGCGGCGTCCTGCTACCTAGGGAAGAACTTCAAGTGGGCAGGCAATACTGCAGCTCGACTAAGGGTAGCCCTGGGTGGTAGCATGGAAGACTGGGAGCCCATTCTCTGCAGCCTTACATCCCGTCATGATCAGGAGCAACATGTGGCGGCAGGGAGACAGGCAAGCTTAAATTCACCTTGTTGGTGTCAGGGTACATTAGGAAATCTTTGTACATTTTCTCAAACAGCAAAGTTTTGCAACTTCGCTTTATGTTACCAAACTTAAAAAGTCTCTCAACCCTAGTGAAGACACAATTTAGAGAGATATGAGAAGCATAGTGTACAGGGACAGACAGTCAATTGGAGTCTGAAGTCTTAAGGACCATGGGACAATCAGCAATTGTGGACAATGATGCTAGACAACAGTTTTTAAACAAGGTTATAGGTCAGGACTTGGTGATGTGTTGCAGATCTGTGTGGGTGCCCAGCACATGGGCAGTGGTGAGTTATAGGCCATGACTGAAGTGTACTGGCAGTGTCTGGGGGTCGATCTCCAGAGTTGTAGGGATTCATGTTAGTTTTGAGTTTGGTGCACTGGCAGAGCAGTGCATGCACACCAGAACTGTTGTGCACTTCTGGAGCTGTGTTTGTGGAAGTACCAGGTGGTGAATTGGTTTTGGGGCTGCAGCTTACCACCAGAGCCGTCTGCGGGATCACAGGGCTGGAGTAGAGGTGTTGCTGCAGGGGCAGCTTGTGGTGATCAGGCAGAGCTGCCCACTGGGTTTCAAGAGTTTAGTAGCAAGGGGTTGGCAAGTCACGACTATTGCACTTTGGAAGGAGCAGAGAGTAGCGTCCAGGACTGGAGTAGCAGACAATGCTGCTTCTTAGAAATAGGGCGCTCTAGCAGAAAAGCGCTGTTGTCCCTAGAACAGACTGGCAGGTGGTGCTGCAGGTCGGGATTGAGCTGCTTCTGCAACGCGGCATCTAGTACTCCTAACAAGTTGGTGATGCTACAGATCAGAAAGATATGCTCACGTGGCGCCAGGTTTGAAGGAATAGGGTGGCAGGGCATGTGAGGATTGAGTTGCACTCTCAGAACTGTGTGTGGCCCAACTAGCAGAAAGTGTCATATGTCAGAATCACTCAAGTTCTTTGCTCTAGTGTTTTTATAACCTGCCCTCGGTGCCTGGGTTTGAATCATGAATCCAGTCAAACATTCAGATCTCTTATCCTTGATTCCTCATCTGGAAAGGAGACAGCGGGCATATTTCCAGCATCGGAAGAGGGAAACTCCTCTTGATTTAAGCCACGCCTGACAGTTTTATGATTCCACCCTCGAGTGCGCTGAGACAGCCGCGGTAACTTTTCCGCATCATTTGAGCGGATCCTGATAAGCTGCCATTGAATCCCTGGTCCCAGAGGCAAACCCTCTGAGAGCCAGTACATCATGCCTAGTGTCTGTCCTTCTAAATAATGTGCACGCGGCGAGCTCGCGCCTGACGGTGCCCGTCAGCGTCGAGTCATATCTGACGGGGCGTCATTAAATTGCCGCCAGTGATTATTGCACGCAGCGCCGGCACCAATGGTGGCAGAAGAAGAGCGGGGGTGTTAATCTAACTACAGGACAGGGCGTGGGCCACTGGTGAACTTTCAGACAGGTGGGGTATACATTAAACGAAGTGAGTGAAGCCAGACCTTGCGCACTCAAGGTGGTTTTAAGATAATTTATCACTACCAAAAAAAAAGCATTGGCAATGCCACTCGGTCTCGGCAATTCGAGAGCTATTGGCGCTGTTAATGCCAATGTCTTTTAGCCATGTGTTATAGAGTGGACACTGCAGGACACCTAGCTGGGGAAGGGGCAACCCCTCAACTAGTATTGGCAGGACTTACCCTCATCTTGATCGTAAGGAATGGTGTTGAACATAGGCATGTCTACCCTCGAGCTTTACATTCGGTGACCACCTCCTAAAGTCACTATCGGCTCAGAATTTCAGTGGACAGTCCATTATCTCTTCTTTATCGAACGTCTTTTGTCCCGTAATTACTGAGAAAAAGGGCCAAAGCTTATGGCAACTAGGTGCCCACAGTCAATTAAATAGGCAGAAACATAATCTTCTTTGGCCTATGGAAGTGTGGTGATCTTGGATTCGTTTGGAAGCTTTTTTTTCCATTGTATTGCCCTGTATTATTTTGATTTTGATTTTTCCATTGTTCAGAGTTTATTAACTGCTCTGCAAGAAAAGAGGACTTGTTGCTCTCAGTCAAGACGTTTATAAATACCTGTTATCCTGATTGGTTATTTATTGGTGACATATTTTCTGTAGTTTTCCCAGCTAGGAACGCTGGGAGTTGTAGTTTTTTCTTGGCTGCTGTTTCAATTAAAGCAAGAGAAGATAGCATAATAGGAGCCTTCTTGTTGTGTAATAAAATCCAGAACACTAGGTTTGCGTAAGATTATACTCCACATGAAAATGCCCCAACCTTATAATTACACTCATATTTCACTTAACCAATGTTAAGCAATAATATTGCTGGATTATATTTTCTTTTTAAAGTATACGTTTTAATTTTCATATTAATAACCCTAATATTTTTTCATGTGATAGAAATTCAGAACAGCCTGCAAAGCTCTTCTGTAATAATGAAAGGCAGAAATTTAGACAATGCTAAACAGAGACAGCATTCATCAATTTCCAGGCCAAAATGAATTTGCAATTAGGTTAAACATGGAAAAATCTACTTGCTACAAAATTCAATTGAACCACATCGCAAATTCAATGTTTCTTTAAAGAAAAACTATTTAACCAGCTTGCGTAGTCGGTCAATTCATTGTGCATAGCTGTTATTTGGTGACTGGATGCAGGCCATGCTGTGAGTAGCCTCTGCAACAGCTGCTTTTGCAGAGTTCGATTTGCATACAGGGGAGACAGGCATGTCTTTTCAGCATCTGAGTATGGTGGCGTGAGCTAAAACTGAGCCTTGCTCAAAATAATCCTGTTTGGTATTAGAATCAAAAAGAATTTTAATCTTGGCTCTTTCCCAACATCCTGGCGTGTCCTACATCCAGCCAGTTAGGCAATCTTATAGGAGCTGGATAGGTCTACCTTCAAAAACATAAAAAATGCAAAACCCATTGGAATCGGCAGGCCAGCAGTAACTCACTTGGAGCTAATTCCGTGCAGGGATGAGGCTGGGGTAAACAACACAAAGAATGTGTGTGTGTTTCTCCAACTCCTGTGTATTTCCGTCGCTTGGGACTGCCCTGCTCAGAAAGATAAGATAGCCCACCTGCATTCGAGCTGAAACCCGAATGGCCTAATAGATCAGACCTGTGCTGTGCAATTCCCTCTTTTGGCCACACTGTGCCAAGTCCTTTTCCCACACCATAACCTTAATCTTAAATTGAAAAAATACTTTTTATAAAGGGCTCAATGCTGCACTGCTGACGATTTTAAGTGGTGTATATAATAAATGTGTATAATACCTATTTTAATGGTGCTCATTTGAAAGATCATGAAACGACGGAAGCCTGAGTTGTCCTTGCTTAGAAAAAGACGTGTGACCTGCAGCTCACAGGAGATGGCTTGGGTGAGTGTTAACTCACTGAGCCATCTTGCTGACATATCTAAAGTTGTTCTCTAATTGCCACATAAATAGTGTCCATGAATAGAGTAGACTCCTGGCAAAAGGTTTGAAATGGAGGTACAACACGAAGAGTGTAGAAGAGGATGGGAAACCCAAAGGTACATTGTGATGAAAAAAAAGAACTAAAGGAAGAAACGAACAAGGGGTAGATGGGGCATGGGGGAGGAGGTAATAGATGACTGAGCTTCTAGGGCACGGTCACAAAGCTGGCAACTGAAGGAGAAAAAGGGGTCACAAACACAGAAAGGACGAAAGAGAGGAGTTGCCACGAAGAGAGACTTTGAGAGTAGCAGTCAGGGAAGCTAGGTAGCGATGAACTACTAGGTAAATAGTATTTATTTTATTCTATAACCACCTGTTTTCTATTTGTCCAGTCCCTTTCTGTGTGATACAACACCACGGTTGTTGATGTCACTTATGGTGATGTCACATTTTGTAAGGCTGTGCTTATAGCTCTGCATCCTTGAAGAAACTGACTCCTGTAGGTATAGGTGCATAGCTTACTATATGAGGTGGGAACAACAAGGAGTTTATGAACATAACTAGTGTAAATATCTAGGTATATGGGCAAGGTGTACGAACATGGATAATACCCCATGCTACTTGGTATTTCCTTTGTCACTTGTACAAGAAAGGGTATGCCTCGGACCTGTCAGTTTCCCAACTTCCTTCCAATACCCTTCAAATGAGCTAAATGCTTTTTATATTGTTTCAGCCTGGATTATCACTTAAAAAGAACGCATATTCTTGATATGTTACCTGATAGTCTTTTCTCCCAAAGAAGACTGCAAGTGTAGATTACAGGTGTGTGCAATTATTTGTGTTTTTCTACTCAGGGGGGGCGAACGAAAAAAACAGTTCTCTCTCTTTAGAAGGTCACATTCACAATAACTAATTTGTAGTATGTAGCACAGTGGCATTTGGTGGGATATTTAAATGGAGGGGTACAAAAGGCAAAGCAAACATATATATATATATATATATATATATATGAAGTTTCACATACTTTTCACTGCAAACCTCGATGCAAACCTCGATGTTGTGTAGCTGGCTGCGGGCTCCAGTCTGAGTGCGAGGTCCCACAGCCAAATCCTTTTTCCAATCCAGACGCTGCTCTCATGCTGTTAAGCAGCATGAGTGAAGCATCTGGATTGGCTGGAGTGGGCTGCCTCAGCGCTCCAAAAAGCACTGTAGGCCTCTGTCTGCTATCCAACCCAGCTGGGTTGAATAGTTTGAATTGAGCATGTTGGTTTCGCCGTTGTAAGGTAGCCGGCCAAACTAACATTCTCACTTCAAACTGAAGTTACCACTCCTCACTGATGCCAATCAGCAGCAGTGACACACTGGCCCTGCTCTCATACTCTGTTTGCTGGCAGAAAGTAATAAAATTGCAATAAAATAATTTTATTGCCATTTTATTTTTCACACTTTCTGCTCAGCAATGTGGGGGAGGTACTGCCGCTGTTACCATTATGTTTATATATTATAGGGACTGGTATTCACATTCCCCTAAAATGGAATCCCTTTTTCTACTATTATTATTAGAATTATCATTTAATATTTGTGAAAGTTCAAATGCCCAACTTAAAATGGCACCTTGGGGCTCAGGGATATAGATCAACTGAAGGAAAGGAGACCAAAGATACAAAAAAAGAAGGACAGCTCAGCAAAAATAGGAAAATGTTAGTGCTTTCCTCAAAGATAAGTGATTCTGTATGGACCAGGAGGGTAAAGGCAGGTCATTCAGTTATCACTGTGAACTGAGTGAAACAGAAACTGACACCTTGAATTCAAGAGGGTAATACGGGAATATTCAGAAGAAAGTGTGAACTGTGGCGCAATACTCTACAGTATAGTTGAAGGTGGTAGGTACGCACTGTTAATATCTTTTCTGACCACCAGACGGTTAAGAAATTCAGTCTCTCAGTGCAATGCCTCATTTGTGCCAACCCACCAATGTGTTGTACGCTGCACAGAATATTACAATTTTCTACACTAACACTGAATATAAAGTTAAGGTATGATAGGGGACGGTGGCCTTGTTTCCTTAAGATGGATGCCCTGCCTTTGGCACTCTGAGAGTCGATTGGCACTGAAACAATGTACTCTCCTCGACCTTCATCGGTGCTTGCTTGAATTCCTGGTTCGAGTGGGCATACATGTGCTTTAAGTTAAATTAAAATGCCAGGAAAGGTAAGGTGAGGTGAGATGCAGGGGAGGGATAGTTTGAAAACTTTGCAAAATATACAAAGGGCAAAAATCAGGAACTCTATGAAATTTGAAAGATGCAAACATGTTTTGCGTACCTTTACTTCTTATGCTTTTAATTGCCAACTATCTGTGGAACACCATGAAAATATTGCTATTCCAGTGGGGAGTGTAAGAATGAGAGAGGTTCTAGATATAGGATGCTGACTCTATGATGTTAGCGAACGGTTCTAGAGCCTCAAGGAAGATTTGGATGAACGAAAACATCACTGAAAGGATACAAATATTGAAAATGGGAAAAATTGAATTGTTTGCTAAATCAGACTGACAAAGTTAAGAACAGTGCTTAATTTGCAAAATAAATAGATAAATAAATAAAAATGAATAATAAGTGTAGGAGTCCGAATTTATTTTTAGGTGTCTCATGCACATGTCTCAGAATGCGTGAGTACTGAAAACCTAGGCTGCCTAGTCTTGGTTCTATCTCATGCTTTTTTCTTACAGCACCCTAGGTACCTAGTCCCGTTATCTCACTCTTGCAAGTTATGCCCCACCTGCTGTGACACTTGTCACAGTTTTCCTATCTTTCTTTTCATCCTTCTTTCTCTCTTTCTATGGATGACAGTCTGAAGATAAAAATAAGTCCTGGTCCTCAAAAATAAGTACCAGTGCCCTTCACTTTCAACCACTGGAGCAAACCAAGAACTACATCCGAGACTTTGAACTTTATGCTTTTAAACACTTCTATTAATCTCAGCCAGGGCTCATTACTCAGGGCAACATTCCCATCCTTCCTTTTTTCTGCTCAATTTGTTACTCCAGACATGGAATTGTCATATGCAAACCGTCTTGCACCTATAGGAGCTGTCCACCAAGATCTGCTAGACATCGTCCCTTCAATGGTCCTGATTCAGTAGTGAATGCTGCTACTGACCGGGCCCACGGAATTATGCTATTCTGCTGTTGCATCATTTTTTGCATAATTATGTATTTGCTGGTTTTGTCCTTTAATGAATTAACTGCTGCATAATTTTCAGATTCTAACGAAGAATTGTATTGACTCAAAAGAATCAAATGCTACTAAAAACGTAGTGACACAGTGGAAGGCATTTTGCAAAGGTTGACTGGTCACCTTTCAGTCACTTAATGCTGTATTTGGTAATAATGAGCTGAAAACTTTTCGCAGACAATGTAAATATGCCAATAGGTTTCGCTTTTGTGACCTACTAACTTTTTCATCGTTATTAACCATGCAGCAAGGCCTCTGCAGTTTGTAGAGGTGCGCGTTTGTAGTGTGTGTCCCTACCAAATGGCTCTGGCATTTTTTGTTTCTTTTTAATTTAAAATCTGAGTTGGATCAGTAAGTAAAATTAAAATAAAAAACACAAAAGCTTTATTTTCTTTTAAAGCGGTGGGAGGGGGAAGAAGAAGCAACATGGGTGAGGGTGGTGGGAATGGCAAAGCAACACAGGGGTTTTGGGGCGAGAGGTGAAGCAACATGGGATGTAGTGAAGGGAGAACACAAAAGAGGGGAGGGTTGTAGGGGATGCAAAAGCAACAGGTGGAGTACAGGGGCAATACAACATGAGGTTTGGGACAAAGCAACATGGAGGGTGTGGGTGGGTGAAGCTATGGGGAGAAGCACACAGGCTAACGCAAGAGGGATAGGATGTGGAGAAGAAGTTGGGCAAGAGACAACAAAATGGAGTGTGGTGGGAGAGACATACACAAGATAGACAGACACACTCCAATAGTGTGCTTTACACAAAAGGGGAAAAAATGTAGTGTTTGAAAAGCAAGCATTGGAATCAGTGATACCAGCCAGTCAATACTGAAAAGACGGAACACAAGACTGGCAAGCTCGGACACAAATAAGAAGCAGGCAGATAAGCAATGTGCCAGCTCCAAGCCCTTCTGTGTTCTTGGTAAACCAAAATATGCCTTGTAACAGACTGAATGCGCTATCTAGTAGGCTTGACCTTAAAAGACAAAATAATGGATTATTCCTATCACAAAATGTGCTGCATAACTTCCCTTTTTGCTGCATGATTTGGTCCTACCTTGCTGCATAATTCCAGTGGCCATTTCTTCTGGGCACAATATGGTGGATGTGCTCCATCGTTTGTGTGGTTCAAACACATATGAGCACTTACAGTCTCAATGTAAAAGAGGCAGCAGGGCCACTTGCGACCCTGGAGGAGGTGAACACAGAGAATGGGGTATTAGAGGGTTATGCTTTGCATCTAAAGCACTCTGCTTTGTGATTCAATTTTTTCAAAACTTTCCAGCCTAGTGACCCGGCAGGGAAGGGATTGGGGAGGGTTTCAATAGCCACAGCTGGGTGAGTTTTGGGTGTTAACAAGTTCTTGTCCAGGAACTGTCACTCCCCTCCTGCACAAGGACATCAGGGTGCTACTGTCCTATAGGGCACTCAGGCAGTACCTGGTGGACTTGCCGGACAGATCAGTGTGTGGGCTGTTTTTTTAGCAGTTTGTGGGCCACTTTTAGGTCTCGGCTAAACAGTTCATGTGCTAACTCGAAGTGGTGTGTTGTGTGCAATGTGTGGGCTTCAGTCACCCACAGGCTTCCCATTTGCTTGCTCCATCACCACCCTCGTATACTTTTTCCTTGTTTGTCCATGGCATGAATAAGCCTCTTCCTATGTCTGGCCTCCCCCAGAGCAGGGACAAGTACTTGTGTCCATCCACTGCTCCCTTTTTGGGAGCGACTTTTTTCTTTGTCCTAGAGCACTCCATACGAGTGCTAGTGCTTTCACAAACTCCATCTTCTCCCACCCACCCTCATGGCTGTTACTTCTTTCCATCAGCAGATCATCAGTAATGTGTGGCTTTATTTATTCCATTCCTCACCGGTCCTCCTGCCATTTCTGTTGCAATGACAGAAGGCTTTGGGAGGATTAGGTTTCAGTTCTAAAAAGACCAACATTGGCAGCTTTGGAACAGTGTCCATTTTTGCAATATAGTGCTGATATTTATTACCGAGATGTTAACACACTCCTTTCCATTTAGACTGTTCTCAAACAGTGTACGTCCATCTGAAGCCCTCCCTCGCAGGCCTACCATACGTACAGGACAGACAATTGTGTGAGCATCCCAGAAACAGATATTTTAAACATAGACATCGCTGTACATGTACCTTACACTACAATGTGACTGCCTTTATATTGTAAAGCGATTTTTGTTTTTGTTTCAATTCTATTGCTTAACCTGTACATTGTACATTAAAGATGAAGCTTTTAAGCGCCTTAAGATTTTAGAGAAACAACATTTTTGTAGCATTTGGCTTTTAACGTTTATGGAGCTATAACCACACTCTCTTTGTTTTAGGCTATGGTCACCCAGCTTCATTTATTAAATTACTTACATTTGCCCATCTTTTATATTTACTTTACTTTGTGTTAGGCACAGTAGATAATTTGATTTGTTCACTAGTGCATGAGCAAATTTTCATTATTTCAACTTTTACAAGGAATCAATTATATTCCTTTATGAAGCAATTAACCGCTGATGGGAACTTCGGTGCGTAGTCAGCAGCAAACCATAATTCCAAAACTTCAAACTTTACATCTGGGCCTTAGAAAGCAGCAGTGTGTTGTCATTCCAGGCAAGTGTAAGCCGCAGTTTGTGGCCTCGGTTATTTCTTTATTATATTTATCTTTCCCTTCATTTTCACTCTCCCACTTCACCCACAACGCCCCTCTCATTTGAATGTAATTGCCAGCGTCTGGCAGATGAGTTGCAACAGAGCACACTACAGCTCAAGCAGGCGAAAGAGGTCTGCAGATGGGGGCTGGGCACGCACCCGGGAATTGGCCAGGCCAAGGAGCAGCTGTGGGAGCTGGGCTCAGGCAGGTGCTGCCCAGGCACTTTGCTTTAGTTCCTGTAAGAGCTACTTCTTGTGTGCTCCTGCCCAAATATTTTATTTTACCAGAACATTATATACATTAACGTGCATGAAAGCGCTTTCAAATATTTTAGATCAAAATACAAAGCAACGTGCTATTGCTCAAATATTTTATTCCACCAAAACCTTTAACTTCATTTTCGTGCATGAAAGTGCTTTCAAAAATGTGAGTGTAGAATTCAGCACAGTGTGCTCTTGCCCAAATGTTTTATTTCACAATTTTTTCCCTTCATTATCACACATGAAACCGCTTTCAAATGTATGAATTTAAAATACAGTGCAGGTTCGGTCATAGCACGTTTTTAGGGTCGAGCCTGCTTTGCATGCGCTCGCGCATGCGTATAGCAGGGAGACTCTTATGTATTTAGAAAAGGGCTCCGAGCCCTGTCAACTTCACGTCAGTGCTTTTTATTGGTTCGTGGGCTTCCCTAATTAAATCGGCTTGCTTTCATTAGTCAAAGGCACGCATATGTCATGCCTTTTCCGGTGGCTAGCCGTCCTCGAGCGCAGCGACCAAGTACAGAAAACATGCGAGGCTCGCTGTTTTCCATCGGGCTCGTGGACTTTTTTTTAAACTAATTTACGAGCCCGATCTCGCTTGGCAGAAGTCGAGCGCTTTACCTACTTGATTTCACTTTTTCGGGTTATGTGCATAAATGCACTTTTGCCCGATAGGTGAAAAGTCGGGTTAGGAGTTTACAACGCGATCGGCTCTAACACGAGCAAACGCGAAACCCGATGCATTGTAAATGCTTGTTTACATGACTTTCAGTCGTGCTGAGTAGTAGCTGCGCTGCTATTCAAAATGACTAGAAGACATTGAGGACCTGATTTAAGCAAAGTGGTACTGCACTCAGTGCAGTGCCACTTTTCTTGCACCCGTTTGTGTGCGCTGTATCTACCATACGGCACACCATGTTGGTAATTAGGGGAACTAGCATCAACATTTCTGACGCTAGTTCAGAGCTTTGCAGGAATAGCATAAAAAATGTTGACACTAATCCTGCAGAGCCCATTGAGGCCCTTTCAAAACAATGGTGTGCCTCCTTTTAACACCTGCTCTGAGCAGGCTTTAAAAGAGCTGAAACAAAAATGTCACAAATAAATTTCTTTGCACCATTTTTTGAGACCCCCTAACGGGAATGCCCCCTTTGCATATATTATGCCTGGCGCAGGCATAATGTAGCGCAAAGGGCTGCAAAGTGGTGCAGTGCATGCACTGCACCACTTTGTAAATTTGACGTGGCGATTTTGGCCTCGGTGGGCCACATTAGCGTAAACAAATTGACACTAATGTGGCGCAAGGAGGTGCTAGGGGCTCTTAAATGAGCCCCAGAGATTGACAACGCCAATAGCTCTGTTTGACGCAACCAATTGGCATTGACAATGCTCATTTACTATTGATTGCCCTGACGCTGCCACAAACATTATCTGCAGCATGCACAAATGCATGCAGTCTCCATTGCCTTGCAAAATACCCATGAGGCTTGTCTTACGTTAAAAACCGGCCTCAGAGAGACACTGTTTAGATATTTTGTTCGCTAATGGGACAACTTTTATTTTGTTTCCCAGGCCTATCTTTTAATCCCCGTCCAACGTTGAAGGAGATTGAGTGGGTAAATCATTTTAAAAGTACAAAAATGACTTTGGAGAATTGTAAAGTCGTTTTGCATTTGTAAAAAGGGAATTTGCCCGTGTAAGTTAAACTTGCACATGAAAATAGCTTTTGCAGTCAGGCCTTATGATTTGGGACGTTCCTCTTTTTCACGTGCTTAGCATTTCCGATTGCGATTTTCTTTTTACAAAATTAAATGAATATTTAGCTCCCATACGAGAAGAAAAATTGTGAGTTTCGCCACAACCAACATCCAAATTTTAAATAACGGCAGCAACGCGTGCCCCTTGTGTACACCATTCTGGTGCGCATCGTGGTCACTATGTGTGCTCTTAAAAAAGGCAACTCATTCCCATCCATGCATCGTCAACAGTTCTTTTTAATAAATAACAATTGTAATAACTTGTTTTTATTCAGTGCTTAATACCGCATTTTTGCGATTTCTAAGCACTGGAAAATATACTTGGAGAAATGTAATGCCACTGGGACATCTCAAGCTACACCTCCATTATTTCATCTGCAGTTCTGCAACTGATCTCCATTTATTGCGCACCCTGTGCAGAATTTCTGTTGCAGATGCTGACCAAATAAATAAAAATACAGCTGACAGTTGGAAAAGGCCAGGCTCCAGAGATGAATCTGGCCTACGTATAATTTGAGATTCTTCGAGTTGCTGTCAAGCGTCTTTTTCTGGTGTTTGACATACCCCAAGAGACTGGCTCTTCGTGGAGAACAGTTTCATTGGAGCAGCGGCATCACAAACAGGGTCTGTACTATACCATTGTGGGCTCAAGTTGAAACAAGGTTACTTTTTAGGGAGGTGAGGTGTGCCTATCATACTGAGAGTACCTAATAACATATTATGCTTTTTACATAATTGCATTGCTGTGTTTGCAAGTTTAAACAAAAGGAGCAAATCATCTGCCCAGAAATGCATGATATTTTGGCCAAGTAGGGATGTCGGGATTCGAATCAAGTTCTCTGGTTTCCAAAGTCAGCAAGTGTTGAAATTCTGGTGTGCTAAGGTGTACCAGTGTGACCTGCTACAGGCTTCCTTTGTTGAAGCCAGACTAGCACATTAACCCGGAGCCTTTGGTTAGCACCGAGACAGGGTTTGTACTTGTGACCTGAGATGTGATGTTCAAAAACTGCTTTGTGTGTAGAGTAGGGAAGCATCAAATTGGAGGATACTTCTTCCCAGTGTCACTGCATCTCATGATCTCATTCCTGCATCTAACATTTAAAATAGTGAAACCGTTAACAACGTGACCTGATGGTAGAAGCCTCTGGAAATGGATATAGGCGTGTCTTTTAACTATGCTGAAGGAGATTTTCTACTTGAGAACTGCTTCTGGCTCCCTTGTTTGATTTTTTGTGACTCTAATCAAAACGTATAGTACTGAAGTGTTCCTCAATGGAAGCCATTGGCCCACATCATCTGCCATTACGGAACATGCCAGTTACATGATGTATGAAAATGTACCCACCACAACCTTAGATTGGCAAGAGGTGGTTTCTCACATTGCTGTTGCCTGGTACATCCAACTTATACAGTTTTGAGGGTCCCACAATAGCTGCGGCAAGCCCAGCACCAGTAAAGGTGTTGACTGGGATGTCTTGCAGTGAACTCAGGGGGGTTGGGGTTAGGGGACGAGGTGGAGGAGGTGTTGGAAGGAACTGACATGCTGCTATTTATTGTACAAAATATTTACCCCAAGGAGGGCTGACTCAGGAGCAGATGGATCCCTGCCATTGTGTGCATGCAACATGTTCAACTTGGAGGCGCCTACTTTCTGAACGGAAAAAAAGCGATCCAGAGATTCTCTTAGAAGCCAGTATAAGTCAGCCACCAGAGTTGTCAGATACCAAGTCTTGATCTCATCTCATATTTCTTTCTTCCGCCGTCCCACAATTCCTGTCTCTTTATCTCACTGTTACATGTTCTTTTTGATCCCTGCTTGTCACTGCGCTCCTGTGTTTCGCCTCGTCCTCCTTTCTTTCCGTTCTGCCTTTCAAACTGTTGCTCTAAGTTATATCCATAAGTCCCTGTCCCAAAGAATGAGCCCTGGTGCCATCACCTCCATCCACCAGCACAAAATGCACACTGAAGACAAGGAGCAAATAAACATGGACACATTGTGTACTTCCTTGTAACTAAGTAGAGTGTGTCCCACCTCGCTGGCAGAGGACAACAGGTGTTTTCATCTTCAGTGAAGCCACAGTTTACAAGTACAGATAAATTGTGTTGCTTGTAACTAAGTAGAAGAGTTGGCACAAAGGGGCATATTTAAGAGCCCTTAGCGCAACGATAGCGTCATTTTTTTTTATGCTAAGGCATGGCCAAAGTGGCTTTTCTGTCACGCCATATTTACAAAGTGGTGCAGCGCATGCATTGCGCCACTTTGTAACCCCTTGCACCACGTTATTCCTGCACCAGGCATAATATATGCAACGAGGGCATTCATGCACTAGGAAGCCCGTAAAATTGACACAGTGAAATTTAAAAGATTTCACTGCACCATTTTTTGTGTCATTTTTAACTCCTTCTCAGAGCAGGCATTAAAATGACGCTCCCATAGTAATCTATGGACCTCCTTGCACTTTTCTGCACTAGTGGCTACATATTTGAGACTGGTGTAGCAAAGCGCCACAATAGTATAAAAAATGTTGACGTTATTGTGCTAATGACCCCTTAGTGCTCCGTATTATAAATGTGGCGCAACCATGGTGTTGTTAGGTGCCAGTAGGGGGACGTAAGAAAAGTGGTGCATCATAACTGATGCACCACTTTTCTTAAATAAGGGCCTGCGTATATACAGAGTCCATAGACAACAAATTATACGGCTTATCTGTTTTGTAAGGCAGCACAATTCACTTAGGACAGATCAGCAAATCTTGCAGAGGTGGTGGTAAGAGCTTTGTGCCCATGTTTATGATCTGCAATAAATGACCACTCCCTTCACCCCCATCAATAATAGAATTACTGAACTGAATTGAATAAAATGTATTGGATTTGGCGGCTGAATCTGACATGTGGATTGGAAAGGCCTTGTGTTTAAAATCCAGTTTCACCACATAGTGTGGGCAGGTGCTTTTAGTTTCCTATGCCAAAGTTATGCTTTTTTAGTTTAAGGACAAAACAAATTGCTGCGTTCTGGACATGATGCAGCCATTCAAAATTTTATTTGGGGTGTCGTCTCAAAGCTGTATTTTCAGGTATAATTTTGGCATTACTCCACCTAATATTACCTCATGGTGGATATGGTCTAGAAATGGAGGGAGTTGTTTCAGCTTCCTTAAGTTAAAAAACGAAGATACTACTGCCCTAGTATCTGTTTAATCTGTTTTTATTGTTACATGTTACTCTTCAGTTTTTTTTTGCTTCCCTGACAAATGCTGTATTGGTACCTATTAGCTGGGGAGATTACGGAATGGTATCCACTGAATTGATTCTGTGTCAGATCCCAGAAGCAGGACTCCCTTCTTGACTCCAGGCATTTTGAGAGCACTGAGGAGGAGCTGAGGCCTAGCAGCCAGAGCTGCTGACTTCGGAACTGCTTAATCAAGTTCAAGCCACAGGCCTCGGCTCAATGTCCCATAATTCTGGACAATATCACTTAATTTCCCCTCCTACTAAAAATAAATGTGAAATAAAATCTAGTTCTTATGTAAATCACTCTCATGCCCTCAGAGCGAGTTCATGATATATACAATGACTAAATAAATAATCCTGAGATTCATACAGACTGCCTCTTGGCATGGGTGTCAATTCACCAAAATGCCTGGGGTAGCGGAAGTGACATCACATGCTCTTAACCTTTATTTCGAGTCATACACATACATGCTTACACATACGCACACATTCACACACTCACACAAAAACACACTCTCACCCACAAGCACGCATACAACATTCATTGAAAATTATTCACTGTTTGTGTAATAAAAAAATTGACAAAAAAACTAGGAAAGTGGAGCATTAGGAGATGTCAATTAGGACGAACTGTCTCTGTATTCTAGGCACTGGATTTTGCCACCTCCGAGGCCACGGGTTGCAAAGGCAGTGCTAGTGTGTTACATGTTTATCTTTGAACTGTAGTAGTTAGGTTGTGGGAGAAACGGCCGGGGATTGTTGGTGTAAGCCCTGCTGTCCTGTGCTGCTCGAATAAAGGACGTTTCTACTTATACCTGCTTGGAAATGATGACCGATATTTACATATGGTGACGAGGGGAAAAGGTATTTGCTACTACAGCTGCACAGGTGCAATACCATTTTTATAGATCCAACTAACTTTATTGAGCTGAACATATCACCGTACCCCAGACAAAATTAGTTTCAAAATTATTGTGGTCTTCCGAAAAAAATTGGACTTCGTATGACAAAATGACATATTTTTAACAAAAAGGCAATTTTACTTCTAATGAACCTTAAGGTGAGGCAACGCATGCTTTTAAAACAGCTCAACCAGCACGAGATGTCTAGGAGCTGCAAACGCCGTACCAGGAGAACTCGTTTATGTAACAAAGGACGCACGTCTGCACGTATATCACCGTGTCCACTGACACTATATTGAAGTTACTTAACATCACATGTATGTGGGTGCCCAACAACATGTTGACGATTCATGTACTTCTGAATTCATTCTGTTTCTAGTGATTTTACGCTCAGCGTTTGCATTCGGAAAATGAAAACGGAAAACAAGGTAAATACTTGCCTTTACCTTACTCACTATTTGGACAAACAAATTTATAGTAAGACTTTATATTTTCATGTGCATACTTTAAAGAGAAAATGTATTGCGTCTTGGAAATATTTTAGCAGTTGATGTTTGGAAGTTACAATATACGGGACTACCACTACACTACTTCAATCTAAATAACTTTTCTGCATTTTCATCTAATAATTAGTTTGGTGGATCTACAACATGCAATTTGACCCTCCATCTAAATTTCTCCAGAATAAGGGCGAACCACCTATTTCATGAGTGAGGTGGAAAGAATAATATATGACATATATTAAAGCCATTGATGGTGAAAGAATGGCTGGAGAAAGGAAAAAAAAGTATTTTTCTACACTGTTTAGGTTCAGAGGGTCAAATAGTATTCAGGACTTTACCACCTATGGAAGGACAAGAAGACAGGAAACTGCATGAAGACGCTTTACTATGAATGGAGCATCAATGTAAGCCCATGTCTAGTGTTGCGCTAAACAGGTTCAAATTTTATACCATGGCACAACAAAAAGGAAAACGTTTTGATCCATTTTTCACCAGTCTACGAGCTTTATCCATTAACTTCAATTTTGGTCACATTACAGATGAGATGATTAGGGACCAAGTCATTGTTCATATCAAAATCAAAGTTCAGGAACAGTTGTAGGTGTTGGGGATCCTAACTTAGAAGTAGCCATTAGCACTGTTAAATCATTAGAACAGTCAGAAATGTGGATGAAATCTTGAAACAAAAATGACAAAACTACTGATGAAGTATGTAGTGTAAGTGAAACTCCTAGGGTGAACCAGGAAGTTAATACCAAGGACAGTATCCAAATGGTTAGTAGAGGTAGTAACCAAGGTAGTCAAATATATAAAAAAAATGATAGATATTTCAGTTGTTTTAGGTGTGGTAGTCACAGTCACATAGCGTCATCTCCTCAGTATCCTGCATTATGCAGAGAGTGTAGTAAGTGTGGGTGTGTGGGACATTTTGGACAAGTGTGTAGGGATTTTCTGGAAATAAATAATACTAACAATACTAAGGGGAAAGTCTAATGCATTATTGATGAAAAAATCATGAAGATGAAAATGAATGGAATGGCACGACAGTACTTTCTATTAAGTGAGTAGAAGAAGAGAAGAAAGGAGAAATAAAACCACCTAAGTGTGTTGTGCGCATATTAGATGTAGAACTTAAGTTGTTGGTTGATTCTGGTTCTCCCTGGACCATCATTACGAAGGAACATAATTGCTAAAAGCTTTGACGGTTCAAGAATAGAGATTGTAGGACATAAAGTTGTGGATATTGAGTTCAAGGGAAGGACAACTCAGATCAAAATATATGTTGTTGCTAAAGAAGTCAGTGTGTTGTGATGGAAGGATCAGTGAGAATTAGGCATTGTTCATGATCCTCTGTTGGTGGTTGAGGATGTGACATAGAAAGAAGCTGTGATTAAAAGGTTTCCTGGAGTTTTTACTAAGGAACTGGGAAAATTAAAGGGATATAGCTATAAAATAAAAGTTAAAGGAAATGCTAGCTCTGTGAAACAGAAATTGAGAGGTGTACCATTGAATGTTCGTGGAGAGTTGAAAAATATTCTGGATGACATGGTCAAAGATTGGATTGTTGAGGAGATAGTGTCTTCTGAATGGGTATCTCTCATTGTCCTGACTAGGAAAACTGATCAAAGCCTTAGATTGTGTGTGGATTTGAGAGTTTTCAATGCCAATCTGGTGGTGGATTGTCATCCACTTCCTAACATTAATGAGGTAGTATGTATGCTGGAAGGAGCTAGAATATTTTCTACTTTGGATCTTTGTTCCGCGTACTACCAAGTGACATTAACAGAAGATTCAGGGCATTTCTCTGCTTTCCTTGCTCCACAAGGGCTTTTTCAATTCATCAGGGTGCCCTTTGGTTTAGCTTCTGCGGCATCTGTTTTCCAAAGAGCAATGTATCACTTATTTAAAGATTTAGACAAATTTGTAAAATATTTCCAGGATGACATTTAAATGTTTTCAGAGAATGAGCAAGAACACATGGAACATGTTGAGGAAGTGTGCAAAAGACTGAAGTACCACGGGTTAACGCTCAAAGGGAAGAAGTGCAATTTTTTTGCGATTCTGTGGAGTACCTAGGGCACACCTTGTCAGTTAATGGTGTAGTCCCTAAGAAATCATTAATTGATGCTATAGTAAAAGCTCCTGCTCCAGACAACAGGGAAAAGTTGTTATCCTTTGCAGGATTATGTAAGTACTACAGCAAGTTTATTCAGGATTTTGCAACCAAAATGCAACCACTTAGGGAATTAACGAGAAACAAAGTAGACTTTGTTTGGACTAATAAACAACAGGCAGCTTTCCAGCTGATCAAGAAAGCAATTGCACATGCTCCAACTCTTAACCCATTTTTTCTTAACAAAAACTGTATTATTACAGTGGATGTGAGCTTATATGGCCTTGGTGGAGTACTTAGTCAAAGGGGTGTGAAAATTAATAGTGTGTAGCATTTGCTTCCAGGATCCTTAATGAAACTGAGAGGAAGTATGGGGTAATTGAAACTGAGTAATTGGCTTGTGTGTGGGCTGTAGAACATTTCTGTTATTATGTGTGGGGTAGCAAGTTCATTCTGAGAACTGACCATAAACCCTTAGTGGGAATCTTATCACCAGGAGGTAGCTGGAATGCCACTGCACACATCGCAAGACTTACTTCACGATTACAGGAATATAATTTCAGTGTCAAGTATGTGCCTGGGAAGTACAATGTTACGGCTGATTGTCTTTCCTGACTGCTGTGCACTGATGGCTTCAAGGAAGAGCACATTGAAATGATTGCAACTGTTGGAGAATTTTTGAGTGTAGAATTCAAGGGGTTGTCAGAAGAAGCATGGGGAATAGAAACAAGTATTGATACTGTATGGCAGTTTGTCAAAAAATACATTTTTGAAGCATGGCTAAGGGAAAAGGTTACCTTTTGTAAAAGTGTCTAGTGAGCTAGAAATGGAGGGAAATTTAATTTTTAAGGGAGGGAAGTGTATCCCTCTGGTTTCTATGCAATGGATAATTCTGGATTTAGCACACGAGGGGCACCACGGAATGTCATCTATGAAAAGGCTTGTCATGGCTCATTTCTGGTGGCCCTGTATGGATGTCATGATAGACAGGTTGGTGAGGGAATGTGCGGTGTGCATGAACGGTAATAGAACATTTAACACATATTCTGCTCCTCTCAGACCTTTGTTGTGGCCAAGTTCACTGCGGGAAAAGGTGGCCTTTGATATTTCTTGTCCGTTCAAGGAGTTACCCCAGCAAGGCAGACATGCCTTGGCAATGATTGATTACCATTCGAAATGGCCTGTGGTTAAGTTTGATGCGCACACTACATCATCTGCTGTGATTGAATTTTTGAGTAAAGTGTTTGCCAGGGAAGGGGGCCCAGAAGTGTTGGTAACTGAGTATGGTTTTCAACCTAAGTCATGTGAAATGGAGGAATATTTGTTGAAGTGTGGTATCAAACATATAACCATGTCTTTATATGAACCACAGGAGAATGGTCAAGTGGAGCGATTTAACCATGTTCTCAAAGATGGCATTGAAGTGGAACATAATTCAGGAGTTGAGTGGAAGAGTATTCTGAGAGAAAGGCTGTGGATGTATTGTATTACTCTGCATTCGGTTACCAAGGTGAGTCCATTTCGTTGTTGAAAGGAAGGGATCCTAGCTCTAAGCTGGTTCCTTGGTGGATAAGAAAGAAGATGCAAAAACCGATGTTGTTGATCTCAGTAGGGTAGCTGGGAAAGTGAGACAGAAACAGAGAACAATGAAAGTGAGATATGATAAGAGATGGAAAGTCAGAGAACCTACATTTGTGGTAGGAGATTGGGTGAGAATCCTCAAACCTGGTTTGATTGCAAAAGGTGAATCTAATTTTGTTTGTGCTCTCAAAGTAATAAATTCATTGAGAACAGCCTTGCTACCCAAGATGGTAAAGGTTGGAATGTGAAGAGAGTGGTTAAATGCAGAGGGCTTAAGGGAGATTCGTAATTTGTATTTTTTTCCCACTGTTTAAGTATATTGTATATATTTAGTTCATTTATTTATGTATTTATTTTGTTTTCTTTCCTTGTTTATTTATTTAAAGGGGGGTATGTTACATGTTTATCTTTGAATAGTAGTAGTTAGTTGTGGGAGAGGATCTAGAATGTGGGAGAAACTGCCAGAGATTGTTGGTGTAAGACCTGCTGTTCTGTGCTGCTCGAATAAATCAAATCAAATCAAATCATTAACATTTATAAAGCGCGCTACTCACCCGTGCGGGTCTCAAGGCGCTAGGGGAAAGGGGGGGTTACTGCTGCTCGAATAGCCAGGTTTTTAGGAGTCTCCGGAAAGTGGAGTGGTCCTGGGTGGTCCTGAGGCTGGTGGGGAGGGAGTTCCAGGTCTTGGCCGCCAGGAAGGAAAAAGATCTCCCACCCGCCGTGGAGCGGCGGATGCGAGGGACGGCAGCGAGTGCGAGACCAGAGGAACGGAGGAGGCGGGTGGGGACGTAGAAGCTGAGGCGTCGGTTGAGGTATTCCGGTCCCTTGTTGTGGAGGGCTTTGTGTGCGTGGGTGAGAAGTCGAAAGGTGATCCTTTTGCTGACTGGGAGCCAATGCAGGTGTCTCAGGTGTGCGGAGATGTGGCTGTTGCGGGGTACGTCGAGGATGAGGCGTGCCGATGCGTTTTGAATGCGTTGCAGGCGATTTTGGAGTTTGGCTGTGGTCCCGGCGTAGAGGGTGTTGCCGTAGTCCAGGCGGCTCGTGACGAGGGTGTGGGTCACGGTTTTTCTAGTGTCGGCGGGGATCCAGCGTAAGATCTTGCGGAGCATGCGGAGGGTGAGGAAGCAGGCGGAGGACACGGCGTTGACTTGCTTGGTCATGGTGAGAAGAGGGTCCAAGATGAAGACAAGGTTGCGGGCGCGGTCTGTGGGGGTCGGTGCGGTGCCGAGGGCCGTGGGCCACCAGGAGTCGTCCCAGGTGGACGGGGTGTTGGCGAGGATGAGGACTTCCGTTTTTTCAGAGTTCAGCTTTAGGCGGCTGAGCCTCATCCAATCTGCGACGTACTTCATACCCTCTTGTAGGTTGGTCTTGGCGCTGGCGGGGTCCTTGGTGAGGGAGAGTATAAGTTGGGTGTCGTCGGCGTAGGAGGTGATGATGATGTCGTGCTTGCGAAAGATGTTGGCGAGGGGGCTCATGTAGACATTGAAGACTGTCGGGCTGAGCGATGAGCCTTGAGGTACGCCGCAGATGATCTGGGTGGGTTCTGAGTGAAACGGAGGTAGGTAAACTCTTTGGGAACGGTTTGAGAGGAAGGAGGCGATCCAGTCCAGGGCCTGGCCTTGGATCCCAGTGGAGCGGAGGCGGGTGATTAGGGTGCGGTGACAGAAGGTGTCGAAGGCAGCCGAGAGGTCGAGGAGAATGAGGGCGACTGTTTCACTGTTGTCCATCAGGGTTCTGATGTCGTCAGTGACTGAGATGAGGGCGGTTTCCGTGCTGTGGTTGGTTCGGAATCCGGTTTGTGAAGGGTCGAGCAGGTTGTTGTTTTCCAGGAAGGTGGTCAGCTGTTTGTTGACGGTCTTCTCTATTACCTTGGCTGGGAAAGGCAGAAGAGAGATGGGGCGGAAGTTTTTCAGGTCGCTCGGGTCAGCCGTAGGTTTCTTTAGTAGGGCGTTGACTTCGGCGTGTTTCCAGCATTCGGGGAAGGTAGCAGAAGAAAAAGAAGAGTTGATGAAGGTCTGGAGGTGCGGGCGATGATGTCGTCAGCTTTGTTAAAGATGAAGTGAGGGGAGGGGTCCGAAGGGGCGCCGGAGTGGATAGAGTTCATGAAGGATTTTTTGTTTCTTCAGTGTTGATGTGGGTCCAGTTGTTGAGGGTAATGGCCGGGGGTGCGGGTTCAGTGGTGTTATGTTGGGTCTGGTGTCCGAAGCTGTCGTGGAGGTCGCTGATCTTGCGATGGAAGAAAGTAGCGAGGGATTCGCACAAATCCTGTGAGGGCGTGACGGCGTTGGCGTTGGGGTTGGAGAACTCCTTGACGATGCTGAAGAGTTCTCTGCTGTTGTGGCTGTTTTTGTCCAGTCTGTCGGTGAAAAAGTTCTTTTTAGCAGCGCGGATCAGGCGGTGGTGTTCGCGGGTAGCGTTCTTGAGGGCGGTCATGTTGTCAGCGGTGTGGTCCTTGCGCCAGGCCTTCTCGAGGGCGCGACAAGTTTTCTTTGATTCTTTGAGGGTGTTAGAGAACCAGAGAGGTTTTTTGGTGTTGGTCTGTCGATGCGTGCGTTTGAGGGGAGCAAGGTTGTCTGCACAGTTGGAGATCCAGTTTGTGAGGCTGAGGGCTGCGTCGTTGGGGTCGGTGGTGAGGGTGGGTTGGTTGGCGGCGAGTGCTGAGAAGAGTTGCTCTTCGGGGATCTTGTTCCACTGTCGACGAGGGATGGGTTGAGTGCGGAGGTGGCGGGTCTCGCGTCGGAATGTGAAGTGGACACAGCTGTGGTCGGTCCAGTGTAGAGCGGAGGTGTGGCTGAAGAAGACGTGTTTGCTGGCGGAGAAGATAGGGTCAAGCGTGTGTCCGGCGATGTGGGTGGCGGTGTTCACCAGTTGTTTGAGGCCGAGGTTGGCGAGGTTGTCGAGCAGGGTGGTGGTGTTGGGGTCGTTGTTTTGTTCCAGATGGAAGTTGAGGTCGCCTAGGAGGATGTAGTCCGGTGAGGCGAGGGCGTGCGGGGAGATGAAGTCGGCGATGGCGTCGCTGAAGGGGGCGCGCGCTCCGGGAGGACGGTAGACGAGGGATCCTCTGAGGGTGGTCCTAGGGTCGGTGCGAATCTGAAAATGCAGGTGTTCAGCGGCGAGAGGAGTGTCTTCGGTGGAGGTGGTGACGCTGATGGAGTCTTTGAAGACGATGGCGATACCTCCTCCTACTTGGTTGGTGCGGTCTTTTCTGGAGATGTGGTAGCCTTCGGGGATGGCGGTGGCGATGTCTGGAGCAGAGGAGGCGTTCATCCAGGTCTCCGTGATGAAGGCGACGTCCGGTGCTGTGGAGTCCAGGAGGTCCCAGAGTTCAACGGCGTGCTTGTGGACGGATCGAGCGTTGACCAGGATGCACTTGAGGTGGTTGATGGCGCGTGGGCTTGTGGTCGTGGTAGTTGCGTGGTGGAAGATGCGTTTGCAGGAGTTGCAGGCGAAGGGTCCATGGGTGCGTTTGGGGTGAGCTTGGAAGCAGGTGTTGGAGCGTCCTGGGTTGAGGGCGAGGAGGGCGGTGGGGTCGTAGCGGATCAGCGGGGCTTGGAAGAGCTGGGGACCAGGGGTTGTGGCGCTGGGCGCGGGCCAGGCGCGGACGGGCGCAGACGGGCTTGCCTCTGGCGCGCCTCCGGCGCGCCAGCGGCGTGCCCGCGGCGCGGTCGCGCAGCGGCTGCCATATGAGGTATGAGGGGGGGAGGGGTCAGCTGGGGGCGAATGGGAGCTGGGGGGGCGGGGGCGTGCAGGAGGTCGCGGTGGGAAAGCTCGAGGGAGGGGGGGACTGGTAGAGTGAGAAGAGCTGGGGGAGGGAGGTTTAAGGGTGGAGGGGGGAGAGTGTTAGGAGGTTTGGGAGGTTAGGAAGAGAGATAGGAGTAGGGTTGTGAAGATAGGGGAGGGGGGGTTGTAGAGGTGGGTGAGGGTGAGAGGTAGGGTGAGAGGATAGGAAGAATAGGTAATAGAGGGGGTGGCGGGAAGGGGGGAGGGATAGAGAAATAGATAGAGAAAATGGATAGATAGAGAAATCGATAGATAGAGAAATAGATAGATAGAGAGATAGGTAGATAGGAGGAGGTGGAGAGTGAGGGAGTTAGATAGTGAGATAGAGAGATAGGTGGATAGGAGGAGAGAGGGAGGTAGATAGCGAATGGGTTAGATAGGGGTGATAGAGAGGGGGAGGCGAGTGAGGGAGAGGGATGAGGCAGGAGCAGGAGGGCAGGCGCGGGGAGAAGAAGACAGAGGGGGCAGAGGAGCCGAAGACAGAAGATAGAAGACAGAAGAACAGAAGACCAGAAGAACAGAAGACCGGAAGAACAGAAGAACAGATGAACAGAAGACCGGAAGAACAGAAGAACAGAAGAAACAGGAGTCCAGAAGAACTCAGAAGAGCAGAAGTTCACAGAAGAGCAGAAGATCACAGATGAAGATACGAAGAACAGAAGGCAGAAGACAGGCAGAAGACCTCAGAAGAAGATGAAGAAGAAGAGAGGCGACAGGAGAGGCAGAGAAGCACACAGAAGAAGAGAGAAGACGGGGAGAAGAAGAGTACAGAAGAAGATTACAGGCGAGGAGCGAGGAGGAAGAACAGAGAAGAAGAAAAGAAGAAAAGAAGCAGGAGAGAGGGTGAGTAGCGCGGGGCAGGGCGAGGGGCTGGGAGGTGGGGGGTACTTACTGTGAGGTGGGTCTCAGGAACTCAGGAACCTGGAGGAGCTGGAGGAGCTGCAGCGGCAGGGGGATAAATAAAGGACGTTTCTTCTTATACCTTCTTGAGAATGATGACTGATTTTCACACAGTGGTCCCAAGGGGCAAGTCAAGGGTCGCAGCTGCGACCCCTGTGACCCCTAAATGATGTCCATGCCTCTTGGTTCAGTCCTCTTCTCAGATATCTGAAGGCATACTGATGCCATAGCACACAAATCAATGTGTCTTCTGCACAAGGATAGAAGGACAGATCTTGATGTCTTAAAATGTGAAAGAATGGTTATGAAAGACATTAAATAAAGGACTAGACAATTGGGACCTTGGGACGTGTTGTACTTGATTGTTGATTTGGAGATTTGGAATGCTACAAGCTTAACACTTTGATTTATTTATGAGTCAATGACAGAAACCATGATTCATGAGTCCTCCTAAGCCATGGATCATGTTCAATTTAGCGGTAGACCAAAGTCTATCCTACCAAACACCAAACATGGCAAGCAGATCTAAGCGAGTGACCAGGGAAACCTCTATCTCTTCTATAGCTGCCAGATGTCGTCAACCAGCAACACAAGCAGTCTTTCTGTCCCGTGTTGACCGACTATCTAGTAGATTATCTCAGGCACTTTTGGGGCTAGATGATCACAGAGAATGCGGAATCTTCAAAAGACATGAAAGTCCTGATATGGGACAAAGGATTTGAAAGTTTTCTGGATCACGAGTTGCCTTTTTAACAGGGGAACATCACAGAACAAAATAAAATGATGGATGGAGTGTTGAAACTTTTTAAAAATTCACCCCCAGTCACAGATCCAGGTTTAATCCATCGTTACTTTGCTCGCCGTGTCACCCCAGTTTGGACCCAGCCATATGCAAATCAGTCTTGACCCTGTTCCCCATGGAAACAGTCCAGCCCGAACTGCCAGGCCAGGTCCTCCCTGGACAGGAAACAAGCTCCCTGGGACCAGTTTCAGGGTATCACCCTTCTTCAGCCAGGCTAGCTTGAATCGAGGGCGCAGCGAGCGAGGGACCCACATCTAGGCATATCCTAGCCACTTCGGGCACACAAGGCAACATCACAAAACCAAATAAAATGATGGATGGAGTGTTAAAGCTTTTCAAACACTCAACCCCAGGCCTGGCAGTTCGGGAACAGGGTCAAGACTGATTTACATATGGTTGGGTCCAAACTGGAATGGCATGGCAAGCTAAAAAACTGATGGATTTAACCCAGATCTGTGACTGGGGGTGAGTGTTTCATTTGTTTTACATTCCATCCATCATCTGTTGTTTTTGCATTTCTTGCCCCAAGTGGGAAGTGTATGCCCAGACGTGGGTCCCATGCTTGCTGAGCCACCAGATTCAAGCTAGCCTGGCTGATGAAGGGTGATACCCTGAAACTGGTCCCAGGATGCTTGTTTCTGGTCCAGGGAGGACCTTACCTGACAGTTTGGGCTGCACTGTTCCCATGGGGAACAGGGCCAAGACTGATTTGCATATGGTTGGGTCCAAACTGGAATGGCATGGCAAAAAAACAAAGAACTGATGGATTTAACTCAGATCTGTGACTGGGGGTGAATGTTCGATTTGTTCTGCATTCCATCCACCATCTGTTGTTTTTGTATTTTTAACAGGGGGGGCAGATTTTTATAGCAAACGAGGTATACCACCTTGCATAGGGGAGACTGATCGATAAATTTTAGTTGTTGATCAACATGGCACTAGACCTTTAGTTTGAAATATATAATTTTTCATTCTGCTCACATCAGTATCCTGGCAGCCACAGCCTTACCCTTCAGCTGGAACCAGGAGCGACAGCTCAAAGTAAGACATTATGACCAAACACTGTCATAAACTCTAGTTAGAGGAAGGAAAGACAGATGTTGAATCAAGCTCACCACTTGCCCAATCCACTATTCCCACTCAAAAGTCAGCCATTTGTATTGTAAAACCCTGACTCAAATACGGAGACTTGTTTATGATGTCATCAGAAAGTTGTATTGCACGGTATCACTATTCTGCACGTTTTGTTTTAAAATACCACCAAACCCAGGATTTGAGGATTCTGCACCAGAACAGAGTCTGTTTTTCGTTCTTGTTGCGTCACAAGTAGCATGGGTGTGGGTAGTATTAATGCATGTTTGTTATAGTGTGCAAAAGAAAAACACAACATTCTTAATCGGCTATAAAGTTGAATATGTGTAAAGCAAAACAGCCGATATGTAGTCAAAAATGTGAGGCAATAGATGTTTGAACAGACCATAGCTTTCTTATTGAATCAGTAGAAGGATATAATGCTAAAATCCATACATTATTTGATCATAATTATACAATTTTTCTCACTACGAGTGAATGGAGCTGTAACACATGACGGAGAATGTAACAAACTCATATTTGCTGATGAGCAGATTCCAGTATCTTCTTGTGAGAAAGAATGTGATAAGACCTTGACTCCCTGATACAGAAGTCACTGACAGAAACTGTCAACATTATTGTCTAAAGTTCTTACTTCGTTGTTCCAATCCTCTTAATGAGGCTACACTTACAAAACAGTGCATACAAATGTAATTGTATGATATGAAACAAAATGGATGTGATGAATTAGAAATGCATTTAACTTAACATAGATGTTAGGATTTTAATGGCTCGTAGGCTGGTATTAAAAAATTATCATTGTCTGGTATAAAAACGACATAGCATTTCAATAATAAAATTAAATGTAACATGTTAAAGCACTCATTAGCATTTTATCAATATATGTAATGGCACTAAGGCATAGATATAAGTAAATCTACTTTTACAGTGTTGTGTGGCCTGTAATGCTAGAGAGTTTTATCAGTTCTTGAGTGGGCAACCTCAAGAATTGGTAAGAGCATTGCCCAGCTAGAAGTATGTATATAAGATATATAAGATATATAAGATAGCTGAGCTTTGGATTGTTTACTGTTTTAGTTGGTGCAGTCGTGAGCATAGTGATAGCTGTCTATCACTGTAGGATTGGGACAGAAATTAGACCTGGCCACAAAATAAAAGTGACCCAGATTAAAAAATCAGATAGCTAAAAAAGTGGTCCACATTTGCAAACAGAGAGGTTTTGAACTTAAAAAGGCATGTTGTATAGGTGTTTTGAAAAGTATAGGAGACTACATGCATTTGGGCTTGCTACAGGCAATGTTTCTGGTAATATCAGGTAAATTAAAAGTACAACCTGCCCACCAGTCCATAAAACAGGCCAACAAACTTCAAACAACTGACCCACACACTGATCTATCAGACCAGCTCTCTGTCACTACAGGTAAGCCCACTCCTGTTGAATATGTGGAATACCTGAGCTGTGTTGTATGTCTACCCAATGTTCTGTTTATGTTGTACTGCTAGATGTTTTCTGTTATCTTCTGGAATTGTTTACACTGTGACTTCTAATTGTAAGTGCGATCGTTCCAGTTTTTCACCCCTAAACACATATCTAGGAATGTGCCCTATTGGGTATGTTGTTTATTTTCATACTTGCTGTTGTGAGCTTATTGATACCCCACTATTTTTTAATATCTGAGGTATGTGTGCTCGGTGTGAAGTATACTCTCTAAATTGTTGTTGGGAGTGTATGATGTTGAGCGGGAGTTAAGCCCACCTTTATTGATCCTAAGTTGTTTGTTTGTCTAATATGCTGTGTGTTTGTCTAACATGCATAATACTGTCAGTGGCGTAATGAACCTTGAGGGGGCCTCCCTGCAAAGTAAATGGCGGGGCCCCCTCCTGACTCACTCCGGAGATCGCAAGCCAGGGTGCTGTGATGAGGGCCCCCTGGAGCCCCCCCACATACACACACACACATGCACACCGGGGCTGTAGGAGCCTTTTGTACGCTACTGAATACAGTCTGTAGATGTTATTCAGACACTAAGCTGCCGGTGGTGGAAGTGTATCTTAGCGGTCTGACACAACTTTCTCTTGCTAATTTTAGGTAAGTCATCCAGCCTTACCTTGTTCATTGATGCACAAAGTTTTGTTTAAGCAAAACGACTCCACAAATTTCCAAAAACCTGGAATAATTTCACCCTCCCCTCCTGTTAAAGCCCCACCAAAATAATTTGAATAGCACAAGATCTCTAAAGGTGAAGCAATGCCAACATAAAGAAAGAACTAGGCTCCAGTGTACGAACACAAAGAAACTTCCTGCTGTTCACTAAACAACAGAATGCCCCTTTCTTTAAGCAGTTCTTTGGCACATGAGGATGGAGGCCAACAAAAAGTACCAGGGTCAGGCTCAGGAGCATTTAGTACCACTGTACCCTTCGTTACATTGATCCATCTCTGTACCTGTCGAGTCTAGTTTATAAAGATTGTGTCCCCAGAGGTATACATTGCCTGACATTTCTCTGTGTGGAAGCTATAAGGTGCAATATTGACATTTTAGCTGAAAAGGGAAGGACGGAGAAGTCTTAAATCACTGTGAACCACTGGTTTGATTGTTTGTTTTACAATTTGCCTACCTCTGGAACTGTCGGATCAAGTTGTTAAATCTTCACCGAACTCATGCCATGTTTCCCTATGGCTTATCTATGGTCACCCATAGTTTACTTTTTTCACTCGATACGTATCCATGATTTCTTTTTAAATGTATGAATTTCAACAGATCTCTTTAAGATATGAGAAAAGTCAACGGAGAAGATTTTTGTGTGATATTATTGGAATTTTACCCTATAAAGAAACTTAAATGTAACTTAAATGGAGGTCTGTCCACCACTGGTCTGAGGCCTTGCTCTTGTGGACAACACTCCAGCTGCTCTCTGCCTTTTGTCTGCGTGCTTGTTCAGCCGTAGGGCTTAGTAGCTGTCCTGAGTGGAGCCAGCTGCCCCTAAAAGCCGCTCACGGGATTACAAATATCTGTTTATGGCTCGCTTTATTGCCAAGTGTGGAGTTTTACAGCCTTTCCTCGCCAAAGGGCTATAAACACATTTGAAGATTTGAAACCAGGTGCTGAAAATAGAATGAGATTCTATTCCAGAGCCACACTCGTGGTGATTTGTGTTTTATTTTTTTAGCGACAGTATGTGGTTTAAGACTGTTAAAGTCCTTAAAGTCCAGGAAGTCAATGCGTTTAGAAAAGAGTAAGACTGTGCTCTAGTAAGTGCTACGAGGCTTAACAGATGGCACGGATGCGCTATGCAGGCGCTGGTAACATTTAAAACATAAAAATATATTAAACATAGATTGAAGGGTCTGAAAATGCTGCAGGGTGAAATGAAAGGTCATGTGTAGTTCCCACCTGCCCTTTGAAATGAGGCACGCCTAAGCAAATTCAATGCATATAGTTAATCTAAATTAAAAGCAAGCATTACCAAAGCCAATAGGTCTGGTCTGAGGCAGTGGAGCACAAACCTACTCTCTTCGACAATTTTTTTATCTCCTGAAAGCTTGACATGCGTTTGTACGCACGGGCTGCCATCGCAGAATAGTTTTTTTTTTTTATGAAATCTGTGAAAAAGCACTCCAAGATGGCGATCACGCATGCATATCCAGTGAGAGGGTAAAACTCATGCAATCAAAACATGGTGAGACCAAAATGCTCTATGAGCAAGACAAAGGCTAGATCAGGGAGGAAAAACAAACAAGTCAGAAGCAGGGAACTGAGGTAGGCAAGAAAGATATTGCAGCATGACCAAGGGGAGCACTCAAAACTCACTCACTCTAAGTCTACCTTAATCACACTAGATATATTGCTATGTGTAGTTTTGCATTATTCTGGTTAGGTGAAGTCCCCTAATTTAGGCTATTATCCTACGTTGCGTAATTACATGCTGTTTTCAGCAAAAATGAGAGTGAGCACTTAGGAACAATGTAACCAGAACACAAGGGGCTGCTGTTTGTGGCGCCAATATTTTGGAGCTAATATGTTTTTTAGCACATCATACACTCTTATATCCAAAAGGGATGCAAATATAGATTTCAAGCTAAAATAGAGTGGTAAATGCTAGTTTTGCAGTTTATGTAGTTTTCTCAAAATTCCACTTCACTATGGAAATGTAAACTTACATTAATTTTGAACACCCCTAATTAAAGCTGTCTGTAGTCAAGACCTAATGATGGATTACATTTTGTTCTTTGCAGTTCTATGTAGTAGTAAATAGATGATCAATTAAATAAAAAAACTGAAATATGATAGACCTTCACATTTTTAGTAGATATGGTAGACTGTAGAAGAAAGCAGATTTCCTTGACTAAGTTTTAGCTTACTGTCTCACCTGTATATGGCATATAAAATGAGCCCCACCTGAATAAGTGTAAAGAGTAAGGATTATGGTCGTGAATACTTAAATCTACTCTGTTAATCCCTTTATGATATTATGTGGCATTCATTTTTCAGAGTTGATCATATTGATAACTGAGCTCATGTGGGGTTAACCTTGTCTCTTATTGTTTCTTACCATGTAAAAACATAAAGCAAAAAGTACAGGCTCAATCAAATCAAAAAATTTAAATGTGATAGAATTTTACATTGTTAGAGTAGACATAGTAAAGAGACTTAGTGCAAGAGAAAGCAGAATTTCTTGGCTCTTTTGTAGCACCCATTCTCAACTATAAGTGACTTGTAAAATGAGCTCTAACATGAATAATCTACAAGAATAAGGAGAACGCTCCGAAATACTTGAATATAGAGTATAAATCCATTTGTGTTGGAATGTAGCACATACTAATCGGAGCTGATTGTAAACAGAACTGAACCCAAGTGAGTTTAAACATATCTTTAAGTGTGTATAATGGTGTTCAAGCCTTCAATCAAATGTACAGGTTCCTAGTATATAACACGTTTTTTAAAACAAACCTATATCTTTTCTATTGGTCAGCGCTGTCTCTCCTATCATATGTTTCCATGATTTATCTTCAAATACCTCCACACACTGAAAGTAAATAGGTAATAAGAAAAATAAGAATTAAAAAAAAGTTATTGCATCATAATATTAAACTAGTACAACGGCAAAGCTATATGCGGTTAGCAAAGAAGTAGAAATAGCACTGCTTTCTGGTCGAGGTGTGAAGATTCAAACCAATGAAGAACTTCACTTCCAGCTGCCTCCCTTCCAACCTCATGTCGGGTTTGAGGGCACACAATCCACTGCAAAAAATGCCCAGTCCTGCAACCTGCCCACATGGGTTTCAATCGGGGAGTTTAGCTGTACTGTTATCATATCAATCTTCGTTATGTTCTGAATGGATTTGAGTATTATTTTTTTCACTGGGAAAATGGTTCTTCTATATATTGCTTTGGGCGGGACATTCTATTACATACACTGTGAACTCTGTTTTGCAATTAAACCTCTTTTAAAATATTTTCGTGATTTTGCTGCAAGATTTGTTAATTTCAACTTTGTGAATGTTATATTTTTATGGTTAGAAACTCTCTACAAATTTAACTTTCAAGAATTTACATCTCCTAAAGTTGGTTATCAGTGTGGGGCAAAAACAGTTATAATGTTCTCTGCAAGATTCATTAACTTCCAGTGTTTGAATAATATCTTCCTGGTACCTCTCAGTGCAGTTGTTTTTTTTAAAATAAATCTGATTAAATAATTATCATATACATGCATGTGTTTCTGCATATATGTTATAGAGTCAGCTATATTGACTGTATAATTATGGTTCAACCACACTTTCAACATCAAGCACCTTTGTTTTTATGCTAATAACTTTAGTGCCTTTTGATGAATCTGCATCACATTTTGCACAGCTTTAGCAAAGCTAAACAAGGGTAGGGATTTCAACTTTTTGGCTGGTTCGTGCTAGGGAAGAGGGGAAGTTAGTGTGGGGGGGGCTAAAAATAACATGCATTTCCCTTTCACATTCCCATAGGAAATTTTGCTGTCTGCTACAGCAAAAACCATTAAATGGATTTTCAGAGTTGGCATGAAAGTAGAAGAATTTCACACAGAAAATGTGTTTTTTTTATTTGATTTAAATCTGTATATCAGTTTTAGAGACATTAGTGGTTGAAACATATGTTAGATGTGCACTGAAGAGTAAGAATTTAGATTTATCTTAGCCTTTAATCTTGAAAACAGGAAGCTGACAAGTTCTGTCAATCACATTCAGATTTTTAAGAAATCTGATTGGTTGTTGAAAGGCTGCATTTATTTGTTTCCTACCATCCCATATTTTGAAAATTTGCAACAACTTGAGAGTTTCACACTGTGGGTAAACAATCACACAGAAAAGGGGGGACCCTATGACCAGTTTGAGGGTAAAAAGGGCACTTGATCGGTTCCCAATGAATGCTTCCAAAATGGAAATACTCACATGTGGCAACTGTAAGAATTATTACCCACTGTGAGCCTGGCTTGAAGATCTGGGAGCACCTCCTCAAGTATAAAAGGAAGTTAAAAACCTTGGAATTACCATGGATTCCAAGTTAACAATGAATGCCCAAGTGGAAAAATTAGCACTATCAAGCTTCATCACCTTGAAGACTCTGCAATTCATCTTCCCCCACCTCGGATTTCCACACAAGGTGCAGGCTACTATCGCTCTTGTACTATCTAAACTGGATTATTCCAATGGCCTCTACCATGGATCATCTCTATCTATTTTAAAAAAAATACTACAACGTATTCAGAACTCAGCTGCCAGGATTCTGTTGCATGTGAAGGCACAAGTCCACAATTCCCCTACCTTGAGAGCACTACACTACTACCGGTTGCCAGAAGATCGACCTTCAAGCTGCTTTGTGTCACCCACAAAGCTACACATGGAACAAGACCGCTTTTCATCAGAAACAAAATAACCAAATTCATTCAACAAAGAAACCTCCGCTTGAGATTGGCACCCCACCTTAAAACACCACGATACAAGAAAAAGACAATAGGCAGTACATCCATCTCTGTTCAAGCAGCCAAACTATGGAATTCATTACCCCCAAATATGAGATCCACAGATAACTATCTTGTCTTCAGAAGACTACTCAGAAGTTGGCTCTTTCCTTCATAACCACCATATCCAAACAGCAATGGACTGCATATGCCCGTGTTGATAAATATTTGTAATCTGATTATGTGTATGTTATAGATATGTATAGTTCTTTAAGTAATTTGCATAGTTACTATTTTATGAGGATACATTACACACTTGGGCCCATATTTCTACTTTATTAGCGCCGCATTTGCCCCGCTTTTTGACGCAAAAATGGCGTAAACTTACAAAATACAATTGTATTTTGCAAGTTTGTGCTGCTTTTGCATAAAAAAATGACGCAAATGCGGCGCTAAAAGAGTGTAAATATGGGCCTTACTCTTTAAGCCTGTTTAACAAATGTATATTTACTCACAGTTACATATATATATGTGTGTGTATGTGCACATGTGTATATAGGTATATGTGTGTGTGTATATACATATATATGTGTATATTATTCTATGCTTAACATGTTCATGGGTCATTGCATAGCTCCTGCTTTCTTTTTTATATCACAATGAGCTAATGTTATCTTAACTATTTAACAACAAGCATTTCGCTATTGAAAAATTGAGGAAAGATAAATGAATGTTAGAAAAGTACACTTGTTAATTAACGTCAAATACTAAAAATCTTGAAATTCTGTGTTCAAACAATACAACTTTACCTTTCATATTATTATACCCATTATTATATTCCTTGCACATATATTAGCTTATTATGTATTTACATATCTATTTATTACTCTAGTCATACTATACCAGAGAAAAAATAAATAAAATTAAATGAAAAAACACATTTAAAAAATAAATAATTAAATAAAAAAATATATATATAATAAATAAAATAACCTTTACTCTCTGGTAAGCTTTACACTGTCTCCCCATCACCCAATGTCTCTATAAATCTACCCTTCATCCCTGCTCTGACTCATCCCAAACCCTTTCGACTAATTTGATCTACAAAATAACACTGCCTAAGCTCTTCCCTCCTCTACCGCTCCCGGCTCACCCCAAACCTCAGTTTACTACTAAGATCTCCCAAACAACCCTACTAAATCCTCCCTAATTTATCTCACCTATGTCTCATCTAAAACCCCTCCTGCTACTCTGATCTCCCTAACCTCTTTCTACAGACTATTTCCTCCTCCACTTCTCCATTACTCATCCCAAGCCTCATCCTATAACTATAAACTCCCAGTTAACACTTCTGAATTCTTTCCTCCTCTGTCCCTCCATTGCTTTAGTCAATCCAACTACCAAACTTACATATCCTCCTTAAATTAACTCATACTAATACTGTACTCATATTTCCCTATACTAATCCACCTCTAATTCCTCTTGGGTTCCGGAGTAGCGTACTACTCGCCAAAAAACACTTTGATCCCTCGTCAGGAGTAGTAAGCGCTATACAAATACAATTACAATCAGAAACGGGTGCTGTTTTCCCAACCTTCGGGACTTCTGTGAATTTTTGAGTTTCAGGTAGGACACAGGCCATGTACAGCAGCCACCCAGGGTGGGTAGGCTGCTGTCTGGCAGGTGGAAGAGTGGATACAGTGTAGTTAAAAAATGACTTTCATTGCAAAAACTACAAGACTAGCTGAGAACTCAGAAAGCAAAAAGCATGCTGTGCACCACCCAGCATACACCATCACTGATGGCCCCTGCATGTATTGTGTGCGGAAACAGATGTCTTTTTCAGGTTATGGAAAGGTATGTGCTACGCATGGCGGGACACCATGGCCCATATTTATACTTTTTGACGCAAAACTGCGCCGGCACAGTTTTGCGTCAAAACTATTACCGCCGGCTAACACCATTTTGGTGTGCCGTGCGGGCGTCATATTTATACTTTGACGCACGGCGGCGCAAACCACAGGTGGGAGTCATTATTTTTGGCGCACACCGCAGCGTCAAGTCGTAAAGCAAAACGACGTTAACGCGGCGGAAATTACTGTGGGTCGATTTACGACTCCGCAAACCGGATTTGCGCCGTTTTTTTTGCGCAATAGCGTAAAAAAAAAAGCAAACACTGCCATTTCACCAGAGTAGAGCCAAAATGGATCCCAGATGCCACTAAAGACCCCAGGAAGATGACAGCAGACCAGGAACCAGCCAGGAGGACCCACACAAGAACCAGGACACTTTTAAGAAGAAAAGAAAGTGTCGCTTCAGTGCAGAGGAGCAGGAAATTCTGGTTAAAGAGGTGACGGAACACCAGCACCAACTGTTTGTCACCTCAAAGTTGCCAATCAGTAGGAGAGAGGCTATATGGCAACAAATGGTCGACAACATTAACAGTGTGGCTGAAGTACGCAGAACTGTCATTGAGTGCAAGAAACGCTGGCATGACTGCAAGCGCAGGACCAAGGAAAAGATGGCCAGGAACTGGAAGGCAGCACTACAGACTGGAGGGGGAGTCCAGCACACCAGGAGGCCCTGGACCACATGGAGGAGATGGTCGCAGCCTTCATCCCTGAGGAGATCGTCACAGGGATTCAAGGACAGGACACCGCAGACTACCAGGAAACAACACACATGTAGGGTAAGTCGCATGGGGAATTATAATGCAATAATGTCAACTGTGAGCGGGGTGGGATACCGACCACAAAATGCATGGAAGTCATCCTATACATGGAGTGGCATGGGTAAAGGGGTATGGCACGGGTGCCTGGCCCGTTCAGAGAAGACCTGGGGCACACCATTACACAACACCAACAACAGTCCCATGGGGGAATGCTGTGATGCCAACGATGGAGCAAAGGAAAAGCCATGCCAGGAGGGAAGGCCACAATGTCAAACTGACATCCCGGCACACGTTAGCCACCATACCCCTACATTAACTAGGGCCCTCTTAACAACCGCTAGCCATATCGACAACTGGAATGTAACTGCGACAACAGTTGCCACTACCACCTCTGCTCTGTGTGCAGCTCAAGGAGCCAATGGCAGTTACCTCCCCATGGATTATACACACCTAAATTAGGGGGTGAGGATGACAACTTCAATAATCCCCAGAAACAAGACAAAGTCCCCAGTACTCTCAAATGTCAATGCCCATAGTTGTCACAAACATCAGCCAATGTAAACAACAATAGGAGCTACACGGCACTAAGGACACACCCATGCTGCACATGTCTGGGTCCATCCTGTGCCTGGGTAACAATGCAACATCCCAAATGTCATACTGCTCAGACAACAGCATTGAGGGGGGACACATGTAACTGGTCACTGAAATACACCTGCACAGTCAGAGGAGGAAATAGGACACTGAAACGATTATTAGGGCAATCCAATGTGACACGCATTCCCCAACATCAGCAGGACACATTACCAATGTCAACATCCATATCAGATCATAACATTGCCATGAATAGGATATGCCACATGTCAATTACATTTAAGTGGATGTGAAAGATCAGAGATTGGGGCAGGTCCAGATTGTTAAGTGTGCTGCCAGGGCCATCAGTACACCCACAGCCAGTGAAAGGTCTCACCATGAGAATGGATGTAGACGGAGGCTTGAGTAGAAAAAGAAGGTGGCAATTCTCTATTTGGCATAAACCAACACCTAGAGGCGATGATGCTGACAAGTCTGATAACTCAATAACATACATGTGACATGCAGGTGGGCCATAGGCCTGGAAGAATGCCCATCTGAAGGACTGAAGAAATGAACACAAAACAAGATCACAAAGTGTATTCATCAAAAGGCAGGCATGTCACATCAAAATTGCCACAACACAGACACACTAATTGTACCCTGTTTCATTGCAGAGGAAGATGGATCTCCTGCGGATATGCCTGGTCCAGATTTTCCTGATGACATGGATGACGAGCCGATTAACATTCCCCTGGAGACTATCCAAAAGGTCCTTGAAACCCTCCAGACCCCACCTTCAGTCACAAGGAGGAGCACAGAACAAGCAGCCATCGCAGAGGATCCACCCACCACCCCAATTGTAAGACCTGCCAGCTCCAATACAGCTGAGGACTCAGACGACACTGGCACCAGCTTTGAGAGAACTGTAGTTGGAATACAGCGGGAGCTGGCCAAGGAGGTGCGGGTGGGGATGCAAACTATGGCAGCCAGCCTTGAGGGGGTGCGTTCGTGCATGATGTAATCTGCAGATCAGGCAGCAGCTATGCAAGCCCTAACATCCATCCTGCAAGGACTACAAGAAACTGTCAAGGAATTCACCACTGCAGTAAGGGAGTTGCCACAACACCTCGCACCCCAAACCTTCCACTGCATGCACGAATGCAATCATGACCCCCTCAGGGCCGACCTGGCTGCCTACCATCGTGATGTGGCTGCTATTCTCAAGAACCAGCAGATCCTCCTTGCTGCAGTACTTCCCTTAAGACCTTCACAGGGAGCAGCGACCGGGATGTCTGACTCCACGTCTTCTAACACTGAGGTGTGTGTTGCCCCTACACAACCAACAACAAGAAGGACAGAGGAGGCAACACACACCTCAGAAGAAGAAGACATGGAACAAATCACATTCACAAGGAAAATGACCCGGAAGCACTAGTCCCTGACACATGGCCAACTATTACCAAGGTCCTGCGCTTTGTAACTTGCCAGTCTTGCAACAACTTTACTCAAGGACTGTTCTGCAAACCACTGTATATCTTGTCACCCAGCCCAGTGATTGTCTCTCTCCAACTCATTGGCAAATTCTGTCCCTATACACTGTCTGAAACATCAACCCCAGTATGTCAAAAGCATTTTGGTAAACCCTTGTGTTGGATCACAATGTAAGATGTCACTCTAATGGACTCACAATCATGGACAATGTACAGATAGTACTACAGCACTTTTCAATAAATAGCACTTACACAACAAATCTGTCTCTGGGTAATGTGACATATCAACTGTGCAGTAGATAACTGAAATGTGCCTACTGTCAAATTACGTAGCTTGTCAATACAACTGTCCTGATAATATATGGTCAGAGAAATCTGCACAGTGCCCATGATTGCATCATACTCTGCCCATCCTGAGGGACAAACCTGATGAAGTGAGAAACCATACACCATCATGCTGTGTAGGACAGAAGAATGCTTCCTCAGGGATAACTAAGTCATCAAATAGTGGCCGCAAAATGTTGTCAACATGCAAATATAACATAAATAACATGGCACACTAATCTAAGCAAACACTACAAAAACTGCATAAATGAAGGTGTCTGAGTTTACATACAAATAGGTAATCATGCTGAACTATGTCACAAATGATGTATGAGAGTCATGAAGACAAGAATACAAGATTGCCAATTAGAACTCATCTTATAAGGGTGTCCATGATCATCACACTGCAGTCAGACCTAAAACTGTTTCCCCAATACCAAGTCTGGAAGCACTGTTTGTGACTTTCAAAACACACTTATCAACAGAAACACATTGTCATCCACATTAACTGTGATTGGTGGTTGCAACGAAGGGTCGACACTTTGCAAGGTAGCTCTGGGCTAGCTGCCAATCGTACCGCTCAGTTGGGATTTGTTTGTAGCATAGGACACAGATGTTATAGTACAAAATTGATGTACACTGAATCCAAACCCACGATCAAGTACCATTCAACACATTCTATTAACTGTTAACCAAATATTTATTAAATGCTAATCACAGATGAGGAAACTGAGGGAAAAATCTTACCTACCCTAATCTACCCTGACTACTCATTACCCACAACTGTCCCTAACTAACCTAAGCTACACTTACTTATCACATGTAACGAAGCGTTCTAAACATCTACCCTCCACCCCCCTTATGAGACGGGACACATGGAGGACAACACATACTAACCTAAACACATACTATACTATCCTATACAAATATATATATATATATTTACATATATATATATATTTTTTGTTATATTTTTTTTTTAACACACAAGAACCCCAACATAGCCAACACACACCCACCCACACACTTCAGAAGTAAATATATAAAGATTGTGGACCCCCACCCACTAACACTAACTAAACTAACAGCCTATACTAACCTAACACTAAGCCCCCTAAGCCCACTAACTGTAAGAACAAGGAAAGAGGAGGGAGGGGAGGGAATCATGTCCATCTAAAAATGTCTAGAGGTTGGCCCTCCGGAGGGTCCTCTTAATAGATTTAACACGCCGGTTAATGTGGCGCACATCCCGGCTCAGGTGGCTCAACTTGCGCAGCACTCTGTCCATCTTACGTTCCATTTGGTTGAAGGCTGCAGGGTCAACAGATGGAGCTGTGGCAGTCTGGGTACCGGTGGAGGAGGTCTGTGTGGGTGTGGTGCCAGGCCTAGTGGGCTGTCCTGCACTGGTGGCAATGCTGGGGCCTAGAAGTCCAGCAGATGTCGGACCAACAGTCCCAGCTGTGGGTGGAGCCACCTGGCTCGGATTGGTGATTGTGCTGGGGTGGCTGTGGTGGGCAAAGTAGGCCCACCCTGTGGGAAGGCTCTCCATGCCCCGGAGGCCCGTTCATGGCGATATCGCCGGGCCATCCTCCGGAACCCCGACTCCACCAGCAGGATGTGCTGGTATCTCATGGCCCGGCGCTGGAATTAATGGACCTGGTCTGGAGTCATGGTAGCAGCTGTGAAGACAAATGCAGATATTCTACATTAGTAACTGCATTGTGTGAAATGGCACAAGAAGTTAATCAGAAAATACATCTACTGTACTTGTAACAGCTCATATCACAATACAGATCATTGAATGTCCCAGAGGAAGTACATGGCAGGCCAGACTACAAAGGTCACATCACACATAGAACATCCATAACCTACAAGATGGGTAACAACTGGCTTTGACTTGCAATCTGAGTTCTGCCAGTTATCAGCTAAGAATCATGCTGCATATCCTCCGCCAAGACCTGGGCTACAAATGTCAGTGTACGGAAAGCAAAACTAAAGCCACATGGTCTGCAAGTTGTAACTGGACTTGCCAGTATAGTACCAAGTGCCAAACCTGAGTGTGTATACTAGTTTGCAACCAAACCGTCACTTATTCACATGTATGTGTAGCATACTGGTAGCATCAGTACTAGGTACCCCATTCACAAACCCATGCCCGTGTTTGAGGGTGGGGGGGTGGATAAACAACTATAATTTGCCCCCAACATGTACACTGAGGAGTGTATAGAAAACTCCACACATGTTTGTCTCTACAGACACACCACAGGTAAGGTCTATCAACAATTAGGAGTCCTCAAACCCTAGAGCTATCATAGGGCCACACATGTCAGGAAATGCAGAACTTGGTACACAACATATACTTCCAGTGAGGCCTGACTTACATCAGACACATAGTTGCTAGAACACCCATGATCATGAATTGCATGCACACCTAGGCCATTGCACTCAAGTTCCACATACTTGTAGCACTACATGTGGAAGTACATGCTGCTAGGAGGTTCTACCTACTGTTTCATAATTACGTAGGTAAATAGGGAAGCAGATGTCTATTGGAAAGCAGTTTGCTGTACCAATCTTGGAGAATGTAGGTCTGACAGGCTGACTAAATCGGAGCTGACTTCCAGTGTGACTCTTGGTGATACAAGTGTCATCCACATAACTAACCCCTGTACTCACAGTGGGGCCTACAGGAATGGCCTACAATCCCTACATAATACCATTGGATATGCATTGGCCAACTCAAAACATGTGAGAAACTGAATTCCCACTCATGGAACAAGAGAAACTCTTGCCCAATGCATCACACCTTGCTATGCGTTCAACTCACACGAGTCCATAACCAGCAAACACAACACATAACAGACATATCAACACTTACTGGAGTGGTCGGGGTCCTCAAATGTCGCCACCTCTCCCACAGTGTAGGGTGCCGGTCCACCTGTAAGGTATGGAAGGAAGAAATGTGCTCAAAATCTGTGCACAGCGCAACAATTTCATAAACATATACAATGTGTAGGCTGAATAAGGAAATGGCAGCGATTCAGACATGATGGTACTGTATCTGATATATCACGGTCAACTTGTACATAGCATGGGTCTCCTGTGACAGTTACACACATATCTGCACACATACATTGGCCCTAACTATCATGTGGTTGCAAACATGCCCCGTAATTGGTGAGCAGAAAACAATATGGAGTGTAATAGTCTCATCATGTGCATCCAAGAGAGACATCCAAAGCCTGGTTACTTGAGGACTGCATTACCAGTCAAACATGCTATGTGGCCATGGCACATTAATGACACATAGGTACAATGTACAGAGGGAGGGGCAGGGACTTTTGTAAGCCCCCCTGTTGTTACATTTGATTCAATTGATGTGGCCCAGCTACGGTGATTTCCACCAACCATGGAGATGTGAAGCCATGTGCATACACTTGGACTGCCATCCATATTTGGAATGTGGCACAACTAACTTCAACAAACATTCTAAGATTTTAGCTGAGGGCACCTTACACCATTTCACGATGTTTTGAAACCCAGATCTGACATGTATCCAAAAAGATCAAGGAACACAATAATCCCACACATTCATAGTACTTCCGTGAACGCTTTCCTTCCACATTCACCAGACTCACATGAGACATGTCTGAGCCACTTTGCTATTATCAATTGACGTGAAGGCAGCACTCATTTTCTGCATCATGTAGTGATTCTAAAGTCAGTCTAGCAATTGCGTCAACAAAGTTGGCCTAAATGTTGGTACATCTGTAGTTCTCTGTCAATAGTACCCTATATAGACATGATTGGCTCCTATTTTGTTTGCTTTTCTGACAAAAAGGCCGCACCAATTTCCTTCATGGAAAAGTATCCTGTAAGTTTGCTGAGCATGTGCTACCTGACAGCTAGCAATTGTGATCCTTGCCATAGTGCATCAATTATCCCTTTATGTTTCCCCAGCATTACACACAGTCAGCAAGTTAGCTGGCAGACATTGTACTAATCTCCTTATTTCACTACAGAGCATTTAATTGTGCACATTAACATGATTCGTACTCACCAACAGTGCCACCAATCATGATTCCCAGGTGATCCAAGAGTTCCTGCTCCCTGGTGATGAGGTCAACCCACGGGTGCTTCCGCTGGTGAGCACTCCTCTGGCTGGCATACACACGCTGCAGGTGATGCAGCACCTTTCCCCACCGCGCGCGCGCCTCTGTTGGATACCCCTGTATCACCCTGCCCCCTGCCTGGATAGATGAGCGGCAAGAAATGGCACACAAGCCAGATGACCCCATCCAACTCCTCTTCCCCCATCCTGCCAAGACGTGGCCTACCATACATACTTGAGAAGTGAAAGGGAATAGGGGTAAAAGAAATAGAAAGGGGAAAATGGGGAAAGTAGGGATACAAATACAGATGAAAAGTAAACTTAACCACTAAAAGAGCCCAACTATCCCCAAACTACCACTACCCACTACAGACTCCCACAAACAACTGGTACACGAGATAAATGGACAAATGTAGACAAAACACAGTAGTACAGTATACAGCAACAATATTTATTTCACAAATGGACTTTACAGATAGCACACAGGACAAAAAAGCACAAAATCTCAGGACAACACTCTCTACACAGCCACACAGTCTAAAAGGATCATAGACTGCAAAGTGAAAGTGAAAGTACACCCACTGTACATGATCTGTAAACAGGATATCCTATTACATCACTCCCTGTATGAAAAGTCCCGCCTTTTTCGCGTTATGCGTCATTTTTTGTCTACCAAAACTGTATTTGCAGCATTTTTTTTGACGCACAGAAGTGAAAATTAGCCCACATCCACATAATAGTACATGGCCTGTACAAATATCTGGATGCGGGCTAAATTTCACTCCTGTGCGTAAAAACAAATGACGCAAATACAGTTTTGGTAGACAAAAAATGACTCTTAACGCTAGGAACGTAAAAATTTCAGTGCATTAACTGGTTTTGGGCAATTTTTCTTGTTTTTTTGTTATGTTACATTTGGAACACATCAGAGATAGGCTGATTGAAGACACTATGGTGTTGATGGTGTATGTTCACATGTGTGACATCATACTGCAGCGGACCATGATCCGTTACTCCCTTCACAGTATTTTTACGGTTGGCTGACGCAATAGTTGGTCATAAGTGTGGCCTACATATATGTGTTGCAGAAATTGTGCATGTTTGCCATAAGGAGAGGATATCAATGTGACGCACATATGTACAATACCTAAATGCCTTTGGCTCAAAGTGTGTGCTTTGGCAACTAATGTATTTGTTGACCAAGTGTGTGTGTATCACATGAAGCATATTTGTACATATGCTTGTATGAATGTGACGTCCATGTGTCCAATCCTTAGATGCAATTCATTGTGGAAATGAGAGAGGGCATGTGTTAGTCATACATGTAACAACACCCGTAAAGTGGACTTCCAAGATTTAGGGTCACGTAGACACCACATGTGACATAGCATGCACCAGATGGATGGCAGACGCTTGTTCATGTCAATGGTCCACATTTTCTACATCCTATGTCCTAGAGTATTGGTAAGAGCTTCCTAGGCACTAGTTGGTGAATCCCACAGTGAGTCATACACATGCATTGAGGAAGTGGGTACCATGTTGTTTGCACAGACAGACAAGGGTGAATCTCAAATCTATGATGACACCACAGTTGAGGCCATAGAAGTGAGCCCCAACTATCAAGTGGCTGTGGTGGACCAGCATACAAGACAGCACGTGTCCACATATTTCCAGTGATCAATTGCACATAGGTGTCTTGTTCATGTGTGTGGTCCAATGATGATCCTGTATATTGTTTGGGGTGTAATTTGTCACAGTTCGGTCCAGGACTCATCATGAGGCAGTGGCAGCTATTCCTGTATCTACTGAGTATCCTTGGTTGATCAATGTGAGTAAAGTGGATGTGGACATGTGAACCAACATGTGGATGGTCCCACCCTGTCACTAAAGACGTGTAATGAGACAGTCAACAGGGCAACCTTGGTGTGCTGAGTGAGATAATGTCTCAGATGTCATGTTCCAGCAGGTGTCATTACAACATTTAACACAGGTTAGCCTCTGCAATTCCCACTGCATTTGGGAACATCATAGCCTCTGAGCTGATTATTCTCGCAGCTATTCACCACACACGCCCATCACTATGTTGTGAGCACTGTGATTCTGTGTGTGAACTGTCATGGTCCTGACATTTGTGTATTTTTCATGGACCTTATAAGAGGTTGCTGGTTGTGCTGAAAGCCCCGTACCCAATCCCTGCCTACGGCCCTGGGACACTGTCACACTTTGTCATTCATGCATAAATGCAACCCAGACAAGGGATGGGCCATGAATTTTGCTTTTCCAAGAGGATGTAACTCAAATGGTACAGTTAAAAGGCAGATGATGCTATACAATGTATTTGTGTATGCATTGAAGAAGCCCATGCCCAATACCCCCTGATGAATGAGAGGTTTGCTAACGCAAGTGTGGTACATATGTAGACAGAGGGATAATTTAATGTGACGCACAGACAGTTGCCAGTCAGGCTGACAGAATGCAAGGTGATTCAGGATCCAGCTACTTGACAAGTTACATAATTAGTGGTCTGACTAAGACTGTTTGGAGGACAAACTAGAGAGCTGACATGTCAAACTGTGTATGTCCTGTGTTTTTGAAGGTGACAAATGAACCCAGTGGCTGTGTTACACGGCTTAATTAGTATCAATGCTTAACGGTGTATTTGACATAATGGCAACTCCTATGCTGTTCCAGTCATCAGCAGTGGCAGTGCTTTTTGAAATGGGTGGTGTGCATGGAGGTGATCACAGGTGTGGGCTGCATCTGTTTCTCGCCAGTCCTGTAGGTGAGACTTGCATTCTAAGGGCCAACAGACATTTTCACACGGGAAGCAATCTACAGGTGCTAACAGGGCTTTGAAACTAGAAGACAGTGTATAAATTAACCTGACCTCCATGCAGTCCGATGTTCTATGACAATGGCATACCATAGGAAAGGGTGTAGCACACTGGTTTGCTAATGTTGGTCTGTGTGTGTAGAGGAGGGAATATCAGGGTACACGTCTTAGTATTCCAGGGACCTCTTCCGACAGGTGGGTTGTGACCAGGTGCATGGGTGTGTCAGGTGTTAGGAAATGGGCTGACATGTACATGGAATGTCATGTGTGCTATGCTGCTCATATGTGTGGCACTTGTGCTGTCTCTGTTCTGTTTCTATGGAACTCTGGTCACAGATAGTCCTTGCAAATATTGGATGCAGTTGGACTTACTGCTGTCAAGGGTCTAGTCAGGCATTCCTGTTAATGATGTCAAAGCACTTTGACTGCCTCCTGTATGAGGCTTGTTTTCCCCTTATTGAGTGATGGTGTCTTAGTTGTGTGTCATATGCTGCGTTGGACCTTGTTTCAACATGTATGTGTGAAATAGTTGTGGTCCTCTGCTATTGGCCTTCAAAGGAGAAATGTACATGATATATGTCATTAACAGTGTGTGTGTATGTGACCATTGTATGTTAGGCATCATATTAGCTCGGGGATGTTCAGTGTCCTACTCAGTATATCAGCAATGCTCCATGAGGCAACACTCTTATTCTGATAAGTAGAGATGAAGGTGTGCAAAAAGGAATAGCCAGACCATTATATGGTGATTATAATAGGTGTTTATTTAAATTAGTTAACTAAAGTGGTGAAGGTGATCATATTCAAAAGAAATTGTTGACGATCTGTTGCTGCCTGCGTATACCAGAGGCCGTGTTCTGTAGTTCCCCCTCATGTTGCAGGCCAGCATCCTCCTCTTCCTCCTCTTCAGGCATGTGTGCCTCTGGTTCCAGGAGGGGAATGTTCCTTTTGATGCAAATATTGTGCAATATTGCACATGTTAGGATGATCCGACAGACCATCTTGGGGGAATATAGGAGGCTACCACCAGTGATGTCGAGGCACCGGAACCTTGACTTGAGGATGCGAAAGGTCCTCTCGACAATGCTGCGTGTCCTCCTATGTGCGTCGTTGTAGGCACGCTCTGCAGCAGTATTTGGGTTGCAAAATGGTGGCATAATCCATGGCTGGATGCCATACCCCTGATCAGCTGCAAGAGAAAATGATTGGGATCATGTTGATGTAGCTGGCCCTATTGAAATGACCTTTCATGGCAGTAGTTGTCTTGTGTTGTCTGTGACTCTTTTGTGTAATAATGTAGCAGCCTAGGCTTGTAGGATGCACCATCTGCATTGTGTTGTTTCCTTGGCTGAATGAGTGTTTGTCTGCTAACCGTTTGTCAGCAGTGTTTTTTGGGATTTGCAGTGCAGTGTGCCCTCCCTAGCATTGTGACTTGTGATACAGGTGTCCGTGTGTCTTCACTGGGGGTGAGATGATAGTTCCATACACAGTTAAAATTGACAGTGTTGTTAACACGTTCATATCAATGTACCCTGGACACCCCATACCTTTAGACTTAGGCAATGGATTAATGTAAAGGTCATTGGGACACTAACATTTTGCTATGTGACATTTGGGCAACCCACTCCACATGTTATGATCTTTGACGTCTTAACATTAGGCTGTACAGTAATTTCCAATATGTGACAGGTTCAGTGGTGACCTAAGAAACATGGCTAGCAATGTCACGACCTCATTATGTTCCTGTTCACATGTTGCTGTTGTGGTGTATGTGTTGTGTGTCCTAGAGGGTTGCTGTGCAGTGTGTATATAAGTAAGTTTTTGTACTTACCAACAAGTAGTCCATTGCCATACCGTCCATCTTTGAAGTGTTCATTGATGGTGCAGTGACAGAAGATGTATGAGTCATGGACACTCCCAGGATATTTTGCCACGATGTTGGTGATCAATCCCTGGTGATCGACTATGGCCTGCACGTTGATGGAATGTGTGGGCTTCCTGTTGCGGTAGAGGTGTTCAGTTGCAGCAGGTGGCACAAGGCGTACATGTCTGCAGTCGATTGCACCAAGGACGTGTGGGAAGCCACTGATGAGGTAGAACCCCTGTTTTGTTTCCTGCTGCTTCTGCAGTGTGTTAGGGAAGGAGCTGTGGCGGGGTGTCAGTCCAATGATGGCCTCCAGTACTTTGGGCAAAAAGGCAGAGAATGATGGTTGTGATATTCCGCCAACCAGGGCACAAGTTGTTTGGTAAGAGCCACTTGCCAGCATATGAAGTACGGCAAGCATCTTGGTTTCTGTTGGGATGGTGGGGGGTGTCACCAAAGTGGGGGCCAACTGCGGTTCAATGTTGCGCAGCAGCTGCTGAATGGCTTGCCAGTTCAACCGGTACCTCTGGATGATGTTGTGTTCCCTGAGGCCCTGAAGGGTGATTCTGGGGCGGAATATCATCTCCTGCTTTCTGCGCTGCCTTTGGGGTCCCTGCTGGTGTTGTTGTAGCTGCTTTTGTTGCTGCTGGGCTCGCTGGATTAGAATCACCTCCATGGCTCCCTGTTGCTGCTCTGCTGCTCTGCTGCTCTGCTGTTAGTCCTGTGTGTTTTGATTAAATACAGGTGTGTTTGCCCCATTTTAACGCCTGCCCTGACCCAGACGTTAATTTTTGACGCAAATCGGGCTGTGTGTCATTTTCCGGCTCCGCCTCCCGGCCGTGCGTAATTTTTGCCCGAAAGCATAAATACGACGCACGGCCGTTTAAGCCATTTTTTGGACGGGAACGCCTACGTTGCATATGATTAACGCAAGGCGGGTTGCCGCATCCAAAAAATGACGCACACAGCGGAAGGTTGTCATCCGCGGGCTCGGGCGTCAAAGTTTAAATGCGGGGCAACGTTTGCGCTGAATGTGCGTCAAAATTTTTGACGCACAATCGGCGCAGACGGAGTATAAATATGCCTCCATATATCATGTTTGTTCTGTGCAGCCTTCCATAACAGTGGTTTTCGTTTGCTGATCCAAAACTATTTTTAACTGCGTTTTTTCACTCAACAGATAGATAAGATCGGCAAGGTGTAATAGGGATGTGCTATTTATTATATGGTTGAGTACAGAGGGACGTGCGGCTCGAGATGGACTACGTCATAATGCCCCTCCCTCTCTCAGAAATGGTAGTACATAGCATGGTTTACGCAACAGATCTGCAGTTCTGGTTTATTCATGATGGGTTTTCATGTGCAGTACTTTTAAACAAGCACACATGGTTGCATCCATCTCTGCGGCGAGATGCAGTAACTCTAACTGGACCATATAGATTGTTGCTTTCTGTTCATTAATTCTAGAATGGATCTGTGAGGCATGAAGCAGTGTTTGTTTCATGGGTGGTCTTTGTTTATTATTACCCTTGCTCCAAATAACGCTTGTAAATAGGCAAATCATATTTTCACTGGCATGGTACATATATACATTATATGACAGAAACAACTTTAAAATCATAAAGTGTTGATAACTGTGTAATGTACTAGCTGTTGTTAGTACATGTAATGCGGCTGGTGTTAATTAAATAAATAGACGGACACAGTCTTTGCTATTCATGGGCCCACGTGATCTTCAGGGGCCCCGTCAGCACGAACGCCTTCGTGGTGCTCCGCCGATCGGGACGCACGCGGCTGCCACTGCCCCCTCAGACCACGCCCCGGTTTATTTATACTACTGCTCTCTAACCCGAGAGCAAACCATTATACTTTGAGAGAGAGGTGAAACACACCTCTGAACATCCGGGGCTCACCAACTCGTAATGAGTTGGATTCAACCCCGTCAGGACAGCCGGTGTCACGTGGTCTGTTTCGTCACAGACCTACGACACCACATTCATCCAAAAAGATAACAAACAAACAAAACAGCGCATATAAAGTCAAACATCAACTAGATGGTCACGTAGACGGACTGATGGGCAAGGATTACTGCGCAGATTGTACCTGGTGGCTTCAGCCCGACCCAATGCCGGAATAGGATCCCCCGAATCCCTTGGGGATTCCACTGGCTCTGAAGTGGAGGGTCCTTCGTGACCATTTGCTGGAACGGGATGACCATCACCATTCGTGGAGGGAACTGACGACGGGGAATCATCTTGGTGATCTACAAGTTCTTCTGGAGACACGTCACCTGACGGGAAGAATCGTTTAAACAGAGACACATTCCTAGTTATGATTTCTCCTCCTCGCCTGGCCACCACAGCAGACCCATTCCGGCGGATTACCACCCAGGGAGTGGGGCTGTAGGTTGTCCGGAACTTACTTCCAGTAGAATGTTTTTTTAGCAACACAGCATCACCCACGGTGAGATCAGAGTGAGCCGATCACCTGTGCACACTGGCACACTGGTTAGAAACCAACCGTCGTTCCTGAGCTTGATCTGGACTGGGAGGTGGAGGCATACAAGACGGGTGATGAGGTATCAGATCGGTCGAAACCCTCCCAAATGCCACATGACTCGGAGATCGGTTGGTCCTGGAATGAGGTGTCTGCCGGTAATTTCGCAAAAACGAGTATATTGCATAATCCATCGTTTGGTGCTTGGCATGGGCAATGCGAATCACCTTGTTTAGGGTCCTCATGAACCTTTCCACCTCACCGTTGGCCTGGGTCCATCTTGGGGTGATCCTCCAATGCCTAGTACCAACGTTGGTTAGATATTCTGAAAATTCACGACTTTGGAAAGGAGGACCGTTGTCTGTCTTGACCTCTGAGATTAGACCATGGGTGGCCATGACTTTCTCTAGACTAGAAATCACTACATCGGCCATGAGGGAGGAGATATTCTCCACTTCTGGATACTTTGAAAAGTCATCAATTATGACCAGTGTGTGGCGACCATCCGGCAGACTGTCGAAGTCAAGACTCGCCGACGTCCATGGACCTTCTGGAGCGGGCTCAGTCTCGATGGGCACGGGCCTTGGCGATTCTCCTGTGGCTTGGCACCAGATGCAAGACCTCACCACTTTCTTCACCTGTTCGTCCATGATAGGAAACCACACTTTAGAGCGTAATCGACTTTTGGTTTTGACCATACCCTGATGGCCATTGTGAGCCGTTCCACAGCCTTACCGTTGAGAGACGACGGAAGAACTAGTCTACTGCCGCGTAGCAAACACCCTCCATCATCACTCGTGAGTTTGTCTCTCACATGAAATAAACTTTTGAGAATATGCTGGGAGTCAGAGTTCAACAGAGGTAATTGCTTCATAAGAGAGTGCCATTTGTGTTGCACAGCCATCAGCGCCTTTTGCAAACAATCATCCTCCTTGGTGGCTTGGACGATGTCGGCCATTGACATAGGTAGTGGTCGGGATCGGTCAGTCACGTACCGGACATACTCTTCCGTTTCTAGTGCGTCAGACATCTCCATATCCGAGCCTGTCCTAGGATGACGAGACAAGTAATCCGCAGGATTTTCCGACCCTGGGTGATACTCCAGCCGACATCGGTAGTCTTGAAGCTGTAGCATCCATTTTTCTATTCTCTGTGGTGGCTTTGAAGCGGTGCCATTGAATAGAGGCAGTAGAGGCTTATGATTCGTGGTCACAACAAATGGGCGGCCATAGATGTATATGTGATAATGTTTGCAACCCCAATGCACTGCTATGGCCTCCTTTTCTATTTGTGAATATCGTTGCTCCGTTTCGGTAAGCAACCTGCTGGCATACGCGACTGGGGACCATATTCCTCCCACCTGTTCTTGGAGCAATACGGCACTCAAACCCTTCGGTCCTGCGTCAACAGCGATCTTGGTGTTCTTTTTCGGATCAAAATACCTTAGAGTTGTCTCACTGGATAGCACCTCCTTAATGGCTTCAAACGCCACTTGTTCATCTTACCCCCAGTCCCACGATTCAGAGGCTTTGGTTAACCTCCGAAGAGGTTGGGTAAGATTCGACAGATCTTTAATGAATCGGCCACAGAAATTGACCATCCCTAAGAAGCTCCTGACTTCGGTGACGCTATTGGGAGGTGGGGCAATTTTTATGTCATTCACCTTGGCCAGATCCGGGGCAACGCCGTTTGCGGAAAAGATGTATCCAAAAAATGTAATTCTGTCCTTTAGGAATTCGCATTTGCGGCGGTGCAAGGTAAGTCCTGAGTCTCGTATGCGCTGAAGCACACTCTGAAGGCGAGAGTGGTGTTCGGCAATCATGGGAGCATGGATGAGGATGTCATCACTAACGCTGATGGTTCCCGGCAGATCAGCCAACAACTCCTGGATTACATTTTGGAACACCTCAGCAGCGCTGGATATCCCGAAGCTCAGCCGCTTGTATCTCCTCAGCCCGACATGAGTGGAGAATGTCGTGATGTACGGAGATTCCTTGGCTAGTACCAACTGATGGTACCCTTATCGAAGATCGAGCTTGGAGAACCAACGCGACTCACTGAGTACTCCCAGGATGTCATCAATGGCGGGGGTTAGGTGCCTCTCCCTTTTGATGGCGGCATTGGGGAGGCGCATGTCCACGCATATGCGGACCTCCCCCGGCTGTTTGGGTTTTCGTGCTACCACAATGGGTGACACCCAAGGTGTGGGCCCCGATACCTTCTCAATAATGCCGGCTTTTTCAAGATGATCTAGCTCCTTTTCCACCTGTGGCCAAAGGTGGAAGGCCACCCGTCGGTGGCGGGGAGCTACCAGCTGAACAGTTTTGTCAATGTACAGTTTGACTTCACGGCCTCGAAGGCACCCAATCCCTTTGAATACTTCCTCGTATCTGGCCAGCAGGTCCGCCACAGATTCTTGATGAATGCTGAACGCGAAAGTAACTATTCCCAGTTCTTCCGCCGCCTTACAACCGAGCAGCATTCCTTGTCCCTCCTCCGTTACATACACTCTGGCCGGGATGGATTGTGAGCCATGAGCGATGTTAGTCTGGAACGCCCCTAACAGGGCCAGGGGGGTGCTTTGTCCGTAGGCGTAGACCTTTACTTTGGCTTTGGTCAGGGTCGGGGCTGGCACCATTCGCCGATACTCTTCTGCCGCAAGGAGGTTAATTGACGCCCCCGTATCTACCACTGCAATGGTCTCGTGGGTGCCAATATGGACCTGGCACCTTGGCAGTTTCGCCCTCCTACTGTCAGTGTTCCCCACCATGAATATGGCATGGACTACATGCACGACGTTGTCGTCATCATCCATGTCGCTGCCATGTTCTGATTTGCCTGATGCTGCATTGATTGAGGCACTTCCTGATCTTTCTTTCTTTGATCGACACACCTTAGCGAAGTGGTTTGTCTTTCCTCAGTTTGAGCACGTTTTACCTCTCGCCGGGCACTCAAACGGTTTGTGTGTTCCCCCACAATATCCACACTGTCTCCCTTGCGGTCTGTTTGGCTTCGTCTTTTGTCTGTTTGCGGGTGCCATGACTGCATTGGCGGCCTCTTCCTTGATAGGATGCTGCAGGGCTGCCTCCATGTGGGATGCCCGAGCCTTCGATAGCTCCTTCGTTCTCCCCATTTGCAGAATATTGGGCAGTGATTTTCCTGACTCTTCCAGTATGCGTTCCCTGAGTTTCAAAGAAGAGCAACCTTGTATTATCTGTCCCCGCACCTCCTCCGTTTCATCATTGAACCTGCATGTACTTGCTAGGTCTCTGAACCACAAATGGAACGCATCCAGCGATTCCTCCGCATGCTGCCTGGCCTGCCGGAATATGAACCTTTCGTAATCAGTGTTGGCCATAGGTTCAAAATGCCTGTTCAGCGCGGCAATGAGTGTGGTATGTGTTTTCGGGGCATCCTCGACCAGGTTCTTCGATATTTTATAGATGTCCTTTCCCCCTAAGTGGAGTAACATGGCACGTTTTTCGGCGTTTCCAACCTTCGTGGCTTCAAAGTAGAGAAGCACTCTCTCTACCCACTCCTTCCATTTAGGGGCTTGCGCTGAGGGGGCACCTTCGACTGTGAATGGCTCCACTGGCGGTATGGCAGACATGGTGGTCAGGCTAGCGTTATAATGGGTGGCTCCAAAATGTTAAAGTCCTCTTTGGTGGCAGAGAAGGTGCTTTACGTATCTGTACTGCGAACTCTCTACTGTGGTGAGTGCATAACTTGATCAAAACGGGGTGGCTTAGGGTATCCCTAGTGTATGGTCCCAGAATTAAATATGTAGACAGACTCACTGTGCCGTTGATGGTGCTAGCTGTGTCCACTTTTCTTTTCAATGCAGGCAGTGTTCTTCTTTATTTTTTTTTTTATAGCACTCCTACTGCTGGTGCAGTATTCAGCAGGCAAAGTCTTGATACTGGCAGGAGTCTGCACACCTGTATGGCATGAGCACCACTGGATGAGCGGCCGCCGTCCGGGGTGCAGCGTGTTCCCGCCCAGGGAAATGCCTCGCTTTTCCTGCGCACGCGCGGCACGAGCACCACGTGTATTGTGGCCTCCGCCTTGCGTTGATCGCGATGAGCGCTGTAAGCGCACTCTCCGCACGAGCACTGCTCACCGTGCAGCCTTTGTTGGCCAGGACGATTCAATGGCAAAACAGCGCGGCTCCGCCCTCACTCGTCGCCAATGTAATGTACTAGCTGTTATTAGTACATGTAATGCGGCTGGTGTTAATTACATAAATAGACGGACACAGTCTTTGCTATTCATGGGCCCACGTGGTCTTCAGGGGCCCCGTCAGCACGAACGCCTTCGTGGTGCTCCGCCGATCGGGACGCACGCGGCTGCCACTGCCCCCTCAGACCACGCCCTGGCATTTTTATACTACTGCTCTCTAACCGGAGAGCAAACCATTATACTTTGAGAGAGAGGTGAAACACACCTCTGAACATCCGGGGCTCACCAACTCGTAATGAGTTGGATTCAACCCCGTCATGACGGCTGGTGTCACATGGTCTGTTTCGTCACAGACCTACGACACCACAAACTGAACATAGCCAAATATTTACTTTTGGAACTGTCCATTTCTAAGCAGTGCTACCACATCCTACTGTAAAAAGCTGCTGTCAGCGCATAAAGGAATTCAAAGAATAATGCACCGCATTCTCAAAACATTACGCACTTTTTTAATTGGTATTTTTAAACACTTGGGCCCTCATTCTGACTGTGGCAGGCGGCGGTCACCGCCCGCCAAAATCAGGCCGCCGAAAGACCGCGGCGGCCATTCTGGCTTTGCCGCTGGGCCGGCGGGCGCCTGCCAAAGGAGCGCCCGCCGGCCCAGCGGGAAAGGCCCTGCAACAATGAAGCCGGCTCCGAATGGAGCCGGCGGAGTTGCAGGGGTGCGACGGGTGCAGTTGCACCCGTCGCGATTTTCACTGTCTGCAATGCAGACAGTGAAAATCTTTATGGGGCCCTGTTAGGGGGCCCCTGCACTGCCCATGCCAGTGGCATGGGCAGTGCAGGGGCCCCCAGGGGCCCCACGACACCTGTTCCCGCCATCCTGTTCCTGGCGGTAAAAACCGCCAGAAACAGGGTGGCGGGAAGGGGGTCGGAATCTCCATGCGCCGCCATGGAGATTCAGCCCATGCAGGGGAAATCCGGCGGGAAACCGCCGGATTCCCTTTTCTGACCGCGGATTTACCGCCACGGTCAGAATGGGCTGGGAAGCACCGCCAGCCTGTTGGTGGTGCTTCCGTGGTGCCCGGCCCTGGCGATGACCCCCTTGATGTCTTGAAATAAATGGGTTGCTGAGATAACCAGAACGACACGGGACACAGATCTATGTAGAGGCGCATTGATCCACTGAGGTATCTTACTCTTTTGCCCGGTCTCCTATAGCCTGTGCTGTGTTATTGTTTTGTTGCACTAATATAGCGCGTAATACCATGACGAGTCGTTGAAGCACTGTAGAATCAGGCTGTGCGCCCTCTGAGCTCTGCGGTCCTTGGAACCACTTTCATCCTGGGGCTCTGCATCTGGAGGCAGGTCTCACCAAGTGCCCGGCACCAAGAGGCAGGCTGGGCCCTGCTGGGCTTCACCCATGATATTTGCAAGTCAATATTTATTCACAGAATCAAAGCTCTGCGCGGCCTGTAGCTCGGGAGGCCGCCGGAATCCTTTTCTCAGCTTATCTCCCCTCCCAACAGCACGCGGTGCTTTGACTTTTATGCTGTTTATTTATGGGGCAGAGTTATGGCTGCCGCTTTATGAATGGAGCCGCAGAGCGCCCCTCACCAGGCAAGCTCTGCTCAGTGCCGTTCAGTGCCGGCTTGAGGCAAAGGAGGCCGCTGTGCTCCAGCGGAAGGCAGCCCGGGAGCAGCGCTCGGCAGAGCATTTGTGCTGTGGAGGGTGGGGGAGGGGAGGTCAGGGAAGAGGTGCAGAGACGTGTCAAGGCATGGGCACAGTAAGCAGTGGCCCAGGCCCCCCACCATGCACCCCCTCCCCAACCGAACCAGAGCCCTGCCCCCAGTATGTCCGTCTCGGAACAAACAGGTGTAATAAGCAGTAAGGGGTTTATTGGCGGGGGTGACCACAGCATTAATATATCAATGAGTGCGGTGGGTCATCTACACTGAGGAGCTGCGTGTGTAGGGGGAGATGTGGTATCAGGGTCCCTTCGGGGTGGGTGAGAGGGGTTAGGGGGGAGGAGAGCTGGTGCTTTAAACTGTAGAGGTCGAGATATGCTCAAAGCCAGTATTAGTCAATACATTTTCAAAGCCAATAAGCTTAGCCACTAGACCACTCCTTCCTTTATTAATGTAATGAAACATTCAAAAAAGGTTAGGCGTTCAGAATGTAGTCGAGATGCTTAAAGCGTTGGCCTTAATCAAACCTTGTAATCACTCATATTCTGTTGATATTTTACCATCGGCCTTACGTAATTTTTATATTTAGAGAGTAGGGCGCATGGGGAGGATACAATACGAGTAACTGTGTAACAGGGTCCAATATTACCAACAAGAGGTGTCTAATGACATAAATCTCAAGGCCAAAGGCCAAATGGTTTGTAAATATAGTCCACTATTACCAACAAGGGGGTCTAATGACATCATAAACCAACAAACCAAAGGCCAAATGGTTCGTAAATGTTACCAGAGCCCCAAGTTGCCGACATAGGACTGTTTCACACATGGCATACATTTTCATGTATTGCACATTTTTTGAGGTATTTGGGTTGAAAAAATAGTTTTCTTCGAAGTTCAGTTAACAATGGGCAACAAACAGAATGAGAATGTTTGTTTACCTGTCAAATAAAAAAAACTTAATAAAACAACTGGCATAGTGCGGTCAGGAACTTTATGCAATTCTGTGACTACCGAGTTTACCATATAATCAAAAATATGGATTTACTAAGATTTCTACATAATTTAAAAATTTGTATATTTCACTGAAAATATTGTTGCTAGCTCAAAGGGATGGAAAAACGACTGCGACAGAATGTGCCACATATTTTTCCCTTTTTGTTGCATTATTTATATAACCTTGAGCATGATTTAGTCTTCAAAGCTGCATAACCCTACTGGCCAGGACAAATTTTGTATTTCACCGGCAATCGTTACATATTTTCCATAATTAACGGTTCCCTGTGATACATGAATTTTTAGAACACTGCTTTTTCGGCAATGAAAGCAACAAAATGCACACTTGCTCTCAGTCACCGTTCCTTTCTCTCTGAATGAAAGATGGTTGGACAGAGATACTGAGATATCAATGTGCACGTGCTGCATTGTAAATTCATCATTGGAAGTAATGCCTGCAGCTGTGTTTGTAAAGGAGCAGAAGTTGTGCACAATTTGATTTATTATTTTTATGGTGAGCATTGGCAGCACAATACACTTCTGCAGGATTAGACTGAGACATGAGGAGCCAGATGAAGAACTGGGAGTAGCCCAATTCATGTATAAGCCGCACCCCTCTCACCGGGCTACTGTAGCTCCAGCTTGTTCAACACACCTTCACCTTCAGTCAGTGCGCAGCTCATGTTTCTCCACCTTAACAGATGCCTGGTGGTCTCACAGGAAGAAGGTACAGCTAGCAATGTAATGAGATGCTTAGAGCCTTTATCCACTGAGGACAGCATGATTGGAGCCCTCCCCTTTGTTTGTGGTGTCACCAAACCATACAAGGATTATTGCACATACACTGAGGCTGCTGCAGGAAATCCCTGCAACATATCCTCAATGTTGTGCGCTGTCTCAGGTTTTATGCTTCACACCGCCATCTGCCCACTTTGGGGTTGCCTGCTTCAGCCAAGCCCAGTTGAAGTGACAGTAGAAGGGCCAGCATTTGCAGCAATGGGTGACAGCATTGTACATGTTGTGCAGAAGCAGAAGCAGGTCAGCATGAGATTCATCCAGTGACGGCAGTACTCAGAGTGACAGCAGACGGAACTGACAGGAAACAATAGAAGAAACACTTGGTTGCAGTGACAGGAGCAGGAGCTGCTGGGATGTACAACATTAAAACCTGCAGACATTGAAAGCAAGACTTAGTGACCAGAGAAGACTCAAGAATATGACATACATTGAAGTGGTGGTAACTGCAGGAGTCTATGTGACTGGAGTTTCAGGATATGAAGCATCTCTATAGTATCTTAAGTAAAAACAGGAATGAAAGAGTGCGACTACAAGTGCAGTGATGGAGCCTGCTGATTAGGAGAGAGTGGCAGCAGCACTCACACTTTCAGTCGCTGACCCATTTACCCATAAACCTACCTCAGTGGATTTAGATCAGAATGTGCTCTTCCTCCTGAACTGCACACATGAGTGATGGACGTTTGCACTACAGATGTGTCTGTTATAAATGAAAGATGAGCTTGCCCTGATGCCACCTTCTGTGAGCAAAGGAACTATGTTTGCTGTCAATGAGTTCCTTTTCCTTGAAGAAAAAAATCTTGCACTTTAAGGATCCACTTTTACAGTGAACCTTACATTGCTGCTGTCCAGGCCATACCTGTTTTGTAAGAGAGATAAGCTCAATTTGCTGGCACCTCAATTGCACACTGCCACAGCTGCACCTGTTTTATGAGGGACACATATCCACTACTGTTGGTGTTTTTTCAATATAATCAATCAATCAATCAATCAAGAGTTATAAAGCTTGGCAAATCACCCATGAGGGTCTCAAGGCGCAGGAAGGAAGCTTTCACAAATGCTATCCCTTTGTTTCTCCTGCTGCACCACACACCTAGACCCTATTGTATGTACTAGGGCAACTGCCATTGTCATGCTACAAAAGTAAAAGCAAATGAATTGTCAATAATTTTTGTATATGATTCCAATAAAAGAGCATACTCCACAAAATATGTGAAGAGTTTACGTCTGATGGTCCATGTGAAACTCCATTTCAAAATTGAAGAGGCCACCTCGTACAATTCTAAAACAGCTGCCAGGTGACTGTATGTCAGTGGGTGCTGCATCTTTTTGTAAAAGTGAAAAAAACCTCTGGTGACCAAGATGTTTTTTCGGTGAGTGTTGCTGGCTCCATCCACTGCCAGCACTGGCACCACCCCGTGTCATGGTGGAAGCCAGATTTCTAGTGACAGAGAGCCAAGGGAATGGGGTAAAATATGCCCTAAATTTTGCCTCAGCATAATTGTTGTGCTGCTTGTTCTAACTCCTCTCCAGTTTCACTCTCATTCCCTGTTCTTTCCCATCTTAGCCACACTCTCCTCTCATTTATTTTGCCTCTCTTCCCCCGTTTGTCTCCATAATCTCACATACATTCTCTCTCTTCTCTTTTAGTACTCTACCTCATCTGTGTCTCTCTCTTAAGTCTTTCTATCACTGTCATCCTCCATCTCAATTTCTCTTCACTCCGTGTCACAGACAGGCCGTGTTCGATACCAACTTGGGTGAAAGTCCTGTTGTACATTCACAGTGTATGAGCTGATGCCCTGTATCTTAGTTGCCAAAGAAGCTCAGCTTTGACATTGTAAGAATGCTCAGCTCTGATTGTGAACTGCATCACCTCAGTCTGTGAAGGAACACATCTCTGTTGGTACATGAACTGTGCACTATCTGTGCAGAGGGTCAGCACTATGTACGAAGGGACTTGGGTGTATCTGTGAAAGAACTTATCTGTACAATATGATGGGGTCTGTTTGGGACAACTCTCACTCGGTCTGTGTGTGAGAACTCATTTCTGTCTGTGCAGGATCCCATTTATGTCATCTAGGTGTTCAGCCCTATCTCCTTAGGAGCAATCAACTTCAGTTCTGGGTTCCTCCACTTAAAAAACAACCATTGAAATAGGCTTTTTGATCTCGAGCAGTCCTGACCCTTTGATTAGTACTTAACACTGCAGTAGTTTGTTGACATGTAGTGCTTTGAAACCCTTATGACACCCGAGTACATTTTGTTGTGAACAAATTATTATGAGTCCTTCCTTCCTTTTTGATCACCATTTGTAGTATGGAAATTTCGAAAGAGCCAGGGAAAAATAGGTAGAGGCAAGGAGGCATTGGCGCATAAAAAAGGAGACAAAGGAGAAATGTAAATGGTGGCAATCAGCATGTGGAGAAAGATGAAAACAGAGGATGACAGGGAGCAGGAGAGGATGCAGCGGCATGTGGAGCGAGTGACTTCATGGATAGAGGGCAGGGTGAACAGTGTTGATGTCCAGGTGATGGTCTAGGGCCAATTCCAAAGAAGTTAAAATATCCTGAAGCACATGGGAAGGAAAGAATGGCCCTGGGCGGAAAAGCAAAAGGCAAAAGATAACAAGCATTTTCAAAGCAACGGGTCTCGCATTTGTTCGAGTTAGAGCTATTAGCGCTGTAAAGCAAAAAAACACGCAGCACGATCGCGCTATGTAAAATGCTGTGCAATCGCGCTGCGTGGAAAATAAACAGATAAAGTAGTCCGGACCCTAGGCTGAAAACATCGAGCCTCGTATGTTTTTAGTACTTTACCGGTGCTGTGTAGGTGGGCTCAACACCGGAAAAGGCATGACGTATGCATGCCTTTCACAAATAAAAGCAAGCGGATTTTAAAAGGCGAGTCCACGAACCAATGTAAGTGACTGACGTGGCATGGGCGTGGTTTCAAGCCTAAAGAGAGATAACAGAATGGACGGAGGACTTTGCGCTCGCCCATAAAAACTTGTAAAATATAAACTTTTCTCTGTGAACGAAGCCTGGGGTTTAAAATTAAAAAGCAGGGGGTCACCTGTATTGTGTCTCAGCAGTAGGTGTGTTAACCCACAGGACTACATCTTTGAAGTTGGAAAAGGGAAGTAGATGGCGGAGTAGGCACCAGCTGACTTTCACAAGTGGGTCACTGTCAGTATGCTTTTAAATTGAGACTTTGGACTGAGTACATGTCTGGATTTGTTGAGGGGCACCCTTCATCTCCCTTCAGTTCGAGATTTGCCAGTCCCAAACTCTCTCACAGAGATAGTAAGAAGGAACAAGAGGAAAACCCCACAGGGGCCGATCTGGGACAGCATGCTACTGTGGCAGAAAGCAGAGGTGACCACCCAGACGCATTCGACAAGGCACAAGGAAAGAGTGCAGCTGATGTGTGCCATTACTGCAGTGCACATGTTCCATCGTACTAGGGCACTTACACTCAAATTACGGCCTAAGGGCCGCATGCAGGACTCCTGTCCTTTACACGTTGCCCCCTGGTGAACAGCAGCATTAGGCTGCTGTTTACCGGACTCAGTATTATCATTCAAAAAGGAGTTAAATAAACAGGCAATCATTTATTCAATGGTTAATTGAAGTTAAAGAAAGTAAGTAACTAGGTTGTCCTATGCCGCTTACTACAGGAACACCTTCATTTTTAAAAACAGTTTGCAGCAAAAGTATAAAAAAGTGATAAAGTCTCTTCAAATTGTAAAAAGTGTATTTCATTACCATGCAGAAGAGTTTCACCTTGGTACATCAGATTATATCAGTGCATTGAGAAGAATTTTTTAAAAGAGATGTTTTATCAAAATGAATTAAAAAAATTAATTCTTCCCTGCACCATAAAAACATCAATAGTGAACTAAGGGGCATATTTACAAAGAAATGGCGCAGTGCGGTGCTGCGCCAAAATTGGCAGCGCCATGCTGTGTCAGTCCTGAAATGCAGGGATGCGCCTTATTTACAGAAATACGACGCATCCCTGTGTCTCCCCCAGCGGCAGCACTAAATTAGCTGCCTAGTGCCAATGCAGCCACCCTTGTGCCATGGTGTAAGGACAGCTTTGTTGTGGGGGAGACCTTCCTGCACAAAAACAATCTTCAATAGTGATTTGCTCTTTCTATGTGTGCTGCAGGATGCAGCACACATAGAAAGAGCAAAAAACAAGGAGAGATTAAAGCATTTCTCCTCGTTACCCAATGCTAATGCCACTCCTGGGATGGCGTTAGATTTTGGCGCTGCCACAGATTTACAGTTGCTTGTAAGTCTGGGGCAGCGTCAAAATACAATGGGTGTTGCTGTGGAATGCCCACAGCAACACCCATTGCACGCCCCTTCCACGTGAAGTGCTGCATGTGAAGGAGCCGTATTCATAAGGTGGTATTAAGCCACAAAAAGTGGCTTAACGCCGCCTTGTAAATACGACGCAGTGCACAGCGCCACCAGAGAGTCACAAAAAATGATGCTCCTGTGGCGCTAGATGCTTGTAAATATGCCCCTAGAGTCATGTTAGTTGTCATGCGTACTCTTTGGGTGGACTGGGTTGCTATTATGCATGAATAATATCATAGTTTATTAAATCAAACTCAGGAGAAGGTTTTGTACAGCACACATAATAAATTTATGTATTTCAATATCAATACAATTGCCTGGGATCACACAATCTGGCTAAATGGGGAAGCTGGGATTAATCCCAGGTTTTCTGGTTTCATATTGTGCAATTCAGCCAGTAGATGTTTATGCTCCACTTTCCCTACACCTGCCTTACTGTTAACTGCCCATCCCCCCTCAAACACCACCCTGCTGGCATCAGTGCACCCTCTGTCACATCACAGACCACACTTTATAGCCACTGGGAAAATGTTTGTGAGCATATGCCCCTGTTTTCCGAGAGGGTTGACTGACCACAGAGGGAGGCACGTTTTTATGTGTAGCAGTTCAGGCTTAGTAGCAGCCAGTAACAGAAAGAGAGTTGGTTACCACAGAGGATTTTTAAAAAAGTTTCATTTAATTCCCCTTAGTGCCACATTGTCTGTGTTGGAGAGTGCTGTTATTTAATAAATTCTATGCCCCTCAGCTGACGCAAAATTATAGTCCATATTCTATGTTTGTGGAATGGTCTGGGCTTTGGGTTTCAAAGTCTGGTCACCCTATGTGGTACTGAGCTACAGTGCAAGCATGAGACAGGAGTACAGCAGCAGACTTCGCTGTGCCACTGCGTGTGAACCCATTGTTAAAATAACTGTGTGACATGATGTCATTGTTAAGCCACTAGATTGATGCCAGTACCTCCCCACAGACTCACTGGCAAATCAATGCCGGAGGCCGTAGCTGGCTTTGCTATAGGAATAGGACAGACAGCCAGGAGCATTTTACACAGAAGACTGAGTCTGCCACACTTGAGACAATATTTGAAGAGTCGCTGTCCCCATTAATAAGGGATGGTGCCGTCCACTAGCAACCACCAAAACAAATTAAATACTGACCTACCCCTATACTGCCAGTTTCACTTTGTGTGTTCTTTGTTAATATTTGGAATTTTTAGTAGGGAAATCACAACGCCTCTAAATTCAGGATGCTGTTGATAGAAATGTCTGAACTGGCCGCTGAGCAACGAATAAGTGCAAAACCATGAAAAAAAACCAGAAAAAAACGTTCTCCCCTTTTTTGCATTTATGCAGTGTGTGCCTCCCATTGCTAGTAAGCACTATATAAATGCAATCTTAATTCAAAACACCTTGGGATTTCTGCTTCTTTGATTGGGGCATCAGTCAAGTTGGCAACAGGGCAGAGATCTGCTTTCAAGTGCAGATTCTCTCTCATTTCAGTCCTAATGGCCTACCATGGTTTCTCGTTTAAAATAGCAGTGAAAGATAAAACACACTGCCCTACACAAGGAATGCCCCCACAGTGGGGTCTGAGGGTTACAATATTGTCATTCATCAGAGATGCCCACCCCATCCTGGGAAGACACTTTGCACCAGCCGAGGAAGCTGGACGTGCTTCCTTTGAAGAAAAGTAAATGTTTATTCTGCCATACACTTTCTGAGCACTTCTCGGCCAAGCCTTTCTCTGTGACAGGCATCCACGGTGCTGCGGCTTCGGCTCCATCCCAAGACGGGGAGAGGCTAAAGCCCTTTTAGCCTAATGGACGTTGCACTCCTGGTTGCTATCATTACTGAACGAGCAAGAGGGGTTGCTGCCAGGGCTGTGAGGTGCAATGTTGGTCGCATGCTTGGAATGGGAGAGGTGCAGAGAGTTGGAATTGTGGGCAATAACCAAGTGTTTGTGGTCCCTATACAGCAATGTCATAGGGTCCTGCACAACTGCGGTGAGATGCATTGCCTGAGCTATTTGCGGTATCAGGCCTGCAATGGTATAGTGACCTCACAACACGATTGGGTTGCACTGACAGAGTCTTCTTGGAAAGTTGGCTAGCAAGATCTCTTTGTGAACTGGCAGAGAGGACAATTTGTTGTTCCCAAGGCTGGATTAACAAAGGGTCCTCCAGGCAAAGGGCTGCCTTCTCAGCATTTTCCAATTCTGCAACCTTCGGGGTGCTGCAAACCAGGGATAAATGGTGATAATTGGCAAAAGTGGGTGCGCTGTGGGCTCTCATAAATATGGTGATGCATCTATGTGAGGGTCAGTGTGCTCTAGGACCTGCTGCATTGTGTTTTCATCTATTACAGAGAGTACTTTCAAAATGTGTTAGCGCAGAATCTCCACCGAGTGTTTGTGACAAAGCAAGAGATTGTTAGTAGGTCTCATCCCCAGAAAGTGGAAGCTGTCTGGTTGAGAAGACCTATTGTGAACTTATATGGGCTCACAACACACCACTTGCTTACCATTCATTGGCTTCATCGTCATTCTCATTAGCTGGCTTCTTGTTCAATGGTTTGCCTTCCTCTTTTTGTGTTTGTCTCTCCCTGGACCATATAAATGTTTACCAATCTTTTGATTGACTGAATTGTATCCTGCCACTGTTCGCTTTAAGGGAGTGGAGTAGAGCTACCTAGACTCCGACCTTAACACATTGTCATTGCACAACTACGCGTTCATTTCTAACATTATATTTACTGTGTGCCTTAATAATATTAATGTGTGTGAATATATAAATGCATTAATGAAACATAACCACTGAGAAACTAATGTTGATTTGGATTGCATATACGTATTAATTATTCACATTTTACATTTATACTTTAAGTTGGATTTGCAGAAGTACTATGCATTCTTTTATTCATGATTTGCTTTTATTTTGATAGTTAAATGTGTGCATATATAACCATGCATTTGAAGTACACATTAGTCAGGCTAACTTTAACTGACTAAATTCCTTATTTCTGAAATGTACATTTGCTTGGTCAGCATGTTCTTTCTTTTGCAGGTGCGTTCTCATGATGTCATTAGCTAGAGAAAATGAGTATTTTTGTTTGCATTAGTTTATTGATAGTAAGGCCTGAGAAGAGAAATCCTGTTAAAGAAATATGGAGACCTAATGAGCAGAAGAAGCCTCCTATTCATAGTGTATCAGGAACGAGAGATGCTCAAGGTTGTGGCAGCTGTCCAGTTCTGTGGGTTGTGAAATTCAGGTGGTGTTGCAAATGCGCACCACAAAAAGGGAGATGATTGGTTCCTGGTGGCAAAGAAAGGGATAAGAATGTTGCTGAATATTTTGCTTGTTTTAATTAATGTTTACCCTGTTAGAAGTTAGGGCAGATTCCCTTAGCTGCCCAGGCTTACAGACCTCTCTGTTTCTTTTATTTCTGCAAGTGTTAAACTTCATGCAAAATACTTATTCCTTTCCTACTTAACTCTTCATTATGCTGACACCTCCTCGCATTTTCAAATTTCTTAAGACTTTATTTAAACAATCCTTTCTTCTTATTTAGAACTCTGATTAAATCATTTTAGGATCACTTCGTGTTTAGGAGAGAGAACAGGTGTTTCTATATGGAACACTTATTCCTAATTCTCAGTTTCTCATTGCAGTGACTGTTATTGCTTTGTACCTTAATCTAATGAGACCCAACCAGTTGCAATATTTCAGATTACCAACTGTAATCTTGTATCTTTTTAATATTCTCATGACACGCATATATATTGGACTGATTATTGAATGGCAATAACATCTCTTAACTTCAATAACGGATTCCTGGTCCTTATTGTGTGGCCAACTAGGTGTCACAGAAATAGAATTGTTTTAATATTGTCAACTCCCCTTGTGTCTCAATCAATTTAAGAAGATCCATCAGATGAGGCTTTGTAAATCACACACCTGCACACTCATAGTTGGTAGCATGTTGGATGGTTTGGTTATTGAAACAAATGGAGTTATTTTATCTGTGTTAGAGGCCAGTCTTGCCCAAGCCCATTCCCAATCCCAAAGCCTATGTCCCAATTTGAAGGAGCAGTGGTTTTCCAGAAATTTGGAATGAAGTTGTAGCAGCAAAAGAGTGAGAATCAATATGGTCGCACATTGCAATCACTTATGGCTAGCTAGTAGTATTTTGCTGAGAATGTGTTGCATGATGTGGTAATGTTTTAAGTTGCGTGAATGTGGAAGCTCTTAATGGAAAGAAGTTGAAGTGGTTATAGGGCTTGACGTAGCCTAAGATCCCGGTATAGTAAGAAGTTATCAGTGTAGAGTACACTGGGTTGTAATTGTTTTCTAAGTGTGGTGGTATTAGTCGTGAGGCACCGTCAGCTACACAGTTGAGATAGATACAAATACCTTTGTGTGAGAATAGGGTGTGGCTACTGTGGTGGATCCTTTTGCTCAGGAGTGAAGCTGCACTGATCCGAGTGATTCCAAGCTGGTCAAGGTTTCACTTGCGTTTGAGTCAAAGTATGCCAGAAAGTGTCGCTCTGGACCATTTCTTGTGTGTTTGACTACTTAATTCTTTAGTGGAGCTAGTGGAGCCGACAAGGTTTGTTGAATTTGCTTTCAGTTTTGTGCTTGTATTGCAACATATGTAAGGAATTGTAAAGGAGGGTAAGCAACTGTGAGGAGTGAGAAAGGTGTCACACAGAGCCACACTGAGATTGGATGGGTAGTCTTAGTGGCACACTGTTATTAGGTGACTACATCATAGAGTGCCACACTGCAATTGGTTGTTAACATCAACTGTAAATGCTGAGTGAAAAAAAAATATTTCCTGGTTTAAATTGAAATTGTATTTGTGATTGTTGATACTATTGTTGGATAATGAAATTCTTAAAGGCTATACTAAATTTGATTAGGGGAGATGTGAGAATACCTGTTCAAGAGGGGGAGGAGGCATCACCCGAAGACACACATAGTCACTATAGGGCCATAAATGTTGGGCTTCACACATGCATTGGCTGAGTCACTGGCACAGGATCACAGAGAAAGAAGGTGCATTGATGTTTCTATGCTATGGCACATTTAATTTGAGAATCATTGAAAATCTGAGAAGGGTATTGTACGAAATGAAGCCACCACCTAGGCCTACACAGTGTGAAGCACTTTATGCTTGGGAACACACAGCTCATGTTGGGCAAAAGGAGAAATATTAGGGAAGACACTGTGTAGCTGTGCCAATGCTAGAATGGATGCAGAACAGTGGCATTGGGGAACTGAAATAGTAGAGAGCACTAGATTTTACCCTGCCTTGACAAGTGAAGAACCCAAGGAATGTAAAGAGAAGTAGGGGAAGAAGAACGATAATTAGACAGGAAACCCAGAGTTTACAGGCGAAGATAGTGATAGTGATTCTAGCTATGATTGCATAGATGTGTTGTTGTCAATGCACCTACTTCCATACAATGTGGCCCAAACTGAAGGAAAGAATGGTGAAGTTGCTGATGGAAACTCTGGAATAGCCATCACACTAGTAAATTTGAGTCAGAACCCGATGGGACTGAGTTCAGGGATCAGCGCCCTTGTAAACTCCATAGCTCCCAATGCCTCAGATGCAATAGCTCTCCCAATCACTATTGGCCATGCAGTTCTTTTGTATGAGTCCAAGTTGGCAAGAACCACAACATATACTTTCACAGTTCCTGCTGGAGTAAATATATCAGTTAATGTTCCTGTGGCCCCAGGAATGGAAGGAACTAATTTAGTCCCAACTCAGGTGAATGAACCCAATGTTGCCCCTACAGCATCTACCATGAAGCAGGCATGGTTTACTTCTGTAGGAGATTCCACTCCAAGATCACAAAATGCAAATATGTACATTTGGAATTCACCTTCATTAACAGCAGTCCCAGAGGAGAGATAGGCCCTCATTCTGACCTTGGCGGGCGGCGGAGGCCGCCCGCCAAAGTCCCGCCGTCAGGTTACCGTTCCGCGGTCGAAAGACCGCGGCGGTAATTCTGACTTTCCCGCTGGGCTGGCGGGCGGTCGCCTTCAGACCGCCAGCCAGCCCAGCGGGAAAGAGGCTTCCACGATGAAGCCGGCTCGGAATCGAGCCGGCGGAGTGGAAGCTGTGCGACGGGTGCAGTTGCACCCGTCGCGTATTTCACTGTCTGCGCAGCAGACAGTGAAATACATGTAGGGGCCCTCTTACGGGGGCCCCTGCAATGCCCATGCCAGTGGCATGGGCACTGCAGGGGCCCCCAGGGGCCCCGCGACCCCCCCTACCGCCATCCGGATCTCGGCGGTCCGACCGCCGGGATCTGGATGGCGGTAGGGGGGGTCGGAATCCCCGCGGCGGTGCAGCAAGCTGCGCCGCCGCGGAGGATTCAATGGGGCCGCGGTACACTGGCGGGACCCCGCCAGTGGTGCCGGTCCGACCGCGGCTTTACCGCCGCGGTCGGAATCCCCATTGGAGCACCGCCGGCCTGTCGGCGGTGCTCCCGCGGTCCTCCGCCCTGGCGGTCAAAGACCGCCAGGGTCAGAATGACCACCATAGTGTCCTCTACCCCTGTATCATGGAACCGTACACATTCTGAAGAATTAGATGATTTGATTAGGTTTTTCAATGGGTCCTGGGAGAAAGTGAAGGTTTCAGGATCAGGCAGAGGAATAATTCAGACCTTGTGAGGGAAAATGCAGTAGATGTAGTCAAATTAAAATTAAAACTGGATGAGATGATACAAGGAAACCTTGATCTTTTTGGATCAGACACCTACCAAGAGAACAAACTTGTATTCATGTGTAAAGACATCACTAACCGTGCAGGACAAGCTCATGATAAATTGTCTGAACTGGCTCAAACTTATTATGTAGATTCAGATCGAACCTAGTCATTGCAGAAAAGCTATCATATATTTGTTTATGACAATGACATTGCAGTATGAGATCATCAGGACTGAAATTGCAAATTAAGGAATTAGTTGGCAGCATTCAAAAATTGAATAAGTTAGATAAGTGGGAAGGCAGATGGGCAAAGATCACAAGAAGGCAAAGGGGGAACACCTCAGTCTTCAGTGGATGGTGTGGATACATTTTCCATTGTGAGAAGTGCCTGGTGAAGGATATGTCCATGAGTAGGAGTGATCTTGTGTCATTTACATATGATTTCCTAAAATTGAGAGAAAAGCCAGCGGAATGGTATACACAGGATGAACGATTTCTGCAGCACACATAGAAAGAGGAAAACACCTCTTGTGATTGTTTTTGTGCAGGAAGGTGTCCCTTGTAGATACAGTGCATTTCTGCCCTTTCCTGGTGGTGCAGGCGGTGCAGCAAGACACTTGCTGCACAGTCCTGCGCCACAGGCCTCGTAAATGAGGCCCTTGGTGGGTAGACGGTGTCTAAAGATCGGCAGTAGTCTTGTAGCACTTCCTGATCCTTCTGTTTTCCAGTCTCAAACGATCTTGGTAAGGATTTTTTGTTTAGCCTTTCCAGGCTTTAAAAAAAATATTCTTGAAAGTACTAGTTCAAAGTGATCCTCTGTGGCCACGTTTGCCTGAGAAGATTCAGGGTTCACTGACCCGTTTTCCTTTGAGTTTGCGATTGAGTTATGTTTTAATAAATTGTCTGCTTGACTTTTAGTCCTACTTTTTCAGAGTGTGCGTGACATGCTGGTACCTCTAGCAAGTTAAGGGATGGGTCTGGTCAAGTAGACAGTTGTAGTTTGTCTTTGTTAGTTGATGTAGGATCTTATTTGCCCTGGTCAGTAACAGATTTTTTCATTTCCACTATCATGTCTTTCATGACATCAGGTAGTTTTTCTGTGACCGGAATACAGCCACAGTACTGTACTCCTTCCTTCGCGGAGATTCGAGCTTTTATTATCAAAGAATTCAATTTTTCCACTTAAGGTTTGATTGCCATAGTGTATGATTCCAATTTTTGCAGAACTGTTATTTGTATATCCAGCTTGTCGGTATTAAGTGTTGTTGCCATTGTAATTCTGGATAGGAGTCTGTAGAAGCTGCTCCAATCTAATTCTTTGCCAGTCCTTTTCTAGGGTTGGCTCTGCACCACAAGCTAATTTTGTTCATCTATGGCCTCGCTTCTGCGTGTAGTCCTCAGGAGTTCGGGTGTTGTCTGAGATATATGAGTGCTACTTCAATCTGGGTCACTGGTGTTCAACTTCTCGTTTTGACTCTGCACTTCTGACACACTTAGTCCATCAAGGCTTTTATTTGTAGAGCTCAGTGGTTCTGGCATGATTTAGTGCCATGCCTGGTCAGACTGATTGGCTATTAATCTGTCGATAGGCGTCTCTTCTACCGTTACCTGTGCGTCCTATGCTTCTGTTCCGTTCCTTGCATAAGCTAGTACGGTAGCTGCTTGTCCACTTGCCCCTCCTGCCATGAACTAGGATGATGATTGTAGAAGTTAATACGAACCTGAGGGGTGAGAGAAAAAGAGGCCCCAGGGCTGGAGGGCTGCCATTTAGATGATTTGCCTGGAAGGTTGATTTATGCTGTAGTACCTCAATGCATTTTTCGACTGGTGCAGGAGAGGAGCACTTTTGCCCTGGGTGTTTTGTTAGCTTAATATCTGGGTAAGGGGTATCCTCAGCTTGGGGATCACAAGGAGGAAGATGGCTCCAGGCATCTGAAGCTTTTATTGAACTCTAACTCAGACAAAGATCTATGTAACCAGGGTGCCAAGGTGATATTATCAATTTCCAAGTTCTGCAGGATTACACTGTCACTTAGAGATCTTGTAGCTGGACTGTCTACATTTGAGCCCATAGGGTACTCCACTGTAGCTTTTTGGGGGCCTGCTTGTTTCTATGGGAGCAAAAGAATTCCCGTATTGTTGTATCCATTTAGATTAGGCCCTTTTTGGCCATTGTGGCCAATGCTTTGTCTTTGGTTTGCTTTAGACATTCCCTCTCTTGTGTTGCAGGTTTTGGATAATGATGGAAACTGTTCCCATTTTCTCCTTCTTAAAATGATCCTTTGTGTGTTAATTTCTTTTTCTTGAACATGTTTTGCGCTTTGTCGTGAGCCGTGACATCTACACACAGATTTTCCGGAAGAAGATAAGAGATGCAGGCTTTTAGTTTATTGTACCTTTAATTTTCTGAGAAGTTTGTATGAGTACCTGTGCTTTAGACCTTCCACTAGGCCCAATTTAGTGTGGATGGTTCAGAGCGCCACTGGGTTCCTTATATCGAGCGGAGAAGGACACTGGCTTTTATGCGCCTGTGGTCTACCCAACCGGAAGTTATGTTGTGTTTAAGCAGTGGTTGATGACAGCGAGCAATACTGTGCACATCAGAGAGCACAAGGGGAGTCTGGGGCTCTGCCACAGATTTTATATATAGATTTTTATAGTGATTGATGGGCCAGTACTGAGTTTTAAGGCAGTGCCTTGAGACCCTCACTTGTGAGTTGCCGCACTTTACAAATACTGATTGATTGATTGTGACTACTCACCGGCAGTGCCAATTCTTTGCAGCGGTAATGTGGACTTTTCAACAGTTAATTTGTTTGACATCTATGGATACCTGTTCCCCTTTCGTTTGGTTGGGGGCGGGTCCCACTGCTCTACGTACTGGGTTTCTTTGCTTACTGCTTTGCTGCTTCACTGCCTCCTCTGAGTGCTTAGAAAGGGCTGTGCCAGGTGGACTGCTGCCTCCTCTGCAACCGGCAGTGTAACGTGGCGACAGGAGGGTTCTAGGAGAGTACTAGGGAGGAGCTGGAGAACGGGCACTCCGGATAGCCCTATAAGCCGCACCCAGACCTGGCTGGGCAGTTCCTCAGGGCTCACTGTGTAAGATAGCTGACTACAGCCGCTATGCTTGCCTTACACTCCTTGTGCCGGACCTCGAGCCGCGTGGACCGATTCAGCGGGATGCGGGGGGAAATTCAAGAAAGAGAGAAGCATTGGATGTCCAGCATCCAGCACCCGACGCTTATTTTGGGGCTTTGAGTCCTGAGACCAAAGACTCTGAGGCCTTCTGACCGTGCATCACTCACGCTGTGTTGGCGGCTGGCTCCAACAAACTTTGTCCCTACTGCAAAACGGTGGGGCCTCTGTTGCTGAAACTCCACTGCACTGCACCACCGAGCATCGCACTCCAAACTCCACCCACACAGAAACACCTCTCAACGTCTCCCCAGGGTGAAGCTGTGTCCATTTCTCCATGATTGGAGCATTGCCAGCAGTGCCATGACCTCAGTCTTGGCAACTGGGTCTTGATAAAGAAATACGTTCAGAAGATGTATCTGGAGCCTATGTGGGGTGGACTGTATCAACTCATCCTTGTGACAAATACTGGTGTTAGGTGCGTTTTTTTTTTCAACTGGATCCTTACAGCCCACACTTGTAGAGTGGAATGTCCTCTTGATGATGCGACAATACCTCTCCCTGAAGTGCAACCCATAGCTGCGAGACAGCAAGAAGAGGGTGCACAGAGTACTGAGACTAGTCAAGAGCCTGTGTCAGCACATCCTCATCCTGAGGGGGGTCTTGATTAGTTTACAGTTGAGGAGTCTTGGCCTAAACCATTACCTGGGCCAGACTCAGACACCCAGCGATTACCGAAGACTCTAGCTTGAGTGACAGTGAAAGCGAACAACCCATACTCAGGAGATCAGAAAGAGCTGGAGTGCCATGTAGGAGGTACTCATCTCCAGATTGGACATACTTCACTGGAAATAAAATTGAAGGGGAGGTCTGGGGTTTGGAGAATAAGAGTGAAATCCCAGTTGAGCCTCCGTGAACTAGAGTTGAAACCTGAATTGAGTCTATACCTTGCACTCCCATTGAACAAACTGAATTGAAATACTATTGATATGATAATCTGAACTGAACTTTGATTTGTGGAAAATAAAAAGGACACTGTTTAAAAAGAATTAATAAGATTCCCCAGGCCTGAAGCAGCAGAAGGAGCACAAGGAGCACAAGGATGTCTCTTAGAAGAGGAATGGGGAAGGCTCACAAAGACTTTGTAAATAATTTCATTGTACATCGGATTAACCTATTTTTGCTATTTGCTCAAGTAGAGACATACAGAGAAGATTCTGTTTGCTGCTAATCTCTACTCAACTGTCTAATTCTAATGAAGTCATGGCAACTAATACCACAAATAGACACATATTAAGTATATATATTAGTAGGGGTGTTGTTTGTAACTGTTGTAATATTTATTATTCTCCTTATAGGATTAACTGGCCACATTTGCCACAGTAGCTGAGCTCAAGCCTAGTATGACCACTAAATCCCTGAGTGCTATAGAAAATAGCTGACACTCATTAGATGATAAGGTTTAGCATGTAGCTGTATCTAGAGAAGATTACTTTATTTTACTTATTTACTTATTTTAAATTGCTTTATGAATATGTTGATACAATGGATGCAAGCGATTATTATGTCTGTATGCAGATACCTACCTCAGCAACAGAGGAAATTGCCTATCACCATCTTCCTCTTACGTATGGTGTTAACAGGAGTCTCCTGTTAAGTCTGCTTTATGGAAAGGGGCATTGGCAATATTACTATTCAAATTATAATTTGGTATTTTCTGAAGTTCCTTTGTTGAAGAATTTGAACCGTCATTTCCAATGGAGGCGGTTGGCCAATTACAACACTGGACACGGCTTATGCTCATAGAAACAATTTGACATGTTCTTTAACTCAGGTTGAGAATAAATGTTTAGATTTGATAGAAGACAGGAAAAAAGCAATAGATGAAAGGAAAAACAGGATGGGATCAGAAATATCAAGGACAGTGGAATTAGGAAGAAGCGAAACATCAAGATTTAGGAGTTATGCCTTTACTGCTTTTAGATTGGCAACACAAGGGGAAATTATGTGTGGGTAGAAATAAATCTTCCTTTAACTCCAAGGGTCTCATTACTAGTATGGCAGTCTCAGGGCGCCATGTTGGTGGTGGCGGTCGTACCGCCAAAAGGCTGGCGGAGCAGACCACCAAATTATGACCATGGAGGTATTCAGAACAGAAAACATCCAAAGGACCGCCAGCACCGCCACAGCGGTCTAGCCTCCACGGACGATGGTAGCCACCTGCAGGCCAGAAGAGACCATGTTTCTGCCAGACAGAGTACAAGGTTGCAGACCACCAAGCTTTCAGCCGCGGTCGCACCACCATGGAAACCCAGGCGGAAACAACCTGCATAAAAGGAGACACTCACCTTCAGGAAGCCATACTCGTCCAAAGCCACCATGGAACCAGAACTACATGTACACATCATCCCGCTGCTCCTACTTGCCCAGAGACTCCAGAACCAATGGCGAAGATGGCGACCGCGACCGCAACCGCAAGTACACACAATTAACTCTCACAGTTGTAAATTGCCAAAGTTGGTATGCTCACATAACATGCCATCAGGAATGGGAGCAGAGGGCGAAACAGACATGTAACCTGACACTGACACGCACACTCACAGACAGCCACATACACAGTACACACACAATGGCCATCACACGCACACGTCAAAAACACACATCAATTCCCGGAAACACAGCACTGTCCCAGTCACGCACAATAACACACGACACCATAATAAGTCTCAACAACACCACAACCGCAACACAATCAATGCATTGGCAAGCACCCACAATAGACACTACCCAGTGACAAATCACACATACAACACAACATACTGCCAACAGGGAATGAACACAAACAATCACACAACAATACAGCACAGCAATTGACATACACAGCAAGCACACAGCACATCATATCTGACATACCACACACACACACACAGACACACACAGTCAAAGCACACAAAGCCACACAACACTGCAACAAGCACATGTCAACACAAACACCACTCCATACCATGACAACATCATGTCCCCAACATACACATGCCCATTACACAACACATACACATCACTGGGGGACAAAAGCACTGCATACAGCCTCACATGCTGCCCCGACAAAACAGGTAGCACAAGCACCACTTACATACAAATACTCACAGACAATGTCAGCCACGAACAAATCTGCCTTGAGAAAAGAAATGCAGGACAAATACGTAACATCGAAACCAACAACTGGTTGGTCCAAATATGTATTAAAATGAGAAATACAATTGAAATGTCCAAGGCCATAGGCCAGTCCAAAGGGAAAATGTGCAGCATGCACATCTGTGTGTTCCTAACTTGACTCCTGACTGTCATGTAACCTCCACGTATAGGGGCACTGAGGGGGCAGGCAGGCACCTCAGGGATTATCAGATCGGGAAGAAGAAGAATGGTTTGGGTCTAGGTTTTGGAGGGGGTCCTTTGAGATTGGGATTGGGAGGGGGGCTTAGGTCCACACTTAGGGGAGTGTTGGGTTCTCTAGGGAGGGGTAGACATCTTGGCGGGGGTGCATGGGTACTTGCATGGGGGTAGGGGAGGCCTTAAGCAACAGTCCTGGGGAGGAAAATGGAGCATTTATGGGTCTCACGGGGAAAGGAGAGGAGTAGGGAAAAGGTCAAATCATGAAAGGAACACTTTTTTTGACATACGGGACGGTCACCAGAATGGGGTTTGGGTGTAGAGGGTGGGGGAGTGGTTGTCTGACTTGTATGTGTGTGTGACGTGGGTGTGTGTTTGTGGGAGGTATGCTTGTGGGTGGTGGGTGTCTTGGATTGGTGAGTGAGGGCATTTATGTGTACCGAACTGAGGGGGGTGAAGGTGCTGGGGAATGCCATAGTGGGTGGGTGACTGTCTGTTGGGGTGGTGACAGGAAGTGTGGTGGATGTGCTTGGATGCAGGAGTGTCAGTGGTTGTGGTGTCTGTGGGTCTGGTGACGGGTGGATGTCTGAGGGTCTGCTACTGTGCTGACTGTGGGTAAGATAGGTGTAACGGCTGGATCTGTGAATGTAGGGGTGGTGTCTGCAGCTGTGTCAGGTGTAGTGTCAGTGATGCTGCGAGTGGCGGGGGTGTCAGGGCAGGTTGTGACTGTTGCTGTGTCTGCATCTGTATGTTGCTTGTGTGCATGCCGGTAGTGTGCCGATGTTTGTCTGAGCTACCCTTGGGTGTTGAGGTGGATGCATGCCTGTCTGTCTGTGTGCTTTGGCTGGTTCAGGGAAGGGGGGATTGGGTTTGGGAAGAGGAAGGTGGAGGGGGGACTGTAGACAGTGGGTGACTGGCTGCCAGCATTGTGCAGGCCAGAGCCTGAAGGGATCTCTGTAGGCCAGCTAGTGCTCTGTGAATGCCCTCCAGGAACGCATTATTCTGCTGGACTTGAGTTGCCAGTTCCTGTATGGCATTAATGGTATTCACAATGGTCGACTGACCCACAGAGATCGACCTCAGAAGGTCAATAGCCTCCTCATTTGAGGGCAGCAGGGTTGACAGGAGCAGGGGCAGAGGTGCCTGCAGCAGGGAGACGCCCATCCTCCTGGGTGAGTGGGCACAGCCAACTGGGTGGGAAGCTACAGGGAGGGCAGTGGTAGTAAGGGGGTGGTGGACTTAGATGGTGATGGGGTTGTCCCAGATGGGTCCCCCTCCGCCAGGGAGTGCCCACTGGAGGAGGATTCCGAACACGAAGAACTGGATCCTGTCTCCCCCATGGCACTCCCCTCGCCCTCCAAGCCACTGGGTCCTCGGTGTTGTGGGTATCATGACTTCGGGGCCCGTGGTCAGCAGCTTCCCAACTCGACTGTGCCCCGTCTCCTTCGTCTGCGGATGCTGATGCTGAGAAACAGAGAGAGAGGTAGGTTTGTCACATTCTCTACAAAAACATACATAATACCATATACAACAGTAACATCACATCTATGTGTAAAACACGCCCAGGTAGTAACATTTTCGACCCAACATAATGTCACAAGAACATACTTTACACAACCCTATATGACAACAATGTCACACACAACATAAGCCAACTATCTGACCACTACATCACCATTCTATCAGTACAGCTATAACACAAACTATACCTGCACAAGATGATTTGTCAACAGAAAAAGTGTGCCCCAATACAGAGCATCACTGTGAAACAACAATCCATCTGTAGGAGTTAGTCTTGACTTTGATATCACACTCATACATACTTCAAAGCTACACTTGCTCAGTCCATTACCAGATGTCATGTTGTTTGAAATTTATCTCATCACATTCCAATTACAACACAGCATGTTGATTAGTAATCACATTCATAACTTGTAACGGTGTCCATGACATTCACAATGGCAAAAAACACAGATTCACCTACTCCATTTCGCATATCCAAAGTTGGAGTATAGAATTCAAAACCATTTCAACAACACATGCACCAATAATGTTTTTTTCAAAGGTTAATGCATACTTTGTGGACCTACTCATCTTAGTCATTCTCACATAGCCAACAAAGTCCTGCACAGCAATAGGGGCCTACTCAGCACCCAGGATTTACCCAGCGACAACCCCAGTGACCATACAAACACCTTCAATACAATGGACACCTGTCATGTGCGTGAAGGGCACATACAGTTATAGTAATCCTGATGAAATCAACAATATTAAAAAAAATGCCAACATCACTATCAGCACTTCACCTTACAAATTTGGAGTAAAGTTACACTGAAATAAACAACTTACAAAGTGAACATCATTGAGACATACACATAGAGTCCAGCAAATTGACTGATATCGTATACCATTCTAACAACATGTAAATGTCAACTACAAAACCAGTAACACAATGAAGGCAGTGTAAATTGAGCTTAGCCATACTAACATCCTTCTAAACAGATTCGGAATAGCTAAAGTAAGTATGCCAAAAGTGGATTCCAAATCTCAAAAATGGCAGGAATTATCAATGTACACACAATTTTGGCAAAAAGCAGTGTATGTTGAGCCATACAGGAGATGTCCTGCCCTGTGTAGCATGCCCACAATACATTGGCTAAGGGTATTGCAGGCTAGCCACTTACCTTCACAATACCATGTACATGGTACAAATAGTCTGAACTCACATTTCAATGATATGCCTTGCTATATGAAATTTCAGATTGAGATCACACCCTCACATGAACTTTACATCTAGCTCACAACTCATGAATAATTGGCCTGTTTCTCACCTGTCAGAACCTATGTTGCACATAGAGCTAGATCCAGTGGAATAGGAATGGACAGAGACCTAAGACATGGAAAACTTACCAACAGGATATCTGCAGTATGGATCAGTAGGTGGGGAGGAAGTCCCAGCAGGTGACATATACTGTAGAGCAGTGTAATGGTAGACATATGATACAGTCACATATGCATCACCACATGCTTCAATACAATACGGTTAACATTGATGAGTTTCATGTCCCTATATACAATAACATCTCCACACTTGTATATCAGTGTTATAACCCATATACCTAGGTGTACCTAGGGGACCCTTTGCCGTTAGCACTTACCACATTGTTGCAGCTTAAATACTTACACATTACACACTGAACTGGCAGAGGGATGTACATGTGTGTAGTCAGTACTTACCCACTTGTAGCTGCTGTGCTGCCCTCAACGTCCATCCACCTCAGGGTAGGACACATCCAAAATAGGGGCCATTAGGAGGGTCAAGGTCCGGTGGCACTCTTCCTTGTTGGGAGGACATCCACAGCTGGGCCTCTGTATTCTTTCGGGTCCTGCGTTTCAGGTTCTCCCACCACTTCCTACAGTGGGTTCTCCGCCACCTGTGGACCCCCAGGAAACGCAATTGCTTGGCAATGGCACACCAGATTCCCTTTTTTTGATGGGCGTTGATTTTCATGGATGACACAGACAAAAGGAGAAAGTTATGTTCACATGCACCATCCCAACACAAGTGGTCAGAACACTTCAGTCACAGCAAGTATGCTAACATTCCCTTCCTCTCAGTCCAAACTCATTCACTATTTACTATCTGCATCCATCCCATCTGTGAAGTGGAGTCTCCCATAATACATGCATGATCAGTACCTGGTGTTAACTAGACACATATGACCAGGCCACATCATTATCCATAAAATAGTATGTCTCTATAAACATTTCCCACACCATTATTGTTGTACATGCTGCAATCCATGCTGTGTATAAAGGAAGTTAAATTACACGCTATCTACCATGTATTACTAATGTATGTCTGTCTATGCACATGTACACATTTCCATAAACCCAGACGTGATTGCCCAATACCTCGCTACCTTACATTCCATGTACACCATCATACACTCCACCTTTCACACATTGGTATACCATTAGACTCACCTGCTCCTCTGGTGCCCATATAGCTGTTCATACAGGGGTAGGAACTCATCCACGAGCTTCTCCAGCTCTTCTAGAGTGAAGGCTGGTGCCCTATCACCTGCAGGATGTGGCATGATAGCTCTTAGAGGCAGTACACAGCAGCTTAGGTAGTGGAGGTCTTGATGGCAGCAGTGTCAGGGGTCAAGTGAGCAATATTGCCGAAGATGGCGGTCACGTCCCCACATACATTACCGTCACCGCCGGCAGACATCGCCATTGGCCTAGTCCGCCAAAGGCTGCAATGTGTTCCAGTGGCAATGTGCACCGCGGTTGTGACTGCCTGCCGCCATGACAACATCCGCCAGCGGAGGTAGGTCACTTCCTCATGTCCCTTGCAGTAGGTCAGGCAGCTGCTATTTTGGGGCAATTATATGTTTGTAACAGTAATGGAAGATGCGCCATTTACGATTCCCTATATAGTGTGCAAATTATATTAAGTGCTGCCTTCATGTTTAGTAGTCTCATTATGCAAATGAGTAGTAAAAGCTGTGTAATAGGGGTATGGGTGGTAATGATAACCTATTCTCAACATCCTATGTGCGACATCAATGGAGTATAGGTGCAACAAGTATGTTTCTCATGTAAATCAGGTAGGGATATCAAGCTCTGGCAGTCACAGCTATATATATGCATGTAAAGTACATCAGAGGGAATAGGGAATCTGAATCAAGGGGACTGTCATAGGATGCATAGCAATATGCTGCACATCAAATGTCATATGTTGCATCTGACATCATATGGAGATATGTGTGACTTGTGAACAGATTCCTAATGTGTACATTGTTCAATCAACTACATTCTTTTTTGATCCAAAGTAGTTACCCTGCATGAGGAGAGGAAGATAACCTCCAGTGTACCGCTCACTGGTAGACCTGCACACTATGGAGGAGAGACACATTGTACAGATTAGGCAGACTGTCATGGATCTCTGTGATCAGTTGGAACCAGATCTGATGCCTGCCATTCGCAATCCCAATAGCATACCTCCCATTGTTCAAGTCATGTCAAAGCTACACTTCCTGGCCTCTGTGCCTTTCAGAATGCAGTGGTCCTAACTGCAGGGATGTCTCAGTCCGTGTTCAGTCTGGTTTTGAAGGCTACACTGTCTGCATTGTTGAAACACCTGGACAGCTACATCAGGTTTCCCCAGTGTGCAGATTTGGCCTATGTGAAGGCAGAATATTATGCTTTGGGACACATTCCACATGTGATTGGAGCCATAGATTGCACCCATGTAGCCTTGGTCCCCCCCAGTGCCAATGAACAGGTATATAGGAACAGGAAAAATTACCACTCCATCAACGTACAAGTGGTATGTTTGTCAGACCAGTACATTTCACAAGTATGTGCCAAGTATCTTCAATCAGTCCATGATTCTTTGTTCATCATGGGGAATAGCAATATCCCACTTCTGATGACATGACTACACACAGAGAGGGCCTGGCTGGTTGGTAAGTCACATATGATAGGTGTGTCTGCAAAGTTTTTCTCCTGCTATCACAAATGTGCATGTCCAGTATATATGTTTGTGTTGTTATACCTATTCCTTATAGGTGACTCTGGCTATCCAAACTGTCCATGGTTATTGACACCAGTGAAGTAGCAAGCAACACCAGGGGAAGCCCACTTCAATAATGAAGCACATGGAAGGACACAGCACATCGTGGAGAAGACTTTTAGGCCCCTGCCAGCAAGATTTCTCAGTCAGGACAAATCTGGTGGAGCCCTCCTCTACACACCTAACAAGGTATGTCAAATTATTGTTGCCTGCTGCATGCTCCACAACCTTGCCCTGAGACGTCAGATGCCAGTCATACCAGATGAGGGGGAGGCAGCAGTACCTGTGGGTGGAAATGCAGATTTGACAAGCGTGGATGCACTAGGTGAAGCTGAAGCTGGAGACATCAGGGTAGAGCTCATCAATCAGTACTTCAAATGACTAAAGGTATGTGATGTTTTGTCAATAGTGAAATTACATTTTGTAATCTACAAATGATAGCTGGCATATCACCTACTATTTACCATCATCTGTTAGGTCTTAGATAGCTCCAATATCAATGAGTCAGATAGGCATGTAGATTGTTAGTTGGAATTGTGTACTGAACAGTGTGCTATACAGTTCATGATTTGTAACTGCACAAGCAAAGTCACACTTGTACAAATGGCTTGTCAAAAATGATGCATGTTGACAATTATGTCCTGTCCCTTATATTTGACAATCACAGATTTGCTGAGTTTTAGTTTGGCTCTTCCTCGCTTCCAAGTCACAAACAGTGTCAGAGGCAGATGGGATTTTCAGGCAGACATGAGAAGTTGACATGGGTGAAACCACATAATGGTTAGCATGAGTATGTGGAGTGTCACTTATATGGCCAGACTCTCAGAACACTGGGATGGAAGTGTGTTTTCCTACCAAGAAGACCTGTTTGGTACTAGAGGTGGTCAAATGGTGCCATGCGTGTGTCCATATGTGTCTGACACATGTGAAAATGTTAGCCTAGAGCCTCTACCCTCATGATGGTTATTGTTGTATGTGACCTATCTTGCACATAGCTTTCACTGTGTTACTACTTTGCAGACCAATGTGCATATCTCTGAGGACTGACATTGGTGAGTGGCAAACTACAGGTATCTGACCATGGTAAGTGAAAGGTTCCAAGACTGGGTGCATCAATACTGATCTCTGTCTGTATCATGAAGTATGATTATTAGGAAGCTATGGTATGGGTATGTGATAAGGCTTTACCTGGTGATACATAGGACCTATCTGTATGTCCCCTTGCTTGACGAATGGCTGACATGTCCCTAATTTCAGTATCCTGTGGATTAGTGGTGTATGGCACCTAAGCTGACATTCTGAAGTCACCAGAAGCACTACTCTATCTGTTGTTTGCAAATCTACAAATAAATGTGTGGAGGTGTATAATACAGCTGTTTTGGTTTATGTCTATGTTACAAACCCAATGTAATGGGTCGCCTGCTGATACTGTACACGTGTGATGTCCGTACTAAAGGTTGTACAATACAGAGGGACGTATTGGTACAAGAGTTGTCATACACTACAGTTATACATGGTTGATAGATGACACTTACACAGGACCTGTGTTTAAGTGGTAATTATTGGGGACTGCAATACAATGTGTGTGAATTGAAACAGAAATAATAGAAAATAAACAGTGAATGGTTCTGTCATGGTGGATGAAATAATCAGGGTAGCTGCTATACCATTTGGGAACACAAGTCCGGTGTCCTTGCACCATAGGGAAATGGAGTTACGTTTCAGAACAGTCAACAGGGTGGGTCTGTGGCACACAAGGGGAAACAAGTAATAGAACTTCACTTCCTGGCAGTGGGTTTGGTCTTCACATCTGCTCCTTCTGGATGTCTGGGTGGATGTCCACGTTTGCGGGGGGTGGGTTCCTCTGCTACATAGAGTGCCCCTCAGCACCCCAGAAATAAAAGCCAGGATGGCTTTTGTGCCTGCCACTGTAGCATGGCTTCCTGGTGGTTGTCCCTCTAAAGCTGTTGGATTTCCCCCATCATGATGAGTACCTGGCCCATCATACCTTGGGAATTGTGGTAGGCTCCCAAGACTTGGGAGGTGGTTCCTGGTCAGTATTGTCCCTTTGAGCCCCGTTCCTCTGGCCCACACCATTCCTCCCATGCACCCTACACCCATATGCCTGTACCCCTGGCACAATGTGGCCACTCCCAGTGTTGGCAGGTCCATCATTGTCAGGGGTGACAAAAGGAGGCTCGGGTACCTGTACTGGGGAGCGCACAATGGATGAAACAGTCCTTTGGGCACAGGGTTGGGGTTGAAAGATGAGCAGGGATGGGAGGAGTCAGTGTGGGCAGGGTGGGGCTGACAGTTGTTGACTGACCAAGGCCCTCATTATGAACTTGGCGGTTCAGACCGCCATGCCGGCGGCGGCAGAAAAGACTGCCACCGGCATGACGGTCTGAACCACCATATTATTAACACAGGGAGGCTAATGTGGAAAGGCAGGCTGATGATGGCTGATTACATTATCCAACAGGGCAGCGCTGCAAGCAATGCTGCACTCCAGATAATGTACCCTGTTTCCCCCAGCCTTTCCCTGGTGGGTTCCACTGCCAGGGAAAGGCTGGCAGAAGGGGTGCTCTGGGGCCTCCCTGGTGGCCCCTGCACTGCCCATGCACGTGGGGCCCCCATGCAGTGCCCCATAGCGCAGGTCACTGCCGGATTTACGTGGAGCTGTCGGCAATGTCCCGGCCCTGCCCAAACAATGTTTCTGCCCGCCGGCCCAACAGAATGTTCTTTACGCCGCGGACAGGGACTCGGGGGCTGGCTGTCTATGGAAAGACTGCCAGCATGAACACAGCAGTGTTTACCGCCATGTTCATAATGACCCCCCAAGTCTCCCTGATAATCCAACTTCGTCGTCAGTGTCTGAACATCCAGGGGTATTGTCCTTACCGGGGCCTTCATCCAGAGGGTTTGTGGCAGTCTCTGGTATCCTCTCCATGGTGACATTGGCAAGGTTACCTGTGGGAGGAGTGGAACAGACAGTTGCTGTAAATGATACAACAAGTTATGTTTAAGTTTTGCAAATAGTGATGTTGTGTGAGATGCACACAATGCCTCAACATGATCCCGAGAAATGGCAGCTGCTACCAATTTTTACTTCGTACAGCATGAGACTCTGATATTTCAATACCATACACCATGCTCAAAAATGTAAAGCTATGTTGGTGGTTATTTCACTGCTGATACCTCTTATGTTGTCAGACTATTGACGTGGGTGTTAACCTTTTTGTGCCTAGTGAAGTGTATGGCATGATACATGGCAAAAGAAGCTACGCAATGCACAATAATGAATAGGGACACCGTATGAGTGTAGGCAATTGACATTGACCTCTATCTGGATGTGCTGCATGTGCATCCACTTGGGCATCTAGACTCTCCCCCTGCCTCCAGGTGAGTACATTTCAATTTTAAGGATCTTTTTTTCTAAGGACAGTTTGATTGGGCACTCAGCTGAAGGTGTGTTTTGCTTGTAACGGTAGCAGGAGTGGGCCATTGTATTGTTGTCATTGCCATAAACTGTTGCACAGTGGAACATTCGTGATGGGTTACATTGGTTGTTATTTTCAAACCTAACATACCATTCCTAAGGGCTTTGGACCCAGGTGAATTTAGCGGACATGTGGCATGCCAGGGAGGGGTATTGGTACACTTGGCACAGACGGGTGGTGGGTGATTGGTAACTGAGGTGGGGTAAGGTGGTGAGGGAGCATGCATGACAAAACATTTTGGTGACATGTATGTTGTGGGGACTTACCAGACTTCACTTCCCAAGGATGCAGTATGTCCAAGACCTTCTCATCCCAAGATGTGAAAGTAGGGGGAGGAGGTGGGGGTCCACTGCCAGTTTTGAGTACTGCCAGCTGGTGCCTGGATGCCATGGAACGTACCTTTCCCAAGAGGTTGTTCCACCTCTTCCTGATGTCCTTACTTGTGCGTGGATAGCTGCCCACAGAATTTACCCTGTTGGCTGTTCTTTGCCCCAACTCCATTCTCCTGGCTGCCGATGTTTGCTGGACTTGTGCTCTGAACAGGTGTGGCTCTACCCTGACAATTTCATCCACCATGACCCTCAACTCCTCATCTGTGAAACACGGGTGTTTTTGTGGGAACATGGTAGCGGTGGTATAGATGGTGAGGTAGTGTTAAATAAAAGGTTGAGTGGAGTGGAGTGTGTAGGTGTGTTGAGTGTGTGGATGTGTGTTAGGTGAGGGATATTCAAACTATTCAATGTGGTGTGGTGTTCAGCGGTGTTCAGTGTGATGTGAGTTCAGACTGCCGTGATGCGCACTGCCAATGGATTTCCACCACGGAGGAACCGCTGTCGTGATTTGTGGATCGTAATCTGATGAGAGGATTTTTGTCGGGCTGGCAGTGCTGATGGTCGAACTACCAGGAAATTGGCTGTTGTTTGGCAGTCTGAGCTCTGTACCTCTTACCGTCAGACCTCCAAAGTCATAATGAGCCCCCAAATGTATGGGTAGAGGTGATTGTGAACATATTTTCGAATATGTGGTAATTTGACTTCTGTTCTTGGGAGGACAATATCCCATTATTCATGGAGTTTATTTTGCTTGAGGGGAGCGTACATATTTCAAATTGCTTAACAGATGGTAGGGTACATTTTATATGTGTGTAGTTTTTCTAAAGATTTATCATGTGGAGCATTTGAATGATCCTGTGTGAGAAATAAATACTAGATTTAAGCGAAGTGCTAGTGGTGCTGAAATTAGTGGGAGACATTTTTGGTGCAGAGATTCTACCTGCAGGCGTAATCTTGGATAAATTGAAGATTAGTCCACCATAGTGGATAGGTCATCCATGAGTACCGCAATTTCCTTATTGGCTGTAGATATTGAAATGATAGCTATGAGACCCATGGTTTTGCCAAATCATCTTGCCTTAGGCATCCTTTTGCATATGAGGGCGGAGTCGGCAAAGTGTTAAAGGTCAGGCAGTGCTGTACCTACATCCCTGACAAGAGTGAGGACCTAAAGAAATACATTAAGGAAATTACTGACCTGAAAGGAGAGTTGAGGGAATACGAAGCTACAGGTGTTTGGGAAGCAATTGGAGATGGGCTTTCTTGGATTGGTAAGTGGTTTGGAAACGTGGGAAGCGAATAGTGGATTCTATCTTGAGACCTCTTATTGTCATTGTCATCTTTGCAATATGTCTGTTTGTTGTCTTAAAAGGATACGAGATTATAAGGGCAAGGATGGAAGGACAACATAAAAAAGGGATAAAAAAGAATTAGAAGGGTATGGTAATGGATGAGAACCAGTGTAGATTTTATGATGACATGAAACAGCAAAATACTAGGCAAAAGTTATTGAAAATTTCAAGGCTTTGACTTGATCTCACCGGATTAAGATTTGTATGTGTGTTATTGTGATGGGTAACATTACCATCAGAGAGGGATTGCAGTAGCGCAACTTAGACTCTATCCTTTACACATTGTCATTGCACAATTACACATTTGCTTCTGACATTGTATTTACTGTATGCCTTAATAATATCAACATGTTTGAACATATAAATGCACTAATGTAATGTAACTACTGAGAAACTAATGTTTATTTGGATTCCTTACATGTATTCATTATTCATGTTTTACATTTACACTTTAAGTTGTATTTGGAGAAGGAACATGCATTGTTCTATTCACGATTTACATGTATTTTGAAAGTTATACTTGTTCATGTATTCAAAGTAAACATTAGTCAGGCTTTTAACTGTCAAAAGGCCTTAATTCTGAAATGTACTTTTGCTTGGTCAGCGTGTTCTTTATTTTGCAGGTGTGTTCTCATTATTTCATGAGCTAGAAAAAAGAAGTATTGTTGTTTGTATTAGTTTATTGATAGTAAGGCCTGAGAAGAGAAAGCTTAGCAAAGAAACATGGAGACCTATAGTTGTGAATCAGGAACAAGAGATTCTCGAGGTTGTGGCAGCTGTCCAAGTTCTGTGAAATGTGAAATTCAGGTGGTGTTGCAAATGCATGCCATGAGATGGGAGACAATTTGTTCCTGGTGGCAAAGAAAGAGATAAGATTGTTGCTGAAGGCTTTCCTTGTTTTAATTAATGTTTATGCTGTTATAAGTGAGTACAGGTTCCCCTAGCTCTTGAAGGGTACAGACCTCTCCGCTTCCTTTATTTCTGCAAGTATGAAGCTTCATGCTAAACACTTGTTCCCCTCCAGGAAGACTTCTACTGAAGACTTCAATATGCTGACAGCTCCTTGCATTATCAAATGTTCCTAGGACTTTATTTGAACCATCCTCACTCCTTATTTAGAACTCTAGTTAAATAATTTTGGAATCACTTCTTGTTTAGGAGCGAGAACAGGAGTTTCTATATAAAACACTTATTTCTAATTACCAGTTTTGCATTGCAGTGACTGTTATTGCTTTGTATCTTAATCTAGTGAGACTGAGCCAATTGCGATATTTCAGCTTGCCAGTTGTAATCTTATGACATGCATTTCTATTAAATTGATTTTTGATTGACACTAAAATCTATTAACTTCAAACACAGATTCCTTGTCCCTATTGTGTGGCCATTTGAGCTTCACAAAAATTGAATTGTTTTATTATTGTTAACTTAAAAATATCCATCAGATGGGAGATAGGAAATCTTGCACCTGAGCGCTGGCAGGAGCTACTTCATTCTTATTAGTTAGGCACTCCATGAGAGTGCATGTGTTTTTCAGCTCTACCCCTAGTGTGCATCTCACCCCACCAAACACCCTCCTCATGCTCCATGTTGCGCTCTCTCTCTCTCTCTCTCTCTCTCTCTCTCTCTCTCTCTCTCTCTCTCTCTCTCTCTCTCTCTCTCTCTCTCTCTCTCTCTCTCTCTCTCTCTCTCTCTCTCTCTCTCTCTCTCTCTCTCTCTCTCTCTCTCTCTCTCTCTCTCTCTCTCTCTCTCTCTCTCTCTCTCTCTCTCTCTCTCTCTCTCTCTCTCTCTCTCTCTCTCTCTTCTCCCATGTCCCGGTGTTGCTCTTTTCCTCCTGTGCTGCTCTCTCTCATGCTATGCTTCTGCCCCACCATACTACCCCACCCTGCACTCTGTGTTGTTCTGTCCATCGTGTGCTTCTCCTCCAGCCCCTGTGGCGCTTTCTCCATTGTGTGCTGTTTTTCGGCTCCTCTTCCTTCTCTGCAATCCATTTTTATTTTTATTTTTTGCCCTAGCACACAAAGAAATAATGTTTTTCTTTACCAATCCAAGTGGCGATCTCCATTGATAAAAGAAAAAAATGGAAAATAGTGCACGTCAGCACTCATGCACATGAGCTTATAAAATGACATGACCAGCAACAGTGGTTGTGGCATGGTGCCTTTTTTGTGCCAATGCTGCACAGAATTGGCACACTGCATTGGTGAAGCCAATTGGTCCAACATGTGTGGCCTGTTGGTTTTGCCAATGCTGGTTTGTATTTGTTAAAGTTCAGGCCTTCTACTGAACTGGGAGAGGCTGCAGGCTAGTATTTGGTGGATTCAACAACATTTTGAGTGGCGCTCTCATGCTGACACAGGAGAAAGAAAGAAGCAGAAGTACCTGGATGGTTGTAAACCTCAAAGGGCCCTAGAGAGTAAATGCTTCTCAGTAGATGCATTATAAAACAAAGAAAACAGCAGGCCTCCATGTGCCTACTTTTACTGCATTTTGTGCTAACACAGTTCCCAGGTGACCTCTGCTATGCTGGTGAGCTTTCTAGTGAAACAAAATAAGAGGAATAGTTATATATGCTTGTTGTGTCTACTTCATACTCAGCATTTTTGGTTTGTTAGCCAAGAGCTTATCTTTTTAATAAAAGCTATATACATATACACACTTACCAAAAAAGGTCTTGTTAATAAGGATTATATATAGCGTTAGTGACTAGTCCCTGAAGGGACATCTAGGCGCTGCAGCAAGAGTGAGATTGTTGGTGGCAGCTTAGAATAACCACGTTTTAAGATTTTTTTTTTAAACCAGAGAAGTCAGTACATTAATGAAGGTACAAGGGGAGCCTATTCCAGATGGAAGATGGCCAGATAGGAAAAGGCCCAGCCATCATATTTTGATGTAGGGATATGGCGCAGGCATAGTAGTCCATTGTTTGTTTATTTAAAATTTCTGACTGGGTAATAAAAAGTCAGTTTCTCCTGTAGGTATCTATGTCCTTTACCGAACAGGGACTTATGAGTCAAACAGAGCAGTTTAAACACTGCTGTTTTCCTGATAGGGCGCCAGTGAAGGGTTCTGAGTAAGGTAGCCGGATGGCTCGCCTGTTGGCTGTTTCTTGACCAGTCAGGCTGCAGTGTTTTGTACTATCTACAATTTAGAGAGAAGAGATTCTGTTGTAACTCATGTTGTATTCCATTATTAATTTAGATTCACCTGTTGGTATATTCCCACTATCCTGTACCCTTCCCTTGTTATTACCTTATTCTCTCCACCCCAGGACAGCCTTCTTCCCTATTAATTGTAGCCACTACAAGGGGGAGTGGAACCTATCTCTCAACTACCCGTATTCCTGTTCAATGACCCTTGAAATGAAGGTGAGGAGATAGCAGGGGGCAGTGTGTGCGATTTATTCAAAATAGAATTATTATCAGAGGCAGTACAAGTTTTAACATGTTAGCCTTCCCAAACCTATCGGAGCAGCAACATGTGGGACTCACCAGCATGGGACGAACCAGTTGGGCTGCAAAACCAACTCCACAGGTCACCCAACCTTCTTGACACTTTATTAATTTTAAAACTACTTTAAGAAAATGTGTCTTCGTATGTCAAAGTTTATGCTTATTTTCAACTCTAGAGGGCAGTACACCATAATGTTACATCCTATCTCAGCTTTTGGGGGAAATACATAAATCTTGTATTTTTACCAAAGGCAGCAAGGAAAGCATAAATTAAACAGCTAAATGTGTGTCAAACTTGTTAGGTTGGGCTCATCAGCGAAATCTAGGAATAAAACCTGATCCCAACAGTGCGCAACCATTCCTAGTGGTAGGGAAGGAATGCACTTTGGACTCATGTTGTAAACAATATCCTGAGGTAATCAATCAGTTAGGCCATTTGAGGAAATTCCAGCATAAAATAAAATTAAAAAGAAAATGCAAAACCAGTGACCCATAAAATAAGACCTATACCGCACTTAATGAAAGACCACAAAAGGAAGAACTTGGTATCACAAGGTATTATTGAACCCATAGAAAGTTCCTTATGTTTGGGCCCCAATCATTGTGACTCAAAAGTCAAGAGGAAGGGGACTACGTTTATGTGTCAACCTAAGAGATTTAAATGAAAACATCTGGGTAGATAGATTTCCTCTCCACGCATAAACAACATGATCAGTGTAATTGGTAAAGCTGAGCTATTTAGTGTTGTCGACCTATCTTCAGCTTACTACCAAATTGAATTACACTTGGATTCAAATCCTCCTCCCGGTTTTTATAACACCTTTTGGGGCTTACAGATTTTGCAGGATGCCGTTTGGCCTTGTGTCAGCAGCAGCTGTCTTCCAGAGAGTTATGCAAAAAATACTGGAGGGCATAAAAAACGTCCTCTGTTTTCAGGATGTCATACTGGTTTTGGGGGAATCAAAGGGCCAACAAGACCTCACTCTGAAAGAAGTATTAGGTGCTTTAAAAAAAGCTGGCTTTAAAATTGGTAGAGGGATGCATAATTGGGTTAGAATTTGTTGACTATCTTAGACATACTATATCTAAACAGGGTATCAAACCAAAGATTGATCTAGTTAAAGCAATGAGAGATGTACCACCACCAAGTAAAAAAGATGAATTAAATTATTTTTTGGAATTGGTTGAATATATGATTAAATATATAAAAACTTTACAGACGGGGGGGAAGCTCCCCTAAGGAGCCTGTTAAAGAAGGGTGTTCTGTTTGACTGGGACTCTGGTTGTCAAGAATCATTCGAAGCCACCTAGTATGCCATAATAAATGCTCCCTCTCTTGGTAACTTAGATACAAGAAACAAAGCAATTCTTTCCACTGATGCCAGTGACACAGGGATAGGAGCATCACTAACACAAACTGAAGATGGGAAGAAAAATAATTACTTTTGTGTCAAGAGCCTTAAAAGCAGCAGAATGCAATTATTCTACTCTCGAAAGAGAAGCCCTAGCAGTGAATTGGGCCATGGGCAATTTAAATATTTTCTATAGGGTTTACCCTCTACGGTGCTTACTGACCAGAAGCCTCTAAGATACATATTTTCAACTAAAAGTAAGGACAACACAACTCCATGCATGGTGAAATGGCTTCTTAGTACAGAGGGTTTTAACATTGAATGCGTCCCAGGGTCAAAAAATTGTATTGCAGATTGTCGATCTAGACTCCCATGCAAGAAGGAAGTTGAAGTATGTGGTGTTGACCACGATTGTGTTTGTTTGTAGCAATTCCAGGAATCCCTGAAGTGAAGTGGGTGACAGGTATGGACAAGGATTCGACCCTCAAACAAGTAAAAGAGAAATAAAAGAGAAAATAGTTCAGGGATGGCATGTAAGATCCAGCATGCTCAAGGAGGATCTGAAAGATTATTGGTCTGTAAGACATGAGTTATATATCATCAACAATAAAGTTATGAGAGGAAATAGGCATGTACCACTTAAAGATTTAAGGGAAAGAATTGCTGAAATTGCACACAAAGGCCACTTAGGCAGGAGTATCATCAAAGCTAAAGTTAGGACCGAGTATTGGTTTCCAAGGATGGACTCCTTGATCGAGTATAAAGTAAAAGAGTTCCTAATTTGCGCACTAAGTGTTAAATCCAAAGTCATCAGGTGCGCACCTTTATCCCATGTAAATGTTCTCTCAAAACCATGAGACAAGTTGGGTTTGGATATCATTGGTCCCTTGAAATGGTCCATGTGGGCAGGGAAATTCATGTTAGTGTTGGTGGATTATTATCCACACTGGATTATGATTAAAGAAGTAGGAAATATAACTGCCCAAGTCCTTCTAAAATTCCTCACTGATGCATTTGTGTCAGAAGTAATTCCCAGTACCCTCATTACGGACAATCGTGTGCAATTCAACTCTGACGAAATGTGTAACTTCCTGCATAAATGGTCGATACAACATCTCAAGTCAGCACTCTATTGCCCTAGAGCAAATGGATTAGTAGAGAGAGTAAACCATATGATTAAAGATTGCCTTCGAGTAGCTTACATGTCACACATCCCAGCAGACAAAGCCCTTCAGAATATGCTATGATCATATCACACAGCGCCGAACTTAGTCACCGATATTTTTCCCTTCCTAGCCTTAAAAGGTAGATCTCCTAGTTCCAAAATAAAATGTCCTTCAGTTGGTTGGGAGAAGGAGAACCTAAATGGGTGAGTCGTGAAAAGATAGACCATTAAAGGAAACTTCATCAAGAAAATTACAAGAGAAGGTATGATTCAGAACATGGAGCTAGGTTGAGAAAATGATAGGTGAGGGAATGGGTATTAGTTAAATTTCCTTTTCCTCGTCAACGTGGAGGAAGTAAGTTCTTTAAACCAATGAAGGTCATTGCAGTAGGAAAAATGTGGCTACTCTGGAGGATGGTAGTGTGTGGAGCCTGGATAGATTGTCGCAAAATTCACATATTCAAACCAAGGAAAATTCTGGTAGAAAATCTGAGGGATGTCCTGTGACCAAGTCAGAGTATAGTAATGAAACAGCACTTGGCCCCTCGTTGGCACAAAGATTGCATTATGCAATTGTCGCAGGGTCGTAGTAATCTTAAAAGCATGATATCCCTTCAATCTGATTGTCTTTTCCATTGTATAGGAAGGAGATGGTGTTGCAATTCATGTTGTATTCCGTCAGTCATTTATATTCATCTGTTGTCAATTGGTATATTCCCGCTATTCTCTACCCTACCCTTGTTATTACCTTATCCTTCCATACCCCCATTCCTTGACACTTGAAGCCCTCCAGGCGTCCAGTGACAGTTGTGACAGTTACAGCTGGACGATTCTGAAGTGCCGCTGTGCGGCGAACAGAGGCTGTTTCTTGTAACTAATAAAGAAGGTATTTACATTCTTCTGGAGTTTCGTTATGAGACTTTCAATTTACAACAGATTTGTTGGGTGCTAAAGTTAAGGCATTACCATAGTCAAGGTGACTAATTATTAGAGCTTGAGTAAGAATCTTACTTGAGCTTAGGGGTAGCCACTGAAAGATTCGCCTGAGAAGGCGCATAATACCGAAACAGGTGCCACATGTGGATACGACCTGATCCTTCATAGATAAGTGTCATCAAGAAGGACACCTATGTTCCTAGCCATTATACTGGGGAAGGTGCTAGACCCAGCTTGGTCGGCTACCAATCCTTTGCCCAGTGTAACTGAGCATTCCCAAACAGAGGGATCTCTGTTTTGTCCCCGTTTAGCTGAAGACAATTAAGGGACATCCATGTGGCAATTTTGCTCATGCAGTTGGTGAATCTATGTTTGAAATGATCAATGGCATGCCCAAATGAAATGACCAGTTGTGTGTGATCTGCATAGGAAAGCGTTTCAAAAGCTCAAGACTTGACTATCTGGGCTAGGGGAGCTACGTAGATGTTGAAGACTGTGGGGCTATAGGAAGGACCTTGTGGCAGACCCTTGCCAGGAAGAGCCAGGAAGAGCATCTTAGATTGGAAGGTGCAGCTGGAATCATTTGGGTCCTACAGTTAAGAAAATCCGGAACCAGTCAAGGGCAGTTCCCATGGATACCTGTCTAATAAGGACGTTGAATCAGGATGGAATGTGAGACGGTATCAATTGCGGCTGACAGATCAAGTAGTACCAGCGTAGCAGACATACCAGCATCCAGAGACAGTCTGATACAATCTACCACAGCTAGTAAAGCACTTTCTGTGCTGTGGAAGGCTCTGAAGCCTGACTGTGAGGCGTCCAAAAAATGGTAGTTTTCTAAGAAGGAGGAAATCTGAATATTAACGTAGAGAAGGAGGACTTTGGCCATCAAAGGGAGAAGAGATATAGGGCGATAATGCGCAGGCTTCTTAAGATCTGCATTTGGATTTCGTAAGGGAGGTGTAACAAAAGACGCTTTCCATTCTCGAGGAACAGCAGCTAGGGTTAGTGATTTATTGAGCAGTGCAGTGATGGTAGGAGCAAGAAGAGTTGATAAAGTGGACATTATGTGTGGGGGTGGAGTGTGAGCCAGATTTGGCTTTAGCTAGCAGATCAAGTAAATGAATTTGAGAGATGGGTGTGAACCTTTCGAACACCACTGCCTTGTCTCTGTGGGAGGAGATGTTGGGCATAGGCTGGGGGGGGGTCTGTCATTGGTGTGGACGCTCCTTTAGACACTTTCAATCTTAGTTTCGAAATAGCGTGCCAATGTGTTACACAGCGTCTGAGAGAGGAATGGTAGAAGTACAGGCCACGGATTTGGTGAATTCTTTTAGGACCTTGAATAGCACTTTTGCAGAGTTCCCCCCTTGGTCCGTCCTATTGGTGGTATACTGGCCGCGTGCTGTCCTAATGTTATTGTGATAATTACCTAAAGCTAGTTTATAGCTGATTTTATCACTGGCAGATTTTAAAGCCCTCCATTTCCGTTCTAATATTCTGCAGCTTGATTTAACGAGCCTCAATTCGCCAGTATACCATGGGACATTTTGTCTCCTGATTTTAGAGGAGCGGTGTATAAAAGGTGCAACTATGTCCAGTGCTTGGGAGAGGGACTCCTGAAACAAGGCTACGGCAGAATTAATGTCCTGCATTAATGTCCTGCATGCTATATAGTTTGGGTGCACTGAAAGCAGAATTGAAGGAGTCAAGAGTGACTTGTCTCCATGGTCTAAGACGCCAGTCATTTCGAGTTTTGGATTTTGAAAAAGGGACACTAATTGGGATATGAAAACTGATAAGAAAGTGGTCAGTCCATGTTAGAGGTATAGGGTCATCAGTGTAAAGAAACCTAGGGTTCGAAAAAATGAGGTCCAACTTATGGCCCACCGAATGCGTAGGCCCAGTAACTGCTGAGTGTAGGTCTAACATTCCAAGACCAGATAATGAAGCGTCATGACAAGGTCAGTGGCCATTTCTGCATGATGATTGTAGCCACCAATCAGGGTCTTCAGTCAGCACTCTTCATCCATTAGTCTGCTTCGGCATTCACATTTTGCAGCCAGCAGCCAAAACCTGACCTTTTGGCTTTGCTAATATTTGTTTAATGAGAGTTTCTTCAAGGTTGATAAAACCTTTTTCTACAGAGCACTTTAAACCCCACTTGCCATTTAAGAGTGCTAAGAAAGATGGATGTATCTATTCTGTAATTTTATTGTACTCAGATCAGCAACCTCAGAAAGATGGAAGGCTGATCTGGCCTAGCTGGATTTAATTTTGAGGCCTATACACCACCCAGAAGTCAGTAATGAGCATTTCATTCGCTCACCCATCTTGTTGACCATAGTGCTTACATAGATGATCCATAATTAGATTACTTGTGTACATGTATTTCGTGGATAGCTTGAAAATGTGGCATGGATCCGGCTTTTGTGGACTGCAGCACACCCAGTTCACTTTACGCTGTAGCATATTTTGCTGTTTCCAAGTGGTGACCCCATACAGCTCAAATCATGCTACTCAGCCGTCTCTCAAGAAAACAGCCCCTCCTGGCAGATGATAGATGCCAGGACACAGCTGGTGTGAAGTGGGGTTTTGAGAACACAACCATACCCACTTTATATCTACGCTCCACCCCATTCCAAAGGAGAATGTGTAAGTCTAGCCTCTCGACAGAACTCCATCAGATACCTTCCTTCTACCTATCTGAATGACGCGTAGGAAGCTCCTAGAAACGGAACTCCTCAAACGTGCTTTTATTTCATAATAACATTGAATATCGAACGTGCTTACTGACTGCCGAGGGAGAGTAGTTGGTGTGGCTGTGTGTGAGAGACAGCGAGACAGTGTAAGACGTGGCTATTGTACGGCAAGTTCAGAGGTAGCTTTATAAAGCTGTGAGGGTGGATGTGAGAGAGATATGAGAGCGAGCTGTGTGTGAGACAGTCTGCCGCAAAACAGAGTGGTATATTTGAGAGTAGAGACAGTCTCGAATGGGAGTGGTGTGTTCATTAGGAGCAGATAGGCTTTTCTTAAAACGGTGTGTATGACAAGATTGACAGTCTGTGCCGGGATGTGTGTGTGTGAGAGGAGAGACATCCTCTTCTCGGAGCAATGTGAGGAAAGGGGTAGACAAGATCTGCTGGGAGCAGTGCGAGAGAAGAGAGGCATCCCCTGCTTGGAGCAGTGTGTTTGAGAGGAGAGACTGCCTCTGATGGTGTTGTGTGCATTCCCCAGTGCAGTGAAACTAGGGCTTATCTCTCTTTAGTTCAGCAGTGGCAGTCAGGACATAGCTACCAGTACTGCAGCACTGGCAGTGGGGCCCAAGGCATTGGGGGTCTGTTGAGATCCAGTTACGGCTTCCTGCGGACATGGAGCATATTTTCCTTGCTTGTGACTGGCACATGGCATCCTTACTTTCCCAGTACTAGCAGAGGCATCGAGGCCCAGGAGTGTGAGGGGCATTGTTTCTTTCTTATGGCTGTGTAGTACTACAGGTCAGTGGCCTGGGGAGGTGTTAAAAATGGGGTTTCTGGTTGGCTTGGGTATGCACATAAGCCAGGCAGACCCACCACTCTAGTCAGGGCAAGGGAGTTACACACCCAAGATAACCCCTGCTCACCCTCTTAGTAGCTTGACACGAGCAGTCAGGCTTATCCCAGAGCTCATGTGGAAAGCAATTGCACAACACACACAACACACGGGACACAATAAATACACCACAAAGGAAATACGACAAGATATATAAAAATAAGCTGTATTGCATAAAACATCATTAGAACAAACACGGCGTGTATCAGTAATACCCTGCTACACAAGCAGTTGTCAGAACATCACACAGGTTACTAGTATTCTGCGAAGATAAGCAGTAGTTACGTAAACATATAGGTTATTGGTATTCTGCAACATAAGCAGTAGTCAGGTTGTCATTATTACTAACAATACACTGACAGAATAATCATGTTATTAGAAATGCTAAGACATCATCATGAATGCACACTAAATGAAATATTCCTATGTGGCATAGGTCAGGCACCCTCAATGCCCTAGTCAGGATAAACACATTATTAGAGAGGCCAAGACATCATTAAGAGTGCACATAAAATAAAACATTCTGCACAGGTCATAAGATTACCAAAATAAAGGCACATATCAGAAGAACATTACCATAGGGCATCTATCATAAGTAACCAATGTAGTGCACACATCGTATGATATCATCATGACTCAGGGAAACATAAAAATCACGAATGGTCCCCTTATGCTATAGGGAACGTGGTGCTGCTGCATGCCTAGTACAGGTAATGCGGTTTCCTTACTCCGAGCTGGAACAGGACCTCTGATGAGGTTTCCAGCCATCCTACATCAGACTAGCAACACCAAAAATAGGGGCAGTCAGGGAAGTCCTCCGGGACCTCCCAGGGTTGGATGCAGCCCGGGCCACCCCAGAAGGGCGGGCGGGTCAGCAGGAGGATCCCGATGGTTCCCCTCACATGCAGGGAAGACAGGGCAAGCCACCGTGAGTATGTGATGTGGCTGTGTTCCAGAATGCCACCCCTTCTTTCAACCGCCAGCCTGTCCGCAAAGGACTGTGGCATGGCAGTAATTATGTTGTGGCCCCCCTGCGCTACCTTCAATCCTGGTGAGGCAGCCATCGGGAAGATCCTCCAAGGCAGGGAGCTCTTGAAGTCCGGCAGTCACAGAGTCCCGTGGATCAGGCTGCTCCAGTAAAGCCACCAGCAAAGTGCAAAAGAAATAGAAGAGAAAAAATATATAGATATTTAGCTCTCCGAGCACTACAACTGCAAGAGCAGGGGCAGCAAAGGCTCACCAGCACTTCCCCACTGGACCTTGGTAGAACACTGGAAAAAAGGCCGGCACCAGGGGAAGGGAGGCCAGCACACAACACGAAGCTCCAGAGGCAGTTTCTCCCATTAGGACCAGGAGGTCTCTGCAGGACACCCAGCAGGGGACAGGCTAGCAATAGGGCCACCAACAGAAAACCCCTCCTGTGAGTCCTTCAGGCCACCCAGCACTCCAGGTTGCAGGGCAACAACAGCAGCGCAGTCCAAGACCCCCCTGTACTTATATTCATTTTGCACAGCCTCCACAAAAGAGAGAGTAGGTGTTCCACCAGTACTAACCGGTTCCAGGAGTGTCCCCTTTCTTCTCCACCACTGGCTCCAGATATGAGTGGGGGGTAAACAAGGCCTTTGTGTAAGGCCAGGACACAGCCTTTACACTGCAGGTGTGACCCACCTCTCCCTCTCCCAGGCCTGGAACCCCATTCAAAATGCAGATGAACTCTTGTGTTACCTCCAACCCCCTCACCCATCACCCCCCCTCCTGTGTACAGGCTGTCTGAAAGGGATGCACAAAGCCCAGCTGTCACTCTGCCCCAGACCTGGATTGGAGTCAAGCTGCAAAACACCAGTCATAAGTACATAGAAATGCTCACTTTCTAAAAGTGGCATTTCTAGCATGGTAATAAAAAATCCACCTACACCAGTAAGCAGCATTTCTCACTACCATTAAAACCATACCAAACATGCCTAATCCACCCCTCATAGATCACACAATAACACACAGACATATGTGAGGACATTTCTAAAGCAGTCCTATGAGAGAGGCAGCACTCACAGTAGCGAGAAACCAAATAGGCTACTAGGACATGTAGTACATAAACACATATGTCCTACCTTTTACATACACATCACCCTGCCCATAAGCTAGCTAATGCCTACCTCACAGGTGACTTATATGTAGGAAAAAGGGAGTTCCAGGCCTGGCAAGTCAATTTAGATGCAAAAACAACAAGTGATGGACGGAATGCTGAACATTGTCAAACATTCACCCCCAGTCACAGATCTGGGTTTAATCCATCGTTTTTTTGCTGCCCATGCCATTCCAGTTTGGACCCAGCCATATGCAAATCAGTCTTGACCCTGTTCCCCATGGGAACAGTCCAGCCCGAACTGCTAGGCCAGGTCTTCCCTGGACTGGAAACAAGCATCCTGGGACCGGTTTCGGGGTTTCACCCCTCATCAGCCAGGCTAGCTTGAATCCAGTGGCATGGGAAGCACAGGACCCACGGTTTAATCCATCGTTTTTTTGCTGCCCATGCCATTCCAGTTTGGACCCAGCCATATGCAAATCAGTCTTGACCCTGTTCCCCATGGGAACAGTCCAGCCCGAACTGCTAGGCCAGGTCTTCCCTGGACTGGAAACAAGCATCCTGGGACCGGTTTCGGGGTTTCACCCCTCATCAGCCAGGCTAGCTTGAATCCAGTGGCATGGGAAGCACGGGACCCACGTCTGGGCATACCCTTCCCACTTAGGGCGACAAATGCAAAAACAACAAGTGATGGACGGAATGCTGAACATTGTCAAACATTCACCCCCAGTCACAGATCTGGGTTTAATCCATCGTTTTTTTGCTGCCCATGCCATTCCAGTTTGGACCCAGCCATATGCAAATCAGTCTTGACCCTGTTCCCCATGGGAACAGTCCAGCCCGAACTGCTAGGCCAGGTCTTCCCTGGACTTGAAACAAGCCTCCTGGGACCGGTTTCAGGGTTTCACCCCTCATCAGCCAGGCTAGCTTGAATCCAGTGGCATGCGAAGCACGGGACCCACGTCTGGGCATACCCTTCCCACTTAGGACGACAAATGCAAAAACAACAAGTCAATTTAGATGCCAAGTCCCTGTGGCAGTAAATTGCGCACGCAGGCTCTTCAGTAGCAGGCCTGAGGCAGGATTGAAAGGCTACTTCTGTGGGTGGCGCAAGCTGCGCTGCAGGTCCACTAGTAGAATTTAATGTATAGGCCCTGGGTATAGGATTACCACTGTACAAGGGACTTATAGGTAAGTTAAATGTGCCAATCAGACGTAAGCCAATCATATCAAGTTCAGAAGGGAGAGCACTGTTCAGCAGTGGTAAAGTGCCCAGAGTCCTACCGTCAACAAAAAGGGGTCAGAAAAAATAGGAGGAGAAAGGCAAAAGATTTGGGGATGACCCTGTAGAAAGGGCCAGGTCCAACATGATGCTTCATGGGTCTGCTAACCATAATAAGATGGGAACGCAGTAACCAATTTATGCCATTGTCTTAAATGTGCAAAACAAAATATATTTGTTTGCAACTCACATTCGGGCCTGCAGCACACCTGCGTGCCATTGTGTATAGATGTGAAGAGAGACAGACTCTACTTAGAAGGCTGTGTGTAAGGTGTAAGATGGTTACCACTGGTAACTATTTTTCACGCTGTTAGGCCCAGGTGTCACCTTGCTATGCCGTTGACAGGATTCCTCAGTTATGGGTGGTGTGTGGGGAAGTGGCAGAAAGCCTCTAATCGTTAATGGTATGGTTGACAGTGTAAGGCGGCCTCCACCGGGAGAGTCGAGTAAATAAATACAGCGTCCGATTATCTGTGCCTGAGAGAATCGCGCCATGGGGGCGCTGGAGAAATGCGTGTGTGTGTGAGGTTCAGAATACCTGTGCTTGGAGATTTCCGCTAGTGTGTGAGAGTGACAGCCTGCCCGGGTCGGAATCTGCTAGTGTTTGTGAGAGCCACGCAGGCTGCCTCGTCAGCATGGAGCCAGGGCATAGAAAGCAGCACAAGTGACAACGCCATCTTTCTATTCGCGCCCAAATCCCAGATGTTTCTCGACACTTCACAGGATCAGCGATTTTGTACAAAATAAACACCCCAGGAAGCGAAGCGCTGAGTTCAGCAGTTCTGTGAAGGAGAATTGCTTCTCTGAGCTCTGACGGTGCCCTGGTTAGCATTCCACAGGCGCAGGGTGGAAAAGAACGACGGCATGGGCAGGCGGACCGACAGACCTGAGAGTCACTGGGGTCGGATTGCTCGGCGGCCAGCGGGAAAGGAAAATTCGAGAGCTACTGAGTTTAGAAAACTCGGCGGCTACAGGAATTACAAGGCTTGGAGGTCACTGTGATTTGCAGATTTGCGAGCCACTGGGATTTTCATGGTTTGATAACTCATAGGATTGGCTGGATTCCAGGCCTGTGCCTTTGGAAGGTTTGAGAGCCACGTGGGCCAGATGATTTGAAAGCCTCTGGAACTGAAAGGCTACACCCCGAGAAACTGGACGTCTGAGCACCTTTGGGAATGCAGGACAACCGGCTGTGGGATTGAAAGACTAAAGATGCACAGTGACTAGACCGTTTCAGAGCCTGTGAGATTTGAGGACCCAGGGAACTGAGGGATTGGAGAACTGAGGACCTGTGAGGTACAATGCACCAGGATTTAAAGGTTTGGAAGACTGTGGACTGGAAAGAGCAGAAGGTTCTCAAGCCTGCAGGATTTGAAGGTACCGACATGCTCAGGGTACGAAGTCTGGGGTGAGGACTTGTGGGGTTGTAATGCTCCGACCCTGCAATGCTTGACTGCTCTCTGAACTTCATCACTGGAAGCTGCTTGACCTGTATGAATCGAACAGTCTGCGGTTTGTGGCTCTGGAATGCTCAACGGCATGTAGATTTGGAAGGCCCCTTGGCCTAAAGCATTGCACAGCTTCATGACTTGTGGGATCAGAAAACTTCATGGCCTGTGGGATTTGACGGTTCCATGTCTGCAGCACAGGAAGACTCTGTGACTGCAGGACAGGAAGACACCAGGGGTTGTGTATTTGGAATATTTGGTTTACACTAGAGTGGTCAGCCAATCTGCTTGAAGGATTGGAAGGTTTCATGGCTGCAAAGTTCCAGGGATTACAGTGTGAGAGGCAGTCGAAAGAGGTTGAGAACTCTGAAGTATCTGCCAATTTAACCCAGTGATAATACTCCAGAATCGGTAGTCAATTGCAGGTTGTTGCCCTTATTTTTTTAGGGTTAAGCCTGCAATAGCGAGATGCTGTTGTAGTTAAAAAAGGGCTTGGAGCATGCCCGTGGCTTACCATTTGTTGGCTTGCATGGCACTCTTCTTTACAGCCTTGTAATTCGTCACTGGGAGCCATATCATCATTTGCTTTCCCGTCCGTGGAGCAGGGACCAAGCACTGATTGATTCAACTTAATCAGTGCCGTCCACTACTCCGGACGTGACTCAGGTAATACTTTCTTCTTTTAACTTCTAGTGTCCTGCAAACAGAAGGCCAGTGACGAGAAAAAACGTGGCTTGCAGGACAAACAACATTGCGAAGTTGTATTTTCTATAGTTAGCTTTTTTATTTTGCCAAGTCTTCTTTTCTCACTTTGCACTCATGTTTTGTTTTTTCTCTTGGGTGCTGTTCTCAACAGATGACTATTATCTTTTTCTAAATATTGCAAAGCATCATTGTTTCTTTCTTATGTGTATTTTTCAAAATTATACTTTAACATATAATCTTGCAGTACGCCCCAATCCACCTACTCCAATCCACTTAACTCCAATCAAAACCAATCACCCCAATCCACTCCAGCCCACCATGCTCCAATCCTGCCAAACCACTCCTCGCCAGAGAGCCCCACTCCAATCCAAAACAATCTGCCCCACTCCAATCCAAGAATAACTGTCTCACTCCAATAAAGCAATCCATCTGTCCCACTCCAATCTACCCCACTACAATCCAAAACAATCTGCCCCACTCCAACCCAAAACAATGTGCAATACTTCAATCTGCCCCACCACAATCCAACATAATCTGCCCCACTTTAATTCAAAACAATCTACTCTACTCCAAATCAGTCTGTCCCACTTCAATCAGCCACACTTCAGTCCATTCCGCCACAGTCCAGTCCAATCCAAGCCTCTCCATCCCAGTACACCAAACTCCAATACTCCCAACAGACCCATTCCAATCTGTCCCCTTCAATCAACAATGCGCCTCACTCCAGTACACCATTTCACAACAATCTGCGCCACTCCAGCCCACAACAATCTGTCCCACACCAACCCAAAACAATCTGCCCCACTCCAATCTAAAATATTATGCCCCACTCCAATTAAAAACAATCTGCCACATTCAAATCTACCCACAACAATCCAAAACAATCTGCAGTACTCCAGTCAGCTTTACTCCAATCCAAAACAATCTTCCCTACTCTAATTTAAAGCAATCAGCCACACTCCAGTCTGCCCAACCCCAATCCAAAACAATTGGCGCACTCCAAGCCGAAACAATCTGCCCCACTCCAGTCCCCCAGTTCAATTTAATCCACCTCACTGCAATACACCCCACTTCAATCAAGTCCACCTCACCACAATCGTCCAACTCCAATCTCCCTCACTCCAATCTGCCCAACTCCAATCCAAAACAATCTGCCAAGCTGCCCCACTTCAATACAAAACAATCTGCCCCACTCCAATTTGTCCCACTCTAATCCAAAACAATATGCCTACTCCATTCTAAAGTAGTCTTCCTACTTCAATCCAAAACAATCTGTTCCACTCCAACCCAAAACAATATACCCCACTGCAGTCTGCCCCACTACAATCCCCAAAAATTGCTTCACCTCAATCGAAAACAATCTGCCCCACTACAATCCAAAACAATACGCCCCACTAAAATATGTTCCAGTAAAACCAACACAATCTGCCCCAATCCAATGTGCCCAACACCAATCCAAAACAATCTGACCACTCCAATCCAGTGCAATCTGCCCCACTGCAACCTGCCACACTCAGTCCAAAACAGTCTGCCCCACTCCATTCCAAAACCATCTGCCCCACTCTAATCTCCACACTCCAATCCAGAACCATCTACCCCACTCTAGCCTAAAACAATCTGCCCCACTCCAGTCCAAAACAATCTACCCCACTTTAACCTAAAACAGTCTACCTCACTCCAATCTTCCCCAGTCCAGTCCAAAACAATCTGCCCCACCCCAATCCAAAAAAAATCTGCATTACTCCATTCCAAAACAGGCTGCTCCGCTTCAATCCAAAACAATATGCCCCACTCCTGTCTGCCCCACTGCAATCCAAAAGATCTGCCCCACTACAATCCAAAATAGCTGCCCCCCTCCAATCTCTCCCTGTACAAACCAATCTTCCCCACTCCAACCTGCTCCACTCCTATCCAAAACAATCTGCCCCACTCTAGTCTGCTCTATATCAGTCCAAAACAACCTGCCCACTCTTATCTGACCCACACTAATCCAAAACAATCTGCCCACTCCAATCCGAATAATAATAACTTTATTCGGTATGAAAAAATTCATCCATTACAATAAATATTCTCCAATACATTTGTTAAAAATAACAATAAAACCATAAATAATAAGAACACCCATCAGGAATAAAAAACATATATAACCACATACATAGAAGCAATAAAATAGAAAATTCATTCTAAAAACTCCACATTATTACGCCAAGTAATAGCTCCCTTCAGGAATGATCCCATCCCCTTCCACACCAAAACATCTGAGGCCATCTGCAACCACATAAAAGCAGGACGATATGGCACAAAACCCTTGGGCCTTAGAAGAGGTAATAAAAAACGAGTTCTGAATGGTGCATAAAAAACACAAAACAAAGTAAAATGGGGCAAGGTCTGTTGGGACACCCCATCACAGGGGCAGGGTCTAATACATTTGTCCCCATACTGACCTAACGGGAAACACAGATTACTTCTGATGATTCCCAAGCGGAAACGGTTTATGAGAGACCTTTCCCTCACATCCTTTATCTCTAAGAGATAGCGCTCAGGACCTACCCACATCTTTAACATGATGAAATCCCTGATCGATTTTTTCCCTAAGGCCTCCCCCTCCCTCCTGTTCTTCTGGATCCTTAAAAAATTCTCCTTAACCCATTTCTTGTCACAGCTAAACAGGCCTTCGGGATGATCAACCAGTTCAGGCCGCCCCAGATCACGAGCCAACTTCCTTATGTGCATCAACCAGGGAATATTCTTTGCATTATCACAAGCCAGACAATCCTTTAAAATATCCCTATTCAGAGTGGCATGTTCGTTAGTCCAAATTGAGATCCATAGCAGAAGGGGAGCCAACTGAATAGTGTCCTGCACAAACTCCAGCTCCAGTTCCAAATGGAGGCTAAAACCAGGGATATTTTGTCCAACTCCCAATAGCCTTCTACAGAACCGATTTTCTTCCACCGTGAGGGCTCGGGAGTCCCTATACCCCCAAAGTGCAGCACTCCAATCCGAAACAATCCGCCCCACTCCAATCCTCCCCAATCCAATCCAAGATGCCCCACTCCAATCCACCCCACTCCAATCCAGACTATTTCACCACGATCCACCCACTCACTCCAATTTGCCCTACTCAACTCCACCCCTCTAAATCTGCCACACTTCAATACAAAACAGTCTGCCCCACTCCAATACAAAACCATCTGCCACAATCCAAAACAATCTGCCCCACTCCAATCTGTGCCACTCTAATCCAAAACAATCTGCCTACTCCATATCAAAATAGTCTGCCCCACTTCAATCCAAAACAATCTGCCTACTCCAACCCAAAAGAATATACCCCACTCCATTCTGCCCCACTACAGTCCAACAAATCTGCCCCACTACAATCCCAAAAATCTGCCCCACTACAATCCGAAACAATCTGCCCACCTCAATCCTGAACAATCTGCCCACCACAATTCCCAACTCCAATCCAGAAGAATCTACCCCACTCTAATCTAAAAGTTTGCCCACACTAATCTGCCCTACTTCGATTCAAAACAAACAGCCCAACTCCTATCGAAACAATCTCCCACACTCCATTTCTCCCACTCCAATCCAACCCACCCCACTCCAATCCACCACACTCCATTCCAGTCCACCTCATCCAATCTGCACCACTCCAGTCAAAAACTATCTGCCCAACTCCAATCCAAAACAATCTGCCCACTCCAATCTATCACACTCCAATCCAAAAACAATCTGCCCCACTCTATTTTAAAACGGTCTGTCCCATTTCAATCTAAAACCATGTGCCCTACTCCCATCTGTCCCAGTAAACACAAAGCAATCTGCTGCATTCCAATCCAAAACAATCTGCCCACTCCAATCGAAAGCAATGTGTCACCACTCAAATCCAAAACAATCTGCCCACTACAATCTGCCCCACTCCAGCCCAAAACAATCTGCCCCAAACCCATTCCCAAACAATCATTCCCACTCCAATCCAAAACAATCTGCCCCACTCCAATCCAAAACAATCTGCCTACTCCAATCCAAAGCAATGGACCCCCCTTCAATCTGCTCCTATCCAAAGCAATATGCCCCACTCCAATCCAAAACAATATGCCCACTTTAATCTGCCCCACTGCAGTTCAAAACAATCTACCCCCCTCCAATCCAGAACAATGTACCCCACTCTAATCTAAAACAATCTGCCCTACTCCAATCGGTCCCACTGTAATCCCAAAAAAAACCTGCACTACTCCATTCGTAAACAATCTGACCCACTTCAATCCAAAACCATCTGGCCCACTCCAATCCAAAACAATATGCCTCACTCCTGTCTGCCCCACTACAATCCAGAAAATCTGATCAACTACTGTTCAAAACAGTCAGCCCACTCCAACCTATCCCAGTACAAGCAAACCCAAACTGCCCTACTCCAGCCTACCCCACTCTAATCCAAAACAATCTGCCACTGCAATTCAAAGTAATCTGCCCCATCCCAATCTGCCCCACTCCAATTTAAAAACAATCAGCCCCACTCCAGTCTAAAACATTCTGCCCACTCCTATACAAAACAATCTGCCTCACTCCAAACTGCCCCACTCCAATCCAAAACAATCTGCTCCACTCTAATCTAAAACTATCTGCCCCACTAAAATCCAAAACGATCTGTCCACTCTAACCGAAACAACCTGCCCTACTCCATTCCACCCACTCCAGTTCAATCTGCTCCACTCCAGTCCATCCTACTCCAATCCAGTCCACCTCACCATGATCCCCAGCACTCCAGTCTGCTCCACTCCATTCCACCCCACTCCAATCTGCCTCACTCCAATCCAAAACAGTATGCCACACTTCAATCCAAAACAATCTACCTCAATCCAAAACAGTCTGTCCCACTCCAATCCAAAACAATCAGCCCCAATCCAAAACAATCTGCCCCACTCCAGTCCAAAACAATCTGACCCTCTCCAATCTGCACCACTCCAATCAAGAACAATTTACCCCACTCTAATCTAAAACAATCTGCCATACTCCAATCCAATAAAAACCTGCAACACTCCATTCCTAAACAGTCTTTCCCACGTCAATCCAAAACAATATGGACAATATGCCTCACTCCAGTCTGCCCCTCTACAATCTAGACAGTCTGCCCCACTACAGACCAAAACAGTCAGCCCACTCCAATCCGTCTCAGTAAAACTAGAACAGACTGCCCTATTCCAACCTTCTCCTTTCCAATCCAAAACAATATGCCACTGCAGTCCAGAGCAATCTGCCCCACTCCAATCCTAAACAACCAGTGTGACTCCAATCCAAAACAATATGCCCAACTCCAAACTGCCCCACTCCAATCTAAAACAATCTGCCCCACTCCAGTCCAAAACAATCTGTCGCACACCAATACAAAACAATCTGCCCCACTCCAATCTGCCACACTCTAGTCCAAAACAATCTGCCCCACTCCAATCCAAAACAATCTGCCCTACTCTAATCTAAAACTATCTGCCTCACTCCAATCTATCCCAATCCAAAGCAATCTGCCCACCCCAATCTGAAACAACCTGCCCTACTCCGATCCCCCCTACTTCAATCCAAGCCACCCCACGCCAATCTAATCCTCCTCACCATGATCCACCACACTTCAATCTGCCTCACTCCAGTTCACCTCACTCCAATCTTCCCCTCTCCAATCCAAAACATTCTGGCCCACTTCAATCTGTCCCACTCAAATCCAGAACAATCTGCCCACTCCAATCCAGAACAATTTGCCCCAGTCCAACCTGCCCCACTTTAATCCACAACAGTCTGCACCACTCCAATCCAAAACAATCTGGCCCACTCCAGTCCAAAACAATCTGCCCCACTGTAATCTCCCCCACTCCAATCCAGAACAATCTTTCTCTCTCTAAAACAATGTGCCCACACCAATCTGCCCCACTCCAATCCAAAACAAACTACCCCACTTCAGTTGGAGACAATCTGCCACACTGCAGTTCCCCCACTCAAATCCAACTCACCCCATTCCACTCCAAACCACCACACTCCAATCCAGTCCACTTCACTCAAACTGCCCCACTTCCATCTGCCCCAATCTAATCCAAAACAATCTGTCACACTCAAATCCAAAACAATCTGCCCTACTCCACTCCAAAACATTATCCCTCAATTCAGTCCAAAACCATGTGCCCCACTCCAGTCTGTCCCAGTACAAACAAAACAATCTGCCCCACTCCATCCTGCCCCAGTCCAACCCAAAACAACCTGCCCACGCCAATCCGAAGCAATACGTCCCCGCTCCAATCAGTTCCACTCCATTCCAAAACAATCTGCCCCACTCCAATCCAAAACAATCTGCCCACTCCAATATGCCCCTCTCTAGCTCAAAACAATCTGTTGCACGCCAGTCTGTCCCACTCCAATCCAGAACAATCTACCTCACTCTAATCCAAAACAATCTGCCCCACTCCAATCCAAAACAATAAATCCCACTCCAATCCAAAACAATCTTCCCCACTCCTACCTGACCCACTCCAGTCCAAAACAATCCTCCCACTCCAATCCAAAGCAATGTGTCCTCACTTTGATCTGCTCCATTCCAACCTAAAACAATCTGCCCCACTCCAATCCAAAACAATCGGCCCATCTCAATCTCCCCCACTCCAATCCAAAACAATCTGCCCCACTCTAATCCAAAACAATCTGCCCTTCTCCATTCCAAAACAATCTCACTCATTTCAGTCCAAAATCATGTGCCCCACTCCGATCTGTCCCAGTACAAACAAAACAGTCTGCTCCACTCCAAATAAAAATAATCCAATCTGGCCCTCTCTAATCCACCCCCACTCTACCCCACTCCAATCCGCCCCTCTCAAATACACTCCAATCTGCCCCACTTCAATTCAAAACACTCTGCCCAAATTCAAAACAGTCTGCCTCATACCAATCTGCCCACTCCTTCCCAAAACAGTCTGCCCCACTTCAGTTCAAAACAATCCGCTCCACTACAATCCAAAACAATTTGCCCTACTTCAGTCTGTCCCAGTACAAACCAAAACAATCTGCCCCAATCCAATCTGCCCCACTCCTGTTCAACCCAATCTACCCCACTCCTATCCGAAACAATCTGCCCCACTTCAGCCTGTCCCACTTCAGTCCAAAAACAATCTGCCCCACTCCAATCCAAAACAATCTGCCCAGTCCCATCTGCCCCACTCCAGTCAAAACAACCTGCCCCACTCCAGTCTGCCACATTCCAATTCAGAACAATCTAGCCCACTCTAATCTAAAACAATTTGCCACATTCCAATCTGTCCCACTCCAATCCAAACTAAAATGCCCCACTCCAATCCGAAACAATCTGCCCCACTCCAATTCCCACACTCCAATCCAATTTAGCCAACTCCACTCCAATCCACCCCACTCCAATCCAGTTTACCTCACCAATCTGCCCCACTTCAATCTGCCCCACTCTAATCCAAAACAATCTTCCCTTCTCCATTCCAAAACAATCTCACTCACTTCAGTCCAAAACCACGTGTCCCACTCCAATATGTCTCAGCACAAACAACACAGTCTGCTCTACTCCAAACAAAAATAATCCACTACTGAAATCCAAAGCAATCTGCCCCACTCCATTCCAAAACAATCTGCCCGCCCAGCCAGGCTCAGTCCAATCTAAAACAATCAGCCCAGTCCAATCCGAAGCAATGCGCCCCACTCAGTCCAAAATAGTCAACCCCACTTCAGTCCCAAACAATCTGTTCCACTCCCCTTCAAAACAATCTGCCCCACTCCAATACAAAACAAGCAGCGCAACTCCAGTCCGCCCCACACCACTCCAAAGCAATCTGTCCCACTGCATTACAAAACAATCTCCCTCAATCCAATCCAAAACAATGTGCCTCACTCCAATCTGTCCCAGTGCAAACCAAATCAATCTGCCCCTTTTTAACCTGCCCATCTCAGATCCAAAACAATATCCCACTGTAATCCAAAGCAATCCGCCTCACTTCAAACCAAAATAATGAGCCCCATTCCAGTCCAAAACAATCCTTCCCCCTCCAATGCAAAACAATCTGCCCAACTCAAATCTGTTGCAGTACAGACCAAACAATTTGCCCCACTCCAACCTGCCCTACTCAAATCTAAAACAATCTGCCCCCACTCCAATCCAAAACAATCTGCCCCATCTAATCTGCCCCACTCTAGTCTGAAACAATCTGGCACACTCCAATCTGCACTAGTCCAATCCAGAATAATCTACCCCATTCCAACCTAAAACAATCTGCCCCTCTCCAATTACCCCACTCCAGTTCAATCTGCCTCACTGTACTCCAATCCACTATACTGCAGTGCAGTTCACCTCACCCCAATCTGCCCACTCCAATCTGCCCCACTCCAATCTAAAACAACCTGCCCAACTCCAGTCCAAAGCAACCTGCCCTACTCCATTCCAAAAACACTCTGTCTCACTTCAATCCAAAACCATGTGTCCTACTCCAGTCTTTCCCAGGGCAAACCAAAAGAATCTGCCCCACTCCAATCCTAAACCAATCTGCCACTGCAATCCAAAACAATTAGCCCCGTTCTAATCCACTCCAATCTGCCCACTCTAATCCAAAGCAATGTGCCCCACTCTACTCTGCCCCACTCCAATCCAAAACAATCTACCTCACTCCAATACAAACAGTCTGCCCACTCCAATCCAATACAACCTGGCCCCATTCCAATCCAAAACAATCTGCCCCAATCCAATTCATTATAATCTGCCCCACTCTAGTCTGCACCACTCCAATCCAAAACAATCTGCCCCATCCCAATCTGCACCCACTCCAATCCAAAACAATCTGCACCTCCTCAACCTGCCCCACTGTAAACCAAAAACAGTCTTCCCTACTCCAGTCTACCCCACTCCAATCCAAAACAAACTGCGCATTCCAATCCAAAGCAATGTGCCCCACTCCAATCTGCCCCACTGCAATCCAAAACAGTCAGCCCCACTCCAGTCCAAAACAATCTGCCCCACCCCAGTCCACAACAATTTGGCCCTCTCCAATCCAAAACAGTGTGCCACACCCCCTTCCACAACAATCTGCCCCATTCCAAACCAAAACAATCTGCCCCACTCCAGTCCGCCTCACTCCAGTCCAAAAGAATCTGCCCCAAATCAATCTGCACCCACTCCAATCCAAAACAATGTGCTCCTCTCCAATCTGTCCCACTGCAAGTCAAAGCAATCTGCCCCATTCCAATCTAAAACAGTCTGCCACACTCCAGTCAAAAGCAATCTGTCTCACTCCAATCCAAAACTATTTGCCCCACTCCAATCTGCCCCATTCCAATCCAAAACAATCTGCCCCACTCCAATCCAAAACAGCATGCCCTACACTGGTCCACCCCACTCCAGACCACTCTGCTTGATTCCAGTCCACCTCACTCCATGCCAACTCACCCTGCTTAATCCCAGTTCACCCCACTCCTATCCACCACAATCCACCCCACCCCACACCAATTCAGTCCACCCCAATCCAGACCAATCTAACCTACTCTAATCCAATATATCCCATTCCAACCAAATCCAATATACCCCATTCCAATTCACCCCAATCCAATCCACTCCAGTCCAACCCACCCCACTCCAATCAAACCCATTCCATTCCAACCTACCCCAATCCAGCCCACCCCAATCCAATCTAACCCAGTTCACCCACTCCAGTCCACCCACCTCACTCCAGTCCATCTCACTCAAATCTAATCCACCTTAACCCACCACAGTCCAATTCATTTACCTTAATCCACTCCACCCCAATCCAATTCATTCCGCACTACCTTAATCCACCCTACTCCAATCCATCCTACTCCACACCAATCTAATCCATGGCACCCCACAACAGTCTACTCCACCCCATTCCAATACAATTTATCCCACTCCAATACAGTCCGCCATACTCTAGTCCACCCCAATCCACCCACCCCAATCCAATCCACCACATCCAATCCACCTAATCTAATCCACCCACCCCAATCCAATCCACCCACTCAGTCTAATCCACCTCACTTCATTCTTCTCCACCCACTCCAGTTCACCACACTCAATCCATCTCAATCCACATCAATCCAATCCACCCACCTCAATGCATTCCACCTCTCTCCAATCCACCTTACCACACCCCAGTCCTCTCCAACCCAATCCACCTCAAACCAGTCCACCCCACCCAATTTCAATCCACCTCACTCCAATCCACTCCCACCCTTTCATTCCAATCCTGTCTACTCCACCTCACCCCATTCTACTCCAGTCCACCACACTCAACTCCAATCAACTCCGTTTGAATCCAGTCCTTCCAACTCTAGTTCAATCCACCTCACTCTGCTACAATCTACCCCACTCTACTTCAATCCACCCCACACCACTTCACTCTACTCCAATCTACCCAACTTCACCCCAATCCACTCCAGTTCATCTCACTCCAGTCCAATTCACCTTAACCCGCCCCACTCCAATCCAATCAACCTTCATCTATCTCACTTGTGTCCAATCCACCCCTCTCCAAACCACCTTAATCCAACCCACACCAATCCAGGCCTCCCATGCCAATCCATTTCACCCCACACCAATTCAATCCACCCCACACCAATCAAATCCAACCCACCCCACTCCATTCCAATTCATCCCAATCCAGTACCCCCACTCCTTCACAACTCAACCCATTCCAGTCCAGTCCACCACAATCCACCCTACTCAGATCCAGTCCTCTCCAATCTAATCCACCTCACTCCAATAAAATCCATTACTTCCATCCCACCACACTCCTATCCACCCCACTCTAATCCAGTCCACCTCAATGCAGTCCAGTCCACCACAACCCAGTCCACTCCAATCCAGTCCACCCCACTCAAACAAATCCTCTCCACTCAATTCTACCCCACTCCAGTCCACTCCATTCTACTCCAGTCCACTCCATTCCACTTCAGTCCAGTCTTCCCCACTCCGGTCCAGTTGACCTCACATCAATCCACCATACTTCACTCCAATCCAATCTACACAAACCCCACTCCAATCCACCTCACGCTACTCCACCTCACTCCAGTCTACCCCACCCAAATTCACTCCAGTCAACCCCACTCCAATCCACCCCACTTCACTTCAGTCCACCCCACACCATTTTAGTCCAGTCCACCCCACTCTAGTCCAATCCACCCACTCTACCTAGTCCAGTCCACCCCACCCCACTCCAGTCAATCCACTCAACTCCAGTCCAATCCACTCCAGTCCAATGCACCCCATGCCAGTCCAGTTCACCCCACTCTACTCTAATAAATCCAATCACCCCCCAACTCCAGTTTGGTCTTTCTAATCCTCTCCACTCCTATCCAGACTTATCCACCCTACTCCAGTTCACCCCTCTCAGAACCACCCCACTCCAGTCCACCCCACCCAAATCCAATTCACCCCCCCCATTTTATAGCTAGATAGCGTTTTGCTAACAGTGGGCCAAGCAAAACAAACTTTCCCCCAACTTTCTTATTAGTAGGAGATGGGATCATCCCCAAAAGTACCTGCCTCATCGTGGGTTATACTGTCCAGCCAGTGGCTCTATTAAGGTTCTCTAGCACTACATGCCAGTAGGATGTCAGGGATGGACAAGACCATACCACGTGTAAAAAGTCTGCCGCCAAGCCCCTGCAATGAGCACAGCTGTTAGTCGGCGTATTGTATATGGTATGTATCGTTTTTGGGGAATTATATGTTTGATGCATGTGGTCATACTGTATCAGTTTAAATCTAGTGTTAGAGGTAACCATCTTCACCCCCTCATGCACCCGTTCCCAGTGTTTTGGAGCCATGGGCTCCTCTAGCACTCCTTCCCTTTTTGCGTGGGTGCGAAGTGCTGCATCTGAGATGCCCTCTGACAGTGCCAATATATGTGAGATATCAGTCTGCATCGCCCTGCCATATCCAGCAGGGTTGCCAAGGTACAGGAATGTTGTGGTGCTTCTGGGAAGCTCGGCCATAAACCTTGCACCATTGCAGAGATCTTTGCATATTGTAGGTACTGACTCATTCCCAGTGCAAAGGAGTCTGTATTGGCCTCCCTCGTGACAAACCATCCGCCAGGATACATGTCCCTCAGTATATTACAACCCGCATCCTTCTAAAGTTGTACAGACATGGACTCTGCAAACTGGAGGAATGGCTGTAGGGACCACAGTGACATATCCAGAGCATACTGGGCTCGTCATAACACTTTTGTGACCATTCCTTTCCTCAGCCCACACACTTGATGTACAAAATAGGGTGTGCCCAGGGGACCCTCGCTCACCTCATCAACAAGACGGGCTACAACCTTCCATCATGGGAACCTTGCAGGAGTCTTTTTTCCCAGTTGTCATCGGGGTCCAGCCAGTGGACCGCATGCTGTAAATGTGCGGCCATGTAGTATAGCTCTATGTCGGTGACCTCTAGACCCCCATTCCCCCAGGTCCTTTTAAGCGTTTCCTCTTGTTTGCTCTCAACAGGTCAATTATGAGGCTATCCATAATTTTAAAGTAATGTCTGGGAATTAAAACACACAGAGTGCCCTGTAGGATGTATAGGCACTGAGTGAGCATCATCAGTCTTAACTGTGGCAACCCTATCCATCAAGGACTGGGGGAGATCGCTCCAGGACCTCACCGCAGCACTGAACCCATTGAATACCCTACCGATATTAAGATCCAAGAATATCTGCTCTGTGTGGGCCAGTCTGAACCTCAAGTACTGCACTCCGTGAAACTTCCAGGGGAGCCTCACCAGTGGAAGCACCCCGATCGGGACTGACGCCAGCCCACCCAATGGAAACAGTTTGGATTTTGCTTGATTAACGCAGATTCCTAATATTTTCCTGAACTCTTGCATAACATTCAGGCATATTGGTGCAGAATGCTCTCGCTTCCTCAGATATATCAGAGCATCGTCAGCATAAAGCATGTGTGGTCTCCCCCACTGTGAGCCCCGAGGGGCCCAGCAGCCTGAGTAAATTATCTGCCATCGGCTCCTTTGCCAGCATGAACAGGAGTGGCGACAATGGGCACCCCTTTCTGGTCCCCCTATGTAGGTGAGACCTCAGCTCCTATCCGCATCCTGGTGCGCGGGTCAGTATAAAGTAGTCTGACTCACTGTATATACTTGGGACCCAAGCCCTCCTTCTGTAGTACCTGTCAGAGGTAGCGCAAGTCCAAGGAGTCAAACCCTTGCTCTATCTAGAAGTTCCAGGGCATTAGCTTCTACGTGCAGCTGTGGGGCATGATAAATGTGTGAAAGCCTCCTCAGATTATGGAGGGTACTTCTCTTTAGAATGAAACCAGACTGGTCTATGTGTCCTAGGGTCGCAAGACGGGGGAGCACATGTGCTGCTAGTATGGCGCTATCAATATTTACATCTACATTTAATAGCAAGAGCGGTCTGTATGAAGAGGCCTTTGTTGGGTCCTTTCCTAGTTTCTGCACCATCACGATCAGTGCTCCACGCATTGTGTCTGGAAGACAGCCCTTTTGGAGGGCCTCCTGATAAACTTCTAGCAGTCTATCAACTACCATGTCTGCATATCGGTGGTAGAATTTCACAGGCAGACCATCGCTCCATGAGGTTTTTGCAGTTTTCAGGCCTTTAATCACCAAAGGAATCTCTTCATGAGTGATGGGACTGCCCTTAGTTTTGAGGTCCTCTGAGTCAAGGCTCAGAAGGGGTATCCCTGTTAGGTACCCCGCTTTCCGACCCTCCAGCACCTCTTCGTAATCTTACTCAGATGGGACCAGAATACGCCATTGATAGCTAGCTGTGTACCAACCAAGAACCCCCATATCATTGTGTATGGCCACTGTCTAGCTAGTTGGGCAAGGTATCTCACCGGTCTTGTCGCCCTCTGCGTGTAATATTTGTCGGTCTGCACCAGCCATCTAGCAATTCTATGCGCCACTCATGCCATTCTTTGAGTCTGTCTAGGCAGCACTTTCTCTATAACTCCCAGGTCTTCCTTGTGTTTTTTAATATGTTGTTCCATTTGGCACCTAACCCTATAAGTTGTCTTGAGGCATATCCCTAGTGCCTGTGGTCGCAGTTTCCACAGCGTTATCACTGAGCGTCTATGCTCCATCTCAGAACTCATTAAGACAGAGGAATGGTCCGATATATAGTGCACTAATTAGGATATCTCCATTATCCCCTGTGCCATATCTCCAGAGACTAAACAATATTCCATCTGGCTGTCGATCCCTTGTGCTGTTGTGTACATGAGTATACTTTCTCTATTGGATACCTCTCTTCCCAGACGTCAAGCAGTTTTGTCTTGGTGTGATGTCAGGGTGGTTCCCGGTCAAGCATTCCATCTAGGACGCAGCCTAGCGGACTAGCCATCTATGTCCGCAGCCAGGTACGCCGAAGCAGCCGTGGCAACTCTAGGATAAAAGTCTGGATTGTCATTGGTTAGTGCATAAACATTTATCAGACATGCCTCCTGCCAGTCCAGGGTACCATACAGTATCACATATCTACCCTCTGAGTCAAGGAGGTGTCCTTTGTGTTGGAAGGGAGCCCCCCGAGCAACCCACATCAGTGTTCCACGGGCATATCCCAAATGGGAGCTGCCATAGACCTGTGCTCTATCGCTTCAGGAGACTAGGAATACAATCCCCACATTCATGAGTTTCCTGTAGAAAGGCTATGGATTTTCTATAGGCATACACTCTGGAACGTTTTTCAAACTGGAATATAACCCTGACTATCTATGTCATAATTTTAGTTGCTTGGCACGCCATTATCAGTAATTATTAAACAAATCCAACATCCCACCCAACGTGCCTCCCCAGCATCCCACCTCACTCTGAAGTACTGTGGGGTTAGGAGCCAGGGCCATGTTATACAAAAGCAGCACACAGTTTCCCAACACAACGAATCTTTAAAACCAGAACACTCTTCCAACTCCCCCCTCCCTAAGATCAGCATTATCCGAAACGTCCGTTTCAGCAACAGGCATGTTGGGATCCAGCTTCCGCTGCCCCATTCCACCTATCAGAATAGAAATGGTACAGTTCTATCAGAACCTTTCTGCTTCGCTAGAGGCCAGGACTTAGAGAAAGATGCAAGGCCGAAGCTCTCAAGCGCCTCCTTCTTGTCCGCTCACCTCTCTCCATTTCTTTTCGCTGTGATTTTATACTGTACAGAGAGTTTGATCACAGTGTTTCATAATATCCCATCTTGCCCCACACTCATTGTCAAAGCAGGTTGGAGTACCCAGCACCTGACAGCTCACAGTTCAAGTGGTGCCGGAACCCATCTCCAGCCCAGCCTGGGAGCCTCATTATTCTCACAGTTAGTCCCACTCCCGTTGGGGAGTGTCAGAACTCAGGTTCCGGCAGACAGAGTTCAGGAATTACCCACATCCATGCTGTCACTGGCTGTTCCAGGGTCACTTTGGCATTCCTGGAACAATTCTTTCGAGTCCATCACAACATCAGTGTCCAGAAAAGTACCATCCAAGCAGACCACAGTTCTCCCCGATCTCCATGCATTGCCCAGGCTGCTCCTTTACCCATTCTGTTGACATAGGCGGGCCTGATGCCTTTGTGTGCTTGACATTGATTAACCCTTCCTTCCACTGTCTTGGCTAGTGTGACTTGCTAAGGTGTCCAACCCGTTGTTGGCCGTCCCCAGGGTGAAAAAGAACAGCAAAACAAAGAAGGGGGGGGGACCGGGAGATTACTGGTCCAGTGTACAGCCTCCCAATTAAAAAGAACAGCACCTTGCCACCATGTAGGTCTTGCAATTTTACCGGGAAAATCAAACTGTATTTTAAATGTAGGTCCTTCATGCGTTTCTTAACGGATAGGAAAGTTTTCCTTTGTTCCTGTACTTTTTTGCGTGTAATCCGGCATTAAAGAGATGGGCCTCACTTCGAACTGTGAAGGACCCTGCATCTCAACATATTGAAGTATGGTGTCCTGGTTGTAAAAATTGAACAAGTAGGCAATTATGTCCCTTGGTGGGGACCCAGGTTTTGGCCGGGGAGCCAGTACCCTGTAAGCTTGTTCAATTGTGAAAAACATGGATAGTCTTTTGGGGAGTAGGAACAGTCTCTAGAAACAGTTCAGCTGAAAGCCCCTCTGACTCCTACAAATATCCCTCAGAGTCTTCTATCTGTTTGTCCAGCCGGGCTCTCAGCATCTGGATGTTAGAAACCGTGTTGCACAGGTTATGGACCTCTTGTTGCAGGGCATCCACATTCTTCTCTGCAGTAGTAACAGAGTCCACCACCTTCCACAGATCTACATGAAGTAGATTGACCTCAATTGCAACAGAGTTTATTTTGGTGACCAGTTCATAGCAGGAGCCCCGTATCACTGAGATCAGATCTGCGAGTGATGCGGCCAGAGTCGTTGTCTCCCTGCCTCTTCCCACCAGGTCTTTTGTCGCTTCCTCCCTGCCTGTACTTTTAGGGTGTATGGTGTGGGTATAATTAATTATTTTGCTCGTTTGTACAGGCTTAGTTGTCTTATCCTTCCTCGCATTGTCGATAGGCTCAACCACAGTTTTGATAGTGGGTCACCATCAATGCCCAAGTGGGGTTGCTCCTTCTCCGGAGCTTGAAAGCGGGCTGAGGGGCTTCCAGTCTCTCAGTCCACAGGGTCGCAAACTTAGGTAGCACCACATGTGCACAGAGGATCAAGTCACTTCAAGTCTATAGGGCTGGAGGGTGGACTTCCTCTGCTCTCCAGAATTTAGCAGCTTCCCCTTTTTCCTCTGGGTTAGGGAACACAATTCATCCACCTCATCAGTCGCAGCTAGTTTCTGTATGCATGCACTACATTGTCACTGAGACTTCCAGACAGGGTTTACCTCACTCCCTTATGTGGCCTGTGCAGTTGCCCATCTAATTTTACTGAGTGTCCAGGCAATTTCTCCCTGTGCTGCCCCCTTTCACATTCCAGGGGTTCAGTGATGATTCCCAACATCATCCAGTTGCTTACCGTGCCACTTGTGCCCTTCTGAGGTGGGCTCCATCACTATGCCTCTCTGGATATTCTTGCTGTGTGCTCGATGTCTTGGGACTGCTTTGAAGGCTAGGCAGAAGGGAAGACCCCAAACAATATTAGGCAGTGTACACTTGAGTGTCCCTAGCCTCCGGCACGCTAATTGACTCGCTAACTGTCCCAGTTATGTGTTGTTTAGATTACACTGCCCCGCCTCTCTGCCGTATTCTTGCCCCCTAGCCGGCTCAACGCCTCAGTCACTGGAGTGGTCAGTCCTCCGATTTGTTGCTCCCTTGCCACAGCCTCTCAGGCTCAGAGCACCAGTGAGGGACGGCACATCTTAGTGTTCGGCTGAGCCTGTACAGGTCGGTTAGCTGCCGCTTTCCTTGACGGGCCATGGCACCTATCAGTGACTCTGTAGTGCTTCTTTGCCCCTCTGAAGCCTCCCATATGGCAAGATATTTTTACTACACTGAACCTTCTGGGTTTACATTTTAAAAAAATTCTGCTCCATTCTGCCCAACCCTTTTCTTTCTAGCGGTGTTAAATGTTATACAACTCTCACACTCATAATATTTGCGTGGTCATCTGTAACTCTGCCTATTTCCATGTTTACTTTAGAGTCTCTTTCTACAAGTATACTGCTGCCAAAGCTGTGTCTCGACTCCTGGGGTGGTGCAGCCTGTTTTGGTGTACACTTTCAGTGCATTATGGGGGAGTTTACAGGATTGCACCTTCTCATAGACCTAGTCAGCTGTCAGAAAGAGTGGAAGACTGGAAGAGTGTGGTGTAGTGTCTTTGTTTTGAGGGCTTCAGGGTCTGCGGTTTTGAAGGCTTGCATGCTTGTGGGAATAGAGGGCTCCAAGGCCTGCAGAATTGGAGAGCTCCAAGGCCATGATGGATAGGAGGGCTCGAATGCCTGTGGGATTGGGGGGCTCCATGATGTAGGGAATTGAAGAACTCCCTGGTGTGAGGAATTGAATGGCTCCAGGGCCATTGGGATTAAAGTGCTCCAGGTTGAGTGGGATTGGTAGGCTCTCACCAGGGATGGAATTTAGGGGTCGCCAGGAGTCATAGCTGCAGGTAGAAAAATCAGTGCCAGGAACACAGGGGCAGCTCATCCTTATGGATGTCAGTTGGGGATACACTTTCTTGTTTTCAATCAGTTTTTTTTGTTTTACACTAATAGTGAATACTTTTATATTATTCACTATTAGTATAATAAAAAATGGAGTACAGTTAGCTGGACTGTGACCCTTCTTGGTTGCTGAGGTAAGTAAAAAAAACACGTTTGAATGTGTGTTCTGTGCATGCTTGCAGGTGTATGTGTGCTTATGTAAAAAAAAAAAAGTGCGTGCATCAGTGAATGTATGCATATGTGTAAGCATGTGCATGTGAGTGAAAGTAAAGATAAAATAGCTTGTGATGTCACTTCCACTACCATTACCATTGGCATGTTGATGAATTGATGTTCATGGCTCCAACACCTATGGGATTTGCTTTCACAAGGGTTTGAGGGATTGAAGAACTCAGGACCTTTTAAGATTCAAGTGCTCCAGGATGTGCAGGATGGCAGGGCTTTGGAGCCTGTGGGAATGGAGGGCTGTGCGATCTCTGGGATCGTATGATTCCAGAGGTATATGATACTAGCCCTCCGTGACCTGTATACTTGGAGGGTCCCAGTGTGCATCACAGTAAGGCTCCTGGGTTGGAACTCTCCTGTGACCAGCTGATTTAAAGCTTCCAGCATCAGCTGAAAAGGTTAGAGATGGTAGGCCCTGTAGCTTGCATGTTTGCAGGGCTGTAACATTTGGAGGGCTCCACGGCCTACTGTTATGGGCATGTGAAGTTTAGAGGCCCTTTGTTATTGGGAAATTGGAAAGCCTCTGGATTTGGAGGCTCAAAGGTTTGTGGGATTGAAAGACTCTTGGTCCTGTATGATGGGACGGCTGCAGGGCTTGTGGAATTAGAGATCTCTAAGGCCTATGGGAACGGAAGGACCCAGGGCCCCAGGGATGGCTCCATGTTCTCTTAGATTAAAAGACCTCTGGTCCTGTGTGAAGGGAAGGCCCCAGGGCCTACACGATTGGAGTATTTGAGGGCCCATGGAAGGCTGAAGATGGCTGAAGAACCCACTGGAGTGGATGGTATATTGGCTTGTGGAATTGGAAGGTTCTGTGGCATGTGGGATTCATGATTTCAGTGCCAGTTTTTTCAACACTGGAACACAGTGAGTGAGTCCTGCAGTACTTGAAGGCTCTGTAATCAATGTGACTAGCCGGTTCTGGTACACACAGGTCCTCATATCTCCCTCAGGATCTGCATGATCCTGGGGTCTGTAGATCTGAAGCACCAAATGTCCTCCGAAACTGGACGTTTTGAACCAGCAGAATTGAAATGATCTGGTAGGCAGTTTCAGATCAATTCAATATCCATTGTTCAAAAAACGACGTACAATCATTCAAAACGGATAAAGAGATCTTTTTTACAAAAAATAAAACAATGCAAAATGCCCTAAACACTGCTACAAATTAGAATAGAAATGCTAAATTACAATAGCCTTGAATGTTGGGGCAATTTATTGAATTCCAAAGTATATAGACAATAATTCACCTCAAAAGGACAGCTCAATGTATTTCAACTATCTCTGACATTGTATCAGAAGATTTGAACAAAAGCACAATTTATTCTGAAAACACTGAATTAGTTGCCAAAAGAGAATAGACTACAATTTCAAACTAGTTCATGATACCCTGAATTCATAAAGTGGGAGCCTTAAAAATGAATACTTGAAAAATGATGCCTCGTTTCCAATAGGTAGCGGAATGCACAAATAAATATGCTAAAGCATTCTGGAAGTTATCTTCTATGTTATGTACTTGGAGAATTTCTTAGCCTTAACTATTATCACAAGGCATCAAATCAATCAAGAATACATTTATTTCGGTTTAAAATCAAAACGTGAAAGTATGAATAATAACATAAATCATTAATTTAAAATACAAAACACATGTTCATTTAAAAAATAAATGAATCATGTATGTTTGATCTAAGGGGCCATACTAAAAAAAAAACTCTGCACCCCATGACAAAAGGGACAATAACGATTGTAAGAATATAAAATACACTCTAGAGTTTGTAAATTTGTAACAATGTAAAATAGAGCTGTTATGTAGAAATGTTGACTATAACATTGGCAAAAGCTCAACGCATCCCACTTGAGCCCACCAATTTTGTGTGGCCTATTTCATAGCACTTTTTTGACGTAGCATAACCATGTTATCATGTAACTTGTCCAGACAGTTCAAGTGATTTCCCACTGTAGGCCAGCAACAGGGTTAGCCCAGCATGAGAGCAATAAAAATATTGGGGCAATGTTAATCCTGTCTTCCGAGTAACCGCGTCCCAGTTCCTCACGGTAGATTTTGTGAGAGTTTACTTGAGGTTTACACATAGGAAATGCCTGAAAATAACCTTCTCTTTGACCTGAGGACTGGAGACATATGTGGTGCCCGAAACACTTGCTCCATATATGTTAGCAGAGACACTTTAACAGCTTTACATAACTTTCATAGCATGGAGTGGCTTATTCCCTATGTGGACAGTGAACCTAAAAATTCCCCCTAATTATTGTGTAAACTGGGTCTTCTAGACTGTAAAAGAAAATGCCATCTGTTACTCTTTTCGAGGGATACTCCTATATTAGAAAAACTAAGGGGCTTATTTATAAGCCCGTTCTGCCACCGGAGTGTCACTTTTTGCGACGCTCCGGTGGCGCTGTGCCCTGCACCATATTTACAAGGTGCCGTTAAGCCACTCTTCGTGATTTAACGCTGCCTTGTAAATATGGGCTGCCCCAATGCAGTTTTCTTTGGCAAAGGGATGTGCAATGGGTGTTGCTGTGGGCGTACCCAGGCAACACTCATTGCTTTTTGACACTGACCCAGATTTATGAGAAATCATAAACCTGAGGCAGTTCAAAAAACTAACACCACCGCGGGGTGGCGTTAAAGTGGCGCAACAAGAAGAAATACTTTTATTTCTCCTCGTTTTTTGCTCTGTCTATGTCTGCTGCATAATACAGTACACATAGAAGGAGCAAATTGCCATTAATGATTGCTTTTTGCAGGAAGGAGTCCCTTCCTGCACAAAACCATTCACCCCTGAAATGCAGGCACCGCTACACCATGGCGCAAGGGTGCCTGTGGTGACTCTAGGCAGCTGATTTAGCACCAGCGCAGGGGAGTACACAGGGATGCGCTGTATTCCTGTAAATACAGTGCAGCTCTGCGTTCTGGAAATGATGCATCTTGGCACAGCAAAACTGCTTGCGACACCGAGCTGTGTCATTTCCTAGTAAATAAGGCCCTAATTGTTATTTTTTTTAACGCGGCCTTTGATGGTGTCCTAGAATAATAGGGGCCATGGTTAAAATAAAGGTTTTAGATAGATTTGTGTCTTAGTTAAGAGCGTTCATTAAAAACGCGTATCTGTCAATCAGATTGTTAAAATGTTTAGCTGCTTTACCTAAGGACCCCATCATCCATATATAGCAAAACTGGAATTCATTTAGAGCTCAACCTGGGAGTCTCCTGATCCCACCCCCTTAGACATTCTTTGAACTAATCAGTGTGGGTGAAAAGGAGGTGAATCAGGACACAACCCTGCCGAACTCATCTGATTAAGACAAATCTCTCTGTACACTCACCCATCTTACTTTGGCACAGAGGTTGATATGTATCTGTCTTAGAAAATGAACAACTGCTGAATCTACCCCCATAAAAAAGAGAATAGCCCAAAGTTTCATCCTATTTACTCTACTAAAAGCTGAATGTATGTCCATAGATGCTCTGTATTGCAGCTTGTCCAGAAGCAAGACTGCTAGTCATACAGGAGATGAATACTATTGTTGTAATCATGGAGTATACGCCTTTTTCAAGGATCTTGCCGATAACAGTTTGCAATCACACTTCTCACCCTGTGCACACCTGATGGCTCTGGAACAATGTAATCCTGGTACTGATTTGGTGTCTCTGATGGGCCTATCTCAGTTATAGGATTCTAAATGGCAATTCGAACTGACTGATATGTGAAACCAATTTGATCCTACAAGAATGGCAGAGAAGTCCTAACCTTAAAGAATGTATTTAAAACATTTTACTCATACAAGAATAAGTTTAGTCAAATCAATTAGTCATTAAATCAGAGTGTAAAGATCAGTTACAATACATAATAAATTAAAAATTCAGGCCCTCATTATGAATCTTGCGGCCCATGGACTGCCAGACTCACAGTGGTGGGTGGACCGCCCGGTAGTGGTGGTTTGCCCACCCTATTATGACCGTGGTGGAAACGCCACGGTGGAAACGCCGCCGACGCCAGGCTGCTGCCACCAAGCAGCTTGACGGTGGCGGCGTTTCAAATCCGACAGGGCAGCGCAGCAAGCTGCGCTCCCCCAAGGATTATGAGTCCCATTCCGCCAGCCTTTCCATCGGGTCCCCCTGGGGGCCCCTGCACTGCCCATGCACCGAGCATGGGCAGTGCAGGGGCCCCCATGCACAGCCCCGTCATGCATTTCACTGCCCGAATTACAGGCAGTGAAATGCGCAAAGGGTGCTGCTGCACCAGCCGCACTGCCATATTGGCGCCGGCTCCATTTGTAGCCGACATCAATGTAAAGGCCCTGTTTCCCGCTGGGCCGGCGGGCGGAGGCTTTGCCGTGCTGGCGGTCTTCCGTCAACCGTCAGTGCAGTTGATCAAAATGACGGCCTCAGTAATGTTCAAGTCGTCAATGCAAAGTATAAAAAATGGGAAAGCAATCCGAGATGGATTCAACTTATAAGGTAAGTGGAAAAGTTTCTCCTGTCACACCCTAGAAAAAACTCTCTTTTATAGTGTTCTAAACAATGTATTTCATACATTTAGTACGGTTGTGCATGGTTCTCGTAGTCTAAACAAATAAAAACTAAGGAAAGAAAAAAAATTACAACTCAATACATTCAACAAAAATCTCATAATTCTACAACTTAAAGCTTCTTACAAAACTCCCTGTACGTGGAACAAAAATTGTTATTTTGCGTGCAACTGGGACAGTCAGATTCAACGTTGAACAGCTTGTGAAGGGCACTGTCCTTCCCTGGGGAACACACTCAGATTTTTACTCTAGCGAGACATGAATATACAAGTCTATTCTAGTGGCACGATGAAGCATCAGAGGCAAAATGGAGTATGGGGCCTAAATTCTCTAGTTTAGTAAAAGTTTGAGCTTATACAAATGCAAAGTATTAAATTTAAGGAAAACAGCTATATCACTGATGAATGGGAGATGAGTGATGGGTTTGTAGTTGGCAAAGTTATTATGGTCTAGTGTAGGTTCCCTTAGGAGTAGCAGGGTTTCGACTGTCTTGAGAGCATCTGAGAAGATGCCTTGAGTGAGGGAGGCGTTGATGATGTGAGTAGAGGGGAGAGACTATCCCCAGAGAGAGCTTTGATATAGGAAGAGAGTAAGACATCATATGTGTAAGAAGTGTATTGTGTTGGTGAGCGCCATGAGAGATAGGGATTTGAAGGCTGCCCACTATAGATTTCTACAGGAAGGGATGGGTGAAATAGATGACAAATGCTTGGTGTTGTTGAATAGGATCTTTGGTATTTGTTCACTGTGGTGGAAGGAATTGGTGGTTCTGGCTGGGGGTTGATTCAGTGCTTGATTGTCCTGAAACGTGACTTGCTTCTGTGGTGGTTTCAGTGATGGGGTTAGTATAGTGCTTTGCTTGAAATGATGAGCTGTCTGCATGTTGTGCGGAAGGACTTCAGTATCTTGAAGTTATCAACAGTGTTGGACTGGCATATAGGCAGTGCTGGAAAGTACAGGCATTGTGCCAGTTCCTGGGCTCAGCAGCTATTTCTGGGTCAGGTCTGGGTTCTGTCTGATCCAGAAAAATATGCTCAATTTATCTTGGTGTTATTGTCTGACACCGGAGCACAATTCATCAATGCCCACACATTGTCTGCATTCCGTTCAGTGCAGCAACCTGCAGGCAGCGCAGAGGCTTTAATATTTTAATTTCAAGCTGGGCACAGACAAAGGCCTTCTTTTGTTCAAGTATCAACATGGCTGGGAGCCATTCGGAGCCTAATACCAATAGAATGGAAAGAAACAAAGGCACTTAGCCTATCACTTCATGAGTACTTTAGAGAGTCAGGTTTTTAACTTTGTTCAACCCTCTCCCCCATGTGAGTGTTGTGCATGCACTGCAGGAGTGCAACATTTATCTGTGTATGAGTAATTGCACTATTAGTGATTTAAATACCACCTACTCATTTATTTTTGTATTAAGTTCTTTTCTAGCACTACTCCTCTCGGTGTAGGGTATGGGAGCACTTTACATCTCACAATGAGACAAATAAACTATACAAATATGTAAATCAATGTCCAGGAAGTGTAGTTTAAGACAATGGGGGTTACTGGGTCAGTGATTTGGGTTGCTGTAATAACAAGACTTTGTTAATTCCCAGAGGAAAATAACTACAGATTAAGGAGAAAATAAGAATCGAATCCCATGACACATAGTTTGCATGCTGCTTCTTGATGCTGGTAAATAGATCAGTATGCTACATTAGAAGGATTGCAGCATGAACTGGAAGTAACTACATTATCTCATTGTCAAAAGCAGTAGCCCACGTATCTACAAAAAAATGCATAGCTGTGATCTGCATGTTACACTATAGGCTTTGCAGCAGACACATTAATACTGTATCTACTTTGAGTCACAACTGTGTTTGGATAAAACACAGAACTCTCACAGAACTGCATTAACCACCAGAGTTATCTTACCACTATTATGATGCCCTCAAAATTGCATGGAACACAAAGGTCTTTGCAGCATGTGCCTTATGATTATGAAAGGATCCGACCTATCATATTAATAGATACAAATATACAGTCAATAGTACAAAAACTGCCTCTCCTTTACAAAATGGGAGGTTGAGGACCAGTATGCCAAAATTTTAATTAGCTTTACTTATATTCCATTTGTCCAATTAGCATATTAATGATCTACACTGCTCAAATATTGATCAAATGTCGTGTGGGCACGTGGTCTGAGTGCTAGAGTGCGCCAATCCATTAACAGATCATCAAGTTTCACACTCACATCTCAACAATAACTATGGAAGGGGGATTACTATAACATTTTTGTCCTCCAGATACTGAACTGGTTGGTATTTTATTTTAGAATTTGTATAGTGCTACTACCGCTATGCAATATGCTGAATCACTCACTTAGGCAGATAGCAAGCTACTGCCTGTGTGGTGGATGGATGAGAAGGTGGTGCTTTTGTTTTGAGTCTACATGGGAAGTGCTTTAATGTCGTGCACGATGATCACTGAGGTGTGGTGGTTATCATGTTATGGATTGCAGAACTTGTGAGTGAGAGCACATGAGAGGGAGACAAACAAATTTTAAGTATTGTAAGGACTAGCCAGCTTAGTCATGGAAGCAGTGACATGCTTGCTGTAGGTTCGTTCACCAAAAATACCAGGCCAGACAGAAGTGCTGTTGAATGAGTAAAAGGATAACAAAAGGGCAAAAATGGGGATTGATGACGTCGGTAGTAGTCATGCACCACTTTATTATACTTTTTAAAAATGATTTATGTATTTATTTGTTATTTTTAAAAACAGGGCTACTCTGTCCTGCCGATTCAATACGCCTCATAAAGGAGGAAAGAGCAATCAATGCGGGCAACCTCAGCAGCAACTACACCATCTGCAGAAAGCCTAGATTCTACCTACGCCTAATGAATCCAAGATTTTGAGCAGGGGTTCATGCCCCAGTCCCTCTCAATCTCTCGAAGGCTCTCAAAGTCTGACAAGCACCAGCCAGTCGAGCCCTGTTTAGTTCATAACATTCAGCCAATTACTGTACAATAATTTGGACTTCAGTCCAGCCATACTCCATCGCATCAATTCTACGAGACATTGCTATGACTTGTGATTCTGCTGCTGACTTAAAAGCGACAAAAGAAACAGGTGACTTCCTTGGACGTCATTTAGGGGTTGCGACGGGTCGCACCCGCGACCTCTGGCTTGCCCCTTGCGGCCCCTGGAACTGCCATTGTGGCCCCTGGCCTCAGAGGTGGCAAGATCAGTCCCAGGCACACAAGGGCGGACCCATGTTCCTTGTTTTTTGTCAATACTTTATTACACTAATAGTGAATATTGTGTAATAAAATATTGTGTAGTATTTAGTTTAGTAAAGAATGAATTACAGTTTGCTGACCTTCTCTAGCAGTTGAGGTAAGTAAAAAATGATTATAAATGTATTATGTGTGCGTGCTTGCGGTGAAAGTGAGCATGTGTAATGTATGTGTATGCATAAGCATGCGTATGCGAGTGAAAGTAAACGTTAGATGGCATGTGATGTCACCTCTGCTATCCCTGGCATTTGGGTGAATTGGCGTTCATGGTGACTTCATATCTAAAGAATCCTTAAATGCAGCATGCTCCCAGATAAAAGGTGCCATTATGCTTCGGATTTTTGATCCGCATATGGTTCTCTGATTGGAAGACTAGCCCCCCATCACAGCTTGAACGGTTTTGCGGGTCTAGGGACTCTGGGATAAGCAGGCCCTGGTGCCATTGAGATTGAACTGGTCTGAAACGGCACGATTCGATGGCTAAGGAGCCAGCATGACTGGAAGGCAAGGGTCTCTGCATGATTCGAAGGCGGGGACCTACACAATTGGATGGCCCTCACGATTGTATTGCCAGGGCATCTACACAGTTGAATGGCTAGCACACCTATTTCTAAGCTGCTGTAGTGAGGGAGAAGTAACAGCTACAAGTAGCAACTGGTTAAGTCTGTCCCATCTGCTAAGGGTGTACTTACAGTGTTTCCTAGCAACGCGACTTTCAAGTTCCTCATGAACTTTAGTCCACCAGGAAGGAGCGTATGTCACCTATAGGCTCTGGGAGGACTAGGCAGCATTGAGAAGGAGCTACCAGGGATGTTGTCAGCAGGCTGCACCTGTTTTCAAGTGCTGCTGGATTGGGAAATGTATCACTGTTAGTGTAATAAAAAATGTAGCACAGTAGGTTGGCATGGGATCTTAGGGAGCTGCTAAGGTAGTGTGACGGGGTGTGCAGGTGGTACGAAGGACTTTAGGTGACGGTGCTTTTTATTAAAGAGTTTGTGCAAAATAAGAAAAATAATGTTGTTTTAATTCTCCGGGCTACTTGAAATGCAGCTATTTTTATATGCCACAACTATGTAATAAATGAACTAAAGGACTAGACACAATCATGTTGATGATCTGTTTATTGTAACTCGTGAAACAGAAAACAATGTTTATGGTTCAGACCACAAACTAAAAAATCACTTACATAAAATTCATTATAGCTCAAATGTCAGGATCTCTGAGAAGCCCGAAATGCCTACGAGCACACTGTTTATTAAAGAACTCTCACTTTACAGACACTGCACCGGTGTTGCATATGTATTTCGTATTTCGGTTGCTTTTGTTTTGTTTTTACCTAGATCTGTAGCAGTGAAGACCAATTAAAAAACGTATCAGGGCCAATAGATATTTCATAGGCGAAACATTTTGACTTTGCCAATGCTTCCCTCCCCCATCTCCCTTAACCTTCACTTCCTATTTTTTATTCTCTCTTTTTTCTGGTTCATGTTCATACCTTCTCTCTCCATTGTCACTTTTTTCCTATATTTCTCTTGTCTTTATTTTCTGCTTTCTCTCTCTCGCTGAGGGTTAAGTTCTGATGATGAAAAATAAGCCCCTTTCCCCCCAAGAGACCTGTGCCCTCTACCTGCAGTCACTAATACAAATTAAGCACTGAGCCAGTGCTTAATTTGTAAATAAAAACGTGCTGGTGCTCAAAGCCCTCCTCTTAAACCCGTGGCTGCTGCAATTAAATGTGGGAACACGGAATACCGAGGCAGCGTAAACTTGAAGCCATCTGGGGCCTCTTCAATCCATTTACAGCCTCTTCCTGCCCCTTCAGCTCACTCTAGCAGCTTTCTACTTTCTCTCTTTGTGGCGCTTTTTTGTTTTTCCCTTCCTCCGTCTTTCCCATGTGCGTCTTTTGCTCACAGCAAATGCTTGGGGCAGAAGAATAAACCCCGGCCCTCAAAAATAAGAGCCGGTGCCCAGCACCACAAACAACCAGCACAAATTAAGCACTGCACTGAGCACTCTCCAAAGATCCTTGTCGTGACCGGACTTTTTGTTTTTCGTATTAACCAATAGGAACCACTATAACACAATACATTGATCAGACCGGTAATCAAGCAGAGATGCATCAGAGAAACTAACTGCTGTCCTTGTAAATGCCAGCCTTGTATCTATAGGTAGCCTAGGCTCCCAGCTACAGGTGTGTCATACAGATTGCAGAGGTGTGGTATACAAATGCTAATGGCATAGCCTAACATGCCACCTACTTTGAAAAACTGTACATCTTCGCATTTCCTCTCACGGCTCTTGACAAACAGATCTGCACAACACGTGCCCTTCTCCACGTAAAGCGTGGCACTGGGTAGAGAGATCCTCCTTCAGAGAGCCACTAGCTTCCATAAGCATTCTTGGAGTTAAAAATACCACGGGCCCTGCACGAAACTAGTTCACTTCTCCTTGTCTGCATTTTCTCTAGTGGTTCCAAGCTGATGCTTGGATTGGGTGATTGCTGACAGTGAAGGTTTGCTTGCTGATTCGCAGGTTTGTAGAACTGCAGAGCGGAGTCGCAGAAGTATAACTGGAGAGCAGTTGAAGCGAAGGCGCTTGCTCACATAATTTAGGTCACAGGAACGTCAACTTTACGTCGAGATCTTCAGAGGAGTGCCTGTCAAATACACCTGGGGATGAAGGCAGCAGCTACGGCTGTCAGTGTCTTTGGCTGTAATGCTGAGAGCGGGAGGAGGTGTCAGATACAATACTGCAAGCTAATCGACTTGTAGGCATGCGTGCTTCTTAATTCGTTAAAAAATAACTTATGGTGCTCAGAGTTTTTCATAGGAGTCCTCCACCAGCGCTGCAGCATGCTGGGTTGCTGAATTCCAGGGCTGCCTAGTAATTCCATCTCTTACCTCTTCCAGCACCCCAACCTGTCTTTTCCTCTCACTCTTGCAGGCTCTTTTCATTTCTGTGGTGTCTCTTTCTCAACGCTTTACTGTCTTGCTTGTCCATTCTTCCTTTTCTGCCTTCTCTCTCTCTTCCGCTGGCTGAAAGTCCGATGATGCAACATAACTCCCTATACCCAAAAATGAGTTTCGGTGCCCACTGCCGGCACCCACTGGCAGCTAGTGGCGTCTCAGGGCCACTGGTGGAAGGGTCAACCTAAGAATTCATGTGTTCCTGCTGGGCATGAGCCACTCGGTCACCATGGCCCAACTGAGAAGCTCATAGCCGAGGGGCGAAGTCGCTGTCGAGTCGCTGAACCAATATGTACGTTTGCCAATAAGCTTGTCTTTGACTGTGCACTGTACATGCACCTACTGGATGATGATCGACCATCCTGGTGCACTTATATTTTGAGAATTAATCATTTTTGACGGTGGCAGAGTTGTATTGCCTTAAAAAATGGCCATCCAGACTAGTGTTCCAAAGCCTAGTTTTCAGGCTGCCCCTTATGGCATTTACCCACTAGTAGGCTTGATAATTTTCCAAGTTAGTAGCCTTTAGCTTACTTCTCTTATCATAGCCCTGGTCGTGTCAGAATTGTGAAAACTGGACCTCAGCCTAGGAAGCTGGTTTCACCTTAGAACATCTTTATGGTCAGATTTCTGGTCCTGGACAATACATGTAGCCCAATGGAAGCACTGGCTTGCAAACGCTGCGTAAACAAAGAGCAGCGTCACTTTCAGATGTTTGATCTTTCAGGATATGCAAAAGCTGAGAGATACCTCTTCTGCCTGAGCCCGGAGCCTGTAGGTAATGTGTAACCAGTCAGAGAAGCTTGGCTTTGCCTTCAAAAGCACGACTTTTAGGATCTATCGAATAAGGGAACTGTTTATTTGTCAGATGCTTGACATTTAGTAAAGGTAGATAAGCCAACAAATTAACAGGGGGAGCTGAGCCAGAGCCGAACCAAGGGGCTGGCTCAGCTGTAAGAGCTCGGGCACAAGTCGAGCCCTGGAAATGTTTGCCATGTAAATCATGCAGGAGAAATCATGTAAAATATTATATATTCTCTTCGAAATTTAAAATAAAAACGCATTTCTCTTGCAAGCACCAGCTTTAATATTAATAGGTCACATCATAGATTCATTGAGGCATAATGAAGAAAAGGGGATCGGTGAAACTAAATATTTGACTAAGATCACACTGTTTAGTTGAACTGGGAAGCCCGGATTAATCCCAGGTTTTCTCGTTCCACTTTGTACAAATTAGATACCTCAGTCCCAAAGATCTGTATCCCAAAAGATAGCTCTGCTGTCACTGGTCTGAGCCTGAAGATGCCCTTGCTTGCTATTGGATTCTTGAGAACATAAGAGCCCGAGGGAAAGTGAGGCTGTTAGGTTCCAAGCCTGTAACGTCTTGGTAATGTGAATGGTAGGATGCTTTTATTGTGACCAGCAGAGAAGATGTGTGTGACATGCGGGATAACTCTTTTGTCTGTAAACTAAGGCTGCAGCTCCCTTAGAACTCTAAAGAAATTATATGCTGTTGTGCAAAGTGTACACATTAAAAGTTTAAAATTCTACCTGAAAGTGGTTTGGAGTATTTTATATGTTTATATATTGTATAGCCAACATAATGTTTTCTCAAAAGAACAGAAAACTTCTGTCATTTTGCTTGAATGATTAAACAAAAAATGACTTATATGTCTGCCATTCTAGTCTGGGATGACAACCAGTCTGACTTTTATGTCTGTGTAATCTTTAACAGTTATCAATGTCTAACACTTATGAAGCCTAAGGCCCATATTTATACTTTTTGACGCAAACCAGCACTGGTTTGCGTCCAATAATTTGCCGCCGGCTAACGCCATTCCTACGCACCAAGCGGTCGCCTTATTTAAGGATTGAAGTTAGCCGGCACTGCGGGCTGGTCAGAGTAAAAAAAAATGACTCAAACCATACAGCGCTGGCATAGGGGGAAATAGGGGTTGTGCGTCAAACAATGGTGCAAGTCAGGTTTGAGTAAAGAATCATGGCTCAAACCAGACTTACGCCATTTTTTTACGCACAACCCCCATTTGAAATGACTCCAGTCTTAGCAAACACAGGAGTCATTTCAATGGGGGTTGTGCGTCAAAAAATGACATAAGTCCCCTGGGAATGGCCATTGGGCACAGTGGCATGTAGGGGGGGCCCAAATTAGGCCCCCCTATGCCACTTTAAAACATAAAAAAATAATATTTACCTCAACTTACCTGTATTTACCTGGGATGGGTCCCCCCATCCATGGGTGTCCTCCTGGGGTGGGCGAAGGTGGCAGGGCGTGTCCCTGGGGGCAGGGAAGGGCACCTCCGGACTGCTACCATGGTCTGAGACCATGGAAGTGAGTCCACAGGTCCCTTTACGCCTGCCTTCACTCAGGCGTTAAAAAACAGCACACATCAGGCTGTGTGCTGTTTTTTAAGGCCCGCCCCTTCCTGTGCGTCAAAATGACACAGGAGTATAGATAAGGCGCACAGGCCTTAAAGTAATTTTTTGGACGGGAACGCCTACCTTGCATGTCATTAACGCAAGGCGGTTTCCCGCATCCAAAAAATGACGCACACGAAGGAACTTTGCCATCCGCAGGGTCGGGCGTAATAGTTTAAATATGGGGCAAGGTTTGAGCCGAATGTGCGTCAAAATTGTTGACGCACATTTGACGCAAACAGAGTATAAATATGCCCCTAAGTGTTTTGTGCAGGCTAGTGGTAAGGGTGCCCTAAGTTCTTGCAATGCTCAGGGTGCGACCTGGTACATCCAGAAGACGTGAGCTCTGATCCTGGCTTCTCTCTTGCCCAGGTGATGTTATCCTGGCAAGATATGTTTATTTCACTATACTTCAATGCCCCTAACAGCTAAAATGGAAGGGTTTACACAAAGTCTGAATGCTGGTATTGAACGCTGCATAAAAGACGAACATTTACTTGCCCATGAACACAACTTGCCCAACTTACTGTTTCTATTACATGCAAATATATTGCATTATATTAAACGTTATTGGGCACCCAAAGGAACTGAACCCCCGACACACAAATGTATTCAGGCAATCCATACCATAGGGAATAGGAAGAATTTAATCAGATGGCTCTGTACAGGTCTCCGGTACACCTATTACTGCTCTTGATGCCCCTGAGGATCAAATGGGAGGAAGACATAGGAAGGGACATTCTAGATAAAGAATGGGCCTCCATACTGGCATACCCTAAGAGGGTATCACGAAACTCCAGATTTAAATTTGTACAATACTGCACAGAGCATATTTTAGGCCGCATAGATTACGCATTTTATACCCAACAGCATCACCGGCATGCCCTAGGTACAAAACAGATGAAGAAACGTTATTGCATGTGCTTTGGAATTGCCCTAGTATAGTCCCTTACTGGTCCCACATTAGAACAATACTTGCAGAGGTAACTGAGAGAGATGAATGGCGAACCGCAGAATCCTACTTTTTAAGGCTTTTCTCATATACTAAGAGAAGAAAGGTGACATCACGATTTGCTGATCTAGCCCTAATATTAGTGAAGTGCTTAATACCTAAGCCCTGGAAAGCCACTATGGCACCTTCAATAGTACAATGGATGCCAGAGGTGGGGGAGTGGGGCCTAGCTGAAAGTACAGCACTTCACAGGGAAGAATACTGAGGTCTACGGAGACACCCAATAGCGTTAGAGTGAGACCCTCTTTTGGAGTCCTTTAAAACAGTCACTAATAGCGAGACGGAGACTGGGTAATGCCGCTTCTGCTACTGGCCTCATGAGCTCTGGCTTTCCTGATGCAATTCTGATGTTATTGACATTAAAACGGCAGGAACGGGACAGTAGGCCTCATAGTACTCACGAGCCGCTGGTTAAGGGAGGATGCTCGAGGCCATTTTGTATTAGACCTATCCAGTAACCGATTGCTACACTGCATGTTCCGGGAATTGGAGCTTACAACCGCAATACAATTAGCATAGAGAGTAGAGGTCAATTTACGGGGGGTGGGAGGGATATTGTTTTGGTGTTGGTTTTGTTACTAAACATAAGCAGTCTCGAGACACTTGTATTTTGCACTTCCTGTTTGGTAAAGTTGTGGCTCACCTTTGAGCACAGTATTTAGCTCTGTACTTTCCATTATACATTGTAGGTTTTGGCATGGGTAATATGATATATGTTGTCTGTTGACGAGCTGTAATTATGTGTAACATTGTGAGACTTACTTATGTTATAACGAAAATGCAATAAAATGTGTTTAAAAAAAAGCATGCTACACAAAACACCTATTTAAGTCTATCTTGCGGTGTTTCTGTGTAAAATTCTTCACAAAGGACATTGGGCCAGATGTAGCAAAGTTTTTGCACATCGCAAACTGCGAAAATCGCCGTTTGCGAGGTGCAAATGCCTCTTTGCTATGCAGAAATGCATATTGCGAGTCGGTACCGACTCGCAATATGTATTTCCGACTCGCAAATAGGAAGGGGTGTTCCCTTCCTATTTGCGAGTCTGAGTGGTATGCAATACCATTTGCGACCGCGTACGCGGTCGCAAATGGCATCGCAGTTACCATCCACTTCAAGTGGATGGTAACCCACTCGCAAATTGGAAAAGGGTCCCCACGGGACCCCTTCCAGTTTGTGACTGGACCCACAAATATTTTTTCAGGGCAGGGAGTGGTCCAAGGGACCACTCCCTGCCCTGAAAAAATACCGAAACTAAAGGTTTCGTTTTTTTTTTAAGTGCAGCTCGTTTTCCTGTAAGGAAAACGGGCTACACTTAAAAAAAAAAAAAACTGCTTTATTTAAAAGCAGTCACGAACATGGAGGTCTGCTGACGACAGCAGGCCTCCATGTTTGCGAGTGCCTATACTCGCTATGGGGCCGCAATTTGCGACCCACCTCATGAATATTCATGAGGTGGGTCATTGCGACCCCATAGCGAGTTGCAGTCGGTGTCTGAGACACCGTACTGCATACCAACTTGCGAGGTGCAAAGTGCGAGTCGCATGGACTCGCACTTTGCACCTCGCAAATTTTAAATTTGCTACAACTGGCCCATTGTTCTTAACTTCCTCTCCATTATTTATGCTTTACATTTCTCACCTGCTTTCAAAATAATTTATATTTCTTTTTTGTCTCCTGTACATATACCTAATATTTCTCCTATTTGTTTTTTCTACCAACATACAATTTATCATATTTCCAACCCAGAACACTGTCATATCAGATTTCTCTTGGGATGGGGTCCGCGAGTTAAAAATACTCGATCCGTAGTGTTGCACTTCTCTATACTGGAAGACATAGGGGGTGATTCTGACCCCGGCGGTCTTAGACCGCCGGGGCCAGGGTCGGCGGGAGCACCGCCGACAGGCCGGCGGTGCCCCGCAGGGCATTCTGACCGCGGCGCTTTGGCCGCGGTCAGTGCAGGAAAACCGGCGGTCTCCCGCCGGTTTTCCGCTGCCCCTAAGAATCCTCCAAGGCGGCGCAGCTCGCTGCGCCGCCGAGGGGATTCTGACCCCCCCTACCGCCATCCTGTTCATGGCGGGAAAGCCGCCATGAACAGGATGGCGGTAGGGGGGGTCGCGGGGCCCCTGGGGGCCCCTGCCGTGCCCATGCCAATGGCATGGGCAGGGCAGGGGCCCCCGTAAGAGGGCCCCGCAAAGTATTTCAGTGTCTGCCTTGCAGACACTGAAATACGCGACGGGTGCCACTGCACCCGTCGCACCTTCCCACTCCGCCGGCTCGATTACGAGCCGGCATCCTCGTGGGAAGGGAGTTTTTCCCTGGGCTGGCGGGCGGTCTTTTGGAGACCGCCCGCCAGCCCAGGGAAAAACTCATAATACCCTCCGCGGTCTTCTGACCGCGGAGCGGTATAATGGGGGCGGAATTCTGGCGGGCGGCCTCCGCCGCCCGCCAGAATCAGAATCACCCCCATAATTTTGTATAGCGCTACGAAGGTTGAAGTGAGTGTTCTGGTACATGCCTGTGATGCGTAGTATGAACAATTAATAGTAAACTTCTACTTTCATGTTTTTTCTCCAACTCGCTGCCCAGCTCGAGGGGACCCACTCCATTCTCCTACTCGCTCCCCCCCCCCCCCCTTCGTGTCTAAGTATCCAGCACCCATCATTCCCGTCCCTCCGCAGCCTCCTCCTCCCCCCACGTGCCCTTCATCAGAATCCCTATCACTGAGCTAACGAAGCTCTTTCACGTAGCCTTTTGCGATATACGCGCTATACAAACCAGGAAATGAATGGGTAAATGAATTATATATTCCACGGCACCAAAGATCGCTGGTCGATGCACTTTCGTGGTAATGGGTGCACTACACGCGGTACTTCACATTGTTCGTGGCCCTGGTTTGTGAGTGATGGAGTGTGACGTTGCAGCGTTGCACGGTGTGTTGTGTTATTAACCTGTCTTCATTACCTCACCTATTCATTCATTCACTGCCTCTGGCGCCTCCCGCTCTGTTGCATCCAGGCTGTCACAGGACAGCTGCTCCCTGAAGATGTATTACTCCGTATTCACATTTGCACATAGCAAGGAGGAGGCAGGAGGGTCCCGCTTCACATCTGCCGGCGCCCCCCTCCCCTCCATTTCTAATCCCGCCTGATCCCAAAGAGCGCGGGCTGGCGGGCTGTTTGCACTCAGAAACCAGATACAGGCCCAGGCAGTGCTGATTCGTCCCCATTTCCACATTCCTTGACGTTTATCAAAATATAATGTTCGGATGGGGCGGCTGGTTAGGCCGCGGAAGAAGAAGATGGACTTGTGTTCAACATCGCTCCACGCCTCCGTCCTTTGATATGAACACTACAGTGGGGTGGATGTTATAGAAGGCAGGTGTGTGGGACTGTGCAGCCGTGGCACATCTGGAGAGGGTGGACTGGACAAGGGCTGGGGTAGGCTGAGATGAAGGCACAGAACTATGAAGAGAGCAAACTTCAGCAATCCTTCTTCGTGTATTGTCTAGTGATTGTGCCAACTGCCTACCTACAGCAAGTAGTAGTAATAATAATGGGGAATATGATGATGAGGATGGTAATAAAAACGAATATCATAATAGAGGCCGCGTTCCTCATGCATTGTTTAATGACGACGATGGCAAGAATAAGAAGGTGCTGGCATTGGCTTTGTCAGTGCTTTTTAGGATTGCAACGTAATCAGGTCATTGTTAGAAATGGGGTGTCTGGTTGGCTAGATTATGTACCTAAACCAGGCGGAACCCACCACTCTAGTCAGGGCGAGGGAGTTACACACACAAGATAACCCCTGCTCACCCTCATGGTAGCTTGGCACGAGCAGTCAGGCTTATCCCAGAGGTCATGTATAAAGCGCTTGCACAACACACACAACACACGTGACACAATAAATACACCGCAAAAGAAACACAACAACAAATTATATAAAAATAAACTGTAGTGCATAAAACATCATTAGACCAAACACCGCATGTATTAGTAATACCCTGCTACACAAGTAGTTGTTAGAATGTTACACGGGTTACTAGTACTCTGCGAAAATAAGCGGTAGTCCGGTAAATAGGTTACTGAGATTCTGCAACACAAGCAGTAGTAAGGTCATCCTGATCACCAAAAAGGCACGTCAGAATAAACATACTATCAGAAATGCCACAACATCGTCATGTGTGTACATAAGATGAAACATTCCCATCTGGCAGATGCCAGGCACCAAAAATGCACACAGAAGAGAACCATTTCCCAATAGTATAAGTCATGTGAAGCATCATCATGAATGCCAGCAAGAAACATTTCCGTATGGCGCCTGTCAGGACAAAGACCACCTAGAAGAGACATTATTGCGAAAGCGTAGATATGCCGCATGTTGTAAAAGAGAAGTATCTGGTACCAAAAGCGTATAGGCCCAGCGCTCCTGAAAGTATGTCACCAACAACAGGGGGCTTACACAGTAAAGAACGGAGGGGGAGCCTTCCCTGGCCCCCACACGCAGGCTCTCCAACAGGCTGCTGCCTGCGCCGACGGGGAGACCACACCTGGTCCTCCCCATGGGCAAGGACCTCCGTAGTCGCTCCGTCGCAGGAGGCTGGGGACGTCGAGTATAATTTGTGGGACCTGCTCATTTGGGGAAATAACTGCCACCTGGCTTCTGTGGGCATGCAAGAGTTGGAGGCACTTTGCCTCAAGCAAATAAGGGAGTCCTTCCAGCCATGCTCTCCCTCTCTGCAGCTGGGAAAGGGGGGTCAGAGCTGCTGCCTGGTTCCTGAGAACTTGCAAGAGTTGAAGGCGCTTCGCCTCAAGCAAATACAGCCAGGCTCCAAGGAGATAAAACAGCGCTCTTCATGCACTGTGTGAAAATAGCCAAATAAAGCTCTCTTCATGTGCTAATTAAAAAAAAAGGGGAAAATGCTCCTTTCGCGATAGTCTTGGGTAAAAGAGGCTTAGGAGTGGGACTCAGTGCTCTCCACGCGCTGGGCTCCTCGCGAGGCACCGAAGGGGACAATTGGGGGGGGGAGGGGGTGCACAGGCCAGCACACCCAACAAGAAGTTCCGGTGATGGTTCCTGTAGCTGCCCCACAGAACGCTGGCAGTCCAGAGTCAGGGGAAAGGCTGTTAGCAGGGAAACATGCAGAAAAGCAATCCAGATGAGTCCTTCAGGCCACCCAGCAACCACTAGTCAGCAGGTCAACAAAGGAAGAGCAGTCCAGATGAGTCCTTTGTGCAGTCAGGCAGTCTCTCTGGCAGAGGTTCGGTCCCAAGCCCAAAAGTGCTCTAAAAATGTGGGGGACAACCCCCTGTAATTATATTTATTTTGCGCAGCCTCCTGAAAAGGGGAAGAGGAGGTTCCAACCAGTACTAACTGGCTCCAGGGATGTCCTCTTTGTCCTCCAGTACTGGCTCCAGACATCAGCGGGGGTAAACGAGCCCTTTGTGTGAGGTCAGGGCACAGCCTTTACAGATGCAGGTGTGCCCGCCACTACTTCTCCCAGCCCAGGAAGACCATTCAATATGCAGATGCACTCTTGTGACACCTCCACTCTCGCTGTGTACAGGCTGTCTGAAAAGTATGCCCAAAGCCCAGCTGTCACTAGGCCCCAGACGTGAATTGGAGTCCAGCTGCAAAACACCGGAGTCATAAGGACAGAGAAACGCTCACTTTCTAAAAGTGGCATTTCTATAATGGTAAAATACACACGAAAGTACGGGGTTCTCTAAAAGAGGACGTCGCGGATATTAGCGTAGCCCTGGGTTGTATGTATTCCTATTTGGAAGGGTAAAGTCAGTGGAATGTCAGTTGGAAATTGCCGAGTGCATATACGAAGAGGAACAACGGGGGGTGGGAAGAAAGGGATTTCCTTTTACGGACTAGGTGGTCTCACACACTATATAGTGTCATGCTTCATCATTTGACCACCTAGACCCACCCAGGTAGGACAGTGCCACCTGGGCGGACTCAACCTCACTGTTAAAGGAACAGGAGGGAGTGCGTAAATAAACTTGTTTCTGGAAAGATCGGGATCCAGCTAATCTACTGAAAAAACTAAAAACACCTAAGCAGACACCTGTGAAGAGCAACAATTTTAATGGTGGTGTCTGACTGGTGTAGTTAAAAAGGGGGGTTGGGACACCTCTGTGAGGACAAGGACTCACAGGGTCACCTAACTAATTAATAGCCAACATGTTTCTGCCCTCAGAAGTGAGCCAATGAAGGTCTCGGGGCATTCGTCAGGGCCTAGTATCCCTACGTCTCACGTTGGAGGAAAATACTCTATGGGGAAATCAAAGAGTGAAAAAATGGAAAATGAATGATCTACCTTACCCAAGGAATTACCTTGAGGCGGCCTATGGGGGAAAAACCAATAATTAGCACACTGGTGGCACACAGCACTGCAAAACCAACCAATTACACACGTGTCAAGGGGATGCATTCATGCACGAAACACATATGTTCAAAAAGGTAAAATACATGCGTGGAGTGACTGAATGGGTATATCTACACAAGTGGACAGTCCTATCACTGCAGGGAATTATAGTTCTTACCCTTTTCTTAGAGGCTGCTAGCCTCTGGTATCCAGGAGGGGGAGTGTCCCCTTATAGTCACACACTAAGGGAAAGAGATGAACATAAAGACGAAGTGAGGAGAGGAACAGAAGTAGGCAGAATAGATACAGAGGAAGCATTAGGGGGGGAGCAAGTTCCCATTAAGAACCCACTATTGCTGGTAGAAAAATACTGGTTAAGAGAAACCGAAGTGGCTATAGACAATAAACATGAAAAGTAAGATTAAAAGCAATAAGGGCTTATCTGTGCTGCCTGTGATCCGATATGCCACTCACTACATCAAAGGGGACGCTCGCCGTGCGCCTATTTCGTCCTCTCCTTGGACCGCTTGAGACAAGTGGCTGAGGGAGAACGGTCTATTTATGGCTGTAAGATATTCCAGGTGCGCCCTGTTAGCGCGTTAATTGGAGTTCAATTGAGGTTAATCACCGCCGCGGGCCTCGTTGCGTTGCTAGCCTCGATATGATTGCCGTAATGGCGGGCGCACCGGCAAAGCCGGGGCGCCGGCATGAATGTGATCGAGTGCAAGGGCGGGCCTCTTTACGTTGATGGCCTCGATGTGCTTTACCGCACCCGCGGGCGCCCCAGCTGAGCCGGGGCGCCGGCATGAATGCGGGCGAGTGCAAGGGTGGAGCCCGAGCCGGAAGATTCCGGCCCGAGCGCCACCAGCGGAAGCCTCGCGTTTCCAGTGGCCGCTGGGAAATGTAGTTCCCAGCGGTCCCGTGGCCCTAAGGGCCAAGAAAGAAAAAAGAAAAAAGAAGGAAAGGGTGAAGAAAAGGAAGGAGGGGGGGGAAAGGGGGGGACGAAAGAAAGGGAGGAGGGAGAAGAGGGAACAAAACGGACAGGGGGGGGGGGAAGAGGGGGGACGGGAGTGAGGGGGATAGAAACAAAGTAGGGGGTAAAAGAACAGAGTGGTCCCAGGGCAAAGTCCCGTGAAGGATCAGGGTAGGGGGTGGGGAAAGCACAAAGGGGAGGGGGGGGGAAGAAAAAGATAGAGCAGAAGCGGACGGAAGGGAGGACTCATAAATTAGTAAGAGAAATCATTTATTGAGTGTGAACCAGGGGATCTCATCATTAAGACCATTGGTGTCCGTGTGTAATCTCCAGACCCAACGTTGTTCGGTCTGGAGCAATCTCTGTGTCATATTGGAGGACGATGGAGGTAGTTGCTCAATGACCGTCCAGTTTAAGTCATCTGCCGAATGTTTTTCCAGAAGGAAGGGGTTAGTCAATTTAGTAGCCTCTCGTTTACAACAGATCGTACTCCTATGTTCGCAGATTCTTCTGGCGACCTTTCTAGATGTCATTCCCACGTATTTAAGGTTACAGGGGCATCTAATCAAATATATCACGTTTTTGCTGTTACAGTTGGTTAGGGATCTTTGAGCCCATGGAGTCTTAAGGTCTAGGTCTATTGTGGTTGATTTTTTAGTGAAACAGCAGACACTGCAGTTGCCACATGGGTAGTGTCCTCTTGGTGGTGGGAGGCCCCATAGTGTGGTTTGTGTCGTTAGGGAATTGTTTTTTTCTTTGGGTCTTGTGTGGACAACCATGTCCCGTATGTTTGTGGCTCTTTTAAACGCATGTAGTGGCTGCTGAAAAGGTAAACCCCCAGATATAAGGATTTTCCACTCATCTTTGATGATTTTCTGAATCTTATTGGATAGTGGGTTAAAGGTAGTCACACACACAATTTGTTCAGTGTCAGACGTCCTAGTGCGTGGTTGTAGTAGTTGATCCCTATTATTATTCCCCGCTCTTTTGTATGCTCTCTTCACCAGATGTGTGGGATAATCCTTGGTTTGCAGCTTACTAACCAATTTCTCAGCGTGTTTGCGGTAGTCTGTGAGGGTGGAACAATTCCGTCGCAGACGTAAAAATTGACCAACAGGGAGATTTTTACGTCTGCGACGGAATTGTTCCACCCTCACAGACTACCGCAAACACGCTGAGAAATTGGTTAGTAAGCTGCAAACCAAGGATTATCCCACACATCTGGTGAAGAGAGCATACAAAAGAGCGGGGAATAATAATAGGGATCAACTACTACAACCACGCACTAGGACGTCTGACACTGAACAAATTGTGTGTGTGACTACCTTTAACCCACTATCCAATAAGATTCAGAAAATCATCAAAGATGAGTGGAAAATCCTTATATCTGGGGGTTTACCTTTTCAGCAGCCACTACATGCGTTTAAAAGAGCCACAAACATACGGGACATGGTTGTCCACACAAGACCCAAAGAAAAAAACAATTCCCTAACGACACAAACCACACTATGGGGCCTCCCACCACCAAGAGGACACTACCCATGTGGCAACTGCAGTGTCTGCTGTTTCACTAAAAAATCAACCACAATAGACCTAGACCTTAAGACTCCATGGGCTCAAAGATCCCTAACCAACTGTAACAGCAAAAACGTGATATATTTGATTAGATGCCCCTGTAACCTTAAATACGTGGGAATGACATCTAGAAAGGTCGCCAGAAGAATCTGCGAACATAGGAGTACGATCCATTGTAAACGAGAGGCTATTAAATTGACTAACACCTTCCTTCTGGAAAAACATTCGGCAGATGACTTAAACTGGACGGTCATTGAGCAACTACCTCCATCGTCCTCCAATATGACACAGAGATTGCTCCAGACCGAACAACGTTGGGTCTGGAGATTACACACGGACACCAATGGTCTTAATGATGAGATCCCCTGGTTCACACTCAATAAATGATTTCTCTTACTAATTTATGAGTCCTCCCTTCCGTCGGCTTCTGCTCTATCTTTTTCTTTCCCCCCCCTCCCCTTTGTGCTTTCCCCACCCCCTACCCTGATCCTTCACGGGACTTTGCCCTGGGACCACTCTGTTCTTTTACCCCCTACTTTGTTTCTATCCCCCTCACTCCCGTCCCCCCTCTTCCCCCCCCCCCCCCTGTCCGTTTTGTTCCCTCTTCTCCCTCCTCCCTTTCTTTCGTCCCCCCCTTTCCCCCCCCCCTCCTTCCTTTTCTTCACCCTTTCCTTCTTTTTTCTTTTTTCTTTTTTCTTTCTTGGCCCTTAGGGCCACGGGACCGCTGGGAACTACATTTCCCAGCGGCCACTGGAAACGCGAGGCTTCCGCTGGTGGCGCTCGGGCCGGAATCTTCCGGCTCGGGCTCCACCCTTGCACTCGCCCGCATTCATGCCGGCGCCCCGGCTCAGCTGGGGCGCCCGCGGGTGCGGTAAAGCACATCGAGGCCATCAACGTAAAGAGGCCCGCCCTTGCACTCGATCACATTCATGCCGGCGCCCCGGCTTTGCCGGTGCGCCCGCCATTACGGCAATCATATCGAGGCTAGCAACGCAACGAGGCCCGCGGAGGTGATTAACCTCAATTGAACTCCAATTAACGCGCTAACAGGGCGCACCTGGAATATCTTACAGCCATAAATAGACCGTTCTCCCTCAGCCACTTGTCTCAAGCGGTCCAAGGAGAGGACGAAATAGGCGCACGGCTAGCGTCCCCTTTGATGTAGTGAGTGGCATATCGGATCACAGGCAGCACAGATAAGCCCTTATTGCTTTTAATCTTACTTTTCATGTTTATTGTCTATAGCCACTTCGGTTTCTCTTAACCAGTATTTTTCTACCAGCAATAGTGGGTTCTTAATGGGAACTTGCTCCCCCCCTAATGCTTCCTCTGTATCTATTCTGCCTACTTCTGTTCCTGTCCTCACTTCGTCTTTATGTTCATCTCTTTCCCTTAGTGTGTGACTATAAGGGGACACTCCCCCTCCTGGATACCAGAGGCTAGCAGCCTCTAAGAAAAGGGTAAGAACTATAATTCCCTGCAGTGATAGGACTGTCCACTTGTGTAGATATACCCATTCAGTCACTCCACGCATGTATTTTACCTTTTTGAACATATGTGTTTCGTGCATGAATGCATCCCCTTGACACGTGTGTAATTGGTTGGTTTTGCAGTGCTGTGTGCCACCAGTGTGCTAATTATTGGTTTTTCCCCCATAGGCCGCCTCAAGGTAATTCCTTGGGTAAGGTAGATCATTCATTTTCCATTTTTTCACTCTTTGATTTCCCCATAGAGTATTTTCCTCCAACGTGAGACGTAGGGATCCTAGGCCCTGACGAATGCCCCGAGACCTTCATTGGCTCACTTCTGAGGGCAGAAACATGTTGGCTATTAATTAGTTAGGTGACCCTGTGAGTCCTTGTCCTCACAGAGGTGTCCCAACCCCCCTTTTTAACTACACCAGTCAGACACCACCATTAAATTTGTTGCTCTTCACAGGTGTCTGCTTAGGTGTTTTTAGTTTTTTCAGTAGATTAGCTGGATCCCGATCTTTCCAGAAACAAGTTTATTTACGCACTCCCTCCTGTTCCTTTATCAGTGAGGTTGAGTCCGCCCAGGTGGCACTGTCCTACCTGGGTGGGTCTAGGTGGTCAAATGATGAAGCATGACACTATATAGTGTGTGAGACCACCTAGTCCGTAAAAGGAAATCCCTTTCTTCCCACCCCCGTTGTTCCTCTTCGTATATGCACTCGGCAATTTCCAACTGACATTCCACTGACTTTACCCTTCCAAATAGGAATACATACAACCCAGGGCTACGCTAATATCCGCGACGTCCTCTTTTAGAGAACCCCGTACTTTCGTGTGTATTTTGAATTATAGGGAGCTAAGTACGGAGTGTTCCTCCATATTTATCCCCCCTCCTCCCTCTTCCTCTCTCCATGTGTAATGATTTCTATAATGGTAACAAAAAATCCACCTACACCAGTAAGCAGCATTTCTCACTGCCATTCCACTATACCAAACATGCCCATGCCAGCCCTCATAGAGCAGATAATACCACTTAGACATATGTTAGGGCATTTCCAAACCAGTCCTGTGAGTGAGGCAGCACTCACAGTAGTGAGAAACCAAATAGGCTGTTTGTCACTACTAGGACATGTAGTACATAAACACATACGTCCTTCCTTTTACATGCACAGCACCCTGCCCAGAGGGCTAGCTAGGGCCTACCTTATGGGTAACTTATATGAAGTAAAAGGGGAGTTCCAGGCCTAGCAAGCCAATTTAGATGCCAGGTCCCTGTGGCAGAAAACTGCGCATGCAGGCTCTGCAGTTGCAGGCCGGAGGCAGGTTTGAAAGGCTACTTCTGTGGGTGGCGCAAGTTATGCTGCAGGCCCACTAGTAGCTTTTAATTTACAGGCTCTGGGTATAGGGATACCACTGTAAAGGGGACTCACAGGTAAATTAAATTGGTGTAAGCCATTCACCCCAAGTTTAGAAGGGAAAGCACATGCACTTTAGCACTGAATAGCTGTGGTAAAGTGCTGAGTCCTAACATCATCAAAAAGGGGGAGAAAATTAAGAGGAAGAAGACAACAAGTTTGGGGATGACCCTGTAAAAAGGGCCAGGTCCAACAGTAATCTCAGAATATTATTTTATATACTTTTAAGATGACCATAGCATTGCTTCTAGACGTAAAGAGATCACAATCTTGGATCAATATAACAATAGCTCTCCCCTTGCGGACCCTCTGCAGATATGGAGGATGACTGGGGAGGCAGTAGATGGACAGAGAAACACAGAAAAGAAAGGGAGAATGCAAGAAGAAAAATAGGGCCAGATGTAGCAAAGGTTTTTCCCCATTCTGTGTCTATGGGAAAAATTGTTTGTACATATGGCCCATAGTTCCTTAACATCAGCAGTGGAAGGTAACACTAAACCAATCAAAAACCATGCTGAGACCTAAATGATCCAATAGCGGGACAAACACAAGAATAGGAGGGAAGCTATTGAGTCAGGAGCATGGAATCGAAACATGGAAAAAAGACATTCAATGAGGAAATGGCACGTACACAGGCCACTCCTCGTATATTTTAAAGCATTGGTTGCAATCTGCTTGCTACAGACAGCTGGAGTGGTAACCTTTCCTATAACAGTGTAGGATGGGAATCAGAGGCAAATTATTAGGGAAATTTCGACTTTTAATCACAAACTTTAAATTAACCGTCCTCGTGGTGTTAGCATGGGGTATGTCCAGTTGATTGCACAGTGTATAGCTAGAAAATTGCCTAGCTATAAGTACTCCCAATTATAAATTAAAAAATCAATAAATTAGGCCATAGAAGATAAAGCAGTCTGTCGAGGATCACAAATTTTGGTCAGGGTTGGGAAATCATTCAGTTCTCATTGTTCCATAGTGTAACAACTAAGGGTACATTTGGTGACAGTATACAAGTGGCAGTCCTAAATTTACACTCTAAAAACGTGAGGTGAATGTTGTTTAAAAGTGCATGCAGAAGTGACGCACACATTTTCACAGTTCTAAGAGAATTTTCGTCTCGAACCTGTCTCCTGTGGGTGCGGGCGAAAAATACATTAAAACATTATGCAGTATGTGCAAAGCCCAAAAACAGGGATTTATTCACGATTAACCTTGCCATAAAATCCCCTAGTCCTAGAACTAAAGTATGTATTATTGAGCTATATATTTATTTGGTACTTGTGTGGGCGCAGTGTGATTTGTTTCGGTCTTGTTGGAAAACAGAGCCAGGGAATTCTTGGAACAGTTGTGGGTTTATATTTTTTTAAACAAAGTCGTTATTTTATACATAGGACAGCAGAGCAGTTAACCTAAGGAACATGAAATCACTTAGGATTTAAGAAGGAAGGAAGGACTAGACGTGCAAAAGTTTTGATTTGGCAATTTTCTGATAGCTTTTTTTTTGCACCTTGCAATTAGGTAATCACAAAACAGAATGTACTTACAAGCTTTGGTCATATTTTGCAACCCACAATATAGCCTCTTCTTTATTTGGATACTCTCATTTTACGATTACCAAAATAGCGAACCCTGCTTCAAATTTTGAACACAATACATAGGAGCCCTTCCTGTTTCTGGGTAATGACCTCAAAACCAGGAAGTGCTTATCAAAAGCTGTCAGAGAGGAGTGTAATTTGTGAATTGGAACAGCAAGCCACAGCCTTCCACACCAGAAATGATAAGCTAAGAAGCAGAGTAGCCAGGGGCTGAAAAAGAAAACTCACGTTTTCAGTAAAAGAACTTGAGATATTAACAGGGGAGTGCTGCAACAACCATGGCCTCTGTTTAGATGCTTTTCCAGGAGATGCAGCAAAAAATAAATGCTGTTGAAGTAAAGCTGTGCTCCATTGATGAAAAATGGCAGAGGTGGTACAACCTCAGTCTATGCATAAAGGAAATGGTTGTGACCCTCCTGAGTGAGTCCCAGGCAACAAGAGGTGGCCCCTCTACTGCTACCCTCACCCACCACACCGGAGTCCATGGAGGAGACTACCTTGGAGCCAGAGGCAGTTGTGGGTTTAAGGATTGCTACATCTGCACCTGCAACATCTCAAAGTAAGTGTACGTATTTTTTATTTACATATCTGTTATCCTAAAACTGCCTTCCACATGCTTAATGATTTAGACTAATAGAGTTTTTAGGGAGGGTAGTTTACACAACCATCATAGCACATCATGGGACATACATAGTCAATAATTCACTCACTAAAGTCAGTCTTAGAAAAGTATTTAACAAATGATAAAAATTGGTAAGAAGTGCTTTTCCTTCATACAGAAATTACATTTAAATGTATTCTTTAAACAGATCAAACCGAGGAAGACAAAGATGATTCAAATGTGGAGGGACAGGGTGACTCACACATGGGGGAGGAGGATCCCATTCAAATAAACAGTCAGCCAATTACACCACATGGCCACTGTAGCAGTGCTTCATACTCCCCAAAGCCACCTTCATTGCATGAGGTCTAACACACTCATAGTCAAATCCTTCAGCCCTTGCGAGGCCACAATACCACCGTGTCACAGTGCATTTTCACACCTCGGCGCCATGAAGTGTCTCATGGCAACCAAGCATCTTTTGGTAGACAATACATCTACAAATGCCCAGTTGTTTGGTGGGCTTGATGGTTCCATGCTGCAAATTAAGCATCTTAAAAAATGAAGCTGAAAATAGTGGACAAAACTCCAAAACATGCAGCAATACAATTAATTTGGCTTTAATACTGTGGCCTATCAATTGGTGGAAAAGCAATAAAAGATGGACAATAAAATGGACAGCCTCACCAATGCACTTGAGACATTATGTCTACAACTGGTATAGAATAATGCCAATCAAAGGTGTAGAGAGGTCAGCATTGCAAGACAGGTGGATGTGTTAACCCATTCCATTGGCATGCTGGCACATGCCACTTCAACCTTATCTGGGGGATAGTCAATCTCCATGTGGAAATGGGCTATTTTAGTGGAGATGTCTCAAAGGGATAAGGGTAGATCACATCTGCAATCGAGGAACTACAAACTGCCCAAACAGCTAGTGGAGTAGCTGCTGAACATCAGGATAGTGAAGAAATCTCCAGTGTCAGCAACATTTCTGCTACAGATGCACCCTCTCTACGAGGCAGCAGCAGCCGTACTCTTGCTGCACAACATGTGACCACAACCCATTCGGGACGCAACAGCAAAAAGCTGTAAATGTCACAGTATGGAAAGTACCAATAGTACTTTATATTTATGTTTTTGGTGATTTACCCAACATTGGATGTGGTTATTACTTTCCATTTATATGCTAAAATTAACAATTTGATAAAAATAATTTATTAAACATTCCAGTATTTGCTTTACTTTGAAGCATCAATCAAGCATTGTAAATGTTATTTTATTTGTACTTTCACATATGGCTTATCCTAAATTTTTTGTCTACGTGGCCCCGTCACCATCTCCCCTCCACTGCTCTAGTCTTCTCTGTTGGCTTCTGTACAGGCATCTCATGATCTTCATCCTCCAGATCCGAGTCTGACACAGTGACATGTAGGCCTCTCCTGGTTGCAATGTTTTGTACAATGGCACACGTTGCCGCTATTTTGCATGCATTTTCTGGAGCATATTGTAAGGCACCACCACTTTTATGTAGGCACCAGAAACAAGGTTTCAGCAAGGCACATGTTCTGTCAATCACACCCCTGCTGCTATGATGTGCTGTGTGTTCTTGCCGTTCATTTTGGGTTGTGGGGGATGGGTGTAGGTATGGTGTCAAAATCCATGGACGAAGGGTATACACACCTTCACCTAGAACAAAAAAAGAATTGTGAGCTTTCTTTCATTTAGCATTGACATGCACAAACATATGTGTCATTATATTTAATACCATTACCTAACAAATACACATCATGAACCCTCCCCCTTTCTAGCCATCTATCCTTTCCACTGTGCCTAAACATGAAGGAGTCAAATTGTTTGCGTCACACACCACCTGAATGTTGAGCGACTGTGGTTTTTTGTTCCTGGTGCTAATCAAATATTCTAGATTAAATGGAGGACAAGTAGGAGCAAGTGTCCCATCTATACACCCTATGATATGGGGACATTTAGGAAGCTTATAAAATTCTTATTTAGTGAACTGAATTTCCTGTGCATTTCTGGGTAAGTATATATAGCAGTTGATATAGAGCAGCTTGACATCTAGATATCTGTGGAAAAAAATGCAAAAGGGCATTTTGAGAAACCCCACCAGCAACAATAATCACACCCTGGTAACTGCCAGAGGCCAAATGGTGTAATGAACACAACACCTGAACATGTGTGGGATTAGAATTGCGGCGCAGGGTATTACTTCCTAGATCTGGCATCAAAAGTGTAATAATCTCTAATATTACAGTGCTACTTAGCCTTTATGTGTTACAAATCTCAGCCTCAGCATGTTGGAAAATGGTCAGCTGGACTCTGAAAATCCTCTCCTGTCTCCGCCTCCTCTTCCTCCTCTGAAAAGCAGCCAGTATTTGAATCCTTTTCAGAATCACATACAATGCAACCACTGTGGAAACCACTGACGACATGATCAAAACAATATCAGATGATCAATCCTCTCTCTAATCATCATGCACAACTCCAAATCTCATCCTGCTCAGGCCATATTTATAACTGAAACCCTCCGACCAGACATAATTATTAAATGATATGAAGCTCAAGGGTTCTAGCCCTCACTCTTTTTTGCTCCATCACACATATAAATAGAGAGGCCCATGTGAGGATAGGACACCACTTTGGCCATTATGCACAACACTAAAACACTACCCACAAAGACCATAGTACAAGTCAACACTTTACCAGCCAAACACCCTCTTTGGTGTAACGCACTGCACATCTGTCAGTATGCTTCAGTGGCTACTCAGAGATATGAAGTGCATATGAACGCAACCACGGTACCATACAATGAAACAATCGGAATGTCCTGGTACCTTCAGGGCATAGATATGGCGCTAAATACTAACATACATTCATGCGCTAACTTGCTGTAGTACAAATAATATGAGGCCGTATGGTTTATGTTGTCTTTCAGTGAAGGTTCGGATGTCCTCTACAAACTTTAGGAACTCTTGGTTCTAAGGTATTTTGCTATGGGTTATGTTTACAAATTACAGTTAATGGGGCTAAAGTGCCACACAGAATGCTATAATGTATCTCGCTTGCCATAGAATGTATGCTTTTTGCCCTATTTTTTATATTGGGCCTGGTTCAAAGGAAAGACATATCAAGGGTTTAAGCCTAAGTAGCTTTTCAGTTGCAATAATGAAGCCACTCAAAATCCCACCACCCACAATGAACAGCAAATCCCATCCAAAATAAGGATAATGTGTCAAGGGTTACAGATGGCCAGTTGTCAAAGTCAAGAGTCATGGGCCCAGATTCTCAAGGGTTTAGAGTCGGTTTAGCTTTGCTTTTTTAACACTTAACCTATGCTAAACCTTTTTTGGCATTCACAAACCAACACAAATATGTATTTGCGTTGGTTTGTGTGGCAAAGTAACTCAGTACTTTGCATCAAGGAGGCATTAAATTGGTGGTACATGGACGCACCCGTGCTGCCACCCATGCTTGTTGACACTAAACCCTATTCTGAAAGATCAGAAGAAAGGGTTTAACACCAAAAACTTTTAAAAGCAGGAGCAAAACAGAAAAATGTTTTACTTTCTCCCTGGTTTTCCGACTTTGCAATGTGTGCTGCACTGTACAGCACATATATAAAGTGGGAAAAGTAGTTGCACTTGTCTAGGCACACTATTATGTACAAGAAGGGGGTCCTTCCTGTACAAAACCTATGCTAGATTCACACACACACCCTAGCACTATAGTGCTTAAATCAGCACCGGCACCAGGGAGAGGGGAGGAGAGTGTCATTTCTATATCAATATGGTACTTTCCTGCTCTCTCCTTGTCACAGTGCAGCTTTTTGGAAGCTGCACTGCGCTGCGTCCAGAATCTGGGCCTTTGTATCTAAGTAATGGGCTACCTTGGATCCAGAAGTCCATGGAGCTAGTCACAGTTCATAGAGGACAAGCTCAACTGGGCACAAAGTCAGTGTTAATTCAAAGTGGCAACAGATAATGAAGTTGGACCTGCACCATGGAATATCAAATATCACCGGTTCATGCTTCAAAACTGTTGGGTTATCATTAAGACTTGCAGTTGGAGCGGCCACCCTTGCGGACTGATGGAATATTTTTGGTGCCCAGATATTCTTAGACCAGGTCAGACCAGATGATCAGCACTGTCGTTGAGATTCTTGGTCTGCTTACTTTGCTAAGAAAGCCTTGCTTGTTTTAGTTCTCTCTCTTGTTCTTGCTTCTAGTCTTTCCTTTTCAGGACTCTTTTCTTCCCCTTAGCTTGTTCTTTCTAATGGTCACAAGAGCAGGGCTTCCATCCAGATCTAGTTGGGCCGGAGTGGTGATCATAAACATGCTGAATCCAGCTCTGCTCCCTTCCTCCCATCTCTCTTTCTCTCTCTCTCTCTCTCTCTCTCTCTCTCTCTCCATTTTTCTGTTCATCCATTCTCTGTCTCTCTTCTCTCCTGCCCTTCTCATGTCTCTTACTTTCACCTCCTTGTCCCTCTTTCTTTAGATTAACATCTGAGAGCTGTAAAAAGTAGCAGGGGTGTCAGCAGCGCCCTGTGACTTAAAAGATACAGCTTTCTATGGCTCAAGCCCATGTGGACATTCCTGATGGCATAAATGGTCAGGGCAGCCCTGAAAGCTCAGCCTGGACTCCATTAGTTAAAGTAAGATGCATAGGCATACCCCTGAAATGTCTCCCTGGGTTTGGGCCACTGAGCTCATCCCTTAAGGCCAATTAAGTACAAAGGACTAGGTCAATTTGAGAGTGTCTCTCGTCCATTTGGTGAACTGGTGGAAAACAAAGGAAAATCAAAAGGCAGATTTAGTTTTAATTTCAAATTGTCATCAGTGCAGGACAGAGTTCAACTCCCTGTCTTTTTGTGGTCTTCTTAGGTTTCCCCCCTCTCCCTGAGCATTTGAAGGGCAAGAAGAAGAGCCATGGGTGTAGCTATAGTTAGTGCAGCAAGTACAGTGTCACCAAGGCTGAGGAAAGCAAGAGGCCCACTGCGCTCAAACTACTAAACTTGGATGCAGTTGTGGCTATGTATAGATTGAGCATAGCAGCACACAAGCGCTGCTCTTCTCGGCATGTTGTAATCTATTCTGTGGGCTTTAACCACACCCATCTCACGCCCATCACTTTGATTAGTTTCTGGGCTTGCCCTTCAAAAATCCCTTGATGCCATTGATAAATGCTTGACGTTTGTCACGCCTTAAGACTGTTTTGTTACACCATGCAGACTGACTCTGTTACATGGATTCTTACACGATTGCCAATATACTTTGGTGTGAGCGAACTACTTTTTCCTTTTGTCTCACCGCTTCGTTCTGCGTGGCGGCCATGGCACTTTGAAGTTTCAGACTACGCAAACTCAATCAGCTGTATTGGAGCACTTTTGCATGACTACCAGCGATGTCACATTGTTTCTTTTGTCTTTTCCTTTCATGCCATGGCCAAAGGACTGCAATGGCTTCTTTCACCGCACTCTCTTGCTCTCCCTTCCCTCTTTCTATCCATGCTCCACATTTTGAGCACATTCTTCCGCTCACTCACTCATTTCATTTGTTATTTCTCCCTTCCATGTTACGCTGATTCTTCCACCATTTTGCTTTTATTTCACTCTGGTAGTTTTTTTTTCTTTTGTTTGCCTCTCATCTTCTCTGTTTATCATCTTATTCCGCTCCTAACCTCCCAAATACTCTACAACCTTTTTCTTCTCTGTGCCTCCTTTTCTTTCTTCCCCTTGTTACGTAGCATTTCTTTTTCTTCTTTTTTCTTAGATGTTATTGAGTTACTGGCTGTCGTTTGTTTTCTTCTTGTCAGTCTTTGGATTTTTTTTTTGCTTGCACCCCTTACTAACGCTATAGTCCTACCCTAAGTCTTTTTTATTTTTACAACCTCTGCACCCAGATTGTTCTTAACCCTTATTCACTCATCGTACCCCCGAAGTGCTTAATTTGAAAATAAAAAGGTGCCGGTGCCCAAAGCCCTCCTTTTAAACACACGGCTGCTGCAATTAATTGTGTGAACACAGAATACTGAGGCTGCATATTTCTGAAGCCAACTCGGGCCTCTTCAATCCATACAAAGCCACTCCCTGTCCCTTCAGCTCACTCCTGCAGCTTTCTGCTTTCTCCCTTTCTGACACTTTTTCGTTTTTCTCTCCCTCCGTCTTTCCCATATGTGTCTTTTGCTTGTAGCAAATGCTTGAGGCGGAAGAATAAGCGCCGGCACTCAAAAATAAGTGCCGGTGCTCAGCACCAGAAACAACAAGCACAAATTAATCACTGTACCCCCTCTTCTTCGCATTCTGTTTCTTATCACTTGCAGACTTACTCGTCCATTCTCACATTATCTTCTTTTTTGTATCCCGGTTTACTCTTCTTCCTAATCTCCCTCATTGCCTCTTAGTCTGGTTTATCTTCTTCCATTCCAAGTACTTTCTCTTTTCATTCCTCCCAGCTATGTACATCTGCCCCCTGGCTGTACGTGTCTCAGTCTTTCTCTCCTGCCACTTGCATTTCCTTTTAATCGTTTTTACTGCTACCACTTAACTTTAAGCCTGTCTCTAAACTTCAACCCACTCTGTTCCCTCGTGTTTCCTTTCTTCCTTTCTTCCGACTTTGTGCACTTTAACTGTCTTTCTAACCTGTCCCGGTTGGTATCTCACCCTTCCCTACCCCCACTGCCTTTCTTGAATAGCTTTCATTTGTTCTCCCCTGCCCCTTTTCTCCTTCTCTCAACATTATTCCTCATTGTTCCTTTCTTCTCCCTGCCTCTTTTTCTTTCATGTTCCAACTATGGCCCTATTTCCTTCGCTTTCATGGCTTCCCTTTCAGTTCTTCCCATTTTATTTTTCTCAGTGCTCTATTCTTTCTTACAGCTTCCGTTTTCTTGCTGCTTCCTGCTTTCTCCTTTCGCGATAGAAAAGCTCGTGGGACTGTGGATAAGTGGGCAGTTGAGAATGCTCCCAAAGAAATTATTGGGCCAAAAATAAATTCTGTGAATTCACTTTATATATCTTTTGGTTTGATTTGGAGTTGAAGTTTCCATGTGTCCTTTTTAGGTCGACCATAGCAGCGTGCAAGCGCTGCTTTTCTGACCTGTTTGTATGTATCTGGGCTTTTAATCATGCCCCCCGCACGCCCATCACTGTCACTCGTTTGTGGGCTTGCCTTTCAAAAATCCTTTGTTTTTGTTGGTAAATACTTTACGTTTGTCCCACCATGGGACAGTTTTGTAACACCTTAGCTATCGATCCTGTTACTTGGATAATTGCACTTTTGCCGATAACTTTGACTGCGACCAAACTTCTCTTTCCTTTTGTGTTTCTTCTTCGTGCTAAGCGGCACTTTAAATCGGCTTACTTGTATCAACTGTTTTTTTTTTTTTTTCAGTTTGTGTGGCAAGAAAAGTCCAGTTAGGAATTTACAACGGTAATAGCTCTAACTCGAGCAAACATGAGACCCATTGCATTGCAAATGCTTGTTTGCTTAGCTCATGGCAGTGTCGGCAGTTAGTGTGCATTATTATTACTTTCCGAATTAGCACTCGATGATTTCTTAGTTGGCAATAGGCCTTCCTCTCCTGGATGGAAGTATGTAACAACGCTGTGCTCTTACGGCCTGCCTGCTCAAGTATTCATAGTAAGGGGTGCACTTTTCTAAAGCTGGTAGTGATACCATTCTTTATACTGTTCATGGTTATCGGTGTCAATCGTGAGAGTCTCATTGATTGCAATATAAACAGATGTTATTTAGATTAAGCGCTGCCCTTGCATAGGAGTGGACATGCCAAGCAGGGATGTTGTGTATCTGATGTTATGTTTTCTATTAGTCGGTTACTTTGACAGGCTGACAAAGATAGCATCCGATGCTTTTTAGTCATGGCAGTGTACACTAGCAGTATGTGTACCCTCAAGATGGTCAATGTTAGTGGTGCTTTTAATTGATGCAATGCTAATGTTAGGTGTCAGTTTAGGTTTGCAGGTTAGGGGAAAGCTATATTGTTCACGGTATTTGCTGCCAGAATACGGCTAAAATCTGGCAGTGTTTTCAGCAAGTTATTGCTCATTATTCCCAGTAGGTGTTTTCTTTCGGGTTAGTTGGTTCTTCGGTGGGGAATGGGATACTCTTATGGGGTAGCAGGTGAGTTTCAAGTTTAGTGTGTTACAATGTTCTTGCTTGTTTTTCTTCACTAGGACACTACTGTGGTATTTCTCGCCAAATTATCCCATACATTTTATTGCATGTGATTACAAAATATGTCCTGTTTGCCTCAAAAGCTAAACAAAAGTAAAAAACATTGTCATTTTCAACGCCAAGAGTTCTAACTTTCACAAATGCAAGACCTATTGCATCGCACATGCTTGTTCTTCCTTGTGTTAGGGCCAAAGGCACCAAATATACGCCACTGGAAGTAACTGACACAAAATGGTGGGTGGAATGTGGGATGGTGTGAGAAAAGCCAGGGCCTCTCACCAACTATCCCCTCATTGCTACACAAAGATCCGCTGTGTACTGGGTGGAGTAGGTGAAGGGAATGGAAAAGGAGGTCAGGTCCTGCTTCAGAATAGGTGTTGATTTAATAGGAAATGGATGTCCATTGCAATAGCTCACCCCGACATCTACAGTGACTCTTGAACGGATCCACTAGGACCACAGAAAGCAGAAAATCACTTCCCCAAGAACGGACAGAGAAACACCAAAAGAGGTAACATCATAAGAAGAGACATCATTTTGGACAACATTCATGCCCTCCTCCCAGGGTCACTACAGATGCAGCACATGGCCTACTGCTATTCACATAACATGTGTAACATACCTCACACAGATACCACATAAACACACACTAGAGGGTGGGAAAACCTTGGGATTCTAACTATGGTAATCTCTCTAGATTTTCCTATGGAGAGATGGTATTTTTCTGTTCTGCAGGGGAACTCTTTAAATAGCCCATGCCCCTCATCTAGGATCTACTGCCACTCTCCGTCCAATAGCGCCAAACACTGGTCTGAGTGGCAATAAACACCCTCTGCTATATATGGGGGCTATGGCGTCAATTCACCAAAGTGACTCAGGTAGCAGAAGTGACATCATGCAACATTGACCTCTGGTGACATCACAAGGCTGACAGCTTTGTGTTTCTTTTAGTGATGAAGTGGCTTTGGTATTCCTTCCAGGAGTTTTGTGTTGCATATATGTGTATAGCTGTTTATGGAGAGCGTACCAAGTTCTTTAGCTTCTCTCTCTTTGCTGCGCAAACTACCGATGTTGTACGTGCATTGTATGTGTGATAAAACTATGTGATGTTCCTTTTGCTTCTGCCACCTGTCCTTTACCTATGCTTTATATTAAGGGATGCTGCGCTGCTGCTGTCCTTGCTGTACCTTTACAAAGCTTTTCACTACACGAAAGGCAAAACTAATTGCGTTGCCAATGCTTGTACTAATGCATGATGTGAAAGAAAGAGTTAATCCTCACAAAATATGTCAGCAGAGTCGACTTTTGGTTTTATGTGTGAAATAAACAGTTTTTAGAAAGGACTAGACTACTTTGCAAATCATAAAACTTAGCTAACAAGTAACTCCATGCCATATATAACACCTTCTGGCAATTCTGGCATTTTCATCCCCAGCACTTTGCCATAATGAAATGGTTAATAACCAAAACTACAAGGCCCAAAATGCAACATGCTATTGACTGAAAAGCCAGAAGTGGCTAATGGTATCATAATGCCAATTGGCAGGCTTCTGGAATCAAAATCAAACTTATTTCCTGACTTGCTGTCCGTTGTCCTGTAGGCAATCACGGGTTAATCAGCCCAGTGGGTGGGAGATAGATACATTCTTCCAAACGCAAAAGCCTGCATATCTCTGCTAAAGAGCCAACATTAATACTACTTGAAAACTAGCATGCCAAAGAAGAGTTTCGAGAAACATACAAGCAGCAGCAGCAGATAGATATATCTCAGGAGACATCACAATGTGCTAGCATCCCTCTTCCAGAGCCCTATTCCACCTAGAGGTTGTTGCGATTCAGGTGGCGTACTTAAAGCACCTCTGTGGTAAGGGGCGACCTGCGTTGAGCACGTGCTGTCCTGCAAGGGTCGCCAGTGTAGAGAGCAGTGTATATATATATATATATATATATATATATATATATATATATATTAACTTCCACAAACCTTTTTATTACTTTTGGACATTTTTAGCTTTGTAATTTGACTATTATGTTTTATTGTTACACTTTGTTTATTTTTGTCTTAATGTGGTCTTTTGTTAAGCACACACATATATCGCATTGGAAACCCTTTTGTAGCAAACTCCACCAAATACTAAACGACATTTTAAGAGTACAAGGGTATTTTGGTGTGATAGTTTCTCCAGCCCCCAGCGATTTACCTGTTTTCATGGGTTCAAATAACCAGCAGGTCTGAATGTGACATAACCTGTGGTATAAGGGCTTGGCATTAGAGTGTAATGCTCAAAAGGGTGAGGGTGAGGGTGAAAGGAAAGAGGGAGTTGGGAGTAAAATTGGAAAGGACAAGTAGCCTAGTGACTGTGCCATGGGCCAAAAGGAAGAAAGAGAAGGGTTCGCAATGAAATAAAGAAAGAAGGGAAAGAAAGAACGAGAAAATGAAAGCACAACTAAGAGAAGAAATGGAGCAAATGTGTGAGACAAAAGGAAAAAGGGAAGGAAGCTAGCCAGCAAAAGATAAAGAGGAAAAAAGAAAGAAAGAAGTGTGAAAAAAGAAAGAGAAAAATTAGGATTAGAGAAAAAAGAGAGCTGGTGAGAGAAATCAGCAGTAAAAGAACCAGGGCATGTATGTACTGACAGATTTCGCAGAGGCACGGGATGGGAAAACCACTTTGACACTTTGGGTCCCAACAAGTAACTTGTGGCTTTCACATACAGACTGGAAAAAAAGGTAAATCTAGTAAAAACGTGAAGTGACAGATAAAGATAAGAAAAACACCAGAGGAAGGAAGAAAGATCTAAAAAAAAAGTGAAAGGAGTCATACAGAGTCAAAGGAAAGATCAAATAAAAAAGACAAGGAAAGAATGAAGAGAAGAGAAATAAATAGTGAAAGAATGAACACCTGATAAAGAAAAAAGAGAGGAACAAAATAAGGACAGAAATAACCAAGCATTTGCAAGGTTGAAAGAGTAGGTTGCAAGTCTAAGAGGGAAAAAAAGGGAGAGGAGTAGAAATAAACGGTGGCAAGAAAGAGCAAAACTATTAACATGTGGATTTTAAGAGCTGGAAAGAGAAAAGTGCGGGAGAAATAAAACATTGAGAGTGAACAGAGTAAAGGAAAGAATGGAGTGAGATAGGTTAAACTGACCCTCCCAAATAAAGATAGCAGACATGAATAGATTTAATTGGCTCCCTTATGTCCTCAAACCAAAGGTAGAGTGTGGAACTGGAGGGGGCACTGCAGAACAGCAGGAGGTGCATTAGCAGAGTTGTATGTGAATCCCAATGCAGCAATATTGGGGGCGCTTCAGATTAGGATTGGGGGTATAGACAGAGCTGTGTCCCGGCCCAGTGCTGGAAAAACAGAAAGGCAGCGGGTGAGGAATGAGAAATGGAGCGCCGTGTAATTCCTGGTATTGGAATTATGGGGCGCTGAGGGTTAGGGTTGAGGTGCACTGGGAAGTGTTGTATTTGAACTGCAATACTGGAATAATACACAAGGTCAGAAGTGAGGTATGTTAATGGAGCTATGTGTGGAACCTAGTATTGACATGTCAGTGTTGCCCTGTGCTAGATTGGAGGTGCCCTGTGGAAGCTGCGAGTGGGGCCCAGCATGGGAATGGCATTGCCTCTGAACCACAGAAGTGAGGAGTCCTGAAGGGCATATGTGAGCCTTAGTACTAAGAAGAAATGTGCACTAAATGTTAGAATTGATGGATTCTGGCTGAGCTGTGGTGGTTCCTATCAACAGGGGCATTGGATGTTAGCCTTGAGGTGCCCTGGCTGAGCTGTATTTTGTTCTTTTGGGACCAGTATTAGTTTGGCAGTGGGACTGAATATATTACATTGAGCTGCTGTAATGGAACTGTATGTGTGCAGGATCCCAGTATAGGAAAGGAAGTGACCTCGCCGGGGTAGAACCGAGGTGCACTGATGGAGCTGCACCGGAGGTCCCGGTACTGGAACAGCAGAGTGTACTAACTGTAAGAACTGAGGTGCTCTGGCAGACAGCGTGTGTCAGGTTCTGGCACGGGCACGGCTGAAGGCTTGGAGTGTGTGAACTGAGGTGCACTGATGAAGCTTTGCCCGAGTACCCAGTACTGGAGCAACAAAGTGCACTGACTGGAAGAACTAAGGTGCCCTGGCAGACAGCGTGTGTGGGGTTTCTGGCACTGGCATGGCTGAGGGCTTGGAGTGTGTGAACTGTGGTGCACTGATGGAGCTGAGTCTGAGGTTCCAGTACTGGAACAGCAGAGTGTACTGATTGTAAGAACTTAGGTCCTCTGGTAGACAGCATGTGAGGGATTATGGTATGGTCACGACTGAGGGGCTTGGAGTGTGTGAACTGAGGTGCACTGATGGAGCTGCACCCGAGGTCCCAGTACTGGAACAGCATTGTGTACTCACTGTAAGAACTGAGGTGCTCTGGCAGACAGCGGGTGTGGGGTTCTGGCACAGCTGAGGGGCTTGGAGTGTGTGAACTGAGGTGCACTGATGGAGTTGCACCTGAGGTCCCAGTACTGGAGAAGCAAAGTGTACTGACTGGAAGAACTGGGGTGCTGTAGCAGACAGCATGTGTGGGGTACCTGCCACTGGCACAGCTGAGTTTGAAGTGTGTGAACTGAGGTGCACTGATGGAGGTGCTCCTGAGGTCCCAGTTCTGGATCAGCAGAGAGTACTGACTGCAAGGACTGAGGTGCTCTGGCAGACAGTGTGTGTGGGGTTCTTGGCACTGGCATGGCTGTAGGCTTGGAGTGTGTGAACTGAGGTGCACTGATGGAGGTGCTCCTGAGGTCCCAGTTCTGGATCATCAGAGAGTACTGACTGCAAGGACTGAGGTGCTCTGGCAGACAGTGTGTGTGGGGTTCCTGGCACTGGCATGGCTGTAGGCTTGGAGTGTGTGAACTGAGGTGCACTGATGGAGCTGCACCTGAGCTTCAGGTACTGGAGCAGCAGAGACTACTGCCTGGAAGAACTGAGGTGCTCTGGCAGACAGAGTGTGTGGTGTTCCTGGCACGGGCGCAGCTGAGAGCTTGGAGTGTGTGAACTGAGATGCACTGATGGAGCTGCACCCGAGGTCCCAGTACTAGAGCAGCAGAGAGTACTGACTGGAAGAACTGAGGTGCTCTGGCAGAACGCGTGTGTGGGGTTCCTGGCACTGGCACGTCTGAGGGCTTGGAGTGTGTGAACTGAGGTGCACTGATGGAGCTGCGAGTGGGATCCCAGTATGTAGCAGAAGTCAGGACTATCTCTAAGGATTACGGAGCTCTTGTAGAGTTGGTAAAGAAAATCCAAGCCAAAGAAGGGCAGGAGCCAGGCGACTGAAAGAGAGTGCAAAGAGCCCACAAAGACCAAATGTGGCCAAGATAACAGCCTGGTTTATTGCCTTATTTACAGCTAAGCTCAGAGCAAGAATGTTCTGCAAATGAAAACTGAAGCTTCCCTGGATAGGAGCAGGAAACAAAGTTAAAAAAAAGTCCCCTACAGACTAGATAAACAGGACAAAGCGTAATTAGACAGTAGTTGGTCCCTGCTCCCACACAGAAGACTGAGAGACAAAGAGGCATGACTAATCACTAGCAAGCAAGGATTTGATTTTTAAACGGCACTGAAGCTAACAAATGAAATAGCTGAATCCCACAGAAGAATAATACTCAAAAGTAAACAAGAGATCGTACGCTTACGCTCGACCTAAAAAGTGAACCAATTCATAAGAGATTGTCTAAATGTAGTCGACCTACCTGTAAAAAGAATACTGGTAATTGATGAATTGTTTATGTAAACATGATCTCGGAAGTACGCACAAATAGAATTCCATGTTGTAATGCTAATAATCATAAAAGTCTAGATGTGTGCAAAATGTCCATAATTTGCTTTCTCATTATTACTCAAAATTCAGGGGAAATTATGCAAAATTACACAAAAATATGCAAAATGTAAAAATTGTATTTCACGCTAAATGTTACCGTAAAATGCATTCTCATGTCCATTTTGAGTATTAGGGTACCGTTTGTGCTAAAAATAGTGCCAATATGAAAGTGCTGTGACAAAACGATCCTCACGGTCTAGTCATTTGCATCGCTACCGCACTCCTGCACTAGAATTGTACCACAAATGAAGCATAATTACATGATGTGGTGTAAAGGCTTAATTTGAGTAATTTCGTTTAATATGAATTTCCAGAAATTACACACACTATGCACATGTAATTGAAATTTCACTCATTAAAAAAATCTACTCAATCTGAACGATGCAAAGATGGTAATAATTGAATCTGCAACACCCTAGAAATGAAGCTAACTTTAGTTAAGTACGTGGACCCGCATTCAAAATCAAAAGAACCCCTAAAATTATTTCTTATTTTACATTGCTGGGGGTCAGTGAAGTGTTTTTAATGACACCACTACGCTGCCGCTGCTTTACCTGTTCAGTCCATTTCCGAACACAGTAAGGTACCGCTGACAGCTTGCCTCCAGTGGGATATGAGTAGCGTACTCTAGTAACCAAATTATGGTAATGAAAAAATGCCTGAGATGAGACTGCAAATATGTTTATGTTTTTGCACTGAAATCTGGTGTTGATTAGGATGCAGCATAGATGGTTCCTAGGTCGACCAGTAGGAAGGATATTCACAGGTTGGTTGCTTTATCATGATGCTTGCTCTTGTCCGGGAGGTTTTGAAGGCAACTTTGCAACTAATGTCTCAGGTGATGATTATAGTGATTGCACTGGCTGATACGGCAAGAGGTAAAATTGTTGGTTTATCTAGGCTTGAGGTCTAAAATGGATAAAGATATTATGTTGATGACGTCTTTCCCTGACTGGCCAGAGCTCAGTGTGTCATTTTTGTGTGCTCCTGTTGACCATGCTGGTTGGTGAGTTGGTAAATATGTAATAGTTTATTCCTCTTGTCCAGTAGCGAGCCATAGATGAGAGTATGTTGCTGGAGCTTGGAGGTGAAAGATTTAGGGCCAGATGTAGCAAGGTCAAAATTTGCGAGTCGGTGCGACTCTCAATTTCAGAATCGTAAATCCTGATGCAGAACGGTGTCTCAGACACCGTCTGTGACTTGCTATGGGGGTCGCAAAGACCCACCTCATAAATATTAATGAGGTGGGTCGCACCTCCATGTCTGTGACTGCTTTTTCAATAAAGCAGTTTTTTTCTTTTATTTTGCAGCCCGTTTTCCTTAAAGGAAAACGAGTTGCAAAATAAAAAAAATAATGAAAACATTTGGTTTCATTTTTTCAGAGTACGCAGTGGTCCATTGGACCACTGCCTGCTCTGAAAAAACCTTTTGGGCAACATTCACAAACAATCCATTTTGCGAATGAGTTACCATCAGTGTGACACTGGTGGTAACTGCGAATTGCTTTGCGACCGTATTCGCGGTCACAAAGCAATTCTGCATTGCGATGCGTGTCGCAAATAGGAAGGGAACACCCCTTCCTATTTGAGAGTCGCATTCACAATTTGCGAGTAGGTACCGACTCGCAAATTGTGAATGTGCATCGCAGAAGGCTGCATGGCGCAAACTGCGATTTTTGCAGTTTGCACCATGCAACCGGCTTACTACATCTGGCCCTTAGTGCCTTAGTTTACAAGGGATTACCTGGCCTCGCTAGTGGTTGCTCTGTTGATTTTTCTGATTGGTGTGTTAGTTACAGTGGTCCTAATTACTCTTAGTTTGGGAGAAGGTGTCAAGAGTCAGAGGATGATTGCTGTTGCATCAAGACAGCAATGTTGATGGTGATGATTTTTTCTTGCTGGTGAGGCTGCATAGGATAGGAGGTTGCATTCTCCTCTCAATTACTTGTCTACTCTCCGGTTGATCACTCTGGTGACTGATCCAGAGGTTGCCTGTGGGACGTTTTTGTGCTTGTGGGAGGTGTGGCAGTAGAAGTGAGGGCAAGGAGTGGTGTTAGGTTTGTCAGGGTGCTCAAGGGGGATGAGGACTGATTTCATTAGATTATAGTAGATAGGAGGGAGAAAATGTCAATTGTGGTAAGTAGTTTTAGAGTATGCAGAAGTTATACTGGGTCTAGGGCCAGATGTAGCAACCCGTTTGCGAGTCGCAAACGGCGAAATTCGCCGTTTGCGAGTCGCAAACGTGGGTTTGGCATGCAGAAATGCATATTGCGAGTCGTTACCGACTCGCAATATGCATTTGCGACTCGCAAATAGGAAGGGGTGTTCCCTTCCTATTTGCGAGTCACTGTGGGATGCAATACCATTTGCGACCGCGTACGCGTTCGCAAATGGCATCGAAGTTACCATCCACTTCAAGTGGATGGTAACCCACTCGCAAATTGGAAGGGGTCCCCATGGGACCCCTTCCAGTTTGTGACTGGACCACAAAAGGTTTCGGTTTTTTTGCAGTGCAGCTCGTTTTCCTGTCAGGAAAACGGGCTACACTTCAAAAAAAAAAAACTGCTTTATTTAAAAGCAGGTCGCGAACATGGAGGTCTGCTGACGTCAGCAGGCCTCCATGTTAGCGAGTGCCTATACTCGCAATGGGGCCGCAATTTGCAACCCACCTCATGAATATTCATGAGGTGGGTCATTGCGACCCCATTGCGAGTCGCAGTCGGTGTCTGAGACACCGTACTGCATAGCAAATTGCGACTTGCAATTTGCGAGTCGGATGGACTCGTAAATTGCAAGTCGCAATTTTGCTTTTTGCTACATCTGGCCCCTAGTGCTTTAGGGGCTAGAATTAAGCTTTAGAAGGAGAGGGAAAACGTGGAAGGGCAAATGAGGTGACAGGTGAGAACAAGATCAGGTGCTGGACAGAATATTAGGTGGGGTACAGGAAGGCAGGGGCCGGTGGGAAAAGCTTGACAATTAGGGAGAAATTGAGTTTTATTATTATTTTTTTATCCGATAAACGTTGATATAGATGCCTACATACCATGAGGCGGAAATGCAGGACTTTGAGACTGTTGAGTGTTGTTTTAGTAGTAGTGTAGATATTATGCCAATTATTTCAACTGAGAAATTACGCGAGGCAGGCAGTTCCTCGTCCCCGGGGCCATAGTCATATCGGAGCAGAACTCCAGCTTTCCAAGATGGTTGTCCTTGGCGTTCTGTAAAAGCCTACAGAGGTATCAAAAAATAAAGAGTCCCTGGGTTTATGTTGGTCTGAAAGCAATGATTTGGGGCGGAGTTGCCCTTCAAACCAAGGTGGACTTCAAACTTCGCCCCGCTTGGTTGTTGGCTGTTCAGTCTCAGTGTGATCGTCTGAGCTCGTTTTCGATTGCAGACGCTCCCAACACACTGTGTTTAGAAGACAGCGGATCCCTATGGAATTTTCTTGGTAGTGCTTTGCACTATACGTCACATTGGTCAGCTGTTATGACTTTTCCTCACAGTGTGTCTATTATGCAAAATCCCTCTTTGCTGTTCTTATCTCAAACGGGGGAGTCCGCTCTTTAGTCTGCGTAGCTCACTTCCTTGTTTCCCACCCACTGTTGGGACCAGGCCCTGCTTCTGAAGGCCAAAACACTGCTAGTTTGTACCGATGGACCCTGGAATTTGGCTTCCATTTCCACACCGCGGCCTCGAACCTCAGGTCGGGACAGCCAGTGCAGCTTCATTTAAGTCAGCACCACAGCAGTCCCAGCGGGTTCGTCGCTGCTAATTACTCAATTTGGACCACAAACGGTTATTGGAGAAGTGCATTTGAATACATTAGAGATATGTGCGTGGCTAATCCCCGGCGTGCGTAAAGACTGTTTACTCACTGAAATGGGGGATTAGGCTCTGTTGAGCTGAGGAGGCAGAAGCCGAGGAGCGAATGGAAGCAGAGAAGTGTGTGGGGTCATTCTGCTGCCTTCTCACACTGGCAGGGTTGAAGCTGCGAGCTGAGCCAGCAGGGCAGGGCGATGGCAGCCCATCTCCGAGCTGTCTTTCGCTATTGATTTCTGCTTTGCAATTTGCTGAAGGCAGACCTTCACCGGACACTCGCCGCTCCCTGCTCGCTTTCTTGAACTCTCTCCCTGCTGAAGAGGGCATCTGCAAGCTAATTATGACGCCTCTCTGAATTACCTAATCAGACCAACAAAATTGTGCATCAGTAACCAGAGATACAAATCTTTGAATATAGGTTCTGCCCCACTCTCTATTTTTGAAAGTCAGCCACTCACGAATGTCCCACTCCGCCAAGCCCCCAAGTAGTTCTGAGGTCCATCAGTGCTGCTGAGAAGCTAGGAAACATGCCCACGATTGACACCAGAAACCTGGTCCAAGAATAGCGCTCTACCTCTCTACATCACGAAAAAAGTCTTTTTAGAAGCAGAATTCATATTACTCTTTCCCTTGCTGATAAATCATGTGAGAGCAGGGTCTACATGGTCACATAGTGCATATGAGACATTCACTTCAGACGCTGCTAGACCATCAACCAGGATCCAGGGGTGGATTTCTCAATAGACGGTTATTAGCACATGCCTATGGTCAAGGCATCAATGTCTGCACGCCCGATTTCTAAATGTCACATTGATACCCCTGCTTATTGTGAGGTAGCTGCGTAACCCTCACCTCTCTTGTTTGTTGGATGCCAAATAAATTGTACCCACTGGGCATTTCCTGCACTGCCTCAAATATCAGCATATGTGAAGTACCTCTGGGAGCCCCAAACAGCCAGGTAGCTCAGCTAGAATGAACTGCACGAATTAAGCCCCATAACTCTTGTATAACATTCAAAACAGACATCTTGGGAAGATGTAACTCTTGTATATCACTCCACTCCACTCAACGCCAGGCCAGTTCAATCTATTCTAAGCCACTCTACTCTACTCTATGCCATCTCTGTGCCACTCCACTCCACTATACGCCACTTTATGCCACTTTATGCCACTCCTCTTTACATCACGCCATGCTATGTCACTCCACTCTATGACAGTTTACTCCACTATGCGGTATGCCACTCCATACTACTACACTCTGGGCACTTCACTCTGTGGCACTTCACTCTCCGACACAACTCCACTATGCAACACTTTAATCCATTTTGTGCTATGCCGCTCGATACCCCTCCTCTCTACTTCACTTGACGCCATGACACTCTACTCCACCCTATGTCACTGTACTCCAGTCTATGTCACTCTCTGCCATTTCACTTCACTCTACGACACTTTACTCCACAACACTCCACTCTACTCTACTGCACTCCACTCTATGCCACAACACTCTGTGCCCCTTCTCTCGATGACACTCTACTCTGTTCTAAAGCACTCTGTGACACTCTGTGTCACTCTATATCACTCTACTTCACAACACTCCACTCTACAACACTCTACTCCACTCCACTCCACAACACAGTACGACCCTCCACTCTATGAGCCTCCAATCCATGACATTCTATCACACTGTACTCTACGACACACCACTCTGCGCCACTCTATGATTCTCTGCACACTGCACTCCCCTCTATGCTAGTCCAATCTATGCGCGTCCACTCTACGACACTCTGTGCCACTCCACTCTATGCCACTCCACTCTATGATGCTTTACTCCACTCTTTGCCATGACACTCTATGCCCCCTACTCCACTCTACTCCACTCCACTCTACTCCACTCTGTGCCCCTCCAGTCTACGCCCCTCCACTTTACACCCCTCCACTCTGTGTCACTCTATATCACTCCACTCTACTCTAATCCATGACTCTACTCTACACCACTCCACAACACTCTACTACTCTCTATGACACTCTATGTCACTCTATGACGCTCCACTCTACCACACTCTTTGCCACTCTGTGACACTCCACACCACTCTCCTACATGCCGCAAACTATTAGCCATGTTGAACAGCAGCCAAGCTGGTGTACAACATGGCTAAAATACATTGGCAAAGCCAATAGCTCTTGAATAGGCGAGGCCTATTAGCTTTGCCAATGATTGCTTTTATTAACACTTTAGCCATCAATACAAGTGGCCACTCTATTCCTATACGGCAGGTAAAAAGCGAGATCCACAGCAAATATTGTAGATCTACTTACTTTCACTCAGCAGACGGCATCCCCAGGAGAAATGCTGTGACAAAATGAATTGGGTGGGGGGAGGGGAGAGTGAGTCAGGCCTGTGATTCCAAATTTCCCATGTTATTCCTCAGCTCTTACTTCACCCTCAAGTTCCAATTCATAATGGCTGGCTTTTTCTTAGCCCGGAAATTACTGGTACCGATGTTGTCAGAACAGCAATGGTGGAGAAATAATGGGCCATTTCTCAGGTTGGTCATAATGAGGGCATTTTTGTGGGAGACTGATGCAAATTCAAGGTTTTAGGGCATGGAGTAAGGCTTATTCCTAGACATACATTATTCAGACATCTGGCTTACTTTATTAAAATAAGGTTTGTGCTCCAAATATGGCCACTGCTAGGACTGTCATTTTCTTTGCCACTTCGTTTCGTCCAATGTCCCTCCTTCTAAGTGCATGACTGTAAATATGTTAAATTCTTGCTCTGGTGTTGTGTGCTTAGAGCCCCTGGTAAATAATGCAATATTCTTTTGAGTCTCACCAAAGGTAATGTGTTTTGGCCTTGGTTAAAGTGTAAACCGTAACAATTCTTCTGCGGCATTCTGAGCAGGCTGCCCACATTCACCAGGTCATTGTTTTATTATTTAGAGGTGCTGGATTTCATTCGATGGTTAGTAAGACTCTCAAGTGATGGTGCTTGATCTAACATAGGTGGTAGGAGGATATCAGGATTCTATGAAGTGGCATCCTCCAGGGCACAGGAAATGACACCTGTTGACTGTTTTCTTTTCCTCAGTGTGACGCCCTTAGTGAAATGGGCATGCCAGAATGAGGACCTCGTGCTCACTGTGCCACAGGACTCAAGCTGTACCTCGTTGAAGAGGTCTAACTACACTGTAACCTGTCTAATGTTTCTTATGTTGCTGTTTAGTGGGGAAGTGGCCTGGAATTAGGGCTGCACTGTTTCTAATTTCGCAGGCCCAAGGATGATTTACATATGGCTAGCATCTTTCTGAAGAGACAAGGTGGGCAATGTAATGATGGACCTGGGTCCATGCATAATTATGCACCAATGACTTTGCACCAATTACTTTTTTGTTTTTATCAGTAAGTGTGATGAGTATGCCCAGGTCCGGCTCTCACTGTACTACAGGCACCAAGTCACACCTCATTGATGAGACCTCACTAGGTTTAAACTGGTCTGGGGTTGTTTGTATTCACGTTCAGAGGAGACCTTGCTTGGCGGGTTGGGCTGGGTGCGTCCTACTGGAGCAGAGTCAACGCTGGTTTACATATAGCTGTTCCATGTCTGAGGTGGCATGGTGGGTAACACCAAAGTAACTACCAATCACTGAGATTTTTCAAGCATTTCACCCATCACTTTTTTTTGTTCTTCTCGACATGTCCTATTAAAGAACTGAGAAAACTGCAGCTTTGATGTGCTCCTGGGTGTACATAAGTATGATGATGAATACACAGCTGGAAACCTTTTTGTTCTCAAAGCTGGACTTTACTATTGAACTCAGAATCGGTGTTTTGCTTGGTCAAAAACCTTTCCTTAAAGCACCTCCATGAGTGAAATCTGTGGAAGAAACCATTCCTGCGCCAGAAGTACTCCAGAGTAAAGCACAGCATATGTGTGGAATAATCCAACACAGGTGGTTAGAGTGCGGGAAAAAGGCGCTTGGATAATTTATTATGAATGCTAAGAGCAATAAATCAAAAATAGAAATGGAAACAATATGGGTTGGCTTTGCTTTCTCCTTTCCCTATTTCTCGTTTGTGTTTTGTATTCATGTGTGTATTTGATTTAGAGCAGTAACCAGGCTAAAAAGCACCGGAACATTGTGCAGACGACGGTTCTTAGGTTGCACACGAGGCAGGGGAGTGTTTTACTGGTCTTCTTCTTTTTTAACAGTACATGTTACTCTGTAGACCCTGAGCCTTTTTAGACCTTGTGAAGTGGTAGAGAGACATTAAGGATTCATGGAGGTGGGGCAGATGAACGATTCTGCAGGGACCAACCTGTAGTAACCACGCTCGAAAGTGGAAACTACCCTCCACAGTGAGAGCAGATCCAAACACAAAACTTTTCAGCAAGTGGGGGCTATCGGGCCTGCCTTCCATCTACTCATTATTGACAGATTTAACAGGGTTTTCACCTTTAAAAAACACGTGGCCACGTGCAGTGCTGTATAAATTATTCAAAACGAGACAATGTAAGGGTAGTTCTAATTTTACACAGAGAGTGTTCCAAGTGAAACACATAAATTCTCTTTTTGCTCAACAATAATAACAATAGCTTTATTCGGTCTTTAAGGCCATCAAAGCGTAAAAAATACACACATAGCAGGATTTAAAAACATAAAATAGAAAGATACATGCTGGCTTAATAACTTGTTATATATATATACAGTAATTTAAACATGACAAGATAAAAATACATCCCTTTGCTTCATACCTTCTAATTTCTACATCCAAAAATAGTTGATAATAAAGAGAGGAAAGATTTATTTCAGTGAGCGATGTCGTATACTCCAAGCGGTTACAAGTAACCTGCTAACCGCTAGGGTTACAGATTTGGAGGTATCTCTCTTTAGAATCCTAATAGCTGAAGAGCACTGACTCAAGCCCAAATCTCGACAGGTTGCACAAATCCATTTTGACCTTGGGGTAGTATAGGCAGGGCAAAAAAACATAAAATGTTCAACGGTTTCAGGGCAACCAGAAAAAGCTGGGCAGAGATCAGTAGATACGGTGGTTCCTCAGCTTTCGGTCAAAGATAACAACGGGAGGCTTCCAAAGCGGAAACGTGCATAGAGGCCCTTCCCCAGTAAATCAGGAATCAAATTGAGATATTGTTCATACTGGGGATACCACTTGAAATCAGTGAATGAATTGGTCAGCCGACTATAAGATATACAACGGACGAGGTTACTTTTTACATGGGACCAGTATTCTGTCTTCAAGAGGATCTTGTCAGATCTCTCCAGATTTCGTGGCTCCTCCCAAAACCTTTGTAGTCCCAGGGTGCGGAACCAATTTAATACATGCTTAACCCATAATATGGTGGCCGCTTCCGGCCTCCTTAGTATACTGAGTACTGAATCTCTATATACAATAAGTTCCGGGACAATCCAAATCCTTACCCAGTATGGCAAAGGCCTTAAAGCTATCAAATCGGCTATACGGTTGAAACCTAGGACCAGAAACATAGGAATCAAAGGAGTATTACGTGGGCACGCAAGTAGAGCCCTGGCAAGGCAAAGTTGTTTTCTCCTACTACTAGTCTTTTACTCTAAAAAAAATCCCCATAGTTCAGCACCATAGGCAGCAGTACCCTGCGCCTTTGCCAGATAGATTTTAATGGCTGGAGATACAGCTTTAGATAAAGAATTCCTGTAAAAGCGCAGGATAGCAACCCCTCTGTGCTGGAGAAGCCCCGTACTTTTACTGATTTGTTCCTCCCAATGCAGATTATTTGATAACCTCACACCAAACAGTCTATGGTCTTAACTCTACTTAGTAGGGCCCCATCCAAGTTGATGGTGTATCTCTGGCGAGAGCCGGAGGTAAACACCATCAATTTTGTTTTATTGGCGTTCAGTTCCAAACCATGATCGTCACAGAAGGACTTGAATCTATCTACAAGGATTTGGAGGCCCATAGGGGTCTTGGAGATAAGAAGAGAATCATCAGCAAACAATAGTATTGGGATCTTCTGCTCATTCAAAGTGGGGGGCATCGTTAGAACATGAGGACAAGATTTGAACCACTTTGTTAATAAATAAAGTGAATAGTATAGGAGCCAAGACGCAACCCTGGCGAACTCCCCTCTGTATGGGGATTTTATCTGTCAGTTCACCTTGATCGCCCCACCTCACTTGTGCATACGTGTTATGTCATGTAGCCGCTGTAAGAGAAAGACTATATTAGTGGGAACGCCCATCTGAAGTAATGCTTCCCAAATCTTTTCTCTGGAAACCAGATCAAAAGCCGATCTAAGGTCCACAAAAACGACATATAGGGATTGTTTAGCGAGAACCACATATTTCCAATACAGGAGAGTCAATCTAAAAACCTGATCTATTGTGCTAGTTTTGGGACGAAAGCCCGCTTGCAGCGTGGAAAGGGCCTGATGGTCTTGAACTCAACTAGTTAGCCTCTCTAGCAGTTGTTTAGCAAAAATTGTCTGCAGATTGTCAATCAAACTGATGGGTCTGTAGTTGGTATGGGAATTTGCATTGCCCTTTTTGAAGATGGGAATTATTTCAGCTCCCTTCCAGGTACTAGGGATTGCACCACCGGTGGCGATTCTATTTCAAATCAAATTAATGTACCAGGACCAAATAGTTATTTCTGATTTGTATAAGTCACCTGGTATCTTATCGGGCCCGGGTGCTTTCCCTGATTTTAAGGAATTGATTGCGGTTTTGGTTTCCTCTATAGAAAAGGCGAGTGGTTCAGAACAGTCAACCAAGCCAACCAGCCGTGGGGTAATTGAATCATATGCTAAGAAATGACCAGATGAGGGATTATGAGGGGCAGCGTAAAGTTGGGTGAAATGGTCTACCCAAATCTCAGGTTGAATATGGCTCCTTATGCACCTCCTGCCCCCTCCTTGCCCTCTGGACAGTAATTCCCAAGACATCATATTATTGTTATTTTCCGTTGCAAAAATCAAACCCTGCCATATCAAGTCTTCCCATAGCTTTTTTGCTAGCGTTTGAGCCTTCTTGTATAATCGCATAACTGGTTGGATCTCTGCTAGGGAGCAAGTCTTAATAGCATCTTTTAGGGCAGATTTGGCCCTGCTGAAGTCCTCATTAAACCATCCTCTATCATCCTTGGAAAGATCGTTGCAGAATTTAGAACTAGTCTTTTTATAGAAGAATCTCTGCAATCCCTTCAACATCTCTTGATGGATATTCAAAATAGGGATGTAATCAACTTCATAATCCTCATAGATTGCCAGCTCATCTATAAACAGTTTATAAATCCCAATTATCAAATACGAACTAGACAGAACCTTGGGCCAGGAGACCCTAGACTTTTTGCTTACTCCTGTATATGTAGCATAGCAAATCCTTTAAGCACTGGATTAGCATAATTCCATTGTCACCGAGCAAGAAAGAAATACAAGCATTTAGATTGTACTGCTGAATATCTGAAACATATAAGTATCAGGAAATAATAATATAGTGGACATAATATCGGAACCAAAATACCCAAAGGTAACTGCATGTAGAGTAAATATAGATTTGCTATTCCTAACTCCACAGATACACACCTTGAAGATATACATTTATTGTCTAAGTATATATGTGGAGTAAGGCATATAAAATCTATACTTACTTAACTTGTGATATTTTAATTTCAATAGTTTTCCGTTCCTCAATATTCTATCTACAATATTCAGGGTCCATACGTACATTTACGAAAATGACGAAAAATTAGGTTTAGGAGACAGTTGGAGGTTAAAGTCATGTTTAGGTTAAGGGTCAGTGTACTTGTGGACCACATGGTTGGGAAGTAGAAGCATGCCTTCGGTGCAGAGTTAAGACTAGCGTGGTTGAGGGTGAATTAAAAGCAATTTATTAATAAAGGTATTTACTAGAGAAGTGTTGTTATTTTGTCCATGTAAAGATAAAATGATTTTGTATTTTGAAAGTCTTTCGTGGAGGGTTACTGTGTACTGATTCTTCTTCATTCCTTGTCATTCCAACAAACAACCTAGTAACATTATGTCAATGCCAACATAGAAATGAGCGAAGCAACCACTGGCGTGTAGTTCAGGCTCTTTAGAGCTCACACATTTTCCTTAAATGGTTGACACTGGCTAAAGCTACATATTTGTTTTCTGAAATTACTCTGAAGTGCAGAAGGGTAGCATGTTGGCACTTCCCAGATCATAATGAACAAACTGAATGGACGAATTAACAAATTAAGGGATAGTAACCATTCTGTAATGGATTGGTAGCCAAACGTCTTCAGATGTTGAAGTTGTGATAACCTGTAGCACAAAGAGAAGAGGAAGGAAGAAGTGAAGGCAAAGGTGGTCTAGCGGCTGCAGTCCATCAAGCAAGAGTAAACAGCAAAAGAAGACTCATGTTCATAGTATAAGACTGGGATTTAAATGTGCTATTCAGGAAACTGTCATAATTGGTTATGGTAATGAATTCCACTTGCTAGTTCCAAGTTTAAAAAAAGTTGTCCACACAGAGCTGAGAGACGAAAATGTTTAAGTTCAAACAAACCTCTATTGTAGAATCCGAACAACCTGGTAGTTAGAAAATCAATATTTTAGTTATCAAATACGTCAGTTCAGAGTTGTAGGTACATCTGAATTTTAAACATATGTACTTGGAGGTTACATTGGGGGTCATTCTGACCTCGGCGGTAAAAGGCGCCTACCGCCGGTCAGAAATCCTCCATAATCCCGCCGCGGTCGCGGAAACCCGCCACGGTCATTCTGACCCGCAGAAGGCAAACCTCCGAAAATCCGACCGCCACAACAGACCGCCAGACCAGCGGTCGGCGGAAAGGTGGAGGTGACCAAACCTCCACCGCCACGGCAACAGAAATACGCCCATCCCATTACGACCCACGAATCCACGCGGCGGTCATTCAAACGCGGTATTCCATTGGCGGGACACACCGCCGCTTTCAGAATACACACAAACGAACAAAACTCAGCCACATTGGACGATTTGAATCCCACACACCTGATACACATACACACACCACTCCCACACACACAATACAATATAAAACACACACCCACATCACCCACAAACCCCTACGCTAAAAAATTTGTCAAGAAGGCAAGAGCGAGACACCAGCATCCAAAAAATAACAGCCACAGCCACTCAACACCATCACCCACACACTATCCACACACAAAACAACACACACCACCACACTCAACTCACTTAAATACACATACTCCACCCCACACATCATACACACCACCCCATGGCACCCCAAAGACAACCCCGCTTCACAGACGAAGAACTCAGGGTCATGGTGGAGGAAATCGTTCGGGTAGAGCCCCAGCTGTTCGGCACACAGATACAATACACCAGCATTGCCCGGAGGACGGAGCTATGGCAGAGGATTGTCGACAGGGTGAACGCAGTGGGACAGCACCCCAGAAATCGGGAAGACATCAGGAAGCGATGGAACGACCTACGGGGGAAGGTGCGTTCCATGGTATCCAGGCACAACATCGCCGTGCAGAAGACTGGCGGAGGACCCCCACCTCAACCCCCACAATTCACATCATGGGAGGAGGAAGTCTTGAACATCCTGCATCCTGACGGCCTCGCAGGAGTCGGCGGAGGAATGGATACTGGTAAGTTGAAGCTTCAATACTGCTTCCCCCCCACCTGCATGCCAAATCAGACCCCAAACCTCACCCCCATCCTCGAACCCCACCCTCACCCCCACCCCCATCGTCACCCCCACCCTCACCCCCACCACCATCCTCACACCCACCACCATCCTCACCCCCACCCCCAGCACACCTATTCCCCGCCAATGTCTCACCATCACAACCCACACATCCCAAAACCTAGGCCTGCATGCGTCCACTAAGCATGGACACCCATCACCAAAGCATGCCCAATGCATATACACATCCCCCCCACAAGCCACCCTCACCAAAGCCCCCACACACGAATGCCAGCACTTGGGGACACGAGAACCCACAGATACACCCATATGCCACACATTGAAACTATAACCATACCTCTATACCCCTGCAGGACCCGACCGTCAACACACCGCGGCGGAGGGGCCAGAATTCTCCACAACCCCCACCCAAGAGGCCGTCAGCGATGACAGCAGCTCTGTCGACCTGGACACCGATGACCAGCCCGGACCATCGGGGACCTCTGGACAGTCGGTTCCCCTCACACAGGCCCAGGCCACTACAGACCCAAACCCCTCTGGGAACACCAGCACAGCTCCCACCCAGCGGGCCCATGCCTCTGTCTCCAGGGCGCGTCAATCTGCGGTGTGTCTACCACTACAGGGCACCCAGGATAACCCACCACCCCAACAACAACAGGGACCTGGGGGCAGTGGTAGTGGGCACACCGGCCAGGGGGCAGAGGCCCAGGGAAACAGGGGAACTCGGAGGGCAGCTGTGCGACAGGGGGGGGAGGAGAGGCCCAGGGAACCCACTCTCCACGAGGTCCTCACCACCATCATGGGAGCATACAACCGCTCCCAGGAGACGATGGCGACGGTACTGGCCCGGTTCCAGGAGATCCAGGTGCTGCAGGAGGAACACTATCGGGGGTACAGGGAGGACATCAGAGCCATCAACACCACCCTGGTTACCATGGTAGGGCTGCTGCAGGACCTCGTCAACAACAGGGCGGACACTGAACAACACCCAAGGGCCCCTGCCACTAGCCTGGACCAAGAACAGCCAACCACCTCCGCCGGCGCTAGTGGACAGGAGGCCCCCGCACAGCAGCAGCCCACCAGACCCCCACCTCCTGCAGGAGAAGAACCACCCCGCAAGAGGGCCCTGAGATCTCGCAAGAAGACAGAGTAGGATGTCAAGACCCCCGCCAGCAATGGATACCACCTGATGTCATCCCACTGTCCCACATAGTCACCCTGTCCATCCTTGAACTGCCCATGCTTCATCTCTCCACAGGCCTCTGGACAATGCACCTGTGTGACTGTTACTCTGGACTCTGCCATGGACATTCCTTCACCATAGCCCCCACCCACTTGAAACCACCCATCCCATTTTGAGCACTTAAATAAACACCTATTTTGCACCAAAATATCTGGAGTCTGGCTGTGATTTCAATATATTGTAATTGACATGACAGTGCAAATATGTCCTTGTACATGGTGAAGTCAACAAACAGCTGCCACAAAGCTGTAGTCCATGGGGAAACGAAGCACAGGACTCGTAGTGAGGACCCCAGATCTGAAATAGGGAGGGAAAAGCCAAAACTCAGTCATCATACACTGGGGCAAATAGACAGGCAGCAGAGATGCTGGAGAGTAGTTAACTTTTACTAAATTATCTTTGAAATGTTACCTGTGTCCTATTGGAAGTACTGTTCAATGATTCTGTCCCTGTTGTCTGTTTCAGCCCCGTCGTCTTCCTCCTCGTCACTCTCCTCAGGTTCCACCGCTGCCACAACACCGACCATCCTCCTGCAGGAAAGGCACCTGGCGGCGCAAAGCCAGGTTGTGAAGCATGCAGCAGGCCACGATGATGTGACACACCTTCTTAGGTGAGTACATTAGGGATCCACCTGTCATATGCAGGCACCGAAACCTGGCCTTTAGGAGGCCAAAGGTGCGTTCGATCACCCTCCTAGTACGCCCATGGGCCTCATTGTACCGTTCCTCTGCCCTGGTCCGGGGATTCCTTACTGGGGTCAGTAGCCACGACAGGTTGGGGTACCCAGAGTCCCCCACTAGCCATACACGGTGTCTCTGTAGCTGTTCCATCACGTAAGGGATGCTGCTATTCCTGAGGATGTAGGCGTCATGCACTGACCCTGGGAATTTGGCATTTACATGCGAGATGTACTGGTCAGCCAAACACACCACCTGGATGTTCATTGAATGGTAATTTTTTCTGTTCCTGTACACCTGCTCCCTGTCTCTTGGGGGAACCAAAGCCACATGGGTCCCATCAATGGCACCAATTACGTTGGGAATATGTCCAAGGGCGTAGAAATCACCCTTCACTGTAGCCAATTCACCCACCTCAGGGAAAATGATGTAGTTCCTCACGGATTTCATCAGGGCAGACAACACTCTGGATAACACCTTCGAAAACATGGGCTGAGACATCCCAGAAGCAATTACCACGGTTGTCTGAAATGACCCACTTGCCAAGAAATGTAGTACTGACATGACCTGCACCAGAGGGGGAATCCCTGTGGGTTGGCGGATGGGGGACATCAGGTCGGGCTCCAGCTGGGCACACAGTTCATGGATAGTGGCACGGTTAAGACGGTAGGTCAGGATAATGTGGCGTTCTTCCATTGTCGACAGGTCCACCAGCGGTCGGTACACGGGAGGATTCATCCGTCTCCTCGCCCAACCCAGCGGACGGTGCCTAGGAAGGACAACATGGAGCACACAGTCAAGCAACCCACAGGTACGTACTCACAGCTAGCACAGTATACGATTCTCTATGCAGTGAATGGCGTGTCTGAGTGGCTATGCAAGGCCTAGGCCTGTGTGACGCAGTTGAAATTGAGCCATGTGGGCCCTGGAAATGGCGGCTGCCTGACCTGTGAAGTGTGACAATGGGATGTGAGGTCAATGCGCTGGCGTGGCACACCGCGGCGGGCGGCGGGCGAAGACCGCGGCGCGAAGCCGCATTGGTTAACATTGAAGCCTATGGGTTTCAGGAGCCAATGGCGAAGGGCGCCGGCGGTGGCGGGACGCACCGCCGCGGTACGCACCGCCGCGGACGTGACCGCCATTTTCTATCTACTTATCCACTTGCGACTTGAACTTTCACAGGAGAGGACCTATACTGCAAGTGTTGCTGTGACCTCGGTCTGGAAGGGACAATGGCTGCTGCGCCTGGGGAAAGGGCCCCTGCCTTCACTGGAGAGGAGTTGGAGAAACTTGTGGATGGGGTCCTCCCCCAGTATGCGCTACTCTACGGTTCTCCAGACCAACAAGTGAGTTTAATTCAATATGGATTCGGGGCCACTGGCTGGCTTGGGGGCCTGGCGGGGGGCCTGGCGGGGATGGGGGGCATGTTGGGCCTGGCGAGGGGCATGGCGGGGGGCCTGGCGGGGATGGGGGGCATGTTGGGCCTGGCGGGGGGCATGGCGGGGGGCCTGGCGGGGATGGGGGGCATGTTGGGCCTGGCGGGGGGCCTGGCGGGGATGGGGGGCATGTTGGGCCTGGCGGGGGGCATGGCGGGGGGCCTGGCGGGGATGGGGGGCATGTTGGGCCTGGCGGGGGGCATGGCGGGGGGCCTGGTGGGGATGGGGGGCATGTTGGGTATGGCGGGGGGCATGGCGGGGGGCCTGGCGGGGATGGGGGGCATGTTGGGCCTGGCGGGGGGCATGGCGGGGGGCCTGGCAGGGATGGGGGGCATGTTGGGCATGGCGGGGGCATGGCGGGGGGCCTGGCGGGGATGGGGGGCGTTGGGCCACTGGAAAGGAAAATGCTGAGAAACTTGAACGTGGTATTTCTCCCTCCCTGTACGTGTCACATAGGTCCGCGCCCATGAGAAGATCGGGGTTTGGCGTGCCATCGCCAAGGAAGTCCGGGCCCTGGGGGTCCACCATCGACGGGGCACCCACTGCCGCAAGAGGTGGGAGGACATCCGCCGCGGGACCAAGAAGACCGCCGAGTCTCTGCTGGGGATGGCCTCCCAACGCAGGTGGGGTGCCTGCCGTCAACTGAGCCCCCTGATGTTCCGGATCCTGGCGGTGGCCTACCCTGAATTGGATGGGCGCGTGAGGGCAGCACAGCAGACACAAGGGGGTGAGTACAAGCATTATCTACTCTGTTGTCGCGCAGTGGAGGTGTCTGGGTGGGGGAGGAGGGCTGGGGGTCCCCCTAGGCCAGGGCGATATCTGTAGGCTGGGCACCCCCGTAAGCCCCTGTGTCCCCAGCCACCACCCTCAGTAGTTTGTCAGTACAGCCATCCCTGGGCCGTGTCATCCATGGGTGCAGTTGTCAACTCTAGGCGTGTAGGGCATGTTCCACGGAATGCGTAGCGTACCCCAAGTGCGCAACTTAGTGCAGGGGGCATCTGTGTCTGTCATGTCCGCTAACTGTACCGGAGATCCATGTACTCAATATCCCTTTATTTCTCTCTCCCCCCCCCTTTTTGTTTGTCTTTCTGTGCTTGTGTGCATCAGCATCATCAGGCGGAGGAGAAGTGGCATCGGGGCAGGAGGGAGCTGCATCTCACATGGCCCAGGAGGGCCATGCCACAGAGTCAGACTGGACCAGTGAGACGGAGGGCGAGGGGAGCTCCACGACGGGGACGACTGGACCCTGCAGCGACACGGACACGTCCTCGGAAGGGGGCTCCCTTGCGGGGGTGGCACCATCCGTGCCCCCCGCCATTACAGGTACAGCCGCCACCCAGCGCACCATCTCCGCCCTCCCAGCAGCCCCTCAGCGTTCGCCCCGTGCCCGCTCTGCCAGGAAGCCGGGCATCTCCTTCGCCCCAGGCACCTCAGGCCCTGCCCCTGTTACCCCCGCTGCCCTCAGTGAGGAGGTCATTGACCTCCTCCGAACGCTCATTGTTGGGCAGACTACCCTTTTGAATGCCATCCAGGGGGTGGAGAGGGAGGTTCATCGCAGCAATGCGTACCTGGAGGGCATTCATTCGGGTCAGGCTGCCCATCAGCGATCGTTCCAGGCTCTGGCCTCAGCACTGACGGCAGCCATTGTCCCTGTCTCCTGCCTGCCTCTACTAACTCCCTCCTCCCAGTCTCCTGTTCCTCTGCCTGTCCCACCCACACCATCAGACCAGCCTGCACACACCTCAACACCCAAGAGAAGCTCATCCAAACATAAGCACCACAGATCACGCAGACATTCACACACGCAACATTCCGATGCAGACATGCCAACAGTCACTACCACCTCTGTGACCCCCACCTCCTCGTCTCCCTCCTCCCTCCCTGTGACGTCTACACTCACACCTCCATTCACCTCACCATCAGCCAGTGTTTCCATCACCAGCACACCCTCCACTCCAGTCCGCACACGTGCAGTCACCACCCCCACTGCCATTTACACGTCCCCTGTGTCCTCTTCCACTGTGTCTGTCACCCCCTCTTCCACACCACACAAACGCAGCCACCCACCCACCCAACAGCCATCCACCTCACGACAGCCTATCCCTCCTGCACCTGCACCCAAAGACAGCAAACGTGACTCACCTACAACCACATCCTCTCCCTCCACTCCCATTCCCACTGTACCTACCACTCTCCATTGTCCCAAGAAGCTCTTCCTCGCCACTACTAACTTCTTTCCTGAACCTGAGCCCCCCCCTCCTTCTCGTCGGGGTAAGAAGAGCACCTCAGCCACCACCAGCCCTGCAGCCCCCTTGACAAGGGTGCAGGGGTATTGGAGCCCGCCAGCCCGCATGTCTGGATCTTCGCCCAGCAGCAAGGGGACAGCCAGCCCACCCCCTGGGAAGAGGAGCAGAAGGCGGAAGGGTCGCCGCAGGAGCCCGCCTTCTACATCCCCCCCGGACACCACCCAGAGACAGTCACCAGCCACAGCTCCAAAGGGAGGAAAGGGCCACAGGCCCGCGACTAAGGAGGGCAAGGGCAGCAAGTCAGAGAGGTCAGGCAGCAGGCCTGCTGCCCAGGAGGAGCCCACAACCCCCATAGCCGCTGCCCCGGGAGGAACCGGCACAGCTGCCCCGGGAGAGCCCACCACCCCCATAGCCGCTGCCCAGGGAGGACCCAGCCCAGCTGGCCAGGAGGGCCCCACCACCCACAGCCCAGGTGGGCAGTGAAGGAGCACCATCCCCGCTGCCCAGGAGGGCACCACCAGGCAATTAGCAGTTGGCCATAGACCGTCCGCCGTCTCAAGAACCGCTGAACTGGGCCCCGCCGTCTCAAGAACCGCTGAACTGGGCCCCGCCGTCTCAAGAACCGCTGAACTGGGCCCTTCAGGGCAAGAACCGCTGAACTGGGCCCCGCCGTCTCAAGAACCGCTGAACTGGGCCCCGCCGTCTCAAGAACCGCTGAACTGGGCCCTTCAGGGCAAGAACCGCTGAACTGGGCCCTTCAGGGCAAGAACCGCTGAACTGGGCCCCGCCGTCTCAAGCACCGCTCCGCTGGGCCCCGCCGTCTCACGCACCGCTCCGCTGGGCCCCGCCGTCTCAAGAACCGCTGAACTGGGCCCTTCAAGGCAAGAAGCGCTGAACTGGGCCCCGCCGTCTCAAGAACCGCTGAACTGGGCCCCGCCGTCTCAAGAACCGCTGAACTGGGCCCTTCAGGGCAAGAACCGCTGAACTGGGCCCCGCCGTCTCAAGCACCGCTCCGCTGGGCCCCGCCGTCTCACGCACCGCTCCGCTGGGCCCCGCCGTCTCAAGAACCGCTGAACTGGGCCCTTCAAGGCAAGGAGCGCTGAACTGGGCCCCGCCGTCTCAAGAACCGCTGAACTGGGCCCCGCCGTCTCAAGAACCGCTGAACTGGGCCCTTCAGGGCAAGAACCGCTGAACTGGGCCCCGCCGTCTCAAGAACCGCTGAACTGGGCCCTTCAGGGCAAGGACCGCTGAACTGGGGCCTACAAGGCAAGGAGCGCTGAACTGGGCCCTTCAAGGCAAGGAGCGCTGAACTGGGCCCCGCCGTCTCAAGAACCGCTGAACTGGGCCCTTCAAGGCAAGGAGCGCTGAACTGGGCCCCGCCGTCTCAAGAACCGCTGAACTGGGCCCTTCAGGGCAAGGACCGCTGAACTGGGCCCTACAAGGCAAGGAGCGCTGAACTGGGCCCTTCAGGGCAAGGACCGCTGAACTGGGCCCTACAAGGCAAGGAGCGCTGAACTGGGCCCTTCAAGGCAAGGAGCGCTGAACTGGGCCCCGCCGTCTCAAGAACCGCTGAACTGGGCCCTTCAGGGCAAGAACCGCTGGCCCTTTGGCAGACGTGGCAGGGCAGGATCTATCTCGGGCAGGGCTGCAGGATGTCCTCTGGCCAACTTGCCTCCTCCAGTGGCAGTGGGGTCTGTTATGGACTGTATGGACTGTGGCTTTGCTCTCCCCAGGATGGCCCAGTGGGCAGGCCACCCACTGTATGGACTGTATGGACTGTGGCTTTGCTCTCCCCAGGATGGCCCAGTGGGCAGGCCACCCACTGTATGGACTGTATGGAGTGTGGCTTTGCTCTCCCCAGGATGGCCCAGTGGGCAGGCCACCCACTGTATGGACTGTTTGGACTGTGGCTTTGCTCTCCCCAGGATGGCCCAGTGGTCATGGAGTCCCCTCGTGGATCTGGCGTCGTGTACTCAAGTGGCTGAGGTGCCCCCCCTTCCCTTCCCCCTGAGGTGCCTGTCCTATTTTCTTTCTGATGCCCCTGCAGTGTTCTCTCCGTGGAGTTCTTGTCGTGGGACTAGGCCTTGCCCCTTTGCACAGGACCCCTGTGATCCACGGACAGTGGTTGGACTACATTTAGTAGCTGTATATATTTTGTACATAGTTTATTTATTAATTGGGATTACTGGTGTACATATTTCAATATATCTGCCCGTTTATGATCTCTTCTTTTGGTCTTTGCATTATTTCGGAGGGGGGTGGTTTGTGGGTTGTGACAGTGATCTGTGGGAATGCATTGATGTATGTGTTGTAGTGGGTGTGGGTGGGTGGGTGTGTGCCGGTAATCTTTTCCCTCCCCTGTGTCGTAGGTGCAGTACTCACCGATGTCTTCCGCGCCGCCGGGCGTGCTCCTGGTATATGAGCAGGAATAGGAGTGCGGGGATGACCTGCAACTCTGGCTCCATACTGCCGGAATCTCGCGTGGAGTGCGTAGAGGTGAGCGTTTTCCCGTTCGTAGTCTGTTTCCGCCGTGTTCTTATCGGCGGTGCTCCCGCCCCGGAAAAGGTGGCAGATTGGTGGGTCGTAATAGGGTGGGCGGTACATTGTCTGCCGCCGGGCTGTTGGCGGGAACCGCCGCGCTGTTTGTTTGTACCGCTGTGGCGGTCGGAGTGTTAAGTTGGCGGGCTGTGTTGGCGGTTCCCGCCAGGGTCAGAATTGCATATTTTAGACCGCCGGCCTGTTGGCGGCTTGGCCGCCGCTTTATCACCGACCGCCAGGGTCAGAATGAGGGCCATTGTCTTTTACGATGAGCTGGTGTATTTCTTCTGGGCCCTGAGATTTGTAGTTTCCTCTTATGAAGTCCAATAATTAACTCCTGCATCCTCCATAGCCTGGAGGTTCTGGACAAGGGCACTGGCCATATTCCTAAATATTAAGAGACATATTTATGGGGATGTCACACAGTGCACTAAAGCAACTCCCATTCCCTGCATGTCACTGCATGACAGGTAAACAGCAACACTGTAATTGAGGCAATATGGTTTCCTTTGTGCTGGCGCCCTTTTGGCAGCCTAGTGCTAACGCAGACACCCTTGCACAATGGGGCAAGTGTGCCTGAGGTGCATGCAGGATTGTGTTTTTTGCAGGAATGGACACCTTCCTGCACAAAAACAACCCTGAGAGGCATATTCCTCTTTCTTTGTCTTTCTGTTAAATGCAGCACACACAGAAAGAGGAAGTAATGAAGAGAAATAAAGATATTACTCCTCAACTGAGTAGAGTAAGGTGCATTGCCAGGTCTCTAAAAAAAGAGGGGACTTGGAGCAATTTAAGGTCCTGCATTCAACTCCTCATATATAGATTTGCCCAAAAGGTATACAGTTCCTATAATAGTTAGCAGGAAAAGAGGGGTGAAACCCTTGTGGGAAACCGTGGTCGAGTATAAAGTGAGTATCCCCCCCCATGAGATCAAGAGAGCAAGAATCCTCAAACACCCAATTGGGTGTCATGCTTCATCCTCGGGCTAGCTCCTCGTTGGGCCGGCGCTGCAATGCCCAACAGGCCCCCTCATTGGGGTTGCTTTGCTGAAGATCTTTTAAAAGCCAAGTGTGAAACTAACAAGAGAGGTTCTCTAATTGTAGATTAGTGGCTAAGTAACTAAAAATGACTAAGAGATAACCAGAGACTATTTTATGGAGGGGGGCTCCCTTGTAATGGTTAAAAAAAAATCTTGACGCAAATGGATGCAATGATCCGGACGGCTCAAGGTAGTAAGCCCATATTTATACTTTTTTAGCGCCGCATTTGTACAATTGTATTTTGTAAGCTTGCGCCGCTTTTGCGTCAAAAAATGCCACAAATGTGACGCTAAAAAAAATATAAATATGGGCCTAAGTGTATAATGGTCAACATGTTTCTTGCCCTTACTGTCAACAAGGATTTTGACAATTCATCTGAAACAGTAAACCTAATCTACATGACAGTGTGGAAAGTGTCTACAAGTCACCCTACTATTTTGAGAAATCTCTGGAAACCTACAGTCATCCTCCAGTCACTCTAAAACCCACTCCATTCAGGTTTCACAAGTGCCAACTGGGTCCTAGCAGCGTAGTGCTAAAAAGACCTGCAAGTCACTCTTTCTGTTGGAACCTACCCCTCTGCGCCATATCTGAAGACCAGGTTTACTGGTCCTGATGAATTGTCAAGATCCTTGTTGATAGCAAGGGCAAGTAACATGGTACAGGTGCAACACAAGTCTTTCGATCAAGTTAAAGTCAAACTGCGGTCTATGACGGTTCCTTACATGCTCCTGTACCCTGCTGAACTGCGTCTGGTTCCTCAATCCAAAACAATCTTCTTTGACTCCCCAAAGGATGCATGGATATAGCTCACCGAGGAGTGGCCACTCGCCCCTAATCCGTCCCTTCCATGGGTCTCTTCAAACTCAACTCATATGCCTAACCAGGATTCTGAGACCAAAGAGCAAGCACCATAGGAAAATATCAAGACGACGACAAAAGGATAGCCTGACGTGGAAGTCACCCTGGAGTCTAAGGGTGAAAAAGGGTATAGATTGGAGGACACTACTTTTGCATCTCAACAGAACCCCGGCCTACCCACAGACTTAAACTTGGGATAACCTTGCATACTTGCAACTCATACTTTCAATGCCCCAGCACTCTCGTATCTCGGGTGGAACTGAAAACTCACGAAAGACCCTGCTGTGGGAGGGCAGATGGTTGGCTCAGTTGTCCACCATAGAGAATTCAGGGGCTGGGACTCTTTTGCCATCTCGAGAATAGGATATTGTTGAGCAAGGGGCAGCATGTAATCATTTCAAGAGCTCCAAGCAGAATTCCACATGCCGACATCCCAATTCTACTATTATTTACAGCTCTGACATGCCCTATACACTTATCACGATGCACTAGAGGGCATAGCTGAGTACTTGGAAAGCAGGATTCTTATGGGCCACTTAGACAAGGGATGGGTAACCCAGATCTATAAGTCATTAGAGGTGCACTCACCCATACCATTGAATTCTCTGCATGAAAGATGAGAGAAATGGGTGGAAGATTTGGATGAAGTGGACTGGAGAGATGCCTGTATGACCCATAGAAAGCTAACAATATCCACTAGACTCCGCTTCATACGATTCAGGTATCTACACCAAGCATACATGTCACCCCTCCACACGTGGAAGGCGAACATTGGCAACTCCCCAACTTTCTACAGGTGTAAAGTCCCTATTGGGGACTTCTATCATGTTGCATGGAACTGCCCGGTGACAGAGGCCTATTGGACTGTCATTATTGATGCCCTCTCCACTGTTATGTGCATTCCTGTTGAGGCCCACCCTCGGATTTCACTACTTAGATGGTATGGGCGGGTCCATGGGGATAAAATACTGGTTGTTCTAGGAACGATAATTGCCAAGAGAGATATAGCCTGACACTGGACCTCCCCTGTATCACCCTTGATGGAGTCCTGGAGATGAGGCATGGACTCATTTGGCAGGCTAGGACAAACAATTGACGAGGGAAGGGGCTTCCCATATAAGTATGAAACAATTTTGAAACAATGGTGGGACTATCATGGGCTATAAGGCTATTTAAAGCCTGAGATAATACCCAGGATGTGTGGGGGGCCAACAAACCAACTAAAACCTGGGAATACATCGTTGAGGCGGATTTGTATGGGAATATCTCCATATTATGCAGAGCAATGGCTTTATTTCAATTCTGTAAACATGAAATAAAATGTTTCTTTTAAAACAAAAGTTCATGAGCTACTGATAATAATGGGCAATGTAAATATTAAAAAGTACCAAGGAGAGTCAGGGGAGCCGTGGCACACCACAGGTAGGGGAAAGAAGAGGAACATAATAAATAAATCTATAACCATGGTCTTTATGGAGTCAAGAACTCCTGCTACAAAAAGGCCAAATTTGCACTAAATTATTGAGGGAATGACCAAGTTTCAATTTCTTTCGAAACTTGGTGTGGTCTGAAGTTATGCGAAGGTCCACTGGTAAAGAATTCCAGTGGATGGCCGCCTGATAGCTTAAAGAGCGACTTCCCATTCCGCTTTTTTAAATGCATTTATCATTGACCACCCCCTATTAGGTGAGTGCAAGGTTCATGCTGGCTTGTAAAAATCCACGTGTCTACGTAGAGTGGGCGGTCCGATGTCATATAATGATTTGTGGGCATGACATAGAATATTCAACTTGGCTCTCCTACAGACTGGAAGCTAGTAAATCTAAACAAAATTAATCTGAGCTGTTTCAGGTACTGTTGCAAATGTGGCTGCTACATTCTGGATAGACTGCAAGGGTGTGAATAAATAGTCCGCCATTCCCATATACTGGGCGTTGCTATATTCCAGCGGTCTCATTATCAATGCCTAGACAACTGTCTTTCACCATCCCACTGTAAGAGCCTATGAACCAGTCGGAGCAGACTACAGCATTTTCCACAGGTAGTGTTTACCTGATCCTGCATGGATAGGGAATCATCCATCAAAAATCCAAGATTTTTCACTACTTGAGGTGTGATGCCCAGGGACGAAGGCCACCACAAATTGTCTCAAATGTTACAAACTCCTCCAAAGAGTAGAATCTCTGTCTTTAAAGCATTAAGCTTCAGACAATGATCTTGCAGCCACAAAGCTCCTTCTGGCAAACATCCTATAGGATTCTCCTGCGTCTCTGTGAGAAAGTAGCCTCTTTCTAGTCTTGTTACCCCCACTTTTGGCCTGTTTGTGAGTGTATGTCAGGGTGTTTTCACTGTCTCACTGGGATCCTGCTAGCCAGGGCCCAGTGCTCATAGTGAAAACCCCCATGTTTTCAGTATGTTTGTTATGTGTCACTGGGACCCTGCTAGCCAGGACCCCAGTGCTCATAAGTTTGTGACCTATATGTATGTGTACCCTGTGTGATGCCTAACTGTCTCACTGAGGCTCTGCTAACCAGAACCTCAGTGGTTACGCTCTCTATGTACAAATTGTCACTAATAGGCTAGTGACCAATTTCACCAATTCATTTTGGCATACTGGAACACCCTTATAATTCCCTAGTATATGGTACTGAGGTACCCAGGGTATTGGGGTTCCAGGAGATCCCTGTGGGCTGCAGCATTAATTTTGCCACCCATAGGGAGCTCTGACAATTCTTGCACATGCCTGCCACTGCAGCCTGAGTGAAATAATGTCCACATTATTTCACAGCCATTTTACACTGCACTTAAGTAACTTATAAGTCACCTATATGTCTAACCTTTACCTGGTAAAGGTTGGGTGCTAAGTTACTTAGTGTGTAGGCACCCTGGCACTAGCCAAGGTACCCCCACATTGTTCAGGGCAAATTCCCCGGACTTTGTGAGTGCGGGGACACCATTACACGCGTGCACTATACATATGTCACCACATATGTATAGCGTCACAATGGTAACTCCGAACATGGCCATGTAACATGTCTAAGATCATGGAATTGTCACCCCAATGCCATTCTGGCATTGGGGAGACAATTCCATGATCCCCGAGTCTCTAGCACAGACCTGGGTACTGCCAAACTACCTTTCCCGGGGTTTCACTGCAGCTGCTGCTGCTGCCAACCCCTCAGACAGGTTTCTGCCCTCCTGGGGTCCAGCCAGGCTTGGCCCAGGAAGGCAGAACAAAGGACTTCCTCAGAGAGAGGGTGTTACACCCTCTCCCTTTGGAAAAAGGTGTCAGGGCTGGGGAGGAGTAGCCTCCCCCAGCCTCTGGAAATGCTTTGATGGGCACAGATGGTGCCCATCTCTGCATAAGCCAGTCTACACCGGTTCAGGGATCCCCCAGCCCTGCTCTGGCGCGAAACTGGACAAAGGAAAGGGGAGTGACCACTCCCCTGACCTGCACCTCCCCTGGGAGGTGCCCAGAGCTCCTCCAGTGTGCTCCAGACCTCTGCCATCTTGGAAACAGAGGTGCTGCTGGCACACTGGACTGCTCTGACTGGCCAGTGCCAGCAGGTGACGTCAGAGACTCCTTCTGATAGGCTCTTACCTGTGTTGCTAGCCTATCCTCCTTCCTAAGTAGCCAAACCTCCTTTTCTGGCTATTTAGGGTCTCTGCTTTGGGGAATTCTTTAGATAACGAATGCAAGAGCTCATCAGAGTTCCTCTGCATTTCTCTCTTCACCTTCTGCCAAGGAATCGACCGCTGACTGCTCTGGACGCCTGCAAAACCACAACAAAGTAGCAAAGATGACTACTGCAACCTTGTATCGCTGATCCAGCAGCCTTCTCGTCTGCTTTCCTGTTGGTGCATGCTGTGGGGGTAGTGTGCCTCCTCTCTGCACTAGAAGCTCCGAAGAAATCTCCCGTGGGTCGACTGAATCTTCCCCCTGCAACCGCAGGCACCAAAAGACTGCATCACCGGTCCTCTGGGTCCCCTCTCAGCACGACGAGCGTGGTCCCTGGAACTCAGCAACTCTGCCCAAGTGACTGCCACAGTCCAGTGACTCTTCAGTCCAAGTTTGGTGGAGGTAAGTCCTTGCCTCCCCACGCTAGACTGCATTGCTGGGTACCGCGTGATTTGCAGCTCCTCTGGCTCCTGTGCACTCTTCCAGGATTTCCTTTGTGCACAGCTAAGCCTGGGTCCCCGACACTCTAACCTGCAGTGCACGACCTCCCGAGTTGTCCTCCGGCATCGTGGGACCTTCTTTTGTGACTTCGGGTGAGCTCTGGTTCACTCTTCTTCGTAGTGCCTGTTCCGGCACTTCTGCGGGTGCTGCTTGCTTCTGAGGGGGCTCTTTGTCTTGCTGGATGCCCCCTCCGTCTTCTCACGCAATTGGCCACATCCTGGTCCCTCCTGGGCCACAGCAGCATCCAAAAACCCCAACTGCGACCCTTGCAGCTGGCAAGGCTTGTTTGCGGTCTTTCCGCACTGAAACACCTCTGCAAGCTTCTTCACGACGTCGGACATCCATCCTCCAAAGAGGAAGTTCCTAGTCCTCTTCGTTCTTGCAGAATCCTCAGCTTCTACCATCCGGTGGCAGCTTCTTTGCACCCACAGCTGGCATTTCCTGGGCATCTGCCCACTCCTGACTTGAGTGTGACTCTTGGACTTGGTCCCCTTGTTCCACAGGTACTCTCGTCTGGAAATCCATTGTTGTTGCATTGCTGGTGTTGGTCTTCCTTGCAGAATTCCCCTATCACGAATTCTGTGTTCTCTGGGGAACTTAGGTGCACTTTACATCTACTTTTCAGGGTCTTGGGTTGGGCTATTTTTCTAACCCTCACTGTTTTCTTACAGTCCCAGCGACCCTCTACAAGCTCACATAGGTTTGGGGTCCATTCGTGGTTCGCATTCCACTTCTAGAGTGTATGGTTTGTGTTGCCCCATACCTATGTGCTCTCATTGCAATCTATTGTGACTGTACATTGCTTGCATTGCTTTCTATAGCTATTACTGCATAATTTTGGTATTGTGTACATATATCTTGTGTATATTTGCTATCCTCATACTGAGGGTACTCACTGAGATACTTTTGGCATATTGTCATAAAAATAAAGTACCTTTATTTTTAGTATATCTGTGTATTGTGTTTTCTTATAATATTGTGCATATGACACTAGTGGTATAGTGGGAGCTTTGCATGTCTCCTAGTTCAGCCTAAGCTGCTCTGCTAAGCTACCCTTTTCTATCAGCCAAAGCTGCTAGACACCCCTCTACACTAATAAGGGATACCTGGACCTGGTGCAGAGTGTAAGTACCCCTTGGTACTCACTACAAACCAGGCCAGCCTCCTAAAGTCTCCCAATGGCTCTACCCTAGGAGGATAATGAGCTAAGTATCATCAGCATAGGAGCGGATTTCAATGCCTCGAGCTTTAACGATAAGAGCCAGTGAGGAGGCTTAAATATTAAATAGCATGGGACTAAGGGAGGAACGCTGAGGGATCCCGCATTTAGAAAGGTGAGGAGCAGACCAAAAGACACCATTTGAACTGACTGAGTTCTATCCTTCAGAAAATACCCACAACGTTGTAGGGCTTTTGCGTAAAGCCCGGTCTCATGTAGTCTCTTTATCATCAGACTATGAGATATCATGTCGAAGGCCACGGACAAGTCCAAAAGGTTTAGGACTGCAGCCTTCCCCTGATTTACTTCTAATCTGATGCTGTCCAAAATGGTTGCAAAACTCCCATCTGACAGAAAAGAAGCAAATTAACTAAGGCAACATCCTAATTTCTCAAGCTTAGACAAGTTAACAAAAATAAAAATAGTAATCAGTCACTCAGTACGGGTTGGGGGGAGGGGATCAGAGGGTGACAGGAAGTCCTGAATATGCAGTAATGAGGAGTACCATAAGGAACCGGGCCATTAACTTCACGTCTGTCTTCCTGTCCCAGTCATTACGAAGTGAGCCAATACCCAAGCTTAAGGTGATTAATTACTTTAGATATGTTGTAACTCCATATAATAAAACAGAAAAATACTACATTTTTTATGTTTACCCATGAATGGTTAATGAAAAATGAGATTAAATAAAAAGACGAGGACAACACCTGAGTTATAGACTGAAGCATATAATGAGTTACAAGGTATGCTGAGAAGCCCAGGTGGCAACACAGCAGATGTTGTTTAAGGAAAGTGAAGTTAACTTAAGCATAGCCTGTGAGAAAGCCATACCTTTGTGGATTTACCATGAATGGAGAAAGGTGAATCTACATCAGATGATTCATATGCCACCCCGTTGCCTAGTTTTATCCACTTTGAGAGAGTGGTAGATGTTGGACGAAGCCCTTTCCCAGAAAGCCCATAGGTGACAAAGAGGAAATCTATTTTTCTGAATGGTTTGTTCTACCAAGGTTATTGAGAAAGCTCTGTGGTCATCAACTGTTTTTCATTGCTCCTCTTCCAGTGTGGAAATGTTGGAGTAAAAAAAGGGAGAACAATATCCTCTTCACAATGAAATCTTGAGGGAACCTTGATAAGTAAAAGGATATTGGGTCTCAGGGTAACCTTATCCTGGCATAATCTTAGAAAAAGAGGAGAAGCCAGCAAAGCTCTGTTCTCCCCAATCATGCGACCTCAACAAATGCCAACCAGAAAACGTACACTAGCCAAAAGCAATGTCAAATATGATGATTCTAATGACTCAAAAGGAGGACCTGATAGAGGGCGAAGTTCCAAGTGAGGTACCAAAAGGGAGGGTCCCAAGAGGGAACAGGACAATAAAGTATAGGCTTTCAAAGGTAAAAAGCTTCTTAACAGACAGAAAGCTAATGAAGCAACTGAAGCCACATTAGAATTCCTGAGGAAGGAGTTGAAAGGGAGGGAAGGTATAGAGGAGACCATGAGGCCCGGCAATGATCGAGGCCTCTTATCGCACAGACTTTCTTGGTAAACCCAGACTGAAAAACCTCAGAAGGAGCATGTTCTCTTCCATGACAAACAGGTCGAACCAAGGTTGCCTGAACTTGCAGAGCACCTCCTAAAAGAGAAGAGGAGCACGACAAAGCTATTGATGATAGGAGTTTCCTGGTCAGGGAGTCTACAGACCCTTTCTTCTTCCCTGGAAAATAAACTGCCATTAGAGAGCAAAGATTGCAAATCTCCAGGGAAAGGAGATATAGAAAAGGATGCATCCCCCTTTTGCATTCAGTATATGCTCTGACTACCATGTTGTCTGCCTGAACACAGGTCGAGTGACCCTGCAGGAGGGGAAAACCCACCGAGCTTTCTGCACAGCTGCAGAATCTTTCCATTTGGAAGAGTAAGAGTTTTCCAGACTCAGCAATCTGCCAAGGGTTCTGAATTCTTTCATACATCGCCACAACCCTGGCTTCTAGCTAGCACCTGTTGTGATCATTGTGGCCACAGAAGCAGCTAAGAATGGTCTCTGGAGAATATTTCCATAATTAGCCACCACTAGGGATCCAGAAAATCCCTGAAGTCACTGGTGCTAAGGCTCCGTGTTCTGAGATATCGGGGCCCAGTGATGAAGAAAACCAATGGATATAGGTGGGGTTAACCCCAAGGAAAAATTGCTAACATTCCGGCCATTTCCCCCGGCTCATTCGCCAAAGCCTCGCCAAAGCATGAGGCCTTGATAGGAGACTCAAGGGATGAGATGTACCTTGGGTCTCCTTTCTTTTGTAAAAAAAATACCTTCTCTACTTCTATATGAAAAAGGGCTCCGATGAACTGGAGCAATTGAGAAGGCTGGAGACTGGATGTTTTGTAGTTTAAGGAGTAGTCAGGAATGTATAAGAATGTCACAGACTTGCTGGACATGATCTTTTGCCTTAAGAAAAGACGAAGCAGCAATTAACCAGTCATCAAGTAATGGATAAAGCTGAATTGTTATGGAATGTAAAATACACTCCAGCAGGCACAAGAGCTTGGTAAAAATTCTTGGCTTTGAGGAGAGACCAAATAAAAGCACCCAAAACTGCTAATGCACCTCACCCACTGCAAAGTGAAGATATGTGTGATGATTGCAGGGGATGGGGATGTGAAGATAAGCATTCATCATGTTTAGTTAAGTCAGAAAATCTCCTTGTTTTATCAGAGGTTGGATGCTCAGAATCATCTCCACCCTGAAGGCTATGTGAGAAATGTGAAGGCCCACACCCTTGAGATGCAACACTAGACAAATGTTTCCCAACGCCTTCTGTGCTAGGGAAAGGATGGAGTGGAAACCTGATCTATTCTCCTTGGGTGGAATTAGAGTTATGGCTGACTTGTCCAGCAGAATTCGAATTCAATTTAGGAGTGCCTGGCAACAAACTGACTTCTTTGGGAGAGGACTTTGGCAAAAAAAAACCTGTCTGCAGAGTGGAAAACTATTATCTAATTACCCTCTGTAACTGTCTGTCTGGTCCAGACATCTGTGATTGTTCGCTGCCACTCATCTTCGAAGTACAGAAGGTGACCTGCAATCCGTAGGCTAGAATAGTCATTCCTTTGGAGGAGAGATGGTGGTGGAGGCTAGAGCCAGGACTTGTCAGATGTAGTGTCCACCTGGCCCTTTTCCCTACCACAAAAGGGCTGGCTATTTCTTCTCGAAGAACCTAGGCCAAATGCCTTCTGATAAGCCAAGCTTCTGCCTCTGGAGAATGGTCAAAAGGGAGTAATTAACTTTTTGTTCTCTACAGATTTCTTGACCATTTCTTCCAATTGTTGGCCAAAACTCTTAGATCCACCAAAAGGTAATTTAATGAATAGAGTTTTCTGAGTAGCATCCTCTTGCTAGGAGAGTAACCAATATGATGCCAAGCTGAAATGGCTGCCCTAGATGCTGCACAGATGTACATATATTGTCAAAAGTTACATCTAACAAGAAACAAACTTCTTGTTCCATTGTCAATAGCAAAGAAGAAGTATCCGCACCCTCGTTCATCAATTTGCCAGGCCTTGAAAGTCATTTTGAAATGACTGGACTGTATAGGTCACATAGGTATTAGCCCATGCACAAAAGGTGTTGCAGAATAAATTATTTTCACCATGCCTTTCACCTCGTTGTCCATTTGATCAGAACGAAGAGCATACTCCAACACCACAGTGCCCTGTTAGGAGAGTCCAAGAGTAAGGTTATCTACTTAAACAGTGAGTTAAAATTCGTCTGAGAAACACCCCAAGAGACATTGTTTGGAAAGCATCCTTGGAAAGGAAACCTTACCAATGTCCTACCATTCGTTTATAAGGCCCTATGGTACTGTTCTGTGAAGCAGCAAATACTCTGATTCCACCCCAGAGTACTGTGTAATAAAGTCCTCATCACCCCAGAAGCTGGAACTGGAAAGTTCAAGTTATGTCTAAGGTGCTGAAAGAGTTCAGATAGTTCCACACACTGCATAGAGCATCCTGTTTTATGCTCCTCAAAGTCATCAGATGGACAAGTGACCAGTGCAGTCTTTGGGACTGTAGTTGGAAGAGGAACAGTACTCTCTCGAGCCTCAAAAGCTGCCGCAACTGCAGCTTAATCATATGATTTAGTGGTGTCATGGAGGGAATTTCAGTTGATGAGCCAGGCTCTTCAGCTATCATAGGTTCTCCCAACTCACTCTCCTCTCTGGAGTCCATGCCGACGAAAGTGATTTCCTGATTTGCTACTGTTACCAAGCAGTGAAGTAATACCGCTCTGAAGTCTTGCAGGAGCCATCATCTTTAGGTCAGGCATGAGAAGGAGAAGGCCGAAAACCCGATATAATCAACTTTAGTGAGGCGACACACTCAAGTGCAGCTGGCATAATATAAACACAAAGCAGTGTGTTTATAAAAAAAAAAAAACACAGCGACTGACTAACGGTCAGGTCTGCTCTGCAAAGCGTAAGACAAACCTAAAACAGGAAGCTGCTGGAGAAAGTCTCACGGGGAAAAATAAAAACATGATAGATGGAACCAGTGATAAATAAATAAAGAAAAATATCCACTTATCTTGTGCCAGTCGGGGAGGTAATTTCATCCATCTTGACAGAAAGAATGGACAGGATGTTGTCATACCTAGTTCCTTCTTTTGTGCATGATGGTTGTTTGGTGGGTATCTCGGAGGAACGTGTTTTTTTAGGTTGGGATGGGTAATAGATTTGTTTCCGACAAGAAAACTGCTCACTTTGTAAAGACTGGGCCAGGAATACAGAAGAAGTGACAATGTTTCTTGTAACAATTTCATAGTCATAGGTTCTGCTTTTCCCATCTTTAATGGGTGAAACATTTTGATACATTATGGTTTGTAGTGCAAATGAATAAACAGTCTGTTCCTTTTTAGGGTCAAGCCTGAGTTGCATGTGCTTGCGCATGCGTGTCGCTTGCGAGACACTTTAGGAGTTAGAAAAGGGCTCAGAGCCCCATCCATGTCACGTCAGTGTCTTTCATTGGTTCGTAGCCTTGCCTGTTAAAATCTGCACGCTTTCATTAGTGGAAGGCAAGCATGCGTCATGCCTTTTCTGGTGGTTAGCACTCGTCGAGCGCAGAGACCAAGTGCTGAAAACATGCAAGGCTAGCTGTTTCCCGTCAGGTTTGTGGACTACTTTTTATCTTTGGCAGAAGTCGAGCGCTTTGCATAACATCGACCCTGTTACATAGATAATTGCACTTTTGTCGGTTACGTAGATAATTGCACTTTTGCCCATAGGTTTCAGTACGAGTGAACTCTAGCAGCGCAATCACGCTGTTTATTTCCATATAATGTGGCAAAATAAATCCGGTTGGGAGTTTACAACTGCTAATAGCTCTAACTCGGAGAAATGCGAGACCCTATTGCATTGTAAATGCTTGTTTCTCTTCTAATTGTTTCCTCTTAACGTGGAGCTATCATGGTGCTGGAGTGGGCATGGAAGCAATGGTCCATTCTCTTATGGATCTTTTCATAGTGTTGAGGTATACGGAATTAAACATTACATTCAAATTTGACAACTCTGTGAAGTCCATTTGGTTACATAAAAAGCACCAGGAATCATTATTATGCTTACTAGAATGGTTTCAAATTAGTAATCATTCAAATATATGAGCATATCAAAATCAGGTTATAGGGTTACAAAATCAAAATCGGCAAGCTGAAACACTGAAACATGTGTAAGCCCTCATTATGACTTTGGCAGTCTTCCTTGAAGACCACCAAAGTCATGGGCGCCAGGAGACCCCATTATTACGTGCACTTCTGGATTTCTGCCACACTTTGGGTGGAAATCCAGCAGTAGTCATGCTGGCTGGTGGAGTTGCTCTGGCGGTTCCACCACCAGCCCGCCCAGCCAGTAGAACACCGGCAGCCATATTATGTGCCATAATATGGCCTGGCCTTCTCCTTGGACCAGGTAAGGTGATCGTCCGACGGAGGAGTGGTGTGGGAGGTGTGTGTGCGTGTATGAGTGTGTGGTGTCTACGTGTGTGCATGAATGTGTGTATGCGTGTGAGTATGCATGTTTGGATGGGTGTGAGTGTGCATGCATGAATATGAATGGAGTTGTGAATGCGTGTATGGATGTATGGATGTTGTTGTAAATGCGTGCATGGATGCATGTGAGTGGATGCGTGTGTGTAGGTAAAGGGGCGTATGCGTGGTACATGTGGGTGTCTGTGTGCATATATGCAGGGAGGGGAGGTGGAGGCACAGTTTCTGAAGTGGGGTTGCTGTGTCAGAAGGGGGTAATGGATGGGGCACTGTGGCTGGTGGGGGCTCTAGTGCTTGTTGGGGGGTGAGGGAATTGTCTACCAGTGACAGGGAATTCCCTGTCACCGGTAGCCCTTCCGCCATGGTTTTTGTGGCGGTGCTACCGCCATGGAAACCATGTCGGAAGGTTGGCTCCTAACACCGCCGGAGGTCTTCTGTGGACCGCAGGTTCAGAGATGATCATCTCCAGCCCTGCAATTCAGTGGAGATGTGGTGGGTTGGCTCACTCATAATGTGGCGGTCTGCAGGCTGCTGGCAAAGGGACCGCCACATTTACCCTGTCGGTCAGAGGACTGCCAGGTTCAAAATGACCCCCCTCAGTCTTTTCAATATAAGGCATATAAATATTACAGTCACAGAAATGCAGAAACTAAGAAAGAAGAAGTGACATTCTATAAAAGAATTCAGGTTCTTTCTATGCAGCACAAATTGGAAAAAGGGCATCTTTTTAGTTTCTATCCTAAATAGAGATAGATTCAACAGCCTTGGAACAAAGCAAGGTCGGTCTCAGCATTGTAAGACTCCAGTAGAAGTCTTCAGAAAATAAAGAATACGGTGTTAGCATGAAGCTATTCCCTCTAAGGACAAGGGATCGATTGGTCTGCACCTCTCAGACTCTAAAATAAATCTTCTGCCGTTCTTACAGTGTGATCACTAAATCAATGTGGAAAGTTCCAGGACCATCTGTGTCTTCTGAACACATCATCAGAAATCCAATTAATCTCCTTCTCATGGAGTTCACTTGCAACATGGAGAGATTCTCCCATCTCACGGAAGACTAATCAACAGGTTGCCCTTGAGTTACTTCTTCCCAGATAGTGGATGAATGGGAGGCACCCCAAACCATTCAGTCCGCACCAAGGTCTTCTTGCTCATCCTTTTTATCTCTAATGCTCAATACTCCTTTCACTAGCTAAGCCATCAAGAATGTGCACCTGCAATGGAAAAAGTATAGTTTGATAATTCACTTTACTTTAATGAGGTTAAAGCAAACACATTATATATGATGTTGATTACACTGTCAAGTTACTTTTGTAATGCATGGGGGTGCAGCCTGGATTAAGCTGCTCCAACCCCCCCTCTGAAGTCATCACAATTAAGATAACACCTTTATCAGATGGACAAATCAAAACTTCATTGACTTAAAAAATGTTCGCCTACTCTTGCCCAACTGTTTCATTTAATCATAGTATGTACACTGACTCTTCTCCAAATCCGTTTCTTCTTTCTTCTCTCTTCCTCTTCACTCCTTTCCTGGCTTTTACTCTCCTGTACACCTTAAAGGTCACAACTAAGAATTTCGCACACAAGGTAATATTCACCAAGCATCTCAAGACAGACCCTACTATTCCATTTCCTAGATTTCGAAACCATTTGCCAATTGCTGAAAACCCGTTTCCAATAGCTTGCCAAGCACCTGTCGCCTCTAACTTCTTCAGATCTTACTTCAATCCTGAAATGTTCTTAATATAAGCTTTTACATCCTTATTCTTGTCAGCTGTGCAGGTGCAAATTTGTTAAACCTTTATCAGCCGACAGACTCCGTCCTCCTTGGCGAGCTGAATGTCTAATGCAAGACGATTCTGCAAAATGATAAATCTGATAGCCAACATTTCAGTGTCTATGACCAATAAGGCTCCAGCTGTTCTAGTAGACAACTTACCCACTATGGTAGACAACTTTCTAATGTTCATGTCATTGAGAATCACACTTACAGATTAAATCATTGCACCAAAGATATTGCCCACTACTTATCTAGCACTAACACCTCATTTAGGCTTCAAATTTGTTTCCCACGCTGGATCATCAAAATGCTCCGCATGATAGATTTTTGGAAAAACTACGCCTAAATAACATGTACTATGCCACCCCTTAGGCAGCTTAAACTACGCATGTTCTCCACAAATAAAATAAACTCCTAGAATAACAGGATAATCTCTATTCAAAAATAACCTCCATTTTCCTCTTACTTCAAAAGTCTGATCAAATTCCCTCCTTCCCACAAATACAGTATCCACTGTAGATGTGTCTGTCCATATACACAGTCTTTATGTTTCCAATCCAATGTCAAAGCAACTACATTTTCTGCTACTTGATGCTCAATTTCTTCTGTAGCCCACTTATGCTGACTCCTTAGATCTTTTTCCGATATTGACCTTCCTTTCAAATCTCTCCTTCTGTCTTCAACTGCATTTAGAAATTTATTTTCAACATCCGTTAGATTACAGAGCAAAATCCGTCGATGTTCATAAACAGTATCTAATGTTTAACAGGTCTAAGGGATCCAGTAAAAAATGTCACTCCTTAGGAGCAGGACGATTATTCAGATGCTCTAATATAGGGATCTCTGAAAGAACCAAACCATAGTTTGAAAAATAATACTGAAAATGTCCTGTCCCTTAAAAAATGGGAATATGGAGTATGGTGATAAGTAATCCCTTCCACAGCTGATGTAGGTAATTGTGTACACACGTAGTAATCTCTGGCACCCATGGTGTCAATGTACTCAAAAAGCCATCTCAAATAAGCATTTGAAGAGAAATCTCCTCTGGATGTGTCTACATGTAATTCCTTCTCACTAAGGGTATAATACCTACTCTCATCATCAAGATGTGAAGGTTTAGGAATAGTTTTGGGTTTGTCTTCTAATGCACTAGATTCGGGTGAGTTTGACCCAATAAGCAAAACAATTAGAACTACAACTATTAATGTGCCTATCAATATATGTCTACATCTATTAGGTTTATTAGTTTGCATGTCTTCTCTAAAGGGAGATGTAAAGTGGAATAAAGCAGCAGCAGTCTTCTCTGTTGGGTTCCACTTGTGCAAATAGCAAAACACGGTTCAATAAATGTGATGCTTTATTTTATTTACAAAATCTTTGAGAGACTAACTTAGCCTTACTCTGTATTCTTCTAAATGGCAACCCTATGCTCTTTCACCTGTGCCTCGGGCCTCCGTACTCTCCTTTCCTCTCTATTAAAGACAATTCAAATGTCTCTAAATTCTGCACAGTTCAGATTCACTGATAATCACATCCAGAGTGAAATATCTTGGTCTTTTCAGCAATAAAGAAAGCTCAAAGTAGAACTTGAGCCAGATGCTTAATTCAAGGAGGATCAGCTGGATCTAGATCATTGCCCCAAAGCTCCCAGAAATATCTCTCTCCATCATTGGCAGCAAAATATGTCCATTCAGATGAGGAGTACCTTCAACAGGGCATTCTTACTGTTTTTAAGCTCCTTACTGCAGGTCTTTCATCCCCACTATCACTCAAGCCAGAATCTTCATTCTCCTCTGGAATAGTTTGAGTCACACATCCTTGAGGCAAATGCAGTCTTTCTCTCCCTTGCCTTCATGGCCAGTGGTCTCCAGATCCCACTCGTGTTTTTCACAGCACTAGGTCCTTCATGAGGATCTGAATCCAACTCATCCACAAACACAGGATGATGCTCTCTTGTCTCGATTTTAACTATTCACTCATCCAGCCACTATCAGACTAAACAGGTGTTGTTTCAGACTCTGCTCAGTCCCTGACAGCTTGTCTGACCTGCTCTGTCTCTTGGCCACAACTGGTGCTTCTAAGAGAGGTGCTGTCACATCATCAAGGGGACACTCAAGTCTGTGAGTATGGGATGCTCAAATCTAGTTGGGAAGACCTCAAAATTTAACAGCTGTCGTGCTCACTGGGATAACTTTGAACGGCCCTCACCAACGAGGTTCCAGCCATGACTTGTTCACATATTTTTTCATCAGGACCCAGTCACCAGGACTGAGGACTTGGCACTGCTCCTGTTGTTGTGAAGCTGTGGCTGCCTCCCACCTGATGAGACACAGAATGCACCACATCAACCAGAGCTTTGCTGAGTCAAGAATCAAATCATCTGTAATGTTTACAAGCACATGTGGGGGCACAGCAAGCAGTCTCATTGCTCTGCCTATGATTATTTCATAGAGGGACAATCTTGTCCTCTGATCTGGAATGCTGCGGAGACTCATCAACACCAGAGGCAAAGCATCAGGCCATTTCAAAGACGTTGAAGCTCACACTTTGGCTAATCTGGATTTCAGAGTCCCTGTAATCTGTTCCACAATGCCGGATTATAACTGCAATGTAGTCTCTGCTCCACCTGCAACTCTGCACACAACAATTTCAAGACTTCATTGTTGAAATGGGTCTCTCGATCCCATTCCAAAGAAGTTGGGAAACCAAACCTCAGGATGAACTCCCGTAACAGCAACTTAAGTACTGTGAGGCTGTCATTTCTTTTGGTCAGGTAAACCTCAACACAACACAAGGAGATGCACACAGCTACAAGGACATACTGCAGCCCCTTACACACGGGCATCTCGATGAAGTCCAACTGCATCCTGTTGAAGGGGCCATCTGATCTTCCTATGTAGCTTGTAACTGCAGTTCTCTTCCCTACATCCATCTATTCACACACCACACATCTGTGACAACCCTTCAGCCATCATTCTGAATCTTGGGTTGAACCTGGTCTGCCAAAACAAACAGACCATTGCGTCTCTCCCTACATGGGCAGAGCTATGAAAATGTCTAGCCATCGGGGACAACAGACTATCTGGCAACACTGGTCTACCAACTGCTGAAACCCAAATGTCATCATCTCTTTCAATGCAACCTGCTCTGATCCAACCTTGCTGTTCCGCCTCCTGTACTTCCTCCTGCGTCCTCTTAACATGCTCCCAAGTATCAGCTGTATTTAGCAAGAAGTTTGTAATTGGTCTCATCTGTTGACTCATTGCAATAGTCTCCAGGAAACATTCAAGCTCTATGAGCACAATACACAGCAACTTCATCTGCATATTTATTACACAGTGTTACATTATCATCTCCACTGCAATGAGCAGAGCACTTTACAACAGCAATTTGTTTCGGCAACTGTTTGGCATTCAGCAAATTGCAGCTATATTCTCCATTCCTGATGGGAGAACTAGTGGAGATCATGAAACTTCGCTGGGACCATAACTGTCCAAAGCCATGGGCTGCACCAATGCTGTACTGACCATAGGTGAACATTGTCATTTTCTGCTGCTTAGAAACACAGCATGCTCTCGTAAAAGCAACTAGTTCAGCTACTTGTTCGGAGAGAATTCCATAAAGCCAGAAAGCTTCAACTATTCCTGAGACTGAACAGATTGTGTAGGCAGCTTTCAGGTTTCCTCCATGGTCTGTCAAGCAAGACCTATCCACAAACAGTATGAAATCAGACTCATGTAGTGGCTCATCTTGAATCTCTGGCCATAGCTTGATGCATAGTTCAGTGAAATCTAGACAGTCATGCTCACCAACACCCTCTTCTTCGTCAGCTTTCGGAATGGGCAAGAACATAGCAGGATTCAGTGTGGTTCATCGTGTGACAGTCTCATTTTTGACAACCAATATTATCTGTTCATAACATGTCAACCTGCTATTTGTGAAATGTTGTGTGCAGGTACAGGTGAACAACAGGTCTACAGAATGGGGCACAGAAACAGTAAAGGGATGACCCATCACAATGTTCCCACACTTCTTGATGCTGACGTTGGCCACCACTATGAATTTAAGACATCCAGCCAGTACTGCTGCTACTGGGTCAAGTATAGCTGCTCCTTGTATTACCATATAATTGTGTAAGCACTGAGAAAGCGCAGCCCCACTCACTGCAAAACAGAGTAACAGATTTATTGTAGCTAGGCATTCAAAGTGCCGGGGCACAATAGAGACTTTCTCTCAGGTCTAGGAAGGCAACCAAGCAATTGCTATCACAAGGTACCGGATCAGACACATCCTTGTGTGTCAGCCTCTAGAAAGGCTTTGCAACTAGGGAAAAGTTGGCCATCCTCTGGACACAGTAGTCCACCATTGGCAAAACCATCCTGACTTCTCTCTAGGTAAGCAGTGGATTCATCTTTAGGATTGCTGAAATCCTTTCTTGTGACACCTTCCTTGATCCTTTTTCAATATGACGACCAGCATATTGGACCTCTTTCTGAACAGTTCTGCAGCTTGCTTGGGGACACTTTGGCCCTCATTATGACATTGGCGGTAAATCCCACTTACCGCCATGCTGACTGCCGCCAACATACCGCCGCAGTGGCGGGTATCTGTTCACCATATTATGACACACACACACCAATCTATCACTTATCAGCCACAGTCACAAGTCTGCCACACCAAAGGTCAGTGATAAACTGACGGTATCAAAACTCACACTGTTACGCCAACAAAACAACGGGCATCACATTATGACCCACGAATCACCACAGTAGACATTCAACCATGGTAAACCATTGGCAGTACATACCGCCACGCTCAAAATAAACACACACATACAAAACAACACTACAATGGCCAATACCAAATACACACACACCTGACACCCATACACACACCACACCCACACCACTATAAAACACCCACCCACATTACCCACAACCCCTTACGAATACAAATGATTGGCACGAGACAGGCACCATGACTACAGACAAAACCAGAGCCACACACCACCTACACCTATACACCACCCACGCACCCCATATCACACATCCCAACACATCACCCTACACACCCTTACCTACACAACTCACACAACACCCATGGCACCACAAAGACACGCCAGATTCTCAGAGGAGCAGCTAAGGGTCATGGTGGAGGAAATCATCTGGGTAGAGCCTCAGCTTTTTGGAGCACAGGTGCAGCAGATATCATTGCTAGGAAGATGGAACTATGGCAGAGGATCGTGGACATGGTCAATGCCATGGGACAGCACCAAGGGCAAGGGACGACATCAGGAAGAGGTGTAACCACCTAGGGGGGAAGGTACATTCCATGGCAGCAAGACACCAACTCTCTGTACAGAGGACTGGCGGTGGACCCTCACCTCCTCCCCCACAACTAACAACATGAATGGAGCAAGTCTTGGCAATCATGCATCCTGAGGGCCTGGCTGGAGTAGCAGGAGAACTGAACTCTGGTAAGTCAACTCTATACTACTACCCCCCCTACCTCCATGCCATCACATACCCCCACCCTCATCCTCACTCCCATCACTCCACCACCTCCTACACACCCCACCATCACATCTCACTCATCCCAATGCCAATCCCTGCATGCCATACCAATGCATGGACACCACACACAGACCTGCATGGAAACCTATCACTAAAGCATGCACACTAGGAAGAACTACTCATCCCACCATACACCAACGTACACAAGTGAAAGCTGCCAGGGCAAATACAAACAAAGAGGGCAACCCGCTGATGCACAATATGTCACACACAGAAACAATAACACTGCATTTACATACCCACAGGTATCCCAGCCAATGTCAGCGGCGAAGGGGTGCCAGCAATATCTAGCCCCCCAACTGAAGAGGCCCACAATGATGACAGAAAATCTGGTCGCCTGGATCTGGATGACCATCCTGGCCCATCAGGGACCTCTGGACAGTCTGTTTCCCAGGCACAGGCACAAACAACCACAGAGCCTCCCCCATCTGGAAACACCACCACAGCACCCACCCAGCATACCCACACCTCTGTCCCCAGGACACTTCAATCAGCAGTGTGTCCACCACTACAGGGACCCCAGGACACACCTCATACCCAAGACAATCAGGGACCTGGGGTCAGTGGCAGTGGGCACACGGTTCAGGGGACAGAGGCACAGGACAACAGGGAAACTGGGAGGACTGCTGTGCACCAGGGGGAGGACAGGCCCAGGGAACTGACTCTCCAGGAGGCACTTGCAGAGATCCTGGGAGCATACCAGCATTCCCAAGATACGCTGGGCCAGATCCTGGACAATGTGCAGGAAAACAGGCTGCAGCAGGAGGGACAGTACCAGGGGATCAGGGAGGACTTGCAGGGCATCAACACCACCCTGGTCTCCATAGCAGGGGTGCTGGCAGACATGGCCAACATTATGAGGTAGGCAGCCTCTCAACAGCGGGCCCCTACCACTAGCCAGACATCTGAACTACCTTCCACCTCCGCTGCCGTTAGTGGACAGGAGGCCCGCCACAGGACCAACAGGCCACCAGCAACACTCCCCCTGCAGAAGGTGAACCACCCCACAAATGTTCCCTGCGGTCCAGGCAGAAGCCACAGACACTTGCCAAGACCCCCACCAGGAAATTAGACTCCTGATTGTCACCCTTGTGTCCCACCAGGTCACCCTGTCCACCTTGAACTACCACTGCCTCCCTTCCTATGTCCTCTTAGACAATGCACCTTTGCTACAAACAGACTGGAATAATACCCTGGACTTTCCTCCATCATCACCCCGTCCCAATGCACTTGCCCCTCTACTTCTTAGCACCTAAGTATGGAGTATGTCAAACTTTTTTATGTATGTATTAGTTTAACCAGGTTCAAACGTTGCAATTCAAATGTACAGTAATGTCCAAATAGGAAAGACCTGTAGTTGGCTGCAGTGATCACACCAGAAGCGATAGTGGGGCACCAACATCTGCAAAATGAGTTGCCAAAGGGTACAGTGAGTGGGCATAGAAGTGGGAAATAACAGCATGCCAGTGCCAAAGATAATCTAAATAATGAAAATGAAATGTGAAGTAACACTGCCTTACCTGTGTGTCATTGGAAGTATTGTCGAATCACTGCATTTCTGTTGTCCTCATCCTCATCCTCTGCCTCCTCATCCTCACTGTCCACAGGGTCCACTGCTTCCACACGGTCATCTCCAGCCTCCTCCTCCTGCAGAAAAGGCACATGGAGTCTCAAGGCAAGATTGTCCAACATGCATCATGCCACGATTATCTGGCAGACCTTGTTGGGGGAGTAGCACAGGGATCCCCAAGTTAGATGGAGGCACCTGAACCTGGCTTTCAGGAGGCCAAAGGTCAGTTTGATTATCCTTCTTGTTCGCCCATGCACCTCATTGTAAAATTCTTCTGCCATTGTCCTGACATTCCTCGCAGGGGTCAGTAGCCATGATAGGTTGGGGTAACCAGACTCACCTGCAAATATCGAGGGACAAAATTTAGCCACACACTATCCTATATGGCCCACACTGTACCCATACACCAACATCTACTAGGTGGTAACCAGGGCTCACCTATTAGCCACACACAGTGCCTCTGTAGTTGGCTCATCACATTTGGGATGCTGCTATTCTTCAGGATAAAGGCATCATGCACCGACCCAGGATACTTAGCATTGAGATGTACTGGTCGCCAAGCACTCCATCGGGACATTCATGGGGTGGAAACTCTTTTGATTTCTGTACACCTGTTCATTTTGCCGGGAGGACAAATGCAATATGTGGTCCATCAGTTGCCCCAATTATGTTGGGGATTTGTCCCATTGCATAGAAGTCAGCCTTCACTGTGGCCAAATACTCCACCTGGGGGAATACAATATAGCTGCACATGTGTTTAATCAGGGCAGACAACACTCTTGTCAGCACTATTGAGAACATTGGCTGTGACATTCCTGCTGCCAAGCCCACTGTCGTTTGAAAAGAACCAGTTGGCAAGAAATGGATCACAGATAGGATTTACACAAGAGGGGGGATCCCAGTGGGGTGACGGATAGCAGATATCAGGTCAGGCTCCAGTTGGGCACACAGCTCTTTGATTGTGGCCCTGTCAAGTCTATAAGTGAGGATAATGTGCCTGCCCTCCATTGTTGCCAAGTCCAAAAGGGGTCTGTACACGGGGGTATGTCTCCATCTCCTATTCATTGGCAGTGGTTGCAGTCCAAAAGAGTGAGGAGTCGGTCAAAAACTGAACATCGGAGACACAACAGTACAATGTGTGATGTTAATTGGTAATGGGTAAGTCCAATTTTTGACTGTGACGCAGTTATTATCCAGTATTGAAAAAGTGCAGACAATTAGTAGGAAAAGATGAAGTCTCTAATTCACTTTCAATGAGACTATAAATCTATCATTGAAGACACCATTTAATTGCTCAAAATTCACTTATTTTTTCATTCCCAACTGGTAAGACACTTTGGTGGTCAGTACAACCTCAGCGGTCTTTTTACAAGACCGCCGAGGGACCGCCGTGCGGAAGACCGACAGTAGTGGCGGTTTGCCGCTCGGCGTATTATGACTGTTGGCTGCTCTCCGTCCTTTTTCCGACGGAGAGCCGCCAACAGCCATACTGTCGGGTGGCGGGGAAGCGGAGGTTGCGCCACTGCCACGCCAACAGAACACCGCCCACCGAATCACGTCCTGTGATTCGGCGTGGCGGTGTTCTGTTGGTGGTGTGGTGTCGGCGGAGCAGCCCCCATGGCTCCCGTCCCCTCCCGGAGGATCGACGGAACAGGTAAGTCGATCGTCCGTTATGGGAGGGGGTGTTGTGTGTTGTGTGGGTGCATGGGGGTGTGCGTCTGTGTATGTAGGGGGGTGTGTGAGTGCGTGTATGCTTGCGGGGGTGTTGCGTGTTTTGGGAATGAGTGCGTGTATGTCTGTGGGTATGTCTGTATGGATGTGTGTGTGTATGTTTGTATGTGGGTGTGTGTGTATGACTGTGTGTGTGTATGTTGCCATGTATGTCGGTGTGTGTGCTTGTGTGTGTTGGTGGTGCCTGCATGCGTGTCGTGTGTGTGTGAGTTATGTGATGTTGGGGGTCGGGTTGGGGAGGTGGGCCCTGCCACTTTTGGGGGGAGGCAGGGGTGGTGGGGGGCGTAGGGGAGGGAGTCGGGGTGAGGGGTGGGGGAGACCCCTATCAGTGCCTGGGAAGGGTCTCCAGCCCGGCAGGCGGAACGGAGAACCGGCGGATGACCATGGCGGTAACCGCCATGGTCATATTACCAAAAAAAGGACCGCCAGCCTGTTGGCGGTCTTACCGCCGCTTCTCCGCCTTACACCAGGGTCATAATGACCCCCTTTGTTCATTCACAGGAAAAAATTCACATGTATGGTGTAAACATTAAACATTACAAACAAACATATTCGACATAAGACATAAATCAATAATTCAGCAGTCCTTGTAAATTATTGGTTCAACATTCCTCTCTTCCTTTATTTTCCATGAAACCAAGTAGTACTCAATTAAAACTAAACCGAGAATCCGCAGTAGAGAGATGGTTGTCCACTCAGTCCCAGTCCTAAAACATCTTTACTTGTGACCCAATTCAGGGAATACAAGGGACTGTATTAAAGATTCCTTAAATGGTAACTTCAATTTTTAATACAACCTCTCCAAAAAAGTTATTAACCAGGACCTGCCCCCACCCCTTTGAAATGGCGTCCACCTGTCCTGTGTGGAGGGACAGGTGGAATGAGGTAATTCCGCTGACGTTGTGCGCCGTTGCGGTAGGCGGTCGGGAACCGACGTGCAACTTCTCATTAGTTAACATTGGGCCCTATGGGGTACAGTGGCCAATGGTGATGTACGCCGGCGGTGACGGTATGCACCGCCGCGGACGTGACCGCCACTTTCTATCTGATCACTCACTTGCTGTGTGACCCTCCACAGGAGAGGACTGTTGGAAATGGCCCTTTTTACAGGGTTATCCCCAAACTTTTTGCCTTCTTCCTCCTATTTTATCAGGTCTGTTTTTGCTGGTTTATTGTCTCTGCGCACTTTACCACTGCTAATCAGTGCTAAAGTGCAACTGCTCCCTATAGAAATTGTACTGTTGATTGATCTATCCATGATTGGCATATTTGATTTACTGGTAAGTCCCTAGTAAAGCGCACTAGAGGTGCCCAGGGCCTGTAAATCAAATGCTACTAGTGGGCCTGCAGCACTGGTTGTGCCACCCACATAAGTAGCTCTGTAATCATGTCTCAGACCTGCCACTGCAGTGTCTGTGTGTGCAGTTTTGACTGTAACTTCGACTTGGCAAGTGTACCCACTTGCCAGGCCTAAACCTTCCCTTTTCTTACATGTAAGGCACCCCTAAGGTAGGCCCTAGGTAGCCCCAAGGGCATGGTGCAGTGTATGGTTAAGGTAGGACATATAGTAATGTGTTTTATATGTCCTGACAGTGAAATATTGCTAAATTCGTTTTTCACTGTTGCAAGGCCTGTCCCTCTCATAGGTTAACATGGGGGCTACCTTTAAATCTGATTAAAGTGTAGATTCCCTTTGGGAGCGGATGGACATGTGGAGTTTGGGGTCTCTGAGCTCACAATTTAAAAATACATCTTTTAGTAAAGTTGATTTTAAGATTGTGCGTTTGAAAATGCCACTTTTAGAAAGTAGGCATTTTCTTGCTTAATCCATTCTGTGACTCTGCCTGTTTGTGGATTCCCTGTCTGGGTCAGTTTGACAGTTGGGCTGTTCACACCTCTCCTCCAGACAGTGTCACAAAGGGGGCTGGGGTGTAGCCTGCATATCTTGATTAGCCATCTGTGCTGGAGGGGAGGAGTGGTCACTCACACCTGAAAGGACTGTGCCTGCCCTCACACAATGCCGTCTCCGGCCCCCTGGTGAGTGTCTGGTGCCTGGCCTGGACAAGGAAGAATCTTGCAAACACTTGAGACTTTGCTTTGAAGTTTGCAAACTTCAAAGGCAGAACTGGGTATAAGAAGCAGACCCAAAACCCCAGACTTTAAGAATCTTTCGGGAATCAAGAGGAACCTCTGCCTAGGAGAAGAGCTGAAGAGCTGAAGGAGGAGTACTGTCCCTTTGCTGTGTTGCTTTGCTGGACTTGCCTGCAGTTGCTGCTTCTGCCTAAAAAACGTGCAAAGGGTGAACTTTGCTGTGTGTCCTGCTTGAGAAAATTCTCCAAGGGCTTGGAGTAGAGCTTGCCTCCTGTTGGAAGTCTCAGGGACACCAAAGACTTCAGTTTCCTTGACCTGCAGCACTGGGAACTGTGTGTTTTGTGCTGTCCAGGAGGAGAAACCACTGCGACGCCGCCAACGACGCCGCTGGCCTGCACCGTGATCTACCGCCGCCGCACGGAGTCGCATTGTCCTGCTTCGCACCGCAACCCTGGTCTCACTGACGCCGTCATCGGACGACTTCACCGAGCCGCTGCTCGCACCGCCACCTGTGGGCCCTGCACTTCGGCGTCACCTGCTCACACTGCAGCCTGGGCATCCCCGACGACGTTGCTCCTGCTGACACCGGCGCTGCTGCCTGCACTGTGGTCTGTGGACACCGCTCGTGAGGAGCACGAAGCAGCGTCCCATCCCGCGCCGCAGCCCCGGTCCACCAACGCCAGCACCATCGGCTTCAGTGTCGTCACCAGACATCCTTGCCTACATCGTGGCCTGTGGACACCGCTCGTGAGGGTCACGAAGCACCGTCCCGTCCCACACCGCTGGCTTGGGCCTACAGACGACAGCGCTTCTGCAACAACGACGCCGCTCCCTGCACCGTGACCTGTGGACACCGCACATTGCACCGCCCGGCTTCACACCACAGCCCTGGTCTCACCGACACCGCTGGACGCCGTCACCGAGCCGTTGCCTGCACCGTGACCTGTGGGCACCTCACGTCGCATCGTCACGCTTCGTACCGCAGCCCCGACGCCATCCCCACCAGCGCACCTGATTTCATCAGCCCGGAGTTCGATCCCCGAGGTGCGTGACTTCAAGGGCCAGACGACTCCTGCACCGACTCCGGAACCGACGCCAGTGACGCTGCTCTCCGGAGCTCACCACGAGGATCACGACGCCCTGCAAATCCAAGGTACTGTTTTTGGGTCTTCCCGACCCCGCAGCTGGCCCACGACGCCGAGGCCAGCCTGAACTTTTGGTTTTGTTGTTAACAACGCTATGATAGCCCCAGGTGGAGTTATTGACTTCAAGGAACTGTATTGTTAAGTACATCTTGCAGCATTCATATTTTTCTTACTGTATGTTGGATTTGTTTATCGTATTTGGTCTTGTTTTATATTTTCTAAAACTGGTGTGGTGTCCTTTTGTAGTGTTTTCACTTATTACTGTGTGTTATGTGCAAATGCTTTACACATTGCTCCTGAGATAAGCCTGACTGCTCATGCCAAGCTACCAAGGGGGTGAGCAGGGGTTATCTGAGCGAGTATCTCCCTTATCCTGACTAGAGTGAGGGTCCTTACTTGGACAGGGTGCAAACCGACTGCCAACTAGAGACCCCATTTCTAACAAGGACCTACACTGCATGTGCTGCTTTGACCTGTGTCTTGAACCTACCATGGCTCGTGTGACTGGGGAAAGGGCCCCTGCCTTCACCTTGGCGGAGTTGGAGTGACTGGTGGATGGGGTCCGACCCCAATACGGACTGCTCTATGGGCCTCCAGACCAACAGCTGAGTACACTGTGAGCACGATGCATGTGGCATGAATTAATGGAGTGGTGTGTGTGAAGGCCTCATGTAGGGGGGGTGGGTGGATGTCCCCTGGGTGGCGTACAGCTTGTGTGCTGGGCCATGTGTGGGTAAATGGCGATGTGATGGGGTATGGTGGGCCATAAGTGTAACAGACAGGGTGGTCTGACTGATTTCCTGTGTGTATTTCTCTGCAGGTCAGTGCCCATCAAAAGAAGGGTATATGGCGTGCCATCGCCAAGGACGTGCGGACCCTGGGGGTCTACGACAGGCGGAGCACCCACTGTCGGAAACGGTGGGAGGACCTGAGACGCTGGGCATGGAAGATGGCGGATGCCCAGCTGGGGACGGCCTCCCAATGAGGAAGGGGTGCCTGTCGAACCCTGACCCCCCCGTTGGCCCGCATACTGGTAGTGGCCTATCCAGAGCTGGACGGGCACTTGACGGCATCACAGCAGCCACAAGGGGGTGAGTACAGTGCCCATCATTACAACTTACGCATGGTAAGGTTGTACCCGGGTGGGGGATGTGTGACAGTGTGTGCCCATAGGCCAGGCCTGACATTGCAGAGTAGGTCCCATGTTGGCCAGGGTTCCAAAGTGATAATCCTGCTACCTGGCTTGTAGGCATCCACTACTGGTCAGGGCTGTGTGGGTCCCAGGTCTGCTTCTTTTGGCGGAATGTGCCCCTCCCCATGCCTTGGTGGCTAGCATTATAATTGGTTGTGCAATGCATAGTGCATAGGCCTGTTTCCTGTGTGTGACGGTGGTGTGTACGCCAACTGTGGTGTTGGTGCAGCCATTGACCCAGTGTATCCTTTGTCTCTTCCTCTGTTTTGTCACCCTGTCTTGATGTGCATTAGCATCATCTGGCGGAGGAGGAGAGGCACCGGCGACGAAGGGAGCTGCATCCCACAGACCCCAGGAGGCAGAATCCACCGATGCTGAGGGCTCCAGTGGGACAGAGGGTGAGGGGAGCACCATGGTGGAGACAGGAGGGGACAGTTTGGACACAGATACCTCCTCTGATGAAAGTTCCCCCGTACCAGCACCGCCCTCCCAGCAGCCCCTTAGCGAGTTGCCCGTGCTCACTCACCCAGGAGTGTGGGCATCTCCTTCACCCCAGGCACCTCAGGCCCTGCCCCAGTTAGCCCTGCTGCCCTGAGTGAGGAGGCTATTGACCTCATGAGATCCATCTCTGTAGGGCAGTCAACCATTGTGAATGCCATTGAGGGGCTGGTAGCCCAGATGCAACAGTCTAATGCATTCCTGGAGGGCGTTCACACTGGCTTGTCGGCCCAACAGAGCTCAATCCAGGCTCTGTCCTCCTCTCTGATGGCAGCCATTGTCCCTGTTTCAACCCTCTAATGTCCTCTTCCCAATCCCACTCCCCTCAACCCCAACCTATCCCAAGCACACAGGCAGACAAGCATGCAAACAAGACAACACACAAAAGTGGCACAGGGAAACACAAGCACCACACATCTTCCCACAGGCCCTCACACAAACATTCATCCAGATGCAGACATACCAACATCCACAATTTCCACTGTCTCCCCCTCCTCCTTAAGCTCCCTCCCAGTTCTGTCTACACTCACACCTGCATGTACTACATCCTCATCGACTATCTGCATCACCATCACACCTAGCAGAACACACACCTCACTGGCAGACATCTCCACAACAGCCACGCACACGTCCCCTGTGTCCTCTCCCACTGTGTCTGTCACCCCCCCCTCCCAAGGTAAACAAAAGCAAGCCTCCCCAGGATCAGAAGCACAGGGCACGATGCCCACTCCAGAACCAGTGGGTAAGACACCCACCAACCCCAGCCTCCCCAGGAACAGAAGCACGGGGCACAATGCCCCCTCCAGAACTAGAGGGTAAGACACCGACCAACCCCAGCCTCCCCAGGATCAGAAGCACAGGGCATGTTGCCCCCTCCAGAGCATGTTGGCAAGTCCGCCACTTGAGAGACTATGGCCTTGCACTCCCCAGGACCGAGCACAGGGCATGTTAGCCCCTGTAAAGCATGAGGGCAAGTCACCCACTTGAGAGACTGTGGCCTTGCACTCCCCAGGACCGAGCACAGGACATGTTGGCCCCTCCAGAGGATGTGGGCAAGTCACCCAGTTGAGAGACTGTGGCCTTGCACTCCCCAGGACCGAGCACAGGGCATGTTGCCCCCTCCAGAACCAGTGGTCTTGTTCCATCTGCCGGCTGAGGTGCCCTCTGTTCCCCGTCCCCCTGAGGTGCCTGACTATTTTCCAGCTGATGCCCCTGCAGTGTTCTCTCCGTGTTGGTGCAGGTGACAAGTGAGGCCTTGGACTTTGGCCTTTGGACCACGCACAATATGGACTGGCAGTGTCCCTTGAACTGTACATATGTGTATATCATTACATTGCATTTTCTTATTTCTACTGTGTTGTTATTATTACACTCACTTTTGCACAATCCTGTTGTCCTTGAATTATTACTCAGGTGTACGGGGTAAACATGTTTTATTACTGCAGCTGATTGTGTGTATGGTGTTGGGGGTGGGGGTGTGTGTTGTGCGTGGGGGTGTCACTCTCTTCCCCCTCCCTTCCCTGTGTGCTAGGCGGCTGTACTCACCATGGTCGTCTTCGCCGTTGTTGGTATTCATGGTGGAGCAGGACGTAGAAAATCATTGGGAATATTTGAAGTTCCGGCTCCATGGCGGCGTGGTTCTTCCCTGTGTCTCTAAAGGTGAGTCATTTCCCTTCTGTGCAGTGTTTCGGCCAGCCTTTTGATGTAGTTGGTACTGCCCCGGAAAAGGTGGTGGTTTCCAGGGTCTTAATATGGTGGGCAGAACATTGACTTCTGCCTGGCTGTAGGCGGCTACTGCCGTGGTGGCTGTTGTATCGCCCTGGTGGTCAGTGTTGTAAAGTGGCTGTCTATCTGAGTTCTCACTGCCATGGTCAGAATTTGGCAGTGGTTACCACCAGCCTATTGGTGGTATTACCACCACTTTATCATTGACCGCCAGGGTTGTAATTAGGGCCTTTATGTACATTCTCAGCTAAGTGATTCAAGAGGGCAGTAGTATCTTGCTTACAAGCTTCTTGGGTATTTAACTCAACCAGTAGCTCGTCGATGTACTGAACCAGGACCGAGTTACAGGGCATGTCCATGGACTCAAGATTTTTTTAAAGAATCTGATTAAAGATGGGGGGACTCTTGGTGTACCCTTGTAGGACTCGGCACCATGCCAAAGCACAACTGCTGAACCGAAATGCAAAGAGGAAGTGGCAGTCCTCATGCAAAGGTATGGAAAAGAAAGTCTGGTACAAATCAATGACAGTGAACCACTCAGCCTCACATGATATGTGGAATAAAATCATAGCAGGATTCAGTACCATGGGACAACAAGGGACAAAAACAGCATTAATTTTCCTCAAATCTTGAACAATGTGGTATTTACCACTAGGCTTCTGCAAGCCCATAATGGGTGAATTACATAGACTCCCACTATCCCTGTTGTATCATTGATTCGATCACTGGAGTAATCCCTGAAAATGTTTCAGGAGTCAGTTTGTACTGTGAGCTTCTTAGATATTCAAAATTAGGTTTCACCTTAATGCGGACAGGCTCCAAACCTTTGATGGGTCTTGTGTCCTTTCCTGAAAAATTCCATACTTTAGGCTTCACCATATCTCTAAGATCTGGTGGTAGCTCCTCAATTGTCATCATAGAAAACAGTGCAACAGAAAGATCATCTCCCACCATTTTAAAGGCAGCATCCTCATCATGCATCTGTAGCTCAATAAGTCTTGGTGTACAGTAGATGGTACAATTAAGCTAACACAGAAGGTCTATCCCAAAGAGACTATTAGGACTATAATTACATAACACAAACCAGTGATTCTCTTCAGAGGGCCCAACTTTAACAGGTAGTTACAACTTGGATTATTTTTCCCTAGAGTGGTTCAGTTTGGAGCCTCCACTGTTCTGACAATAAAGCGGGTAGCACCATTCTCGACCAAGAATGATGTGAGGAATTGGGTTGTTGGTTGAATGGGGTGTGAATATTGGTCACTCAACAGCCACAATCCCTTGCAAGGCCAACAACAAAAAATCACTAAATTAACCTGTGGTTAACCCTGGGTAGCTAGGCACAAATAGCAGTCAGACAAAACTTAAAGGCAATGTGTTAAATATTATGCAGACTGACGTACACAAACAGCACCACAGTAAAAACAACACAATAAAAATCCCAAACCAATTTAGAATAATAGAGAAAATGTAATAACATATTTGACACCAAAACCATCAAAATCCAATTAGTAAAACCGGAGTTATGATTTTTTTTTAAGTTTAAGGTTCAAACTAGCCAGTCCTCAGTTTTAGAACATTGCCACCTGGGCACATTTAAAACCACAAACAAGGGTCCAAGAGTGGAGGGAGACCTCTTGGGAGTGCAAGACTCACTCAGGCTGGGTCCGGGTGCAGTTGTAAGATGGTGGAGCCTATTATGTCCCACAGGCTCAAAAACAGGAGACTAGCTGAACTAGCCCTTGGAGTCACTTCTGGAATCCTGGGTGTAGGTAATGATGCAGGCCTACAGCAGGCTGGATTTTGAAGGTCCCAAGTAGGCTCCAGGCAGCAAAGCACTTCTTCCCGGTGCAGCAGCAGTCTGGAAGAGTGCACAGCAGGTCACAACAGCAGGAAGTCCTCTGAGAGTCATACCACAGGTCCTGTAGTGAACTGAGGAGCAGGTCTGAGTGCGTTCTTTTTATACCCTGGTTCCCTGCTCCTAGAAGTTGGGAGAGGTTTCCAAAAGGGTTTTTTGAAGTTCCAGGATTTTCCTGCCTCCCCTGCCCTTCCTCCTAGTTGGCTGCACTGACAAAATAGGGTTGTTAAGCCTATTGTGTTTTGGCAGAGCCCAGCCTATTCAGTTGCAAGTGGGGCTGTGCTTAGCTCCGCCCCCATCAAGTTAGTTAATGTCCTATTTAGGCTCTGATGATCCCCCTATTGTGTGACTGTCTGGGGTGAATTCCCAACTGTGAGTTGCGCCAATTCATGTGATCTAATGGTGGTTAAGGAACAGAGGACTAAGGGCAGGAAATGTCAACTTTTTAAAAGTGGCATTTTAAAATTTGTGATGATAAATCCGGCTTTACCGTTACAGAGGGTTTATCATTACAAATTCAGATGTACCAAACATGATATATATACCACTCTGGTTTAGGAATTGCAACTTATTAATTTTAATAAGGAACGCCCAGTGTTACCCTAAGGGAGTGGTAGGCCCCTCAGTAGTGAGAAAACAAATGTGGGAGTTTTTCACTAATAAGACAAGTAAAATTAAAAAGTACATGTCCTACCTTTTAATTACACAGCACCCAGCCCTATGGGCTACTTGGGGCCTACCTTAATGGTGACCTATATGTAATAAAAGGGAGTTTAAGGCTTGGCAAAGGGTTTTAAATGCCAAGTCAACATGGCAGTGGGACACTGCCTTCAGGCTGCAATGGCAGGCCTGGGGCAAGTTTTAAAGCACCACTTAAGTGGGTGGCACAATAAGTGCTGCAGCCCACTGATAGCATTTAATTTACAGGCCCTGCATGTATGGTATACCACGCTACAAGGGACTTACATGTAAATTATATATGCGAATCAGCTATGTGCCAATCAAACCATGTTTAGGGGAGTGAGCACATTCACTTTAGCACTGGTTTGCAGTACTACAGTGTACAGAGTCCTAAGGCCAACATACAAAAATCCAGAAAAAATGGAGGCAAGCAGGCAAAGCATTTGGGGGAAGACCACCCTAAGGCTGACAGGTCTGACAGACGATACAGGGTGCCTAGTCACATCACCACCCACGACTGGACCACTCTGGTCTACCTCTAGGACTGCGCTAAGCACCCATTCTTGCTCTGATCTCAGATACCATCATAAGGCCATCTCAGGACCGTCGTCCTCAAACACTTCAGACATAGGGAACTGCTAAAATACAACCTGATTCTGAGAAACATCTTGATTAAGATTTGGGACATGACGCACATTTTGTCTGGGTCTATGCACATTCTGCTGTGGCATCGAAGCCTGTGGGACCTGCATCATTGGTCCTTGAGGCACAGTAAAATTTTGTGTTCTCTGTCTTTGCATAGTCTATGACTGCACATGATTATTATTCTGAAGTTCTGTAAGTTTGGAATTTTGGGGATTATGACGATATTACTGCTTCCAGTTGCCCAACTTTTTGTTGTAATGACAAGGATTTTTCTTCTTTAAAGTAGCCCCATCAATTCCACTACTCGGATCAATGGGGACACAATGTCCTCTACCCTGCTGCTGAAACCCATTTCGGCCTTGCAGCATTGGTGTTCCCTGCTGATACAATCCTTGCATGGGACTGACATTACCTACAAAAGGTGGACTCTGATCGCCTCTCTTAGCTGCTTTCATCTGTTCCACCATTCATTTTTCTTTCAATCGCTTCTACTTCATCCCCATTTAGTCGCCAAAATATTTTGCATACCTCAGTATCTCATCAGCTGACTTATTCTGACAACACATCAAGTGCTACTGAATCATCAATCTAGTCCCAGGTCTCAATCCCATAACAAAACTAGACACAAAATGACCCATTTCTTTGGGTTCCAAAGTTTCCAATCCACTATGCTTAAACACTAGCAACTAGTGGTGCTTAAACACTAGCAACAATTTCTTGTAAAAGGTATGCACTGGCTCTTTGGGCTCTTGGGCCATTCTTTCAGTCTTAAGTCAATTCATAACCTTTGCTGCTATTTTCTCTTTCAAAATGGTCATCACTTATTGATACTTCTTCATCACTAAAGATGAAGCAGCATTTGTGATCAGATTTCTCATAGGCTCCTTTTCTGTCCATTGCACGGCTACTTTACATTCCTCCCACAAATCACTTGGTACCACAATTTCAAAGAGCGTATTCAAATCCACTGTTATGGTCTTTCCTGCCTGAACAATATACCAGCACACTGAAAAATATACCAGTGCACTAATAACACTGAACAGAAACATTGCAAGAGGCGCAATGATAATGTTAGTACTCTTTCAGCATGAGGCAACATTGCTGAGCATGTGTCATTGCTAATGTTTATTTACTGCATGTACGCATAGTATGCATCTCTTCATCCCAGTGGGATGACAACTTTGACACTACAACAGAGATCTACAAACTTTTTGATGCCAGGACCCACTCTCAAAACCTTTAGGTATAAGGAACCCCTCCTGACATAGAACATGGTACTCCTCCTCATCGACAGTCATAAACATCCCAAATTCCCATGTCAAATCATTTTTATGGTGAGGAAATATTATTAAACAGCATTTAGCAAACTAAAGGTCAGTGAGTGTTGGGCGTGGTCAAAGGTGTAGCTAAAAACAAAAGTAATAATTTATGAGGAATTTGGCGTAGAGCAGTGGCGCAAGTCTTCTTGCTACACTGCCCTCCGTCAATATAAAAGGTCAGGAATGGACCATATTAATGAAATACAGTCCATTCTGTCCTTTCCCCCTGCGCTGGCGCACAAATTACTACGTAGCACCAACGTTGGCAGGATGGGGCACATACCTGCACAAAAACAACCCTGAGAGGTCTTTTCCGGTTTCTGTATGTGCCGCAGAGTGCAGCACACATGAAAAGAGGAAAAAACAAGGAGAAATGAAAATATTTCTCCTCATTATGCCTGCTCTGGGTAGGCATAAGGTTTTGGCACTGCTCCAGTTTACGTGATTTTATAAATCTGGTGCAGCATTAAAATCCATGGGTGTTGCGTGGGAACACCCACTACAATGCTCAATGGAACACCTCCTTGACGCACACTAAGGCAACACAGCGGCTTGCGTTGCTTATTCCTTACTCCATATGTATGAGACCATGCTAAACCACGCAGGGTGGCTTTGCGTCGCCTCGTAGTTATGATAAAGAGGCTTGTGCCACTGGAGCATCAAAACAAGTGATGCTCCGATGGCGCAAGCCCCTCATAAATAAACCCCAAAATATTCTGTAAGTGTTTGTAGGTCTTTCACCTTCAGGTAGCTACATATAAAATAATAGCTTAAATGAAAAATAAATAAAAGAAAGTTGTTACTCATTGGGAAATTCACTTTGGTGCTTTATGAAACCTATATTGGTTAATGCACCGCTGAGATGTGTGTGTGTAACCGGAGAGCAACAGAATTAAATCTTGGTTGGTGCAGTGGAGAATAGTGACTTGTGTACTTTTAGTGCTACAAGGTCACAGCCTGTGACAGAAAGCACTGTGAATAAGTAAGGCATTATTTTATACTTGCATTGCATACAGTATAAGATAGGCCACTACAAATAGGTTTACGATAAACCAGTGCATTCAGAATGTAAATTTAAATAATACCATAGCACATGCAACACCATTTTTTAGCAGCTGTCCCATAAGCACCTCCAGGTGAAGTAAGCTCTATGTAAATAGGTTTACAATGAAAAGCACACTCTTCACAGTGGAATTGTTATCTCTTTGCACTATGCTCAAAATAAATAAATGTTTGCCATCAAAAAGCTTCAAGAGATTAGGTCAATTAAAGCCAGAAGCACTTCAGGCAGGAAGGAGGTGCCTGGCACTAAGACGTCTTTAGCTTTCTGCACAGCTTCGTTTCAAGCACACGAATCTCCCTGCAGGAAAGTTCACGATTGGACGAAGTGAGGAGGAAATGCATGACCCCCTGCCCAGGACTCCACCCTCCCCCAGGGGTTGAGCCCCACTGATGGAAAACAACTTGTCTATGCTCTGAACATTTGAGTGATCCTACAAGATTGTAGTATACTTTGACACAGCTATACAAGATTCATTGGAACGCCATGCACAGTTGCATTAGACAATGCGAAGTGCTGGTAGCTGTTCACATCATTGTTTATTCTTATGTTTTTGGTCCTTTTTTTTGGTTTTTCTTTGTGCCTTTTAAGTTCCTCTTTAGGGTGTGGCCTCATGCATGAAGCATCGCAATCCTCAGCTGCCATGTTTTCCAGAAAAGCATATAAGTGGCCATGCCTAGCGGCTGTTGCGGATTATTATGCATTCAGAGCCTGAGTGGGAACTATATCTGTGGTCCAGTAGTCTTTGCAGAGAAGCGGGTCTGGCTTTGCGAGTTTCCCATTGACATCCAAAGAGGAAAGCCGACAGAGATCGTTGCCAACTTCCCTGACAGCATGTTCATTTGCGCTGCAGAACCTGCACTGGTAGGCAAGTGTGCTGAGTGGCAGTCAGGTAGAAAGCCTCTTTGTTTCTACATGCGCTGATGTTCTGAGAGTATTCATCATAGTGTAACTTTTCCATGTTTCCGTGTTATATCTAGCTTCCAGGAGAGTGTATATATCACGCATTAGCGCAAGGGCTAGATGTACATACCTTGGTGTTTGCGATTTCCTAATAGTGAATTTTTGCGATTCGCTGTTAAGAAAATTACAAACAGCTATGCACAACAATGTCTCAGAAACTGTTTGCGATTCCCAAATGGGTCGCAAGGGACCTGCCTCATCAATTTGCATAAGGCAGATCGCAATTTGCCAACCATTGGGAATGGCCACAACCACAGGGATGGAGGCATGCTGGGGTCAGCAGACCACCATGTCTGTGATTGCTTTTGAAATTAAGTTTTTTTAATGTAATGCAGCCCATTTTCCTTAAAGGCATTACAAAAAGGAAACCGAAAAGTTTTCTTTTAATTTTTAAAGAGTATGTAGTGGTCTATGGGGCCACTGCCTGCTCTTAAAAAATGTTTTCACCCTCATTCACAAAGGGGAAGGGACCCCTCAGGGACCCCTTCCTGTTTGCAAATGGGTTACCACCTCATCTACTTAGTCTGTAAAGTATGAATGTTTTCCGACCGCATTCAAATTGCAAAACATTTATACATAGCAGTGTGATTTTGTATTAGGAAGGGACGCCCTAAACAGACCCATCCAAATACTGAATCACAAAAGCAAAAAGCGATTTGGCAACAAGTTACCGAGCCAGATTTTGCCTTTGGTACACGCCAAAAAGTATTTTACAATTCACAAACTGCCAGCTGACATGTTTGCGACTGGTAAAATGCTTTGTAAATTTGACCCCAAGTACCTTCATTTCTGTGCCGACTTCAAGATGTTTGCAGAGTGTATATTGCTGTCCAGGCAGGTTCACAAAGGTAGAATCACGCTCCTTGCCTAGTCCTTTGAAATACATCAGATTACCCATTGCTGTTCATTAGTGAACAGAGACCCATGTGCTGAATATCTTCTCATTATGTAGAAAAGTTTTGCGATCATTATCAGGAACCTTGTTATAGTTATTCTCTGGAACATGGTCGCATATTATCTTGCTCCAAAGATATAAGTGCTATGTGAGGCGCACAATAAGATTAACTCAGATAAGTCAGAAAACTCATGGAAATACTACTGGTACTCTAAAGTAATTGTCAGGTAAATGTGATTCTATTATGGTAATATTACTGTGGTCAAGTTGTATATGAATTATTGTGAAGAACTAAACCACTTGCTAATCGTGTTGATCATCTTGTTCCACATCCCGTTCCCCACAGTACCCTCCCTTACACTACTCGTCTGGCCACTCAGAACTTCTGTCAAATCATTTGTGAAAAATACAGCTGTCGGAAGGTCAGCATACTGGGGGTACTGCTCCAGAGGAACATACAGATTGTGACATCCACCCACAGAACCTGTGAGATCCTCATACACTTCTCAACCTGTTTATACCGTTCCACAGGTTTCTATCTAAATTTGTGGAAATCATTGGTGAATGACGCAAGATCACTTCTGCTCTGAGGTACACGGACATAACCTCCACCAGGCCCTCAATGGAAAAGCCGAAGAACTCTCTCCGTCCCCTCAAGGCAAAGGAGGTTCTCCCTCCAGTTTCTTTTGTTCTTTCTCTTTCTTCCATCTACTCTCCCATCTGTCTAATTCACTCCACTTTCGAATGCTCTTAATTAATTATGTAATTTTCATTTTCATTCCTGTTGTCCTAGTGCTACAAATGTCATTCTTATCAAAACATATGTGATAACTTTTCTGCAATGACTTGGTGCAATTCTAATCTATCTCATAAGTTTGAGCCAATTCAGACAATATACAATGAGCTTGTCCTGCACATTTGGCAACATATTTACACATGAATACAATACATTTTATTGATAGGTATCTAATCCAGAAAGAGCAAGTTTCCCTGAAATCATCTCATCCAATTCTATCTTCAGCCTGACCACATCCATGCATTCTCACTCACTGGAGTCTGAACAAATTCTCTGCTTGTTCCTGAACTTTCAGCTTTTCCTGGGGGCCAATTAAAGAATCTGATCAGATCATCTAAGGCTTGTGAATTACTTCTACTCTGTGCCACAGGAGTGCTAGGTACAACCCTTTCTTCAGAATTTCCACCAAGCGCACCACAAAGTGGGCTCCATTTAGACAGATCATTGTTTGACAATCCTGGAGTAGACCCTCCTGTAGAGGTAAGCCCTGACAGATTTGGGGTCAACCTCAGTGAGGTAGCATGAGGTGTATTTATCTGAGTTGGTGCTGAAGGAGTTCCTTCAGTGGGTACTGTCAAAGCATATGTTGCAGCTCGTGATGATTCAGGTCTGTACAATGAAACCGCAGGACCAATAGTGACTGGGATAGTAACCACATTTAGGGCATTCTGGACTTTGGAGTTAGCAGCGGTATTAATCCCTGAACTTTCTCCCATTGATGTCGGACTCACATGAATTCCTGTACTTGCTGGTGAAAAGGCACTGCTAAGCCCTCATGGAGACCAGCACCACTCACTCCTCCTAATTGGGTTTCATTGTACGGGGATGAATGTGCTGATAACAGAGTATTCAATATGTCATCACTGGAATCACTATCACCACTTTCATCTATGTTCTCTGTGCCCTTTACTTTTTCCTCTGTCGGTTTTCTTGACATTCCGTTCTCCCTGTCCATCTCCTCACTTGTCAGTGCTGGGTGCAATCAAGCTACTTCAATCATGTCAGTTCTCTACCTTTTCTGCTCTGCACCCCACCTAGCATCTGTGCAACTATGTTTTGCCTTTTGGACTCTTCCCTAAAATTTCTCTCTCTGTTAGGCTTGGACTGCATGCTCCCAAGCATTAAGTGCTTCACACTGTGCAGGCTCCATCGTGGTTTAACCTCATACAGTATTCTACTTAAATTTTCAATTATTCTGAAATTGAATGTGCCTTATTTGAGAAGCCTCAATGCACCTTCTTTCTTAGTGATCTTATGCCAATGGTTCAGCCAAATACCTGTGTGGAGACCTACTATAACCATGTAATGACATAGTGAATCTTCAGGTGGTGACTCTTTCCCCCAACCCAAACAGGTATGTCCACATCTCCTATCAACAAATCTTGAAAAGCCCTAAAACATTTTGTTTTTCAACCAATTTCCTAACGATTACAATTTAAAATCCATTCCGTTTCACCCATAGTTCTTGCCCAACAGAAAGAACTATGGTGCAACCAATAGCAGCACATCACTCTATGAAATGGGCGACCAATAACAATGAGGATTAACACCAACTGACCAATATCAGTGCGGCAAACTGTGACGTCAACTTCACTCCTCGCAGTGGCTCACCCTCCTTTACAATGATCACAAATGCACTCTTTTCAATGCTAAACACACACACTCAAGTTGCTACATAAATTAAAAAACAACTTTGGTGGTCATTATGACATTGGCGGTCACATGACCGCCATGCCAGCGATGGCGGTAGTTCTGCCGCCAGGGCAGCGGTAATGACTGCCAAATTATGACCATGGTGGCGATCCCTCCCATAGACAGCCAATGTACCACCCCAACCACCAGGGCGTTATGACCACAGAGCACAGCGGTAGCAATCTCCAGGCAGGTGGAACACAAGGATCCGCCCACCATATTAAAACATAGCACAAAGCCAGGATTTATGGGGCGGTAGCAATGCCACCAAAAGCCAGGCAAGAACACATCATATAAAAGGAGACACTCACCTCCAGGGACACAGAGGAGTCCGTGGCCGCCATGGAACCAGAACTGGAAGTCTTCCCGATGCTGTACCACGCCATGGCTGTCCAGGAGCACCAACGCCGACGAAGACAATGACGGTGAGTACAGCTGCCTAGCACGCAAGGGAGGGAGGGAGGGGAGAGTGACACACACACGCACAACACACACCAGACATCCAGAACTATATGCAGAGTAAACTGACAGTAACAGAACCCAGGAGCAAAGTAAGCTAGGACACATACATCTGTTGCAACCACAGTAATCTTGTTGGAAGAAGAGCTCAAATCCAAATACATCAAATACATCAGATAAACATAATTACAGGCAGGGCCATTGGCAAGTCCAAAGTCTGAAAATGCCCACAGGGCAAAGTCCAAGTCCCAACTTAACTCCTGACAACAACGGGACTCCGCTGTGCAGGGGCATCATGTCAGAAATAGGCAGGCACCTCAGAGGGCAGTGGGTGTGGAGTTGGGAGGTCTTCTTTTTGGGAGGCTGGTCCTTGGGTTTGGGAGGGGGCGGTCTTTACCCTTCCATTTCGGGGGCTTGGGGTAGGGAGGTCGGAGTGCCACTGTGGTGCCCCTTAGTGGCAGCTGAAGTCTTGGGGGAGGAACAGGGCTTGATTTTGTGCTGGAGGTAATGGGCTGGGGGTGGGACTTTTCGCTTACGGGCAGGACAGGGGAGTGAGGGGGAGGAAAGAGGTCAAGGCGGGAAAGGAAAAGCTTCTTAGGACCAGTGGGGCGGGCTGTGGGGGAGGAGGAATGGGAGTGGAGGTAGAGGGAGTGGTTGTCGGAGGAGGAGGTGTGCTGGACTTGAGTGCACGTGCATGGACAGTGTGCGTGTGTGAGGTGGATGGCCGTTGGGGGTCTGAGTGCGAGCATTTACGTGTCTTTGGAGGGGGCAGACAGGGTGGGGGGGTCAAACAGGACTGTGAATGTATGTTGTGGTGGTGTCTACAAGTGAGGTGTGTGTACTGCATGAGGTGGTGATGGTGGTGGTGGTAACTGCGCATGTGGTGTGTGGGGTGAATGTCTGCGGGTCTGCTGTTGTGGTGACTGTGGGCAAGGCTGTGCAGATGGCAGGATCTGGGACTGTTGATGCTATGCATGCAGGTGTAAGTGCTGATGTGACTGTGAGGGAGGAGGGGGAGACAATGTATGCAGTGTCTGATGTTGTGTGGGAATCTGTGTGTTGGCTGTGTGTGTGCTTGTGGACTGAAGTGTGCTGCCTGTGTTTGTCTGTGTGAGTCTTGTCTGTTATTTTGGGTGCATGCTTGTCAGAATGTGTGAGTGGGATGGGTTTGAGGAGAGGAGACTGGGACTGGGAAGAGGTAGTTGGAGGTGGGACGGAAGCAACAGGGACACTGGCTGCCATCAGAGAAGGGGCCAATGCCTGAAACGATCTCTGTAGGGCCGCCAAGCCACTGTGAAAGCCCTCCAGGAAGGCATTGCATTGCTGCATCTGGGATGCCAGCCCCTGGATGGCAGTCACTATGGTTGACTGCCCTACAGAGATGGATCTCAGGAGGTCAATAGCCTCCTCACTGAGGGCAGCAGGACTGACTGGGGTAGGGCCTGAGGTGCCTGGGGCGAAGGAGACGCCCACCCTTCTGGGTGAACGGGCAGGGGCAATTGGATGGGGGGCTACTGGGAGGATGGTGCTGGTACGGGGTGACAGAAGATCCTGTAGCTGGGGTAGTCGCAGAGGGGTCCACCACTACCAGGGAGCTCCCATCGGAGGAGGAATCAGAGTCAGTTGTATCAGCTCCTGTCCCCCCCATGGTGTTCCCCTCGCCCTCCGTCCCACTGGTCCCATTGGCGTCGGTGGACTCTGCCTCCTGGGTCCATTGGGCCGCAGCTCCCTCTCTCGCCAGTGCCCCTGCTCCGTCCCCAGATTATGCTAATGCACACATGGACAGAATGACAAAAGGAGAGGGTGGCGGAGAAAGAAAGGGAGCACAGAGTCAATCACAACACCAACAGCACAGATGGCATACATATCACTAGCACTCATTGGGACTAAGAATGGGCAGTATGGACCACACTGGCATACCATTGGCTAGGTACTACAGCAGGCAGGACCCAAACACTGCCATCTCCACACCTACTGTGACCAACTGAGCCCTGTCTGCCATGGAAAGCCAGCTACCTAGCTATTAAAAATATACATTACACCAAAAATACCTAAGCTGCACCACGCAGCAATGTCTAAACTGGCATATTGGGGCATCCACTGACTAGAACCCTGCACCTAATTTCCATGCCAGGCAACAAATTACGGTTGTCACAAACACTCTGCTCACCCTTTTGTGGCTGCTGTGATGCCCTCAAGCACCCATCCAGCTCTGGGTAGGCCACCGCCAGCATGCGGGCCATTAGGGGGGTCAGGTTCCGATGGGCACTCCTCCCTCATTGGGAGGCCGTCCCCAGCTGGGCCTCTGCAGTCTCCTGGGCCCAGCGTCTCAGGTCCTCCCACCGTTTCCTGCAGTGGGTGCTCGGCCGGCTATGGACCCCCAGGATCCCCACGTCCTTGGCAATGGCACACCACAACCCTGTCTTCTGATGGGCGCTGACCTGCATAGGAAACATAGACAGAGGGACACCATGAACCATACAATTCAGCCTGTAACACATATGGCCTACATACTGCAGTTGCCCCTCTTCAAGCACACACATACCTCTGCATTCACCCTGCCACCAGCCATACCCCCCACAAATAACACACTGCCAGGACACACACACATCTACATGCAGCCATGTCACCTGCAACGTACCCATGATGTACTCACCTGTTGGTCTGGAGGCCCATACAACTGCCCATACAGGGGTAGGACCCCATCCACGAACCTCTCCAACTCCTCCACTGTGAAGGCTGGGCACTTTCCCCTGTAGCACGGGCCATGGCAGGTACCAGACACAGGTCACAGCAGCACATGCAGTGGAGATGTAGTCCAGTGGGAAGTCAGGAACCAAGTGAAGAAGTAGGAAGAAAATGGTGGTCACGTCCACGGCGGTGAACACCATCGCTGCCGGTGTTTATCATCATTGGTTCCTATACTCGAAAGAGCCCCATGTTAGCTAATGAGGAATTGCACGGTGGTACAGCCCGCCTCCCGCCATGATGCTTAACGCCAGCAGAGTGATGTCACTTCCACCTGTCCCTGAAACAGGACAGGAGGTTGCCATTTCCTACTGCTAGTACACATGTATTGATTTCAAAGTTTGTCATTGATGTGGACTGTACACACCTAGACAATTCTATTGTCCAACATACAAACATGCTCTGTGTACTCTGATTTTGTGAGTCCATAGTTCCTGTTGTCACTCCCTTCTTACTTTTGGGTCACTTAGGTACCTACCACTGCGGAGGACTAGGAAGAGGAGGCAAGCACCCGTGTACAGACCCCTTGTGGACTTGGCTACACTGGAGGGCAGGCACATCATACTCACCTATCTTCTGGACAGGGCCACCGTCACAGAGCTGTGTGCCTGATCTGCTACCTGCTATCCGCTGCACCACAGAAATACCTCCTCTTGTGCAGGTACTCTCAGTGCTCCATTTCCTGGCAGCAGGCTCTTTCCAGGTGACAGTGGGCTTGGCTGCAGGAATGTCACGGCCAATGTTCTTGATTGTGCTTGCAAGGGTTTTGGCTGCCTTGCTCAAACACATGTGCAGCTAAATCGCATTCCCCCAGGTAGATGATTTGCCCACTGTGAAGGCTGGATTCTGTGCAATGGGACACATACCACATGTGATTGGGGCCATTGATGGTACTCATATTGCCTTAGTCTACCCCCAGGGCCAATGAATAGGTGTACAGGAATAGGAAGAGTTTCCACTCACTCAATGTCTAGATGGTGTGCCTTGCTGACCAGTACACCTCCCACATCACTGCCAAGTATCCTGGGTCTGTGCATGTCTGTGAATGATGCCTTTGTCCTGAGGAATAGCAGTGTCCCACAGCTGATGGCACAACTAAAGAGGCACAGAATGTAACTTATAGGTGAGCCTCAGTCCCCACCCAATGTATGTCAGTGTATGCCTTCAGGAGTCATGCCCCATGCCACTGTGCAAGGCTAATGTGTGTCCCTCACTTCTTCGAGGTGACTGCGGCTACCCAAACCTGTACTGGCCCTGTTATGAATCTGAGGATAGGGGCTGAGAATAGGTACAATAATGCTCATGGGTGTACCAGGAGGATTGTTGAAAGGATCTTCGGGCTCCTGAAGGCTAGGTTCAGGTGCCTCCATCTGACAGGTAAATGCCTATGCTACTCCCCTGAGAAGGTCTGCAAGATTGATGTTGTCTGCTGCATGTTGCACATTTTGGCCCTCAGACGCCATGTGCCTATCAGCAGGAGGAGGGGGTGACAATGCACCTGTGGCAGCAGTGTACACTGAGGACAGTGAGGAGGAGGATGAGGAAGAGGATGCGGACAACAGGACAAATATGATTCAGCAGTACTTCCAATGACACTCAGGTAAGACTGTTGAACTAAACATTTCTCTATTAAAGTTTTGTGCTGTGTGGCTGTAGCATAATGCCAGTCACTACCTTTGCATCCCAATTGACTGTCACCTATGCATTCCCTTATTGCAGATGTTGGTGTGGTTACAACAGTGTAATGGTGTGATGTGTACAGACTGCTGAGACTCATATGTAGGATAGATCAACATATTACAGGACATTTGCATAGGATCATGCAGTTTATTACAGTTCTATACATTGTACATTTCCTTCAGATAAAACACTATAACTCAAGCTGTGTCCAAGTGTGCTTAATAATAAATTAGGTACACAATGCTAGTGCATTAGAGTGGGGGGATGGTTGGAAAAAGTCAAGTGTAGTGGGCCAGTCTGTTTGTAGCACAGGTCCATTGTTCAGGGGGGCCACAGGAAGGGGAGCAATGGCAGTTCAAAGTGGACATGGTGACACAGTGTAACACAAGGGGTGCATTCTGGAGGGGCTCATTTCCTGGTGGTGGTCTTGGCAACTGTCTCTGGTGTCTGCCTGGATCATAGGGAAAGTTTGCAATTGTTGAATTACCTCCTGGTGGTGTTCCCCCTGCAGCCGCTGGTTCTCCTGCATGATGTTGAGCAACTGACCCATCCTGTCCTGGGAATGTTGGTATGCCCCCAGGACATTTGTGAGTGCCTCCTGGCCAGTGGGTTCCCTGGGCCTGTCCTCCCCTGGCACACAGCTGTCCTCCAACTGTTGCCGGCCCCCTGTGCCCTCTGAACTATGTGCCCACTCCCATAAATACCGGAACCCTCATTCTCTTGTCTGTGTGGTGTGGACTCAGATCCCTGTACAGGTGGGCACACTACTGATTGATGTGTCCTGGGGACAGAGGTCTGGGGGCATTGGCTGGCTGCTGTGGTGTTAGATTCTGAGTGCTAGGGCTCTGTGGTGGACTGGCTACGGGATGGGGTAGCCGACTTACCAGTGGCCCCTGATGGACCAGGGAGTTCATCCAGATCCAGAGCTCATGAGTTGCTGTCATCACTGGGGGCATCTTCTGGTGGGGGACTGGGTAGCCGTGGTACCCCATGGCACCTCCTCGCCGCTGACATTGGCTGGCGCACCTGTGGGGATGTAAGTGATGTGTTATAGTACTTGTCTGTGACATATTCCGCATTCCTAGCTTTCCCAATGACAAAGTTGTTGTCCTCCCACCTTTGGTAGTGTGTGGTGATGGATTGTGGGATTGTTAGTCCTCCATGCTGTGCATGCATTGGTGGTGGGTGTCCATTCAGTTGGTATGGCATGCAGGGCTTGGCATTTAGGTTTGGTAATTGGGATGGTGCACTGTGTGAGATGGAGTGGGGTGAAGGGAGTCAGGGTGAGGGGTTGAGATCGAATGCAGGTATGGGAGATGATAGGTTGTAAATGGAGACTCACCGGTGTCCAGTCCTCTGGCTACTCCAGTGAGTCCCTCAGGATGCAGTATTGCCAAGACTTGCTCCTCCCAAGCTGTCAGCTGTGGTTGAGGAGTTGGGGGTCCACCGCCAGTACTCCTGATGGCGAGCTGGAGCCTTGCTGCAATGGAACACACCTTCCCCTGTAGGTCGTTCCACCTCTTCTGAATGACTTCCCTTCTGCGTGGATGTTGTCCTACACGTTCACCCTGTCATGGATTCTCTGCCATAGCTCCATCTTCCTGGCAATGGAGATCTGCTGTACCTGTGCTCCAAACAGCTGTGGCTGTACTCTGACTATTTCCTCCACCATGAACCGCAACTCCTCATCAATGAACCGGGGCTGCCTTTGTGGTGACATGGGTGTTGTGTGGTGTGTGTTTTGTGCAGAGGGTGATGTCGTGGGGTGTGTGGTGCGTGACGGGTGAATGGGTTGCTGTGGTATGTGTGTGCAGTTGTATATGGGATTGTCATGGCAAGATGTAGTGGTCTTCTCATGTTTGCAAAGGTTTGTGGGTGATGTGTGTTGTGTTTTATAGTGCTCTTGGTGGGTGTGTTGGGTGTGTGTATTTGTGTCAGGTGTGGGTTTTTGGTTCTGGCCAATGCTGTCTTGTTTTGTTTTTGGGTGGCCATATCTGCAGCAGGGGTGTGCACCGCCAATGGTTTACCGCCGTTAAGTGTCCGCTGTGGTGATTGGTGGGTCATTATTTGGAGGGTGTTGTTTTGGTGGCGTAATGGTATGGGTGGTAGTTCCGCCAGTTTATTGCGTTCAGTGGGTCTGCCGGATTTGTGCTTGTGGCTGGTTTCTGTCGGTTTTGTGTGTATGTGTCATAATCTGGCAGGCGGATAATCGCCTCCGCAGCGGTATGTTGGTGGCAGTCACTGCAGCGGTATTCAGAATTTACTGTCAATGTCATTATGATGGCTTTTGTCTCCTCCACTGAATAAATGAATCAATCACACAAGACACAGTTTGGGAGGGCACTTACTGACTCACTCTTGAATGAAACCTCGCCCTGCTGGGAAGCACCCAGATTGGCGTAGTGGCTCCCCGTGCACTAGGGATCCACCAGACCAATCATGCTTTACTCACTTGCAAAGATAATGTCCCTATCTCAATTGTGCCATTGATGACGTCTCACAACAAGCACTACTGAACTTAGCAGACAATTATAATATAGTGTCTTCCACACTTTTTTAATACTATCCCAGTATCTTAGGACCCGATTAACAACTTCAACTTCTTTACATAAAGCGGCACACACAACAACTTAAACATCACTGTATCATTTCACACAATATCCGCAACACTGCAAGCTAGACCTAAGCGACAACAACACACGATACTATTAATACTCATTACTCTGCTGTTACAATTGTCTCCAAAATGGCTGGTTCTCCATCAATCCTCTGACTCAAATCATGGGGTTTAAGGTTTGGACTGGGCTTGGGAAAATCTAGCATGGGCACTCTAACTCCCTGTTCCCACAACTGAACCATCCAATAATACTGCCATCCTGCAGGAGTGCGCATGGAAGCGATGACCAGTTCTCTTCTGGAACTTTTCAGAGTACTGGGGAACAAGGAGTTAAACATTAAATTGAATTTTTACAATTCTGGGAAGCCCATTTGGCTACACAAAAAGAATCAGGAATCAGTATTAAAGTTTAGTAGATTTATTTCAAATTAGTAATCGTTCCAATATATACGCATAAGAAAATCAGGTTGTAGAAATGCAAAATCGAAATCAGAAATTTAAAACGCTGAAACAGATTGTCTTTTGAATACAAGGTGTGTAAAGATTACAGCCACAAAAAATTTAAAAACTAAGAAGTAAGAACTTACATTCTATAAAAGAATTCAAGTTCCTTCTACGTAGCATAAATTGGAATAAGGACATCTGGTTAGTTTCTATTCTAAATAGAGCTAAATTCAAGGATCTTGGGACAAAGCAAGGTAGGTGTCAGCATCGAAAGACTTTAGTAGAAGTCTTCAGAAAAAAAGAATCCAGTGTTAGCATGAAGATATGCACTATAAGGACAAGCGATCTAGAGGTCTGCACCTCTCAGAGTCTAAAAGAGATCTGCTGCCATTCTTACAGTGTGAACACAAAATCAATGTGGAAAGTACCAGGAGCATCTGTTTCTTCTGAACAAGTCATCATAAACCCAATTAATTCTTCTTCTTGTGGAGCACACTTGCAACATGGAGCAATTCTCCCATCCCACGGAACTCTAACCAATAGGCCGGCCTTGAGTTTCTTCTTCCCAGCTAGTGAATGAATGGGAGGTACTCCAAGTCATCCAGTCCATGCCAAGGTCTTCTTGCTCATCCTTTCTATCTCTAATACACAATACTCCTTTAACTAGCTAAGCAACCAAGAATGTTCACCTGCAAAGGAAAAATACAGGAAGCACACAAAAAACATTTTACATGTTAAAACGAAGGCCTAATCAGGCTAACTTAGCAAATCACCATTAGCAAACATGGTTAAACATTTGACTATAACTGTAGACATAGGCCCTCATTTTGACCCTGGTGGTCTTTTGACCGCCAGGGTAAATGTGGCAGTCCCACGGCTAACAGGCTGGCGTTGCAGACCGCCACATTATGAGTGTGGCGGGTTGGCTGCTGCCAACCTACCACATCTCCACACATACCGCATGGCAGTCGGAACCGTCAGGCCGGAGATGATCCTCTCCGACCCGGCAGTCCAAAGAAGACCACCGGCGCTATTAGGAGGCGGCTTTCTGCCATGGTTTTCGCTCTGGTAGCACCGCCACGAAAACCATGGCGGAAAGACTACCAATGACAGGGAATTCCTTCCCTTTCACCGGTAGATGACTCCCCCACCCCCCAGCAAGCACTAGACCCCCCCATACCCTGCTCAAGACACAGAGCCCCCCTCCTTGCATACATGCACGGAGACGTCCACACGCACCACTCATATACCCATTACATACATACACGCATTCACTTACACACATCCATACACGCATTCACTTCAACATTCATACACGCATTCAAGCATGCATACTCACACCCATTTAAGCCCGCATACTCACACCCATTCAAGCCCGCGTACTCACACCCATTCAAGCATGCATACTCACACCCATCCAAACATTCATACTCACAAGCAAACACGCATTCACCACTACACTCGCATACACACATGCATACACACTTACATGCAGACATGCACTCACTTCTACATTCAGACATGCATACAACCACACATACACACATTCATGCACACACGCAGAAACCTCACACTCATACACATGACACCACCCACCCTCCCACCCCCCGATCCGGGGAGAAGGTCCTCCGGCAGGGAACAGGATGGGGCGCTTCCACTGCTGGCAGCGCCCCAACAGCAGGATACCACTAGGTCGGATTATTGCCCATAATACGGCTGGTGGAGTCCTACTGGCGGGCGGGCCGGAGGTGGAACCGCCCAAGCGCCTCCTCCTGCCACCACGACTACTGCTGAATTTCCACCTAAAGTGTGGCGGAAATCCGGCAGTACCTGTGATATGGTGGTGCTGGCGTTCTTCTGGCGCCCGCAGCTTTGGTGGTCTTCTGTGAAGACCACCAAAGTCGTAATGAGGGCCATAATATCAGAATAGATGTAAAACATGAGCATTCAATACATAGTTACATATGCATGTAGCTTTTCAATAAATGCAACAAGTCATTATGCAAACGTAAAAATGAATGTCATGTTAAAGCTAAGCACTAGATCTCACAGGTATAAATGAAACCTCTAAATTCTACTGTGAATCCACTTCAGTGATCTAGTTTGATGCTTCACTTTACATTAATAAGTTTAAAGCACACAGTATAGATGATGTTGATTACGTTGTCCTTAATTTTGTAACACATGGGAGTGCAGCCAGGATTAGGCTGCTCCAATGGTATGACATAATTTGTTTTTGTATGGTAGAGTATATTTATTATTAGGGGTGGGCACTTCAACAAATTAACAGGGAGAGCGAGCTATAACCCAGCCAAGGGTCTGGCTCAGTTCTAAGAGTCTGTGCACGAGCTGGGCCTTCAAAATATTTGACATATAAGTTGTGCAAGGAACATGATATAAAAACATGATCATTTCTCTTCAAAATTCAAGAAAGTGTTTCTGCTTAGTACGCCCTATCAGATTCTGTCACTGCATTGAGAGGCATTTATTAGAAGCCATTGCTTTTAAACAAAAACTTCGAAACATTCATGTTCATAGCCCTGATGACAGTCGCACTAGTGAACGTCAAGTCAGTTGACATGGGCACCCTGTATGTGGCCTGTTCTATTAACCACGGTAACATACTCTTTCCATGGACTGTTCACAAAGTTTATCAGAAGCAAGTTCTCTGGGCGCTGAGTTGTCTCTGGAGTGCAAGGGGACAAGGAGACGCCTTGGGGCTTAAAAATGTGTTGTTGATAATAGCTTTATCTTTTTTGCGCACGATAAACGTCAGGTCTGGGGCTGCGCCCGTGCCAGGTCAGGGCTCCTTCTCTTGTGTTTGGGGTTTGAAGATATGTCCTGTCATAACAAGCTGGGAAGGGAGAGCCGACTCCGAAGAGGGCGAGGGGAGACGATGACCCCTCTTAACATCGCCCAGAGAGGGAGACATCTTAAAACAAACTTGAGTGTCAGGGATTAGGGGCAGGAGGCGAGCAGAGGAGGTTCATGACCACTGACTCGGGGCACAAGGAGGGCCGCGTAGACGTCAGGTGCTTGCTAGAGTGAAGGGCCGGCTTTACTGTGATCTGTATGTTGGAGAAGACAAGGGGGTAGACTTAAGTGGGGGAGCAAAAGGGGGAAAAATGGAAACGAAAATAAGGACAGATAAAAATGCAATACAGAAAAAGGGGAGAAGAGAATGATAAATAAATTAAAGCAAGAAAACATGTAGGACAAGGGAATGAAAAGGAAAAATGATAAAGAGCCAGAACAAGGCAGAAGGAGAACGATAAATGTAGGGAATTAAAAACAAAAATATACAAAGGACTAGAATGAACATGTAGAAAAGGGAACTTGATAAATGCCAGTCCAGTCGAAAAGGAAAATGTAATAACAAGAGAAATGAGAACAAAAATGAAGAATGAAGATGAGAGGACAAGAGAAATAAGGAAGTCGAAAATAAAAAAGTTAAAAGCAAGGGAGCTTGAGGGGAAGTGGAGGTAAAGGGGATATGTAAAGGACGTTAGCACTGAGACAGTAAAATAAAGGTTTACAAATCTAAAAATAGGTGAAAGGCAAAGGCTAATATCGAGGAGCAGCGAAAGAAAGAGCACAAGATACAAAACAGATGCTAGAAAAAGGAACTAATAAAAATAGGTAAAATGATTGACACCGAAAGCATCTGGAAAAGATGAAACCAATAAGTTATTAAGCATTCAACAGGAACACTTAACAGGACCTGTTGAAATTTATAAAGCAAGAAGCAATTACCTTCTGTCTAATGAACTTTAAAACATAATAATTGGAGCCTACTCTGAGCCTACTCTTCATGTTTAAAATAAAACACGTATAGAACTAAGCGGCTTTCGATTTTGTAACCCACTATCACAGCGCCAACGCGCTGTTTTCACATCTTAGGGAGCTAATATGAACAGTAACCTTTTGTTTTGTCTGCTTTGTCTGGTGAACCTAATAATGAGAATAAAGGTAATGTAATACTAATATATAATCAACTTCAATATTTTTGGTAGAGCAATATTTCATTGAATGTAAATGTTTTCAGCATTCGTATTTCATTTAATAATGTGCGCCTGCATTTAATGTTACTTAATGTGTAATGAGTCTAAATAATAATGATATTTAATAACGAAAGTCGCAGGCACCAAACTGGAGGCTAAGCGCATCATCGACCACAGAGAACAAAGGCCCAGATGTAAGGAAAGTGGCACTGTATTATATGCAGCACCACTTTTCTTGCGCCCAACAACACCCCCCTAACGCCACCATGTGTGAGCCGTATTAAGCATATGGCGGACCATAGTGCAGGTTAGGGACAATAGCATCATACTTTTTGATGCTATTGTAGTACATTGCAGGATTAGCGCCAACAATTTTGGCGCTAATCCTGCAAGGTACATAGGGGACCATTAAGAATAATGGTGCTCCTCCTTTTAACGCCTGCTCTGTGCAAGTGTTAAAAATAGCAGCTAAAACTGGCGCAGTGGAATCTCGTAGATTCCACTGCGCCACTTTTGCAGTCCCCCTAATGGGGGAATGCCTCCCTTGCATATATTATGCCTGGTGCAGGCATATTGTGGCAAAAGGGGTTACAAAGTGGCGAATGCATGCATTGCGCCACTTTGTAACTCCGGTGCAGCGAATTTGGCCTAGTTGTGGCACAAGGAGGTGCTAGGCCTTCTTAAATCTGGGCCGAAGTGTGAAGTCAAGCCCACTGAAACGTAGCCTTATGACTTAAAAGCTGAAAGAGATCTCTGCACTCCACACATTAACCAAGTAACCTGTTTCCTGAATCTAAACGAATAATTGTTTCATCAAAAGAGCACTTCGGGCAAGAATCTCACATGGGTGTAGGCCAGAATATGTCCATACTGCCAATTCTGAGTTCACTGGATGCGGACTCATGCCCCATCCTGTATCTCTCCCTGTGTGTTCATGCATATAATCTTTCCGCCCAAAAAGCAGGATGGATATGTGTGCGTAAACACATCTGGGAAAGGGCTTGGTAATTACGGGTCTTACATGTTATGCACCATTGCATTCGTCCAAACTCGAACTACTCCTGCTTTTGTGCAGAAAGAAATCCGCATTAGGGCTTGGTAATTCAAGGTTCTACACACTATTCCCCACTGTGGTAGTGCAAACTCAGAATTGCACGATTATGGTTTGGAAAACCAGTTAGAATTAGAAAGGGCTATTGCTTGTTGGTATTCCTGTGTCCTTGGTATTCCTTTGTCCACCACACCGTTCAACTCGAATACCTTGGTATACTTACTTATTTAGAGGTTTTTTGCAGCGCTATAAGCTGACTAGTGAGGGTTTAGAACATGTCTGAAGAACTACAATGTGAAGGGATAGACAATAGAGAGATGTCAGAAATGAAATCATTACACAAGGTGGGAAGTCCTCAACCAAAACCTTACCCATACATCCCTTTTCAAGTGCACGCAGTTGTCTGCTCTCAGGTTTGGGCTCAGAAATAGGTTTGTCTTGGACTCTGAACTCCTAAGGACCTTCGTCCTTACATTGTTTTTGATGCTTTCTGTTAGAAATGGGGTCTCCAGTTGGCAGTGGCTTTGCACCCTGTACAAGTAGGGGCCCTCATTCTAGTCAGGATAAGGGAGATATCTGCTCAGATAACCCCTGCTCACCCGCTTGGTAGCTTGGCACGAGCAGTCAGGCTTATCTGCGTGTAAAGCATTTGCACATAACACACAGTAATAAGTTAAAACACTACAAAAGGACACCACACCAGTTTTAGAAAAATAGGCAATATTTATCTATATAAAACAAGACCAAATACGATAAGAATCCAACATACAGTAAGTAAAATATGAATTGTGCAAGATTTACTCAAAACTACAGTTTCTTGAAGTCGATAGCTCCACCTGAGTCTATCACGGCATCGTGATCAACACAACCAACAGTTCAGGACAGCTGCGGCGTTGCGGGCCAGCTACGGTGTCGGGAAGACCCGCAAACAGTACCTTGGATTTGCAGGGCGTCGTGATCCTCGCGGTGAGCTCCGGGGGCGGCGTCACTGACGTCGCGGTGTCGGGTCCGGAGTCGGTGCAGGAGTTGTTGGGCCCTTGAGGTCACACGCGTTGCAGATCGAACTCCAGGCTGATGGAGTCAGGTGCACGGTGTGGATGGCGTCGGGGCTGCTGTGCGAAGTGGGATGATGCAACATGCAGTGAACACAGGTCACGGTGCAGGCAGCGGCTCGGTGATGGCGTCCAGTGGCGTCGGTGAGACCAGGGCTGTGGTGTGAAGCGGGGCGGTGCGACGTGCAGTGTCCACAGATCACGGTGCAGGCAGCCGCGTCGTCGTTGCTGAAGCGCTGTTGTGGATAGGACCAAGCCAGCGGTGCGGGACGGGACGGTGCTTCGTGACCCTCAGGAGCGGTGTCCACAGGCCACGGTGCAGGCAGGATGCTTGGGAATGACACAGGAGTCGATGGTGCTGGTGTCGGTGGACAAGGGCTGCGGTGTGGGATGGGACGGTGCTTCGTATACCTCACGAGCAGTGTCCACAGGCCACGGTGCAGGCAGCGGCGCCGGTGTCAGCAGGAGCGTCGTCGTCGGGGATGCCCAGGCTGCGGTGTGAGCAGGCGATGCCGGAGTGCGGGGCCCACAGGTCGCGGTGCGAGCAGCGGCTTGGTGAAGTCGTCTGATGACGGCGTCGGTGAGACCAGGGTCGCAGTGCGAAGCAGGGCAGTGCGACTTCGTGTGGCGTCGGCAGGTCACAGTGTAGGCCAGTGGCGTCGTTGGCGGCGTCGCAGTGGTTTCTCCTCTTGGACAGCACAAAACACACAGTTCCCAGTGCTGCAGGTCGAGGAAACTGAAGTCTTTGGTGTCCCTGAGACTTCCAACAGGAGGCAAGCTCTACTCCAAGCCCTTGGGAATTTTCTCAAGCAGGACACACAGCAAAGTTCACCCTTTGCACTTTTTTCAGGCAGAAGCAGCAACTGCAGGCAAGTCCAGCAAAGCAACACAGCAAAGGGACAGTACTCCTCCTTCAGCTCTTCAGCTCTTCTCCTGGGCAGAGGTTCCTCTTGATTCACGAACGATTCTAAAAGTCTGGGGTTTTGGGTCTTCCTCTTATACCCAGTTCTACCTTTGAAGTTGGCAAACTTCAAAGCAAAGTCTCAAGTGTTTGCAAGATCCTTCCTTGTCCAGGCCAGGCCCCAGACACTCACCAGAGGGTCGGAGACGGCATTGTGTGAGGGAAGGCACGGTACTTTCAGGTGTGAGTGACCACTCCTCCCCTCCAGCACAGATGGCTAATCAAGATATGCAGGCTACACCCCAGCCCCCTTTGTGTCACTGTCTATAGGAGAGGTGTGAACAGCCCTATTGTCAAACTGACCCAGACAGGGAATCCACAAACAGGCAGAGTCACAGAATGGTATAAGCAAGAAAATGCCTACTTTCTAAAAGTGGTATTTTCAAACAGACAATTTAAAAAACAACTTCACAAAAAGATGAATTTTTAAATTGTGAGTTCAGAGACCCTAAACTCTACATTTTGTATCTACTCTCAAAGGGAATCTGAGCTTTAAGGATATTTAAAGGCAGCCCCCATGTTAACCTATGAGAGGGATAGGCCTTGCACAGTGAAAACCGAAATTGGCAGTATTTCACTGTTAGGACATATAAAACACTAGTATAAGTCCTACCTTAAACATACACTGCACCCTGCCCATAGGGCTACCTAGGGCCTAACTTAGGGGTACCTTACATGTAGTAAAAGGGAAGGTTGAGGCCTGGCAAGTGGGTACACTTGCCAAGTCGAATTGGCAGTTAAAAACTGTACACACAGACACTGCAATGGCAGGTCTGAGTCATGTTTACAGGGCTACTAATGTGGGAGGCACAACCAGTGTTGCAGGCCCACTAGTAGCATTTGATTTACAGGCCCTGGGCACCTCTAGTGCAGTTTACTTGTAAATCAAATATGCCGATCATGGATAAACCAATCAACAGTACAATTTCTATAGGGAGCACTTGCAATTTAGCACTGATTAGAAGTGGTAAAGTGCACAGGGATAAACCAGCAAAAACAGACCTAAAAAAATAGGAGGAAGAAGGCAAAACGTTTGGGTATAACCCTGCAAAAAGGGTAATTTCCAACACAACTCCCTCCCTGCCTAAAGCCAGGGTAGGCCAATCAAAACCTTGCTGGACTTCCCTGCTCAGGGCGATAGAATCTGGACAATGGCCCACTACTGCAGGAGCTCTTGCCAGTTCTACGCCTCTCTGAACCCAGGTTGATCCCTCGGTCAACACTCTCATGGCCCACTGAACTAACCTTGGGGGACCTCTTCTCCTCATCTGAGAACTCTATCTGTGCAGCACCTAACCTTACCTTGCTCCCAGATGCATCCCAGTAGGCAGGCAGTACCACCAGAGCCAACAGTGTGATGTGACCCATTCACCCCTATGGTCTGACTTCAGTCCCCCTCCCAGGGAAAGCTCTGACCACAAGAATAACACCCAACAGAGGCCACTGACAGCTGTCAGTGTCAAGAGCCAGGACCCAGGCCATGCTAGGGTCTCTAGCCTCTGTGGTTTTAAAAAGTGGGGGGCAGTAACCCCAGGTGACATGCACCCTTTTTCTACTTCTCTTCCCACCAGTTCAGGAGTGGTGTCCTGAGACTGGTCACTCACCCTTGGGTCTGTACTCCCAGGCTGAGCAGGGGACAGGGCTGGGCTCTCCCTCCTCCTGTCCCTCGTGCTGGGATCCGGTACCCTCCACCTTGGAGTGGTACCCCCAGACAACTGAACTGTGAGGGTGCCTCTGGGGGCCACCCCTCCCAGTTCCCCTGACACCTGGGGCAACTCATTCCCCAGAAGGCAGTCTATGGGCATCTGGGGACTGACTATGACCCACCTCTGGGTCACCTCCCCACCCCACTCTAGGGATACCAGGGCCATAGGATGGAAGAAGTCCTGCCCATGGGCTGGTGTCACCCTACACACCTGGCCGGTGTACTGTTCTAGGAAGACAAGCCTTTCCACCATCATTGTATGGCTAGCCCCACTGTCCCTCAGAGCAGTGACTGGGACCCCATTCACTGTTACCTGGTGGAAGTGATGACTCCCACCCTCAGGGATCACCAGCTCACACTCTGAGTCAACCTCCCAACTAAGGGATATCATGGCATGGTCTATGACCTGCCCCTGGGGGCTTCCTCCCCCTAAGGCCACATTAGCCACCTCGGAAGAGGGGCCACCCATGTTGGTTGCCTTAGGACAGACAGAGTCCCCTTTCATGTGTCCTAACTGGGAACACTCAAAGCACCAGGGTTGAAAATGGGGTGCCCTGGGCCACCGCCTACCAGAATCTCCCGCCTTCCTGTCAGAAGGGGCCAGGGACTCTGTTTCTCCCTCCTTATCCTGGGACCTGTCTGCATCTCCCTTGAATTCCCTGTCCTTTTTCTGGGAACCCTGCCCACCTTTGGCTGAGTCTCCCCCATAAACCTTCTTGTGGACCCTGGTACTCACCAAGCGGGCCGCCTCCATAGCAAGCTTCCTGGGTTCAGTCAGCTTACTATCAGTCAAGTCCTGGCGCAGTTCTGCAAAACACAGACTAGACAAGTGCTCCCACGGAATTAAGTTGTACAGCCCCTGAAAATCTGTCACATTACTGCCCTTCACCCAACCATCCAGTGCTCTGCAAAACAAATCTACACACTCTAACCAGGTCTGGGACTCAGTTTTCTTACTCTGCCTAAACTGATCCCTGTACTTGTCAGGAGTGAGACCATACCGATAGAGAAGTGCCTCCTTCATGTCAGCATATGTGAGGTTGTACCCCTTACCCAAAGCTAGCAAAGTGTCCCTCCCCTCCTCTGTGAAGTGGTTCCACAATCCTGCTCCCCAATTCTTCTCAGGGACCCCATTCATGTGGATGGACGCCTCATATCCCTGAAACCACCTCTGTATGTCATCTCCCTTCTTGTACTCTCTCCCTACATTTTTAGGAATGCGCACAATTCTGTCTGACTGCACTGAGGAATTGCTACCACCATCCTGGCTGGACCTGCTCCTCACATCCAGCTCTTTTACTTTAAGATCATGGTCCAAAAGCATCTTTCTGTCCTCCATGGCTCGCTGCTCCCTCTGAGCCTCCATTTTTAATCTCTCCAACTCAATCTGGTGCCTCCTGGCTTCTCTCCTGTCCTTCAGCTCCTCTGGAGTCAATCCTTTTGATCCACCACTGCTGCTTGGCACAGGGGGTATGTCGGGAAAAATATATATTCACATGTATGTACCTATAGATATGATACTTTAGTTCCAATTCTTTCCTCCTTTATCTGAATCCCAGTAAGACTTCCCTATTGACCTCTCTGACACCTATGCCAGTTGTACAAACAAACCTCTCCAAGCCACGTTGTTAAGTTTAGCTCGGTCTCGCACTTTTAGTTCAGCCAGTCAGCAACCCAGCCCCTTTCCTTTAGGGACCACCTGTTGTCTGTTCACTTGTTCATGCTCACAGTGCATTATGTATATTTTTACACTATGGACTTCTAGTTTTGTATGTGCAGCATTTCTTCTGTATGTGCGTGCCCATGTTTGCACTGTGTCCCCTTTTGGGGTTGTGCTGTGACAGCACTTATTAACATATATAAGTGCCTGACTTATATGCTTCAGGGCAGAAGATGCCAGCTTGTAAGACGTTACACTGGGATGTGCGTCTGCCTTCTGCCTTGGCATGCCAATAAACCTTGGTACCTCATGAAAGCATTTCATCTGTTCCGGAGCCTTGCCTGGTGTTTGTGTTTTCTTTGTGCCACTCTGGGGAGGTTTGAAAAATAGTTTCCTAACAAATGGTTCTTTCCTCCTTTATCTGAATCCCAGTAAGACTTCCCTACTGACCTCTCTGACACCTATGCCAGTTGTACAAACAAACCTCTCCAAGCCACGTTGTTAAGTTTAGCTCGGTCTCGCACTTTTAGTTCAGCCAGTCAGCAACCCAGCCCCTTTCCTTTAGGGACCACCTGTTGTCTGTTCACTTGTTCATGCTCACAGTGCATTATGTATATTTTTACACTATGGACTTCTAGTTTTGTATGTGCAGCATTTCTTCTGTATGTGCGTGCCCATGTTTGCACTGTGTCCCCTTTTGGGGTTGTGCTGTGGCAGCACTTATTAACATATATAAGTGCCTGACTTATATGCTTCAGGGCAGAAGATGCCAGCTTGTAAGATGTAACACTGGGATGTGCATCTGCCTTCTGCCTTGGCATGCCAATAAACCTTGGTACCTCAAGACACATTTCATCTGTTCCGGAGCCTTGCCTGGTGTTTGTGTTTTCTTTGAGCCACTCTGGGGAGGGTTGAAAATAGTTTCCTAACAAATGGTGTCAGAAGTGGGATGTGTGAAATGCCACCACGGGTAAGTTAATTGAATGCCTGTTGTTGTGGCCTTTCAACGCTTAGCTAAGAGTTAAACTGGGGATTTAAATAAATAAAAATATAGCTGGCTATTTAATAGGTGACTGAGGAGTAACTAAGTTATCCGTATCATTACATTAAATGATAGTGGCAAATTCGTGCGGCGAATTGTAATTCCACGCAGGAGAACCAGGCCAGACTGAAGATAATTTTTTTCTTAAATAGGTGACTGAGGAGTAACAAAGTTATCCGTATCATTGCGTTAAATGATAGTGGCAAATTCGTACGGCGAATTGTAATTCCACGCAGGAGATCCTGAACAGAAAGAAGAGAATTTTGTTTTTGTTTAACGGGAATCCCAGAGAGAAAATAAATTAATTATTTAATTAAAACCCTCCTGGAGTGTAGCTTGGGAAGCATTTGATCAGCTGGCACCGGAACACAGGAAATGATTTTGAAATGTGCACAAACAAATAGTCTGTCATTGATCAATGGCTGTATTTGAATTATGTGTTGTTTAAGTGTAAATGTGCCACTATGTTTCATTGCAATGTTTTTGAATTCCATGTAAAGTAGTGCAGCACTGCATTAGACAGGAAAAATGTTTTATGTTGTGCCTCTAAATTGTCAACAGCTCTTGTTTTCTCTATCTCTCTGTCTATCCACCACTGCATAACAATTTTTTTTCCTGTTTAACAATTTTTTTGCAGGATACAACCATTGTGTTTATTTTTTCCAGATTGTAAAATTGAGAGGGAAGGGCACAATGGGCAGCGGCAAGTCTAAAGGAAACGTAATGGTGGTAAGCCCTAGAATGCTGAAAAAGACTAAAACGTTGTTTAAAAAGATGACAGGAGAGAAATGTTTTGACCAGATAGCCCCATAGTACAAGGTAAGAAGGACACAGACTGTCTAACAAATGTAAAGTAGTTTGCGTGCTAATGTGGACAGAGAGAGGGAAAGCAGAGTGTAGCTGTAACAAAGCCTGGGTATTAAAGACAGGCTGCATGCACACAAAACTGTAACAGCAGACAAATATCTACATTTTAGGAGTGACATTTATAACATAGTGATGATAAAACTAACTTTAATGGTAAAAGCGCACGCAATTTAAGAAGAGTAAACCTCACAGTAGTGAAAAAAATAATAATGAATTTGTGCGTGAAACCACCAGGACATGTAAACTTAAAAGTACATGCCCCACCAACCTAGCGCCTACCTTAGGGGAGACTTATATGTAGCAAAAAGGGATTTTTAAGGATTGTCAAACAGTTTTAAATGCTAGGTCAAAGTAGCAGTAAACTGCGCCCACAGGCTGCAGTGGCAGGCCTGAGACAGGTTTTGAAAGGCTACGTCTTTGGGTGGTACAACCAGTACTACCGCCCACTAGTAGCATTTAATTTACTGGCTTTGGACACTTTGTAAATTTAGAAAAAAAAAAAAAAAGACCTTTCAAATATATTTGTGGTTGGATGGGAAATAATTACTTATTTCTAAAGCATAAAATAAACATTTCTAGGATTCAGTAAGGGATCATGTTCGCAGCAATAAAGAGATCAACCTAAAATGTAAATTCTGAATAAACACTTATTACAGTGTGAAGCCACAGCTTGAAGACCTTAAAACATTATTCAGTAATGACCAAGGCTGAATATGGCCAACTACCACAATGTTTGCTCAACATACACACATGTAAATTATTCTTAAAATAAATTTTACTAAAATCGTTTTTGCATTTTCATGATGTTTACTATGAATAATATCACTACTGTAAATATGAGCTATGTAACTAATTCACATACATTTTTGCACCCCTTTCTTCTCATGGTGTACTACAATGTAAGGCAACAGAAAGGCTAAGGCACATCATTAGAATTGCATTATTCTGTCCACATAATGATTTTAAATAGTCGTTTTCATAAGTATTCTGTTATAACATCTTATTAAGAAGCAGTTAATGTTTTGCATTTCAAGCACACTTTTAAGGTGCTGCTACTTTTCTGTTTCATTCTTCTCACAGCTTTAAAATATCTTAAGTACAAAATAGGATAATTGTGAGCTCTAACAATGCCAATATTTCTGTATCTTAGAGACAAAATTAAAATGTGAGCTTTAGTTTCAATGTGGCCTCATGGCTGCACTGTTTTTCAAGTACCCCAGCTCCTGGACTGTTTTTTGCACAGGATTTCTATGTGCATACCGGCATTCTAAATTTTCTTGAGCCATTTATTTGGAAGGTTATCTTTACCTACTAATGTTAATTGGTGGTAGAGAGTGCATGGCACAGAAATACAAAAACAGCATAGTTTAAATCTTACCTTTCCAAAGACTGAAAATGTGGATGTTAAGCAGTCATGCTTCTGGCCGTGCAGAGCTCTGATGGGACTCTCACAGAGGACAAACACTAAAACACTAAACAGCAGTTGTTCACTCTGCTAGGACAGGGGGTGTGAATTTAGGACAGCAGGTTTAAGTGTCAAATGCTAAGCTTCTGTAATTAGCCCTGACTTGCACTGCTGTTACCAACAAAACAAAACAACTCAAGGGTAGCTTTATTTCCTCAAAGTTATGCAAATAAGTAATGGCAACTGTGGCAGTCCTATTTTACACCAGATTTTTAGCAGTACACTGATTAAACTGGTTTTATCTAAATGATTTAAAAGGGACAAATGCACACATGTAGCTTGGCAAACTGCTGAAGGGTCTACATTAGACTGTGAAAGCATGACTGCAGGTCCTCACTATATTTTAAATATGAGATACATATGTATATATACATTTTTAATTGCAATTTGTACATTTAGTATATACCGCTTGTAATAATATTAAAGAAAATGAAAAGGGTGAGCTAGTTTGGAAGACTGGCTACTTATTTTCAGCAGTTTTGCTTCTATTTCTTATGGTTTGCAACAGATGCTTTGTGTAGGGAGGCTTGCAGCTTTGTCCTCATTTGAGACGGCTCTCTTCCACACACGTGCAAACAGTGCAGTGTCATGTTAGCCCTCACCACACTGAATGAGCACAATTTCCTAAAAGTTAAAAAAAAAAAAAAAAAGGCATACTGGAGTGCAACTTGTTTTAAATAGGTACTACAAGACCAAAGAAAAAAATATATAATGTATGCTTGCAATTTTGAAGAGTAGGTTAAGAATAACTTAATTTCCTACATCTTCAAACTATTCCATAGTAGGAGAACCCACTTCGAGTAATATACAAACCAGAACATACTCGGTAAAAAGAGCTAATATATGAAAGAAAGTCCTGCTTAGTAAAAAGAGGGTCAAATTGATGCCGAATACATGTAAAATGTTTTAGAATATCATCATTAGTAATTTAAATACATTTAATAAATGGAAGAATTTGCAGAGTGGTAGCAATAAATTTCTGGCTTTGATTCAGCCCTCTTGAAACTAAATTGAACACCATAGGTCCATTCTAGGTCCATGAATAAAACTGATTGACCCCCTTATGATGCATTTTTCAGTGTCAATAAAAAGTAACTAAAAGAAGAAGCCGGTGTTTCACTGGATTGTAACTTCCTTGAGGGACTGTCACTATGCAACTAACTAGACTGAATAAAGGAAGAATTGCAGATTCTATTAAGGACAGGGCAGAGTTTTTGCTGTTTTCTTGAGGAATAGTACCTTTGTAGGAGATATGCAAGGTAGGACTTACATTATTGAATAACATTATCAAGGGACAAAGTATAGATAAGATGGAGGGCAAGGATACCAGCAAGGAGACTAGAGTAGGGATCAGTGTTATTCTTTCCCATGCCAAGAGGCTTACAGAAGAAACAGCACTGCATGAGGAACGCTTTCCAGAGAAAACAAGTAGGAACATAGGATGACGCAGAGAGAGACATGACCCATTCAGTGGAAAACCGATGAGCCCGGTGCTTTATGATGGAGGTATCTGACACATCTGAAGAGAATACAATGTTTCCAACTAAGGTAGGAGATAAAATGGTTGATTTCTTAATTTCAATATGGATGTGCCCCACCAATTAGCTGGGGGTATACCTCATCTGCCACAATTTCTGCAACAGTATATGCTTTCAACCAATGGGATTTACTTACAAGCACCTGAGCGCAGGTTAGAATTGATTAACATAGCGCAAACTGCAGCAGTGAGCATTGACCTAGGACCACAGGAAGAGAAATTCTTATAGCGCCAGCTTCAGAACAACACGTCTATAGCTGTAGCACCATGATTCTACCCTACAAATTTGGGGCCCATGGTAACTAAGAATTTTACATTTCCTTTGGGAGTTGTGACTGCGTTGGGAGATGGAGAAGGATGGTGTTGAATGTTGTGTATGCTCAGAAAGGACAGGGCTGTATTTTTTGACAAGCTTGGAGGGAATATGACTTTACAGCTGACTGAAACAAGGTCCTAAAACAACTGAACTCAGAGGTTTGGGCAAACACAAAAATGAGGTAGTATAATTAAAAAAAAAAAAACCTCCCCATAAAGTAACGCTTAGGGAAAATGCAGAACTACCGTATGTGCGTCAGTATAGACTGTAACCTCAGGCAGAGGAGGGAATAAAACCTGTGATTGAGTCTATCTTACAAGAGGGTATCATTAAAAAGACCAATAACCCCTGTAATAGTCCAATAATTCCATTGCCCAAGGGCAACACTGGGCAATATAGATTCATACAGGATTTACGCCAGATAAGCTACATCGTGGTTCCCTTAGCACCTGTTGTGCCTGACACCAACACTTTATTATCTTCTATACTTGCAGAAGCAGAGTACGTTTCAGTTAAGTCTTGCAAGTGTGTTTTTCAGTATTATGGTCCATCCAGAGAGTGAGTAACTCTTTGCCTTCACAGTAAACAATACCCAGTACACTTTCACAAGACTGGCCCAAGGCTTCACAGAGAGTCTATGAACAGGCAGTAAAGAGAGACCTGGACAGCCTACACCCGGAAGGCAGCAGTGTAATCATGCAGTACCCTGGTGATCTCCTTGTAGCATCTCCATCACTTGAGGCTTGTGAAACAGACACTGTAGCTCTGCTGAACCACCTCCAACAGAGAAGACACAAAGCCTCAGGATAAAAATGATTCAAAGCATGAATGACAGAATGTTGTCCTTCCTGGGGATGATGAACTACTACGCCAGTGGATCCCTGAGTACAGGTCCTATGATGCATTCTTGAGGAAATGCATGCTACAAGATGCACCCAACAACATTGTATGGACTAATGAACTTCCAGAATGTTTCAAGAGACTGAAAGGGACATTGTGATTGCGCCAGCATTGGGGCTCCCTGATTACAAACTGCCCTTCCATCGCTATGTGTCAGAGCAAAATGGCAGTGCAAATGGTGTACTGACACAGCAGCATGGCTCTGGAAAAAGACGTTTGGTGTATTACTCTGTGACTTTGCCTTCTGTAGTGACTGGGCATCCAGCCTATTTGAGAGAAGTGGCGGCGGCCGCTGTGATGGTAAAGAGGGCGGCTCCCATTGTGATGGACTACCCTTATTTTGTTTATGTGCCACATTTGGTACAGTTGTTGTTGTCATCAGCTCAACACTGCATTTTTGGGAAGCCAGGCACACAGGTTATGAGGTCACGTTGTTGTCTAACACTAATATTACCATAAAAAAATGCCCCCTGTTAATTTGGCAACATTATTACCTGCCATATGTGATTGTGATGAGACCCCTGACCGTGATTGAGTTGAGGTTGTAGGAACATGCACCACACCCAGACCAGATTTACAACAGACACCTCTAGAAAAAGCAGACTATGAGAGGTACACTGATGGTTACTCCAGTAGACTAACAGACACCGTTTACAGAGCAGGGTATGCGATAACAACAGTAGACACCATAATTGAAAGTGCAGCTCTGCCCCCTGGCACATCTGCCCAGCAAGCTGAGCTGTATGCTGTAACAAGAGCATGCATCCTGGCTGATGGGAAAAGTGTTAACATTTATACTGACTCACGTTATGCCTTTGGAGTTGTCCACGATTTTGGCCAGCTGTGGCAGTATCGTGGTTTCATAACAGCAGCAGGGCACCCCATCCAAAATGGCCTTTTAGTAAAGAACTTGTTAAAAGCAATACTACTACCCAACAGCATAGCAGTAATAAAATGCGAGGCACATACAGTGGCTAACACCAAGGTAGCCAGAGGAAACGCCAAGGCTGACACAGCAGCAAGAGAAAGCATGTTACAGCCAGTACAAATGGTGCCCCTAATGGCAAAAAGCATTCCAAAAATTCAGCTTATTCAGAGACAGTTGTTGCTAGCTGATGTAAAGGAAGCACAATGGTCTGCAGCACTAGCTGAGGAAAGAGTGTGGACTGATGCTGGGTGTTTGCAAAATGATGAGGGATTATGGGTCCACCAGGATGGGAGACCTGTGGCTCCACGTAGTATGTTCCATCCCCTTGCAAGGCTTGCTCATGGACCCACTCACATGGCACAAGGGGGGATGAATGAGCTAATTAGACAGGAATGGTTTGCACCAGGGATAACAGCCTTCACTGCACAATTCTGCTCCCAATGTCTTGTCTGTGCCCAGCATACTAAAGGCCGGTCCCCTGCTACACATGATCACTTACCAGTACCACAGGGGCCGTTTACCAATGTCCAAATAGACTTTGCCTATATGCCCCCAGTGAATGGATTCAAATATTTGCTGGTGTGTGTGGATCAATTTTCAAAATGGGTGGAGGCGTTTCCCACAAGGAAGAATGATGCGGCAACTGTGGTGCGATGCTTGATGAAAGATATCATACCCCGATTTGGGGTCCCCCAAGGCATTAATAGCGACAGAGGGGGTGAATTTGTGGCTGCAGTGGTGCAAAAGATGTGTGAATGTTTGGGAATAGAGTGGAAACTGCATGCCCCTTACCACCCCCAAAGTTCAGGACAGGTGGAGAGGATGAATTCCACTATAAAAAATAGATTAGCAAAAACAACTGATGCAACAGGCCTGAAATGGCCTGATGCTCTACCTTTAGTGCTGCATGCCATAAGGGCAACTCCATCTAGGACAACCCTTTTGTCCCCCCATGAGGTACTGATGGGGCGGCCTATGTCTCTGGGGTTGAGGTTGCCTCTCCCAGCATCTCAAGCAGCACTGCTGTGGACAGATGAAAACATTTCTGACTATGCTATAAAATTGTCATCAGTCTTGAGGCATCACCATCTCCAGGTGAAGGAAGCTTTGCCCCATCCGTCCTCAGAGCTCACACATCCTTTTAAAGCTGGAGACATAGTCATGGTGAGAAAAATAAAAGATGTTTCTCTTAGTTCTAGGTGGACTGGACCACACCTTGTACTCCTGGTGACGCGGATGGCAGTGAAGGTACCGGGACGTCCTGAGTGGATTCACGGCACTAGGTGCAGATCCGCACCATCAACAACAAAGACCGACGTGCCTGCAACGGATGAGCACATGCAACCCGTGGAGCAGCGCAGCATACCAAAAAAAGGGGAGACAGACCAGACCATTCCTAAGAACCACACTGAGAGCTCCTCATCAAGTGTCAGGTGACACCAACTGATGCAGTTGAATGAAGCACACAACATAATCTCGAAGAAGGGTGATGGTCACACCTGCAGAAAAAAGGACTCAAGAGGACACCGCAGGGCAGGTCCATGAAGCGCCCCTGAACAAAACGACTTCAGACCAGTAGGAGAAGCAGAGGACAGCACACTGCGTGCCATTGCTTCACTGACAATTAGAGAAAGTAGCTTCGAACTGATTAACAGAAAGACTTCATATCTATATCTATAACTTTTGCCGTGCTCCAGCAATTCTGTAGTAAAAGCAGCTATTCAATTTCTGCAGTTAAAGTTCTTCCTCCTACAGAGCAGGAGCTAGCCCACAGATATCTTAGAATACAACAAGCTGTAGAGGAAGCACATAAAGAAATGTTTGATTTAATGGCTATAGACCCATAACACATGAATGCATTGGATACTAGTATATCATTTTGTCTATGTTTAAATAATGAATACCTCATAGGTGTATACCTAGATGACAATATATGTGTTTCATCTAAACAAAATGTGTAATGCCATCCGAAGATATGTATTTTATTGATACGTTATTACTATGCTTCTGCAATGTATATATATATATTTTTGCAATCAAGTATGATATTACTATCAAAAAGGAGAGATTGTCGGGAAAAATATATATTCACATGTATGTACCTATAGATATGATACTTTAGTTCCAATTCTTTCCTCCTTTATCTGAATCCCAGTAAGACTTCCCTACTGACCTCTCTGACACCTATGCCAGTTGTACAAACAAACCTCTCCAAGCCACGTTGTTAAGTTTAGCTCGGTCTCGCACTTTTAGTTCAGCCAGTCAGCAACCCAGCCCCTTTCCTTTAGGGACCACCTGTTGTCTGTTCACTTGTTCATGCTCACAGTGCATTATGTATATTTTTACACTATGGACTTCTAGTTTTGTATGTGCAGCATTTCTTCTGTATGTGCGTGCCCATGTTTGCACTGTGTCCCCTTTTGGGGTTGTGCTGTGACAACACTTATTAACATATATAAGTGCCTGACTTATATGCTTCAGGGCAGAAGATGCCAGCTTGTAAGATGTAACACTGGGATGTGCATCTGCCTTCTGCCTTGGCATGCCAATAAACCTTGGTACCTCAAGATACATTTCATCTGTTCCGGAGCCTTGCCTGGTGTTTGTGTTTTCTTTGAGCCACTCTGGGGAGGGTTGAAAATAGTTTCCTAACAGGGTACCTCCCCCCCCCCCCCGGCAGCTCCTGCACCCTCAGTACATCTTCCCTAGAATTTGTGTCAGTAGACTCTCCATTTGGATCCTCAGACTGCCCACTGGCAGTTCTGGCTGCTACCCAGGCCCTCAGCGCCTTCTGTAGCTCCTCCTTTTTGGTGAGGCCTCTGATCTGAACTTTGAGGTTTTTACAAACTGCCTTCAGTTCCTTCATGGAATAGGTTTCCAACCTATCCTCCTCAAAAAACAAATCCTGGGATGCAACTGAAGATGTTCTTGATTGAGACATGATGTCGTTGGGGTTCACTTGAACTCAAGATCAAAAATAGGTCAAAGAGAAAAAAATCAAAAACAAAAAAATGTATGTGGCACATAATGGTCTGCGATATGGTAGTAGTGTACACCAATCACTGTAGGTCAAGTGCAAATGCAAGTCCTATCCTCACCGCTGACAACCAATGTTAGAAATGGGGTCTCTAGTTGGCAGTTGGTTTGCACCCTGTCCACGTAGGGACCCTCACTCTAGTCAGGAAAAGGGAGATACCCGCTCAGATAACCCCTGCTCACCCCCTTGGTAGCTTGGCATGAGCAGTGAGGCTTATCTCAGAAGCAATGTGTAAAGCATTTACACATAACACACAGTAATAAGTGAAAACACTACAAAAGGACACCACACCAGTTTTAGAAAAATAGCCAATATTTATCTATATAAAACAAGACCAAATACGAGAAGAATCCAACATACAGTAAGAAAAATATGAATTATGCAAGATTTATTCAAAACTACAGTTCCTTGAAGTCGATAGCTCCACCTGGGGCTATCACGGCGTCATGATCAACACAACCAACAGTTCAGGCCAGCCGCGGCGTTGCGGGCCAGCTACGGTGTTGGGAAGACCCGCAAACAGTACCTTGGATTTGCAGGGCGTCGTGATCCTCGCAGTGAGCTCTGGATGGCGGCGTCACTGACGTCGCAGTATCGGGTCCGAAGTCGGTGCAGGAGTCGTCGGGCCCTTGAGGTCACACACGTTGCAGATCGAACTCCAGGCTGATGAAGTCAGGTGTGCCGGCGTGGATGGTGTCGGGGCTGTGGTGCGAAGTGGGACAATGCGACGTACGGTGCCCACAGGTCACGGTGCAGGCAGCGGCTCGGTGACGGCGTCCAGCGGCGTCGGTGAGACCAGGGCTGCGGGGTGAAGCGGGGCAGTGCGACGTGCGATGTCCAAAGGTCACAGTGCAGGCAGCGGCGTTGTTGTTGCTGAGGCGCTGTCATCGGTAGGCCCAAGCCAGCGGTGCGGGCGGTACGGTGCTTCGTGACCCTCAGGAGCGGTGTCCACAGGCCACGGTGCAGGCAGGATGCCTGGGGACGACACAAGAGTCGATGGTGCTGGCGTCGGTGGACCGGGGCTGCGGTGCGGGATGGGACGGTGCCTTGTGTACCTCACGAGCGGTGTCCACAGGCCACGGTGCAGGCAGCGGCACCGGTGTCAGCAGGAGCATCGTCATCGGGGATGCCCAGGCTGCGGTGTGAGCAGGCGATGCCGGAGTGCGGGGCCCACAGGTCGCGGTGCGAGCAGCGGCTCGGTCAAGTCGTCCGATGACGGTGTCGGTGAGACCAGGGCCGCGGTGCGAAGCGGGGCAATGCGACTCCGTGTGGCATCGGCAGGTCACGGTGCAGGCCAGCAGCGTTGTTTGCGGCGTCGCAGTGGTTTCTCCTCTTGAACAGCACAAAACACACAGTTCCCATTGCTGCAGGTCGAGGAAACTGAAGTCTTTGGTGTCCCTGAGACTTCCAACAGGAGGCAAGCTCTACTCCAAGCCCTTGGAGAATTTTCTCAAGCAGGACACAGAGCAAAGGTCACCCTTTGCACTCTTTTCAGGTAGAAGCAGCAACTGCAGGCAAGTCCAGCAAAGCAACACAGCAAAGGGACAGTACTCCTCCTTCAGCTTTTCAGCTCTTCTCCTGGCAGGGGTTCCTCTTGATTCATGAAAGATTCTAAAAGACTGGGGTTTTGGGTCTTCTTCTTATACCCAGTTCTACCCTTGCAGTTGGCAAACTTCATAGCAAAGTCTCAAGTGTTTGCAAGATCCTTCCTTGTCCAGGCCAGGCCCCAGACACTCACCAGGGGGTCGGAGACGGCATTGTGAGAGGGCAGGCACAGTCCCTTCAGGTGTGAGTGACCACTCCTCCCCTCCAGCACAGATGGCTAATCAAGATATGCAGGCTACAGCCCAGCCCTCTTTGTGTCACTGTCTAGAGGAGAGGTGTGAACAGCCCACCTGTCAAACAAACCCAGACAGACAATCCACAAACAGGCAGAATCACAGAATGGTATAAGCAAGAAAATGCCTACTTTCTAAAAGTGGTATTTTCAAACAGACAATTTAAAAACCAACTTCACTAAAAGATGTATTTTTAAATTGTGAGTTCAGAGACCCTAAACTCCACATTTTTATCTACTCTCAAAGGGAATCTGCGCTTTAAGGATATTTAAAGGCAGCCCCCATGTTAACCTATGAGAGAGATAGGCCTTGCACAGTGAAAACCGAATTTGGCAGTATTTCACTGTTAGGACATATAAAACACACTAGAATATGTCCTACCTTAAACATACACTGCACCCTGCCCATAGGGCTACCTAGAGCCTAACTTAGGGGTGCCTTACATGTAGTAAAAGGAAGGTTTGAGGCCTGGCAAGTAGGTACACTTGCCAAGTCGAATTGGCAGTTTAAAACTGCACACACAGACACTGTAATGGCAGGTCTGAGTCATGTTTACAGGGCTACTAATGTGGGAGGCACAACCAGTGCTGCAGGCCCACTAGTAGCATTTGACTTACAGGCCCTGGGCAACTCTAGTGCACTTTGCTAGTAAATCAAATATGCCAATCATGGATAAACCAATCAACAGTATAATTTCTATAGGGAGCACTTGCACTTTAGCACTGATTGGCAGTGGTAAAGTGCACAGAGACAATAAACCAGCAAAAACAGACCTCAAAAAATAGAAGGAAGTAGGCAAAAAGTTTGGGGATAACCCTGCAAAAAGGGTCATTTCCAACACTTTTGTTTTTGGTGTGAGGTGGCCGATGGGGGTGCACAGCTTTCTCATAGTGTGGTGCAATCCTCTGCCTGTACTCTGAGACTTAACTCCGTTAACCCTTACCTGGTGTAGTGTCTTGCACTTAATAAAGTGAAGAGTTTCATGATGGGCTCCACGGGCTGTCATTTCTGCAGGTTCAAGCTCATTCTACTCTTACTGAGTGAGTGAAAGACGGATTTATGTTTTACATACTGTGAGTTAATTTCTAGTGTTTTGAAGAAAATGCAGAGCAAAAAAAACATTTATCGTAACAGTAATGAAAAAACCTGGTAGGCCCATAAAAGCCGATTAGTTAGGTGATTATAAGATTTTAAGAATGCACTCATCCCCATAGGCTCAACTTTTATTTCCTTATTTAGTTTTTAGGTTGAGCGTAAGCATACAACCTCTTGTTTATTTGTAAGTATAATTCTTCTGTGGGCTTCCAGCTATTTCATTTGTTAGTTTCAGTGTAATTTAAAAATCCTTGCTTGCTAGTCGTCAGTCATGCCTTTTTGTCCATCCTTCTTTTGTGTGGAAACAGGGACAAACTACTGTATAATTACACTTTGTCCTGTTTATCTGGTCTTTAGGGGACTTTTTTTTACTTTGTTTCCTGCTTCTGTCAAAGGAAGCTTCCCCTTTCATTTGCAGAGAATTCTTCCTCTGAAGTTAGCTGTAAATAAGGCTATAAATCAGTCTGTTATCTTGGTCACATTTGGGGGCATATTTATACTCCGTTTGCGCCGGAATTGCATCGTTTTTTTTGACGCAATTCCGACGCAAAACTAACTCCATATTTATACTTTGGCGTTAGACGCGTCTAGCGCCAAAGTCCATGGAGTTTGAGTCATTTTTTAGCGTGGACACCTATTTTGCGTTAATGATATGCAAGGTAGGCGTTCACGTCTAAAAAATTTACTCCGAGGCATGTGCCGTATTTACACTCCCGGGCAAAATTCACGCCCGGGAGTGGGTGGGTCAAAAAAAATGACATACGGCCGCTTTTGCGCCGTTTTTTAGCGCCTGGAAAAGGCAGGCGTTAAGGGACCTGTGGGCTCTGAAGGAGCCCAGAGGTGCCCTCCCATGCCCCCAGGGACACCCCCTGTCACCCTTGCCCACCCCAGGAGGACACCCAGGGCTGGAGGGACCCATCCCAGGGACATTAAGGTAAGTTCAGGTAAGTCATTTTTTTTTTTTTTTGTGGCATAGGGGGGCCTGATTTGTGCCCCCCTACATGCCACTATGCCCAATGACCATGCCCAGGGGACAGAAGTCCCCTGGGCATGGCCATTGGGCAAGGGGGCATGACTCCTGTCTTTGCTAAGACAGGAGTCATTTCTATGGGGGTTGGGAGTCGGAAAAAATGGCGCAAATCGGGTTGAGGCGAAAAATTTGCCTCAACCTGGCTTGCCCCATTTTTTGACGCCCAAGCCCCATATCCCCCTACGCCGGCGCTGCCTGGTGTACGTCATTTTTTTCCACGCACACCAGGCAGCGCCGGCGGCTAACGCCGGCTAACGTCATTGATTAAATACGGCGCCCGCATGGCGCTTCAGAATGGCGTTAGCCGGCGCTAATTTTTTTGACGCAAAACTGCGTTAGCGCAGTTTTGCGTCAAAAAGTATAAATATGGCCCTTGGTCTTTGAGGGCTCTCTGCACCCTCTCTCAGCTGCCTGGCTCCCGCCCTTCCTTGGCTTGGATTTTCTTTACCAAGTGTGCCTGGCTGAGAGCAAGGGCAGAGGATCGCTTGTAATTGCTTATAGCCTAGGCACCCAGCTCTACCAGGGCTCCGCAATTCTTAGAGACAGTGCCCACTTCTGCTCCATACTGGGGTCCCACTTGCAGCTCCATCAGTGCAACTCAGTTTACACACTCCAAGCCCTCAGCCGTGCCAGTGCCAGGAACCCAAAACACGCTGTCTACCAGAGCACCTCAGTTCTCGCAGTGAGTACACTCTACTGCTCCAGTACTGGGACCTCATGCGCAGCTCCATCAGTGCACCGAAGTTCACACACTCCAAGCTCTCAGCCATGCCGGTGCCAGGAACCCCACACACGCTGTCTTCCAGAGCACCTCAGTTCTCCCAGTCAGTACACTCTGCTGCTCCAGTACTGGGACCTCAGGTGCAATTCCATCAGTGCAATGCATTTCACACCCTTCAAGCCCTCAGCCATGCCAGTGTCAGAAACCCCACACACACTGTCTGCCAAGGCACCTCAGTTCTTACAGAACTGAGGTTCTCACACACACTCCAAGCCCCTCAGCCGTGCCTGTGCCAGAACTCCACACACACTGTCTGCCAGAGCACCTCAGTTCTTACTGTCAGTACACACTGCTGTTCCAGTATTGGGACCTTGGGCGCAGCTCCATCAGTGCACCTCAGTTCACACACTCCAAGCCCCCACACAGTCTGCCAGAGCACCTCAGTTTTTACAGTCAGTACACACTGCTGTTCCAGTACTGAGACCTCAGGTGCAGCTCCATCAGTGCCCCTCAGTTCACACACTCTAAGCCTCTCAGCCGTGCCCATGCCAGTACCCCACACACACTGTCTTCCAGAAACCTCAGTTCTTACAGTCAGTACACACTGCTGTTGTAATACTAGGACCTTGGCCAAAGCTCAATCTGTGCACCTCAGTTCTACTCTGGGGAGGTCACTACCTTTCCTATACTGGGACCCCGTTCACATACAGTTCCTTTACCGTAGCTCAATTCTAATACTCAGTCCCACTGCCAAGCCAATACTAGACCCAAAAGAGCAAAACAAAACTCAGCCAGTGCACCTCAAGTCTAACATCTAACGCCCCTGTTGATGGGAACCACCACAGCTCTGCCAGAATCCATCAATTTTCAACATTCTGTGAATATTACTTCTCAGTATTAAGGCTCACAGACATGGCCTTCAGGACTCCTCGATTCTGTGGTTCAGAGGCAATGCCACTCCCATACTGGGCCCACTCACAGCTTCACCAGAGCACCTCCAGGCTAACACTTTACAACACTGGCACACCATTACTAGGTTCCACACATAGCTCTATTAAGATACCTCACTTCTGACCTTGTGTGCCCATTACTGTTCCAGTACTGCAGCCCACATACAACTATGTCAGTGCACGTCAACCCTAACCTGCAGCGACCCATTATTTCAATACCAGGAATTACACAGTGCTCCGTTTCATATAACTCTCCCGCTGCCTTTCTGTTATTCCAGCAGTGGGCCTGGGCACAGCTCTGTATATTGATGTATTGGGGTTCAAATATAACTCTGCTAATGCACCTCCTGCTGTTCTGCAGTGCCCCCTGCTGTTCCACACTTCTGTTTGAGTACATGGGGGAGCCAATTAAATAAATTCTTAGCTGCCATCTTTATTTGGGAGGATCTGTTTCACCTAACTCACTCAGTTCTTTCCTTTAGTCTGTTTCATCTCAATGTTTCTTTCGCCCCTACTTTTGTCTTTCCAGCTCTTAAAATCCACACATTAACGGTTTGCTCTTTCTTTCAACTGTTTATTTCTACTGCTCTCCCTTTTTTTTATTTCCCTCTTCCTCTTGCTACCTTCTCTTTCAAACCTTCAAAAACTTGGTTATTTCTTTCCTAGTTCCGTTCCTCTCTATTTTATTCATCAGGCATTTATTCTTTCACTATTTTTTCTCTTCCCTTCATTCTTTCTTTGTCTTTTTTATTTGCTCTTTCCTTTGACTCAGTATGCATCATTTCACGTTTTCTTTTTTAGATCTTTCATTCTTCATTTCTGTGGTGATTTTCTTATGTTTATCTGTCAATTCATGTTTTACTATAAACCCCTCTTTTTCTGGGCTGTATGCTGAAGCCAGAAGTTACTTGTCAGGATCCGAAGTGTGAAAGTCGTTTTCCCATTCTGTGTCTGTGGGAAATGTGTAGGTACATACATGCCCTGGTTCTTTCGCCGCTTATTTCTCTTACAATCTTTTTTTTCTCTAATGTTCATTTTTCTCTTTCTTTTCACACTTCTTTCATTAGTTTTTCCTCTTTATCTTTCATTCACTAGCTTCCTTCCCCTTTTTCTTTTGTCTCACACATTTGCTCTATTTCTTCTCTTACTTGTTTTCATTTTCTTATTTTTTTTTTCCCTTCTTTCTTTTATTTCTTTACAATCCCTTCTCTTTCTTACTTTTGTCTGTTGTATTCCATTAACTTCTCTTTTTCTGCCCCATCCGCTTTCTCTCCTCAGGCCTAGTTATCAATGGAGCAAAAGGTGCAGTGGCACCAGGGCACAGACACCAATAGACCTCACTCAACTCTAATTACTGCTGTATTTGCCTACGGAAATTGCAGTCTACCATTTTCCTTTCTTGCTCCAGGGCCCATGACACGCCACTTGTCCTCTCCATCTTTAGTTCCGACTCCCTCTGTCCTTTCACTCTCCAATCTGTCCCAAATTATAATTTTACCGTATTTATCGGCGTATAACATGCACTGGCGTATAACACGCACCTCATTTTAAGAGGACATTTCAGAAAAAAAAAACGTAACATTATATCGGCGTATAACACGCACACATCATTTGCCCCCTATTTTCAGGGAGAAAAAGTGCGTGTTATATGCCGATAAATACGGTATTTATGGTGTTTTGAGCATTACACTCTATTGCCAAAAACGTATTTCTGATAAAGGTTTATATGACGATTGTATATGTTTTGAGATAGAGGAAGAAGGTAAATGGAAGTGCTTTAGTTAAATGCTGGGCCACTGGAATTATATCGCAGGAAAAGGCAAAATTATGAGGCAGAGCTGACCAACTTTTGTGGCAAGAAAAGTCCAGTTATGAATTTACAATGCCAATAGCTCTAACTCAAGAAAATGCGCGACCTATTCCATTGCAAACGCTTGTTTATATTATTTTGGAATCTGCACGCAATAGGGCGACCAGTATTAGGTTTGCATCAATTACTTACCTGGTAATTGCACTACTCTGAGTCCTGTTCCCCCTTCTACTAATTACAAGATTGAGGTAATCCTACCTCACTAGACACCTATTGCATGACCCCCCCAACTGAAAATAAAAAGACCCTTTCCCCCCATCCTCCTGTGTATGCCACATTACCCGACAGAACGCAAAAAACTAACATTTTGGATGACCTGGCCTACGAGGGAGAGAGAGAGGGTAGACCAGGTAGCTGCCCTGCAGATCTCAGTAACGGAAGCCCCCTCAATCTCAGCCCAAGAGGTAGACATGGAACGTGTAGAACGACCCTGCACCCCTACAGGAGAAACCTGATCAGAAGCCTTGTGGGCCAGAGAAATCAATTTCCAAAGACAATGACTCAAAGAGGAAGTGGAAGGCCTCACCCCAGTATATACAGGGCCAAAATTCACAAAGGGAGAACCCCAAAGCCTGATAGGAGCTATCTTATCCAAATACACTAGAAGTGCTCTCCTGAAATCCAGGCAATGCAGCTGCATTTCCTCATCAGAAGCAGGAGACTCAAAAAAGGATGGCAAGATCGACTTCTAGTCCCTATGAAAAGGGGAATCAATCTTAGGAGGAAAGGAGAGAAGAAGCCTCAAAATGATGCGATCATCAAAAATCTGATAAAAAGGGTGTTTGAAAGACAAGGCAGCCAGTTCACCAAATGCCTAGCAGAACAAATAGCCAACAAGAAGAATGTCTTCAGAAACAAAATCCTGAGATCAACAGAATCAAGAGGTTCAAAAAGCGGATCCATCAAAGCTTCCAAATCCAAAGAAAGATCTCAAGAAGGGAAATGCCTACAAGAAGAAGGAAGGACGTTCTTCAACCTGTTGAACAAATGACCATCCAAACCTTCAGGATCGGACAGATTTGTCCAAGAATCCCTAAAGGCCTTAATAGCTGCCCATTGAAGCTTAAGGGTGGCAACCTTCAAACCCAAAGAAGTCCCGCCTTGTAGAAACACCATCACATCAAACAAGTCACAGGAAGTAGGATAAAAAGCCTTACACTGACACCATTTACTGAAGGAACTCCAATGCCTCAAATAAGATTTGTTAGTAGAGGAGCACCATGCAACCTGCAGAGTGGGAGCCAAACTAGCTGGAACCCCTTTAGGCATAAGGCCTAACCTCTTAAACTCCAGGCCACTAACTTTATTCTGGCCAGAACCTCCAACTGCAACACTGGGAACGACAGAGGAGAAGGATTCAGCTGCAACATCAATTCCCTCTCCTTACTCAACTCCACTAGAAGAGGATACAATGAGGAGTGGGGCAGAGCTGGGGCAATCAAAAGAACTGACACCCCGTCCTTCTGCACCCTGAGAAGGAACCGGAGAAGCAGAGGAAAAGGAGGGAAAGCATAAAGAAGACCTAGTGGCCACTTGCAAGATAGAGTGCCGACCTCCATGCCAAACAATCCCTTATCCTTTAGCAAAAGGTCGGCACCTTAGCAGTGGCAGAACTGGCAAAAAGGTCTATTACAGGGACACCCCAATGAGCAGTAATGTCTGCAAACATCTCCTGTTGGAGAAAAAAATCCACAGACAATGGAATCGCCCTGCTGAGACTGTCCACCAGAGTATTGGATACCCCCTGGATGTGAATTGAAGACAGAGCCAACAGACGATACTCTGCCTAATGAAACAACTTGTCCGCAGTCTGTGGCAGAGCATGAGGCCTGGTCACCCCTGCCTCTTCACATAAGCCATGGCCGTACCATTATCTGTCAGAATCAGAACAACCGCCCCTTTTAGAAACCAGGAGAAAGTCAGCACAGACAGCCGGACAGCCTTCAACTCTCTCGAGTTCGAAGATCTCCTGCTCAGAGACTAGGACCAAGAACCCCAGACCTGAAATACCCCCATCCATGCCCCTCAACCTGACAGACTGGCATCTGTTATAATCCTGGGAGAGGGAAGGGAGAGAGGAATACCCTTCAACACATGCTCCTCTTTCACCCACCAATCCAGGTCTCTCTTGACCTAGGGAGAGACAGGAACAGGATAGGACAGAGGATGCCAAACAGGGGACCAAGAAGCCAGGATGTGAGCCATCAGTTTGTGCAAGTCATAGCGAGCCCAGGGGACCAGAAACACAGTCGCTGCCAAATCCCCTTGAACTTGCAGCCAAAGAGCAGCCGTCAGAACAGGCTGGGACAAAATATTCACAATGTGGGCCTTAATCTTTACCACTCTCACGTCCGGCAAGGTGACCAACTCCAAATCTGTATGAAACCTTGCCACAACAAACTGACAGTCTTGTCCAGGAACAAAGCTGGGTTTTGCCAGATTTATAAGAAAACCGTGCCCCCTCAAAATGGGCAGAACCACCTCGGTATGTTCTAGAGGCAATCGCCTCGAAGGAGCATGAGCCAGCCAAATGTCCAGGTAGGTATGAAGGAAGATGCCCTGACAATGCACCAATGCTACCACCAGGGCCAGAATCTTTGTAAACACCCTAGGGGTGGTCTTCAGCCTGCATAGAAACACTGCGAACTGAAAGTTATCCTCTCCTGTCGCAAACCGCAGATACCTTTGATGCCCCAGGTCCATTGGAACATGCAACTAAGCGTCTATAGGATTAATAGAATTAAGATCTATAGGAGTCATAAAGTTGTTGGCGCTTCAGAAGGGAATGATGGCCTGTAACGTGACCATATTGAAATGAACCATCCTGATCCACCTGTTCACCCTTTTCAGATCCACAACAGACCTGAATTTGCTATACATCTTCTGTAAAAGACACAAAATTGAGTAAGTTCCACTTCCTCTTTCTTGCCTTGGCACTGGGACAATAGCCCTTTTCTCCAAAAGGATATGAACCCCATCTAAAAGAGCCTGCCTCCGCACGGATCCCTGGGGACAGGAGTATGGATGGTGCCCCACTCAGGAGGCAGACTGGCAAAGTATATAAGATAGCCGCTTCAAATGATATTCAAGGCCCAATGATCCTTCACATCATTTGTCCATGCCTCCAGAAAAAACAAAAGACTGACCCTACCAGAATGGAATCCATTGGACCATAATTGTCAGGACTTCTGTTGGAGGAAAACTGCTGCCCTTTGTCAACTGTTTCGCAGAAGGCTTCCTGGGCTGGAACTTCCTCCTATGGTCTGAAAATGGCAGTGCATCCTTGTTGGAGGAATGAAAGTACAAAGAAGAAGAAGAAGGCTGATTCCAGAAGCGTGGAGAAGAAAAAGACTTCCCCTTGTATGGCATAGAATGCTTCCTATCTTTGAATGCCTTTGTGATAATGAAATCCAACTATTCTCCAAACTGCATCTTGCCATCAAAAAGGGATTTTCAACAAAGAAGACTTTTCAGAATAGTCTGCCTTCCAGTGTCTCATCCATAAATTTCTTCCTGCCATGGACCCAGTTGCCATGACCGAGTACTTCAACACATCCGAAGACACATCTGCCAAAAACTTTGCCTCCAGTTCCATATGCACCAGTAAATTAGAGCAGTCAGATTCCTCCTGAATAGCAGAGGCCAGTTTCCCAAAGTCAGAAACAAGAGACTGAGCTGCAGAAGCTGAATAAACCCCAGCCTTCAGATTCAGATTAGCAGTGAAAAACGCTTTCTTAAGGGCGCCCTCCAGCTTCTTGTCAGTAGCATTGGAAGGGGAACAATCCTCAGGATTTATGGCTGTACGACTAATGAGAGAAGCCAACATAGCATAACCTTAATGTGATGTGGCAGAGACTCCTCTCCTTCCTCCAGTGAGTACAGTTTCTGTAAAAACCTGGAAACCGAGGAGCGGTCCAAGTCCCTCCATTCTCCAGTAATTAAGTCCTTAATTCTGCCATGAAAAGGCATTGCAAAGACTGAAGGCTTTACATATTGAGGAAACATGCCTTCATCAGCAGCCTGCGAATGAAAAGGAGAAAACCCTATTCTCCCAAATGTACTGCAGAATATCCAGAACCTTGGCTCTGCACACATATTTCCCTGTAGAAGCGGAGGGAATGTCCGCCTCAGAATCTGACGAATCATCAGATGGAGAAGCAACCCTTCCCCCAGAAGAATGACCATTACTGGCCTTGGACTATGGCCTGTCTTTCAGTGTTCTGGCCACAGCTGCCTCAATCAAAGCTTGGATCTCCGCTTCCAAGAGCAATGCTGGAGGTTCAGCCGAACACCTGGACCAGCTACGCCTAGCAGGGATAGGCTCATCAGAGGAATACAAGGCATGTTTCCTTTTAGCAGCACTCTTCCCCATCATCATGACTGAATGCAAGCAGGAAACAAGAGCGTCCCTCTAAATAGGGAGACAAAAAGAAAGGAATCAATCCACATAAAAATAACATAGACACCAATCAAGCAGGCTCTAAGTCATCCCAACCAATCCAGCATGAACACAGCAGGATCAAAAATAGAGAAAAATACCTCATGTGAGGCCCTTACGGACAGATTTACAAGGCCCTAGTGCCTCTTAGTGCTATAATAGCATAATAAAAATTAAAATAAATGTGGCATTCAGGAGGCCATTCTCACTTGCCATATTTACAAAGTAGTGCAATGTTTGCAGTGTGCCACTTTGTAAATACAGTGCATTCATGGTGTCGTAAGGCGGTACAGGGGGCGCAAGAAAAGTGGAGCATCACAGTTAAAGCACCACTTTCTTTTAAATCTGGCCCAGTGCTTAATTTGTGCTTGTTGTTTCCGATGCTGAGCACCGGCACTTATTTCTGAGGGCCGGGGCTTAGTTTTGTGTCTCAAGCATTTACTGCGAGCAAAAGACACATGGGAAAGATGGAGGAAGAGAAAAAAGAAGCGTCAGAAAGGGGAAAAGCAGGAAGCTGCAAGAGTGAGCTGAAGGGGGGGCAGTGACTGTTAATGGATTGAAGAGGCCCGAGGTGGCTTCAGAATTACTCTGCCTCAGTATTATGTGCTCGCAACTTTTAATTGAAGCAGCCGCGTGTTTAAGAGGAGAGCTTTTAGCACCAGCACCTTTTTATTTACAAATTAAGCACTGCTCTGGCCCTTACTGTTTAGAAGCAGTTACTTTTTAGAAGCAGTCAGACGAGGAGCCACGCGTCGTCCCCCCAAGCACTGCTGTAATCTCCACTGCTGAACAGCAGCCACCAGGAATCCTTCGTGACCCGAAAATGCTGCCCCAGTCACCGCGAGCCAGCAAACACCATCTTCCGGCTCAAAGAGGAAAGCAAGCGTAGTACGCACCATGTCGCCTTCCAGCAAGTGCAATCCCAGGGCTGTAATGCCAATCGGCCAGCAGAAATCCATATTGCAAGAAGGATTCATGCAACTACCACATCGTTGAACAGAGAAGCAGCCGCAGCACTGCACATGGCTAATGCAAGGAATTTGTCTGGTAAGACAAAAAAGAACAGGAGGATGGGGGGGGGGGGTCTTTTTATTTTCAGGTGACTGGTCACGTGATAGGTGTCTGGTGAGGCAGGATTGCTCAGTCTTGTATTGAAGGGAAGCGAGAGAGGGGACGATGAGGTAATGCTGGTTGTCCCAGGTCAAGAGAGGAGATGAGACCGTGCTGGATGTCTACTATTTTTTGTTTTTGTTCCCCTCCATCTTTACAAACTGATTGTCCGATAGTGTGCTGTAAAACTCTAAACAGTACTGTAATTGTCCAGTTACCTCACTTTCAAAGATCTTGCTAATAAAGGTGAGTTTGGAGAGTGGTCTCTGGTTATCTAGTTGCATGGTATCAGCTGATGGTTTCTTTAACAAAAGCGTGCACACGTGGTACTTACGTTTGTTGAGAACGACGCCTTTTTGTTGTGGGCCTTTAATGATTTTGGTTACCTCTGTGCTGAGAGTACAGAACCTGAAATTATTGTAGTGAGTAGACAAGGTTGAATTTGGATGTAGAAGGGTTTAAGCTAACCAGCTGCACAGTTCATCAGCTCACATCTCAACACTGCAATAGATTTGGGTCGAGAGGGAATCAAAATGTAATTTCCAAATTCCCAGAATCCTCATGCCACAGCCTGCCTTGTGTAGTAACACTATATGTAAAAGGTGTTAGTATTGCCTATCTTGATACTTCTTTCAGCATCCCTGAAATGATATGCTGAGACTGTTACATGGGGACTTAAGCACTAAACTTAAGTCCATCTAATTTACGGGTTACCTAAAAGAATTATCTGAAGAGGCTAATGTTAACATGTATACTGTGCCATATCATCATCACTGATTTGATTATATATACCCTGTCATATGTCAATCAAATTGTTTCCCATAACTTGCCATGATTTGCCTCACTAAGGCCCACATTACGAGTCTGGCGGTCAGCGTACTGCTGCTGTGGAGTTGGCGGCCGCACCGCTGCAGGCCCAGCGGTGATGACCGCCACATTACAAGTCCCGGAAAGGTACCTGCAGAACACAGGCAAGTTACAGTTCGGCCCACCACAGCAGAAGTGCTGATGCACCAGGCAGCACCCATCTCCAGCCTGGTGGTCAGGCAGCATCCCACGACCATATTATGAGTTTGCACACCGCCAGGATTTCCGGGGCGGAACTACTGCCACCAAAACCCTGGTGGAAACGAACAGGATAAAGGGAATACCAACCTTCAGGAACACAGGCACGTCCATAGGCGGCATGGCACGCGAATTGCAACTCCTTCCAATCCTCTACTTGGCCCTGCAACTCCCAGACCAGCGACGGCGACCACAACACCAACCGTAAGTACAACAGCCTAGTACACACTGGAGGGAACGGACAAAGAACACACACACACAACACACACACACAACATGGGAAGCCATACCCACACACATGCAAACCAACACCTGTACCAAAACACACACACACCCACCAATACCCACAACCACCACACATACATGGAGAATGAAAGCCAAGACTAGGTAGGTAACAACGACACCAACAGTGTAGTGCTTGCCGCATGATAACCATATATATTAAAATATGTGATAAATCGGATGTACATACAGGCCCAAGGGCCAGTCCAAAAACCATGGTGCCCAAGCACACTGGGCACAACATGATGCCCCAACTTGACTTTTGACTGCAAAGTGCAGACCTCCACAAGGCAGGGGCATCAATGGGGAATGCAGACGCCTCAGGGGTGAGGAGGGGTAGAGGCGGGGGTCATTGGGCGTGGAGGGGGGGGTCCTTCCGTCTGGGCCTGGAGGGGTGCCCCTTAGGGGTGCCCTTAGATGGGGGGTCCCTGTGCTTGCCCTTGGATGGTGGAGGCTTAGCAAGGGGCTGCGGTTTGGGCTTGCCCTTGGATGGGGGGGCTTAGCAATGGGCTGCGATTTGGGCTTGCCCTTGAATGAGGGGGGGGCTAACAAGGAGGGGTGGGCATGGGCTTGGCCTTGGAGGTGGAAGGAGTGGGCTTGGCCTTGGAAGAGGAGGGAGTGGGCCTGGGTTTGGCAGCAGGAGCAGTGGACGTGACAGGGGCGGAAGTGGCAGGTGGGGGAGGGGCAGGGGCAGTGGCAGACTGGGATGTGGAATGTTTTTTGGGAACCCATGGGAGGTCACTGGAAAGACGTTTAGGAGTGGAGGGAGTGAGTATGGTTGTGAGGTGTGTGCAAGTGTGCACCATGCGTGCAGGTGCATGGGTGGATGAAATGTGTGTGCTGGGGGACTGTTGGGTAGGTGAGTGTGTGCATTTAGATGTACAGGGAGGAGGTGGGGAGGAGATGCAGGGAGATGGCAGGGGGGAAGTGTGAGTGTATGTTGGGCTGGTGTCTGCAGGTAGGGTGGATGTGCTGCATGCGGGTGTATTGATAGTTGTGGTGCCTGCACCAGTGGTGTATGGGGTGCATGTATAGGGGGCAGGAACAGTGACTGATGTGATGCTGACTGCAGGAGTGAGTGTAGTGTCAACTGTGAGGGGTAGGTCGGTGCAGGGTGTGGATGTTGACATGTCTGCATGAGTGTGTTGAGTGTGTGTGTATGGCGGTGGTAGAGTCTGTGGTGCCTATGTTTGTCATTCTGTCTGTTGATGTGGATGCATGTGGGTCAGTAGGTGTGCCTTGGATGGGTAAGGGAGAGGGAAGTGGGATTAAGAGCAGGTAGCTTGCGGGGGGAACAGAAGAAGAAGGGACACTGGCTGCCGTCAACGAGGAGACCAGAGCCTAAAATGATCTCTGTAGGCCAGACATGGCACCGTGAATGCCTTCCAGGAACGCATTAGTCTGTTGCATCTGGGATGCCAGTCCCTGGATGGCATTCACAATAGTTGTCTGCGCCACAGAGATGGGCCTCAGGAGGTCAATAGCCTCCTCATTGAGGGCAGCAGGGCTGACTGGGGCAGGGGCAGAGGTGCCTGTGGTGTTGGAGATGCCCACCCTCTTGGGTGAGCGGGCACGGGTAACTGGGTGGGGAGCTACAGAGAGGGCAGTGCTGGTATGGGGTGGTTTACAAGGATGGTGCTGGGGTGGTCCCAAATGGGTCCACCACCGCCAGGGATCCGCCATCAGAGGAGGAATCAGAAGATGTAGTGGTTGATCCGGTCTCCCCCATGGCACTTCCCTCACCCTCCGTCCCACTGGTCCCCTTGGCTCCGTTGGTGTCAGCCTCCTGGGTCCCGTTGGCTGCAGCTTCCCCACTCGTCGGTGCCCCTTCTCCTTCACCAGATGATGATGATGCACACAAAGACAGAGTAGGACAGAGAGGGGGGGAGGGAGGGAGGGGAAGAGAGAGGGAGAGAAAAAGAGAGAGAGAGAGAGAGAGAGAGAGAGAGAGAGAGAGAGAGAGAGAGAGAGAGAGAGAGAGAGAGAGAAATTGGTAAATGTCAGCACAACAGTCACAGAGGGTAGTAAATCTGCATTTGATGCCATGCCATGGACACATTTTGCCCATGTATGAACATCCTACTACTTGGTGACACCATGGGGGAAAGAGCAACAATGCACATGTCAACCGCTGATGGTCTAACTGAGGCATATCTCAACATAAGGAGTGTCATACACGCCACACCTGGCCAGTACATGCCCACTACCCATGGCCGTTGTGACACACATGTAAAGGACTGGACACCCAAGAGGATCCTGCATGACTAGTTGGATGGCCTCCTTGGCTAATGTCAAGAAGCACTGTCGCCACTTGGTGCACCCACCCCACCATACATGCAGTGCCAGCCAGCTGACTCAAGCTGACAGATACGCCCCTGGCACAGTGGTTGGCCAGGACCAATCACATTGCCCTGAGACCCCAGCTCTGAAGATCCAGTTGCCATAGGCTGGCAGACAGATCTAGCAAGTAGGTGGGAACACAGAACTTCATTGAGGAGTCTGCCCCACTACCACTGACTGCATGGCATTACTCACACCTGTGAGTTCAATCCTGCCCAGATGGACACAGCCCATAGTGGAATGTTCCCTGAGTTGCAAGTTCAAGTGCTATGTGTGTGCCACACAGGGTTGTTGCATCTGTGCAGCATCCATCCTGGGAGTCTACATTGGGTGGCAGTGCAACATTGTTGTTGGTGGCAGTGGGTGTGGGGCCAGGTCTGATGCTGGGCGATGTGAGGGTGGGACCATTGGGTTGGTATGTGTTGTGTATGTGTGTTGGTACTGGCCATATGTTTTTGGACCTGCCTGGCATATCTGCCCTGGATTCCTGTTCCTACAGTGCATTTGTGTGGAGTTGGCATCTGTGACTCCTACAGTGATTGTTGTCCCTGTCTTGCTGTCCTTTCAGGACAATATTGTGGTGTTCTGTGCTCCCTGCCTGGGCTGCTGCCTCCATTGACACATATGTCCTGCCACTGCCTGCGCCATGATCGACCTCCCAGCATTTTGCTCCCAATGCTGTCACTCTCCCATGAATGTGCTGGGCGTGGGTTACCACTTGTACAGGTATTGGCTGTTCCATACAGACTCATGGGAAATAAACACGTAGACATGGACTGTGCTCAGTTGTCGTTTATTTGTGATATACAAGTGCAAGAGGTGATGAGTGGGGCCATGGCAGCGGAGATCATCAGAATGGTAAGGCCAGCTGTAGATAGTCCAGGTCCAGTCTGCTGGTCATGGGTACATGGTGATATGGCATTGGACAGTCGACATGGTGTCACACACAAGGGATAATTTTCAGGGGAGGGTCACTTCCTGGCGGTGGTTGTAGTCTGGCCATCGTGTCTGGCTGGATGTCTACTTGGGCATCCTCACTTGCGTGCAGGTTCTTCAGCTACAGGGGTAGGGGTGGTGGTGTCCTGCAAGACCTGTGGCGGGCCTCCATACCTCTGGCTGCTGCTGACGTGGAGAGCGGTGATGGGATGTTGCCACTGGTAGGGGCCTGCTGGTGGGTGGTGGACTCACACAGGACACTGGTCAGGTCCTTGAGCACCCCTACAATGGAGACCATGGTTGTATTGGGGGCCTGCCACTGTTGCATGGCCTCCTCATGGTATTGCTCCTACAGCTACTGGGTCTCCTGCATGGTGGTGAGAATCTGGGCCACTGTGTCCAGGGTGTGCTGGTATACACCCAGGACTTGGTTGAGGCCCTCCGGGGCAGTCAGTTGGTGTGGCTGCCCGACCCTTGGGTCACGGTTCCCCTCCCACTATCCCTGGCCCCCTGTGCCCCTGGCACACTGTGCCCACTCCCATTATCAGCAGGGCCGTCATTGTCGGGTGGGTAACCTTGACCCTGGCCGCTGTACTACAGGGCACACCTCTGATTGTTGGGTCCCTGGGGGCACATGTTTGCGGTTAAGGGTCTGGCTGTGGTGTTGTTGCCACATGGGTAGGGTCTTCCAGTGTGTCCAGGGTGGGTGTGCCTTTGGTGGACTGCCTGGTGGCCCCAGATGGCCCAAGCAAGTCATCCTCATCCAGACATCCAGTGGGGCATTCATCCTGGGAGGGCTGCCTGAGCCTGGCATACTTTGCATGGTGTCAGTGGCAGGGGTACCTGTGGATGGATAGGGTAGATGTTAGTTGTGTGACTGTTGTTGTTGTGTCCCTGTTGTGATGCATGCAGTGGCTCAACTTGTTACCCAGTTATAGCAATGACAGCTGCTGCATTGCAGACATTGGTTCGGATTGAATTGTGGGAGCTGTGGTACTTCCACATTGTGCTTGACATCCATGCATTTGGGATGTGGAAGTAAGGACTGTGGGAGTGGATGTTGTGGCATGCAGAGGAGGGGCGTGGGGTGTTTGGGACGGGGTCAGTGGGGTGGGTTGCAGTGGTTCGGAGAGTGGTGGGGAGGCATGCTGGGTATGGGAGGTTGGTGCATTGGGGGGTATTGCTGACTTACCAGTGTCGAGCCCTCTGCTGATGCCAGTCAGGCCCTCTGGATACATGATGTCCAGGTCCTTCCTCTCCCAAGTTGTCAGCTGGAGGGGAGGAGGTGGGGGCCAACCGCCGGTCTTATTAATGGCTATCCTCTGCCTTGACGCCATGGACCGGACCTTCCCCCTGAGGTCGTTCCACTTCTTTCTGAGGTCCTCCCTTGTGCGTGGATATGTGCTGACTGTGTTGACACTGTTGATTTATCCTCTGCCATAACTCCGTCTTTTTGGCTTTTTATGTTTGTTGAACCTGGGCACCCATGAGCCGTGGCTCTACTCTGATGATCTCGCCCACCATGACCTGCAACTCATTGTCGGTGAACCGTGGGTGCTTCTGGTGTGACATGTTGTGGGGTGGGTATGTGTAGTGTGTGTTGGATGCAGTACGGAGTGTGTGATGATGTGGAGGTTTTTGGCTATGTGTGCTGGTGGGCTGTGGTGTTGATTTGTGAAATGTGCGCTGTGTGATGTTTGTTATCTGTGTTTGGGGTATGCTTCTTCTCAACTTTGGCTGTGGCTACTCGGATCTGACGCAAGGGATTGTAGGTGGGTGGGGGGATTCATATGGTGGCGTGGGCAGGTGTCCGTGGTGTGTTTACGGTTGTCAGGTGTGGGTTATTAGAACTGGCCAATGTGGTGTTGGCTACTTTCTGCGATGCCTTTTTGTTCCGCCGCAGTGCGAACTGCCAATGTTTTCTGCTGTGCATGTTCCACTGTTCTGGAGGTTGCCTCATAATATGACGGTTGGAATGAGGTCAGCGTGGCGGGGCCAGCGGTTGATCAGTCACTCTTTCGCCGTGGGCTGACCTGGCGGTGTTGGTTTTGTGTCTGTGTTTGGGCGGTTTGTTTTTTGTGACCCTTAATATGGCAGTCGCTCTACCGCCACCATTGCCGGTATGGTGGCGGCATTTCGCATGACGGTATTGCCCGGAGACCGCCAGGCTCATAATGAGGGCCCAAGTGTAAAACGTGACTGGCTGAAAAAAAGTAGCTCCACACACATCTGGAATGGACCTGTTTTGATTTAGATCTCTATGTTCCAACTACCACCAAAAAGTTAGGATCTGGTTTTGTGAATCATATACACACCTGGTACCCTGCAGAGCCCTCCGATGATCAGCCCTCTCCTGCTTGCTGTGCAACATTTACATTTGTTCCCTGGCCGAGTTACTTGGCCACTATCAAGTCAAATTCCAAACGTATATGGATGATATACAATTTGCCTTCTGATTAGACAATCACCCAGACAGTTCCATCACATGTATGAATTATGTGGTTCACTAAATGAAGAGTGCCAAATGTGTAAACAGAACAACACTGAAATTGTAGTAGTGGGTCACATTAAGCCCAGTGCAATATAGTAAGTGCAAAATGTGTGTAATGTTCTTTAATGTAATTACGCACAATTTTAGGAAGATTATGAGAAACTACGTGTAATTTTGTGAAATGCAGCAATGTCATTTAGCATTATATTTTACCACAAAATGCACCCTCATGTCCAGTTTGGCTACAGTAATACATTTCGCTCAAACAATAATGCCCAAAACACAAATACCATGAACAACAGCTGTTTGTGTTCTGATTAGTGGCCTTTGTGCCACTGCTCCAGCACTCTAATTTTACCGCAAATTGAATGTACTGATGTGGAATAATGGCTACTTTCGTGAATTTTGCATCAGCATTATGAAAATTTACAAAAATTATGGCAGCATAATGGGATTTTCACCCAGGCTTATTCATCAGCCCTAAAGCCTGGAAATTTGCTTTAACTCCCAACTCTCTGTTTGTTCCTATGTCAGCGCTGTAATTAGAGGCATCAAACTCGAGCTCTCCATTCCCTTCAGAGTCCTCCCACTCGTCCAAAATGATCTGGGTGGAGCTGACAAGGGTTCTTGTCTTTGTTTGCCTGCATTACTCAAACACAGGGCTTTAAATTGGATAAAAAAAGTGGAGGGGCTCTAAAAGGGAAGTGTCTATGTAATTGTGGGCATGGCTTAAACAAATAAACTAAATTCCTGTGACTGCCATTGTGTGCTACTTGACAAGTACTTTGGTTCCTCTCTGATCTTTCTGTTATTGTATTCCAAATAAAGAACACAACAACTGACATACACCTCAAACCTTCCTGGACTTTTGACTTTGCAAGTAGTTGTTAGCTGTTCAAGCTAAATGAGTAAAAACAATGATTTTCTTCTAAATAATTAACATTGAATAGGTTTCAATTCTGAAATTGTGAATTGAATTAAACATTACTGAGGCCTGTGGAAGAAGTAGTGGTCTTCAGAGTGTCTCAATCACTCCTGTTATGTTCACTATATGTTAGAAATGTACCCCTTTTTTTGCTGTTTTATATAGCACAAACTCGATCTAAAGGTATTGGAGTGCTTTACATGAGCACCAGTTACGTTACACAAGGACACATTCATTTTTGGTTGGCACAGGGGAGATTAAGTGATTTTCCCAGAATCACAGGAGGTTGAGCTGATGCCAAGACTCGAGCCTCGTTCCCCACCTCCAAAGTTGGCAGCTCTGGTCATTATGCCACATCCTCTGCCCATCCTCTCTCTCCTTTTTCTCTACACCTATCGTCATTGTACATATATATTATACCTCATCTCTTTCCTCTTCAGCAACCCTTTCACTCGCTTCTGAATACACTTCCTCACTCCTCCTTCACGTCACCATTTCCCAAACACACAATGCACCCACTCACCTGTAAGCACTGCATTTTCTTTACTTTCGCCTTGTCAATATTTTCACAACATTGTATCTCCTTCACACACATTTGCACAAGATCACAATTGCAATTGGAATACCTGATCCTTCCTCTATGTGCTCTGCAGAGAGGGCAAGGATTGGATGACCGTGAATTGTGAATACTTTTTGACCCATTAACAGGCACTGTGAGAAACTCACACCTCCTTCATCCTCAACTCCAGAAAACTCATTCATGGCCCATTATAAACAACTGGAGGCGAATCAGTTACAAGTATACACTACACGAAAAAATGCAGAAACACAACATTCCGGAAATAGCTAACACTCTTAGGGAATGCAAGATTAAGCAAAACATATGAAATATATAGCAGAACTAAATCACTAACATGGATTAGTTCAACCTTTTTTACGTTTCTTTGTTCAGAAGTTGACTAGTATTTTTGCCACTAAAATTAAGGACATGAATTTGGGTCCCAGTAGGGACACGTTTCAATCTCCGTTTCAAATTACTACTGGGTCTGGGACTAAGTCCACTTAAAGCCCTTCTGCATCATCACCTAAATGTCCTACCATTGAGAATCTGCACATGCATGCAAAGCCTGCTGATTCAAGCCAAAGACAGATTCCCTCGAGGCCTTCCATTAACTTCCAGTAAAAGCAGGAATCAGATTTAAGGTTCACAAGTCTTACTGGGACAAGGGCCCGGAATACCTGCAAGAACTGACCCCTTACTAAATGTTGCTGGAAACCTGAGGTCATTGTCTGCCCACATTTCCATAAATGGTAATTTAAGAGTGTGAAACACTTGGGCCCATATCTATACTTTTTTAGCGCCGCATTTGCGCCGCTTTTTGACGCAAAAGCAGCACAAACCTCCAAAATACAATTGTTTTTTGTAAGTTTGCGCTGTTTTTGCGACAAAAAGCGGCGCAATTGCGCGCTAAAAAAGTATAATTATGGGCCTTAGATCCTTGAAAGTGCAGGGCCCCAGAATGTGACATGCCTTAAACTCCACCCCAAGATCTAAATCCAACTACCTACATTTCAGGAAACTCCTTAAAACAAACCTTTCCGACCAGTCTTATAAAACAACTAAGAACATCAGCTACCATTGGCACCCATACTATGGAGGGACTCCAACCTTCCTCGCCCATCACTTTTCTATGGACTTACATTCCTTCAACTGCTGTGAAGCATCTGAGAGGACATGTGCATTGTTTTATAAAACTCACAGTAAATAAGTATTTTTACCACAGATACTTGCCATTGCACAAACATCAGTTCTTGCAAACCCCATAATTCAGGTGAATTGCAGTATTCCTGTGAATTATTGATGTGGAAGAAAGAGGAAACTAAATAATGTTTTCCCTTTATAAAAAATAGATAAAATTAATACTATAATGATTTTTCGATTATTTAGTTTATCATCGCATTACTCCTTCTTGATGGCATTGTACACTCTAAACCCGACGTCCCTGATAGGTGTTTTGAAGACTGAAAAAACCAACTCTGTTTGTTGACATATTTATAAAGAGTTGTCAGAGGTGGACAACATTGAAAGGGGTCTCACAGTGATCCCCCTAAGTGTATAAGCTAGCCTTTTTACTCGATCGCCAATCAATACTTGGGACTACAATTCTGGTTTGAAGTGCCAGAACTGTACAAAAAAATCCCTACTTAAGAAAGTACTAAAATGCTATTCTGATAGTAGAAGGTGTTTAACAAATGCTGCTTACATTGAATTGCATTGTAGCATTTCTGTAGTGCTTTTGTTCGTTTGACCAGGCCCAAAGGCGCTTTCTTGATTGTCAAGCCAGTAGTTACTCCATTTGTTGTTCATGGTTGGAAAGAGGGGTTTGGTGACGTGTCCTCACATTACGTATATAAATGCTAGTAGCAAATGCACGTATATATATATATATATATATATATATATACACACACACACACACACATATATATATATATATATATATATATATATATATATATATATATATATATATATATATATATATAATAAAATGATAGTTGGACTAGGCATGCTAAATCCCTCTTCAAATAATGTGTCCAAATGTTGTCCTCGTAGTAGGCACTTCTGTTGCCCAGGGCCTCTCTATTGATAACACCTCCATCTCTTCAGTCAGAAGTGAGGTAATCTGTCATTCTGCCACCAGGCCCATGTCGTAGGCTGATGAGTGCAGACTACTGACACAGTGACCGGGTCAGAGCTTTCCCGAGGCGAGAAAAAATTCAAAAGGTCAGGGTGGTGGAAAGAACCAGGGCGCTATGGATTCGGCTTAAATTTTTATACAAAGTCGGTGGTTTTACCACATAGTAATCCCATCCTCGGAGTAACAGCTGGGACGTAAAATGTATGAAAGCGTACGCGATCTGTGTATACCTTGGCGGCCCACTAGCTGGGGGCGTTCATTTTTTATCTGTTTCATGCCTCTTTAGGGGGATTACGGGCAAGATCCATTTAATGCGTCAATTTGAGAAAACGATAGCTTGCACCTTTGTTCCCACAAAGTTACTTTCCAGCTGTATTGGTGAAATGGATATAATGGAGTGGGGAAACTGCTGGGTTGTCCAGATAAAGTGCCTTCTCGTAGCGTCGGTTAAGATCGTTAGAAGTCAGCCATGACAAATTGCACATAGCACAAGACGTCATAACCATGTCTTGGGGCTAGCTCAAAAGAGCTCATAATATCCGTATGGCCATGCTCGCACATACCTGCAAGAAAAGGTCACCCTCCCTCTATGGTCCAGCAGTCCTGCCTTCTCCAGCCTGGAGCTGACGAGCCCCTTCTCTGTACAGAGACATCCAATCACCTCCAGTTCTGGAAAGCATTACAGACTTGGGGCCTATTGTAGGAAGAGACAGGTTGCAAATAGTTGGTGCAAATTGCGCACCAACTTTTTGTGACTTGTCATTTGTACATGCTGCCTATATATTGATGGGTGTGAAGAGGGTCAAAGAACTACCTTCCTAATGAATCTTAATTAGACAGGCCATTATTTAGGACCCTCTGTGAATTGCTACTGTCACAGGAATCATAGCACGCCAGGGACAGCAGACCTCTATACCTCTGTGTGCGTTCCCAAATGGGAAACATGCTTTTTTTTAAAAGAAGCCTGGGTCCCTTAAAGGGACAGGTTCTACTCTAAAACATGTTTCTTATTTTGGATGACATCCGTGGCAGCATAAAAGGATCCCGCGATATTTGTCTGCTCGCGTCAAGGTCATCCTTTCCAATTTCCAAAGGCGAAGCTGTTCCAACACAATAGCTTCCACTAAGGAAACCAGATACAATCGAAAATTGGTTGTCAGTATCTGAATAAAAGTTTGCGACCACAATTGCACTCGCAAATAGATTGCACTGGGAATAAATATTAGGACGGGATGCCCCTTTCAGGCCCACTCCTAATTGAGGCTTGAAATGAACTGCAGAAACACTTCTGGAAGTCAGGAAGGCATTTCCGACTCACTATAGGGTTAAGTAATTAATACCGGATGCAAACCCTGCGATTTTGCGACCTGCAGGGTTTGCAAGCACAAAAATGCTTTGCACATCAGCCTTAATCAGCCTCGGATTGGCAAGGCAGGCAATCGACCGAGGGCCGATGGACCTCTGGTTCAGGCCCGTTGGTGGGCCGGATTCATGGTGGCCGTCTCAGTCTTATCAAAGGCAGTAGTTAGAGCCTTTACACACACACACACACACACACATTAGGTCAGGTCCCCTTATTGTCAGAGGCAGAGTGACAATGGCTGCTCCGGCTGTCGCAGCATGAGGTGTGCCTGCTCCCTGGCTCCCTCTAGGTGTGACAGAGGCCTCTAGGAGCTGCTGATGGAAAGCCATCACCAGTTTCTTTCCGGGGGACTGGGGAAGGGGAAAGTACTGGCGGGTTGGTGGGGGTTGGTGAGGGCCATTAAGGGGGCCTCAGTTATTTGTGCCTCCCTCACCTGCATTGAATAGGAGTGCAACTCGGGTATATAAACCCATTTTACTTACTCCTTTCATATTTTTAAGGCAAAGAGAAAGGCCAGTCTCTGCTCTAGAGGCAAGAATGTAAAAAATATCTTTATCCAATATACAGATGCACAACCCCTCACTTGCCTTACATAATACATTTAAGTTATTGTATTGTTATCCAGGGCATTGCTATATTTCGTTAATGCCTTGTTCATTTCTGAAGGAGCTTTAGTAATAAAATATATGCCAATGTATGCCATAGGGGGCTCAAAGCGGTCATTGCAAGGTATCTATGTGAAGATATTGCTGTGTTTGAGTGACTATGCTTGTTTGGCCAGAAATTATATACAGAGAGCCTAATTTAAAGGCCCAATGAAAGGAGGAATATGTAGTAATCAGGTTACTGCATACTTTCACATATGCTATGCAGTTTTTATTAAAAAATATGTTTTTTATGAAGCTGTTAATATCACAGTTGTTACATATTCTAAGCATTGTAAATAACAGGTTTTATTGTTCCCAAACTTAACGGTATTTATTTAGGTTCCATTATATGTGGTAACTTATTTAATTACTTATATATGTGGTAGCATTGTAAATAACTGGTTTAACTGTTCTCAAACTTAACGGTATTTAAGTACCGTTATATGTGGTAACTTACTTAGGCCCTCATTACAACATTGGCGGTAAAAGCCGCTTACCGCCGTGCAGAAGGCCGCCAACACACCGCCGCGGAATTTCGCCACAGCTATTATGACCCACGTCTCGGAATCTGCCAAAAGTCAGACACCCACACAAGTCCGCCACACCAAAGGTCAGTGATAAACTGGAGAAAAAAAATAAACGACACCGTCACGCCAACAGAAATATGCCGAAACTATCACGACCAACGAATCCACGCGGCGGTCTTTCAACCGCGGTATTCCATTGGTGGTACACACCGCCGCGCTCAAAATACACACACATTTACAAAACACAGCCACATTGGACGATTCAAAATACACACACCTGAGACACATACACACACCACTCCCACACACCCATTACAATATAAAACACACACCCACATCACCCACAAACCCCCACTACAAAAAATACAGAAAGAAGGCCAGAGAGAGACACCACCAGCAAGTACAACAGCATCCACAGGCACATAACACCATCACCCACACAACTTCCACGCACCTCACACAACACACCACTACATATCACCACACTTATCACCACACACCCCACCTCACACATCACCTACACCACCCCATGGCACGGCAAAGACACCCCAGGTTCTCGGAGGAGGTGCTCAGGGTCATAGTGGAGGAAATCGTCCAGGTAGAGCCACAGCTATTCGGAGCACAGGTGCAGCCCAACTCAATTGCAAGGAAGATGGAGCTATGGCGAAGAATAGTGGACAGGGTCAACGCAGTGGGACAACACCTAAGAAATCGGGAGGACATCAGGAAAAGGTGGAACGACCTACGGGGGAAGGTGCGTTCCGTGGTCTCAAGACACCACCTGGCGGTTCAGCGGACTGGCGGCAGACCCCCACCTCCTCCCCAACAACTAACAACATGGGAGGAGCATGTCTTGGGGATTCTGCATCCTGTGGGCCTCGCAGGAGTAGCTGGAGGAATGGACTCTTGTAAGTCAAAGCTTTACTATTACATCCCCCACCCTACCTGCATGCTATCACATACCCCCACCCTCGCCCTCACCCCCATCACACCAACTCCTCACAAATGTACCAATATCACAAACCACCCATCCCAACACCAAGCCCTGCATGCAACAACAAAGCATGGACACCCATCACTAAAGCATGCACACTGCACATAGCCATACACCCCCCTAAACCATCATCACACAAGCTCCCACACAGGAATGCCAGCACTGGGGTACACGGTCACCCACCATTTGCACACCATGGCACACACAGATGCAATAATCATGCCTTTCCACCCCTGCAGGACCCCTACCCAACGTCACCAGACAGGAGGATCCAGACATGTCCACTTCTCCCACAGAAGAGGCCCACAGTGATGACAGCAGCTCTGTCCAACTGGATCTAGATGACCAGCCCGGACCATTGGGGACCTCTGGACAGTTGGTTCCCCTCACACAATCACAGGCCACCACAGACCTTCCCCCCTCTGGAAACACCAGCACAGCACCCACCCAGCAGGCCCATACCTCCGTCCCCAGGACACGTCAATCAGCTGTGTGTCCACCACTACAGGGAACCCAGGATAACCCACCACGCCAAAAATAACAGGGCCCCGGGAAGCAGTGGCAGTGGGCACACGGTCCAGGGGACGGAGGCGCAGGAACACAGGGGAACTGGGAGGGCTGCCGTGCGACAGGGGGCGGACAGGCCAAGGGAACCCACTCTCCACAAGGCCCTCTCCTCCATCATTGGAGCATACTACCACTCCCAGGAGACGATGGCGACGGTACTGGCCAAGTTTCAGGAGACCCAGCGCATGCAGGAGGAACAGTATTTGGGCTTTAGGGAGGAACTCAGAACCATCAGCTCCACCCTGGGCACCATCGTAGGGGTGCTGAAGGAACTACTCAACACCAGGAGGGACACTGTAGCACTACAAGGGGCCCCTGACAGTAGCATGGATGATGAACTGCCCACCACCTCCGCCGGGGCTAGTGGACAGGACGCCCCGCCACAGGACCACCACACCAGCAACCCACCCCCTGCAGACAGAGAACCACCCCGAAAAGGGTCCCTGAGATCCAGGAACAAGACAGAGAACGATGCCAAGACCCCCGCCAAGAAATGAGGCCACCCTTATTGTCATCCTACTGTCCCACTTTGTCACCCTGTCCATAATTAAACTGCCCCAGCTCCACTTCCTATGCCCATATGGGCAATGCACCTGTGTGACTAATAGACTGGATTCTGCCATGGACACTCCTCCGCCTTCACCCCTTGGCATTTAACTTCCACCTCCAATATTTTGAATTTAAATAAACACACCTAAAGCACAAACTGATCTGGAGTCTGTCTGTGATTTCGAAATATTGTATTTGCAATTACAGTGACAAAAGTTTTTGAAATAGTAATGGCAACATACCTATGTCACACAGCTCTAGTCCATGAGGAATTTAAGCAGATGACACACAGTGGGACCCACATCTGTGAAACCGTAAGGGAAAGTGACAACTCAGTGACCATACACTGGGTGAAAACGACAGACAGGATAGAGGTAGTAGTGTAAAAGTACATGTAGTAGGCAGGATTGTATTTTCACTTGTGTTTCACTGGATATATTGCTGGATCACTAAGTCCCTGTTCTGCATGTCTTCTTCCTCTGCTTCATCCTCATCACTTCCACAGGCTCCACAGCTGCCACAACACCGCCATCTGGACCATCCTCCTGCAGAAAAGGCACCTGTCATCGCAAAGCCAAGTTGTGAAGTATACAGCAGGCCACGATGATCTGGCACAGCCTTCTCTGGTGAGTAGAATAGGGATCTACCTGTCATGTGTAGGCACCTGAACCTGGCCTTCAGGAGGCCGAAGGTCCGCTCGATCACCCTCCTAGTTCGCCCATGGGCCTCATTGTAGCGTTCCTCTGCCCTGGTCCTGGGATTCCTCACTGGGGTCAGTAGCCATGACAGGTTGGGGTACCCAGAGTCACCTGCAAATGGTGAGTGGCAACTGTTAGACACACACTAACCTGTAGGGATAACCCCAGACAACCATTCCCACTGTCTTGCTTCTAGGGGCTCACCTAATAGCCACACACGGTGCCTCTGGAGTTGACCCATCACATAAGGGATGCTGCTATTCCGCAGGATGTAGGCATCATGCACTGAGCCAGGGAACATGGCATTCACATGGGAGATGTACTGGTCTGCCAAACATACCATCTGTACATTCATAGAATGATAACTCTTCCGGTTTCTGTACACCTGTTCACTCCTGTGGGGAGGGACCAAAGCCACATGGGTCCCATAAATGGCACCTATTATGTTGGGGATATGTCCCAGGGCATAGAAATCACCTTTCACTGTAGGCAAATCCTCCACCTGAGGGAAATCGATGTAGCTCCGAATTTGTTTCAGAAGGGCAGACAACACTCTGGACAATACGTTGGAAAACATAGGCTGGGACATCCCTGATGCCATGACCACAGTTGTTTGAAATGATCAACTTGCAAGGAAATGGAGCACTGACAGCACTTGCACTTGAGGGGGATTCCTGTGGGATGGCGGATTGCTGACATCAGGTCTGGCTCCAACTGGGTGCACAGTTCCTGGATTGGGGCACGGTCAAACCTTTAGGTGATTAACAAATGTCGCTCCTCCATTGTCGACAGGTCCACCAATGGTCGGTACACCGGAGGATGCCGCCATCTCCTCACATGTCCCAGCGGACGGTGCCTATGAAGGACAACAGCGAGCACAGAGTCAAACAACTCAGAGGTACGTGCCCACAGTTTACCCAGAACACCAAACATGCACAAAAGGTGGCCTGTATATGTGTTGAGAATAGGCCTAGGTATGTGTGACGCAGTTGAAAATGAGGCCATGTGGGCCCCTGAAATGGCGGCTGCCTGACCTCTAAAGTGAGACAATGGGATGTGAGCTAACTGCGCTGGCGTTGTACACCGTCGCGGTAGGCGGACGGAGACCGCGGCGCAATGCTGCGTTGGTTAACATTGGACCCTATGGGTTCCAGGAGCTAATGACGATCTACGCCGGCGGTGATGGTACACACCGCCGTGGACGTGACTGCCATTTTCTATCACTTCAATCACTCGATACCTGATCTTCGACAGGAGAGGACCTACACTGCAAGTGCTGCTGTGACCTCAGTCTGGAAGAGACAATGGCTTGTGCGTCTGGGGAAAGGGCCCCTGCCTTCACATCGGAGGAGTTGGAGAAGCTCGTTGATGGGGTCCTCCCCCAGTACACGCTACTCTACGGTCCTCCAGACAAACAGGTAAGTACACAGGGAGCATGCTGTATGGGCTATGCCTGTGTACAGAGAGCTGGATGTAAGAAGGAAGGGGGCAGAGTGCTGTGTGCATGTAAGACGGTGAGTGCATGTGCCACATGGCAAGGGTAAGGATGGGGGCCACTCACTTTGACGGTGCAGTTGGTAATGACTTCTCTTCTTCCCCTGTACATTTCATGTAGGTCAGCGCCCACCAGAAGAAAGATATTTGGCGTGCCATCGCCAAGGACGTCCGGACCCTGGGGGTCTACCACAGACGGAGCACCCACTGCCGGAAAAGATGGGAGGACATTCGCCGCTGGAGCAAGAAGATGGCGGAGGCTCAGCTGGGGATGGCCTCCCAATGTGGGGGGTGCCCGTCGAACCATGACCCCCCTGATGTTTAGGATCCTGGCGGTGGCCTACCCGGAGTTGGATGGGCGCTTGAGGGCATCACAGCAGACACAAGGGGGTGAGTACACTCTCATTCAGCTGACTTTGCACGCAGTGGAGGTGTCTGGGTGGGGGAGGAGGGCTGTGGGTTTCCCTAGGCCAGGGCGAGTTCCGTAGGCTAGGCCCCTCTGTAAGGCATGGCCCTGTGGCCCCCCACCCCACCTCTGTAGAGTGCCAAGTACAGCTATTCATGCCCCTGTGTCATCTATGTGTGCAGATCTCGTCCATAGCCTGGGAGGCCATTTCCCAGGAATTGCACTGTGCAGCCCAAGAGCGTGGCGTAGTGCAGGGGGCCTCTGTGTCTGTCTTGTCCGCCAACAGTAGCGGTAATCCATGCACTCAACATGTCTTTCTTCTGTCTCCCCCCCTTTTTTTGGTCTTTCTGTTCTTGTGTGCATCAGCATCATCAGGCGGAGGAGCAGTGGCACCGGAGCACGAGGGAGCTGCATCCCACATGGCCCTGGAGGGCGAGACTACAGAATCGGAATTCACCAGTGGGACGGAGGGCGAGGGGAGCTCCACGGCGGGGACAGGAGCTGACAACAGCGACACGGACTCGTCCTCTGATGGGAGCTCCCTTGTGGTGGCGGCAACATCTGTGCCCCCGCATCTACAGGTACAGCCACCGCCCCCCGCATCTACATGTACAGCCGCCACCCCCTACCAGCACCGCCCTCCCAGCAGCCCCTCAGCCTTCGCCCCGTGCCCGCTCACCCACGAGGGTGGGCATCACCTTCACCCCAGGCACCTCAGGCCCTGCCCCAGTCACCCCTGCTGCCCTCAGTGAGCAGGCCATTGACCTCCTCAGGTCCCTCACTGTTGGGCAGTCTACCATTTTGAATGCCATCCAGGGTTTAGAAAGGCAGTTGCAATAAACTAATGCATTCCTGGAGGGCATTCATTCTGGTCAGGCGGCCCTTTACCGAGCTTTTCAAACTCTGGCCTCAGCACTGATGGCAGCCATTGTCCCCGTCTCTAGCCTCCCCCCTCCAACTTCCTTCACCCAGACCCAATCCCCTGTACCTCTGCCTATCCCAAGCACACCATCAGACCAGCCTGCACACACCTCAACACACAAGGGAAGCTCAGGCAAACATAAGCACCACACATCCCACAGGTACTCACACAAGCAACACACACATGCAGACACACCAACATCCACTGCCTCCACTGTGTCCCCCTCCTCGTTGTCTCCCTCCTGCCTCCCAGTCTCATCTACACTCACACCTGCATGCACTACCTCTACAGCCACTACGTCCCTCACCAGCACACCCACCAGCACACCCTGCTCACGTGCAGTCACCACCCCACCACCATTCACACGTCCCCTGTGTCCTCTCCCAGTGTGTCTGTGATGCCCCCTCCCAAGATACACAAACGCAGGCACATACCCACCCAACAGCCATCCACCTCACGACAGCCTCCAGCGCATGCACCTGCACCCAAAGTCACCAAACGTACACTTCCTACTACCACCACCTCTTCCTCCACTCCCAAACCCCCTCCAGCTACCCGCCCCAGTGTGTCCAAAAGAATTTTCCTGTCCAGCCTTGACCTTTTTCCCACACCTCCCCCACCCCATCCATCTCATAGGTCCTGAAGTAGCACCTCAGCCACAACATCTACGGGACCAGTTGTGCCTGTTGTCACAGGTATGTGGAGTGCTCTGGCCACCAGGACAGCTAGTGTGGTACGGAGCCACAGCACAGCCAGTCCCGCCCCTGTGAAGCATCAGAAGTTGGCCAGTGCCCGGTGGGAGAGGGGGAAGACTCCAGCCACCAAAGCCGCTCCCAGGGGTCCCGGTGGGAGTGTGGAGTCAGCTGTTACACCTCCCAAGGTGGGGAAGGGCCACAAAAAGCCCAGCAAGTCTGGGAAGAGCTGCGCGGCAGAGAAGACCGCCATCATCCCCGCTGCCCAGGAGGCCACCGCCAGCCCAGTTGCCCAGGAGGCCACCGCCAGCCCAGCTGCCCAGGAGGCCACCGCCAGCCCAGCTGCCCAGGAGGCCACCGCCAGCCCCAGCCCAGCTGCCCCGAAGGCCACCACCAGCCCCAGCCCAGCTTCCCAGGAGGCCACCGCCAGCCCCAGCCCAGCTGCCCAGGAGGCCACCGCCAGCACAAGCCCCCCTGGGCCATGAAGGACCGCCAGCACAAGCTACGCTGGGCCATGAAGGACCACCAGCACTAGCACCGCTGAACAGGGCACCGCCAAATCAAGCACCGCTGAACAGGGCACCGCCAAATCAAGCACCGCTGAACAGGGTACCGCCAACTCAAGCAGCGCTAGCCCATGAGCGGCAGGGGCACTGACGCAACTTGGTCCGTCACGGGGTGAGTGATGCACTCTGGGCACCAGTCCCCCTCCAGAACCAGTGGAGACTGTCATCCACTACCTCTGTCCTTCACAGGATGAAGCACTCTGGGCACCAGTCCCCCTCCAGAAACAGTGGAGAGATCCATCCACTACCTCTGTCCTTCACAGGATGAAGCACTCTGGGCACCAGTCCCCCTCCAGAACCAGTGGAGACTGTCATCCACTACCTCTGTCCTTCACAGGATGAAGCACTCTGGGCACCAGTACCCCTCCAGAACCAGTGGAGAGATCCATCCACTACCTCTGTCCTTCACAGGATGAAGCACGCTGGGCACCAGTCCCCCTCCAGAACCAGTGGAGACTGTTATCCACTTGAGAGACTGTGGCTTTGCACTCCCCAGGATATGGCAGTGGGCAACCTACCCACTGTAGAGACTTGTGAGACTGTGGCTTTGCACTCCCCAGGATTGAACAGTGGGCAAACCACCCACTGGAGAGACTTGAGAGACTGTGGCTTTGCACTCCCCAGGATTGAACAGTGGGCAAACCACCCACTGGAGAGACTTGAGAGAATGTGGCTTTGCACTCCCCAGGATTGAACAGTGGGCAAGCCACCCACTGGAGAGACTTGAGAGACTGTGGCTTTGCACTCCCCAGGATTGAACAGTGGGCATTGAGCCCCCTCGTGGATCTGGCGTCGTGCACTCATCCGGCTGAGGTGCCCCCCCTTCCATTCCCCCTGAGGTGCCTGTTGTATTTCTATCTGATGCCCCTGCTGTGTTCTCTCTGTTTTGATCAGGTATTGAGTGTGGGCCTCGCCCATGCATTTTGGGCCCAGTGGTCCACGGACTATAAATGGTGCAATACCTGGACTTGCATTATTGGTGTATATATTTGTTTATAGTGTATATATATTTTTGAGTACTGGATTTTAATATATTACAATGGTTACACTCATTTCCTTTTGTCTTTGCATTCTTCCAGGGGTCTTGGGGGGTGTAACTGTAATGGATCAACATGTATTAGTGTGTGTGTGTTGTAGTGGGTGAGGGTGGGGGTGGGGGTGGGGTGTTGCGTGTGTGTGTCCCTGTTTTTTGCCTCCCCCGTCCCCTGTGTTGTAGGTGCAGTACTCACTGTGGTCTTCGCCGCCGGCGTTCATGCTCCTGGTAGAGGAGCAGGAAGACTATCGCAGGTAGAATTTGGAGTTCCAGTTCCATGGTGTCCTCGTTCCTCGGTGGGTGTGTAGAGGTGAGCGTTTTCCCTTAGGAATTCCTGTTTCCGCCGTGTTTTTATCCACGGTGAATCCGCCCCGGAAAAGGTGGCGGATTGGCCTGTCATAATAGTGTGGGCGGTACATTGTCTCCCGCCTGTCTGTTGGCGGTGACCGCCGCGCTGTTTGTTTGTACCGCCGTGGCGGTCGGAGTGTTAAAGTGGCTGTCTTTGTTGGCAGTTTCCGCCACTGTCGTAATTGCAATTTTTTTACCGCCAGCCTGTTCGCGGTCTTACCGCCGCTTTAACACCATCCGCCAGGGTTGTAATGAGGGCCTTAATTACTTGTAGATGTGGTAACTTAAGTACTATTCAATTTGCTAACTTATTTAGGTATCATCATATATGATAACAGTGAAACCTGCTATGTACCATGCTTGCAAATGGCAGAAAGTGAGACACTGAAGTCTTCATCAAAAAGGAAGCTGGATTTGTCTTTTCCCTATGGATACATACAGGCCCCACCAGAAGCCAGCAGCAAGCAAGAGATAAATTAGTCACTGCTACTCTCCTTTGCCTGCCATGAATTAATTACCGCAGTCAACAGGGAGAGATTGTGGCCTCAGCCCACTTTGAAACTAGGAAAGCAGGTTTGAGTCCCAGCATCAGCTCAACATCCTGTGATTTTGGGTAAATCCTTAACCTGCACGAGCCAAAAAATGAATCTGACCGACTGTAATGTTATCAGGTGCTCATGTAAAGCACTTCAAAGCCTTTGCTCCAATTTCCTGTTATATAAAACTGCATGTATTGGAGGAAAGTGCCACTATTTATTTTATTTATTTTTGCACTTACACACTAACATGATTGTTTTTATTGCAAATTGTTAGTAAAAATAGCAGTAAAACAAAAGTACATCTTTCACCAGTCCCTGAGCATTAGAGTGCCTCTCTTAAGTACTATAAAAATATATATCTAAAAGGCCTGGATGAGAGGAAAGGGCAGTCTAGGTATGTGCCATTAAGGCAAATGTTTGACAACACCTAGCTCCATGATCCGAACCATGCAGTTTATTGCAAAAACTTGCGATCTGCAAATGTGGACCACTTTTTTTTGGCTGTCTAGACCTAATTGTTGCCCCAATCCATTCTTGCCCTCAATTGACTCTTCCCCATCTCTAAACACAAGCCACCGGCCATGATCCATACAAAGATGCACTGCTGTGCTCTTCACACACACTCAGTAACACTTCATACATGAGCATCGTGACATGAGCCACTCCATGTTTGAACCATGTCTCTGAACCTCCCGCTTCTTACCTGGCATCTAACATGTAGGTTAATTTAGAGTCAAACCCAGCCAACCAAATACCTCCGAGAGGACACACAGAAATGTATGAGAATTCGAGCGCTTAGCAGCCTCTTAACTGCATGAAGCACTAGTGCTGCAATACAATGCAAGGCGATAGCTCCTTCCTGCCTATAGTAGCCAACATGGTCATTATTATGATGCAAATTCTGTGTCACGACCAAAAGTGTGGAACACTTTGCCACTGAACTGATTTAGACCACTGAAACATAAATGGTGAAAAGAAATGACATGCTACACATATGGCAAAAGTAGGAAATAACACGCCCAGTTTGACAATTTCAATGTCCCCCTTCTGTAAAGTAATCCAAAAATTGACACAATTGGCAGTTTACCATGGCTGAGTAAGTGCGATCTGTTAATGTCCTGCCTGTTGGTTTTGAATAGAAACGTTTTCTTTGATCACCCTCTTTTGTTACTGGTAGTTGTTATTGGTTTTATGACTACAACAGTGCAAGGAGAGCGGGTCTGGAGTAACGAGCTGCCGACCTCCGAGCTGGGGAACCAGGTTCGGTTCTTGGCATCAGCTTAACATTCTGTGATTCTGGGCAAATCACTTAGGGGGTCATTCCGACCCTGGCGGTCAAAGACCGCCAGGGCCGCAAATGACAGAAGCACCGCCAACAGGCTGGCGGTGCTTCCTAGCCCATTCTGACCGCGGCGGTAAAGCCGCGGTCAGAAAACCGTGGCCGCCGGTTTCCCGCCGGTTTACCCCCGGCTGGGCGAATCCGCCAGGGCAGCGCTGCAAGCAGCGCTGCCTTGGGGATTCTGACCCCCTTCCCGCCAGCCTGTTTCTGGCGGTTTTCACCGCCAGGAAGAGGCTGGTGGGAACGGGTGTCCTTGGGCCCCTGGGGGCCCTGCACTGCCCATGCCACTGGCATGGGCAGTGCAGGGGTCCCCTAACAGGGCCCAGAGCGGCTTTTCACTGTCTGCTTAGCAGACAGTGAAAAGCGCGACGGGTGCAACTGCACCCGTCGCACCGCCGCAACACCGCCGGCTCCGTTCGGAGCCGGCTCCTGTGTTGCGGCCCTCATTCCCGCTGGGCCGGCGGGCGCTAACTTGCTTAGCGCCCGCCGGCCCATCGGGAATGTCTGAATGCGGGAAGCGGTATTTTGGCCGCATGGCGGCCAAATGGCGCTTCCCGCCTGGCCTATGCTTACCAAAATAATGAATATGTCTTTGTGCAATGTAACTGGTGTGCATCTAAAGCACTCCAATACCTTCAGTCGAGCTTGCACTATCTAAAACTGCAAAACAAAAAGGTACTCCTGTGAATTTACATATGATCACATATTTCCAACGAATACAACATATTTGTGATCAGACACGTTCTGAACAGGAAATGAGGTAATGCACGTAAGGTTTTAGAGAGACAGCAAAAGCTATCAATATGAATGGGTGAAACAATTCGACCAAGGGAATATGTTTGGACTCACAGGATTCTGCATCACCCACCCCTGGGAGAAATGCAGTAAATTATTTTTTTGTCCCTTAACTAGCCCACCCATGCAGACAGGGAGGGATCATTTCGGCCCATCCACTTGACCAAAACATAGACAGTGGTGTAGCAAATGTGTCAAGGGTCTCAGTACTCACAAAGAAAATGGCGCACTACCCACAGTTTGGTATAAAAGGACAGCTATAATTGGGTCGAGTCCCTCACGCTGTGTGGTCCTAGTACCTCTGTACTTCCTGTACTATTAACCCAACAATCCAAACAGGATGAGATAGCTGCCGAGATTACCCACCTTCTCCTTCAAGTCCGAGTCAAGGAAGGATTTTACTTGAGCTCTTCAGAATGGATAATGCACTAGTAACATGTGAGCAGAAGGTAGGATCAGCGTTGATGGTAGCATCCACATGTTTTGGACATGGAGCAGGCACTGAGAGTGGATCAACAACCAGTGATTATCAAATGGCAGTCCAAGTCTAGTGGTGATTCCCTAGAACTACCTCCTATGTCTTATCAGCATTCAGATTAAAAAGGTTAGTGGTCATCAAACATGTGACTGGAGCATGACATTCCCATATATTTAAGGCGAATATCAGATTTACAACACGCTGGTGTCTCAGGTATTGAACACCAACAGTGTATTTCAAAACAGTAAACTCAAAAAAGGAATAAAAGCAACTGAGGGCTTAAAGTTAAAGACTCCCCAAAGTGCATAATAATTCATACATTTTGAATGTTCTGTGTTTTTACTTTTTAAAAGAAAAAGTAATTCAGATACAAGAAAAAGTGTAGCCAATGACAAATTGGCACTTTACAAGCACCACTTGAACTAGAACTCTGTGTTAGGTCTCTTAGGCCCATATTTATACCTTTTTAGCGCTGCATTTGCGCCGCTTTATGACGCAAAACAGCGCAAACTTACAAAATACAATTGTATTTTGCAAGTTTGCGCAGCTTTTGCTTAAAAAATATGGGCCTTAGTGTTAAAAAATGCATAGCCCCATCCTATGGCGTTCTTCCTATTGTAATTATCACAGAGTTCTTAAAATAAAGCCCTATCTTTTTTCTTTTCTCAGAGCGTTCACAATGTAAACACCCTTCTTAGTATATTTGTCAAAGACATGAGAATGTCAAAGCTGACTTTCATGGCACTGAGGCAGAGCAGTCCAAGGCTCAACCAGGGAGGAGTTGCAGCCTATAAACTTAGAACTGTACAACACACAAAAATAAAACAAAATGAATCAGTGCCCAGCTAAAGTTTTTTCTTTAAAAGTGAAACATACTTAAATGAAGATGCAACTAAATACTATACTCAAAATGACAGGTGTTTACACGATTTCATGTGGAATTGCAAAGCGAAACGTGTATGGGTCTCAGAGATAAACCAAGATGCAATCACACATCCTAAAAATATCACAGAGTGAAACTAACCCTGCAAATGACATTTGCTCCCATTATCTGCGTTGTACCATCTGGTAATTTGTTTTAATCTTAAAACCCAGCAATGCTTCTGAATATGCCTTTTGAAAAAGAAGAGGCTTTTCACAAGTAAAGTGATTTTTCCTGTAGTCTTTATCCAGTTTTTCAAAATGTAAGATGAGAGGGGTACTGCCTTCTCCATTACATTTATTGGCCAATTTAGCTAATCTGTTGACCTTAGCTTGGAACTAAATAACCATGACTGTCAAAGAATGTTAATGTGAAGAGTAACACAAGGATCATAGAAATGAGATAATCAGGCTGGCATGAACCAGACTCGTGCTGCCTCACCGTGGAATCTCACACTCGTACCATAATGCAGAGTTCCATAAGATCCAGGCGAACAAGGGATCAGGGTGTTGCCAGATTATAAAACACAACCCTCCCCACCAACTAAAACAAATGACCCATACTAAGTAAGCAAAATGCATTGAAAGAAAAAGAGAGGTTTATCAAACATACAATGATAATTACAGATCATATGGAGTAAGGAATAAAACCTAAGCATGTTCAGGATAACCAGCAAACAATAAAAGGCACAAAATCACGTAATGCTGTTTAGACATAATCTTACATTTTCTTGCAACTTCCTGAATGTTCATTCCTAGCACTTAGGCCCTGATTTATACTTTTTGGTGCAAAACTGCACTAACACAGTTTTGCACCAAAACGTTTAGCACCGGCTTGCACCATTTCTGAGCACCAGCTGGGCACCATATTTATGGAATGATGCAAAGGGTAGGCTAGAGTAAAAAAACTGATGTTAGCCAGGTGGGGCTGGTGGTACGGAACAAGGGGGGTTTGCAACAAAAAATGACGTTAGGCATGTTAGAGTGAAAAAAAAATGACTCTAACCAGCGTAGCGTCATTTTTCTGATGCTAAACCATCCATACCACATGACTCCTGTTTTAGAAAAGACAGCAGTCATGCCCACCATCGCAGTGGCCAGCACAGGGGACTAAGGTCCCCTGGGCATGGCCATTGCACCCACTCCCAAGTAGGGGGGGCCCATTCCAGGGCCCCCAATGGCACTTAAAAATATATATATATATATTTACCTGTAATTACCTATACTTACCTGGGATGGGGTCCCCCATCCTCCGCTTTCCCTCTGGTGTGGGTGGTGGTGTCCCTGGGGCCTGGGGAGGGCGCCTGTGGGCTTATTCCTTGGAGTTCCACCATGGAAATAGACCCACAGGTCCCCTAACGTCTGCCTTGACCCAGGTGTTAAATAATGGTGCAAAGCAACGTTTGCACCATTATTTGACCCCACCTCCCCCTTCCTGTGCGTGATTTTTGCACGGGAGGAGAAATAAGGCGCTAGTGCCTTAAAGTCCCTTTTTGCCCGGGAACACCTATCTTGCATCTCATTGACGCAAGATAGTTTTCCGCTGGCAAAAAATGACTAACTCCAATATTTTGGCACTAGACATGTCCAGTGCCAAAATATAAATATGGAGTTAAGTTTGCGCTGGATTTGCGTAAAAAAAATGACACGGATCTGGCGCAAACAGAGCATAAATATGCCCCTTTGTCTCTCTTGACTTCCACATATTCAATTCTACTTTTGTGCACATCATCACATCCCTCACATTTCTTTTCTCTCCATCCTCCAATAAAACCGTATACCTTCTGACCTTAGGAAAAGACCACTTAGATGCCCCTTTCTTCACACCAGTTCCAGTTCTCACTCCCACATAATCATAGACTTTCAGCTTATCGACGATACCACCAACCTATCATGGAACCTGCGAGCAGACGCTAGTTGTCTTTCACGCACAAGTCTCGTTGCCATTGTGGAAGAATGTCAACATGAAGAGTAGCTTAAGGACAAACCTTCATTCATGTAGATATAACATGCCCATTCTAGAAACAGACTCCAACTGCCCTTGTGGAGTCCCACACAAACACAGAATAAGGCAGGAATCCATAAATTGCATGCCACCAACTGATCATGGTGTTGCCAGGTTAAAAAGCACAATAATGACTATGTGGTTTCTGCCTAGAGAGACATATCAAACATTTAAGGAAGAATCAAAGCATACATTTGCATGAACCTTAGATCTCTCACTGGAGAGATCAAGCTTTTTCTGAAGCCAGAGTAGGAAAAGGGACATACATGTTAAACCCCTTATTCTTATATTACACTTATCACAGAGTTCACAGTGGTGAGTCCTCACTCTACTGTATTTGCCAGATAGGTAAAAAGTAAGTCCCTTCAAGAGGTATTTATCCTGGAGTTCACAGTCCATTCCTGCTCTATTTGCCAGTTGTATTTGTAAAACTTCATAGTGTAATACGCATTTTTATTGTATTTGTAATTGTAATTGTATTTATATAGCGCTTGCTGCCCCTGATGAAGCGTCAAAGTGCTTTTCAGCGAGCGAGTAGCACATAACTCCGAAACCCAAGAGGAATTAGTGGTGGATTAGTATAGGGAAATATGAGTACAGTATTAGTATGAGTTAATTTGAGGAGAGGATATGTGAGTTTGTTAGTTGGATTGACTAGAGTAATGGAGGGATAGAGGAGGGAAGAATCCAGAAGTGTTAATTGGGAGTTTAAAGTAATAGGATGAGGCTTGGGATGAGTAATGGAGAAGTGGAGGAAAAAAGAGTCTGTGGAAAGAGGTTGGGGGATCAGAGTAGCAGGAGGGATTTTAGATGAGTCAAAGGTGAGATAAATGAGAGAGAATTTAGTAGGGTTGTTTGGGAGATTATAGTAGTGAACTGAGGTTTGGGGTGAGCTAGATACAGTGAGGAGGGAAGAGCTTAGGCAGGGCTATTTTGGAGATGAAAGTAGTAGAATGGGTTTGGGATTAGTCAGAGTGGGGATGGAGGATAGATTGATAGAGGTATAGGGTGATGGGGAGACCGAGCAAAGCTTTCGAGAGAGTAAAAGTTATATTATTGTTTATTTATCTAATACTTTATTTATATATTTTTTTAATGTAATTATTTATATTTTGAATTTTATTTATAGATTTAATTTAAATAATTTTTATTTATTTTATTCTCTAGTACTGAAGGACTAGATTAATAAATAAATAGATATATAAATACATAGTAATATGTGCAAGGAATGTAATAATGGGTATAACAATATGAAACATAAAGTAGTTTTGTATTAACACAGACTTTCAAGATTGGTAATATTTTATGTTAATGAATAGTGTATTTTAACATTCATTTATCTTTCCTCAGTTTTTCAATAGCGGAATGCTTGTTGTTAAATAGTTAAGATAACATTTGCTCATTGTGATATAAAAAATAAAGCAGGAATTCATAAATATCTACTATAACAACTGATCTAGGAGCTCTGAAATGCCCTATGAACATGTTAAGCTTAGAATAATATACACATAAATATGTATATACATACACACACACATATATATATATATGTGTGTATATATATATATATATATATATGTGTGTGTGTATATATATATATATGTACATATATATAATTCTATATATATATATATATACACCCATACATATATATATATATATATATATATATATATATATATATATATATATATATATATATATTAACCATGAGTAAATATACATTTGTTAAACAGCCTTAAAGATTATGTGTATAATTTATTATTATGAAATAGTAACTATACATATTTCATTCAGAACTATATATATCTAGAATATACACATAATCAGATTATAAATATTTACCAGCACAGGCATATGGAGTACACTGCTGTCTGAATATGGTGGTTATGAATGGAAAGAGCCAACTCTTGAGTAGTCTTCTTATATTTGGAGGTCATGAATTCCATAGTTTGGCTGCTTGAACAGAGAAGGATCTACCACCTATTGTCTTTGTCTTGTATGGTGGTGTTTTAAGGGGGGGTGCTAATCTTGAGTGGAGGTTTCTTTGTTGAATGTATATGGTTATTTTGTTTCTGATGAAAAGCGGTCCTGTTTCATGCATAGCTTTGTGGGTGATACAAAGCAGTTTGAAGGTGGATCTACTAGCAAGAGATTACCGGTGTAGGGCTCTCAAGGCAAGGGAAATGTGGGCTTGTTGCTTTACATGTAATAGTAGCCTGGCAACTGAGTTCTGAATACGTTGTAGTTTTTTCATAATAGATAGAGATGACCCATGGTAGATGCCATTGGCATAATCCAGTTGGATAGTACAAGAGAGATATTAGCCTGCACTTTGTGTGGAAGTCCAAGGTGGGGGAAGATGCGTTCCACTGTCTTTAAGGGATGAAGCTTGATTGTGCTAATTTGTCCACTTGGGTATTCATTGTTAGCTTGGAGTCTATGGTAATTCCAAGGTTTTTAATTTCCTTGGATACTTGAGGAGGTGGTCCGAGATCATCAGGCCAGACGCACAATGGGTTATAATTTTTTGAGTCGCCACATGGGAGTATTTCTGTTTTGAAAGCATTCAGTTTGAGACGGCTCCAAGTCATCCACTGATCAATGGCTCTGAGGCAACTGAATATTTGTGAGTTTTCAATGTCTTTGGGGCATTCCAATTCAACTCACATGCTGCATAGTTGCAGCATGTGAGTTGAAAATCATTGATCAATTCTGGTAATGACATCATGTGGATGTTGACAAGCATAGGTGAAATGGTTGATCCCTGCTTTTGTGAGGTAGGGTTTGGACAAGAAGGGGGAGAATAGATAACATTAGTTCTATTTTGAAGGTAGGATGTGATTCAGTCAAGAGCAGTCCCTTCTATGGTGGCTTCGTGGAGTCTTTGAATTAGGGTGTCATGGTCAACAGTATCAAAGGCAGCTGAGAGGTCCAAGAGAAGTAGTGCAGCAACTCCACTGCGGTTGACTGTGTTCTTACGATTATCACAGATTGCTATGAGTGCCGATTCAGTGCTTCTTCCTGGGTGGAATCCAATTTGGTAGTCTGAAAGTATGGAGTTGTCTTCAATGAATTGTGACATGTGGGCGAATGCTGCTCTTTCTATTTATTTATTTATCTATCTATTGTTTATTTTTTTATCTATCTATTTGTCAGAGAGTTCACAATGCAAAAAAGCATGTTGAATTTGTCAGTGTCCACAATGCATATCACTTCCTGTTGAAGGTGTCAGAAAAGTCACATTGTAAAACCCCTTCATGATTGTACTTGTCAGAGTTCACAACCCTCTCCTTAGTGCGTTTGTCTTTGTGTGCAATGTAGCACCCCTTCCTATTATTTGTCACAGAGTTCGCAATATAAAACACCTTCCTATATAGTTTTAAAAGATGTTCACTGTGTAAAATCCCTTCCTATGGGACTTATTAGACAGTTGACAATGCAAAACCCCTTCCTATTATATTTAAGAACTCTGCTTTAGGAAGTCCCAGAGCTGATAGTAGGGTCCTCTGCCACTATTGTGTCAATGGGGATCTTTCTCCTTTCAGCCACTTCACATCAGCCCCTCAAACAGGGGACCAAGTACCCCTTTTAGCCCTTCAATCTCAGCCTAATGAGACAAATCAGTCCAAAGCTGTCCCAGGAAGGTGACGTGGGTTAAAAAAAAACAATACTCAGCTAAACACAAAAAACAGCAACACCAGAATAACAAAACAAAATCAATGTCCAACCAATGCTTCTTTAAAAGAAAAAAATATTGTAATTAACTCACAACTAAATACTATGGACAAAATTACAAAACGGCAAAACTTTGGAATTACAAATTTAACTCTCTTGTAAAGAAGCCTCACAGAATTACAAGGTGCAAATCAAGTACTCCATTGTATGTTCCCATTATCTGTATGTTGACAGTTATTGAACCAACAGGCTACAACCTTTAAAAAAATGACTCTATGTGGACCACTCCTAATGCTTTTCGGGATCAACAAAGTTAAGCCTAAAAGCTTTAGCAAGTCTTTCATGGTGTAAAATGAGAGACCCTAATGTGTGTGTCACAAATCAATAAAGTAAGCCTATTGACTTTAGTATGATCACTAACAAGACCATGTGGTCTCTACCTAGAGAAAACCATCAGACATTTAAGGCTGACCCAAAGTATACTTTAAGATGGTCATAACGTTTCACTCTGGTAAAAAAATAACATTTAGGTCCATATTTATACTTTTTTAGCACCGTATTTGTGTCATTTATTGACGCAAAACCGGTGCAAACTTGCAAAATATTATTGGATTTTGTAAGATTGTGTCGATTTTGCGTAAAAAAAAGACGCAAATGCAGCGCTAAAAAGTATAAATATGGGCCTTACTGTGGCCAGCCCTAAAAAGGACCTCTATTGTAAATCCTTTTCTATTGCATTTCTAACGCTGATTAAAATGTAAAGCCCCTTCTTCTGGTGTTAGTCAAGGCTTTCGCAATGCAAAACCACTGAGCATTGTATTTGACAAAGGGCTGTAGTGTCAAACCCCTTGCTTTTACTTGAGTTCAGGATATAAAACCCCCTCTTTCTGTATTGGGCGTGGGATTACTTGATACAAACCCCCTTTGTGAGTGTCTTTCACCTGGGGACTGCACGAGAAAATAAAGCTCCTCAGGCCATAACAAAAGGTAACAATCCACCAATTAAGGCCTTCATGCTTTGACATATGCTTTACACAATAAATAACTCAGGCCTACTGCCTTTGTCATAATAAACAGATTAGACCTAGGGCATCAGAGATACCTTTTCCTAATCATACCTATGGCCTTGATCATGGACTTGTTTCAAGACAAATTCAGACTTACTCTGTCTGAAACAGTTTTTTTTAACAGAAGCACAGAAGGTCCACTGAATCAAGTTCCATAAAGAGGACGATAAAAGAACTTCCTCTTGAAGTTCCTTCTGTTGATCACATCAGGTCTGGCAAAAATCGTAAAAATGTTACCTCTATGTGGATCACAAAAAAGACGTTATATTTTATTGTTCTCTAAGTCTCTTTACTGGTCAGAACTTCATTATGCAATATGAAAGTCTTAGACCCGAACATAAAGTAGCAATATATCATCAGCTCCCTGCACCAGTGCTTTTGCAGTGACACAATACAAGGCACTTCATGAAGGTATCTGAAACTACCTAGCTGGAAGCTGCGATTGTTTGGTGGACTACACACACTGAGAAGCCATGACCATCTCCTCCTAGAAACCCCAGCCTTGACGAAATCTAAGTCACCAAACCAATAATTCTCTGGCAATGACCCGCCCGGAGAATGGAACTTCTTACCCCCGAGCATCGGAACCAGTCTGTCCATAAATCATTTCAAACGGTACTGAAACTCTCTCTTGTCAATAGCACTCCTACTGCTGGCCCTAATAGAGGTCCCTGACACCAGGGTTTCCCATCGCTCACATCTGACGCCTGGTGATGTTCTGTGACTGTCAATCTAGAGTACTGACCATCATTCTAGAGTACTGCTATTAGTCTAGAGTACTGACTGTCAGTATAGAGTACTGACCATCATTCTAGACTACTGCTATCAGTCTAGAGTACTGACTGTCAGTCGAGAGTACTGTCAGTCTAGGGCACTGACCATCAATCTAAAGTACTGACTGTCAGTCTAGAGTACTGCCCATCAGTCTAGAGTACAGCCCATCAGTCTAGAGTACTGCCATACATCTGAGGTAGTGACTGTTTACAGGTTTACCATCAGTCTAGAGTACTGCTATCAGTCTATAAAACTGACCGTCAGTCAAGAGTACTGCCCGTCATTCTAGAGTTCTGCTATCAGTCTAGAGCACTAACCGTCAATTAAGATTTCTGACAGATCAGTCTAGAGTACTGCCATCAGTCTAGAGTACTGCTATGATGTAATTATACCCGTATTTCACTCTTGTGATTCCCAGCCTATTTAAAGCGCTCTGCTAACCATCGGTCTTTTTCACGCTACACAAAACTGCCAAAATAAACAGCACGTAAAGCATCACATACAGCGGCGGCTGCCACAAATATCAAGAGGGTACGACAGGGACGGAAAAAAAAAAAAAAAAACACTTACATTTGCCTCCGTCTCCTGCCACCTTGCTCCTCTACTGGTGTCCCAGCATTCACAAGGACACCAACACAGACAGGCTCCTCAGCAATCCTGGCACTGCCTTCAAGCTAAGCCTAGCATGAAAGCAGCATCAAGACTGGTCTGAGCGGCTTGGACTGCCGCTCAGACACTGCCCTGGGGTCTGTGCAGTTTCTTGGAGAAACCTAAGTGCGTATGTGTGTTTGGCCGGCCTGAGACGGCCGGATAAACACACATGCACACCTTGATGCAATCTCTCCTCCTCCCGCCCCCTACATCCCATGGCACAGCCTGTCCCTCTCTTTACACGCTGGCTGAGCCAGCAGATGAAAAATAAAACGATAGTAAGCTGTCCTTTTTTTTCATCTGCTGGCTCTTAGCCAGGGGGCGACGCCCCTCCGCCATTGGGGAGGGGCCGCCCCCTGATCACTTATGCCATTCAAATATACTTAATCAATGACAGAACAAATCATATCAGTGATGGAATGAAAGCACCTTTAATAAAAAGAACTTCTAGACTATTCAAAGGAAAATATTTGCTTAGACGAAGGGGAAATATTTCGCTGTGAAATATTGCCTTTGTAAAAGCACATATTAAAGTTATCAGAGCGTGGGCAGTTCAGAATCTTATACTAGACGAATAATGAGTGAAGAAATGTGCCGCATGATGTGAATATAAAAGAGGAATTCCTTTAGGTTTACAAATTACCATGTCTGGCTAGTCTTCCTTTTAAATTCAAAGCATATTTTGCAGATTTACAGTGGATATACCGAGTTTGGCTGAGATGGGCCCAAGCAGCTGAAACAGTTATCATGAATAAAGTGAAAACCTATGACAAGTGTCTAATGTTATTGTAATCTACATCAGCAATGTATCAGAAAATAAGTTGACGATGAGGACTAGAGAGTCAGCGACATGTATAAATAAGGCCTCAGCATGTAATCCAGATGGCCACCTCTAATCCTCTAATACTGTTTTTCCTAATTGTATGAGGAAAATGAACTTGCTCACCTTGGAGGATCCGGGCGCGTAATCAAGGTGGCCACATCTTGGGGTTCTTCTTCCACCTCCTTTGAGGAGTTGATACAGGACCTCTATAAACTTCATGTTTTGAAGGCATTGCTGCATGTAGAAGCAACTTAGCAAACTGACTCCACCAAAGCTTGTCTTGTACCTGAAATACTATCTACAAAGGCAAAAGGAAGAGGTTTGACAAGTAAATAATTGTGACCACATATTGTCAATGTATGTAGATGTGGAACCTATCTTTTGACGGGCTTGTTAGAGTACAGGTGTGTGACTCAACAGTTATTGTGTTTACATTTGTTCCACTTGAGTGTACCATTCCCACTGCCAGCCTGAGTAGACTGCTCTCCAGATCAGCATTGACTATCTATTAATATAGCTTCGATGGTAAGTCCTAATAGTGTTGCCAAAGTGAACACAAAGTGCAATAGATATCGAAGCCTCTTTAGATTGTTCAGTAGTACTTGGCTGTTTCAAAGGCGGGTGCTTGTGACGTATTTAAGGAGGCATACATTTTAGAGAGTGAGCGTTTATCCGTTTGTCTAGTAATAAGCCATTGTTCGAAAGGCATCAAGGGGCGACTAGCATGTGGGCGTATATTAGGCTGGGTAATCCAATGGCGAATAGCAACATATTGCCAGTGTCCTGAGGAGGGTAGACCATATTCCTGTTGTAGCTGGGAAAATGTCATGAGCCTTGCGTGGTCGAAACAGTCCCCTATTTGTTTACAGTTGTTTTGTTGCCATTGTATGTATGTGTTTCCCTGGCAGGCTTGGGGGAAATCATGATTCCCTATTATTGGAGTTTGGGGGATGATGGGGCTGGCTAGCTCCTTTGCAGATTGAACCTTATCCTAAGTGCCAATAAGGGTTCTAAGAATTGGCACAATATATACTCTAGTAGGTCTATGAGGTTTGGGCAGCCAGGGCACTTTCCAAATATGGATGCCTGCAACTTCTTAGTCGATGAAACACGAATGCTTCTCTGAGCAGGGCTTAGCCCATTCTACCAAGCAGCAGAGCTGTGCTGCCTGATAATAATAGGTAAGATGGGAGATTTCTGTCCTCCCTTTGCTGAGGGGAGATAAGCCTGCTTTTTGGCTATCCATTCTTTCTTGCCTACTCAGATGTAGTTATCTTGGAGACATTGCAGTTTATTTAAGGTGTGCAGGGTAGATCGGGTGTTTTTGAGCAGTGTGTTGTAATTATTCTTGAGAGTCCATGTTGCGGTAGAATTGATTTGGGGACCCAAATATGTCACCCCTTGCTTGGCCCATAGAAAGGGGAAGCTGTGCCTAAGCACGAGTAGGTTAGGTTTAGGAACTGTGCGGTTGAGGATCTGCCATTTCTGCAATTTAACTTTGAACCCAGAGGCTTTCCCAAAGGTGTTCAATTTGCACATTAGAGGAGGCAAGGTTTGAAGAGGGTGTGTCAAGGGTACTATAATGTCATCTGCATACAGCGCACGTTTGTGGTCTCTCCACCCCTACCCCTGGAAATACCGTTTATCTCTGGGTTCATGTGGACACACTATACAAAGGGCTCCATGTACAAGGCAAAAAGGAGCAGCAATTACGGGCAGCCCTGTTGGGTGCCCCGTGCAACATCAAACAATTAAGAGGTTAATCCATTGACACCGACAGCCATCCGGGGACATGTGTAGCTACACCAGATCCAGTTTCTGAACCACTGTCCAGGACCCATCTTGCGAAGTACTGGTTGTAGGTATGGCCAGTGCACCTGGTTGAATGCCTTTTCGGAGTCGACTGATAATTGAAGGGTGGGTATTCGAAGCGTTGAGTTTTGTCTATTAGGTGACAAAGGTGTTTGGGGTTGTCACTGCACCCCACTCAGGTATAAAACCTGTTTGGTCAGGGTCATCTTTGTTCTGCATGTAGGGGGCAAAGCCTGTCACTAGTGTGGAAGTGAAAATGTTTGCATCAACGTTCAGCAACGATATGGGGTGGTAGGTGGAGCGTTGCCTAGAACCCTTGCCAGGCTTAGGTATGACAGTGATGGTGGCCATTTTCACAGTGTCAATGAGTGAGCCGGTGGCCCTAAATGAATTATAGAGGCACGCCAGGGTGGGAGCCAGTGAGGCAGCAAAGAGTTTGTAAAATTCAGATGTGTAGCCTTCCTGTTCCGGTGCCTTGCCCGTTTGTAGCTGGGAGATGGCTGCCAGTACTTCATCTATCTGGATATCCCAGACTAGGTGAGAGGCATCCTGGGATGTAATTTGGTCTAGTGCGGCTTGTAGGTAAGGGGCAGGGTCTTCCTCCTCTAGTGAGTCCGCTGAGTAGAGTGTGGCATAGAAGCGTTAGAAGCCCTGCACAATATGTTAATCCTGAAATAGACAGATGTCCTGCAGTCCTTCAAGTTCAGATACCCGCTGGTGAACAGCCTGGGCACGTAGGTGGTGGGCCAGTAGGCCTCTCGCTTTGTTGTCCCCTGTATAGTATCTCTGCTTGTTACAAATGAGAGAAAATTCTGCTTTGTCCATATCAAGTGCTTTAAGCTGCTTCTTGGCAGTGTTAAGCTGGTGACTCACCTTGTGAGAGCCCGTCTGTTTGTGTGCCTCCTCCAGTTCCTTTACCCATCCCTCTAAACCAGAGTAGCTTTTCTTGTCTATCTCTGTTAAGGCGGGCTGCCACAACTATAAGCCGACCTATAGTCACAGGTTTTAGAGTGTTCCAAAAGAGCACCACCGACGTGCCAGGGGTGCTGTTGGTCTCTAAGAAATCTTTAATGGCATTCTTTACTTCAGTAACAGTAGACTCATGAGCTAGGAGTTTGTGGTTGAGACACCAGGGGCCAGATGTAGCAAAGGGTTTTTCCCATTCTGTGTCATGGGAAAATGTGTTCGTACATATGGCCCCAGATGCGTTAGTGGGAAGTGAGGCCAGGCAGGCATACCCTGAGGCTAATTGGAGAGCGGTGGGCAGCAGAGAAAATGTGTAATCTCTCTCTGTGAGAGTGGCAGCAATGCCATATATTCGAAAGCCCATGGTAATCGATTTGTTGGCGGCCCTGTGGTGTAAGAGCTCCCGTCTGACCTACCCTCTTTACGATCTAGGTTAGTGTCTGGCACCAGGTTGTAACCCCCAATTAAGACATCTGTATCGGTGATGGCCATTACCTGTCCCTCCGCCCTCGTTGACAAAGGACTCTTGGTGCTCTTTCGGAGCATATACAGTAGAGTGGCAAATGTGAATGTATCTGCCTTCACAGTGATGCGGAGGGAAAGGAGTCTGACAGGGATTTCAGCTACCAGTGAGCAGAGTGGGTGGGGCGCCTGTGGCTGTAGTGAGGAGGCATATCTGTAAGAGCATTTGCCTCCACAAAAGGGGAGAAAGGGAATAGCAGGGGTGAGAACAACAATAATTAACATAAATATCACGGTCCCCTCCTGGGATCGTTATGTGTGAGGAGGTAGTGTCCAGGTCGTGGTCGCCAGGTATGATTCAGCATCAGACTATGGGGTTAGGGAGCTCTGACGCTAAAACAGTTTAACTTGTTTGGGGGAAGTGTTTTTTTTATCGTGCCACCATCAGAGGAGGTCATCCATGTTCGTGGTCGCCTTGGGCAGGCCTGCGATTGGGGTGGTGCAGGAGTGTCATTTGTTAGTTGTTGTTGGGTTCCGAGGGAGCCTCCTGATTCTGAAGTCTGCAGGGGAGGGTCGGCCATTCCTAGCGACTCCATTGCTGTAGGTCAACTGTTTCTTTTTCTTTTGGCCTGTGATGAACAGAAGGTGGCCTGCGATGAGAGGCAGGGGGCCTCAGTGTCCGGTGTCCAACAGGTCTGATGCATCTTCTAGAGTGCGTATGATCAAAGTTTCCTTACTCCAGATGAAGGTGAGACAAAAGGAGTGCCCCAATGGTATTTAATTCCCTGTTCCTGTAGCAATTCTGTTGTAGACTGTTGGGAGAGAGGTCTTGATACAGCCATATTTTGGTACCCACGCATTCAATGGTGTTGTGGTCTCGTATAGCTGGCATGATTGCCTCCTTCTGCTTATTGTAGTGCAAGCCAGTCAAGATGTCTTGAGGCATTCCTGGAGATTTAGCAGGTCAGCCAGCTCTATAGGTGCAGTCTAGTATGATGTCCTGAGGTGCATGTTCTGTTACCACGTGGTGAAAGATCTGGCAGATATAGTATTCCAGGTTTCCAGTGTCTGCTTGAAGAGTGACCCCTTTAATTCTAATGTTGGACCCTCTCAATCAGTTTTCAAGTCTTATAGTTGAAGTGTTCCTGTTTTGAAGTTCCAGCAGCTCACGCTGGTAGATGTCCATTTCTTCACGAGAGTCCTCAGTTTTTTCAAGGGCGTCCACCCTCTGACCCAGTTCCCCTAAGTCTCTCGCAACTTGGGTGCACCATGCCAGGGAGCCGTTGAGCATCTCTCTGAGGTGGCTGCTGGTGTCAGATCCACACCATCAGTCGGTAGTGGTCAGCCCCTGTGTTGAAGACGTGCTACACCATCAGTGAGGTCACAAAAGCTCTCCTCTTAAACGCGCAGCTGCTGCAATCAAAAGTGTGAGCACATAATACTGAAGCAGTGTATTCTAAAAGTTCAGGAGAGGCTTCATAGTCAGCCCCCAAAATTAGATCTTCCCCTAGGTCAGGAATTACTCCCACTGAGAGGAACTCTTCTTGTCCTCTCCAATTAACTTGTATTGTAACGACAGGATATATCTTCCTATCTCCATGGACACGGGTGATCAACATGTGGGCATTCAGTACCCATTGTTTGGTTGAACATAGGTTTGTTTAATTACGCTTTGACTGCAACCAGAATCGATGAGTGTCAGTCTTTTTATTTGGTTTACCAATAGAGTTGTTGTGTATCTTGTCATGTTTTGTCCTGACCATAAGACACGTCCCTTGGTCATACCTATTTCCATGGGTTCATCTTGCTCTCTTTTAAGTGGACAGTTTCTCACAATGTGCCCCCACCCGGCACAGTGAAAACATTGGGGTCCCATCGGGAATTCTTTAGCCGGAGCCCAAGAAGAACCGGATTTCTCTGTGATGGGACCCGGTAAAGATTTAAAGGGAAATGTTTTCGGATTAGGTGTTCGAAAGGCGGCCGTGAAGGAATGGAGACTGGAGCCTCTAAAATCGGGGGCTCGTGGTATGCCCATGCTAGTTCGATGGCGGTATTATTATTGAACCCTGGATGTCGACTAATCCAGTTCCTTGACTAGGGTGTTAGGGCGTCTAGGTATTGTTCCAGTACAACTGTTTCAAGCATACCCTCTTTTTGAGGATTCTGTGGGATTTAGCCACTTGCCAGCTGCATAATGGATCCTATAGTAAAGGGTCCGGGGATTTTACTGATGAACCCATTTCGTATGTCGGAACCGCAAAAAGTAGCTCTCTTGTTCGAGAATTGCTTTCTCTATCTCCAGATAAGGAGCTACACCCCCGGGATTTACCGCCTGATAAGCAGCTTGTAGATCACGTGTGAGCAATGGTGCAATGTATTGACCCCATCTATCCGCCGGCCAATTGGCGGAACTAGCAACTCGCATCAAACTTTGTAATGAATGAGTCAGGATCCTCATTTCTTGGTACTTTTGTAGGACGCTACTGGGGACATTAGGGTGTACCCTACTTGTGGCTATTGTCTCAGTTAGTTTTCTAATGGCAGTTTCATGTACTAACTGATTATTAGCAATCATTGTTGCTTGACTTTTTAAGGCCGTTTGTAGTGCCTCACGTTCTTCCTCCGCAAGCAAACTTCTTTTTCCTTTTCTGTCTCTTCTTCCTGCTCATGCTCATGGCAGCCGTGGCGCTTTGAATTGACTTGCTCATTTCAACTGTTTTTCTTTTCATTTTATCAACTGTTTTACTTTTCATTTGCAATTTATATGGCAAGAAAAGTCCAGTTAGGAATTTACACCACTCTAATAGCTCTAACTCGAGCAAACGTTGGACCCATTGCATTTAAATTCTTGTATTTAAATGAAGCAAAAGACATGTAGTCGGGCAACGGGAGTCGGTTCACTCAGCTGTATTTCCGACTCTGAGAGGAAGCGCACACCCCCATACGTTGAAGCCTCAGTAGCAGGGTTTACATGGGAGTAAAGGCAAGATCTAGTAATTGCAGGTGTGCTCACAACTAGAGGCTCTCATTATCCTGGGTTTTCAAAGCAACTGAAAAAAAATGCACTCCGACTTTGAGAAGGAAACGTATGGGAGTGCAGCTATGTCCTATGAACAGAGACCATCTCCAATAAATGTTCTTGGCTGTTTTATCAAATTTCATTGGCTCTTGCTTCACTTAGAGTTATTGGGCGCTGTTACATGTGGCATTCTACTCCCCTGGGTTCTGCTGCTTTTCATCACTGGGCTGTGTGTTGCCAAGCAACCACATGCAGGCCATAACACATAGTTTCACTAATACTCTCCCTACCACTTTACACCCAAGTTTTAGAAATTTGTTGTTTGATTCCAGTAGATTGTGTCATCAAAAATTGTCATCATGTCTTGAGCCTATACAGCAAGCCTGCAGAATGAGGCCGTCGGAACCACAACCCACTGAGAACCGTTTCCGTATCTTGGTACCTCTGAAAGAAGTGTGCTGGTGACTTATGACCCCTTGCTGCAGAGTTCAGCTCTGCTTGTATTATAACTACTTATTGCGTGCATTATTGGACTGGTTAAATGCCTCTATGCTAAAAAAACAAAAAAACACCGGTACCAACCCAGCCCTATCATCCATTGCATTGTTCAGGTAGAAACAGCTGGTTTGATATATTTGAAACAACTCAGAGGTTATGTCATTTTTGCTCGTAAGTACTGTAGATTGTGACAGCCTTTTGTGACATAATGGGCAATACCTGAGTGGTGATGTATTGCCAACGGTATCCCGTTGGCATGGTTTCCTCTGGCACGCAGTGTCATTTTGCTTCTTTGTTGGGTGACTTCCCAGCTCGCACTTATTTCTCCCGTTTGCCATCATTTCGGAATAGGGTCCACAAAAGTTGAAAAATAGCAACGGAAAAAGGTGGAGAATCTTTCTCTTGCAGTGGCAGTATTGTTCTGAAAAGTGTCTGTGCTGTCCTGTCGGAGGAAGATACCGCAGTGGTGCGAGGTTCTTACGCTGCACACTTGTGCATTCGAAATCTGACCAGGGCTACTCTACCTTCTTCAGAGTCCATAATTTGGGATGTAACATTTATTAGAACATTGTAATGTATAGAGCTACACTTGAATATTAAGTAGGTTCCAATGATACGTTGGTTTGTTGTGAGCTTCGTATACATTATTCTACTTCTGTTAAATGCATTGCAGTCCCAGATGATTACAAGACTGACAAAAGTATGCCTGACCGCGACAGACCCCATGATCATCAACCTGCTCGCTTGGGTGTTTGACATTTGGGCTGCACTGTTGTGAGCAGACACTATGAGAGTTGTCTTGTTGCCTCTGTCTCTTCCGCTTCGTCTAGCTGGACTGAGTACAATCTCTGCTAATGTGTACTATTGGCCGTCCCCTGGTATGGGAGGCCCTCTGTCAGTTGTTCTATGCAAAAGAACTCATATTTCTGGTGCGAGCCTGACAGCAACTGCCCACTTCTGGCGTGGACACGAAGGAGGCCTGTCCCACAGACTAGAGTAAACAAAGAAGCTACTGATCTAAAAGTTCATGGTGAAGTATCACTGGCATTATAACATTTGTAGCAGTACAAGGTGCCAGCAGTTTACCTGTTTGACACCATACTATTGGTATTGCTGCAGGGTCCATGCTTCACATGTGAGGAAAACAGCAGGAAGAATGCATTACTGTGATTTAATATCATAATTTATCTCCAGTGTTGATATTTACCTTCCCGTATTGAGGTTTTCGTCTTCCTTTTTAATATAAATAAGGATACTCGATAAATCCATGTCACCAAGGACACGGTGCTCCACTCCTGTTTTTGTTCAACATCCAGTAAAGCAGTCTGCTCTGGCATTGCCTCTTGCTTCACTTAGAGTTATTGGGCGCTGTTACATGTGGCATTCTACTCCCCTGGGTTCTGCTGCTTTTCATCACTGGGCTGTGTGTTGCCAAGCAACCACATGCAGGCCATAACACATACTTTCACTAATACTCTCCCTATCACTTTACACTCAAGTTTTAGAAATTTGTTGTTTGATTCCAGTAGATTGTGTCATCAAAAATTGTCATCATGTCTTGAGCCTAGAACAGCAAGCCTGCAGGCCGCTGGAACCACAACCCACTGAGAACCGATAACGTGGCTTATTCCACACGCGAACCAGCAATAAACAATACTTTGTCGGTCCCGAACATGTCTTCTCGAGCTAGGATGTTGGAAGGTGTGCTTTAAATCGCCCTTGTTGCGTTTTATTGTATTTTTTCCCTTTAGTTGGTGCTTGGCATCAGCAGATCTGTGGTGAGACCCCACAGCTGGGCACTTGGCGAGACGGCTTTCACGCCTTCATTGTGAAACCGATTGGGGCTGCTGGAAAACCTCTTCCTGCTTCAATGAGTAACCACTGGGGGAGTAGTGGAGATGGGTGATATCCAGGGCATCACGTAATCCTCTTTAAAAAATGTTTTTTTTATGACAACTATGTCAAGTTGTAACTGGAAACCCTAAAGTTTTAATGCACCGCGCAGCCTTCACTTGGTCACCCTTGAGTAACAGCTGACCTTTGGAAAGCATGAATTCATTATACTTGAGCTCGATGAATATGCAGTCTTCTATACAAATATCAGAGATGCAATAGTAAGGGAGCACCACAGAATAAAGATGTCTTGTATTTGCACATAAGTCGTCTGCCCTTTTCCCTTCCAGTAGTAACTGCGGCGGCATGATCCTTCTTAGATCGAGCACCAAGCACTCTGACGTGTTGTAATCTATCTGTGGGCTTTTAACCACGTCCACAGCATGCCCATCACTATCACTCGTTCATGGGCTTGCCTTTCAAAAATCCTTTGTTATCATTGGTAAATGCTTCACGCTTGTCCCCCCATGGGGCAGTTTTGTTACCATCTTGGCCGTCGACCCTGTTACATGGCTAATTGCACTTTTGCCGATACATTTGACTGCAAGGGAACTTATTCTTTTGTGGCTCTTCTTCGCGTTCACGCTCGTGGCGGCTGTGGCGCTTTGAATCAGTTTGCTTATGTCAACTGTTTTACTTTTCAGTTCTAATTTAAGTGGAAAAAAAGTTCAATAAGAATTTACAACGCTTATAGCTCTAACTCGAGCAAACGCGAGACCAATTGCATTGAAAATGCTTGTTCCTTTTGGGAGGTAGGGAGGAAGGGGTTCTCACATTCAGGGATGAATGCAGTAGGGCTTAGCAGTTGTAGCTTACCTTTAATATGCTCACAGCTTTAAAAGCACCTGTTCTTTAAGAACGAGGAGGCACAGTATATAAATAGGGGCTTGTAGAGTGTATGATGCACTACACGGTATTAAAAACGAATTCATTCCTTTCTGTTGTTGAGACAATCTCAGTCTTTTTGAAATCTTGCCTGTCAATGCTTGCCTGCATACGGTCTAGGCCTGGCACAAGGATTGTAGCCACTACAGGCATAAGTTTAATGAATCGTTTACAAGATAACTTCCTGTCGCTTCCTGTGATGTCATTGAGCCACATCTTCAAGAGTGGCTTCCTGTGGTGCCATAAATCAACGTTAAGCAGTGCTCACGATTAGAGTTTCTAAAATGTAAGAGCACTGACAGAACTGTAAATGTACATGTTGTGTCCCACCCTGCTCTTTTTCCCCTTCGTTGTGAATATTTTCACATCACAGACGCTAATCAGGGACACCTCATCTCAGTTGCTATCCTCAGTCCTGTTTGCATTGCGTATTTTCATTAGAAGCATATTATGGGTTCGAGAAAACCTGAGGTTTCCAAAATAGATAAGTGCTTTGGGGTATTGACAGCCCCAGCGCTACAATCACACGGGAAAGGGACTTGAGGAGCACTTTGCAAAAACGGGTAAAAGATGTTGGACTCCTTTAAATGTAACTAAAGAACAAGCCTACCAACAGCGTAAGAATGTTCACCATGTGATGCCACGAGGGAGAAGGACAAGGAGTCTCAAGGGGGTGGGGCTATTGGAAAGGGAAGTGCATTGGAGCACCCTCACTGCTTGTGTAACTCACCTACACTATTATAAAGGTGTAAGGGCTGCCTGCCATGTCCTGAGAAAGTCTGAGTAATTTGAGTGTTTTGGATCAGTGCAAAAGGCATACAGACGAGCTCAGCGCCGACTCCATGCAAGGGTTTCAGCTCACCTTCAAGCTCCCCATATGATAAGTAATATCCAGTGGCGGCTTCTCAGCTTGGGTGGAAGAGCATCACCCCCCGCCAGCAGCAGAAGCTGCAAACCTTTCACAAGGAAGGGACATTGCCCCTTCCTTGTGAAAGGGTCTGGGCCATGCGGTGACAAGCAGTGAGGGGAGTGCACTGTGCACTCCCCTCACTGCGCATGTATGTTTTGCCAGCCGTCTCCAGCCGGCCAAACATACATGCGCAGTAGGCTCTCCAGCCCGGCAACGCTGTTACCGGGCTGGAGAGAGCCTGCACAGGCTCACAGTCTGTCTGGGAGTGCCCAGCCAGGTCGCTCCCAGCCAATCCTGATGCTGCTTTGTGCAGCATTAGCCGCAGGGCAGGCTGGGAGCCTGTGCCTGCCTGCAGCCTGAGGAGACGGAGACGGAGGAGAGGAGCAGCAAGAAGGTAAGTTTTTATTTTTATTTTTTTATTTAAATGTATTTACCCCCGCCTCCCCCCAACCCTGCGTGCTACCCGGCCAGTCCCCTGTAACCCTGGCGAGCAGCGACTGGTAATATCTGTCCTCCAGGTGGCCGTGTGAGGTCTGCCCATGTCCTGTGACACAACTCAACACTGTGCAGGTCGGAAACCATAAAAAATGTCAAAAAGTAAGAATGTTCCTGTGGGTGAGAATCACAAGTGGATGACCTGGGGTACCTGAACAAGGGGCCTGGCACTTTGCAGCTGAGCTAGACGCTCAGCTCCCCTCGGTCGTCGGGCAGAAAGGTGCATTATCCACCTTCCCAGCCCAGCAGAGCTTTACCCTTCACGCAGACCCCTCGTTCTTCGGAAAACAGAACAGTCAGCAGATATGGAGATACATCAGTATGCATTTATTGGCCGATTTTACATGTATCAAAGTCTTAAGGTTAAAACCGCATAATTCTTTCAATTGATAGTCCCGGCAAACAGAGGTAGAATTTTACTGTTTGATAAAAATGTTTAATCCAGTCCTCCACCTCCCCCCTCCCCCCAACCAGTGAAATATAATCATTTTAACAGTAGAACCCGACACACGTTGTGGATAAAAAGTCATTTGTCTAGCTGTAAATTGTTCCATATGATCTCATTGTTTTCAATCACATCGTACACCCAACCTGCATTCCTACTGGCATTGCAAAATGTCTAAATACATTTGTTTTTATCTATCTCAAGATCACTTTATTCTGTGGGCCCTATTCACAAGCCTAATTGCAACTTGGATGCACAGAAGGGCTTTTACGCTTCTACATTCTGATTCACAGAACCAGAATAAGTGAGATTAAAAAAAAATCAATACACAAGTTTGGCAGATTTTAAACCGTGATGAATGATGGACAGGAAAGAGTGGTGTTATGGGACATTGGTCATCCACAATTTACAGAATGACCCCAAATGCACACGCTTTTGTGGATTTAAATATATTTGCATGTCTATCCAAGGAGCTGGAAACTCCTCATATTATTGAAAAAAGTTGAAGTATGGGTTTCTAGAGTAGGGAACGCCCTGAAACGTTAGGAAAGTTAGGGATTTTGTTACACAGGGAAAATAAAATAAAACAGTTCCATTTGGAAAAGCACATTTGCACACAACTTAGGAATGACGATTTCCACCTCATGGTAAAGACAAATAAGATAGTATTAGCAAGTAGTAGTACTAAAAATGAATGACATCCATAGATTTCCAAGAGGAAGTGAATCACCAAAAAGCTGGAAATCGGCTGCAAATGTACATATCTGGAGTGAATTTATGACTTTTAAAAGCAGAGTTTGTCAACCCCTATTTGTATACACTAAAGTACAGCTAACACAATAATAAATAGGAATATTTCCTCCGTATGGTTTGCATTATGCAATCAGAAAATGTATCTGCAAAACATTGTGATGGAAATATTTAGCAAATTTTTCTCATTTGGTCTTTGAGAGAAACCGGATTCGGTTAGATGCTTAGAGGATTGTACCAGAAACACAGGCAGAAAACAAACACAGAATTAGTATACCTGTACATGGAACAAAATGAGGCTTTTCACATATACAGTGCTTGTAGCAGCAACAATCATATAGTCGCAAAGTGCACCAAGAAACATTACCACAAATGCAATGTTTGAAGAAAGAAAGATACAGGAAGGAAAATGGATAAGAACGGAGGGAAAGGGAAAAATGACATAAAAAGAAGAGAAAGGAGGTGAAGAACAAAACTCAGGAGGAACAGAGCAGAGGAACACAAGAAAGAAACGACATGTTTAAAATAAAGCAAATAACTGAAGAAGGAAAAATTGAGGGAATGGAACTTTAAGCACGAAAGAGAAAAGGACATCAACGAAAAAAGAACTCTGCAATAAAGCCTTCCCGTTTTTTGTGAAACTTTCACCTGCAACATGCGAGTAAATAGTAGGGCCACAACACTTCCAACCGCAGGGCATTGATTCCTCGTGGTCCACCCTTTATTTCTCAGCATTGAGTCTGTGCAGTAAAGATACTTTGCGGAGATGCTGTCGAGCTGAAGGCTTGTTTGCAAACATAGGTCTTCACAGAGTACAACACTTACATTATTGTGCGTGTATTCTTTCACAGCTTTGCTTTCTTCCAAAATACCATCTTTATTTGTCTCAGATCTTACACCTTTTCCTTCCTGGCATCCACTTGTTTATGAAATAGAGGTGCATAGATACACAAAGCGGGGCTGAGATAGAGAGGGGCACTGACTCCCCCGGTGACACATGGGCGCACCACTGCGTCTCTTCCATAAGAAGTCTCTCGAGTGGCCACGGCACGTGACAGCAGCTTACAGGGGAGGGACTGAGACAGTCCAGCTTGGTTCATATGGAAACAGCCAAAAGATAAGGGTCGACTGACTGTCGAGGCCTAAGTATGGATGGGCCATAAAGCTGCTGAGAAAATAAATCGTGGTAAAACGATTTGTTATGACAAAGGGCACAGAACCTAAGGAAAGACTTATAAAGGGTATGGGTAATACATATACTGCCCAAATCATTATACTGGGACACAATGCAATGAGTTGGGCCCTGTTCTTACTATTGTAAGGATTCTGACATTAGCTGCATGCTGCCGAAGCAATCGCTACTCCTTGATAGAGCCTTGGTGAGTGGTGATCTGGTGCTGAAATTCAACATCTTTTACAGATAGATAGATTGATTTATTTGACTGGAAACAAACTGGTGAAACCCTTTTTTATTATGTAGATGATAGTGAATAGACCCTGAAATATGTCATTAATTTCTAAGAGGTGCTGGTGAATTTGATTTCCTAGTCTGCTACTGCAAGGGTGACGGAAACCTGACACCGTCCTCAATAAACTACCCCCGTGGCCCGCATAGCAACCCGTTCCCTACGCCCCCAGTATCGCGTCCCTTCACAGGACCCATTCCCTATCTCATAAATGTGTGGTAAATTATATCTCGGGCGTCACTTTCCACTTCGGAGCCCATACATTATCGGCGGTAATTTATTTCTTAAAGTGAACTATGTGCTTCTTCACAGCTGCGGCAGATCTAATCGCTAATGAACAGCTCTGTGACGGGAGCGTCTCTACAGTAAGCGATGGCCTACCGAGCGGCTGCGTGGAGGAGCTGCTCAGGAAAGAGGCTGCTCTACTCGGCCCCCATCAATAGGAATGCTGGACCCCTTATCCGATCACGCGCTTGACTCTCGCCCCTCTGCTGGGCGAGCGCTTGTTTCTGGATAATCAAGGCAAATGAGCACTACAAATTCGACACAGAGATCTACATGGTCTCTCAGTTTAGCCTTTTTCGATACTATTAGTCTCCACTTTATGACACAGGCCGCTTTACATATCGTTAATGTTTTTGCATCCGCAGCTTTTTCCGTTGGGAGGTCGTTTAACCGATTCACTGATTTTCCATCAAAAATAACTTTGGTTCCTTTAGCGTTGTTTGAAATGCACGTAAATGGCCTCGACGACATAGCAGGACAAATGGACCAGGCTCACAACTTCATTTACTCCCTGATAAATGCATCAATTAATGTAAAAGGGACCGCTCTGCAGGGTTTGGTGCTTCTACTTCGGTTTGAAAATGGATTTTCCCAAAATACATGTCTTCTCAGCCGAATATGATGATGCACCATGCAGTGTTTCCAAAATGGCCGCCAGAACAGTGTGTGACGTGGCTCAAGGGTTCTTTGGTTATGTGTAAAAGTTTGCTTTCACCCATCTTGTTGCAGGAGAAGTTAGCTTAACGTGATTTGCAAAGGCCAATCTCTGCACCCCACTCCACCTGGACAAATGACTTACAGTCTGACACCGTGAGGTGGTGTTCCTTCTTCAGCAAGTGGCTGGTGCCTGCACTAGCTGCATAGAAGAATCTATATTCTTTTTACCAAGTTCTATCTCGGAAGCTCTTTTAAAAGAGTAAGCTCTACACCGTTTCTTTGGAAAGAGAGATGCCTGCAACACTGTGATTAAAAGAGATGCACATCCTTAGCCATAAATAAAACACATTGCAGGCCTTCTGTGGCTTTCATTGGGAAAAGGTATGTGATTTGTTAACGTCACTTCCAGATTCGGGCTCGTTTGCTCTCACTGAGAATGAGAAAAGTCAGATATGTTGGGTGGCAGAGATAAGCAACAGGGATAGGTTGTGGGTGACCGCTTCTTGAGGGCCTGGCTGGTAGCAGGTATGGGTTTTTTGAGGAGGAAAATTGATAAAAGAGTAATCTATGGTGCTAAGAGACTTTTGGAAAGTAACATGTGCTTGTGTCACACAAGCTTCCTAGGTCAAGGAATGTTGGTGGATGAGGCAGTGTGAGAATAATCTGTGAATTTAGGGAGCTACTAAAAGTGACAGTCGATACTGTCACACATGCAATCCAGGGCATGAGATGGTGGAGTGGTGGGTGAAAAAATAATCTGTGAGTTGGGAGATATTTGGAAAGCGACAGGCTGTAGTGTTGCACATGCCATCCAGGTGAAGGGCTTGGGGTAATAAAAGAAAAGCACCCCAGGGGAAGAATTGTGGCAGAATCAGACAAACATTCCAGGCAGCAAATAGGTGGAGTTTGGAGTCCATTGGAAAGTGACAGGCGGTAGTGTTACACATGCAGTGCAGTTCAGTTCAATGGCCAGGCTGATGAAAAAGAAGCACCCCAGGTGAAGGATTGTGTTAGTGTGAGGCAAATGGTCCTGGTCTCTGAATGGTGAAGTGATGACTGGGAAAGTAATCTATGAGTCTGAGGATCATTGTAAAGTGAAATAAACAATTCAGGACAAGGGCTTGGAAAAGCGTGACACAAACAGGTTAGGTAATGGATGCATGTGGAGGGGGGGGGGAATATAAGTGTTTGAAGTTCTTTGGAAAGTGACCTTGGGTAGAGTCACACCATCTCTGCAGGTCACAAATGGGGCCATAAAAATATCTAAATTGATTGATAACCTGAAGAAGTAGAGAAGGGGTAATGTATTATAGAATTAATGTAGAGCTTGGTGTTCCACACAATGCTGCATCACAAAATCACTCTACTGTTGCAGGCTACTGAAGGCTTGGTATAGTAATCAAGTATGATAGGTACATTTTGGAAAGGGACATGAGGTAGGGTCGACCTAATGCTTCAGGTCATGGGTGGTTGGTGGAGTAATACTTGGAAAGAAACTTGAACTAATGTCAAACTATTACTACACATCAGGGGTGGTGGAAGAGTAATCTTTGGAGATGGACTTGAAGTAGTATCAAGCTCTTCTATTGCACGTGATCAGTGTTAGCAGAGTAATCTTTGGAAACGGTCACCTCTGTTGAGGGTAACCTTTGGGAATAAAGACTGAGGTACTGTCATTGATGCTGGATCACAGAGGTGGGGCGTCACATTCAGTGTTGCCACATGGTGAGGAGGCAGGAGAGGCAGAGTCTGACTTGTCTGAAGATGCAGGATCCTCCTGGCCACTGGGAGGAACCCACTTGAAGGCCTCTCGATCCATCTTCTTCTGCTTCATGCGACGGTTCTGGAACCAGATCTTCACCTGGCTCTCATTGAGCTGCAGGGCCACAGCCACCTCAAGACGTCGCGCACGGGTCAGGTATTTGCTGAAGTGGAACTCCTTCTCCAGCTCGGTCAGCTGCTTGGTGCTAAAATTGGTGCGTTGCACACTCCCACATGGCTCCCCGGGCAGGTGGCAGTCTCCAGCTTTGGCTAAGCAAAGAGTGAAAAAGAAAGATGTCAGTGCCATCTGGACGTATTTCTTTAGAAAAAATGCAGATGTACACATGTTTATGTTTTGATATGAGCATATCACATATTGGGTAATTACAGCATTCAAATCCACCAAGCAGTCAAATACGAGTTTAAATTTATCGGTGACAATGATAACTAAACTAATCGCAGCTTCATTTTTTCACAGAATCCAAAATAAATATGGAAAAAGAGAAAGAAAGTGATTAAAATGCGGACAAATGCAGGAAAAATGTAAAAATAAATAAATATCATAGATCCTGAAGCACCAATTATACTTTGGATTTTATAATGGAGAACTGTTCCATAAAGAGACATGTAGTGCTCAGCGTGAGCTCCGGAAACTGCCCACCAATGTGCAGTAAACCAGCCTTAGCAGGTAAGAAGATACATCGGACTCCCAGCCCTTTCAGTACTTGGCCTCTTTACAGCAAAGGGTATGGGTACATAAGTAACAGTGTTTTTCTACAGCAAAGAAGCACATGAAATGTAAACAATTAACAGTACTGCATCAAGCATGCAACACTCTGGTTGTGAATGGTTACTTTGTGGGATAAGCAAGAAACTAATGTTCAAGAGTTCTTAGTTCCTTGTCTGAAGACACATTTGGTCTCCGTCAGTGCTGTACTGTCCAGTATTGAGTACCTACACTTATTTAATTTGTAGGGGAGAGTACCTGCACTTCTCAGCAGCAATGCCATATATTTAATGTTAGAGTATCAACACTTCTCAGGGGCAAACAGCTACTCTACATACTGAGGGCCTAATTTCCGAGGCCCTTGCGCCACTGGAGTGTCACTTTTAGTGACGCTCTGGTGGAGCAACGCCCTGAGCCAATTTTTGTGGCTTAACGCCACCTTGTAAAAACAGCCCCTTTACACTCATCACTTAGAATGAAAGGGGCGTGGAATGGGTGTTGCTGTGGGCGTGCCACTGCAGCACACATTAAATTTTGACACTGCTTCTAGCATGGCGGAAAAAGGGGAATTACTTTTATTTCTCCTCATTTTTGCTTTTTCTATGTGTGCTGCATTCTGCAGCACATACAAAAACAGCAAAACACCACAAATGATTGTTTATGTGCAGGAAGGTGTCATGCTTGTCCAAAGAGCTTGGGGTATGCAAATACCTTGGCTCTGAGTAACATATATATAATGTAACCCAAAACCATATTATTTATTTTATCAATCTTGGGAGGATGAAACGGGGGTGGACCTGCTAAGGTTGGACTCTGTGACAATGGGCTTAGACACTGTGCCTGCGGTAGATGCATTTGTTTACTGGCCCATCAGACCCATCTGCCATACAAAATACTCGTAAGTCCGGACTTTCACTTAAAAGTACACCAAGTGTGAAACTTTAAGGCATTGTATAATTTCCTAGATTTTTTACAAGAACCATCTGAAGTTCGAGGGAAAAATATTGTGTAGCTTGATGGCTTTTACTGTTTTTCACTGTGGTCAGATCAGAATCACAGGTTATGCTGTTGGTGAGGGTGTAGAAAGGGTCTGTAAGTTAACCCGAGGTGGTGAAGGTCACATAGCTAGACAAGAAAAAGACCAGGAAGCAAGAAGTGGTGTTTAGTTTTTTTTTCCTGCCATGGTACCAAAGGGTTACCCAGAAAATTGAAATACCGCCCACTTTGCTCCAAAAAGCTCTTTTGGCACCAAACAAATGAAGCATGTCATCAGAACCATCCCCAGAGGATCTCTTTTGTTTCTTCCATCCATTCTTTCACACCATTCCATCCATGCTCTGTCTTTCCGCCACTACTATCCTCATCGTCCCTTGTGGACCCTCCCCCCACACCTTTCTAGCATACCGAGAGACAGTCACCTACCCAGACCTACATGAACACAACCTCCCCTTGACAACTTAGACCTACTCCATCTCCTAAACAGTTATGCAGCTTCAAATTCCGCCACCCCTCCTCCTATCTGCCCGCAGCGCCCTCTTTCTACTTTCCCATAGGGGGCTGCCAGATTTCCACTATTATCTTTGACTGCATTAAAACTCACGCACACCACCTCATTGCACGCTTTTTCCCTCCTAACTCTATACAAATCCCAACTAACTTCCCAAATCAGTCATGTCAGAAAGACAACAGCTTCTCCCTGAACTGCATGCTACACAATTGTAGTTCTGCCGTCAAGCATTGTCTTGTGCTATCAGACTCGATCCTGAACCATCACCTTGACATCCTGATCCTCACGGATCGCGGTTCAACACCTCATCTAACCATGCTCTTGACCTTTTTCTTCCTCCCAATTACTCCATTTTGTGGCTCGATGGGGAAGATGGGTACTGTGGAGATCTCGCACTCATTCACTGAAACTCTCAGAAATGCCAAAACCTCCTAACGACTTACTTTCAGTCCTTCAAAAGCATGTCGGTGGAGCTGTTCACATCCATTTCCTCCAACCTCAGATTGAATGTGATTTACAGTCCACTGGGTCAAAACAACACCTTCATCAAGGAATGCATAGAGTTCTTCACCTCCCAACTTTTTAGTTCGGACAACAATATCTTCCTTAGTGACTTCAACATCCACTGGGAAGACATGGGCAATAGTGATGTGGACACTTTTACCTCCTTCCTCAATGCCAGCGATCTCCAAAAGCACTGCCATAAATCTTCACACCACAAAGTGCCATTCCAGATCTGATAATCTCCAATTCCCCCTACCTAAAGACATGCTACCCCCATTACAGTCGACTGGTTTGATCACATGCAGATCCTGTTCTCTCTAACCGGCTCTTGCACCAAAACGTACGGGCAACCCAAGAAAAAAAAATATGATTTAGAGACACATCCAACTTTGACATAGAAGCCATAGCCATCATGGTCCTTCCCACCTTAATTGCAATCATACCCCATTTTGACATGAACAAGGCCACCAACAAGTTCAACTTCTGCATGGAATCCCTTATTGTCAAATGAGCACCACTGAAGTGCAAATTATCCAGACCCAAACCCTGGTTCTCCAAAGGGCTGTATGAAGAATGAAAGCTTGTCAGAAAAGAAGAGAAAGGATGGAGAAAAGCACCATATTTCCTGAGTATGACTAAGCTTCACATAGCGAGAAAACAATACAAAGACCAAATTCTCATAGATAAATCCTCCCACATTAGAGCCCTTGCGAATTCCACAAAGAATAGACCAAAGCGCCTGTCTGAGGTTATTGCACAGTCTACTAAACCTCCCATCAGTTTGGCTCCTAAGCCATCCGTGGCCCGTTGCGATGACTTTGTGAATTTCTTTGATAAAACAGTTAGAGACATCCATATTTCGCTTCCCATCAACGACTCCCTTGAAACAGTTGAATCTCTAGCATGCAAAATCAATACAACAATGCTCATCTTTCTCTCCAATCTCAGAGCAGGACCTACTACGAACTATCTCCAAAATAAAACCATCATCAGGACGCTATTCTAGGATTCATCAGCAAATCTCTTGCCACATACCTACTTCCCCTATTGACCACCTTGGTCAGTTCCTCTCTTAATCAGGGCCTCTTCCCCAAATGACTACAGTGGATCAAATCACTTCACTCTTAAAAAAACAACCTCTTGATCCAGAGAATCTGAACAGTTACTGCCTAGGCTCCAAAATTCCATCTTTAGGCAGTCATCGAAAGCTGCATAGCGTCATAACTAGCCTCACACATCCAAACAAACACCCTCCTACACACTCTCCAATAGCTTTCCGCCAGGGCCACAGTACAAAAACGGTGATCTTCCAGGTAGTTGTTCATTCCCTTTGACTCCTCGATTGCGGCAACTCCGGTTTCCTGGATTTATCTGCCACATTCGACACTGTCAACCAGCATGACCTCCTTCTTGAACTATGCATAGGATGTGGAATCGTCCTCACCTGGTTTTCCTCTTACCTATAAATAACTTCTTTCCGAATTCGAAGATGCAGCAGTATTTTCTTCATCATTTTCTTTCAGGAACAAATAAAGAGCTGCTAAGCTTGATGAAGACGATTAGGAATTAAAACAGGCCACAGCTCGGGCATGCATGGGGTTAACCCGCGGGAGCGCTTTTCTTCTAGAAAAAGGCTTGTTGCGTTAAGCCATCTTTGCGCTTCATCACATTTAAATTAGCAAACATGATTCATTATTAAATGTTCTTCTGCTAATGCCTCCAGTTTGCACCCACCCCCTCCCCTAGAGCCATAAAAGTACATAACCGCGCTGGGTGCAGGGCCCTGGCTAACATAATTCAGAGAACGAAATCCCATCTAGATTTCTACATCAATTAACCCGCGCACGATGAATTGGAGACGGCGTGCTTTATTGGCACCTACAAATAAAACAGTAAATAAGGCCAGAGTGGAGAAATTACGGGCGCCGTTGGAGCTGCGCCTTAAGAAACACTCATAAAATCGCCGCACGGGGTGTGGACAAAGGCGCCTGACCTCTAAATGGCGGCTTCCTGCCGTGGAAATAACTGCTGCTGCGTCGATAAAGAGGAACGTAAGTCCTGCCCTCCAAAATGTTGTGCATTAAAAAGCAATATTATACCTGAGGGCAGTGGTAGAAAATGAATTGACTTTAACTTCCAGACATACGTTGAAAGGTCGTCCCCGGCAGAGATTGTATAATCCTCTATGTGATTGTGAGGGTTCCCTGCTGAGCAATTGTAGGCCGTGCTTTATGTGTCCGGGGCTCCTTGCCCATGACCTAATTTATGCTGATGGTTGCAGGTGGTGGGCAAAGGCGCTCAAGTTTCCCATCCAGAAAAGGACTTTCTTCATCCTGATGACGAGGGTGCTTCCCTGGAAAGCAAGAAGTAATTACTGAAACCTTCTCTGCCTTGGCTCTCAGGCAACTTAACGAGGGAAAACACATTTTACTAAACTATAGAAAACGTGGTGCGAATCTCCTTCTCTTGCATACCAAAGGGCAGCCAGAAGCATCTACAAATACACATGTTCAAGTCCAAAACCGCACATATCAATTCTCTTTCGGACACTGCCAAAAATCACCAAGGACATATGTTTGACATAGTTGAACAGGGTAAGAGCCCCACCACGATTCACCTTGATCAGCCTACAGGGAGTCTCCAAATCCAAATGTAAAATTCTTCACTGAAATGGTCAAATCAATTTAACCTTGATACCTTCCTGCCCTGGCACCCAACTAATGATAATCTAATCACGAAAGCCAAGACATCTTTGTGTCATTTACAGTCTCTTCACAGCATTTGCTTCTCAGGGCCTATACTAATGTCAAACTCCTGAACCACTTCACTGTCACAGTTCTCGGTAGACACTGTAAAGGCTTGGCCAAGCACCTGTTACCGTACTGGACCAACTTGGTGAATTTATTCCATATTGAAGGTGTATTTCACAACAGCTTGAAAAGTGATGAAGCCTCTCCCCTTCTGAAGAAACCCTCTGCAGACTGCAGTGTCCTCATCAATGTCTGCCCCTCATCAGGTCTACTTTTTCAGGGGAAGGTGTTGCTGCTCAATTTACTCACCAAATCCAATAAACAATCTTCTGGGTAATTTTCAATCTGGCTTCAGACAGTGCTTTAGGTCTGAGGCTGCTCTTTTATTCGTTCTTGACAATGCTTTCCACTTTATAAGCTCTGATCACTCCTTCTCGTAGGCCTTTCAGCTGCCTTTTATATAGAAACTATATCACCCTTATTTTTATCATTAACAATTGAAAAGGAATTGCCAGCATATTGTTAAACTGGGTCTCTCCCTCCCTCTAAACTGAACCTAAATGGTGAAAACTGGTGATGCTTTATCTAGCAAAGCCAGCCTGCAGCATGGTGTTCCTTAGCACTTCATACGGTTGCTGACTTTTTTTACTGTCTATCTCTAATCTTTTAGGGCCATCCACAGAAGTTCTGGGTACTGTACCATGAATACACCAACCGTTACCTAGTTCTACATGAAAATAACATATTCAAACAACATTATACCTCCATCAAAAACTCCCACTATCACTCAAAGGTAGATGTCGAGCCATCACCTTGGCGAAACACCTAAAAGACAAGTTTCTGTAATCACACCCAAAAACAAAGCCATCTTATCCTGGATTGACTCTTGTGCCCTAATTGATTGCAAGCCTGCACATTTACAACAACTTTTCCAACCTTTCCAGTTGATACCAGTTTGTTCACATGGGTACCTTCAGGTCCCCAAAGGTCTCTATCACTCGCAGAGTTCCCTAGGGTTCCATACTGTGCCCTGTTATTTTCCACCTCTATGTGGATCAGCTTGGTGCTGTAGTAGCAGATAACTTGTGAACAAAAAGAAAAAGCCTCAGGTCTAAACGTTTTTTGATAATTATATTATTCACAGGAACAAAAACAACTAATTAGTTGATCCTTGTAATATTTCATTCACAGTCATCTTTTAGAAATTATTCATATGGTCATACATAGGTTCAATACACCATAACATACACAGGATAGAAATACACATAATACAGACTTCTTATGTGCATGAAAGGCATTTATAAAAAACATACAGCGCTACAAATACAAGATATATATTACCTACTGGCGGCTACCAGTAGATAGTTATCGTTAGAACCTAGTTTCCATAGAAAAAGCGTTTTTTTGGTTTGCTTATAACTTTGGCACTGTTTGACAAATCTTCACAAAATTATCCCCAAAAAGTGCCCTACTTTGTCTAGTTCTGCATGGGAAGTTTTGGGGTGATCCGTCAAGCAAGGGCCGAGAAAAAGGTGGGTCACCGAATATGTGTTTCCCGTTTTATCTCCCATACAGCCCGAACTGCAGAATGGAATTACACCAAATTTGGCAAAAAGCTAGATCTTGGTCCAGAAAGTGGTGTAAATCCGTTCACTAGTTTCAGAGATATTATAGAAAAAAGAAATATAGACATGGCGGATCCATGGATACTTGTGTCAAAGCAAGGCTCTGATTGGCTGCCCACAACCTGAGAGAAAACTCATGCCCACCATTTTGTTTATCACCTCGTACAGAGGAGGCTATAAAACAGAATAGTGACATAAGAGGTCAGAATAGAGGTATCCTGAACCCATTGGACGGATGGAAGGGTCCCCGAGGGGAGTAATTGCCCCAAAGTTTTGGCTCAGCGCAATCCCCAGTGTAAATCTGCGGCGGATCCATGGATCCAGAGCCCAATGGGAAATATTATTCATCCACTAACACAGTCAGTCACAAACCTCACGTGGGGTTGGGTGCAAGGGGAGACTTTGCAGCACGCGTTAGATGGGCCACAGGCTAGGCCATTTGGCCAACACCCAGCTGCGTTGATAAAAACGTAGAAATTCACAGAAAAAAACAAAGGTTACAGGGAGGTTATAGATAGGAATTAGCATTTAAAAAACCTTAGAAATGTACTAAAAATACCCAAAAGTTGCAGGGACGTTATAGTTAGTTTCAGAATTTACACGCATAAAACCAGCTGTTATAGTTACAGTTATTTGAAGTAACTATAGCATGTGCCCTAAGGTAACTATAACTAGCGCCCTCGCCTTGCACAGCTAGTTACATTACATCATTCATGACATTATCTATGGCTTCATTGATATCATCACTGCAACATTTTCAATAAAATTGTTGATGAGAAAACTGTGCATGGTGGGGGTGCAAGTCATAGTTACCTTAGGGCATGAGTTATAGTTACTTGAGATACCTAGCTAAAACTGCTGAATTTCTGTGATTTTGTGCCTGCAAATTCTGAACCTATCTATAACGTCCCTGTAGCTTTTCGTTTTTTTAATGAATAAAACAAATATATAAAAAAGATATTTGCGATAATGGGCAATTAAATTAATGTCTTTAAAATATTTTTGTTGATAAACCTAAGTCCCAGTTCACAATTTAGAGAATACAAATAGATTATTTGAAGGAATTGCCCATTTGTTCTTTACGCCAAGGGATGAATCAGGGGTAGTTAGTTGGCTGTGTAATTCTGGAAAGCACATTGGTATCCTGTCAACCTTTTTAAAAGGTTTACCTGTTGTTCCTTATCGCCATGTATTGCCCTGGTAGAAGTGTTGACGTGTTTTGATCTGAAATGATTAGAGGGTTTTCTCAGAACAATGAACTGGACTGGCCTGTCACATGAACAAAAGCATCTCGCTTGCTCCTCAATGAATGAAATTGCAAGGGTATACTGTCTGGAGAGGCTTGATCACTTTGCAATGTGGCCTAGCACAACAAATTAACTCACTTTACGTTAATTTCCTTTGGAATACTCTCCCAAGACACATCTCTCAAAGATACTATTCTTTATCTTAAATCAGTTTTTCTTTATGCAGTTCTGGAGAGTTGAAGTATGTTGACCGATAACATGCCCTATGCATAACAAATGCCTAAGTGGTTTGAAAAAGATGTTTCACAGTCCGTGAGGCATCTTATGTGATGCCGCGGACTACTGTGGCGTCCCTTTTGAGGGCCACGAGCAGGCCAGCAGTCTGCGTTTTTGGGGGCACCGGAACTGCCGCAGCCCGTTATTTGATGATTGCCTGGCGTTTTGTGCCACGGTGCGGCGCAGGAGTCAGTCACATTTCAGGTTCTAGGTAGCGCGCGGTCCCAGGCAGCCTCCATGAATTTCTCCTCCCACTTACCTTTCCGTGGGTCCTTTTTCTTTTCTTCTTTTTTCTTCTTTCCTCATGTCTTCTTTCTTCTTAGGTATCCATATGGTCTTCTTCTGTTGTGGTTGTCTTCCCAGCATGCATTGTTTCTTTCCTTTTCTACTTGGTTTTTCTTCCAATTCATTTCTATGTGGCTTTTCCAAATCCAAGATGATGTTGTGCGTTCTTCCTGTTTTGTCACTTCCTGTCTAATGATATTTAAGCACTGCAGTTCCCTCTTTCCTTGCGTTGCGAACACTTCCGTCTTGATGGTGAACCGCGCTGCTGTCTCTAGTTTTTTCTACTCGCTTCATCTTATTTTTCCTGAGGATTTGACTTCTATTTTTTGCCTTTCTTCATTTTTTTTCCTCTTTTTCAGGAGTTCCTGTGATAGAGATTATTTCCCATTACTTGGGTTTTTCCTCTGGGACTCCTTCTGGAGGGTACAGTCTGCCTTGGCATTTTCCAAGTCAGCGGCACCATGGATACTAGAAGAGATCGCCTTTATCTTGGCCAATCCAGAACCAGTAAGAAACTGGGCGTCCTTCCAAGTACTGCAGTCTACAGCGGTAAGAGACATGCATACTGTGACATCCTACGGATTCTGGTATGTTGGAAACTCTTTTCTTTAATGTCATTTTTAGGTCGAGCATGCAAGCGCTCTGACCTGTTGTACTCTACCTGTGGGCTTTTAACCACGCCAACCACACGCCCATCACTATCACTCATTCGTGGGCTTCCCTTTCAAAAATCTTTTGCTGTCATGGGTAAATGCTTTACATTTGTACCTCCTTGGGGCAGTTTGGATACCACCTTAGACATCGACTCTTTTACATGGATATTTGCATGATCGCCGATACGTTTGGCTGCGAGCAAACTTCTTTTTCCTTTTGTGTCTCTCCTTGGCGCTCATGGCTGCCATGGCACTTTGAATTGGCTCGCTTGTGTCTACTGTTTTACTTTTCATTTTCAATTTAAGTGGCAGGAAAAGTCCAGTTAGGAATTTAGAACATTAACAGCTCTAACTCGAGCAAATGCGATAGCCATTGCATTGCAAATGCTTCTTTAAGTTCGTGTTATCTGTCTACTAACAACAGGGATTTTGAAGTTTAGAGTTGCTTGTGTCAGGGGCCATGCAAACGTTTAGCTGAACACTATTAGCAATTAATTGTCATTCCCTGCATTAGGCTCCCTCTCATTTGGGTTCAGGCCCATAAATGTGGTATTGGCAAATAATAGCAATTAAAGGCATCTTCAAAGGGCATATACGTTTGTTAAAGCCATAATTAGAAAGTAATAATGATTAAGTAACATACTGGATATCTGTAGTAAAAACCTGTAGTAGTAACACCCAAGCTCTCCACAGAAACCTCTTAGTAGGTTATTGATGAGTCACAGTAATAGGCAGGTGAACCAGAGGTGGTGATCGCACCCCCGCACATACATGCACATTATTTTATAGCAACGTATAGGATAGTAGGCAGTACTGTGGCCTTTGAGCAAATGATGGTTGGGTAGTTCTTCAATGCACAACACATGTAGTAGTTCCCTGAAACTATTACTATAGGACTCTGTGTCACTAAGAGATGACCTCCGTCTCCACAGTTCATCCCTCTAGTCATTGACTGGCCATCCAAATGATCACTTTCTTGTCCCCCAATATAAGGCTGTCTGCTCGCTTGGAGAAAAATAAGAGGTATCAGGGCTTCTTTTGTATTTATCTGTTATTGTCTTTGCACCAGACATCAACTCATGAAAAAGCATGTGGTAAAATAAATGATATCACAGCCTCTAAAGACTTTACAGGATTTGATGTCTTGTGATCTGTGACACAAAGACATCACAGAAAGTGACATTGATCACTGATGTTCATAGACCTGTCAATAAGTGGAAGACTTAAAAATATCAAATATCTTATTACAGCTCATCTGTCAGTTAGCCACTAATATTTATATCACCTAGTGTGCAGCTATGTCATAGCTACCATATACTCGAATGCAGTTACTATATTGGCAGGTTCAAACTCACATGGTCATTTACTGCACCATTCCAGCTTCAACTGCATACATAAAGCCAACATTTACCTAGACACAGCCTCCAATGCGAAGCCATAGCTTTTCTGACCCAAACATAGGGACAAATGTCCAGCACTCCTTCTAATGCCTGGGACACCACCAACTACTACGAGCACAATATAAAGCCAGGCACAGAATTAAGTGTCCATGAAAGCATCACTAAAACATTGACTCTTAAACCATTATTGCACTGTATAGGTACATAGATCCATAGGTGCAAAAAAAAAAGGGAGCACACTGCCTCACACTCCAGCAAAAAGTTGGCCCCAATGCATCTTGGTAAATGCAGTCAGATTCGTTTCACATTAACAAAAGTAATCAAAGTCTTTCACCTTAGTAGGTGCAGCAAGTGCTGTGTATCTCTGGACACGTGTTTCTGGGTTTCGCCCGTCATCAGCAGAGAGCAGCATATTTTGTGGGGTTGCTTGAAATGCCACCAAACGTCTTCTCAGGTTTATGTACCACTCTGGTGCGCAGGTGCCTCACCAAGGCTCGTCAGCCCGTTAGCTCAAGGGAGCCGTCATTCGACACAGTGCAAAAAAAAAGGGAGCACACTGCCTCACACTCCAGCAAAAAGTTGGCCCCAATGCATCTTGGTAAATGCAGTCAGATTCGTTTCACATTAACAAAAGTAATCAAAGTCTTTCACCTTAGTAGGTGCAGCAAGTGCTGTGTATCTCTGGACACGTGTTTCTGGGTTTCGCCCGTCATCAGCAGAGAGCAGCATATTTTGTGGGGTTGCTTGAAATGCCACCAAACGTCTTCTCAGGTTTATGTACCACTCTGGTGCGCAGGTGCCTCACCAAGGCTCGTCAGCCCGTTAGCTCAAGGGAGCCGTCATTCGACACAGTGCAAAAAAAAGGGAGCACAATGCCTCACACTCCAGCAAAAAGTTGGCCCCAATGCATCTTGGTAAATGCAGTCAGATTTGTTTCACATTAACAAAAGTAATCAAAGTCTTTCACCTTAGTAGGTGCAGCAAGTGCTGTGTATCTCTGGACACGTGTTTCTGGGTTTCGCCTGTCATCAGCAGAGAGCAGCATATTTTGTGGGGTTGCTTGAAATGCCACCAAACGTCTTCTCAGGTTTATGTACCACTCTGGTGCGCAGGTGCCTCACCAAGGCTCGTCAGCCCGTTAGCTCAAGGGAGCCGTCATTCGACACAGTGCAAAAAAAAAAGGGAGCACACTGCCTCACACTCCAGCAAAAAGTTGGCCCCAATGCATCTTGGTAAATGCAGTCAGATTCGTTTCACATTAACAAAAGTAATCAAAGTCTTTCTCCTGCGCACCAGAGTGGTACATAAACCTGAGAAGACGTTTGGTGGCATTTCAAGCAACCCCACAAAATATGCTGCTCTCTGCTGATGATGGGCGAAACCCAGAAACACGTGTCCAGAGATACACAGCACTTGCTGCACCTACTAAGGTGAAAGACTTTGATTACTTTTGTTAATGTGAAACGAATCTGACTGCATTTACCAAGATGCATTGGGGCCAACTTTTTGCTGGAGTGTGAGGCAGTGTGCTCCCTTTTTTTTTGCACTGTGTCGAATGACGGCTCCCTTGAGCTAACGGGCTGACGAGCCTTGGTGAGGCACCTGCGCACCAGAGTGGTACATAAACCTGAGAAGACGTTTGGTGGCATTTCAAGCAACCCCACAAAATATGCTGCTCTCTGCTGATGACGGGCGAAACCCAGAAACACGTGTCCAGAGATACACAGCACTTGCTGCACCTACTAAGGTGAAAGACTTTGATTACTTTTGTTAATTTGAAACGAATCTGACTGCATTTACCAAGATGCATTGGGGCCTACTTTTTGCTGGAGTGTGAGGCAGTGTGCTCCCTTTTTTTTTTGCACTGTGTCGAATGACGGCTCCCTTGAGCTAACGGGCTGACGAGCCTTGGTGAGGCACCTGCGCACCAGAGTGGTAGATAAACTTGAGAAGACGTTTGGTGGCATTTCAAGCAACCCCACAAAATATGCTGCTCTCTGCTGATGACGGGCGAAACCCAGAAACACGTGTCCAGAGATACACAGCACTTGCTGCACCTACTAAGGTGAAAGACTTTGATTACTTTTGTTAATGTGAAACGAATCTGACTGCATTTACCAAGATGCATTGGGGCCAACTTTTTGCTGGAGTGTGAGGCAGTGTGCTCCCTTTTTTTTTGCACTGTGTCGAATGACGGCTCCCTTGAGCTAACGGGCTGACGAGCCTTGGTGAGGCACCTGTGCACCAGAGTGGTACATAAACCTGAGAAGACGTTTGGTGGCATTTCAAGCAACCCCACAAAATATGCTGCTCTCTGCTGATGACGGGCGAAACCCAGAAACACGTGTCCAGAGATACACAACACTTGCTGCACCTACTAAGGTGAAAGACTTTGATTACTTTTGTTAATGTGAAACGAATCTGACTGCATTTACCAAGATGCATTGGGGCCAACTTTTTGCTGGAGTGTGAGGCAGTGTGCTCCCTTTCGGCTCCCTTGAGCTAACGGGCTGACGAGCCTTGGTGAGGCACCTGCGCACCAGAGTGGTACATAAACCTGAGAAGACGTTTGGTGGCATTTCAAGCAACCCCACAAAATATGCTGCTCTCTGCTGATGACGGGCGAAACCCAGAAACACGTGTCCAGAGATACACAGCACTTGCTGCACCTACTAAGGTGAAAGACTTTGATTACTTTTGTTAATGTGAAACGAATCTGACTGCATTTACCAAGATGCATTGGGGCCAACTTTTTGCTGGAGTGTGAGGCAGTGTGCTCCCTTTTTTTTTTGCACTGTGTCGAATGACGGCTCCCTTGAGCTAACGGGCTGACGAGCCTTGGTGAGGCACCTGTGCACCAGAGTGGTACATAAACCTGAGAAGACGTTTGGTGGCATTTCAAGCAACCCCACAAAATATGCTGCTCTCTGCTGATGACGGGCGAAACCCAGAAACACGTGTCCAGAGATACACAACACTTGCTGCACCTACTAAGGTGAAAGACTTTGATTACTTTTGTTAATGTGAAACGAATCTGACTGCATTTACCAAGATGCATTGGGGCCAACTTTTTGCTGGAGTGTGAGGCAGTGTGCTCCCTTTCGGCTCCCTTGAGCTAACGGGCTGACGAGCCTTGGTGAGGCACCTGCGCACCAGAGTGGTACATAAACCTGAGAAGACGTTTGGTGGCATTTCAAGCAACCCCTCAAAATATGCTGCTCTCTGCTGATGACGGGCGAAACCCAGAAACACGTGTCCAGAGATACACAGCACTTGCTGCACCTACTAAGGTGAAAGACTTTGATTACTTTTGTTAATGTGAAACGAATCTGACTGCATTTACCAAGATGCATTGGGGCCAACTTTTTGCTGGAGTGTGAGGCAGTGTGCTCCCTTTTTTTTTTGCACTGTGTCGAATGACGGCTCCCTTGAGCTAACGGGCTGACGAGCCTTGGTGAGGTACCTGCGCACCAGAGTGGTACATAAACTTGAGAAGACGTTTGGTGGCATTTCAAGCAACCCCACAAAATATGCTGCTCTCTGCTGATGACGGGCGAAACCCAGAAACACGTGTCCAGAGATACACAGCACTTGCTGCACCTACTAAGGTGAAAGACTTTGATTACTTTTGTTAATGTGAAACGAATCTGACTGCATTTACCAAGATGCATTGGGGCCAACTTTTTGCTGGAGTGTGAGGCAGTGTGCTCCCTTTTTTTTTGCACTGTGTCGAATGACGGCTCCCTTGAGCTAACGGGCTGACGAGCCTTGATGAGGCACCTGTGCACCAGAGTGGTACATAAACCTGAGAAGACGTTTGGTGGCATTTCAAGCAACCCCACAAAATATGCTGCTCTCTGCTGATGACGGGCGAAACCCAGAAACACGTGTCCAGAGATACACAACACTTGCTGCACCTACTAAGGTGAAAGACTTTGATTACTTTTGTTAATGTGAAACGAATCTGACTGCATTTACCAAGATGCATTGGGGCCAACTTTTTGCTGGAGTGTGAGGCAGTGTGCTCCCTTTCAGCTCCCTTGAGCTAACGGGCTGACGAGCCTTGGTGAGGCACCTGCGCACCAGAGTGGTACATAAACCTGAGAAGACGTTTGGTGGCATTTCAAGCAACCCCACAAAATATGCTGCTCTCTGCTGATGACGGGCGAAACCCAGAAACACGTGTCCAGAGATACACAGCACTTGCTGCACCTACTAAGGTGAAAGACTTTGATTACTTTTGTTAATGTGAAACAAATCTGACTGCATTTACCAAGATGCATTGGGGCCAACTTTTTGCTGGAGTGTGAGGCAGTGTGCTCCCTTTTTTTTTCACTGTGTCGAATGACGGCTCCCTTGAGCTAACGGGCTGACGAGCCTTGGTGAGGCACCTGCGCACCAGAGTGGTACATAAACCTGAGAAGACGTTTGGTGGCATTTCAAGCAACCCCACAAAATATGCTGCTCTCTGCTGATGACGGGCGAAACCCAGAAACACGTGTCCAGAGATACACAGCACTTGCTGCACCTACTAAGGTGAAAGACTTTGATTACTTTTGTTAATGTGAAACGAATCTGACTGCATTTACCAAGATGCATTGGGGCCAACTTTTTGCTGGAGTGTGAGGCAGTGTGCTCCCTTTTTTTTTTTTGCATAGATCCATAGGTACTTCAACATGGACAGACGGGCATATTTTTAATATTTGTTGATTCTGTTTGTGCCTATTGGTAGAGTCTATTCAGTCTTCAGCTCTGACTTTGCGCTTGTTCTCTGTTTAGTTATCTGCATCTGTCTAGGCCTTAATGTTTACTTTGCCCCCTCACCCTCACCACTACTATTCATCCCTTTGTAACACTATATGCAACTCTAACAAACCCACCATTCTGTATGCGACTTTAACAAAACTACCATTTAGGGAAAATGTACACCCTTTCACTTGTCAAGGCTTGTCAGTGCTCAACTTGTACCAATGCAGGTGGAGGACACCAGGACTCATTTTTGGGGACCAGGGCTTATTTTTCGTAATTATATTTTTATCCAGAGCAAGAGAGAGAAAGCAGATAATAGAGCAAAGTAGGAGAGGAACATAGGAAAGCAGTGGCTTGGGTAGAAGGCAGGCATGGAAATGAGCATGTAAGAGTGAGATAACCAGACTGCAAGTCTGAAGGAAAGGGCATTAGTGAGAATCAAGACTGAACCGCTTTGGTGTTTGGTAAGCCCAACATTCCGCAGTGCAAGGCTCTTAGGAAAGACTTTGAGACCCTACACGTATTTAATTAATGTATTTCTTAATTTGTTCACGAATTAAGGATTGCATACATCTACATCATACTAAAATATGCTCAGCTCAACCTGCATTCTATATAATGTTAAACAGTCAAATATATGTATTTATAAATCGAAAACCTAGTGGTGCCATCTGTTGCTTAAATAGTATAAAAAGTATAAGTAGCTGGTGTTACAATCCAATTTAACGGTAACATAGTTTTTGTCTCATATATTTAGTATTTTAAACTAGAGCAGACTTAAATGTTCATATCATTTCGTCCAGATATTGCAGGTTTGGGGTTTTGTGTCTCTGTCGGAGACATATTACCATGTAATTTATAACTGTAGTGATTTGAACAAGTATGAACTAAATCATAGTTAAACGTACTTTAATTAAGATGGTCCGTTTAAAACATGTTATAACACACTGTAAGAATATTGTAGCTAACATATGCATTCCGCTTTTTGTACTGCCTTGTAGTCGGTTTTAAAGTTTTTATAAATTTATATTAACTGGTGCCAATACTTCTCAATTATATGGCAATCATGTTATCAACATCAAAAAGTTGAAAGGCTAAGTTAGCTCTTTATGGATCCAAATATTTTACCCATACTCTTCATCATGGGTGTTAACCAGCTGAGAAGTAGAGTTGGGCTGAACTCGCGGAATTTGACTCTATAGAATTCTGCAGCGTTACAAAAAAAAACAGTGAGACTCTGCAGAGTTCTGCCAATGGGCAGAAGCAGGCACGTTGCGCTGCTCGAGCTATGATTTTTGCCATGAGTGCATTCTGCACTGAGAAATCAGCGCAAACAGCACCCCACAGCATGCCAGAGGGCTTCTACCCAAGCTGATTTTGCTGCAGATTGAGTTAGATTTTCTACTCAAGTGGCAACACTCTGACCACAAAAGTTTGTGATCACCCGTGTTGGAAAAATCCCCCTAGCAACCAAAAATGGGGCTAGGAGGAGATGCCAAATCTTGCTTGTGCTCACTAGGGGATACCAAATCTTGCTCTAGCTCGCCAACTTACCATTTTGGAGGACATGCAAAAAAAAATTCGGCCACATGGCGATCAACGAAAGTTTGTATTTGTTGTATTTCGAAAGCGCATAAGACCAAAAGGTATCGAAGTGCTGGGAGGCAAAGGGCGAGATGAGGCAAACAAAAGCCGACCAGTCCAAACTGACCCCTAAATGGAACTCTACCCACTCCTACAGAGTAAACAACCATGTTTTCCGATGCTTACGAAACACTCAATGAGCCTCCATACTGTGGATATATTTCAGAAGGGAATTCCACAGCCTTCCGGTCGCTACTGAGAAAGCCCGTTCCCTACACCTGCCTTTCTTAGCCCGTGGTATAACCACTGTATATCGTCCAGCTGATCTCAAGGGTCTCCTGGGCACATACCAGTCCACAGCAGCTTTCAGGTAGCACGAACCTCGCGAATGTAGAGCTTTATGCACCAAGCAGAGAGCCTTAAAGGACACACGTTCTTTAATGGGCAGCCAGAGAAAATGATGCAGTCCTTCTGAGATCGAAGAATGTTTGGTAAGTCTCAGAACTAAGCGTGCAGCCAGTTTATTTAAAGAGAGCTGATTGTTATTAAAATACTGTATAGTGGATTACAGTAGTCCGGACAATATGAAATAAGAGCTAGGACCACAGAAACCTTGAGCTTTTTAGGCAACAGGGGTAAGATTTTCTTCCAAATTTGAATCATCCAGAAGTATGAGCTGACTGTTCTGTTCAACTGGGTGTCAAATGTCAAGGCGTTATCAAACAACACACGCAGGTTTTTGGCGAATGGCACAGGTAGCATTAGTTCTCAGGCCACCATTGTTCATTCCAAATTAAACTTTCCCTTCCAAACACCACAATCTCAGTTTTTTCCCCCATTCAATTTCAGCCAGTTCATTTTTATCCAACCACTGACTTCCTGCATACAGGCCCAAAACCTGACTGCTGCCTCATCCAAGTCATCCAAAGTGGAAATGATGATCTGGGTATTGTCCGCAAAGCACGACATCTGGAAACCGAAAGATCATACAAGTTTTGGTATGGGTGCCACATACAGGTTGAATAAGGTCAGGCTCAGGAAAGACCGTTTGGGAATTCCACAGGGATGCTGAAAGGGAGCAACCCTGAAATCACCGCAGCTCATTGTAATCGATCTTTCGTGCAAGAAAGATTCCAGCAGCTTAAGTGCCACATCCTTCAGCCCCACCTGCCCATACCTTTTCACCATCTGAGTTGGAGAGATGGTATCAAAGGCTACCTATAAACCTAGCAGTACCAGGATAGCAGGACCTCCCTGATCCACTTGTCTGCAAATGAAGTTCACAGTGGCAATAAGTGCTGATTCAGTACTGTGATTCTTCCTGAACCCATTCTGTGAGGTGTCAAGGAGATTATGATCAAGGAGAAATGTATCTGAGTCCTGGTTCACATGCTTCTCCAAGATCTTAGCAGAAGCATGTAACAGCGAAATAAGACATGGATTCTTCATGTTGCTGGGGCCCCCCTCAAGTTTCTTTTTCAGCTGAATAACCACAGCTTCCTTCCAGACCTAGGGGGAAACTACAGTCCCCAGTACCTCAGCAAAGGTCTTTTCCAAGGCCTCTGCTATGAGGTCTGGGACTGCCTGCAGGACACTAGGTGGACGAGAGCAGAGTCTTAATCTTAGAAGTGGGCAGCGGAGAGAATCTGCTCAAACCAACAGGTACATGATGTTACGGGGTTGCCCCACCTTCCCTCTGGTTAGGGGCAGAGTCCAAGGGGTCCTCCAAAGGAACAGGGAACTCTGCATGAATCTTCAAGATTTCCTCTTTTAGAAGTTTGTAATTTTGTTACAGAAAACATGAGAATTCTCCACATCTTGGTGCAGCAGCGGAGATAAAAGGGAGAGGACTGTGTTAAAAGCTCCTTTGGAACATTCAGAGAAGCTCTATCAATCAATAGTTTATTCGGTCCAAGTTTAGACCATTTGAGAAATTAAAAATAGTCGTACGTACAGAAGAATAAAAACCATAAACCATCACATAGAAAAAAGACATTAGCAGTTAGTACGCTGCTTATAAAAAAGGTTCATAGAGCTACATAAAAAAGTTTCATAAATAATTAAAACAAAACTTTAAAAATAATGTCTAAATCTTACCCTATGCAAGACGCTAAATGCTAAGATAATGCGAATCAATTGTTAAAAACATATGAACTATTCTAAAACAGATTTATACATAAAATAAGTCATAAAAACTACATACAATAACTCCTATTTGCAAAAGTTAGGGGTCAGCCAATGGAAAAGGGTGCCCTAAGTTGGTCAGTTCTCTTAAGTAAATTGATCAAATAAGTTGCATCTTGCCATTTGTAAAATCATATATGCTAGGGAACTATAAATCACTTCAATTGGGGTAACCCACTAGACAACATGCTCAGAGAAACAGTCCTTTATCCTCAATAGATCACACTAATAATTATATTTAAAATCCCAGACTATTAAAACAGGGTGCTAATCCACTAGCTTCTAGACCATTCTTCAACCAGTGGATTTAGATCTGTAATGATCCTACTGCGAATTGTCCATGCTGCTGCCAAATATTTAGAAACAGAGCTCACTATCAACATGGAAGTGTCATATTTACATATTCTATATACACTGTTTCGGTTTTGTGTGAGCAGTGTTTTGCACAGAGGGATAATCCACTTCCCTCGAGGGCATTTGTACAAAGGACAGAAAAATAGGACATGCTCAGGAGTTTCCTTGCATATATGGCAGTTTATACATTTGTCAGACAGAGGGCTATTGGTTGACCAGCGAGCCGTGAAGCTGTTGACTGCCAATGTTCCGTATCTGAACTGGAGTAGTAAAGAGCGGGCACGGGTTGGTATAGGGAGATCCAGGAAGCTTTCAGGCAAAGGTTCGTGCTTGACCAGTAGAAACTCTGCTGTCAGCCGACCTAACCCATTTGAGCCGAGAGATTCCTCATGGATTTTTCCCCAATATCGGTCTTTGATCAGGAGTCTAGCGTTACCAGGAATCATCTCGGGATTCTCCCAATAATGGGATAAATCCAATTGAACCCAAGCTGCTTTCATCTCCCTTAGCCAACGTACTTTTTCCCATCCATAGCAAGGTGACAATAGTTCCTTAACTGCTGTCCTGAAGGGTTCGAGTTCTTCCGTTTTCCATAGCCTAACCCAGTACAGAAGTGGTCTTAAATATGCTGTATCTTTAATACTATTTAAACCCAGGCCCAGCCTTAGGGGGAGCATCGGCGTGCCCTTCCCTAGTCTGGATATGTGTCTAAGGAAATTATTTTCTTTGATTTGAAGAGTGTCCAGTTGTCTATGAGATCCCCAAAGTTCCGCTCCATATAGGGCAGCGGCACGGATTTGGGCTTTGTAAATTTCTGAGATAAGAGTCAGAGGGGGACTTATTGCAGTGCTAGCCTTACGTCCTATCACTCCACATCTTTGGCTGATGGTTAGTGCCCCTTTCCTTATAGCTGCGTCCCAGCTGCCCTTATCAGATAGTCTAATTCCCAGGTAATCGTATTCCATTACCCTCTCCAGGTGAATTGAATCCATCTTTATATTTGCTCTGAGCTTCTTATTCGGGGCGCTGTATATCATGAGTTTGTTTTTCTTAACATTTATATCTAACCCGTAATCTCTGCAGAATGCACAGAACTGGTTGACCAGATTCTGGATTCCCATGGATGATTTAGACAGGAGGATAGTGTAATCTGCATAGAGTAGACATGGAACTTTAATCCCGGCCAACTTTGGAGAATCATTAGTGCAATTTGCTAAATACTTAATACAGTTATTTATGTATAGAAGAAAAAGGGTAGGGGCCAAAACACACCCCTGTCTGACTCCCCTCTCAATAGCCACTGGTTCTGTTAAATCACCATCCTTACCGCTCCTGATTTGTGCGTAAGTATTCTCGTGTAATCGGGCAATAACTTTCAAGAGACCATGTGGGATACCCATGTTGGCTAATGTCAGCCACAGCTGGTTTCTAGGGACCAGATCAAACGTGGTTCTAAGATCAATAAAAACTACAAAGAGGTTGCCCCCTCCTACTTCCACAGTCTTCTATTTAATTGTTAAAAATCTTAGCACCTGATCTATGGTACTAACTGCTGGCCTAAACCCTGCTTGCAGATCGGAAATGGCATTGGTTTCCAGAATCCATTCTTCTAGACGGGACAAAATTTGCTTTGCAAAAAGTTTTTGGAAGTTGTCGAGTAAGGAGATTGGGCGGTAGTTGGCAGGGTTAGAAGGGCTGCCTTTCTTAAAGATGGGAACTATCTCCACTCCCATCCAGGAGCTCGGGACAGGTGCTCCTGCAGCTACCGCATTGGAAATCAGGTTCAAATATGGGGCCCATATATCTGGGCTCGTCTTGTATAAATCGCCTGGGATTTTATCAAGGCCGGGGGCCTTTCCCCATTTCAGTGAAGCGATCGCAGCCTTGGTTTCTGCCAGGGTAAATTCAATTTTGGGGGTCTCGGTGATCAAGATGTGACTCAATTCCCTGGTAGTAACACCAGTGATCCCAGAATATAATCGGGAAAAGTGATCTGTCCACTCTACGGGGAGTATTGAGGCACCAGGCGAACGATTAGGTTCTTCACCGGCATCAGCCACCAGTTTCCAAAATTTTGAGGTGTCATTTATTTTAGCAGACTCCAAGAGGGAAACCCATCTAGATTCATCCCATCTCCTACGGGCTCTACTTAGTTCCTGTTTATAGTCTTTCCTGGCTTCCCCTATATGGTCTGATTGACCTCCTCTTAAAGCTCTCAATAGTTTGTGCTGTGCTTCCCTGCATGTAGCATTGAACCACCTTGCGTTGCACTTCTTTTGAACTTCTTTTGCAGACTCTTTAGTAAAAAGGTGTTTTAAAGAATTAAATAGTTGTGTGTGGGCTACTATAAGCCCACCACTATCTTCTAAAGGCTGAAGTATACGATCCATGTGATCAGCCAACTGTCTGTACACAGATGCCAAGGTGACTGTGTCGATACTCAGGGATTCCCATCTAACATTTCGTCTATTATTGGACAGTGCGAGCTGTTGCTCGTGGGTCTTGAGACAAGAGACTTCAAGTAGGGGTAATAAATTCCTAAGAGATAAAATCAAAGGCTCATGGTCACTTTCCTCATGTTCTACAATGTTCATGTCAACCATATAGCTCCACAGCCGGATGTCAAGCAAAATATAATCTATCTGGCTCTTCTGTGTTCCACGCCTAAATGTAGGCTGAAGATCAGGGTCCGAGCGGGAACGACCATTACAGGCCCGCAGGCCATGTGCCAGTGTAATATCCACAACCTGATGTGTTAGTCTATTTATTTTTGGTCTTTTGCTTGACACCAGTTGAGGGATACCCCAGTAGGCGTCCTCATCTTTGTATAGTTCCTGGGCCAGCAGGTAGGGTTCAAAAGTGACATTAAAATCTCCTGCAATAAGAATAAAGTGGGAAGGTGATTTACAAGAGAGAAGGCTGTCCAAAATAGTCAATGTGTCAGACTCATATTTACTACCCAGACTCCTATTATAAATATTGATTATTAAAAGTGGTTTCTCAGTGAGGGATGGTATTGATAAACCCATCAAATCGGGGCAACCTAAGTCAATTGTTTCAATCCGACATTTAAGGGAACAGCTAAGCCATATAAGCAGCCCACCTGAGGGTCTCCCTGAATTCACCTTAGTTGCTGGGACCCAGTAACTTTTGTAAACAATTCTGTATTTGGGCTCCAGTGCCCACGTTTCTTGGAAAATACATATTTTATGTTCGTCTATGAATTTGCCCCATTCAGGGTTAATCATTTTATTCTCCAACCCTGCAATATTCCAACTAAGAATGGTATCTGGGCCATCTATTTTGTCTTGGAGAGCTTCAGCCACAAAGTTCTCTCTTGCAAATGGAGTGCCGTGGGGAGATTTTATACCCTTTTCAATCATATCTATACCAGCCTCGTTTGGGTTTCCCACTACAGTATCGCCCAAGATATTTCTTGCCCCGTCTAAATCGGGGGGTGGCGTGAGCAGTTCAAATATCTGAGATGGTGGCGAATATCCATAGTTACTGGGGTCTGTTAAATCCGGGGCTAAATTGGTCTCAATCACCCTGTCCTCCTTGTTTGCTCCCCCAATACGAAATTCCAATCTCTGGTCACAGGAGGAAAACCAGATACTGGTTTCCATCTTAGAAAGATCTGGCTGGGCAAGTGCGGAAATTGACATGGAGTCTCCAGTGTGTGCAAAAGGGGTCTGTTCAGCCTCAGAATTACCTAGCCCTATTTCATGTGTTTCAGTATTTCCAACTATAGGGTATTTCTTATCCCAATTTTTAAAACCTTGAGGCTGAAATGAACTATACACAGTGCTAGCTTTTAGTCAATCAATTTCAGAAAGCGAGAGCGAAAGGGGGCTGCATCTCAGCTGGGGGTCAGGCTGCATCTGCACACTAGTGGGACCTCTAAGTGGCATTATCGCCCCCTTAGTAGCTGGTACAAATTTGTGAGGGTAGAAAGCCTGGAGCCTACATAGAGAGATTACTCCCCCTAGAGGGTTAGATTGGCACACATTCAAGGAAAGCTGTTGGACAAGGGAAGGTGCATTAAAGTTGATAACAATACAGTCCCCCGTGCCGGGGTTCTTGAGTGGACCCACCCAACCCGCCCTCCTCACCATCAATATTGAGGGTATCATATAAAAAGCAAAACTAGCATTTCTATGTAGCCAGTAAATGACCTTATTTTTCAGTTCTGTAAATGATTCGGAAATGTTGGGTTTAAGCTTAGGAACATTCGTGATAACAAGTACATATGGGCAAGCTTCCGGTGGTAGGTGTAAAGTTCTCATGTTGGTTCCTAGATCACTATGCATCCAGTCTGTTGGAGAGTGGGTCTGATCCTTGTGCAGTTTTGTGCCCATATTCTTGGAAGAAGCAATTTCATCAATCCGCCTTGGGAAGAGGGGATCAATCTTAGAGCACTTAGTTTTAGGAGCATTGACCAGTCTAGTAGTTGGAGCCTTCTCTGGTTGATGCAGAGAATCAGGGCAAGATGATTGAGGGTTATGGACCGTGCTTGATGATAGGGGAAGGCTACTGGCACTGTTGACTGGAGGGCATGGGGGAAAATATGGTTTGGAATATTGTGAATCTAGTGAGGAAGAAATGGTCAGCTGTAATGAGCCCGTCAAGTTTCTCCTCGATAGCTAATAGGCGAGTTGTTTTAGGGTATAGCTTTTTAGAGAGCTCATCTCTTATAAAATCTATTATAAAAGCTATGTCTGAGCTGCCGTTGTTAGTAGCTTGGGCAGGTGTACAGTCCTTGGTCCGAGTAGGCACGGCGTGATTGGGGGAGTTCAAAACACGGGCCCATTTATTCTTTAAGTTTACCTCCCCTTGTTTCCTTTTGCCCTTTGAGCTATGCTCTGGGGAGGGTGCAGGCCTATCTGGCAGAGGCTGTGTAGTTTCTGGGGGGTGTGTAACATTATCCAGAGGCTCTGCAGCAGACATTTGGGTGGTTGGAGGTGGAGTTGCCAAGGCAGGCTGAAAAGCGGGTGGGTGAAGAGGTTGTGGAGGAGTTTTCGGTGGGGCCTCCGTCGGTGGAGGGGCAGTTAGACGGCGCTCCACCAATTCGATTTCTTTATCTAATGCCCCTACCGCATTTTGGAGGAAACCATCTAGAGTCTTATTGTTGCCGGCTTTTTCCAGAAGCACCCCCCCCTTCCGTCTACCCATCTTGCTTTGATAAGACACTTTGGTCCAGCCCCAAAATTTGACAGTCTATTTCCATGGATGCTTTTCCTCTCCTGTTCCCACCCTGATTTCGCTCTGCTGAGGCTTTGTTAAGAAAGGCTGAAACACCAGGGGGGCCTAAAGTACTGCTCACCTATGTTGGAAAGGTATCCGGGTGACTAAAGTATATTTGTCCGCTAGTCACCAACCTCGAAAGTCAGGATGAAAATGGTATGGCCCAGCCTGGCCTCCTCCGGTCGCTGACGGGCGCAGGATGGGCCCGCCCTTGGCCCGGGCTTTGCCCGGGCGCGTCCCACAAAGCGGGAGCGCTGATGCAAGTTTTAAAGGGCTCCTGCCCAAAACGAGGGTTTCCGCCTCCTTCCCCCGCCTTCCGTGCGCGTCCCGCGAGGCGGGAGCGCTGATGCAAGTTTTAAAGGGCTCCTGCCCAAAACGAGGGTTTCCGCCTCCTTCCCCCGCCTTCCGTGCGCGTCCCGCGAGGCGGGAGCGCTGATGCAAGTTTTAAAGGGCTCCTGCCCAAAACGAGGGTTTCCGCCTCCTTCCCCCGCCTTCCGTGCGCGTGCTCTAATTTTCTTGGCAAAAAAGCCTGATTTGGCCTCTTTATTTGCAGTTTTGTATTTAGCGGTCATCTCTCTGAGTTTAGGTTTCTCTGCCAGTTTCTATTTCCTCTCCTGTATCCTGCACTGTCTTTGAAGCTCCTTCAGCTCCTCTGAGTACCACGGGCTGAGGGTTTCCCCCCACCTTTGCGTTAATTTTTGTCATGGGGGCTAGCTTCTCCACCGCCGACCTAGGCCATTTATTAAAATTTACCCCAGTGAACCTTTTTCTGACACTCCCAGCTTCTTAAATTTCTCTAGGGCAAGGCCAAGCTCTTTTATTTTAATTTTGCCCCAGTTTCTTCTGCTCTTCTGGGGACTTCGAATATGTCCTGTTGACTGTGTCCCCTGGACCTTGAAGGATACCAGCCTGTGACCCATCCATCCTAGCTGGGAACACTCATGAGTAATACAGACCACTTGACCAGCAAAAATCCCGATAAGTATGTGACTAGCTTCATGAGTTGCCACACTAACTTGTTGGGTGACCAAAGCTGGTCATAAGATCTAAAAACACTCTGGTGTCCTGATTCTGCTCATTCTCTAGGTGCTGATTTAACCTCCCCCCAGAAAAATGAGATTGTTGTGCACAGTGAAAGTCTCCAGTACCTGGTGCAATTTAGAAGTAACTTGTTTTTTAGAACCTGTTGCTCGATAAATCAAGGCTCCTGCCAGCCTGACAACATTCTTAATTTTAATAACAAAATGACCTGCTTCACATCCTTCAATGCCAGTACTGATAGAATCAAGAGTGCAATTCAGCTGCTCCCTAAAATTCATCACTAGGCCACCCCTCCCTACACCTAGTCCTACCCAGCCTCACCACATAATGGTCTGTTGGAGTAGCTATGACGAAGTCAGGCCCTGAGTCCTCCTTAGCCCAAGTTTCGTGACAAACAAACAATCCAGGTGTGTTGAGGCAGTCAACGCACTGATTTCAAGACCATGCTAGATAAGGGGCCGGGCACTGATTAAAGCACACTGAAGGGAGTCAATCCCTTCATGCCCTGCCCTGGTCTTCTTGGGAAACACTATATTAACGGCCGGTGACACCACCTCTCTGAAACCGCCCACCTTCTCATTATGTTTTCCACAATGTCACCTCCTTCCCCACCTCGGGTCGGAAGCTGCCACTCCCTCACACCTTCCCCTGGCCTCCAAATCCATCATCTCTTGCTTGGAATAAGTCTGATCCGTGGACTCCCTGCTGCCATCTGGTCCCTGGACCCGTTTGGGCATAGATGTGCCTTTGATGGGCCTCTGGCAGACCAGTGGAATGTCTGCTGTACGTCCGCATACTGGTGAGCTGACGTGCTGATGTAGGGCTTACTGCCCCCTGCAATTCCCAACCATGACACCATCATTTCTGCGAAAGGGTTCGGGGAGCAAGAAAGAATAGGGGAGCAGTCTGCAGGGTTTTTGATGAGGGGAATGGAGAAGCGGACAGAAATATGTGAAATACATAGGTAGGGTCGCTAGGATTATGCAGCAGTGGAGGACCAAACTATGCCTCAGGGTTGATTAAATTATCCAATGTAAAGCAGCACAGTCTGCGTTCCGCAGTATTATTTCACTTTTTTGTCATTTTAACACAATTAATACTGTCTTGTCAGTATAACCTCATGAGTGCCAGTCTGACACTTGATTGCAGCAATCAGAAACTGTAGAGTGGCGAGGTAACCTTTACAATGGGTTTGCAACCGCGGGACACCACACATAAAGCTCTTTTTTTTAGAAACTGTTAATCTGTTTGATACAGGAACTTTTTTTGGTCGAAATCTGCAAATTATCCAGCAGACTGTGCATTATGTGGCAAGTCCCTTAAATCCATAATTGTGTGGAAAATTTCACTGCCGCTGAATCAGATAATCTCAGTGGCTTTGCATATAATAAACTCGACTCTCCCCCTACTTGCTCTCCATCTTCTTCACCAAAAACCTTGATCTGTTCCATTTTTCTCATGTCTTTTTAGGCTCGAGTCTGGGAGAGCATACAATAGCACATGTGTCTTGCTTGTGAGACTCTGTTGTTAACTAAAAAGAGCTTGGATCCCACACGTTGCTTATGATTTTTTGGCTTACACAGCTCTCTTCTTTAAAGTCTCATAATTCATCACTGCAGGCCCAGCATAATTTCAGTTCCTGTCTGTGGAGCTGGATAGCAAACATTGATTGGTTCAACTAAATAAGCACCCGTCTGCTGCTTCCGACATGATTGAGTTACTTCTATTTAACTTTTAGGGCAGTGCAAACAGTAGGCATGTGTCTGGCAAAAACACGCTCAGCAGGGCAAACAAAATTGAAAAGTTTTGTTTTCTATAGTTAACTTTTTATTTTGCCTAGTCTTCTTTTCTCATTTTGCACGCATGCTTTCTTTTGTTTTTGCTTGAGGGCGGTGTTCTCAAAGATGACAAATAAATTGTTATAAATATTGCAAAGTGACGTTGTTTCTTTCTTATATGTAATTTCCATAATTATGCTTTAACACATAACTGTGCAGTGCACCCCAATCTGCCACGCTCAATCCATTCTGCCCCACTCCAATCCACGTCAATCCACTCAACCTCACCTCACACCAATCCACCCCACTCAATCCAGTTGACCTCAAACTAATCCATTCCACCCCATTCCAAACCATACCACTCGCCCCAATCTACCCCATTCCACCACATTTCAAACCTCCCAAACCACCCCACTCCAATTTACCCCACTCCAATCCTAAACAATCTGCCCCACTCCGAAAAAAACTGCTCTACTGTACTACAAAATTATCTGCCATACTACAATCCCTTACAATCTGCCTCACTCCAATCTGTCCCACACCAATCCAAACCAATCAGCTTCACTCTAATCTAAAGCAATCTGCCCCACTCCACTCTGTTCCACTCCAATCTAAAACAATCTGTCCCACTCCAATCCAAACAGTCTGCCCCACTCCAATCCAAAACAATCTTCCCACTCCAATCTGCCCCACTCAATCTGTCCCACTCAAATCCAAAACAATCAGCTCCACTCCAATGCAAGCCAATTTGCCCCACTCCAATCTGCCCTTTCCAATCCAAAACAATCTGCCCACTCCAGTCCCAATCTGCCCCACTCCAATCTGGCCATGCCAATCCAAAACAATCTGCCCCACTCCAATCTAAAGCAATCTGCCCCTCCAATCTGCCCAACTCCAATCTAAAACAATCTGCCCCCTCCAACCCAAAACACTCCAACCCAAAGCAGACTGCCCCACTCCAATACAAAACATAATGCCCCTTTCTAATCTGCCCCACTCTAATCCAAAACAATCTGTCCTGCTCCAATCTGCCCCAGTCCAATCCAAAACAATCTGCCCCTCTCCCATCCAAACAGTTTGTTCTACTGCAATCCAGAACTGTGTCCCCACTCCATTCTACCCACTCTAATTTACCCCACTTTAATCCCAAACAATCTGCCACACAGCAATCCAAAAAAACCTGCCTCACTTCAATCTAAAACAAATCTGCTCCACTCCAATCTGCCCCACTTCACTCCAATCCTAAATAATTTGCCCTGCTCCAATCCATAACACTATGCCCCTCTCCAATCCAAAACAATCTGCCCCCCTCCAAAATGCCCCACTTCAATCCTAACAGTGTGTCCCAGTCCAATCCCAAACAATCAGCCCCAGTCCAACCCAAAACAATCAGCTCCACTTCAATCTGCCCCACTTCAATCCAAAACAATTTGCTGCATTCCAGTCTGCTCCCTCCAATCCAAAACAATCTGCCGCTCTCTAATCTGTCCCGCTCCAATCCAAAACAATCTGCCCCACTCCAATCTGTCCTACTTCAATCCAGAACAATCTGCCTCACTCCTGTCCAAAACAATCTGCCTCACTCCAATCCAAAACAGTTTGCCACTCCAATCCAAAACAATCTGCCCCACTCCAGTCCAAAACAATCTTTCCCACTCCAGTCCCCCCCACGCCAATTCAAAACAATCTGCCCCACTCCAATCCTAAACAATCAACCCCACTCCAATCTCTCCCACCCAATCCAAAACAATCTGCCCCACTCCATCTGCCTCACTCCAATCTAAAACAATATGCCCACCCCAATCTGTCACCAAGCCAATCCAAAACAATCTGCCCCACTCCACTCTGTCCCACACTAATCCAAAACAACCTGCCCCACTCCAATCTGCCCTACTCTAATCTAAAACTCTCTGCCCACTCCAACCCAAAACAATCTGCCCCAGTCCAATCCAAAACAATCTCTCCACTCCAGTCTGTCCCAGTATAATCCAAAACAATCTGGCCCACTAAAATCTTAAACAATTTCCCTCACTCCAATCCAAAACGATCTGCCCATTCCAATCTGCCCCACTCCAATCCCAAAAATATCTGCCCCATGGCAATCCAAAACAATCTGCGCACACTTCAGTCTAAAACAATCTGCCCCACTCCATTTAGAAAAAATCTGTCCTACTACAGTCCAAAACAATTTGCCCACTCCATTCCAAAATATACTGCCCCACTCCAATCTGTCCCACTCAATCCAAATCAATATGCCCAATTCCAATCCAAAACAATCTGCTCCACTCTAATCTTCCCCACTCCACTCCAGTCCACTCCAATCTGACTCTTTCAGTCCAAAACAATCTGCCCCACTCCAATCTGCCCCACTCAATCCAAAACAAGCTGCCCCAATCCAGTCCAAAGAAATCTGCTGTACTCCAATCTGACCACTTCAATCCAAAACAAACTGCCCTACTCCAATCCAAAACAATTTGCCCTAGTCCTATCTGTCCACTATAATCTGCCCCACTCCAATCTGTCCCATTTCAGTCTGTGCCACTCCAATCCAAAACAATCTGCCCCACTCCAATCTGCCCCATTCCGATCCAAAACAATCTGTCCACTCCAATCTTCCCCAATCCAATGCAAAACAATCTGCCCCACTCCAATCCAAAACAATTTCCCCCACTCCAATCCAAAATAATGTGCCCATTCCAATCTACCCCCACTCCAATCCTCAAAATATTTGCCCCTCGGAAATCCAAAACAATCTGCACACACTTCAGTCTAAAACAATCTGACCACTCCAATCCAAAATAAACTACCCCACTCCAATCTGTCCTGCTCAATCCAACTCAATATGCCCCATTCAAAACCAAAACAATCTGCTCCAATCCAATCTTCCCCACTTTAATCTGCCCCACTCCAGTCCAAAACCAGCTACCCCTCTCCAATCCAAAACCATCTGCCCCACTCAAATCCAAAACAATCGGCCCCACTCCAATCCACTCCAATCTGCCTCATTCCAATCCAAAACAATCTGTCCCACTCTAATCCTAAACAATCGGGCCCACGCAATCCAAAACAAGCTGCCCCAATCCAGTCCAAAGGAATCTGCTGTACTCCAATCTGACCACTCAATCCAAAACAAACTGCCCTACTCCAATCCAAAACAATCTGTCCCACTCTAATCTGCCCCACTCCAATTCAGAAAAATCTGCCCCACTCCAATCTGTCCCATTTCAGTCTGTGCCACTCCAATGCAAAAGAATCTGCCCCACACCAATTTGCCCCACTCCGATCCAAAACAATCTGTCCACCCCAATCTTCCCCAGTTCAATCCAAGACAATCTGCCCTACTCCAATCCAAAACAATTTCCCCCACTCCAATCCAAGACAATGTGCCCATTCCAATCTACCCCACTCCAATCCCAAAAATATCTGCCCCACAGAAATCCAAAAGAATCTGCGCACACTTCAGTCTAAAACAATCTGCCCACTCCAATCCAAAATAAACTGCCCACTCCAATCTGTCCCACTCAATCCAAATCAATAGGCCCCATTCTAATCCAAAAGAATCTGCTTCACTCCAGTCTTCCCCACTTTCATCTGCCCCACTCCAGTCCAAAACAATTAGCCCCACTCCAATCTGCCCCTCTCAATCCAAAATAATCTGCCCTAATCCATTCGAAAGGAATCCTCCGTACTCTAATCTGTTCACTCCACTCCAAAACAACCGGCCATACTCCAATTCAAAACAATTTGCCTCAGTCCAATCTGTCCCACTCTAATCAGTCCCACTCCAATCCAAAACAATCTGCCCCACTCCAAGCTGTCCCATGCCAGTCTGCATCACTCCAATCCAAAACAATCTGCCCCACTCCAATCTGCCCCACTCAATCCAAAACAATCTGCCCCAATCCAATCCGAAGAATCTGCCGGACTTCAATCTGCCCACTCCAATCCAAAACAATCTGCCCTACTTCAATCCAAAACAATGTGCTCTAGTCCAAACTGTCCCACTCCAACCCAGAACAATCTGCCTCACTCTAATCTGTCCCATTTGAGTCTGCCCCTCTCCAATCCAAGACAATCAGCCCCACACCAAACTGCCCCACTCCAATCCAAAACAATCTGCCCCACTTCAATCCTCCCCACTCCAATCCAACGCACTCCAATCCAAAGCTTTCTGACACACTCCTAGCCACTTCACACCACTTCATTGCAATCCACCTCACTCCAACCCACGCACTCCTTTTTCCCCACTGCAAACCACCCCAATTGAACCCACCCCACTCTAGTCCACCCACCCTAATCCACTTCACCCCACTCGTTCACCCCACCCCAATCCACTTCACCCCACTCTAACCTACCACACTCCAATCCACTCCATCCAGTCCACCCCACTCCAGTCCATCCACTCCAGTCCAATCCACCCCACTCAAGTCCAATCCAATCTACCCCAGTACAGTTCATCAAACCCACCCCTGCCCAGTCCAATATGGTCCACCCATCCTAATTCACCCCACTCCAAGCCACCTCATGCCAGTCCAATCCACCCCTCCCCAATGCAATCCAACCCCAATCGAATTTACCCCAGTCTTATCACTCCAGTTCAATCCACCCACCTCAATCCATTATAATGTATTTTACTCCAGTCCACCCCAATCCGATCCACCTCACCCCATTCACCCCACTCCAGTTCACCCCATCCAGTCAGCCCACTCCAATCCACCCCACACCACCCAATCCACCCACTCCATCCAATCCACCCCACTCTACCTCATTCCAACCAACCCCACCCTATTCCAATCCAATCCAGTGGTGTAACAAAGCCCCCTTCAACCTCCCCACCTATGGTGCGGGGCCCTGAGCTCCAGGGAGCCCCCTGAGCACAGTATCCTGGCTGAGTCCGGAGGGGGCCTCCATGTACTTTGCGGGGGGACCCCTAAAATTTTGTTATGCTAAATTTCCAATCCACCAGACTACCTCAATCCACTCCAACTAATTCCACCCTATTCCACCCCACTTCATACCACTCCACTCTATGACACTGCACTCTACGACACTCTCTGCCACTAAACCACTGAACTCTACTTCCCTCTAGATAGCTCTACGACACTCTACACACTCTATGAAACTCTACTCCAACAAATCCACTCTACAACACTACTCTCCTACTGTACTCTATAACACTCCATATCACTGACTTTTAGCCATGCTCAGCTGCAGGCACACTGGTGCACAACATGGCAAAAACACATTGCCAAGCCAGTAACTCTTGTATGGACGAGACCTATTGGCTTTGCCAATGCCTGTTTATTTTAAGGCCTCTAGCGCTTTTAGAATCCTCAACCTCAGAAAATATTACTTATTAAATCATTAATTAATTTTACTGTTCTCAGCAGCCAAAAAAGTATTAGTGTGCTTTTCTGTCAAACAGAAACAAGATACATGTGAAAGGTAAATTACAGAATGAACAAGATTTGGTGTATATCATATATATACACTTCGGGTGGAGCCTCACTCCGGAGTCAGTTTGTGCCACCATAACACTGTTTCAGTCACCTCCCCCCCCCCATTTATTTATCCCTCCGCCGCCTTTGGTTCTCCTACTCACCCTTTGATTCTCCTGTTAGTTCTCTCCTGACCGCACTCAGCACTTTGAAGTGGCCCGAGGGTGACAAAAGAACTACACGAGAAACCAACATGGCACAGCATGGGCGCCCAGGGAATTACCAGAGAAGGGGTTTAGCTATCTTTCAGACGTGTATGTGTATTCTAAGTGCTTTGAACTTTGATGAAAAATATGTCAAACAAATCACAGCTTGCAACAGTTAAGGAGTTGCACAGGGCCTTGGTGGAACTTTCTGGTCATAGGACTGCAACTTCCCGGCCTTCGAAACAATGCTGGGGCGCCCAATCTTCATAGATCCCACGCCTCGTTTTGGAGTCATGTGTTGGTCGTGCGTGCTGATGACGCACGTGTAAATAGAAGCAGCACGTACACCTAGGATAAACATTGCTCTCAAGAAATAGTGTGTGCTTTGAATGGGTGGGGTAGGGCCTAACACAGAGGTTCCGACCATAGTTCAGGTCCGGGGCCACAGTGACAGCTGGGAAAACCAGTTCAAGAGGGTGGCGAACAAACACAAACATGTAAGGACTTGTTGAACTGTGCATAAGGCTCAAAGAAAGTAAGAGAGCTAGTGGGTTTCAAATAAAATACTTACTTAGGCACAGTTCCCACTGTGAGTGAACACCCAAACTCACTCTGAACTAAAACTGGTATGAAACCTTATTAGTCATTATAGGGGCACAAGCACAGGGGGCTCCTGCTCACACCGTGGCACGTGGTCCTTCACCAACATGGTGCATGGAGCTCATATCCCTAGATGGGCGTAAAATTACCAGTTCATGAAACATTAATAAATATTTGTTCTAGTCTTTTATTTAGGACTCGGTAGCCTTAACATGAATAAAACCTACCATAATGCTAGCCCAGCTCTTGAGCTACATATATGCACACAGTACAATTTGAGAACAACCTTTCGCATGTGCGTAAATTCCTTTCATTCATTTAAACATATGCAAATGCACTTTTTTTTAACCAATATGAGCATGCACAGATTGCGAGAAATCATTTATGAATCTGCCCTTTCGTGCTAAAAATTGGTGTTTGGTATTAATAACTTAAATGTATTTATATTGTCAACTACTTGAAGATATGCATAGTGCATATGTTTCTAGGCAGGTGTGAATACTAAAGCACAAGCAATGTGCCGAAATTCAATAGGGTGCTCCGTCTTTCTACGTAAAAATACACATCATCGCGCAATCTGAAGGCTTTCCTTAGTTCTATATGTTAAGTACTATTCTTGGTTATAGGAGTGTAGTGTCGGGAGCCGCCGTTCTTGAATGCCTCGCGCTGTGAATTCTGCCTCGCGCTGTGAATTCTGTGCGCGCACAGAGGTATTTGAGAACGGTGTGGAGAAGGACGGTTATTGAGACGGACTGGGCAGCTGCACTTCTCCCTTCTGCGATATAACTTAAACGAAATAAAGTAATTAGAAAGTCTCTTCAGTGTCAGCAGATTCTTACAATTGGCGACGAGGGAAGTATCGACCCCTACCGTGTTGTTGAACGTCGCGGCATGATGAAGAGCAGCAAATCTTGACAGTTAAGTGCTGGGAGGCACTCACGCTGCAGCTGAAGAACATCTTTCCTGTAAGCTGTTGTGAGTTGGGTGCTGGGCAGCATTTACTGGGCAGCTGATGATCGTCTTCATTGTGTGGGTGTGTACTACTACTGGTACTGCCTCTAACCATTACGTCATTCAATCTCAGCGGCCATTTTGGGATTGGTGATGGTCGGTCACACGTCACTTAAAAGCGGCAGCCATTTTAGATTGGGACAGTTCTGCTGACAGAGGGGCAGCCATTTTAAGTCACACGTGAACAATTTGGAAGACATTTTAAATTGGGACAGTTCATTTAAATTTGAAAATTGGTTTATTAGTAGGTTAACTCATCATTTAAACCATCGTTAATACTGTTAACAGTTATATTAATCTTTAGAAGGGAGACAGTGCAAATACATGGCGGCGAACAACCCTTGGAACCTGTCACCACCACAATCATTTATTCCTGTTGCTGGTACACCAATATTAAAATGGGAAGAATGGAGTGAATATTTCAAGAATTATATTTCTGCCATTGAGGAGGAGGAAGAACTTCCTGCTGAGAAAAAATATAGAATTCTTTTGCATTGTTTAGGACCAGGTGGTCTGAATTTTTTTTAAAATATTAATAAGAAACTTAGGCAAGCTGGTGATGGTGACCTGTATAAGAATGCACTTGAAGACTTGGATAACTATTACAGACCTAGAGTTTGCATAGCTGTGGATCGCTATAAATTTTTTCATCGGAAACAAGGGAAGGAGGAACCAGTGGAGGATTACGTGTCTGCCTTGAAGAATTTAGCAATTAATTGCAGATTTGGCGATTTACATGACGAGCTTATTCGTGATCAGATTGTTATGCAATCATCAAACTCGAACATTCAAGACAATCTGTGGGCCAAAGGAGAAAACTCTTTGCAGGAAGTCATTGATATTGTAAAAAGGGCAGAATTGACGGGAAGGTGTGCGAAAGAAGTTTTAAACGAAAATAGAGGAGAGGAGACCATAATTGCAAGAGTGAAAGGAAAAAAATATAATACAGGTTCTAAAAAGAGAAGTGCAGGAAGAATAGGAATAGAATCTAAGAATTATAAGTCAAATGATAAAAAGAAGTGTTATAGATGTGGCAGTTTTGACCACTTGGCAAATGATAAATTGTGTCCGGCAAAGAAACAGAAATGTTTAAAATGTGGAATTGTAGGTCATTTCCAAAAAGTTTGTCAGAGAAAGGGTGGAGGTAGCAAGATCCTAGATCTTGAAGACACAAACTCTTCAGAGGGTGATGATGATTTGAACATGTGTATTTTGTGTGTAAATTCTTCTGATGAAGACACTATTCTTTGCATGAAACAAGAAGAGAAAAATAGAATGAAAAAACCAAGCTGTGAGATTATACTGGGAGGTGTGACTATGCGCATTGTAGTAGATTCAGGGTCTCCATATACTATTATTAATCAAAATGTGTGGGAGAGGTGTCTCAAGCATATTGTAGGTGAAAAGTTATGCTCACCGGATATAACAATCAAGACTTTTTTAATCAAGACGGTGAAATTATCGAATTGTTAGGCTACAAGGAATTGGAATTCCAGTATAAGGACAGACAAATGACCGGAAAATTGTATATTGCAGTCACAGGTCCTTCCGTTTTGGGATGGATTGATCAGAGGAAATTGGGCATAATATTGGACCCCAATAATCCTGAACCAGTTTTGTCCATTGAAACAGGGTCAGGAATTGGTCAACTAGTTCTGCAAAGATTCTCTAAAGTTTTCACGGGGAAGATTGGAAAAATGAAAGGCTTTATGCACCTCATTCATTTAAAAAAGGATGCGGTACCACAGGTGCATAAAGTAAGAAATATTCCAATTCCCCTAAAAGAAGATGTTAAGCTGCAATTGGGTAAATTACAAGAAGAGAAAGTTATAGAACCCATTGAATCTTCTGAGTGGGTGGCCCCATTGGTCGTGGTAAAAAAAGCTAATGGGGGTTTAAGATTATGCATTGACTTGAGGGAACTTAATAAGAATATACTAGTTGATCAATTTCCCCTACCACATATTAATGAAATGCTATCACGCACTAGAGGAATGAAATGGTTTTCCACTATTGATTTAAAAGCGGCCTATCATCAGGTACGGTTACATCCCAGTTGTAGGGATTTAACTGCTTTCATCACACCTTTTGGTTGTTACAGGTTTCGGCGAGTACCATTTGGCTTGGCGTCTGCAGCAGCCATGTTTCAAAGGTTGATGAACTCAATTCTTGCAGGAATAGATAATACTATGGTATTCCAAGATGATATCCTAGTGATGGGCAGGTCAAAGGATGATCATGATCAGACTTTATTTAAGGTATTGAATACATTGGATGAAAAGGGCCTGACAGCAGAATTTAGTAAATGCAAATTTGCTTGTGACCATGTCAATTATTTAGGACATGTTGTATCTGCTCAGGGAATTAAACCCAAGGAAGAGTTATTGTCCGCAATAAGCAAAGCACCTAATCCTCACAATAAGGATGAGGTCCGTGCTTTTTTGGGTTTAGTGGAATTCTATTCCAAATTTGTTAATAACTTTTCTACGAAAACGTATGATCTAAGGCAACTGCTTAAAGCAAAAAACACGTTTTTGTGGACAGACGCATGTCAAAATGCGTTTGACATGTTGAAAAATGATATTTGCAAAGCTCCACCATTGCAAGGCTTTGATTCTAGTCTTAAGTGTGTTATTACAACTGATGCTAGTTGCAAGGGAATAGGAGCAGTTCTCACTCAAATTAATAAGGAGGGGATTGAAGATACTATTGCTTTTGCCTCACGTTCATTAACTCCTCCAGAGGAGAAGTTTTCAGTTATTGAACGAGAGGCGCTTGCATGTGTATGGGCATTTGAACATTTTAGACAGTATGTGTGGGGTACTACAGTCATATTAAGATGTGACCACAAACCACTGGTGAAAGTTTTAACCACGAAAGGATTGTATAAAGCTTCTCCCAGGCTTGCCAGAATGTCTCTGCGTTTGTTTGATTATAATTATGTGGTACAATACTTACCTGGAGTGAAGAATACGGTTGCAGACTTCTTAAGCCGCATGCCCTTGCCATCTAGCAACAGTGAAGAGTTTCAGAATACCGATGAAAATGGTAAAGATGACATGTGGGTAGCTGTTGTGGAGGAAGGTTTATGTAAAGGTATCATGCGAGATGAGTGGAATACAGAGCAGAATTTGGACGAGGTGATGGAAGAATTGAGTGTCATGATAACTAAAGGGTGGCCGTTAAAGAAAATGATTAATAAAAATGTGTTACCTTTTTGGGAAGTAAGGGATGCATTAACCATAGAAGAAGGTCTATTTTTAAGGAATGGAAAGGTAATACCTCCCTTCACCTTAAGAAGGAAGATTCTTAAGATTTGTCATGAAGGCCATCTAGGCATTGGTAAAACTAAGAATAGAGTGAAACAGTGGTACTGGTGGCCGGGGATAGATAAGGAGGTAGAAAAAATGGTGAGGGATTGCCATGTTTGTGATAATGCAGATAAAACGCATGTAATGTTGAAACCGCCTTTACATCCCATTCCTTCTCCCAACATGTCATGGGAAAGAGTAGGAATTGATGTCATGGGTCCAATTGGTGAAGGTGAAGAGCAAACTTTCCTGTTGGTGCTTGTAGATCACTTTTCCAAGTGGCCAGAGGTTGGTATTGTAAGGAAGGCTGATGTAAGTAGTATCATCAAATTTATGGATAACATTTTTGTAACAGAGGGTTTACCAAAATGTATTGTGTCGGACAATGGAACACAATTTACGTCCTCTGCTTTCCAAGATTATGTGGAAAGAAATGGAATAAAACATCATACTACATCAATTTATCATCCTGCAGGTAATGGTTCTGTAGAAAGGTTTAACCGTGTACTTAAAGGAATGATTCAATGGTCTAATTGCAATCATTTGGTTTGGAAAACAGAGTTATGGAAAACCTTGTGGGCCTTTAGAATTACTGCGTGTAATAGTACCAATGCTAGTCCGTTTGAACTCATGAGGGGTAGAACTCCCATGTCTAAAGATAATGTGGGTTGGCTCAAAGCTGCAAAAAGAGGTGAATGGAGTCCGGAGGAGGTGAAGACAAATATTGAGAAAGCTCAGGATAAATATAAGAAGTATTATGATGACATACACAAGTGTAAGGAGGTGAAGTTGTGTGTTGGAGATGTGGTGAGAGTCAAGAGCAATAAACACATTGTTAAAGGACAAAGTAAGTTATCTTGCCCCATGAGAGTAATCGCTGTATACAATAATTCAGCACAACTTGATGATGGTAAAGTGTGGCATGTATCAGCTTTGTCATTGTGTAAGAGTACCAGAGTTGTCTCAGGAATGGACTCAAGAACGGAGATGCCGAGGAGTCATATGTGGAAAGAATGGTTAGAAGAGAAGAATGAGGGAAGAGAAAAACGTGTTCATCAGTGTCAACATAGAGTGGATTCAGAGAGCACTGATGATCGCCATCTTCCATCAAATGACCTGAGATCATCTAACCATTCCAGAGACTTTAGTGACCTGGAGGGAATAGGCTGTAGGAGTGGAAGATGGAGTAGATTTGGCAGGAGAATTGTAAAACCAAAGAAGTTAAAAGACTATTATTCATAGTAATGTTCTATAGAAATGGGTTATTGGAATGTCCAACTGTTTTAAAGACTATTATTCATAGTAATGTTCTATAGAAATGGGTTATTGGAATGTCCAACTGTTTTATTTATAGATAACGGTTTATTTATAGATATATATAGTGTTTTTTGCTTATATGTTTGTTTGTGAAAAGAGAGAAGATATGTAGTGTCGGGAGCCGCCGTTCTTGAATGCCTCGCGCTGTGAATTCTGCCTCGCGCTGTGAATTCTGTGCGCGCACAGAGGTATTCGAGAACGGTGTGGAGAAGGACGGTTATTGAGACGGACTGGGCAGCTGCACTTCTCCCTTCTGCGATATAACTTAAACGAAATAAAGTAATTAGAAAGTCTCTTCAGTGTCAGCAGATTCTTACAAGGAGTTATTGTATTAGGAACAAATTCTCTATAAGCAGTGACATAAATGAAACCAGGTGAACAAATGTTTCTTTTGAGATATATACACACTCACCATTCAGTGTGGTTTTAGGGATTTTCCTATTTGTGAACACACTACAGAAAAATCAAGGCACAACTCGTATTGTGCTAGGAGCTGCCAGCAGTGGAGGAATGAAGCTCCAGATAGAAAGGATGCTCCATAACAAAGGCAGTGCATCTCCGTATGCCAGGTCGCTTTCAAATTTGCCCGGGAGCTAAAAAAACAAACATTCTAGGTGCTAACCAGTACAGAGGATATTAGATATAATGTCAGATAAACTCAGTATGACGGGCTGTTGTCTGCAGTCTCACAAGTGTGCTGTGGCACTGCTCGGCGCCACAGAGGTCATACTTAAGTATTCCACAAGTGCTTTTGCAAAGGGCTCGTGCCTTGCTGAAGTGTGCCAGAGGTGCTGCTCCAAGTGCTGAGCTTGTTCTCCCGTGTTACTGCAGTGCTGCCTAGACATTTCTGGGGTGGTATTCTAAGTGTCATCAATCATCATACTTTATTCGCTGCATTTCTGCGGTGTAAAAGCACAATCACACAAGTATAGGCATCATTAAAGACACTGAGTTAAAATATAAGGAATACATAAATTGATGTACAAGCATCAGTTCTAACTTTTAAAAAGCAGAAATCCGTCTATGGGATAAAGATAGTCGAAAGATAAAAAAATGTAAGCCATAAGGCCGCTTATATAGGTTATTATATCATAAGATAAATACCAAAGAAACAGAGGCGGCGAAATTCAACTGAGGGCACTACTTCTAACCTTGACACCTGCCAAATGAAATTTGCACCAGTGTAACTGACCAACGGAGACTGCAGCTGTTGAAGAAATAGCAGCGCTGGCTAACAATGCCGTAAATTCAGACTTAAGCAGTGGACACAACAACTGTTTCCTAGGTGTAGGATAGAAAGTACAAAAAACATGATGGCGTATTTGCTTATTCAGGTGGACAGAAGATTTGTGCTGGCTGGCGGACCTCATCGCCCACAAGAACTTCTCTTTCAACCCATGTTTATAGAGGGAAGTACTTGGACAAGAAAACAGCTCTGGCAGCCCAATCCACTCCAACATTAATTTAACATAGGCAAGCCAAGGGATATGTAAGACCCCTGCAAAGGCCAAGCAATCATAAATTACCAAATGGTTCAGTGGCAGAGATTCCCCGGCCCAGATTCCTCGTCATAGCATTGCAGTAAGGGAGCAAGCCTTATCTTATCCTCACTAAATGGCATACAAGTTCCTTATGACTGAAACAGTGGAACATCCGCACGATACTACTAGTAGACTCCTGAAAAGGAATTATGTATATTTTACACTATGGACCTTAAGTTGTGTGTATGCAGCATTTCTTTTGTGCCCATGTTTGGACTGTGTCCCCTTTTGGGGTTGTGCTGTGACAGCACTTATTAACATATATAAGTGCCTGACTTATATGCTTCAGGGCAGAAGATGCCAGCTTGTAAGATGTAACACTGGGATGTGCATCTGCCTTCTGCCTTGGCATGCCAATAAACGTTGGTACCTCAAGACACATTTCATCTGTTCCGGAGCCTTTCCTGGTGTTTGTGTTTTCTTTGCGCCACTCTGGGGAGGGTTGAAAATAGTTTCCTAACATCCACCACGCTCCATATGCCTGCCCCATAACAAGCCACAGAAACTGATTTGGATTCATAAACGAACAGAAACTCTTTTACTGGGGTAATGGCCAGTTTTTTGCTAAAACACTACAACCCTATCAGTCTTTTCCAGCAAAACCGCTCTATTAACCACCATTGGCTCCCATGTCGATATACTATCAAATAACACCCTCAAATAGGAAAAAGTGGGCTTCTCTTCAAATTTGGTATCCTTAATGTGGAAGCGTGGGATTCTCTTAAGGCACTTCCCGGGCCTCATAATAAATGTTTTATTGGGGTTAACCTGAAGATCGAGGTCTTTCATGAAAAAGATCGAGGTCTTTCATTAAACTAACATAATCACCAAATAATCCCTGCAGGGCTCACCCTGTCCTTGCAATTAGTACTGCGTCAACGCATATAGCAGAATCTGCAGGCGGCGAGTTCTCATACGAGGGATATCTCTAGACCTTGCGATAAGAGCTACCTCGATTCTATTCGTGTACAAGGAAAAAAGAAAGGGTGCAAGTAGGCATCCTTGTCTCACGTCATGCCTGATACCAATGTCTTAGTACAACCCTGTCCCCACCATAGCGCACAGATGCTTCAGTCCCTGAATAGAGCTGCCTACTAAAGGTGGTGATTTCTTCCCTCTCAGACATTATGGCCCAAAGCTTTGAGTGGGTAACACAGTCAAAAGCTGCAGACAAGTCCATAAAAGACATGAACACTGTACCTTTCATAATCAGAGAGTATTATAAGATAACCAAACTAAAGTTCACGCAATAGTCGATTGTGCCCATACCCTTCTTAAAACCGTATTATGTGTCAGCAAGAATGTTATTTGTTTCTGCCCACGCACGGAGCAGAAATCGACCCATAATTTTTGCAGTGGAATCCAAAAGTGATATGGGCCTGTAATTCATTGGGAAGGATCTGTTACCTTTTTTGTAGGTTTGGGACAATAACAGATTTATGCTATGTTGCGGGCAACCCAACTTTAGCAAAGCATTGAAAACGTTGGTTAGAAGGGGGGTCCACACCCCCTGGCAGTCCACCGGGACACCAACTGGGCCCAGTGCCTTTCCCCTACAGGACCCCCCTCAAAGCAATATGTACTTTATAAAGGCCAAAAGCCAAGGGCGTAGATGATTTACACACATTTTCCCCATTTTCATCTCAGGTAGAGTACAGGCTATAAAAATGCTCCACCCCCTGCATAACGTGAACGTCCGTGGAAAAGTCAAGCCTCTCTTTAAAATAGGATTGATTCACTACCCTCTAAAAGCTGCACTATCTTTCATTTGGATTACCCTCCTAAGATCGTCCCAAGCCTTCTCCCTAAACTCTATAGCTTGGACCGCCATTGCTAACCAATACTTGACCCGGGCCTGCTTTATCAAGAGATTGTCTCTCGGCTTCATAGGCAAAGGGGACTGGAGTCTGGTTGAGTGTTAGTGCATGCAGAGTTAAACCGCCCCTGACATCCAATTTCGTTGTATTGGCGGGTCTTATGAGCACTGCCCAGATACCCTCTGTAATTTTCCCAAATGCATCCTTAATTAAGCCAGGCTCGCTTCCACATCTGAACCCTAGGAGAAGGCCTGCTCCTTGTCCCGCAATAGGGAGGGCAGGAAATTGGCATTATCCAACCTTGACCATTTAATGGTAAAGCTATTTTTCTTCCCCAGAATGTGCTGATACCCTGTTCTAGTCTGGGGCATCAACGTTCCCATCCGCTTTAGACTGCAGCACAAAGTGGCATGGTCACTAAAGCTGGAAAAAGTGGCCTGGAAGTCTCCCAGGGCTGCACCCACCAGCTCTGCGTCAAATATATAATCAATTGTAGTGGGTTGAGTTCTGCCTGAAAATGTCGAGATGAACCCACCCCTTCCCCTGCTTCGCTCAACATTGTAAGATTATGCTTTACGATTAAGTTATTAAGGGTATTACCATAAGCATCAACCTTAAAATGAATGAAATAATTATTCTGCATTCTGTGAGCCCACAGTTTGATGCCAAGAAAACTGAGCAATAATGTTTGTTAAAGTCTCCCACCCATATAATTTCCAACGGGTTCTGTAGATACCCCTTAAGGCGACTAATGCTATTTTCTAGTGGTTCAATCACTGTATGAGAGGAGCCTCGTCAGGGGGTAGTAAGCGCTATATAAATACTATTACAGTAAATAAATACTAAATACTGTATGAGTGGAGCCATCAAAGACATTGTTATAGTAGCTAATCAACAAAAGATCTCAGTCTAAGTTTAAATCAAATAATGTACATTGAAAATGGGGAGCATCACTAAACTGTCTGATTATTTTCTCCACAAAGGTGTTAGCTACAAACGTAGCCAAGCCTCCCTTTGCCCTGCCTGCCTTAGCGGGACAGGCAGGAATGAAGTATGACTGGTGCCAATCAATAGCATATTAGTCAGTTATCGATGGTTCCTGGAGGCATATAAGTTGGTAGTTTGCAATAATTTCCAGCCATTCAGGCTCCCCCTGTCGCGCCGCGCGGTGCGGCGCGAGCCGAGAGCTCGACTTCTGCCGGGCGTTCGGCTCGGGCCGCGCACCGCGTTATTAAGACGCGGCGCGCCCCCAGCCTCTCTTGCGCGTTTCGAGGCCCCAGATTTGCTTGGGGCCTCGTTCTTCCTTCTGCCTTTCACTGTCCCAGGGGTCTCTGAACCCTCTTACCTGTTTTTCTTCGTTTCTTTGTCCTTCTTCTTTTTTGCAGTCTGTTGTGTGCCTTTCTTTATGTTTTTTCCTCCTTCCCAGATTCCTGTGCTTTCCCAGCATTCCTTGTTCCCTATTCTCTATGGTTCCTCTACTATTCTGTTCTATGTATTGTTTCCCTATCTAAGATGGTGTCCTTTTACTTCCTGTGGGTCACTTCCTGTTTTTTGGTATATAAGGGCTGTGTTTTTCCTCTTTCTTTGCGCTGCAACACTTTCTGCTCAGTTAGTGTCTTCGCTCCTGATTTCCTTGCCTTTTGGTTTTGGATTCAGCATTCTGTGTTTTCTGATTTTTGCTCCTTTTGGATTCCTGTTTGTTTGTTCTTGTTTTTCTCCAGGAGTCTTCCTGTTTGGAGGTTTTTTCCCCTTTTTAAGGGTTTTTTTCCCTCTGGCGCTACTTTCTGAAGGAACTTTCTGTTCTTGGTGTCTCCATTGCCTACAGCACCGTGGCTACCAGAAAGAGTCGCCCCTTTTTGGGCCAAAGCCGAACATTGAAGATTCACGCCACCAGATCTGCAAATTCCAGGCGCAAGCAGCACGTGAGTCGTGACAGATTGCAGCGCCCAACCATTCCGACGTCCTCAAACACCATGGATAATACAGTGGCGGCTGCTGCAGATCCGGAGCAATCTCTGTTGACCACGATTCAGCAACAAGCCCAGGAATTGCAACAACTACGTAATGAAAATGCTGCGTTACGACAGGCTTTGGCCCTCCGCACCAGTGATGTTCCGACAATCTCCGCTTCTACCCCTTGTTTCTCTGGTGAACCAACCAAGCTTCGCGAGTTCTTGGATGCTTTAAAGGTGTATTTTGCCTTCCGACCTACTGAATCAGACAGTCGTGATCTACCTAGACGACATTCTTATTTATTCTAGAAATCCTGAACTCCATACTTCCCATGTTAAACAAGTTCTTCAAAGACTTCGTGATCATCAACTATTTTGCAAACCAGAGAAATGTGAGTTCGACATGACGGAAGTCAAATATCTGGGCTATCATTTAAGTCCCACCGGCATAGCTATGGATCAAGAAAAGGTACAAGCTATCCTAGAGTGGCCTTCTCCTTCTACCATAAAAGAAACACAATGTTTCCTAGGTTTAGCAAACTTCTATCGACAATTCATTCTAGACTTTGCCAGTCAGACTAGCCACATAACTCACACCTTAAAGAAGGACAATTTAAAGAAGGGGTTTGTCTGGACTGAGGCTGCTGAAGCAGCCTTTCAAAGCTTAAAGAGAGCCTTCACCCAAGCCCCCATCTTAAGACATCCAGATACCACCAAGCAATTTATAGTAGTAACTGATGCTTCTGAGAGAGCCATCGGAGCTGTCTTACTCCAACGACAAGAGGATGATGGCCTTGAACATCCTGTTTTCTATTTGTCTCATATCCTTTCCACAGCTGAACAACAATATTCCGTACTTGAAAGGGAATTATTGGCTCTGAAAACAGCCTGCCTTGAGTGGAGACAGTTTCTGATGGGTTCCAAGGAACCATTTGAGGTGAGGACAGACCACCGTAATTTACAATGTTTAAGAAATTTTGTATGCCAGAATAGTCGTCAGGCCCGCTGGGCCTTTTTCTTCAGTCAGTATGATTTTTATATTACATATATTCCAGGATCTCAAAACATTCTGGCTGATGCTCTGTCTCGCCGATATCCAGAGTGTTCTCCTTCCTCATCCCAGTATCTTCTAGAACCCAGTAAGATCATTGGAGTGGCTCAGTCTTTCCTGGAAGAAGTACAACAAGAATACGCCAACCTATCGGACCATGACATAGAGGAACTAAGACCATTATTGTACAAGAAACAAGGATATTTTTATTACCAAGACCTGATATTCCTCCCTACAAACAAGGTGCAAAAGAAAGCATTACAAATGTGCCATGATTCCCCTGTAGCTGGTCACAGAGGCATCAAAGCCACACAAGAACTACTTTCACGATTTTTCTGGTGGCCTACCTGGAGACTGGATGTGGAAAAATACGTTCAGGCCTGTCCCATATGTGCCCAAGTCAAAATACCTCACACCAGACCGGCAGGATTACTACAGCCTTTGCCTGTTCCATCGGCCCCATGGCATACTATCTCTACTGATTTTATGTGTTCGCTCCCACCATCAGCAGGAAACCGGGTTATCATGGTCACAGTGGATTCTTTCACAAAAATGGCTCATTTCACTGGCCTAAAAAAGCTGCCTACTTCTCAAGAACTAAGTCAAATATTCATAGATCATGTCTTCCGTCTCCATGGACTTCCACATACCATAATATCTGATAGAGAACCTCAGTACATCTCCCGATTTTGGAAGCATTTTTGTAAAACCCTGAATATAAATAGAGCCTTGTCTTCAGGGTTCCATCCTCAGACCAACGGACAGACTGAGCGTCTGAACCAAGGACTAGAGCAATATCTTCGATGCTTTTGCAATTCTACCCAAAGTAACTGGAGCACTTACCTCTCTTTAGCTGAGTTTTCCTACAATAACTCAGTCCATAGTGCCTCCAAGGTCACTCCCTTTTTCTGTTCCTATGGTTTTCATCCTACCTCTTTCCCTACTTCTCCACAATCCAACTCTCCTCTACCTGCTATTAACTATTTCTCCAAACGCCTTCTCCAACTCCATAAACTAATTCGATCTAATTTGTTACATACCAAGAGGTATATGAAGAAGGCTGCAGACAAGAGACGTACAACCAATCCAAATTATAATCTGCAAGATAAAGTCTGGCTCTCCTCCAAATTCTTGCCCTCACGTCTCTCTCAAAACAAGTTCACACCTCGTTACTATGGGCCTTTCCGTATTCTCCAGTTGGTCAATCCTGTCACTGTCCGTCTTCACTTACCCCATACATGGAAGATCCATCCGGTTTTTCATGTTTCTCAGCTTAAACCTTATGTGCCTGATCCTTACTCACGTCAGTTTCCTTGTCCACCTCCTGTCCTTGTGGATGATGCTCCTGAATATGAAGTGCAGGAAATTTGTGACTCTCGTCTTTTTCATAAACGACTTCAGTATCTGATTCATTGGAAGGGTTATCCTCTCAGTGAATGTTCATGGGAAGATGCCTCTTCCGTTCACGCTCCTCTCCTGATTCAACGCTTTCACCGTTTATTCCCTCTTAAACCTGGGCCTTCGGGAGGGGGACCTACTGTCGCGCCGCGCGGTGCGGCGCGAGCCGAGAGCTCGACTTCTGCCGGGCGTTCGGCTCGGGCCGCGCACCGCGTTATTAAGACGCGGCGCGCCCCCAGCCTCTCCTGCGCGTTTCGAGGCCCCAGATTTGCTTGGGGCCTCGTTCTTCCTTCTGCCTTTCACTGTCCCAGGGGTCTCTGAACCCTCTTACCTGTTTTTCTTCGTTTCTTTGTCCTTCTTCTTTTTTGCGGTCTGTTGTGTGCCTTTCTTTATGTTTTTTCCTCCTTCCCAGATTCCTGTGCTTTCCCAGCATTCCTTGTTCCCTATTCTCTATGGTTCCTCTACTATTCTGTTCTATGTATTGTTTCCCTATCTAAGATGGTGTCCTTTTACTTCCTGTGGGTCACTTCCTGTTTTTTGGTATATAAGGGCTGTGTTTTTCCTCTTTCTTTGCGCTGCAACACTTTCTGCTCAGTTAGTGTCTTCGCTCCTGATTTCCTTGCCTTTTGGTTTTGGATTCAGCATTCTGTGTTTTCTGATTTTTGCTCCTTTTGGATTCCTGTTTGTTTGTTCTTGTTTTTCTCCAGGAGTCTTCCTGTTTGGAGGTTTTTTCCCCTTTTTAAGGGGTTTTTTCCCTCTGGCGCTTCTTTCTGAAGGGCACGGTCTGTTCTTGGTGTCTCCATTGCCTACAGCACCGTGGCTACCAGAAAGAGTCGCCCCTTTTTGGGCCAAAGCCGAACATTGAAGATTCACGCCACCAGATCTGCAAATTCCAGGCGCAAGCAGCACGTGAGTCGTGACACCCCCATCTTCCTTCCTAGCCCTGCGATATTCCATGATAGAATCTTCACTGGATCCGGTGGAGGGTAAGCTGTTGCACTTGGGCCACATTGGGGCAACTCCTTAGTATTACTGGGAGGAGAGGGCTCAATGAATAGCCTAACAGGCCAGCCAGTAGCTAAAGCATATTTGTTAAGGGAAGCCCTGGAGGGCAGCCAACAGTCCCGTCCTGATTACTTAAACCCAGGTTTCATCTACTCCGCCCACCACTCTGTGCTAAAGGGCACCGGGGTTTATAAAAGAAGCCTAATGGGAGGGCAGTAATAGAAGATGCCTGATTGCGCAGGAGCAATAAAGACTGTGATAAATTGGCCAGGATTGGAAATTACTTAGGTGCCACACCCACCCAATACAAACTCCTAGCCATAAAAAATTATGGTAATACATTATATTCCCGGGCTGGAGCTGCTCAATGGTTTCAGGCTGGCCTGGGCTAAGATGGGGAGCGTTTACCAATACAAGCATGCACGGGTAGATGCTGGGGTAGCTGGAGTCTCGCGTAATCACTACCCTCCCTCTGATCTAGCTCTTCAGTAGGCCCCTTAAACTTACTCAGAGAACAATGAGGCCTGCTTCCCTGACTGCCTTGTTCCTATGAGGCACCCGGCTTGAATGAATAGCTGTGCCCTGGGAACGAGAGTGCATTGCAGCTACACAGGGAATCAAAGGCACTGTAGCCCTCGTCTGCTGGGACTCAATCGCCCCTATCGGAGCCACAGACTTAACCCATTCCTTTCTAGTATAAGGTGCTGGGGGATCGGAATATACACAGGTGCCCCCAGCTTCATGGCTACTGATATCGTCACCGGTTTGCAATCGCTCCCCTAAGGAATCAAAAGGGCGCTTCCCAGTGGAATGACCTACCAAGGACAATAATTTGGCCTCAATATCATCCAGCCGACCTTGCAATGGTTTTAGAAGGAGCTTCATCATTAATTTGGCCCTTGCCAAAGCACATCACAGTTATATACTGAGAGACCGCCCCTGCCGGTGCTGCATCCCCTCAAAGACCCTGAGGTTCAGTAATAGAAGTGGGCCTTTTTCGCGTGGCCCCCCTTCTTCCTTTTTACTGGAGGTTCATTGAACCACGACGTATCCTGCTGTTGAGGGCAGGGACCTTTGTTATGGGAGAGGAAATGAGTGCACCCTAGGTCGAAGGACACTCCACCTGGGCCCTACCCACAGCCGATACACATATTGGAGGGATGTCCACTCCCAAATCCCGTAAGTGACGTTGCTCAGTAAGTGCGATCTCCATGGACAAGACTCCTGTGGCTTGTGACAAAAAGGAGTCTAAAGTTGTGATGGACTCCCTCGCAGAAGCAACAGCTGCAGCCTTTTTTCCCCTCATTATCTGCCAGCACACCACAAGACAAAGAGGCACCTGAATGCAGAATCCACAGGCCAAGAGGGGTGGCCCGGCACAGCCTCTGTCAGAACATGACAGGCTCAGACAAGCCCGCTATTGGCCTGGGCACACGCCCAGGTGCGCCCCGTGGGCAAGGGCCTTAAGGCGCTTGTAGTGCCAACACAGCCTTGACCCTCCTCCTCCTTGCCTGCAATTATGGTGCGGTGGTCTATGGGGGATGAAGTCCCACCCCAGGGATCTGCCACCTTGACTTCTGCTGTGTTGCAGTCCTCTTCAGTGGAGTCTTATGCACTTCACACTCTGTAAATTGGATTGTGACCTACAACCAATAGGGCCCTTTAATATAAGACCAACTTTCTTGGGACTGCTCCATTCTTTCTCCAGAAGTGTTACACCCAACATATTGAGAGGTAGCTGGGAGAGTAAGCCTTCCTTTCTTTTGTGGCTTTGTTTTGGGTCTCCCTCACAGGGAGCTCCCAACCCCATCCACTTTTCCTCATATCACTAAAGGACAAAAACTATGGCTTGATCAGTTGGTGAGGCCTACATAAATGCCAGGAACTGCTTGAAACTGTTGCCAAAGTTAGACCAGTAGAATATACATTGTTGTTGGCAGAACACAGGTAAATACAGGGTAGAAACCAAGGATGTGTGTGACTTTCTTCAGTACAAGAGCCGGGATCTATGATTCCAGTCTTCCAAATCAAGTTGGGGACAGTCTAGGGAAGTCCAACGCCAGGAGAGCTGTATACCGCCTGGAGAAAAGTAGGAACTGTCTGCTGGAACGTTGAGATTGGTGGAGAGTATCCCTCAGATGAAAATACTTCCTTGTGGAGCCATCAGCCCAACTGCCTGTGCAAGGGACCTGGGTTTTAATCTTGCTTGAAAAGCAGAATGTGCCGTTCTGGAAGCGGCTAAATAGCTGTGAGAAAGAGTGTTGAAATGTGCTTGCAGTGAGATGCATTTTAGAAAAGGAGAGGAAAAGAAAGAAATAAGGTCTGCCACATTCTAATGTCCAGTGGGCCCCTGGAAAGTGATGCTGGTTGATGGAGCCAGCCACAAGGATTACGAGGCTGAAAACCCCATGTAAACAAAATAGACATTTGTGTGTTACATCTGCAGTGGACACCCTGGAGTTCATTCCAACCTGCAGCGACATGCAATCCCAAGTGAGATTTACTGTTTAACTTGGGGGATCTGAGTGCCGTCATACTCATTTTTAAAATGCGCCCATAGAGATTTGGGCACTGCTGTCACGTCGGACCAGCCCAGGGGAGTCTCTTGGCATTCCCAGAGTAGCCCTGCGAAGCCACTTCAAAGGATAGCTAGCTCTCAAGGTTGAAAACATCTCACACACGGTGTCGTGAAGCTTTAAAATTTAGATATTTTCCCTTCTTGTTCCCCAGAAGACAAAGCTGCAAGCAGAAGTGTTCCTTTGATCTGGGGGCAACCAAGCAGTAGTGATCAGTCCTCCTCGAGGTTTCCTATGATCAAGTAGAAACAGAGCCCAGAGCTCTCGGGGCTAAGCATTAGTGACCCCATGAGAAGATGGTGTCAGCTTCAAGAGCACCCATGGCTTTACTTATATGAATTATGGGACCCTTAGTCAGGAGCCTGTAACCAAGCATAATTTTACATGTGTTATTCAGCTGAAGTGTTCTTAGGAAAGGTATGAATATTGCTAGTTGTGGTAGTTCTGTGAGATAGACTATGGCGGTCATTCTGACCGCGGCGGGCGGCGGTAGCCGCCCGCCATGCGGTCACCGCCATTTGCCCGCTCCGCGGTCAATAGACCGCGGCGGCCATTCTGGCTTTCCCACTGGGCCGGCGGGCGCCCGCCAAAGGAGCGCCCGCCGGCCCAGTGGGAAAGCCCCTGCAACATAGAAGCCGGCTCCGAATGGAGCCGGCGGTGTTGCAGGGGTGCGACGGGTGCAGTTGCACCCGTCGCGATTTTCACTGTCTGCTAAGCAGACAGTGAAAATCATGCTGGGGCCCTGTTAGGGGGCCCCTGCACTGCCCATGCCAGTGGCATGGGCAGTGCAGGGGCCCCCAGGGGCCCCACAACACCCGTTCCCGCCATCCTGTTCCTCGCGGTAAAAACCGCCAGAAACAGGGTGGTGGGAAGGGGGTCGGAATCCCCATGGCGGCGCTGCTTGCAGCGCCGCCATGGAGTTTCAGCCCTGCCAGGTGTATTCCGGCGGGAAACCGCCGGATCCCCTTTTCTGACCGCGGCTTTACCGCCGCGGTCAGAATGGGCACTGAAGCACCGCCAGCCTGTTGGCGGTGCTTCCGTTGCCCGTCAGAATGAGGCCCTATGTGTGTTTTCCAGACTCTGGCGAATTTTGCAGTCCTGCAGCATTAGCACTGCCACAATCTTCTCCACTGCCAGTGTCTACTGAGGTCTTGGCAGCCACGGAGAAGTTTATGACACCTCATTTTGCTTCTATTAGCTGGGTGCCCTTGCTCCAAAAGTGATGTATAATTGTCCAGTCTGATGAGTGTAGGAAAGTACCATCTTGCCTGGCATGTTACCCCCATATTTCACTGTATATATGTTGTTTTAGTGTATGTGTCACTGGGACCTTGCCAGCCAGGGCCCCAGTGCTCATAAGTGTGCCCTGTACGTGTTACCTGTGTTATGACTAACTGTCTCACTGAGGCTCTGCTAATCAGAACCTCAGTGGTTATGCCCTCTCATTTCTTTCCAAATTGTCAATAACAGGCTAGTGACCAATTTTACCAATTTACATAGGCATACTGGAACACCCTTATAATTCCCTAGTATATGGTACTAAGGTACCCAGGGTATTGGGGTTCCAGGAGATCCCTATGGGCTGCAGCATTTCTTTTGCTACCCATAGGGAGCTCTGACAATTCTTACACAGGCCTGCCACTGCAGCCTGAGTGAAATAACGTCCACGTTATTTCACAGCCATTTACCACTGCACTTAAGCAACTTATAAGTCAGCTATATGTCTAACCTTTACCTGGTAAAGGTTGGGTGCTAAGTTACTTAGTGTGTGGGCACCCTGGCACTAGCCAAGGTGCCCCCACATTGTTCAGGGCAAATTCCCCGGACTTTGTGAGTGCGGGGACACCATTACACGCGTGCACTATACATAGGTCACTACCTATGTATAGCTTCACAATGGTAACTCCGAATATGACCATGTAACATTTCTAAGATCATGGAATTGCCCCCCCCCCCCCCCCAATGCCATCCTGGCATTGGTGAGACAATCCCATGATCCCACGGGTCTCTAGCACAGATCCGGGTACTGCCAAACTACCTTTCCCGGGGTTTCACTGCAGCTGCTGCTGCTGCCAACCCCTCAGACAGGTTTTTGCCCTCCTGGGGTCCAGCCAGGCTTGGCCCAGGAAGGCAGAACAAAGGACTTCCTCAGAGAGAGGGTGTTACACCCTCTCCCTTTGGAAAAAGGTGTCAGGGCTGGGGAGGAGTAGCCTCCCCCAGCCTCTGGAAATGCTTTGATGGGCACAGATGGTGCCCATCTCTGCATAAGCCAGTCTACACCGGTTCAGGGATCCCCCAGCCCTGCTCTGGCGTGAAACTGGACAAAGGAAAGGGGAGTGACCACTCCCCTGACCTGCACCTCCCCTGGGAGGTGCCCAGAGCTCCTCCAGTGTGCTCCAGACCTCTGCCATCTTGGAAACAGAGGTGCTGCTTGCACACTGGACTGCTCTGAGTGGCCAGGGCCAGCAGGTGACGTCAGAGACTCCTTCTGATAGGCTCCTCCAGGTGTTGCTAGCCTATCCTCCCTCCTAGGTAGCCAAACCTCCTTTTCTGGCTATTTAGGGTCTCTGCTTTGGGGAATTCTTAGATAACGAATGCAAGAGCTCATCAGAGCTGCAACAAAGTAGCAAAGACGACTACTGCGACCTTGTAACGCTGATCCTGCCGCCTTCTCAACTGTTTTCTGGTGGTGCATGCTCTGGGGGTAGCCTGCCTCCTTCTTGCACCAGGAGCTCTGAAGAAATCTCCCGTGGGACGACGGAATCTTCCCCCTGCAACCGCAGGCACCAAAGAACTGCATCACCGGTCCTCTGGGTCCCCTCTCAGCACGACGAGCGAGGTCCCTTGAACTCAGCAACTCTGTCCAAGTGACTCCCACAGTCCAGTGACTCTTCAGTCCAAGTTTGGTGTAGGTAAGTCCTTGCCTCCCCACGCTAGACTGCACTGCTGGGTACCACGTGATTTGCAGCTGCTCCGGCTCCTGTGCACTCTTCCAGGATTTCCTTTGTGCACAGCCAAGCCTGGGTCCCCGACATTCTAACCTGCAGTGCACGCCCTCCTGAGTTGTCCTCCGGCGTCGTGGGACCTTCCTTTGTGACTTCAGGTGAGCTCCAGTTCACTCCACTTCGTAGTGCCTGTTCCGGCACTTCTGCGGGTGCTGCTTGCTTCTGAGTGGGCTCTTTGTCTTGCTGGACGCCCCCTCTGTCTCCTCACGCAATTGGCAACATCCTGGTCCCTCCTGGTCCACAGCAGCATCCAAAAACCATAACAGCGACCCTTGCAGCTAGCAAGGCTTGTTTGCGGTCTTTCTGCACGGAAACACCTCTGCAAGCTTCTTCACGACGTGGGACATCCATCCTCCAAAGGAGAAGTTTCTAGCCCTCTTCGTTCTTGCAGAATCCACAGCTTCTACCATCCGGTGGCAGCTTCTTTGCACCCACAGCTGGCATTTCCTGGGCATCTGCCCACTCACGACTTGAGTGTGACTCTTGGACTTGGTCCCCTTGTTCCACAGGTTCTCTCGTCTGGAAATCCATCGTTGTTGCATTGCTGGTGTTGGTCTTCCTTGCAGAATTCCCCTATCACGACTTCTGTGCTCTCTGGGGAACTTAGGTGCACTTTGCACCCATTTTTCAGGGTCTTGGGTTGGGCTATTTTTCTAACCCTCACTGTTTTCTTACAGTCCCAGCGAACCTCTACAAGGTCACATAGGTTTGGGGTCCATACGTTATTCGCATTCCACTTTTGGAGTATATGGTTTGTGTTGCCCCTATACCTATGTGCTCTCATTGCAATCTATTGTGACTTTACATTGCTTGCACTGTTTTCTATTGCTATTACTGCATATTTTTGGTATTGTGTACATATATCTTGTGTATATTTGCTATCCTCATACTCAGGGTACTCACTGACATACTTTGGCATATTGTCATAAAAATAAAGTACCTTTATTTTTAGTATATCTGTGTATTGTGTTTTCTTATGATATTGTGCATATGACACCAGTGGTATAGTAGGAGCTTCACACGTCTCCTAGTTCAGCCTAAGCTGCTCTGCTAAGCTACCTTTTCAATCAGCCTAAGCTGCTAGACACCCCTCTACACTAATAAGGGATACCTGGACCTGGTGCAAGGTGTAAGTACCCCTTGGTACCCACTACAAGCCAGGTCAGCCTCCTACAATGAGGTGGCTCGCTCAGCGCTTCAGGCTTTTAGGCACAGTATAAGAACTTCTGCAGTATTATTAATCAGGAATCCCAGAAACCTCACGGTATGGCTCAGTATTTCCAAAATGATATGAGTGCTCCTCATGATCTCCATACATGAGTCACTGTCTCTTTTTCTTAGCATCTCCAATTCCTCCCTTCTGTGGTACATCAACCTGAGATGTTGGGACATCTTTGTGTTGTCCTTTCACCTGTTACTCATTCCTCAACCCTTTGGGATCATCCCATCACTCTTCACCCCTATTTCGTTTTCAAGTACCCTGTCCAAGTCTTATTATGCAGACACAAATATTTCATTTACTCCTGCACCATTATGGTGTGGTAAAGCACGAAATGGGTCACGTAGAGCCTCCATTTTGGAGTGCACATTTTAACTTAAACTTTCCTTCTGATGGTGACGTTTTACTCGACTTTTCGCTCATGTGATAATATACTGCGAAATCACTGTACATGCAGTATGTTTCTTGTAAGCGTTGCAGTCATCCAGTCCTGACACTCAGTCCAAGGCTAGGCATACAGAACGCAGTGCCCTAGTATTATGATTGTTCGATGGTGACAGCTTCTCACCTGTAGACATATCATCACATCGGGTCTGCTCCTCTGACAGTGCGATATGAAAGGTGCTTGTATTATAAAGAATTGCCTCTGTGCTACAATCAGCGTAGGATCACTTCTGGTTGGATTACCCTGAAATGCGGTGCACTGTGGCCGAGATGCAGCCCTGGCTTCCCGGTAGATCTTATCCTGGTGTGGGAGGTTAGGCTGTCCCAACTGACCTGGGAGAGGGTATTTGCGCTATGCTCTCAATAGTATTGATAGTAACAGATAGAAGTGTACCAACACAATCACATTATCAAGGTTGAACTGTTTATCTTTTTCACCATTTTCGTAATGCTGGTTACCATGCTTTCTCTCATTTGCTTAATAATCACAGCTCATATGTTTTATGCAAGAATACAATTGTTGCGATAAATGTTTGAAAATACATTTTCGTTTCTTTCTTGGGTACCCAGAGAGACAACGAAAGGGTAGATATGTTTCCATGTGTTCCTTGGGAATCTGAGTAGTCATGTTCGAGGTTGGAGATACCATCTAGTACACTAGTATGTTTAGGGGTTTATCTGTGGTACTGTGAATTAACTAGGAACCGTGTCATCACTTCCTGATGGCTTAGGCCGACTGAGTCCTTATACCCTAATGTTTATGTTGACCAGATACACAGTCCTACCTGATTCGTAGGAACCATATGGCATGGCACTACCAAAGTTCTAGGCCATTTACTTATTTAATGGGTCTCCTGAGTAGTCCCTTTTTTCACGTTTATATTGAGACACCTGTGGTGTTGGGGATCCTCCGCAGCTTAATAGAAAACCCCCATTTTAGTATGTAGGTTGTTCAAGCTTGAACCTTTAAAAGTATCACCTCACTATAGTATTCCCTCTCTGAATCCCATTCTTTAAAATGGCGAACGTAATTAACATTCTGGGTAATTGTATAAATGCTGTTACAGCATACTTGGTGCAACAAAGACTCAGTCTCACAAGGGAGATGTTACCTTCTTAGTAGAGATTATGTTTTTTATTCATGGATCATTTTTCATGTATTAGACTCAAATATACAAACATTTCACAAATACGATGAGACTGCAGCACCTAACCAATACAGGCCTTATCAACAATTAGAAATACCATTAACCTATTAGGAACATCATAATTGGATCCAAGACCCATTTCCACATGCAATGCAAAATGCAAGACTGGGTTCTCTCAGCAATGATGGGGCGACCTGGCCAGTCCTAGCCGGTTACACACCATACCCAAATTTGGGACCATTAAATGCTGGTGAACTCCATACCCTATGCACAGGTTTAGACTATATAGACATTTAACACAGTTTTGTACGCAAACATAAACAACTGCCCCAGCGAGGGCTATTCAAGCTGTGCAGTCACAGTTAGCTGTGCCTGCAATTAGCCCTACCACCATGGACACCCACAGAGGGGGAAAGCGGAAGGTGCTTGCCCACTTGGATTTAGGTACAGCCTGGTGTGCAGGCTCATAGTGCAGCGTAACACTATGGCTGCCGTAGTGTTACACTGCCTGCAATAGTATGGCTGCACCCCCTCAAATAACAGTCTGGGATGCCCCCACGTAAAAGATTTCTGCGGGTGCCCATGCCTATCACTATTTAAGCAATTATGGGTATGGTTCCCATCAGACAGGATGAAATTCCGTTCTAGATTGCACAAATAACAAACCAGCTTGAAGCAGTATTTCCCCATAAGGGCCCCCAAAATAAACATAGGATTCTCATCATGAACCTACCATTTGGTATGATTCCCCAGAATGAAGCTTGTGCCACTTGGGGCACTGTCTTTGCTGCCGTATAGACCATAACACAAAGCACACCATCAATAGACGTTTTTCCTAAAGTGCTAAAACAGAATTAAAATGAATACGGGGCTGACCCTTCCCCAGACTTGGGGATGAAATTAATTGGCAACTTTTCTATAGTTTCTTCAATTATATTAAGTAATATTAAAAGGAAGGCAGCAGCACTAGCAGTACACCAACCCCTTGCGCAAGCTTCTGTAGTAGACCAGGAGCGCAAGTTACCAAAAATAATTGTGGACACCTATACCTAGAGGTTGAGATGATTTGGGAGCCAGACCTAACAAGTCGCAGATTAAAGGCAAACTTGAAACAGATATTTCCAAGCAGGCACCTCAGTCTTCTAAAAAATGCTGGGACAAACAAAAAAATAATGACAAAACAAAAACACAGGTTTGATATCCACAACCGGACCCCACTAAAAAGCGTTATAATTTACATAACCATGATACACTCAAACAGCCTGATCGATATTATACGCGTCCTTCTTGTTCTTTTCAGAACTCACCAGACAAACATTCTGAGAGAGGAGGATGACCCAAATGCAGGCATAAAGAGTATAAGAAACCAAAAACAGACTCACAATGCTCAACTGACAGGACAACTCTCAACTGACAAGAAAAGAAACTTCCACAACAAAAACTCCAGTTTAAAAAGAAGAAAGTGGCAGGTACTACAGCCAAATATGCCACACATATTGAGAACGCTTCTTCAGAACAAGACGTGGGCATTGACACTTCTAGACAGTGCAAGAGAGGCCATAATAATTTGCTTGAATCTTCAAGAGTTTCTGGTTTCGAGAGCAGCTAGTAAATTTGCTCAAGCTGAAATACCAGATCAGCGGGTGAGCTTTCCCAACAGACTTTATGAATTGGACATCCAAATTGAGGGTAATATACCACGCACTTTTAAAACGATTCTCTGGGAAAAATTTATATATACTTATGACATTCTCTTGGCTGAGGTAGATTGGCTGCCTTAGTTTGTTAGGAAAGTGCTGAAGGAGAAAATGTGGTATTACCGGCCTCTTTTGTTGAAGCAGTTAAGCGTATACCGAAGATTGGGCTCTTGTACAAGCCCCGGCACTATACAGCCATCATGTACATTGGGATAAGGGTTCCCCCTACCATATAATTATGCTATATGGTCTGGTCCACAAGTGCAACCACAAAATTGTATCAAATATGAAGCAAAAGGTCAAGTGAGGGAAATCCTCTCACAGTTTGAATACCAGGGAGTAATTTAACCCTGTGTCTCCTATGAATAATCCTCTTTTTCCTGTAAAGAAACCAGATCATTCTTATCACAAAGTCTTGGCCAACAGATGTTTAAACAGTCACACACGCACTTTTGCAATTCAAAATTCACACGTATGACTTTAAGGAACAATATAGTTCATAAAAAATATAAAATGACATTGGACATTTTCAATGCTTTTTTTCTGTCAAAATATAGCGCCTGAAAGCTATATTTTGACAGTGAAATTTGACAGTGTTTTCCGCCCTAGGGTCACAGAGATGGTCCAGTCGACCTCTTCAAGGGCATAGGAACAATCCTATATTGCTCACTGCCTTAGTAACATCAGTTTTACAAGAAATTGACACAGAAGCATTGTCCTATGTTGATGACATCTATCTGACGGACAATGACTTGATCACACACTTATCGGGAGTAGATTTCATAGTATTGGGATCTGCCAAATATGGCTACAAATTCAATTTTCAAAAATCAAAAATTGCCTTTCTCAGTGTCCTGTTTTTGAGATATGAGCTGCCCAGTGAAGGCAAACGCCTTGCTCCACATTTCCTGGAGAAATGTGCTCTTTTACAACCACCAAACACTATTAAAAAGCTGCAATCACCGTTAGGCTTTCTGAACATTGGTAGAATATACCTACCAGATTATGCACAATGGACTAAACCTTTGTATGATTTAATTCGCCCATATTTTTCAAGTACATACTGGACATCATAAAAAAGAAAAATACTCAGATCATTGTAAGCTGACATTCTTGCATTCAGACACTTACACACTCAGGTCAACCCAGCCAATTCAGTGATCTGTATAATTGCAGGACTCACTGGCTATACATATATCACCTTCAGTGAGGGCGACACAGTGTGAGAGACATTTATGAACATAGCAAAGTGTCTTAAATTGAACATGACTTTCAATTGAAAGCCAATGAAATTCATGAAGCATACTAGTGGTTGAGAAGAATTTGAGATTTAGTAGAAGTCAAGCTGCCACCGTATTTTGCACAATCTGGAGTCATCCAAGCAGGCTCTTCTTGACTTCCAAGTAGATAATATTTCCTCAATCCAGCCTGGAAATAACCAAAGCCTGGATAACAGTTCTTTGTGCAGAATTAGGGAGACATCCAAAGATTTTCTTAAGCCATTGTGGAATGCCAGAACACATGGCAGCTACCTTGGTAATTTGATGACTCATGGATAAGCTTTCATCAAGCCACACCCCAGATTCCTGACTACTGGAACAGGGCTAAGAACTGTACACATAGCCACAGGCCACAAGTGAGAGCCCCAGAGGTGGGGATGGTTGCCCACCAGTAACATATCAGTCTAATCCTGTTAACTTGAGGGAGTTCGCATTCATTCAGGACAACACTAGAGTGAGGCAATTGTTCAAAGCCTCTCAACGGTGGTTCTCCTGAGATGACAGGGAGACAATAATCTGAGTGTCATCAGCATATGTGAGAAGGGTGAGACCACAGATTTCTACAATGTCCTTAAGTGGTCTTATGTATGCAAGCTAAACATGGTTGGACTGAGAGTGGATACTTGTGGGACCCCCAAAAGAGAAAGGGTGTGGCTCTGAGTGATTCTGATGTGAGTAGGCTTAAAAAGCCTGATCTTGGAAGGAAGAGGCCAACCACAACAGGGCCATATGTTGTTCACCCATGGCCTTCAGTCTTTGAAGTAAAGTGTTGGGGTTGACCGTGTCAAAAACCAGCGGCGGCCATCGAAAATCTCAAGGCGGAGGTGAGGCAACCGGAGAGAAATAATAAAATAATAACTAGCTAATTTTGTCCGAAAAGAGGATGCTCTAGTTGCTCGACATTTTTGGGGGGGCAATCTTTTAAGGCCAACTTGTATTTACTTTATCCTGTACACAAAATGATTTGCGCAAGATTCATTCAGGAGATTTACAAATTCTTTTGTTTTTTCTCAAATAATCATTGAACAAGGGGGCTGGTGGACGGGTTCTATGATGTTTTTTGACCGCAACGGGGATAACAGAGTCAAGTGCAGACCTGATGCAACTCTCAGTGATAGGTGCATCAGGGATTACTGAATTCTACAATGTAGGGCAGTTGTCCTCTAACATGAAATTGAAAGCAGGTGCATTAAGCTTCAGAGGAAGCTAGAGAAACCGAGCTGTACTGCTCCAGGTCAGAATGCACCGAGGATGGCAAGGGAAAAGGGAACTGCAAAATGGTCTGACCAAGATAACGGTGTTGCCTAGACAACCAGCAAAGTCTTTAAATTTGAAAATAAGGGGTCAAGCAGATGACCAGCCTCCTGAGTAGGGACCTTGTTAAAGAGATGAATATCAAGGGCCATAAAGTCCTCAATAAGGGCGGAGGCAGTATTACACTTCCTGTTATCAAAATAAATATCTAAGTCTCCAAGGACTGAGAAAGTAACATATTTTATGATAAATCGGGATGGAGCCTCAGTTATGCTTGAGCTCCACTTGCCTACAGGACCTGGGGGATGATAGATCAAGACCCATGAAAAGGGGAGGTTTTTAGAGAGGGATAGGGAGAAAAGCAAAGCTTCACAGTCTAGGTTGGTGAGGTTGTCAATTTTGCAGACATACTATCATTTTAAAAAAATAGCAATGCCTCCCCCCTTTTTTCTCCATACAGTCCACTCTAAGAACACGATATTCAAAGAGCAAAGCCACTACAATCTCCGGCACCGAGACCTCATTTAACAAAGTTTCAGTTAAAAAGACAGCGTCTGGGCCTATATTTCATTAAAAAATTTAACATTTTGAACGGATGCTTGCCAAATGAGTGACAGTTAATATTAAAACACTTAAGATGAGTAGGGCTGCCTGACTGCATGACCCTACTTACAGAGGGAAAGCGGAAACTTTTAGGTAGGACTTATGGTACTGTACTAGGAATAGGTAGCGCAAAATCAAAGTGTGAACACATTCCCCCAGTGTCAAGGTTCTGAAATGCGAAGGCAAGTCTCTGATATAGTAGGGCGGAGTGCCAACAGCTGTGATGCAGTGCAAGACATCCTACCTGAGGGCAAATGCTCATAGTTCCTGGCCCTTGCTCCTGTTCGGGTGTTGATGGCAGGGCTGGCTTTAGCGCTGGTGGTGCCCTGTGCGACAGTCTTTTTTGGCACCCCCCCCCAACCACATGACCACCTCCTCGGATTCATTCACTACCACCAGGAAAATATGCCCCTGATCAATCCATAGCCCCCCTTTCATATCCATTCATTTATTTTAAAGTGCTTGTAAAGGCTGGCTTTACTAATCCACTCAGCTATCCACATAAAATATAGCTCTGTTCTTTGCAGCAGACACTTTAACCCTCTGTGCTACTTTATGGTGAGTCTAAGCTGCCTAAACAAAACATTTATCTCTCTCCCTAGCAGGAACATTAATCACAAGAGGTATCTTGACATTTTAATCCTGAAAGCTGGACGCACAAGAAACTTTTCAGCAGGTTCTTTTAAATGGCAAGTTTCATAGGTCATTGCTAAACACAGCGTCCCCCTGAGGTCAGCATCCCCCAATCCAGGTCAGCACCAGGTGCGGCAGCACCACTCGCACCACCCGAAAGCCGGCCCTGGTTGAAGGGCACAGACTGGCTTGCTTCTGCACCACGACCGCGAATAAATATGCATACCGGGAGCAAAAGAGAAGCTAAAGGCACTAGAGCGTTAAACGCTCTTGAATGGTGCCCCAAACAAAATCATGGCTCCAATTAAAGTTCTCCCCAACAAAGCGTCAGTTTTTGGCTTTTAATTCCCTAAGCAGCATATACAGATAAAACAGTTTAAAAACACAGGTACGAAGATTATAAGGAGTGCAAAATATGCCCCAATGACCATAACAGTTGCGGTCCAATGCGCTATGGCTGTGAATAGATATGCAGGCCGGGAGCAGAAGAGAGGTTAAGCACACTAGAGCGCTAAATGCCGTAAACAAAATGATGGCACCAATTAAAGTTCTCCCCAAAACAAAGTGTCAGTTTTTGGTTTTTAATTCCCCAAGCAGTACATACGGATAAGACAGTTTAAAAACATAGATACAGCGAATATAAGGATTGCAAAATATGCCCCAGGCACCCTAACAATAGCCTCTTGATCAGTATGATTACATAATACATAGAGATGGTTCAGGTCGTCGTTGGCACTCAACAGCAATATTCTGCCGCTTGCGAAGCAGTATGTGGAGTCATGAAAGCTAGAGTATTTCATTCACAAATAAACTTTACACAGTCTTTAGGAGACTCCACCATCTAGCTGGCTGAATTGAAAGCACTGATTCTGGTACTGGAAAATACAAATCCTGAATTCCCCACATTCATAGTGGGTGATTCATATTACTGTGTCCAGTATTGTAATGAAAATTTGCATTATTGGCACCTGAATGGATTCAGAGACTCCAAAGGGAATACTATCAAGCAAGAACTGCTTTGGGGGAGGAAAGGTGGCGCACCTTAAGCATTACTTGCCACGGTCTAATGTAACTCAAACATTGAATCATCAATATACTGGAATACATGTTGCAGGGAATTCACTGGCTGATGTAGTAGCTGTGATTATACATTCTTGCATGGATGGATGATGACATCATGGCAGCCATCACTGCTTCACGCAGTGGAGCTCCCTTACCTAAAAATATCCAGCAAAATATTTCTATCTGTTAAGTGCTTAAAACATTCCTGATGTTGCATCCCCAGGGTGGGTGATCGAGTGATACCCAAGCAGGACCGCAAGCTAGAATTAATCATAGCAACACATGAGGGGTTAGAGTCTGCACATGCTGGTGTGACCGCTACAGTTTCCTTACTTCAGAAATGCTATTTGTGGCATGTTCTGCACAAGCAGACAAAGCACTATCTCGTCAGTTATGACATTTGTCAGCAAATTAAAGGTTCCACTGCGGCATACCCACCACAAACACCCCCCCCCCATAGTTTCAAATAAACCTTTCCAATGTGTGTTTAGATCTCTGCAGACCCCTGAATTAAGATGGTGCATTTAAATTTATTTTGCTAGCCGAGATTCACGTTCTAGATTTCTATGTGTGTGGCCACAGTGATTGGCTGACGCTGTAAGTCTTACAGGGATAACATGGGAACCCTGGGTGTTGCTGTGCATTATTACTCTCCCTGTCATCCTGAAGGACATTCAATAGTGGAAAGGAAGAAGTCAGGTAATGGTTGGGTTCATCACCTGTATGGAGCCCAGACAGCTTTAAATAATCTGCCTTGAAGATCTATGGGGTCCTCTTTGGCATCCAGATGTAGGTTCCAGGTCTCAATAATCCTGCCACAGTGGCAGCAGGCATGCTTTTTGACATCAATAAATGTTTTGCTGTCTTAGAGGAATCACAAAACTACTGAGATGAGCTCGCGAATTAAACTAACAAACATTCTGCCACTGATGAAGTGAAGGAGCAACCAGCATCTTCTGGCTGGATTCCTAAAGTTGAGGATCTAGTTCGAGAGAAGATTATGGATAAAAAATAGTTTGGCCCATCATACCGAGCACCTGTGCCAGTCCTTGGTATTCAAGGTACCAGATCTGTGATTTTGCCTCTGATTGCTGGCTGTAAAAAATGAAAGCTTTATTTCAATTGACCTAATTAAGCTACACCATTTGGCAGTCCTGCAAGGTAGGTCACGAGAGCTCATGGTTAGTTTCCTGCCTCGTTTCACTTTCCTGAGGAAATCTCTCAACAAGCATAGAGTAATACAAGTATTGCTTCTTCCAGCTGAGGACTTCAGATGCTGAATTTCCACTAATTCCTGTTGCTACTGCTAATACAGGACAGTCTCCAGATATGAGTTTACAGTTTTCAACTGCTGTTTCTAATAATGAAATTGTTTATTACCAACCACCTTTGGAAGATACTACCAATTCTTCCTTTGATATGTGCAAAGAGACCTGTCCTTGGTGAGCATTTCTGCATTTCCTGTCTATGATGGAACTGTGTGGGATAAGGTCCCATTTCATATTTTTGGTCGTACAGAAACATTACAAATATCATATATTTTCAAAATAGCTGTGGACGACATCATTATGCCTGGTGCTATCCCCGATGAATGGGATGTGGAGACTGTAAGAAGCCTGCTTTTGGAATGGAAAGCTACACTATACTTGATTCTGAAAATATATTTGTATTTCAATTCTGCTAATTATGGTGAAATGTTTTGTTATCATCAATATGCTAATCACTATTTACACAAAGCTAGTTCTCCACATGCAGTTTTCAATTACACACAATGGGAACATTGACTGACAGTTTGCATATTTTTCAGGCCACAAACCCATAGACCTGGGTTCTAATTATTATAAGCTTACCCCTTCCCCAGCGAATAAAAACATGCTAACCCAAACTGAATTGATCTATTTAGACTCATTTAATGTCCCAACTAACCCTACAGGGTATGAATATTCGAAAGATGATATTGATTTGAAATCAATTTAGGGAACACATCATTGGCAAGTATAGGGCATTGATGCTGTGTTTGGATCCTGTCTCATACCTAGACAAATTATTTTCCTGAACAGAACAGTTCAACAAACAACATGTATGGGTCTGGCTAAAATGAGGGAAATTACTACACCTAGCGTTCTTCACATTGCACATTTTGACAATTATCATATTTTGCAAAGTACACGGAAGAGCAATTAAATGACATGATTCAGAATGGTACATATAAGTATTTCCATTCCAATAGGTACAGATAGGTGGTTAGTGTGTGCAGTAGACACTAATGTTTGTCATGGACATTTTTTACCTCTTCCTTCAGGTTTTGAGCTTGAAGTCACAACATTAGGGGTAGTCGCAATTTATAGCATAGGGAAATTATGCCAGCAATGGTTATAGCATTGCACATTACCTGCAGTTAAGGAACACCTATCTCTCCTTTTTGATAACATGGATTTACAAGATTTCTTGTTAGGTCCTGGATCACCATGTCCAAAACAATTCCTACATACCAAACATAATGAGATTTGGAAAGTACCTCAGCATGTCGCTGCTGAACGACTAAGACAGATTGACAGGAAAAACTTAGAAAAATCATTAGCTGTTGTGAATAATCATATGACTATGCTGTCAACTTGTATTTATTCACTGAATAACATTATATCATCTGCATTTGATATCATACATAATAATATGTCCCTATTACAGCATGGACAAAACCAATGGAGATCGATTATGCAACTGAGTTGGACAGTCCAGGTTTTTAAAATCAAACTGTGCACCAAGGAAATTTCTGATCACAACAGAGTTGTTTTTGCACTATAATTTAAGAGGCATACAGAAACTGATGGTGAAAAAAGATGCAACCCTTGCCATGTTGAACAATGAGCTTTTACAGAAATTACCCTTTTCAGTTACTGATGTGTGATTGATCCACAGCTTTATATCATTACTAATCTCTAAATTTCATTTTTTTTCTTGTTTGAAATATTTATAAGTAGGCAGATATGAAGGTTTGGGGGACAGTTTTGTTCACAAGTCCTGAGTTTCAACTTTCAATTACAAATGCATGAGACGGGAAACTGAAGTCTTCTATAGCGGAAATGAATGTGAAACTTCATTCGGCCATTCATTACTATGTAAAGAGGTAATATCACATGGAGCATGCAATGCATCCATAGCCAACTTGACCTGTTACCTGGAATGTGCACCAGTCTCCTTGATTCTCCCAGTGCTCCAATTACTCTCAAATAGGAGTTATTTGGTACGAACAACAAAGGTTGTTGTAGGGTGAAACCAGGTGTCCCATATGTGGTGATGCTTTCCAGGGTCGTGACCTGCTGTGACACCCATACACACACAGTTAGGGAAATTACTGTATGGCCTTCCATCCCTATTTTTTGAGTGAAGTTTGATATATTGAAAACGTCAAAAAATATGATACACTGTTCCAGCTAGAAGGAGAGAAAGGATACAAAAAAGAGGGGCCTAAAATTTAGGAGCAAAAAACCTCACACATCCAGAAGGATGTCATGCTTCATCATCGGAATTGCTCCTCGTCAGACCGGCACTGCAATGTCTGACAGGCACCACCCCAAACGGGGGGGCTCTTTGCCGGAGATCTTCTTCAGGACCTAATGACTATGGCCCTCATTACGACCCTGGCGGTTTGTAACCGCCAGGGCCGCGGCACGCGGGAGCACCGCCGACAGGCCGGCGGTGCCCCGCGGGGCATTCTGACCGCGGCGGCTTAGCTGCGGTCAGAGAAGGGAAACCGGCGGTCTCCCGCCGGTTTCCCGCTGCCCCCAAGGAATCCTGCGCCGGCTTGGGGATTCCGACTCCCCCTCCCGCCATCCAGTTCCTGGCGGTTCTCCCGCCGGGAACCGGATGGCGGGAGGGGGAGTCGCGGGGCCCCTGGGGGCCCCTGCAGTGCCCATGCCAACGGCATGGGCACTGCAGGGGCCCCCGTAAGAGGGCCCCAAAATGTATTTCACTGTCTGCCTTGCAGACAGTGAAATACGCGACGGGTGCAGTAGCACCCGTCGCACCTTCCCACTCCGCCGGCTCGATTACGAGCCGGCATCCTCGTGGGAAGGGAGTTTTTCCCTGGGCTGGCGGGCGGTCTTTTGGAGACCGCCCGCCAGCCCAGGGAAAAACTCATAATACCCTCCGCGGTCTTCTGACCGCGGAGCGGTATTATGGAGGGCGGAATCCTGGCGGGCGGCCTCCGACGCCCGCCAGGGTCGTAATGAGGGCCTATGTGTATCTCCTAATCGTGTTTCCCGATGACGGACCCGGGTAGGTTTCCCTCCGGTAGTGGCAGCAATAACAAATTAGTTTCGCGCCTGACCACTGGTCTGTGTGGTCCTATGAAGCGCGCTCCCTAATTGGGATGGGCGACAGTTAGGAATAATATCTTTCCCAGACTAATGTAAGTGATTGGATACTTTTTACTGAGAATTTCAGGTTAATAGCAATCCACACATTTTACGATTAGGAGATACACATAGTCATTAGGTCCTGAAGAAGCGTCACTGGATCCGTATGGACCACAGGGACGCGAAACATGTTGACCCTTGGTAGGGATGGCTTAGAAATTCCCCACCCTTACTTCTCTTTTGGTATAGAGTGATTGATCATTATCTCTGTTTCACTCTTGTGACCACTTTTTAACCTTGGCCTCCATCCCTTATCTGGACTAATAAATTGATTACCCGCTACAGGTTTTGAGAGCCAATTTTAACCCCCTTCGCTTATCTCCTTTCTCTCATACTCACACTTGGGGTCGTGGCATCATCATTCAAAAGATCTCCGGCATAGAGCCCCCCGTTTGGGGTGGTGCCCGTCAGAGATTGCAGTGCCGGTCTGACGAGGAGCAATTCCGATGATGAAGCATGACATCCTTCTGGATGTGTGAGGTTTTTTGCTCCTAAATTTTAGGACCCTCTTTTTTGTATCCTTTCTCTCCTTCTAGCTGGAACAGTGTATCATATTTTTTTACGTATCTATCGGGAGGATATACACTGGACCATTACTCCTCCCTATCCCCTTGTTTATTTGTTTGATATGTTGAGCCTACTGAAAGCCCTATTATTTCAGAAGAATGTTGCTTTAACATCTGCCCTAGAGACCTTTGATCTTTCAGTTGCAAGGTCTTCCTCTAAAGTCCAATCTCTATTGCACACTAACTTGCTGCAGCACTTTGGTGAACTTGTTCCCCGAATATTTAATGCATCAAATACTGAGGGAGTGGTACACTTTTTAAAAACGATTGGGTCAGGCTTTGTAAGCACTTTACAGGACTGTTGCACAATGATACAGTCCTTTCTGGACTCTTTGGTTTCAAGTGTTTTTAGAGACATTCTGATTGATTTATTCTTAGGCTTTGCTATTTTGGTCCTATTTTTGTTGCTCCACAATTGATGATCCACATTGAGGCCAAATGGTGTTGAATCTGACACGTCATGCTGTGCTGTGAATGCATGATACCGTAATTCGGAGAGTCTTCGCAACAGGAACTGAATGTGAACTGGTCTTTGTCCTTTAGACCTGTGTGGTTACAATGTGTACAGCCCGTGTTCCACTACCTTGCCCTGTTGAGCATGCACTCGACTTGTGTCTGAAAGTGCAATTGGTTCAATTTGTGCATATAAATCTGCATGTGACTTCATTGAGGACCTTGAGTGCCATCCTATGAGGCTGTCATTGCTGCTGTATGCACACTATGAGCCATCATTTTGGGTCGATATAAATGCTTCAGCTCCTGGGATCTGGCTCTAACTTTGCATTTACACCATCGACTGTCTTGGCCCCAGCATCTGCTAAGTTGGCTGGATTTGACCATGTTTGTTCATTGGAACTTGCTTCTCAGGCCACGGTGGATCAGTAGTCTGTGGTTGCGGGTTCTTTCCTGGATTCCATTACCTTTGGACATAGATGTATGTTGAGATCCTCTTAGACTTTTGATTCAACCCCTTGTTTTTAAGAAATGTGTTTTATTCATTTTGTTGGCTTAGTATATTTTAATATGTCTTTTGTTTGCTTTTATTATTAAAGGTAATATGATATTTTATATACTTATTTGTTTAATGGCCATACTTTAGGCTAGCTTTTGTGCTTTTATTTTTGTATGAGCGTAGTCTTCCACAGACAAGGGGAAGGTTTTGTAAAGCACAACAGGGCACATTTTAACTTAGCCTTTTCTTCTGATGGTGACGTTTTACTTGACTTTTCACTCTTTCGATAAAGTACTGAGAAATCACTCTACATGCAGCATGTTTCTTGTAAGCATTGCTTCATTCTACTCTGTACACTCCATCCAAGCCTAAGCACACAGAACACAGTGCCCTAGAATTATGATTGTCCGTTGGAGACAGCTCTTCTCTTGCAGACATATCAGTGCATCGGATCAGCACCTCTCACACAGTGCGATATGATAGGTGCTTGTGCTGTAAAAACTGCCCCTGTGCTACATTCAGCAATGGAGCACTTCTGCTGAGCTTATCCCGGAACACAGTGCACTGTGGCCGAGATGCAGCCCTGCCAATTCTGACCTCCATTCTGCAAGGGGCGATAGCCTGCACTACACCAGACTGGCTTCCTAAACCAGGTGTGAGGGTTATGCTATCCCAATTGATCTGGGAGAGCATACACCCGCTATGGTGTGAATAGTGTAGGTAGTAACACATAGGAGTGTACCAACACAATAACCTTATCATGGTTGAACTGTTAATCTTTTTCACCATTTTTGTAATGCTGGTTACCATGTTTTGTCTCATGTGCATAATTATTGCTGCGCATGTCTTTTATGCAAGAATACGATTATTTCAATTAATGTGTGAAAGGACATTTTTGTATCTTTCTTGTGTCTCAACTTGGGTACCCCATTTGACCACAAAAGAGTTATCTGTTTCCACGCTTTCCTTAGGAATCTGAGTAGTCATGTTCGAGTTTGCAGACGCCATCTGGTACCCTGATATGTTTAGGGGTCCTGGTGGGGCACTGGGAGCTTACTAGGAACTGTGTCAATATTTCCTGATGGTATAGGCAGACTGAGTCCATATACCCTAACGTTTATGTTGACCAGATACACAGTCCTACTTGAGTCATAAGAACCATATAATAATGAAATATATCCTACAGGTCAAGCGTAAGCGTGGCATCCATTATTTTTCAAACATGGTCTGTGAATGCTGGACAGCTCCTTGAAGGGTGAGATTCACCAGCCAATGGTGTACCTACTGGTGCTTGCTTTCCTTCTCTGAAGCTTAAAATCTTGTTTAAGTGGTGTATGAAGTTCTGACCCTGCCTCCCTTAAGCATGCCACACAGCTTCCTACAGCCCCTTTCCAGGCATGTTTGGTATGTTTATAGCTTAAGCCAGTATGAAACTTTTGAACAGTAAAATATGTCCATATAAGTTTGATCTTCGACATCTGCATCCAAATTGTTCATGTGGATTTATAAAATATGCATTTCTAATGAAAGTTTTAATTATTAAGAATGCAAACAAGGCTAAAGCTGTTGCCTGTTTGCTACTTATGCAGTACAGTGGTCAAAAGGCATGGCAAAATCCACTGCCTATATGCACATAGCACTTCTGCAGTCTATACTCATCGCTAACTAAGGAATATGTTCCAGGCCTTACCAAAAGTAATACCAGCAGGCACTGAAGGCAGAAACAATGGCACAGAGATGGCTGATGGCCAGGCCCTTCAATTGCTGGAAATGTGTTCAATGAGCCCAAGGCAGTCCTGAACGTTAATCCCTATGCACGAGTTAGCAGGAAATCATGAAATATGTAGTGGTCCAGTGTGTGGTTGAAGACTATGCACTGTATCTTCTGGAACAGGCATGTTCATTTGGCACAGAAGGGTGGGATAGCACGTTCAGGGGGAGGAGTATGTCAATATAGAATATTCCCAGCAGCCACTTCATGTGGGGTAGTGAGTGAGACCAGAAAGGCTCCAGTTTATGCTCAGCAGGCATTAGGAACAGGAAAGTAGGCACTGAGAAGATGGGTAGCTGGTGCTGTGTCAGCCCACTTTACCAAATGGCTCCCTTCACTTTGAAGCGGCAAAGTTGGTTTAAAGTGTGTTTTTTATTTTATTTATTTTGCATATTAACTTTAAAAAACAGCTGTTTATTTTGCCTGTACTTTGGGTGCACAGTTAGATGGTGATTTATTTTTCCTCTCCTTTTTAAAATTATAAAGTATTTTAAGTCACATTATTGTTACCTCTGATTTGAGTTGTTGGTTATTTGGTAATTTCTTAGTGTTGCTAATACTACTACTACTACTACTACTAATAATAATAATAATATATAATAATATGCACGGCACAACTGGAAAAAACATCACTAGTAAAACAGCCACATGAATGCTATTAAAGGTATTTTTTTATTATGGAGGAGATATGAATCCTTACAGAGAAGAATTTCCAATAAAAACATCTGAACAAAGAAGGTACGTTTGTTACCCCATCAAACAATTGTGGATGCGTAGGTAGAGTCGATGATCACAGTTCATTAGTCAATACATGCAAGGAATTAAGTAATAAATAAAAACCCCTAGGTAGTCTGTTTACTTCTTAGTTCTAGATCGCAACTAGGTGAAAGGTCCAAAAAACCTAGCCTGACACGCTCCCACATTTTTCTCAACTTAGAGCAGCTGGGAGGGTTCTGAATTACTTCTTGTTCTAGCTCGCAGAGAGATACAGACTCCTGCTACCAGGATAGAGGACCCTAGGCAGAGGTGCAAGCACTCCCAGGAGTCAGGACAATGGCCTGAACATGAAGGAGGTCACACCTGCCTCCCTCCCAAGAAGGCTAGTGAAGTGGCACATCAAGGCGTTGAACTCTGTAGGGTACACCGCCTCTGATATGCCAGCAGGTTGTCCCCCAGTGGAGGACAAAGCTGTCTCCCTGCCCCCAGGCACATTTGCACCCAGGCAGGGGGGGAAATTAGTTAGGTAGGAGGCGTACATCCCTGGAAGGCTATCCACACCTCTAGGGTGGGCAGCCCAGTCTGTACAGTCAAAGAAGACTTCTGCCATCTTCAAAAGTGGCAAAATAGAGCTTTCTGGGTAAAAGAGGTGCCACATCAGGGGCAAATTAGCCACTGGGGCAAACACCCCTATATGTAGGATTTGAGTGGCTCCCCTGGCACCAGAGCCTCAGATCCGTAATAACTTGGGAAGAAAGGACATGAGAAGACCCACATCGATGACAACAGAACCCTGCACTAACAAAAGGTAGGATACCTTGAACCTGTGGCAACCTCCTGGAACTGCTTGACTGCAGCCAAAGGCAAGACCTGACTCCCTTTGACTGGTGGCACTAGTCCACTGTCCATCGCAGGCAAAAAGCACTCACAGGATCCAAAGATGCGCTGGCTATCGGGCCCTCTGAGGGATCGCCTAAAAGCAGGTGGTCCAGTCCTTTGTGGGAAGTGCAGTCCAGCTCCCTGCTAAGTTACAGTCAGCTACCGTTGTCCCCTGGACCTCGGGAAGGGGCGATAGTTTCTCCTCCACCTTACCAGTGCCAAGGCTTGTTGGTAGCCAGTCCAATCTTCACCACCTTTACTCAACGCTGCAACTCGAGAGCACACTGAAACATCTTCACCCGACTTCAACTGTGGCTTCGTTGTCAAGTTTTTACATCCGCTTCCTCTCCAGCACCATCTCACTGGTAAAACCAGCAACCACAGCTCCTGTTCAGTACCAAGGATACCCAGCACACCTCTGAACCCGAGATGCTGAGACGATTTGGAATTGTTCTGCCTGGTAAATTCTAATTCAGGGGCCCACCCAAGCGTATCCCCAGTGAGCTTCCACAAACTTGACCTGCAAGTGACCAAGGGCCATATGTACGAACACATTTTGCCATTGACACAGAATGGGAAAAACCCTTTGCTACATTTGGCCCCAAGTGTCACAGATACTATTCTCAGCACCCGTGGATCTCACTTTCAGCACTAAGGACAGACAGGACACCTCTGCACCCAGGCCCCAGGAGTCAGGTAAAATTGTTCTGACTGTTGCAGCTTGGTCTTGAGACCCGCACAACCTTAACCACAAGTGTGTTCCTTTGAACTCACCCTAAAAGTGACGGAGTGTCACTAGTATCTTTTCCCATTGACTGGTAAGAAGTGACTGCTTATAAATGCACTGATTTTATTTATTTCTGAGTCATGTAATTTACTTATTGTCCATGTTGGTACTCTGAAATGCTTACCACATGTTCCTCCAGTAAGCCTCCTGCTCCTTGCCACACTACCAGGACTGAGCTAAGGATTTATTATTGTGAATCCGAGGGACCATCTTTGGGGTATTGTGACAGTATTACATAGTGAGGCCTAACCGGCATGACTGCATAATACTCCACTTTCCTACTCAGAGGAATTTACAAGTTAGCAAAAGAGAGGGGTCAAAGTATTTATAAACAGTTTATAAAAGTCTTACAGGATGGATGGAGTCTGGGCCTGCAGCTTTAGCCATTACGATCTGTGTTACAGCTGTATCAATGTCTGCCCTGTTTATGGGGGCATCTAACCCATCCTTCTGTTCTGTCCTGAGTTGCTTAAGTCTCACCACTTCCAAATAGCAGTCAATCATAACTTGAGTGGCTCAACAGTCTTTTTTTTACAGATTAGTATGATATTGATGGAAGACAGATTGTATCTCTGAGCAACCGATGACAATCTTGCCATTAGCTTCCCTTGTGCCCAAAAGGCCAATAAATTACCCATCTCCTCAGTATTCTCGAAAAACAATACACACTCTGCCTGATATTTAAAACATGCATTGTCCCAGATGATCTTGTTAAGCTGCATATGCAGCAGTATTATCTGTCTAAGTATATCTGAGATGCTATCTTGCCTGTTGAGTAACTGTATCGTAATGATGAATCCAACTCCAGTCTAATAAGCCTATCCCATAGATTAGCCTTCTTGGCCCGCTCCTCTTTACCTTTGAGGGTGGTAAAACTGGTAGTCATACCTAAAACCAAAGGCATTCAGGGCATCCCAAACCATTATAGGACTAGCAGACCATATATTTATAGTAATAATTTCACACAAGCAAGACCTCATAAAATGAACCGTAGTCAGGAGCCAACAATAGCTTGTATCGAAAGTCCATCAATGTGGGGATTGTATAGGGACCAAGTGACTTGACTTGAGGAATAGTGATAGAGGGATGTGATCTAAAATAATCCTAGGATTTAAACACAATGGGCAGAAGATTTGGCTGACAAAAACATATCTAAAGGAGAGAATGTGTCATGTGGTATATAATAAAAAGTAAACCCTTGTTCACTACCCTAACAGGCCCGCCAGACATCTTGAAGAGCATGTGTGACCAGAATTTGTTGAATGGCTGCCCTGGATTTTTTCACATGCCCCTGACTGATATTTGCGTATGTTATTGGTGTTGTGGGTGCATAGCCAGGTTAAAATCCCTGCTAATTTTGATTGGATCTGGCCACATGCTCTCTCCAAGAAGAAGATTAAACATTATTGGGTCATCAGTGTTTGGGGCATAGACCACACATAGGGGCTGATTTAAGAGCCCTTAGTACCTCCTTGTGCCACATTTGCATCATTTTTTTACGCTAATGTGGCCCAACGAGGCCAAAATCACGGCGCCAAATTTACAAAGTGGCGCAATGCATGCATTGCGCCACTTTGTAACCCTTTGTGCTACATTCTGCTGTGCCAGACATAATGTATGCAAAGGGGGTGCTCCCCCGGTAGGGAGGCAAAAAAAATGGCACAAAGAAATCTAAAAGATTTCTTTGCGTCATTTATTTCGGCACTTTTAACACTGCTCAGAGCAGTCGTTAAAAAAAGGCATGCCATTGTTTTCAATGGGCCTCAATGGGCTTTTCAGGATTAGCCTCAAAATTATTGATGCTAATCCTGCAAAGCTCCGAACTAGCGTTAAAAATGTAGACGCTAGTTCCCCTAACTTCCACCATGGTGCGCGGTATCTTAGATACGTTGCACATATGGTGGCGTTAGCGGGGACATTAAGGGGCACCAGGAAAGTGGTGCTGCACTGAGTGCAAAACCACTTTTTTTAAATCAGGGCCATTGTGTTAAGTCTAGGTTATCGTTCCCTATACGTGCAGACAGCCATCTTCCTGTCCTATCAAGCTTGACCCGAAGAGCAATCCATTCCCAACCCTTGGAAAGTAATTCCACCTATCTCTTTAGAATGTCTATTCCCAATGTAGAAAAAGTGTGATACACTAAGCTACTCAGCTTATAAAGCTCACTAGTAGTGAGCTGGGCTTCCAGGATGCAGAGACGATGAGGTTTAAGGATACAAAGGGGCATATTTACAAGAAAGTGGCGCATCGGTCTTGATGATCCACTTTTCTTGCGTTCCCCCCTGCCCCACCTAACGACATTATGGTTATGCTGTATTTACAATACAGTGCAACATGGCAGTCATTAGGACAATAGCGTCAAAAGATGTTATGCTCTTATGGCGCTTTGCTTCAATAGCGTCAACAATTATGATGCTAGTGCAGCAAAGCACAGGGAGGGCCATTGATTAAAATGACTGTGTCATTTTAACACCAGCTCTAAGCAGAATATTGTAAATTTCACTGCGCCACTTTTTTCAGGCCTCCCTGCGTCGAAATGCCCCCCTTGCATGCATTATGCCTGGGGCAGCCATAATATGATGCAGTGTTTACAAAGTGGCATGGGAGAAAGGCCTTTTTAACGCTGCCTTAGCATAAAAAAAGTGTGCTAGGGCGGCGCAAGCTGGCGCTAGGGGCATGTAAATATGCTGATATACTTAACCTTGGCAGAGGTACTCATACCATTGCTATTCCAACCAAGAATCTGGATCCCATGGTTGCGACCACGGTCAATATTATCTGTGGTTAGGTGAAAGCCTACTCCTATGCATGATTTCTTGATAAAACTCCACAACCTCATTTAGTACTATATGTCCTCTTTTTAACCTTGTGGAGCCACATTGTCCCACCCAGATTATTTAAACTGACCTGACATCTTTTGAGTCCTCTTTCCTTCCCTACTGACTCAACACACCCAAACCTCCTGCCCCATTCTCGTCCCACCCCACCACCCACGCCCCAACCCATTCCTGCCCTGCTCAGCCGAGTAGGACTTAAAACCTTTGATGTGAAATCACACAAACCTTTCTGCCCCAATTGGATGATTTAGTGACATGGCTGTCATCAAGCCTCCACCTACAGGGTTGCTCAATACTACTAGAAGTGTTAGTATGCTCCCCAAAAAAATATAAGGAGGAAATAAGTGACGCCCAGCGTAAACCCATACACATGTACTGACAAGTGATTTATCCCAAACCAGCATGCTAAAACAGAAGAAGAGAAAGGGAAAATGTGGCCTAGGCAACAAATTGTATTTTTGATTCCTTTTTGTCTTCATTTCTCTTCCCCTTCTTTCCCCCTTTTATTCTTTTTCTTTTCAAAAAACAACAGTACCACTCCCTCTGGGGTCTACCTGTAGTAGGCAAACCAAGTTATAGCATGAAAACACAGATCATTAGATGTGTGGATTTCACACCTTTGCTGGATCTTGACAGTACATCATTTGGTCCTTGAAGCGTATCTTTAGATTGGCAAGCTCCAATAAGGAAGCCATGGCACCTACTTCTGAAGTGATGAGATGCCATTTGCATTCCACAGTCTCTTGACCGAAATTTGATCTCACAAAGAACTCCGCTACACAGGCTTTCACCAGCTTTTAAATGTGGGCCAGCTGAAAATGTGTTGCCTGAACAAAACCTTTCCAACGTATATCAGAATAGTCAATAAATAATTGCCTGCCCTAGCCTTTTTTGGCTTGCAAAATGGGAATCTATGGGCCCACTGTATCTGGCAGTCAATGTCCCAGTCACTGGGTTAGGGCAAAGACTGCTGAAATAGGTGGACAATATAAGGTCTGGGGTCATCCCCCTCGTTCCCCTCTGGGATCCACAGTACGGAAAGGTTATTGTGCGACATCCGTTTTTCAACATCTTCCAGTTTCTGCTGCATGACCTGCAGTCTATCATCATGCTGTTTTATTTGGTTTTTGACACATACTAGACTCGCAGATTGAGATTCAATGTCATTAAGGTGACCGTGGAGAATATCCATGTTTGTAGACATTTTTCGCAATACCACTTAGATTTTCAAATGGGAGGTCTTCAGAGCCAAAACTTATTTTTTGTATTCCTTCCGGTGGAGTTGGAGCAAGTTAAAGATTGATGCAAGGGAAGGGGGTGGTAGGGAGTAGAGCCTAAGTTTGTCTGAATGTCGGGATTTTGCCATCAAGGGGGTAGTAGCTCATTGCACACTCTCAGATGTATCAACATTGTTATCAGGAGACAGGGGAGATGCCCCAGTACATGTCTTTCATAGTGTTTTATTGGTGGGAGTTGGCTCTATCCCCCTGGGAATACCAAAGTAGCTCGTCTTCTTTGATCTTTCTAAACCTTTTGGTACCTTTGAGGTGTCTTTCTGCCATATCAGTATGGGTTGAATCCTTTGTGGGGACTACGGCATTTCTTTCTCCCACCTCACAGAATGGGTGATTTCACACTCACAGTCAGATCACATCATTCATCTGAGCCTGGCTTAAATGTAACGAAACTGTCACTCAGACGGGCCTGAAAAAAAGAAAAAAGCTTCCAGAGCCTCTTGACTTTCATAAGAATCATTAATCCTACAAGCCCCTGAGCACTCACCCCCTCTAGTGGAGTAGTCAGCTGAGATCAACCCACCCCATGAGATCAGTGTCTATCGCAGGCATTGAGGACACCTGGGCAGTACTGTTGCCAGTGCTGACATCCGCCCCAGCCCTGGTATCTGCAAAACCATTAATGTTGGTGGCAGCCTTGGTATTAACTCCCAATGGAGGCACCAGCTGTCTAGACAAAGATACAAGCCACCAGAGTTCTCTTGACAGACGGTTGTGAAGAGTCATTTAAAGATGTAATGGCAGAGGAGAAATCGGAATGAGTGCCTACCTTTGAAACCAGTATTATGAACTCCTGTGCTGGCTCCTCCATAGACCCCAGCCATTGTGACTATCAGCAAGTATGCCCACCGTGTCACAAGCACCACATCTAGTGGGGGTCTCTCCCCCTGCTTGAGACATCTCCAGTGACGCAGACAAATCCGTATTGGTTGACGTCCTATGAGGCTGTTTTGGTGTTTTTGCTCCTTGGATTCCTTGGGCTCCTTTTGCGGTACCCTGGGCTCCATGGGTTGTCCAGGCTCCCTCGCTCACTCAGCTGTCTAGATGAGATAGTGGCGTGGGTGTTCACCACACCCATCAGTGGGCGATCTGCAACGGCCCTTATAGCTGAACGACTCGACTGACCCTCAGGCGGCTGATAAGCATCTTTGCTCAGGCTCAGGCTGCTACATCTCCCACATACATAAGGGGGCCGGCATCCCAGCCTCCGTCTCCCTCCTATGAGTGCACCTCAAGATCGCGAGGAGAGCTAGAGAAACAATCGCTGCCACCCTCGTCTCAATGTCAATACATCCCGTTGAGATATTGAGTGCAAGACTTACAGCCAAAATAGTGAGAGGCCTCAACCGCTCGCTGAACACCTACCCCAGGTAATCTGTTGTGGTTTCACTGGCCAATAGAGGACAGTCAGGTAAGTGTCACGAGAAGTATGACAAGTGGTGAGAGTCTTGCATATGTGAATAACTGTGGGCAAAAGAAGTGCATAGCGGTTCACAATAGACAGGCCATGGTGTTCCTTAATTGAGCATACAAACAACATTCTTCATCCTATCCCCTGAGAGGTGCAGGATGTAGTCAGCCACACGCCGCCATCTTGCCATCATTCAGGTTTTCTTTTTTTCTTTTTACTTTAGTGGGAAATGCTAAACATTTAAAATAAAAAGCTTACAATTACACATCGTGGGCAGGACACAGCTATTGGCTTTGTCAGTGCTTGTTCCATCAACGATTCTGGGAAGAGTTCCATTGCTTTTTGCACAATTAATATTTATTTATGTTCCCTTAAAAAACACTAGTGAAAGTTACATTTTGGTTACAGTGAGAAACCAAAAACCCGCTTACACTTTCAAGTCATACTAAGCTATGCAACCCTTGACTCATTCCCCTGCCAAGAGGTCATGACCTCTCACATGACGGCACTGACAACACCTCAGATAACATCATCAATGGCATCACTGATGACATTGATAAGTAGAGCGTGTGAGGAGTATAATGAATGGCAAAGAGTTTGATCATGAGAAGAATACTCACGAGATGGCCTATACCTCAGATGAACTGAAGGTGACCGAATTTTATGAGCAGTCGATGCTGGGAAGTAAGGGGAAAATTGTAGATATGACTCTGACAAAAGCACAAGCTTAGAAAGCAGTGTGCATGCAGTCCAAGGCGATATCAAGTGAACACTTAACACAAACGGTGCCACCGTTGGTCACTCCTTTCAGCCACCCTCATTTCTTAAAAAACAACTGTGCATGGCCTTTGTCTGTGTGCAACATGGTCGGGATGTAAAATATCTACAGAAGTTGCACAAGTCCTTCGAATAATGTGCCAGGTGGAGAAAGCACTAGAATTGGTTAAGACCGAACTTTGGCCCTAATTTAAGAAAAGTGGTGCTGCATCAAATGCAGAGGCACTTTTATTGCCCCCCTTAGCGACCCCTATTGCCACCATGTGTGCATTGTATTTAATATCCGGCGCATCATGGCACAGGGTAGGGGAAATAGCGACAACATTGTTTAAGCTATTGATATACTGTGCAAGATTAGCACCAAAATGTTGGTGTTAATCCTGCAGAGTACATAGAGGCTTATTAATAGCAATGGTATGCCCCCTTTTAATGCCTGCTCTGTGTAGGCGTTAAAAATAGCCGCTAAAAATGGCACAGTGGAATCTCGTAGATTCCACTGTGCAGTTTTTGCATTCCCCCTGCAGGCATAATGTGGTGCAAGGGGTTACAAAGTGGCGCAATGCATACATTGCGCCACTTTGTAGATATGGCGCGTCGAATTTGGCCTCATTGGGCCACATGAGCATCATAAAAAATTATGCAAATGTGGCGCAAGGAGGCGCTAGGCCCTCGTAAATCTGGGCCTCTCTTCAGAAAACTGAATGTGACAACAGGGCTGTAGCTTCAAAGGGTGTTTGGGTGTTACACCCCCTAATATATGTATTTTCAGATAAATAGTTGGGTACAGGTGCTTTCAGTTGGGTATTGTGAGATGTCAGTAGGATTTCATTTGGAATTTTTTACATAGACACAGACAAAACATACACATGCACTCAACCTCTCTGTTTTGCAAGTCCTCAAAAATATTGGTTACTTTGCACAATACTGTGATTTCTCTCTTAGTAGTCCTACCATTCCTCATTCCTCTACCTTTCCACTGCCCTTAGGCCCCTATCATACAACCTGCTTCTATCTAAACATTATGGGGTTTAATAATAAGTCCCTAGCATCACTTTTAGCTATGCTCCGGTGGCGCTGTGCCATTTTCCATATTTGCAAGGTGGCAAGTGGCTTAATGCCGCCTTGTAAATATGGGCCCCCCAACACAGTTTTCTGTGGCAGGGGGGTGTCCAATGGGTGTTCCATTTTGACACTGCCCGAGATTAACGAGGATTCGTAAACCTGAGGCAGAGCCAAAAACTAATGTCACCCCAAGGGTGGCATTAGCATGGCGCTACGATGAAATGAGTCCCTATATGCCAGCCGGAATGTCGTAAAATCTGGAGCTCACACCCCCCCAGTCTAACTGACCAAGCTACACCCCTGGTGACCCAACAACACTTTGGGCCTCATCTACAAGAAAGTGGCGCAGTGCGGCGCTGCACCAAAATTGGCATTGCTGCGCCACTTCAGAAATGCAGGGATGCGCCATATTTACAAAAACACAGCACACCCATGTGTTTCCCCAAGCACTGGTGCTAAAATTAGGGGAAAGGGCCTTTACTACATGGCCGTAACCACGCAGTCCATAACCACACAAGCGGTACCACTCTTGCCTGAACCACGCACGTGCCTGAACCACGCAAATATGTGGTTAAGGCACCATGCATATGCGTGGTTCATGCACACAGCCAGAACAGCCAGGAGAGGAACACAGTGCCAGGTAAGTGTGGGCGGGATGGGTGGAGGGGGGGTTTAAGGACAGGGTGGGGTCGGAGGTCTTAGAGGGATGGGGCAGTTTTTTGGGGGGTCAGGTTATTTTTAATATTATTAAAGGGGTTGGTGTTAGGGATCAGTGTGAAGAGAGGCCTGGGTAGTTTTTAGAATAGGGCGAGGTAGGTTTTAGGGTTCAGGGCGGGGTGGGGGTGTCAGGGTTGTATTTAGGATAGGGCAGGGTAGGTTTTAGGGTTTAGGGCGGGGGTCGCGGCAGTTTTAAAAATAGGGTGGGATAGGCTTTAGGGCTAGGGGCGGGGGCAGTGTCATTTTTAGGACAGAGCAGGGTAGGTGTTAGAGTTCAGGGTGGGGGGTCCAGGTATTTCTTAGGACAGGGTGGAGTAGTTTTTGGGGTTCAGGGTGGGGCGGGTAGTTTTTAGGACAGAGTGGGGTAAGGTTTAGGACAGGACAGGGTATGTTTTAGGGTTCAGGGTCAGGTGGGTTGGGATAGGTTTTAGGGTTTAGGGTGGGGGCGAGAGGGGTGTTGGGGATACCCTCCTGCACATAATCATTCATGGCATTTTGCTCTTTCTATGTATGTTGCAGATTTCAGCACACATAGAAAAAGCAAAAACGAGGAGAAATAAAAGTATTTCTTCTTGTTGTGCCATGCTAACGCCACCACTGGGGTGGTGTTAACTTTTGGCACTGCCTCAGGTTTACGAATCCTCATAAATCTGGGGCAGCATCAATATGCAATGGGTGTTGCAGTGGAACGCCCACAGCAGCACTCATTGCAATCCCCTTTCATGCAACGTGATGCGTGTAAAGGGACGTATTTACAAAGCAACATTAAGCCACTAAAAGTGGCTTAATGCTGCCTTGTAAATATTGCGCAGGGCATTGCACCACCAGAGCATCGCCCAAAGTGGCAATCTGGTCGCGCAAGGGCCTCATAAGTGAGGCCCTCTGTGTGATTGATTCTGTTGTGAAAGCGTGAAACTGCAGATGTGACATCCCGTAGATCGTGAGTCCACAGAGCCCACCATGCATGCATGGCCTTTGTCAGTGCACAGTGAGGTTTTAGCACAATAGTTTGTCTTTGCCGACACCATGCACTCCTATTTATTTCCTATTACTATGCATGGTGGTGTCAAATGGCTGGGGAAAATGCACATGCCCTTCGACAATGTGCAACAGTTCCATTTTTTACCTTTGAACTCCATAATGGCAGCTTCAAAAATGAAATGCTAAAGTTTTTTAGTCGTGTGCAGATGGGGCTGGGAAGGAGATGGGTCCTTTCACCACATCCTGTGGCCAGGCCCTGTTCCTGACAAACCTTGTTCAATGTCATATTGTATGTGGTTTCATTGATTAGGTCCTTTGAGATGTTAGTGATATCAAGTGCAAGGTCATGAGCGGAGTATGGCATGGTGAGTGACGTCTGTGCAGTTTCACTATTTTCCTTCCCTAAGCAGAGTATAAACATGATTGCGATTGGTGCCCATCATGTTTTCCAGTACCAATTTTCAGTAATGAGTCTCCATATAAAGTCAAAGTAGGCAGACCAAACGTCACTGTGGTCAGAACACATTCAATGTTTGACACCCACTCGCATACACCAGTATGATTGTATGGTTTGAATTTAAAATATTAAAATAGTAATTCGCAAAAAATACACAAATAAGTACACACCAAACAAATATTCAAATTACTAAAGATATAATTATTTTAGATTGAAAAAATAGGCAAATATCGAAAAATATTAATGGGAGGGTCGGTGCTGCATCTCAGTGACAATTTTTTTTATATTTTGTTTTATTTTGGAAAGTTGAATCCCCTGGTCAAATTCTACATTTCCCAAGCGATTTCTATATTTATTTTTTTAGGCACAATAGATCCTAGAAAGCTTTTTCACATAAATGTGGTGGAGAAAGGAGGTAAAAACTTAAGTGCCTCTGATCTCTCCACAGGCCCTCTGTCACATGTATTTCATTTGTTTTATAGCACCTCTCATACCAGTGTAGGGTGTCGGGCTGTTTACATCACACACATACAGAGACAGTGAATCATATGTGTGTAAATCAGTGTATAGAAAATGTTACAGAAGGCAAAGGGGACCACAAGGTGTAGGATTCACATGTCATCCAGACTGGTAGACATTTTCTAAGGGCTTGGTCTGGAGAAGCACAGACTCAGGATTCAGAACATAACATATAGGTTAGTGTTGACTTTAACACTGCGAATGTATTTTTACGCAACCAAACCTTTTTTAGCAGCATCAGGATAACGAAAGACTGAGAAAAAAACATAACTTGTACAATGCAGTTTGCATGCAGCTCTTTGATGGAAGTTCATAGCTCACTGTGCTAGATTACAATTGTAACTGATGAACTGCTCAGTAAAAAAATAATATGTGACAAAACCACTGTGCTATGAACATAAAATATTGTTTTTGTAATATGCATGACTCATGTTCTTTGCAGTAGGCATGTTAACCATCTGTGCTAACTCCGATGAGTTAAAACTGCCACTAGACAAAACTCTGATCTCTCTCCAGCAGGTACAATAATCATCAGAGTTATCTTGGCACTTTTATTTTTGCCCCAAAACTGCTAGATATACAAGGAACTTTGCAGTGCTTTTAAAACTGCTGCACAGATCAAGTAGCAAATATTGAGAGGCCCTTGCTTGAGAAGTGCCTTCCTGCCGATCTAGGCCTTGAGATGGCTGTGGACCCCTGGTAATGTGTCAGACCCCTGGGGGTCCGCGGACCACAGGTTGGGAACTGCTGACATACACAACTCAAAATTCAGTTTATAGATCTAGAATCAGCGAATTGCTGATATTAATCAATATATTCACTCATGTTCCCTCACTTCTTTGGGTAATTTTTTTTAAACAAACTGCGATAAACATCACACACGTTTAAAAGGGGTATATCTTTTGGCCCAGCCCAGACCTGATAGTAAACTCCACAATGTAAATCTCAGAAGTATTGGTTTCACATATGAGGAACTTTTATAAAGTTATGTGATTAATCACGCACCCCATTAATAATGAGGATTGTCTGAGGTAACGAAAAGCACACTAAATGATATTCTGAGTAGGACTGGCTGAAATTTGCAGAGTTACATGAAAACTCCATGACTTTTCACAGAGTTCCGCAAATGGAAGGATATCGGTATGTTGCGTTGCTTGGACTGATTTTTAGTGCTGGGAGCCTGTTCCACACTGAAAAAATCAGCTCAAATAGCACCACAGGGTGCGCCAGAGGGTGCTGCTGCTTGAGATGATTTTGCCGCTGCTTATGTAGATTTTCTACTTGAGCTGCAGCTTTCTTACTATGAACATTTTTGGCTACCTGCAAACACCCACGATGAGAAAATCTTGCCGGGTACCCTCCTAGCACCCAAAAATCGCACTTGGGGATGCCAATTCTCACTTGCAAACTTACCGTTGGCGAGCCACATGCGAGAAAAAACTCCGCCATGTGGCAGTTGGCGGAATTTGGCTTGTAACTTGCAGTGGCCAAAATTCTGCCAATTCAACTGGTGGAGCAGAATTTATCACCCACTCTTAATTCTGAATTACAGTACTGTTGCGTGGTGAGGTACACTGCAGACCAATGAGTAAGAAAAACAATGCATTTATTTAAGAAAGAGTACAGCCTAAAAACTGGCAAAAAGCTTCCCTTACCATTCAGCTCTGACACTCCGTCTTGTGATTGTTAACCTCATAGTTATCCACATTCCACAACAGAGGAGAGAATGTAAGGAAGCTCAGACAGGACATAGATAGAACATAACTCACCTCCCCATTTCCCAAACAAAAAAACAGAAGAAAAGCAAACAGAATATGCAGAAAAGAAAATGAAAGCCCCAAACATCAAGGATAGGTCTGAGAACAAATTATACTTAGAGAATAAATAGACACAAAAATTGTAGAGCTGTGTACAATGATAAAGATTCAATTCATTACATAATCCATGAACATGGAAGGGAGTTTGTAGTTGAGTCCTTTGTGTGAAATGTCTAAACTAGGCTGTTTGAAGCACTCTTAAGTCGGAGATCTTGAATTGTTTGCTTCAACAAAAATACCCCAAATTGGGATCAGATCAGGCCCACCGTGTTGACAAGCACATTCATCACACACATTCATCACTCGTGCACCGTTTCACTGCTGAACATGTGAAAGACTTACAACACTACATTCTATTTAAACTCCACCATCCTGCACTGAGGACCAAACTTCAGTCTTTCTTTTTTCACCTTTGTATCGGACAACTTCACACAAACCAAATCTCCCTTCGCTAAAGAGCAAACTTTGGTTCTTTTTGTCATATTCTACCTTTTCTTACTTTTCTCTGACTAAAAGCAGTTTTCACATGTTCGTTCTTTATGCAGTGGGTAACCTAAAAACATCCCCATCAGAAAAAACCTTTCTCAACTGGCTCTACCATGCAAGACAAAGTAGACCTTGTGTCATTCTTCACGTCATAGCTTTTAAAGGAGAATCTCCAATGATGCTAAAAGGAGTGCTATGATATGCCCACAATATAGTCCAAATGGCATTCTCCTCATCCACACCCTCATAAATTGCACCTTTGACACACTCATTCATACCCTGTTCGCTCTTTCCACCTATCCATTACTTACGAGTGACACATACTGCAACTTTTGTGGTTGATTCCAACACCCACTAAGAATTGCCTCATCTCACCCGATGTGAACTGCCCACTATTGTCAGACACCAACTTTTATAGAAATCCTTCTCTGCCAAAAATATCAGTAAGTAATACGGTCACACTTTAGTACTTGGTTCAAACATAAACCTCACTTCCAACCACTTGCATTGGCTGCCCACCAGAACAAAAGCAAATCACATGTATACGTTCTCCTATGCCGCTTCAGGACAGCCAACTTCACTCATGGGCACATCCTACACTTAGGTCCAATGTCATTTCACATGCATATCATACACTTACCAACCAATCTCTGGACATCTCTGTCCGTTGCAAGCCACCAGTATGTTTGGTGTTTTCCTCAACATTTTCTTATTAGGTGTTATGTCAAGATGCCCCTCATTACTAATATCCAACAGCATATTTAAGAAACTACAAAGTGAAACCAGTTTGTCACTTTTAAATAACAGCCCACTCTGTAATGACAATTCAGCCTGCACTTATTTGTTTGATTGTAGTTCTGTGGAGAGTTTCCCTTGTTTATGCAATCCGTCCCTTGCATACTCCATTATTTTGCTTAAAAGAAAGTCATCAGCAGAGTACCTTCCTCCAATCCTCCTCGCAAGACATTTGTACACCACACACTTGTACAATGCAGTCAATATCTTGCTGGTCGCTTAACTTTCTATCCAGAGTATCACAAGTCTATACAGAGAAGACAAGAGATTCAAACCACCTTCTTGTTTCTTCCCTGGGGTATGTACTCCACATTGAAATAATGCTCTAGCTGTTTGCCACTTAATCTTAATAGACTAAGATGGCCTTGGTGGAGTGAATATTAGTCCCATTCAAGATTTGAACAAGCGGTTTATGGTCTGTGTGCAAAATAAACCTGGTTTGCCACATATATGCTCTGAACGTCTCATATTTTAACATACATGCAAGCATTTCACACTCAGACACTGAACACAACTGTCCTGTGGTCTAGGAGTGCAGGATACAAACATATTGGAAGTATCAAACTCACCTGTCCCTTGGGACACCACAGCTGCTCACATCCACAGTAAAAAAGGATTCCAGGACATGTAAGTGCTAGGCAGAGGGGGCATTGGACATCTTCAACTTAATTTCATTGAAAGCAGGCACTTTTACCCACCACCCACCATCCCACAAATAAACTTGTCATTCTTATTCAATAATCTTTGAAGAGGTTCTGCTTCGGTTACATTTTCACTTAAACTCACACATTCCTAAAAATACCTGGAGTTGTCCCCGATTGTCAGGAATTGCTACCTCTTCAATAAGATTTAATAGGCTGGTCGTGGAGCAATTACCTGACCAGAGATCACATTCCACAGATACTCCACCTCATACACACCAAATTCACCAAATTCACAGCTGTCCTCCCCTCACTATCCTGCAAGCAAAATTAAGGTAGCCCAGCAGTTTCTGAAAGCCAGCATGACAGCATAAGGTCTCTCTGAGTGTTCCTCAGATCCCTTCCCATAGACTAAAATATCATCATGAAACACCAGCACAACACAGAGCCCCTTGGTCAATGCACATCCTTAGTTTGCTATTTTTTTCTTTGTAACAGCTATGGTAGGCAACACAGTGATGATTCAGTGGGATCAAGCTTCTCAAGTAACTTATCTGATTCACCCTTAACAATCCACACACATCTCAATGTATGCTGCATTGATACACTTCCCTCTTTCAGTTTAATCATGTGTAAATCCTTCCAGTTTCTCAAGATTTTGCTAAATAATTATTGAGTTCTGCTCAAGAAGTGCCTCCAACCAGCTGCATGTTCACTCACCTGCCTATCCTCTATCCATAGTATGTGCTAGGCCCATTCTGGTCTCAGAAATCCCTAAAAAAAACCTTGGTTATGCCACCCCAAAATGTTTAGTCTACCAATAGAAACATATGGTTTGTATTGCACCTTATGCCTTCTGAACCTGGCTGTCTTCTCAAATTACCCCTCTAGATTCATCTTAGTGTTATTGTACCATTTGTGACTAATAACAGGGAGATGCAAAGATTGGCATAGTAGTTTTCCCTCAGCAGGGTCTCTTGAAATAAGTGTTATGGTCGAGCCAGAGTTAGTCAATAACTAAACTAAACCACAACACCACTCACTATAAACTATTCGACTGGTTCACTTGATTCTTCATATACATTAACACAAAGAACCAAATTGTTCATGTTGTTCATTAAATTTTCCTCAAACTCGGCCATCACCATATTAACCCTGCCACTCTTCGGATTCATCTTACACACTCTGGCGACCTGGGGAAGTTCTGAATTCCATTCAGATGGTATGAAATGTGATCTCACGCTACATCTACCAAGATGATGGAATGGTAGAAGAAATGGTAACTCAATTTCCTCAAATTTCCATTTTTTTATTTCCTTATCTTTCAACATTTATTTTTATTTCAGCAGGACTGAAATCTATGGCGCTTGTTTGGAACTCAGGGGCTTGAACATTATGTTATGATTTCTATCTGGTTTGTGCTCCAAAATCCTTCTTTTTCAATGCCTTTTCTCAAAATACAGGTTGTACTAAAGTAAACAGTCTAGTGGAAAGATTCCACCAATATTTCAATCCCCCTTGTTAATTTAGTTAAATGTTAAAGCACAACTGTTATAGAAGTACATTTTGTTCTGTTTGTTAAAGGACACCGCTGTAAAGGAGGCAAACACAATTGAAAGCTTTTTAATACCAGAATGATGTTGTCTATCCAGGTTGTCTATTCTTGCAGAATTTCAAAACCACTGATATACATACATCACAAAACATTCATTCAGAAAGAAATATTAGTTGGAATAAATAGGATTCCTTATTTCCAACTTTATTCAAATTAAGCCATTGACAATATCAAGGGAGGCTTCTTAAAATAATGAACTGAATTACGGATATTTAGTTGAGGTTACATCAAATGTGTTGCTTTCAAGACATATATCAGGACTTGTGCAGTGATTGTTAAAATCAGTCACAAAGTTTGCTGAATTACGATTTCTGAAGTCTTATATTGGAGAGGTCGGCACTGGATTGTTAGTTTGGACCACATCTCCATAGGAAATTGATTTTGGGGTTTGAGAATAACTTTTGCACTGTTTGACAAATCTTCATTAAACTTTCCAGAACAATGTCTCATCCACCTCAGGTCCTTCCTGAGGATTTATGGATCCAAAAGCTCAAACGTTGTGATCTGATTGGCTGGCCACAACCTAAAGAAAAAAGATGTGGCCACCTTTTTAGGACTCAGACCCCGTGTCCCATGAAATTTTTAAAAAACATAGTAGTGGGCAAGGCATATGTACACTGTCATCTGGGCCTTGTGAGAGGCTTGTGATCAAATAAAATATTTTTCCACAGTCCATGGAACCAAGGACGCACCACGATACCCATTGCTGCTCCTGTTTAAATTCTTTGGGGAACTGCAGATCCACAGCGTCACACAAAAAAATGAGGAGAGAGGGCATTGCTCAACTATAGGAGTTGGGCACAGGGCCTGACCACTGTCCAGGCTTGGCACTAAACCACAAGCCATTGCACAGTTTTGGTATAGAAAGATGTAGTAATAATCTATTTCTTTATGTTAAAAAATCCATGCTTACTCTGCTTAAAGTGTCACAACCTCCTACACCTGGCTCCGTGCTACATGCTTGGTTTATTGGACATCCCACCTTTTTTTACAAAATGGCTCCTCTTGCGATTACTAGTGGACAGAAAATTATTCTGAAAAGCCCTGGTTATGTTTAGTTTATTTATATTAAGTTTAAGGTGATGGACACTGGTGGCTCTTCAAGACATCCACACTGTTACTTCTTACTGTTTCTCTTCATGCCTTGCCTCCTTTTCACTCTATGTCTTTTGCTACATGTTCTCGACCCATTTTTTTCCTCTTACCCCCTCCTACACACCCTCTAAAGACACTAAACACTAAAAAACTCCATGGGGCATATTTACAAGAAAGTGGCGCATCAGCTCTGACGAGCCACATTTCTTGCGTCACCCTGCGACCCCCTGACATCACCATGGTAGCAATGTATTCACTATACAGCGCACCATGGCGCATGTTAACACAACAGTGTCATAATTTATGATGCAATTGTGGTGCTTTGCTGGATAAGTGCCATAAATTATGGCGCTAGTCCAGCAAAGTTCAGGGAGTCCCATAGGTTATTATGGGAGCGTCACTTTAACGCCTGCCCTGAGCAGGCGTTAAAAATGACACAAAATTGCGCAGTGAAATCTTGTAAATTTCACTGCGCAATTTTTAGGGGCCTCCTTGTGAGGAAACGCCCCCCTTGCATACATTATGCCTGGCGCAAGCATAATATGGCGCAAGGGGTTACGAAGTGGCGCAAATATGGCGCAGGGAACGGCCTCCTTAACACCGCCTTAGCGTAAAACAATTACGCTAGAGAGCCGCTAGGAGGTAGGGTCTTGTAAATATGCCCCTTCGAGTCCTTTGTTTGTGTCTCTGCAACACATCCTCACACACATGTAGAAAGTTCTCGTATGATTATCATTTTAGAACTCTAGTTATGAATGAGCAATGACAGGGGCTTGACCAATAACAGATCTTTTTATTACCCAACTTACATGTATATCAATTAAAGGATAAGTGTATAACAACAAAAGTGTACCTGTGCGCGTGTGTATGGTGTATTTGCACGTGCTTTTGTGTGTATATATGTATGCATGAAGATTTCTCTTGAGAATTTTAAATGTGTGTGTGTCTTAGCTTACATGTATACATGTATACCTATATATACATGTATATAAATACGCATAGATATTATATACAAACACGCGTATATATCCTAAGTTTATTTAGTGGATAATGCTAAACAGGAACCTTGGTGCGTGTGCGCGCGTAGGAACAGTAGCAGCTGTGATCTCCGGGGTGTATCTCAAACACTTGACTTTTGAAGTTATCTCGAAAGCACATCTTAATCTTCAATTAGGTCCTTAAAACCAATTCTCGTAATGCGGGGATTAAGGAGGCACATGATACAGGGCTTTGAGGTGGGGTGTGGGAGGTGGGGGGACTTAACGTATGGTTGGCAAGTAAACTTCCTTTTGGGGAAATGTTGGGCCCGGGGTGGTAGGAAACACGATCACGAAATTCCTTTTTGTTTGGGGGTACTTCCGCTTTAGATTGCCACTCCCTTCCCCAGGCACACACACTTTCTTATAAGTGTTACTCTTTAAAACACACATATATATAACAAACTTGCGGATTGCAACATTATTTTTTCTCCGAAGGAAAGTAGAATAATGTTTGTGTTTCACTAAACTAACTGCTCTTTTTTCGTCAAAGGAAACAGGATTTCGTTAAAATGTGCTACTTTTCTCTGAATTCCCCCTGGAACTTCAGTGTTTGATGCGTTTTCTAACAACAACGTACATTATGTTTTCTTTCTGCGTCTTTCACCCACTTAAACACCTGTGCGTAATAAACTCGTAATTCCGATTCTCTCTCACATATATATTATATACTCTCTCTCTCTCTCTCTCTATATATATATATATATATATATATATATATATATATATATATACACATATATATATATATATATATATATATATATATATATATATATATATACAAACATAGATACAAAGATAGATAGATAGATAGATAGATAGATAGATAGATAGATAGATAGATAGATAGATAGATAGATAGATAGATAGATAGATGCTTGCTATATGAGGTTTCGGACAACCTGAAATCAGGACGAATGAGCTTATGCTCTATATTGTGTGACAGAACATGCAGAACTACGCAGGTCGTATTTTCATTAATTGGTAGGTTTGCCGTCTTATCGACCGGAAAGTTAGTTCGTCTCACCTAGTCTGGGCAGATTCCTTTTCACTCTCATCCAGTCAAAAGTTCGGGCGTCGCTGTGGGTGTCCTGGGAGAAAAACGCCCTCTCATCTTCAGCGGGCAGGAGAAATCCGAAGTGGTCGTGCCCACATCCTGTGTACTGGAAGGCCTGAGGGGCGCCCAGAAGCCCGAGTGCACCAGACGATCGGCAGGCAGGAAAGGCTGGGTTATAGTGGGCGGGTTGGCAAGAGTGGGAACAGCTGGCATGGCTCCTTGAGATGGAGAAGGCAGCGGTGGCACCTGGGTGGGGGGAGCTGTAAGGGGACTTCGGAGCCTGCTGACTGGGTGGTTGCCGCAGGTGGTGTGGGTGGGGTTGGTGAAAATGGAGTGACAGCGGAAGTTGCCTTCCTGTGCTAGAGGCTGCCCATCCTTCTCCTCTGCAGCTGGCACTGTAGGACCTGTGCTGCAGATCCTGCTGCCTGGGCACCCCCTCACTGCCCACCCCTGGGTAGGGGGCACTGCCCTCCCCAGCACACAGCAGGTCCTGGGGGTAAGTGCTCATCCTTGTGGTACCTGCCTTGGCAGCCTCACCCTCGCATGGCCTTGCATCACCCTGTCAAGTTGGACACTTCCTTCGCGAAGCCCACTGAGGGGTGGAGGGTGGGGGTCAGACGCAAAGATGAAATTCGATATATTGGCAGGGCATCACGTGAGCTCCCCCCGGCCAATGGCTTAGGTCCCTTGGCAGGGGCCATGTGATGGGCTAATGGCTGCGATTCCTAACTTTCATACTAAGCTCTCTCGCTTCCACTCAGGAAGCACTCAGGGGAACGTGAGGCAACTGTCTCTGCAACAGATCGCCCCCTTTGCCGGGCTGTGAGGCGCGGGGAGGCATATGCCGGCTCTTTCGGACTGGACCACCGGTGGAGCCCAGAGGTAGGCTCATTCTGAGGGAGACGGGTCTGGCTTCGCTTGCCCGGGTGCTGTTCTGTGTTTGTGGAGAGAGAACGTGTGAGTTTGTGTGAGCGCGTGTGTGTGCTCGCGCGCTCTTAGAATTTGTGTTTGCGGTGCTCTGTGTGCGCAATATCAGAGTTTGTGTGTATAGCGCTGTGCTCTGAGTTACACACTCACACACTGTCATGGAAACAGATCTAGATGACTAGGGGCGTGAGGGTTTGATGGGAGAGCACAAGAAAGTCTCTGAGGGACCATTTCTTAAATACAGCTCGCCTTATTTTTAACTTCCCCATTCATATAGCGCCTAGAGACAACCTTGTATTTTAATGCGTTGTATCAATTGCGTATCGCTGGAGACCCCCATTGGCTCGCTGTTCCAGTTTCACCATTGGACTTTTACTTCAGCTGTCACATTTGGGGGCAATCACGTGCCTGTGACTTTTCCGCTAGAGTCGCAGAGCTCTTACCAGCGGACCCCAGGCTACGCGCTCAGCGCTGAGCACATCTTCTGAGTGCGTATCTGGGGCTGCCCGCAGTGTCCGCGTCCTGTCCGCACGATGCGTGGGGAGAAGGGGCGGCTGTGTGTGCCACCTCCTGTGTGTGTGCCCTGAGACTTGGGTAGAGGACAGCGAACTTTCCGCCCGATCGTCACCAGTGCGTAAGTGGCGAGTTGTGCTAACGATCCTCCGTATCGGTGCTATCTATAGAAAACCCAAGGCGCTCTTTAGCCCTTCATAGGATAAACGCTGCGAGAGCCCCAGCCATGCTGCACCGAGGCGCGCAGTTGTTGCAAACTTCTGCTTTATTTAAAATAACTTTTCTTTCCCTTGTTTGTAGTACAGTGGACGGTGTTTTTGATGCGTGCCCTTAAGTGGTGTGGCTTCATACTTTGCAATAGTGCTGTAAGGTATTTTAAAGCTTAATACTATGTGTACTTGATGTGGCGCAACTTTGCACGCCTAATCGCTTTGAGGCGCTGTTTATATTTTTGTTGTAAATGTGTTTTTTTGGTAAATAATTGTTTATACTGTCTAAAAGTGTTGTTTGTCCTTGGTATGTTTGGGCGTAGCAGAATCCTGCCCCTAGTGCTCTTGCGCCCCCCCAAAAAATACACTCAAATGCACACAAAAATTCCTTTATTTACATCTCTGAGGTGTGCATAATTGTACGCAGGACTTCAAAAAGCTCAAAAATTCAGGCATGCATGCCAATGTGGCTGGTAACAGTAACATTGATACCACAGCAGCGCCTCGATACCCAGGTGTTCCATGTAAAAGGCGTCATTGCTGATCTTTGCCCACCGGAGCACTCACTGATTGTTGTTCTTTCACAGATGAGGCCTTTCAGCTCGCCCCCTTCTTCCCTGGAGGTGCTGTTATTGTCCCACCGTGCCTTCTGCTTTTATGGGGACTTCTCGTGATTAAAGCGGCCTCCGCCAGAGAGCTGCAAGTGTAGTCAGACTGCACACTGCTCCCCCTCACGCATCCATCATCCTGACACGCACACATGGCAGGCTGCGCCTGGCCTCCCTGCTTGCACTGCGGAGCTCAACTTTTAATAGCCAGGCTGAGGCGACGGGGCCTATTAAACCCCCGCATTAACAGATTCATTCACAGGTTTACAGCCTGGGGTTCGTTTGTGAGCACGCTGCCTGCCAAACATGCACATGACAGGAAGTAGTAAGCTTGTACGAGGGAGAAATGACATTCACCAGAGACGGATTTCAGAAAGGGATTTTTTGCCTCAAATAAACATCCATTCATATAGATGGTTGGGTCGCGTTCTTTCTGCGGAGTTATCTCTCTTTTGTGGTGGGTATGCTGGCAGGGAGATGATTGATCTCTCATCTTTCTAATGCCTGTCCCATAGATCACTAGGTTAATGCACATGCAGCAGAGTATGACCACTGACGCTCAGGCGCAGGACCACTATGTGGGCTGCCTGAAACGTCATTTCATTGAAGCTGGTAACATATATCAGTGGGTTTATGCACATGCCGCAGAGCTAAGCTTGGAAACTTAGAGGAAGGGTCTGACTCGGCCTTTCATCCTCCCCCAGTGCCACTAAGCAGAAAGAACAATACAACTGCTGTTCTGCACTAGTAAATTGAGAAACGCTATTCTAAATTACGTATTTATTTATTTGGGATGTTTGTTTAGCGAAGCTTTCACTCGCTTGGCGTGCCCTGGTGCTGCGTAGGCTCTTGCTGACTCATTTTAGACATAATGTATTGCACTGTCTGGGCACACGACTGAAGCAGTGGAGTGTCCCTTCGGTTAGTCTGGCACATGCTAAGTTGTGCCAGCACTCATCTCTACAGGAAGATTTGACGTGGCGTCACACGCGAGGTAACGACTAGTACGTAATCACGTACACTCCAACAGCCAGAGAACATACCCCAGAAATCCGTCTGGCCTGTCATACTGTCTTTAGCTTTGTGACCTTTACAGTCAAGCAGTCCCAGGCTGGCGAGGTCTGGCTTAAGTGCCGGTGCTTGGCTGGGCGCAGGAAAGTGCACGGGTGAATTATTTATAGCCTTTCTGAGTATTTAACTTAACCCCGCGCCGTGAAAAGCAGTCACGTGATGGTTATTTGAATAATAGATGGATGGCAAGGAGTTGAAGAGGGTGGTGGAGGCATGGCCTGCGTGAGTGTGCTTGACGCTGATGGTCAGATGCTTATTCCTTTTTACTGGGGAGGGATGGAGAGGCTCTGTGTCTCATTAGAGACCCTCAGTCAGCCTAGCCCCAAACCCAGTCAGCGTTATCGTCCATTCTTGCTGAGCATGAGCAGGCAGCGCCCCTGAGATCCAGTGGGTTCTGCGGTTTAAGAGGGGTGGGGTAACTGGTGTTCAGTGCAATCTCCGGATAGATCCGTAAGTAGCCTAGTCCCAGCTGTGACTCCTCAGACAAGGAGTAGAAGGCTATTGTGCCTGCTGCGACGCGCCGCTTGGAGCAGCCCTACATAGATGTGTATCTTAGGAGGACGGCTCAGTGGGTTACAGCCTATGTTGCAGAAACCCTACAGTGACACACATTACAACCCTTTTAAGATAGAGTTATAAACTGGCATCAAGAACCTTCGTGCAAACAGCAAGGCATATGTTTAGAGCCTTGGTTTTTTATCCTCAATGTTTTTTTATTCCATGGTTGCTAAAAATGCCTCCCTTGGGCAGTGCCAACTACCTATTAGGAAGTGCTATATACATGGTTATCTGCCATTCTTACAGTGGGCTTATAACTTCCCTGCAAAGCTTAGAAAACTAAAAACCTGCCCCTAAATGATAGTTTCTCTCTCTCCCTCTTGAGTACCTGTGAAGTGACAAGATGATTGTGTCTGCTTTCTGGCATCAAGGTGTCAACGCTCCAGCTAGCCCGCCCAGAAGAAAGACTCTACAATGGACATCTGATGACCCTCCATCGAAGTGTGTACATGGCACCCAGTTGGAACGGAACTTAAGAGGCCCTCCTGCCCTCTGCAGGTAGATGCACTGAATACTAAACATACAAAGTGCCACACAACTGAACACGCCCTGGTGTCTGCATCAGGACAAAGGCTGCATATTTCACTGGCGGGGGGGCTTTTCTGGATAAAAAGAAACTACCGGTTCTGGGATCCGAATGGATCCTCTGCATTTCGAGCACTGGTAGGAGGTTAACTTTATGTACATTCCATATCTTTTCTGTCAGAGGATGGCACACCAGAGGAGAAAACCACTCTAGCCCAATTATTAGATCAGTGTGGCATTCAAGGTCATCAATTCATACTACAGAGGACATTATTTCATAGGCAGAAGGCAGTCACTTCATAGCTTCTTCATAAAATCCTAGAAGACAATCGCTAAAACCCATTCATGCTACAGGGCAGCATCATAGGGAGGAAACAGCCACTACAATCCATTCCTCATTCCACTCAAATGCGAGGATTACTGCCACCAGTCCCTTTCCTACAACAGCGTGTCATCAGGAGGAGGGGGTAATCACAGCCCACTCCTGTTAGAAGATAACTTGTCAAACCAACTTTCCCTGAAATTGACCAAAATATGTCTTGTAACAAAAGTTAGTTTGCAGAATCGTGGTTGCAGTATCAGATGTTTCTATTTGTTTTTCTTCGTTGTACACCAAGTTGAAGATTTCTCCCAGTGCTTAATTTGTAAATAAAGAGGTGCTGGTGCTCAAAGCCCTTCTCTTAAACACGCGGCTGCTGCAATTAAATGTGCGAACATGGAATACTGAGGCAGCTTAATCCCGAAGCCATCTCGGGCCTCTTTAATCCATTTAAAACCACTCCCTGCCCCTTCAGCTCACACTCCCAGCTTTCTGCTTTCTCTCCCACATGTGTCTTTTGCTCGCTGCAAATGCTTGAGGCAGAAGACTAAGCACCGGCCCGCAAAAATAAGTGCCGGTGCTCAGCACGGGAAACAACAAGCACAAATTAAGCACTGATTTCTCCACGAGGTATTCCCTTTTTGCTACGTGAGAGCTAAGGCTATGTTTTTTCCCCCACTGCCCATGCTCAGCAGTGCAGTATGGTCTCCACATCTGTTGTGTGGGCCAGTTGAAAAATCTTTAAAGCAGAGCTCGAGTTCATTTTTAAAAAAATACGTAAGAACCTGATATATATATATTTTTTTTATTAAAGCCACATCGTGGTTTAAAGGTGTTGATGAATGCTGAGAACGTGTTTGACAGAAATCATCAGGGAAGCCTAGTTAAAAATCTTCATAATAAAAGTATTAAGGCCCTGATTTATTCTTTTTAGTGCAAAACTGCACTAACTCAGTTTTGCACCAAAAAGCTTAGCACTGGCTTGCAACATTTCTGTGCACCAGCCGGGCACCATATTTATGGAATGGTACACGTCGGTGTAAAGGATAGGGTAGCTTAAAAAAAAATTACATTTGTCAGGTGGGGCTGGCGGTATGAAAGAAGGGGGTTTTGCACCAAAAAATGACATTAGGCAGGTTAGAGTAAAAAAGAATGACTCTAAGGCCCATATTTATACTTTTTTAGCGCCTCATTTGCGGCATTTTTTGACGTAAAAGCCGCACAAACTTTCAAAATACAATTGTATTTTGTAAGTTTGTGCCACTTTTGAGTAAAAAAAATCACACAAAAGCAGTGCTAAAAAAGTATAAATATGGGCCTAACCTGCTTAGAGTCGTTTTCTGACACAAAACCATCCATTCCACATGACTCCTGTCTTAAAAAAGACAGGAGTCATGCCCACCACCCCAATGGCCAGCACAGGGGACCGTGGTCCCCTGGGCATGGCCACTGCACTGTGTGCCATGTATGGGGCCCCATTTCAGGGCCCACTATGGCACTTTAAAAAATAAAATGCAATGCTTACCTGTACCTACCTGGGATGGAGTCCCCCCATCCTCCGCAGTCCCTCTGGTGTGTGGGGGAGGAGTCCCTGTGGCCTGGGGAGGGCACCTGTGGGCTTATTCCATGGTGCTCCACCATGGAAATAGGCCCACAGGTCCCCTAACGCCTGCCCAAAGCCAAAGCAAGGTTTGCACCATTTTTTGATCCCTACCGTGCACCATTTTTGCATGGGAGTATAAATATGGCGTTAAGGCCACAGAGTCATTTTTTGCAAGGGAACGCCTACCTTAAATCTAAAAAAAATGACTTTAACTCCATAAATTTGGTGCTACATGGGTCTAGCGCCAAACTATAAATATGGAGTTAGTTTTGACCGAATTATAGTAAAATTATGACGCTAATTCAGTGCAAACAGAGTATAATATGCCCCAAAGTAAGTTTATGTAGCACTCCGTACTGCGCTCCTTTGATTTCCAAGCAATATATTAACAAGTGTCGCTATAAACAACTTACTGATGTTCAATTTACAGACCTCAAGGGGCACAAAAAAAAACTGTCATTCTTGCAGCATTCAAACTGGTGGCTTGTTGCCCACTAAGTCGGAGGTGAGCATTTAGCTCACTGAGGCATTCTTCTACCAATGTCTAATTCCTTCATATCCCATATATGCTCCACCCAACATGGTCTCCTCAATCGGTTTTACAAGCCTATCCATCATTAGTCATAATGCTATAATGGGCAATGTGCATCATATCAGCTGTAAGATCAAGACAGTCTGCACATGTCTTAAAATGTACTCCGCTTGCAGGCACTAAAACTGACCATCCCAACCCCCACAATAATAAGGCACCAAGGGCCAGATTTATGGAGCCCTAGCGCCGTTCCAACACCACACTAGCATAATTTTTTAATGCCAATTGATGTTGGAAGGTCAAAAACGGTGCATCATATTTACAAAGTGGCGCAATGCTTGCATGCTTGCGTTGCGCCACTTTGTAACCCTGTGTGCCACATTATGCCTGCGCCAGGCATTATGTATGCTAGGGGAGGGTATTCCGGCGCTAGGGTGGCCATAAAAATGACGAAAAGAAATCTAGAGGATTCCTTCGCACCATTCTTATCGGCATTTTTCCACCCCTGCTAAGTGCAGGTGTTAAACAGAGGCTCTCATTCATTACAATGGGCCTCTGGGTGCTTTGCAGGATTAGCGACATACTTTTTGACGCTAATCTTGCAAAACGCCGGACTAGTGTAAAAAAGTATGACAATAGTCATCCTAACTACTGCCATGGTGCGCCGTATTTTAAAAGGGGCAACCATGGTGGCATTAGGGGGGGCGCTAAGAGGTGCAAGAAAAGTGGCTCTGCACTAGGTGCAGCACCACTTTTAAAAAATCTGCCCCTAACTTTTGAATCATTACCTTTTTTAGAAATAAATAAGTAAATGCAATTTAGTGTGGCTACCCATTGTGAAGTGATCTTAGGGCAGAATCTATCATGAGTTCGAAAATGGAAACAAGCATAGTCAAAACCAATAGGTCCGGCCTTGGGAAATTGGTGTGATGTTATTGTTTTTTTTATTTTTTATTTAGCCATATCACACCAAAATGAAAAACCAAAAAGGAAACACGCTGGCTAAACATGGTGGCCATATGCTTTCAATAAAAAAAAAAAGAAATAAAAATATAATCACCTCTTATAATTGTTTTAGCACAATAAAGGTGCTTCCTAGCAGGCTGGAAAATATGATTTTATTTGCGTAAGGAAAAGGTACTACCGGCTTTAAAATACTGTAATCTGCAGGCATAGGTTTAACACAGCTATTACTAAAAAAACAGGACAAGGAAAAGCTAATGGAAATATTAAGTACTGGGCTCACCAACCCTGCACTGAAGTCTGTGCCTCTTTAGGCAGAAGTGCATATGTGATCACGTAAATGCAGTCTTTAAGAGTGCAAGGGAGCCAGTGTCTGAAAGTGCTAAACCACTGCCCCTTGCTGTATGCTGTGGTGGGCAGAAGCGAGATGTGGATGAGAACTTCACAGGCCAATGGGTTTAGAGTGCTGACCAAAGCCCCTCTTTACATGCACATTTGTATGTGTCTTTTATATGTATTTTTTATTACACGAGGCTAGAGAGATAGCAAAGCAGCCTCAATGCCAAATCCAATAATACCTTGCACTATATTGAATTGAATTGCATTGGAGAGTTATTTATGTACACTTATAATGACTATGCACTAACATCAGGTCAAACCAAAAGAGTTCAAACTATATAGATGACGTGTTTTCCACTTAAGAAAAAATAATGTGGGTTGTCTAATAAATTATTTATTTCTTATAAGATTATAACTGAGGATCGGGGGTATATTCAGTCCGAGAATTTGAGTATGATAGAGAAAGAAATTAGCCTTCTTCCACCAAAATCTTGCTACCCACTTTGGGACTACCATTTACAGGGCAGGAGCAGAGGCAGTTAACCGCTGAACATCTACCAATTTTGAATATGGTAGCAGTTTGCAACTCTCAATTTAAACATACTGGCGCTATCAGATGTCCCTGTGGTGGCTGTGAGACCTGACAACTCTGAGCTGGAAGTAGCCAAAATATAACACAATTTTGAGGGTTTTTTTGGGAGAAAACTAAAGAAAAAGTGCTCCAGGTAAAAGTGTCTGTTTTTTTCCTAAAAATTGCATTCATGAACGGTTTGCTGTACTAAAGTCGTCATCTTCTCATCTTTCAGGGACATGCAGAGCTGAATCAAAATACGTAATTTTGTACCACAGTTTTGGCCTTTTTCTAAGAGGTAGACCATTTTTCCTATTTTTTTGTGGTCTCAATCTACTTCCAGTTTGCAGTGGAAACCAGTGTGAAACAAGTAGGTGATCCAAAAAAGCTATAGATTTCTGAAAAGTAGAAAAATGTCCAAATTTAGCAAGGGGTCATATGAGTAGATCCCTCAAGGTTTTCCAAGGAAAATAATTTTTGAAATAAGGAAATATTGAAAATGTGTTGAAAAAAAGGGCATTTGGTAACAACATTTTTATCTGTAACGTTTTGCCACAATGGGCAGTTTACAAAAGCAATATACTATTACGTCTGCTAGACCCTTCTGGTTGCGCAGATATTTAGGGTCTGTAGGTTCTCCAAGAACCCAAAGTACTCCAAACCACTAACTGAGCTGCACCATGCAATGGTTTTTCATTGAGTACCCAGTAAAGACCAAAACATAAAGTAAAATAGGCAGAGTGAACAATGGGTATCAATGAAACCTATGTATTTCTGAAAAGGCCACAAGATTCAGAGTTAAGTAATAAAGATTTGTACATCTTTGAATTTGTGGGTACCTGTTCAAGCATATCATTTAGAGGGTATTTGCCAAAATGTCACCTTTGTTATACACTAGCTTACATTTAAAAGGTACAAATGCAGCGAAATCCAAATGGTGACAACAAATGTTCTACTATTCTGTGCTCTCACAAGTCCCCCAATAAAAATGTCACCTCACTCGTGTAGGCTTAGTGCCTGTGACAGGAAACAGCCCAAAAAACAACAAGGACGCATCCAATATTTCCACAGAAAACAGACCCTTTCTACCAATGTGCTCTAAATATTGGACCCTGGCTCAGCCAGCACCTAGGGAAAACAAGCCAACCTGTACATTTTTGAAAACTAGACCCCTAAGGGTTTCCAAGGTGGACTGCATTGTGCTGGTCTCACTAGGTTTTTTGACCCAGAGACCGTGGAAAACCTCAACCTTGACTAAAAAACACATTTTCCTCACATTCTGTAATGGAAAGTTGTGGAATCTATGAGGAGCCACAAACTTAAATGCACTTCACATTTCCCTAAGTCTCTGCCTAATGCTTGCAACAGGAAATGACCCAAAATGCAACATTGAAGCATCACATTTTTCCACCAAAAACGGACCTTTTTTTCTCAATGTGGGTGACTCTATATTTTGGACCCTAGCTCAGCCAGCAACTAAGAAACCTAGCCAACCTGTACATTTTCGAAAACTAGACACCTAAGGGTATCCAGGGTGGACTGACTTGCATGGGTCACACCAGGGGTTTTGACACAAAATCCCTTGCAATCTTCAAACTTTCACTAAAAAGAGATGTTTTCCTCACATTCCTGTGCTGGAAAATTCTGGAATCTGTGAGGTGCCATAAACATCCTTCCACGCAGCATTCCCCCAAGTCTTCTGATAAAAATGGTACTTCACTTGTGTTGGTAGGCCTAGTGCCTATGGTAGAAACTGATCAAACCAAGGTCTATGGGAGTCCCATGACAAAGGCTCCCGTTGTCCTATTTTGAGCCATTCCTATAGAGGGCACTAGGCCCAGCCACACAACTGGGGCTTCTATTTGTATTGGCACAAGTAGGGTGTTGCAGATTGGTAGGATTGTTGTGAATATCTGTGCATTCACAAACTTTCCATCACAGAAATGGAAGGTAAATGTGTGATTTGATTCAGAGGTTGACATTTGTGTAGCACTGTGGGTAAGAAAACCTTGTGGGATTCATGCAAGGCTCACCATCCCGGACTTTAAAAAAATGTCTATGGTTCTTAGATTTATGTAGGTGGCGCAACAGCAGGGCCTCAAATACCGCACCTACCCTTATTGCCTATCTTACAACATAGCAATTTAAGGCCTTTTGTGTCCTTTTCTCTTGGGCCATCCACACAAGTGGGGTACCGTACTCTGGAGATATGTGGAAACTCAGGATAGTAGGAAACCTGTGGCTACATGGGAATTCCATGTCTTTCTGTCACAGAAATGTGATGGAAATGGGTGTTGTGTACCAAAGTTTGACGTTTGAAAGGGCTTCTGGCTAATATAACTCGGTGAGAACCACACAAGTCATGAACCTGGACTCCCCTGTCTGTCTAGTTTTAAAAAATGTGCAGCTTTGCCCAGGTGCCAGCTGAGCTAGGACCTAAAATCTACAGTTACCCATAATGAGAAAAACAAAACAAAGGGGTTCTTAGTAAGAGACATCTTATTGCCACAGACATAAACTTGGTACTATTTTCGTTAAGTTAATCCACCACTTTCACTGGTTGGTTTGAAAAATCTTCAGAAAGGATGGCTTCAAAGCACATATACTTATCAAAGTATCTGAATAGTGAAACCAAGACTTCTGAAGGTGAACCATAAAGCCAAGTCAAGGCACCACCCACTTTATGGTCCATTAACACACCATTCATGCACCACACACAAGACTTTCATACCTCCAGACGTGGCACAATCCAACTGATCAGTGGACATATATCAACACACCGCTGCCATGCAAGAGCCCATCACATTCATATTCCACAAGATGGAATCTGTTTGACTACATTTTACCATCTGTCAAGTAACCACCTCCTTCTTTTTTAACATCAGCAAATGCATGCCTAGTGAACCTTTACTAATAGCTCCCATGCTAGACATATGAGGCTCAGAAAGACATGTCTTACATGCATCTTTAGCACACTCAATGTGATAAATCCAACTCCTTCCTGTAGTTGTCTGACGATAAACAACATACGCATTGTATGTTGCTATCTGGAGCATGTGGATACACAGTTTCTTGTACCAAGTGTGAGTTTTATGACTTGCATTGTATGGCTGAAGAACCTGGTCGTTCTTATCCACTCTGCCCATGTACTTGTTTTAATCAAGTATACAGGTGGGCTTGTGAACTTCGACCACCAGACTCCAAACCGTGATGAGGGAAGTGCTCTCATCACGAATTGTAGTGAGCACATACACATCACGCCTGTTCGAAAATTTGACTGTAAGTAGTTAGTTGCAATGCAACTCTGGGATTTCTGGAGCTTCTTACAAACAAGCTCCTGCAGGAATCCGTTGCGTCAACTATGAACTGTACTGCAGGCCACAGTTGCCACCTTTGTACATCTCAATGAACAGCTCTAAACCCGTATAGAAATTGTTCACATAAAGGTTATAACTTTTGCGAAGGAGTGGCTGGACAAACTCCTATACAATCTTTCTGTGACTCCTAGGGTGGGACGGCAACCTACAATCGTCACAGTGGAGTCCTTCCCTGTATATACTCTCAAGCTGTCCACTTTGCCAATAGAGCTGTTACACAGCATGAACAGCTTGATGCTATTGTGAGCTCTTTTGCTTGCACTGTACTGCCTGAACAGCAGCTGCCCTTTGTACAGGATCAAGGACTCATCAATGGCTATATTATTTCCAGGAGGGTACATTTCTGAAAACCTGGCAGACAAATGTTCCACAACAGTCCGAATTTTGAACAGCCTGTCATGGTCTGGATGATCCTGGGCCAATGCAGCAGAATTGTCATCTGGGGCAGGTGGGTAAACAGTTTCTTATACCAAGTCACGCTTATCCACTCCGACCATGTACTTGTTTTAATCAAGTATACCGGTGGGCTAGTGAATTTCGGCCACCAGACCCTAAACCGTGACGAGGGAAGTGCTCTCATCATGAATTGTGGTGAGCACGTACACATCATGCCTGTTCAAGAATTTGACTGCGAGCAGTTAGTTGGAATGGAACTCTGGGATCTCTGGAGCTTCTTACAAACAAGCTCCTGTGGGAATCCGTTGAGTTGACAATGAACTATACTGCAGGCCACAGTGCCATATTTGTACTTCTCAATGAACCGCTCTAAACCCGTATAGAAATCGTTCACATAAAGGTTATAACCTTTGTGAAGGAGTGGCTGGACAAACTCCTATACAATCTTCCTGTGACTCCTAAGGTGGGAAGGCAACCTACAGACTTCACAGTCCTTTCCTGTATATACTCTCAAGCTGTACACTTTGCCAACAGAGCTGGCACACAGCATGTACAGCTTGGTGCCAAAGTGCGCTCTTTCGCTTGCACTGTTCTTCCTGAACAGCAGCTGCCCTTTGTACAGGATCAAGGACCCTTCAATGGATATATTCTTTCCAGGAGTGTAAATCGCTGAAAACCTGGCAGACAAATGTTCCACAACAGTCTGAATTTTGAACAGCTTGTCATGGTCTGGATGGTCCAGGGGCAATGCAGCAGAATTGTTTTTGCAAGGCAGCATGCACTGCAATAGCAAAAACAATCTCTGATCATGTATGGTGGGAAGTTGTGAAATACACAAACTGTGCATGTAGACCAGTAGGACTGTAAGGTTGGTTTCTATACTAACCCCAGTGTGAGCATAAGGCCCAAAAATATCTTCAACTCCTCAAGCGAAGTGGAAGTCCACTGGCATGCCCTAGAACGAGGCCCTAGAGTGTCTCTATGCTCCTTCAGAAATTATTCAGCAAGCAAATTTGTTTGCTGTACAATTTGCTCAAGGAACTCAATATCCAAAAAGAGATTGACACAGTCAATTGGCAACAAGTTGGCTGTGTTGACTTTACATCCAGCATCGCCAGTGAAAGGTGGAATTGGGGCTGAACTAAATTGGGGTCTGTCAAGAGAGCACTCCATCCGTGCTCGCCCCTACATGTGCCTGCTCTCTGAGTTACCCTATCCTGCTATGGTCACTCCACTACACAGACTGTGCTTGTGAAGGAACAGTACGACTGTCCCATGCAATCGCTGGAAGATGAGTTGTCGGATGGAGCTCCACCGACTGAAAAATCACTTCCAGATTCTGCTCCGTTTTCCTGTTCCTCTGATGCTGTTTCAGCATCTGCTATATCTGTCTCTGATCGTGCCTCAGAGCTGACCTCCATAACCTGAGCTGGGGGTGGCAGCAGTCATCTGAGATGCCATCTCTGCTGCTGGTAAAATTGTCCTTCTAAAACACTGTCCTACATAGAAGGTAGATTTGTTGTTCTAAAACAGTTGGTGTGTGTGTGAGTTGTGTGCAACAATACATAAAGAGAAAGTGACCTTATCTTTTCTTTCCTAAAATAGGCAGCTTCTCCAAAGACACTAACCCCCCCCCCAAAAAAACAGTATTACTTCACCTTGCCACATACCCAATATCACAGCAAAACTTTATCACATAATTACAAATCTACCTTTGATCTCAAGATTAAAAGACTTATTTAGAAATATATATGTCCCCCCAAAGAGGGTTGGCCATTTGGCCTGGGGTGAACCCCTACCTACATTGAGGGCAGTGGAACTGATGCACCCTCACTTAAAGGGTTAATATTCCTGTTGCACAGAACAGATTTTTATTTTATGCAGCTAGCTAGGTGGATTATTAAAGCCAGCCTTTAAAACAAATTAAATGTATAAGAATGAAGGGCTATGGAGATATCAGGGACACTTTTTTGGGTGCTACTGAGGGAATCCATACAGGAGGTCATGGGGAAAGGGGCACCAAAAAAGACTGTGATACCAGATGCCATCTGCGCTAAAGCCAGACTTGCCTACATTGCTTTACTTTTGTTTTAAAATGTGTGGCTCCCCTGGGAGCCGATCGCAACCCCCAAGGGGAACCACACATTTTCAAAAAAAGATACAGGCTCACAGGGGGTCCATGCCCAAGAATGCTGACTTTTTACATTTTTTTCTTTTTAAATTGCCCTGAGGGGTGTGATCGCTCCTCCCAGGGGAAAAAAAACCTTTTTAATTTAAAAAATGTATGCCCCCAGGGTGGGGACCAGCCAATGGCATGAAGGCAGACCCCACTACACACCCCTGGGGCCTAGTGGGTTTTCTTGGCAGTGGATTGCAAATCAAATCAAATCATTAGCATTTATAAAGCGCGCTACTCACCCGTGCGGGTCTCAAGGCGCTAGGGACAAAGGGGGTGGTTATCGCTGCTCGAACAGCCAGGTCTTTAGGAGTCTCCGGAAAGCGGAGTGGTCCTGGGTGGTCCTGAGGCTGGTGGGGAGGGAGTTCCAGGTCTTGGCCGCCAGGAAGGAGAAAGATCTCCCACCCGCCGTGGAGCGTCGGATGCGAGGGACGGCGGCGAGTGCGAGGCCAGAGGAGCGGAGGGGGCGGGTGGGGACGTAGAAGTTGAGGCGTCTGTTGAGGTATTCCGGTCCCTTGTCGTGGAGGGCTTTGTGTGCGTGGGTGAGAAGTCGGAAGGTGATCCTTTTGCTGACTGGGAGCCAATGCAGGTGTCTCAGGTGTGCGGAGATGTGGCTGTTGCGGGGTACGTCGAGGATGAGGCGGGCTGAGGCGTTTTGAATGCGTTAGCAGGCGATTTTGGAGTTTGGCGGTGGTCCCAGCGTAGAGGGTGTTGCCGTAGTCCAGGCGGCTCGTGACGAGGGCGTGGGTCACGGTTTTTCTGGTGTCGGCGGGGATCCAGAGGAAGATCTTGCGGAGCATGCGGAGGGTGAGGAAGCAGGCGGAGGACACGGCGTTGACTTGCTTGGTCATGGTGAGAAGGGGGTCCAAGATGAAGCCGAGGTTGCGGGCGTGGTCTGCGGGGGTCGGTGCGGTGCCGGTGCAGTGCGGTAGAGATCCGCAGCCAGGAAACCATTTCAGGAATGCCTCATTTGAAAGAGGACAAGGGTTAGAGATACGGAAGCGATTCTGCACCGCTCTTCTGCTTAAAAAAAAAAGGACTTGTCTGGTGCTGTGCACCTGAGGATACTTTTGATCCCTCACCGGTGTTGGCTAATTGCTAAAAAACACATCAGTGAGGGTGTGCGTGTGTCGGTCATTGGCCAACACACGCACTAAAGGGGTTAAGATCTCTGTGACTAAACTTATCAATATTTCTAATAGCATTTCTAACAGTAATATGTGACATGTATTGCAACTGTGTAAATCCCACTTTGATGTTTTATGACATGTTGCTATTCAGCTAGATTTCACTATGAATGCCCATTCGTGGATAACACTGAGGGCTGGGTCATATTAGTTTATGCAAGAAACTACACTTCTGTAATGTGCAATAATACTGAATATATTAGCAGTGATTAACGAGCATACCAGAAAATCAATTAAGTTAAAGGTGTTCTTATTAACTGCTTTTCTGGGCTTTGGGTTCTCAACGATCTTGTGATTTGCAGGCCATACACAAGTGTCTACAGCCTACACTTAACTCTAGACCAACTTGAAAAAGAGGGCTGTTATGGTATAAGTCATAACAAGGAGGAAGAATTTTGCTACAGTTTTCTTGAATAGAGCACTCAGCAAAACGTGGTGAGGGACGTCTGATAAAATGGCTGCTTCCCTGTAATCACATGCCTGAGACTGAGCATGGTCGCTGGTGGGTGGTCAACACCCTACCTGAGTGGCGCAGGGGCATAAGTAACGTCCAGTGCTCCATGTTAAATAATTGCTTGGCTCAAAGTGTCCCTGAGGAGATTTCTGGGGGGCTGCTGAGTCTAAGGCTACTTAATCTTGATTCTGTCAGTAGTATTGTGCCATACTAAAGGTAAGGAGACTACTGGCTCTAATGTATTACATGTTCTGATGTTTTGTATGTGGCTTTGGTTTTTATGTTGTTATTACTCTTTTAGATTTTATTTTGATGATGTTATTGTGCCGCCTAGCCGCTGTTGGCTATCTCACAAATGAAGTGTAACACAAATCAAATAAATTCTAATAGAAATACACCTTATGTCTCTGTTTTCCTAAACCCAACATTCCCGATCTCTTTCTAGCCCTTGAGAGATATTTTCTATCCATACTGTCTCCCTTTCTCACTATTTTCTTATTTTTCTCTTCAGCCTTCTCTCTCCCTTTTCTGCCTTACTTGCTCCCTTGATGAAAAATAAGTCCCGGCCCCAAAAAATGAGCGCCAGTGTCCACCACCTGCCACCACACACACAAATAAATAGTTTTGCTATTTGGGCACGTTTAAAGCAAGAGACAGAGACCAGATCTTTTGATGGTTGGTAAAGTTTAGTAAAGTTTTTCAGTTTCATTTCAAGGAGTGTTTAACACCACCAATCCCAGCGTAGCATAATTTAGAGGTAGATGACTTAATCACAAGTAGGCACCAATCTGAGGGTATAGTAACCTAGAGTTAGAGAGCTCAATCATAAATGTAGTAGAGCGACACCAAGACGAGAATATTGTACTTTCTAGTTTGATAGCACCAATCCCAAGGATGGTCTAAGACACAAACCAGGTGATACTGGAATTAAGTTTGGTAGACTTAATAGCAAGAAGTATCGATGGCGTAGAACCAATGATAATTTTACTTAGAATTATGAGGGGGTAAAGGACAACACAATCCCCACTGTACACTCATGCATACCAGATGGGATGCAATCTCAAGATAAATGTGGGAAATCCCACTTGTGCAATGTGGCACTCCAGGAGCTATGGTAACACAAAACTCAAAAGGGCCTGATTACAAGTATAAATGTTATTTATGGCACCTGATAAATAACGATACCACGGGGTATGTTATTCATCGGGTGCGACAAATAACACCTATTACGAGTTGGCAGGAAATAACATGCGGGGTTTTGGTGTTTAACACACTAAAATCTGCACCATACAGTAAATGCCCTATGCTTTACCCTGTTACATTTCACCAGATGTGACCTGTCAAAATTAAACGAACGTTGATGTATTTAATGACCCTGATAATTATATGATGTGTTAAATACCTAACAGCTCATAATTCTGACCTGTCCTCAAACAGGGGTTCAGGCAGGGGTCAGTATATCCCGACAAACTCGTAATCAGGGCTAGAGTCAGGTGAGGTAATCCCAAGTAAAATGTCACGGTCTCGTAGACATACTGACCACCAACATCTTCTCAAGATGTATTAACCTGTATTGTTTCGTGTGCATTACCACTTTTTGTAGCATTTCAGTTTTACTATTTAAATCTTGGCAAAAGCACTATAAAAGTTCAACACAGTGAAGGTGAAATGAATAATGTAAATAAAGACCTAATTTAATGAGCATGAGGACATAGCACTATGGAATGATAGCAAGATCCCATGTTTGAGATTACACATTCCAGAGGGTACAGACACATAGAGCCAGATATACTAAAAAGTGGCGCAGTGTGGTGCTGCGCCAAAATTTGCAGCACTGCGTTACTTTAGAAATGTGGGGATGAGCCGTAGTTACAAAAATACAGCGCATCTCTGTTTTTCTTCCTGCACCAGCGCTAAATTTAGATGCCAGGGCAAAATGCAGCACACATAGAAGTAGCAAATTGTTATTTTTGAATGATTGTTTATGTGCAGGAAGGGACACCTGCCTGCACATAAATATTCATTCATGGTCTTTTGCTCTTTCTATGCGTGCTGCAGAATGCAGCACACATGGAAAAAGCAAAAACGAGGAGGAATATAAGTATTCCTCCTCGTTGTGGTGTTAGTTTTTGGCACTGTCACAGATTTACACTTTCTTGTTAATATGGGCAGCGTCAAAAGCAATGGGTGTTGCGATGGAACACCCACAGCGACACCCATTGCACGCCCCTCTGACGCATAAAACTCCATCGGAGGGGCCCAGATTTACAAGGTGGCATTAAGCCACAAAAAGTGGCTTAGCGTCGCTTTGTAAATGTGACGCACTGCACAGCACCACTGGAGTGTCACAAAACGTCACGCTTCGGTGGAGCTAGGGCCTTGAAAATCTGGCACATAGTGCACATGATATAACGAGCCAGTCCTAAAAGGTGTGCTGGCACAAGCTTCAGGAAATGATGACACATCAGGCAAGTGCGAGCTGAGCATCCACCTTGAGCAATCTTGTGCTCATGAGGATATGATGAGGTTTTTGTGATGGCATACTGAGAATATCTGAAGGATACAACCATTGAAGTTTATCTTCAATCAGCTCAGCAATTTTTTCTTGGAAGGAAAACGTTCTGAATTGTTGTTCAAATTCTGTTTTAAAAGCTGCATAATAATTTCAATTGTACGGTATAAATTCTTTAAAATCTTCCAAACGTGATATTCTCCGTTTCTTCTTTTTAGTGGAAATTTCTTAGGAAAACACTTTTGTTTAAGTGATAATAACAATCAGCATGTACATCAAGTGCATGTATATTTTTCTGGTTTGCTGTCTGGTTTTGTCTGCCGCATAAGGTTTTCATGAGCCCTAACTATTTGGACTGCTTATCATCCCCGTTAGAACTTAGGCAGAGTTTGGTGGAAGAACCGCCGTCGTTGGGCCGGGACCTTCACACCCCCAGCTGTTCCAGCCCCACACCTCCTCCCTGCGAGCTACGGAATTCTGATTTACATACCTCGGAAGATGGATCGCCTGATGAAATATTTAAGCCTTGTTTCCTGCCATTGATTTTATGTAAAAACGTCGTGTGAGGAGCCAGGGTGGAATTCATTAGGCCCAGGCCTACTCCTTGCTCCTGGATTCGAGGAGAGGTTGGTCCACAGCCCATCTGGCTCCTTCCTGCAGAGACCGATGAGCAGGGAGGGTTGGCATTGATGATGTTCGAGGGGGGTTCTTAATTAATATTTACAGTGCTCCCTGTGTTTCATTCAGCTGCATTCTCCTGGCCTGTCATCTACAGATGGGCGGTTGACGCGAGCCGCTCGATGAGCGTGGGCACCATGTGTATGCAAAGCATGGCAGTGTACCAGAGAGCGTGACTAGGCCTAATGCATCACGTGTCCCTTGGGACCCTCATGCTCAGCATTTGATAACCTCTCCCCCTTTGGGAAAGCAGAGGGCTTAACATGACCTACACCTATGTTTATTCTTTCCCGAGGTGTCCAGAGGTGGCAAAGGGCAGAGGTCAGCATCTATTAGGTTTGTGCCATGGTCAGAGCGAGCTATCCTGCTGATGTAAAGATCTGCGCAGAAAGTCTTCTCAAGAGGACTCAGTGAAATGCCACGATGCAGGTCATTTGGAGGTCATGATAGGCAACCTGTGGCACACTTTCGCCTACACTCATTCACCCGCTCAGTCACTGAAGCTCTACCATTTCACTCAGACCAACTCACTCGCACACCATCTCATCCACTCGCCTACCCGAACTCTTAATGAGATACCTACCACTGACTACAAACTCATCTGCTGAACCACATGCGTGCCTGTTCACTTACATACTCATACACCCAAACATCAACCAATGTGCTCTCCAATGATTGCTCACTCACATTTCCTAGTAATCCCACACCCAAATTCCCCTACTCACCCATCAAGTCCCTCGCTCATCCATAGACCTTCCCACCCAAATGCATCCCAACCACCTACATATAAGGTCAAAGCCGGCAATACTCTCATCCAGAAACCCACCCAAAAAGCAGCTCACCTTGTCACCATTTCACTGAGCCACACACCCACTCAAGTACGCTGTCACTCTCTTACCCTATAATCATGTCTGAAAGAAAAGGTCCTTATGCCATAACTGCAAATTAGAAGAATTCCTTCATTTAAATACTCGTCAAACGCTAAAAGACAATTATACATGTACTTCATCACTGTGACAGTTCTGACTTCTTGGCAACAATGGTCCAAGTTACAATTCAGAAAAACAAATTTCAATAATTTTCGGCATCATAATGCTTCTGATAATACCTGTGAAGCTGATAAATTAGTAATATTAAGGTAAAAAATTACAGTAGTTGAATTTAGGGTCCAGTCTGTTTCTGAGTACTCTCAAGTTTTGCAAATCAAGGATCTATTCCAAGAATGACAGCATGGTTCATATAGAATTACACTGTGAGATCAATTGGCCAAGTCAAGATCAGAGCTTGTTTCTCTTGGTTTCATTGCCAATATCTAAGCTACTATGTAGGCTCAGAGTGGCCAGCCTAGACCCATGAGTACAGGATCCATGTCGGGAGACTAAGATATCTCTATGAGATGCATGTGCATCAATTCTGCTAAACTGAAATCATTTACTGTAGGGGTCAGCCAGGAAAATCTGCTATGGATTGGTCCTACCTTTACCCACTGGTGTATCATCCCATAAAAAAACAAAATGTTACACCTGTTTTTGCAGCAAAAATAAAGTTAACCCCATAGTCAATTAGTATTTCCAGTCAAGCAGTTCATTACAACACACACAGCAAGGCAAGGACCCTGTTTGTCCACTGGAAAGTCATGGCCTTTCCATTAAATGTATGTTTTGTTGGGGTGGGTGATGGTTCACTGTACTGCCATGTCAGGACATATAGAGAAATGGTGGACAAAAGGATCATACACAAGTGTGCAGTTACACGCAAATCACTGCTCACAATTTTAAGAAGATCATCTTGTCATTCTTGCCTTTAGAAATATTGAAGATTCAAGATCCAACCTGTGGAAGAACTAGTGTTGTGTCCCCATTCCACCAGTTCTGACTTTGTAGGCAACAGAATTCGCTATGGTTGGGTTTTAAAATAAATATTTATAATGGTAAAATAAAACTACAAATTTCAGACGGGAATTTAACAATGGGTAGACAACTAGCATTATATGAAGACACCATCCATGTCTGGTAGATACTGAAATGGAAAACATCTTCTGGATTCATACTAAAGAACAGCAGAACACTACCACTACTGGTCTGAAAGTGGTGGTGGATACAGATTACAGATGCAAATAGTGATATCATCTTGTTCAATCACTATATTGCCCAATTGAATAAACACATAAAAATAAAACATTTTTAAAAGTTACTCTACCACTTACAAACTGTGTTATGTCCTATTGTGACCACTTTTGCTCTGGAAATTATGGTAAATCAAACTAGGACAACCCAGTTCCATTAGGCAACAAACATTGCATAATACAATAACTTGTAGGAAAACATAATTCAGAATATAAAACCTACATCCACCCACATGATACTAATCTGTGTTCTCTGAAATCCTGCACAGCTTTACAGTGATTTTAGGTACCTTTCACACAAGCACTACGACAACAAAACTTTAATACACTTGATTTAGGTCAGTTTTCCCCATATCAGGTGCCTTTGTATATTTAAAAATAATGCAACTAAACCGGTGTCAGGTTTCCCTGATGTTCGCACATTAACCTTTTTGTTAACTGATTCTTTAGCTCTTCCAGTGGTCAGGATATAGCACCATGTAATGCTAAAGCGGACCTACCTAAGATAAGTTTGAATGCCTTGGGACAAGAAAGAACGCAAAATGTTGGGTCACGTTTTTATAGATCATACCTTCAAGTACAGAACGGCAAGAATAGAGCTACCAAGAAGAGATTCAGCCAGTGTGACAAATCTTATAAACAGAGATGCACAGCCTGCAGGAGAGGAGAAAGACAGTTAGTAGGAGGCACCTATGGGTTTAAATAAAGTAGAAGAGCTAATAATATTTCAGTAGTCATGAGCTCTTGAGCAAGGCTCAGTCCAAGACAATTTGGAGGAGGGAGTCTGTAACATTATAAACAAAAGGTGCTAAGAATATTGAACAGTGCTCTAGTGGGATAATTTCCATAAAAAACACTACCACAATGTAAATCGGCTTGCAATGGAGACATCATGAGTAATCGTAGCAGAGCTGGAAACAAGTTGTGTCTATAGTAGTTCATCAGCTTGAGAGATGAGTGTGCTAACTGGGCCTGAATGTTTTGATCTACCATCAGTTTCTACACATTTGATTATTTAAGATGAATCCTACCAGAACTACCTTCTGGTATGGCTTTGGGTGCAGATTTAGGAGCCCCTAGCACCTCCTTGCGCCACATTAGCGTATTTTTTTTTTACACTAACGTGACCCAAGAAGTCCAAAATCACAGCGCCAAATTTACAACGTGGCGCAATGCATACATCGCACCTCTTTGTAACCCTTTGTGCTACATGATGCCTGCGCAAGGCATATAATATATGCAAAGGGGACGTTCCTCGTTAGGGGAGGCCGAAAAAATGGGCGTCATTTATTTTGGAACTTTAAATGCAAAAAGGAGGCACATTATTGTTTACAGTGAACCTCAATGGTCTTTGCAGGATTAGCATCAACATTTTTTACGCTAATCCTGCGTAGCTCTGAACTAGCATCAAAAATTCTGACACTAGTTCCCTAACTACCACCATGGTGTGCCATAATTTAGATACGGTGCACACATGGTGGCGTTAGGGGGACACTAAGGGGCGCAAGAAAAGGCTTTTTTCTTAAATCAAGCACTTAGTATGAGAAAGTGCTAGACAATGATACAAACAATAACCACTTGACAGATTGCCACAGTACCCTGTTGTTGACATAAGCAACTTAACAAATGTTTCCCTGTTTAGTGCAACAACTCTAAATAAAGTCTAATTTATCCCATTGTTTATTTTAAAAGGAGCTATGTGTAGCTACTGTAGCAAAATGCTTAATGCCTAATGCTTAATAGGTTAATAGATATTGCGCCTTAAATAGTGTTCTAACTTAATCATATCAATATTTTTATGACAATGATTCTATTCTATTTTCTTAGTATTTGTCAGACATGCACTTGAGCAAATTGTAAACTTCAGGCACTACAATGGTATATTTAGCTGTCTTTTTTAATTTATCACTAGAATTAAAGGCTATGGGTATTATATCTGAATTTGTGCATTTGTGCTATGACACTAGGGCTCCTATTTATACTTTTTTAGCGCCACATTTACACCGCTTTTTGACGCAAAAACAGCGCAAACTTACAAAATACAATTATATTTTGTAAGTTTGCGCCGCTTTTGCGTCAAAAATTGATGCAAATGCGGCGCTAAAAAAGTCTAAATATGGGCCTAGGTCTTATTTTTACAGTGGAACTCATCTGGCGTTTTAAAAAAAATGAATCTGTGAAATATGAAAATTAATGCTTTTGAATAGGATACAGTTCCAACTGAGAAATTTGTAATTTAAACAAGATGCCATTTTAATTTATAATGTTATGTATATAGATTTGTAAATCTGATGAAAGATATCGTGACCCAATAAAACTGATTTTTCACTAGCACCCCTTCCCGTCAGGGTGTTTTTATTTTTATTCCTGGCTAATCCAAGGGAACAAATTATCAAAGGCAAATTTGATATTGATGCAAATGTAAATAGTCAGTTTATATACCACTTATTAACAGTTTTCTAATCATTTTTCCTGTTTCAGGTAACAGAACTGATGCACACAAAAGCAGTGTGATCTGGCCATGTTCCACAGTTTGATCAAGGTTGGGGAGTCAGGCTTAAAGTCCAAGTCTTGACTATTTCTTCTTCTTCTATTAGGGCCTCATTTCCTTCCCGTGAAGATGGAACCCTGTTACTCTGCTTTTTGATGGCCTTCGACGGGGATTTTAACTTCTCTTGCTGAAATCGTTGAGTAAAAATGGTTAATCTCGAAAAGTAGGACATAATTGAGCTGGTCTGTAGCCAAGCCAAAAAGCAGGGAATTCAGGTAACAAGCTGTTAGCTGTGCCCTTTGGAAGATTCTAAAAGAGTCTCACCGAGCAAGAAAAAGATTATCTACAAAGAGAAGGTAGAATGAAGATCCTTCTCTTGAGGTTACTCAGAAGAGTCTCAATCACTTCTTCGCCATTGTTTTTTTAAGTGTTATATTTACATTTATTATATATCTATGTACATGTCTAGATGTATATATGTACATATATTTGTCTTTTTTATATAGATGCCTTTGTATTCAGTATTTTACACAGTAGCAGTAATGATAATTTTCGCATTGTTTGATGAATCATTTAAAACGTTTCAAAAAGAGAGTTCATGCACCTTAGCTTAGTCCTGGAAAATGTTGTTCTGATCCATCAAGTAGGGGATGAGAAAAAGGTGGGACCTAAGCAATTTAAATAAGAAATATTAGACAGCAATATTGAAAAAAGAGCAGAATAGAATTAGATCAAATTTGGCAGAGAGCAAGATAATTATCCAGAAAGTGTGCTTTCTGTGATTAGATGTAAATTTGCCCAGCTGTTTTAGAGAAATTAAGATTGAAAAAAATAGCCATATCTAGAGCTGCAGGACTCTAACTGGACTCCCACAGGGAAAAACGAACAAAAAATGCATTCTGATTGGCTGGGCCCATGGGACACCTGCTAGACAAAGCAATATGATTGGCAGCCACAAAATGAAGAAAAATGAAAAAAAACGTTGCAGTCACCAATACAGAACTCACAGACTCAGTCCAGAGTACTGACAAATGGAATGATAAAATGTATAAGGGGGCAGTGTAAAGATACCCTGACTCCCTAGCCCTTGGGAAGCAAGAGGGGCCTAGAGGAATCCTCTGTTGGTGCAATTTGTCAAATTATGGAATGTTACCATCTTGCAAGATTCCCATGATAGTCAGCGCTGGCCTTCGTGTGGTCCTGTGGTATTTTTGCAGGAGTCACACAGGAGGACCAACAAATAATGTGAGATGCTGGTCTGTGGCTGGTTGGCATGCTGCCGGGATTGGGCAGAGGCCCTGAAACCAACCATATGGTTGCACAGCAGGTTGTGGCCCAAAACGTATCGTAATAAGATATTACTTTATGTTATAAAAACATAGAAACTCACTCAAAAAATGTCAAAGTGGAAGCATACATAAGTAAGATTTGAACTTAAGTTAAAGAAACCCTTGCAAAGTCACTGAAGAGATTAGAGGTTAATTTTGAGTTGAATGTAAGGCTTCTAATTTAAAAAAAACTACAGTTCTGAAAACAAAGAAACCACTGAAATTCACCAGTTACATATTTTTTATGTTACATATTAATTTTTTCTTCAAAGCACAGGTATCAATGAGCACTGATTATGTTAAGGTTTTGTATAACTTTTATGAATACAGTGTTGATAAAACATTGGACAGCTGTTATGTGGTCTTGAGGCTGCAGCGTTTACTGCATAACTACAGATGTACCAAAGAATTTGGAAATAAAAAAAAACGTTCCTAGCTCCAGTGGTTGAAAATAATCCTGCTAGAGAAAGTGACACATACTTTCCGTTATATTTTTTTCACATTTTGGCTTTTATACCTCTGTATAAATATAAATATATGTGTATCTTTAGGTATGTACATGTATAGCAACATTCCAGCGTACCTAGTACACTGCATTTGACATTCATTTTCCCAGGAAAATTACAATGGTTTTTCTCTCAGGAACATTCTGCACTTGAACTAAGATATATTTAAAAAGAGATCTCATAATTGAAATCCTTTAACCGTCTACCTTGTAACCCACTTTCTGCAAGTACCTTTTACGACCAACTTCTCCTCAGGGAGAGTTAGCGCTATAAAAATGCAGTTACATTTCACCAACTCTTTAGTGGTCGTATATTACGTTTATGACAGCTTAACATTTTCCACTAACACGACTATAGGTCTGAGTAAGAGCATGATTATTCAAAGCGGGGCGCGTATATGGTGAACCCCCACAAGGTCGTAGCTTTCTGGAGTTTTTACAATTTGCGCCCCTATCTTCAACGCCAATAGCGTGCTTGAATGAGCTTAGAAAGTAGGTGTGAAATTATACAAAACAGTTACATGTTTTCAGGAGATACAGGAGAAAGAATTCTCCCGAGTGAAACGTTTTTTTCAAGTTGAGAATAAATTAAAAAAATGCGAGGTACGTTTCCCCTTTAGCCCTAAGCAAAGGTGCTAGGTTTTCCAGTACTCTAGTCGTAGGTATATATATGCATCGAAATGTGTTATTTGTGTTGCTAATCTCCATGAGCAAGAAAGGGATTTTTTGAAAATCTATAAAACCGAGAAACTCTGAAATAGATGATCCTATGAACTTACTATTATGCTCCTTTAGAATCTGGAGTGCGGCCGACCAGTCTACCAGGTCAGTGAGGTCATGGCCTCTGCTGCCCTGGCAAAGGATGCCGCCATGTTATGAGACCCCCGTCTGCCAGGCACGGATCTCTCTCCCTTTACAGCATCCGCTGAATTGGCGGGCGCACGGAGGATAGCCACCCCCTCAGCACCCCGCACTAGTGGCGTTCGGAAGGCAGTGCATCCCTTTTCCTGTATCCCATGAAAATGTGTGGGTATTCAGTACTAATATCCACACTTAACTCAGGCATTTTACTAGCTCTAGAGATACACCTGCAGATGTGGTGTTAAAGGCCGTTGGTATGTAAGAGATGGGTGTTTTGTGCAGCTGTGCATCTGCGTACAGGGATATATGTCTATGTACAAGGGTGTATATCGGAATGTCTGTGAGCAGTGATGTGCAGGTCGGGTGTTTACTGTGGTGCATGCAGCAATGTCTCTCTGAACATGTTTGTTCAACAGTCTGTAGTTATAGTTCTCTACAGCTCTCAAGTGTCCAAGGTCCAGGTGTGAATAGCTCATCAGCCCAGGTTTTTGCTTTACATTCTGGGACCTTTGGTCCTAATTTAGTGATAGCGCCACCCACCGCAGCTGGGGAAAAGTAACTGAGAGCCAATGGGCTCAGGCTCTTAAGCACCACACCACCCGACACGTCAACCAACCTCGACCAGGCCGTCCACAACTTCTCTGCCTGGATCAGCAAATGCACCAACAAAGTCACCACTCTGAAACTGGCAAAAACTAACAGAACACCAAAACAATTCAGCTGCTACACCCCGGAGCCAAGAACCACCAGGCATAGCTGTCTTCTACTCAATAAGCGATGGTGCACCTCCAAAGACCCTTCAGACAGAGCCCCAAACAAAACAGCACTCAAGGACTACCATCGGCACATCAAGGAGGCTAAAACAACAGCCATAACTGACCGCATCAGGGCCACAACCAACACACCAAGGAACTCTTTAAGATCATCAAGGAATTCTCCAACCCAACTGCCACAGAAAAAACAGTGCATCCCTCCCAACCACTCTGTGATTCACTATCTAACTACTTCCACAGAAAGATTGCCAACATCTACAACAACTTTAATCCTCAACCCACATTGATCAGACCCAACAACCTCATCAAACCAGCGTACCTCAGCCCAGCCAAAACCACCTGGTCCTCACTCGACATCCAGACCACCGCTACCACCATGTCCCCCATCCATTCCAGGGCACCTATCGCCCCTTTTCCCCACCATCTCTTCAACCTTGGATCCAACTTAATCAGCTCCGAACAAACCAACTTACCCAACATTTCCATCTCCACAACATCCTTTCCAGATGAACGGAAGCATGCAGACATCAGACCCCTCCTAAGGAAGCCCTCAGCCAACCCCAGTGACCTCAAGAACTGCCGGCCGATCTCTCTCCTCGCATACCCAGCCAAAGTACTTGAGAAGGTTATCAACTGACATCTCACCAACTACGTAGAACGGAACCACCTACTCAATGCATCACAATCAGGTTTCCGGCCCACCTATAGCACAGAGACCGTGCTCATCACCGCAACAGATGACATCAGAACCCGCATGACCAAGGAGAAACAGGGGCTCTGATTCTCCTCAACCTGTCTGCAGTATTTGACATCGTCGCCCACCATATCCTCCTTGACAGACTCCACAACATCAGAATTCAACAACATGCCCTCAAGTGGATTGCCTCTTTCCTCTCAGGACGCACCCAGAACATCCACCTACCTCTGTTCTTATCTGCTCCCAAGATCATCATATGCGGTGTGCCCCAAGGATCATCGCTCAGCCTCATGCTGTTCAATAGCTACATGACCCCCTTGTCGGCCCACGACTCAACATCATCTCCTATGCTGATGACACCCAGCTTGTCCTCTCATTCACAAAAGACCCCTCTAACACCAAAGCCAACTTCTGCAACGCCATGACCGATATAGCCGATTGGATGAGACAGCTGCTTCAAATTGAACTCTGAAAAAACGAGGTACTGATATTTGGAAAGAACACCTCCGCTTGGGACCACAGCTGGACCCACTCCTACGCCGAGGGACCACACTTGTTACCTCTTCTAATCTTGGACAGCCAACTGACCATGAAACAACAAGTCAATGCTGTTGCCTCCTCCTGTTTCCACATCGTCCACATGCTTTGCAAGATCTTCAAATGGATCCCAGTAAACACCGGAAAGACTGTCGCACAAGTCCTCTTCACCAGCTGCCTCGGCTACGGCAACGCACTCTACACCAGCATTCCCTCCCAGCTCCTCAGAAGACTCCACACAATACAGAATGCTGCACCAGACTCATCCTGGACCTCCCCAAGCATACCGTTATCACTCCTCACCTCAAGTAACTCCACTGGCTCCCTGTCCAGAAAAGATGCTGGTTCAAGACACTTACACATGCCCACAAAGCCTTCCACAAACTGGTACTGTCCTATATCAACCACCAGCTGAACCTCCATCTTCCTGTGAGACAGCTGCGCTCCTCTTCACTCTCCCATGGACATTTCCCCCTCATCCATCGCACCTGCAGCAGGGGCGGTGCCTTCTTCTGCGTTGCCACCAAAGCCTGGAATAACTTCCCCATCCACCTCTGAATGGCATCCTCACTAGCAGACTTCACGTGCATACAAGCCTTGTTGCATGTGTGTGTGCTTCTGTCAACGTGGACTTCTGTGTACGTATGAGAAAACCATGTCCGCGGAAATATTTCCAATCTAAAGTAGATTAATAATCAATTTCCAAAGAAAATGCATTTGAAGGAGACTCGGATTTACTCTGTTCTCTACATTTGTGGCCAAAAATCTGTTTTTTCTACAGTTCTCCATGTTCCAGGTAAGTCTTTTGTAAACCCTCTAAGATTTAGCAGAGAAACTGACCGCAGCTCAGATAAATAAATGTTATCTACCCTAAAATCACACACCTTCACGTGAGTAAGCTGAGACTGGAACAAATAACTCTTGTTCCTCAGGGTACCACACAGCAGCCCAATTCAGAAAGCTTTGTTTTCATCAGTACTACTTCCCCACGAAATCCAAGAAAATACCTACGTCAGGAGTAAGTCACACCTAAGTCGGGAGTAAGTCACACTTATTCAAGCCTATGCCTCAAGCCCTCAGTTGTGAGACCAATTTTCCGAATTAGAGTTCATTTTTGGGAACAAAATAATGCACTGAAATAAACCCTATCAGCTTTCACAATTGAAGAAGTGCTTTGCCACTCAGTGCGTGCACGTTTAAAACGAATCGTCTGGTTGTGCAATTGTCCCCGTCTTGGAAGGGAAGTCAGGAAGGATGTGGGAGTTGGCAAGGAGTGGCGGATCGCATGAATTCTTTGTCTACCAGGCTCCCTAGCCCACCACTTACCCCCTTCACTTCTTTGCACTGCTGTATGATTGCAAGTGATTAATTAGCTGTCGAGCCTTGCCTGCCAGTGTGGGTGGGACAGGTGGGGGGCGGTGAGCAGGAAGGGAGGGAAAGTGGACAGCAAGGCTGGAATTCACAGGAGAATTCCAAAAATCTTAATTGCTAATGACCTGGAAGATGCATCCCATACCTGGCACCTGCATGTGTGTTTCCCATCCATCACTCTCAGTGTGCATTTCAAGGAGTGGAGGATATTTTATGGAAGCGTGCGAGGAGTTAGTGGGGGGCTGCCAGGATAAAAAGGCAAAACACAAGTATTCCGGAACTTGCAGAGCTGCTAGCTAATTTCCCCAAATCTCCACCACTCCTGTAAGCTTCCCAGATTTCCTGTTCCCCCTCAGCAGGCATACCATAATATGTCTCCCTTGTAGAGCAGGATGGGTGTCTGTAGCTCCCCTATACTGATATTTTGTGACACTGCCAAACCTTTGCTTACGGGTTCACTGGTTGGTATCCCAGTTGCAATGTCCGTAGGTAAGCGCAGTGATGAAGAGTAATCCGGAACACGAGGTTTTGGGGAAGTGTATTCTGGGTTGAAGAAATTATGCAAAGGGCTAGCAAGTCTATTTGGTTTCTCTGAATTGCAAATGCTAATCTTATTCTGTGTGAGATAGATGTAATTGGATGTAGGAGCCAAATTTATTCTCGACAGACCTCGGGGAGAGTGGAAGGCACAGCCGAGGGAAGGGTGAAGAGCATAGGTTAGTATACAGTGGTCTTCTGAATTGTTGGGGCGCAATTTTGGTGTGCATTCGGGGAGCATTGAATGTTGGTCTACAGGGAGCAGACTCATGCCTGATCCTCTGGATGTCCAAATGAGATAAATTTACATACAATTTAACATAATTGCAGTCACTTGCATAGACAGTGATTATCCTGAAACCCTGGTCTGTCTCGGGCCCTTACAGGGCAAGGTTGGCCAGGCCTGGTGCACAGCACAGGGGCATATGATCACTGATTGATGTCTGTATGTGAATTTCTATAGCGCAAACGTATCCAAAAGGCAGCAAAGCGCTGTACAGGCCAAAGATAAGCATTATGTAAAGGAATGATAGGAGAGTTAGCTGGTGTTTGGGCAATTAATGTATTGTGATGCAGTGTTCTTTAAAGAGGCGCATCTTCCAACTCTTTCTCATACATGATGGTGCTTCCGGACTGAAGTACAAATCAGTTTGGTGGCGAGAAAGGGGACTGGTCATACACCATGATTAGAAGTTTCCATGCAACTGAGAAAGGCATCTTCTTCAGGCAACCCAAATTCAGAAGATGTGATTTGGAACCTTTTTGCTTCAGTACAAATGCTTTTCTGGTTTTGGAAGATTTTTGTGAGAAGGTTTTGTTCACCTTTATCCACTGTACTAGCAACTGGAAGGCAAACTTTGGCAGACAGCAGGGATATCAGTGTGGATTCCAGTTTAGCCTGTTCTAAACCTTCTCAATAGCCACGGCCACTGGAATGATACAGCTGGAACGCACCCAATTATGAGGCAGTGTTGACTGAATTATGCAGCAAGAAAACAAATTATTCAGCAAAATGCTGTCTAGGCAAATGGTTTTCATCTCTCGTGCCAGTCTAACACTCAAAAAGAGCAACAAGTGACCGAGAGGGGACCTGTCAGACCTTGCGAATCGCCTTCCACTGCCTAGTGGCACTTGTCACTATGTTTTTATTAACTTTTGATCCATTTGGGGCATAAGCAATTTTTTGTTAAAATCTGCAAATTATGCATCAGATGATGGATTACGTAGTAAATGTGTCAAATCCATACTTATGTAGAAACATGATAGCTGTAAAATTGCATAATTTTGGTGGCCCTGTGTATAGCATGCTGATACCACCAGGCCCGCTGACTAACTCTTCCTTGCTTGAACCATCCCACTTGTCAGTCCTCCCTCACCAATCCCCTTTCCTCTACATGAAGCTGTAGTCTTGGATGCGCACTATGGATGCTTGGCTTGTGCTTCCATTAATTCGCATAGCACTCCAGAACTGATGGCCTTCCCATATTACCATGAAAGAGCATTCATATGTAGAATTTGCTGTGCTGCAGTAATACTCAGAGTTGACGCTATACAAATGTGAATAACAGATAGATAACTCAATAACATGAAAATAATTCTATTCTGAATAATAATGCTTGGCACAATTGGCCAATACTCTCAGGGTATTATAGAGCAGACTAACATAAATTCCTCACGGTCGGCAAGTTATTGCATGGCATGATGTTGGGATAGGATATGCAATTACGGTAAATCTACTCATTTGAAATCAATGCACATTAATTTGAGTACACCACCTCTGGCACCTCTTCCATTATACACCGGTGGAGTAGTGTCCACAGAGAAGATTTTTTCTCTCTAATTACCCCAAAATAAACTATTGAGAACTTTTACCCAGCATGCTCTCAGGGTAAGCACTCGGGAATCCCTACCTTACTTGGAAATCAGCATGTCTGCCATCAAGATGGGCAGGTGAAGTAAGTGGTTGCATCTGACATCTGAGTTTGGATTCAGGTGACACCAACTCAGGTTCACATTTTCCGAATTGGGCAATATAAAGTTCAGTGCTTAGAAATGTCAAAATTGTGTTATTGAGGCACCTGGAAAAAACCTATGTTTTATTATTATTAATTCTCTTGATGTTCCTTGCATTTTGTCGGAGGAGGCGTTGCCTCCTTTGTTCTGAGCCACTGTCAACTCACAGGAGTGCTGCACCCCCGGCTCTTGCCTTCGGCACCCACTTTGCTGCCATTAGATTCTGAATCATTCTAACCGTTTTTATTTTGTGTCAATACAAATCAATTTTCGTCTGGCACCCCAGGCTCAAAAACATATTGCGGACAGCTGGATACTGACTAGAATGTAGGCATTCTAAAGAGGAGCGGTAAGAAAGGATGAAGTTGTGGAAAGCTTTGATTGCAGAGTTGTTAGGGGGAGTGGAAGAGAGGAGTTAAGATATCTGACATGAGATGCTTTAGGTTTCCCTAGTGATGAAAGCGCTGTCTGCACTACAATTTATTTTGTTACAAGCTCTTTAAAGAAACCACTAGATATTATTGTCTCCTCAAAGCAGGTTTGTGCATCTAGAATGCCGACCTGAAGGATTTGGTGGTGAGCGCTGGGCATGGTGGGGTCATTGAGGTACCAGGCAACACAATGGACAAGAGATCGAGTGTTAGAAGAGTTTTGATGCCTTTCAATTGAACCTACCACTCTTACCCTTGGACGAGATACACTGTCTGAGTCACACAGCCATCAACCTATAAGACCCGTCCCGGCATATTAGGATCCAGTGGTATCGCCAGATTTCTTTTGACCCCCCCTCGGCTACATACACCACACATGGTGGAGAATTCCTTTTATACGACAAAATAGTGCCAAACTCAGCCAACACGTTGGCAGGTTTGCCACCATATACTAAAGGTAAAACAGTGTTCTGACTTAAAGTTCCATTTTGAAACTGAGCTCATTCATTCCTTCTGCTCCGGGTAATTGGGGACCCCTAATCTAAATCATTTTAACATCCAAACCACCCATATTGTTCTGACCACCCAATGGCATTTAGACTTATGTAGCACCTTATTTCCAAGATCATCATCATCAATGGATACTGAACCCAAACATAACACCATACTTTTCCCAATAGAACCAGACCCAATGGACGCTTAGTCAACATCGCCCAATGCATTGACAATTTTTGCATTTAACATCTCTGCACCTCAACACATTTTATCGAAATACATCTTAGTTTTGCATTTATTACACATTCAATCTGTTTGACAACACCGGACATTGCCCAACTCAATATTTCTACCACATCTGAAGGACCCTTAAGCCCTTAGGTCTACTGCCTGCTAATGTTTCTATTATCCTCTTTTTTTCACTCTGCCAGCTACATTCATGCTGTGGCCACTTGGGGGATGTAGTGTTAGCAGAAATATTGCAAGTATGTTGCAATGTTCTAAATACCTGAGGCAACATTAATTGCTTTGTCCAATGCCACGTTCAACCTGGAGTTTTCCTGTTGTTAGTTTTTTTCCACCACCTGATCCCATATCATATCCTCTCAGAGAGCTTTGTAGTCACACGTGGGGGTCAGAACTCTCAGAGGGGTGCACAAAACTTTCAATGGGCTCCCTCAGGATGTTGATGTTTCTTATAAAACCTGTGCCTCTCACTTTTATGAAAGGTGAGTCCAACATTATTGTGCCCATTGACCACATTTCCCTTCCCCAGTGCAGTCTCCTGAGGAAAACGTTTTTGTAATTTTCTGCCTTCGGACCCAGACAATGATTTAGTAAGGAAGATACTTTTTTTGGTAAAGGCATCTGCTTTAAATGCATCTAAATATGCTTTGAATCCTTCTTTTCATTGGTCCCAGTCATTAGCTGATATATCCAGATTGGGCTGGAAAGATGGAGGAACGTACTTCATTATATTGCATAATAGCTACAAAAACAACACTCATCAGTTGAACAGTGCCACACACACTGCACAGAGATGTTTCATTTACTAATGATGGACACCCAGCAGTTTGCTTTCTAACTCACACTAGAATACACGGAGAGCTGTCACAAAAACTGAAATGATCATATGTGCTGTCAAAGTACCTTACAAAGTGTAGACACAGGCTTGAGTAAACAGAAGATTGTCACAAAAAATTAGAAACTGAAGTGCTTGATGTGTGCATCACTGAAATGTTGAAGACCTCTTCCTAATATTGGTGCAACAATGGATACTCTGCAACCCAAGTTCGTGGGGTACACATGCCTGATAGAACAATAAGCAGACATTTGTCTTAAAAGCCCACTGTATGTATGAGGTTTGTGTCACCACAAGGAACACACATGCAAAAGGAACTGAATAAAAGTTATCCAGATTAGTATGTTGCCACTATGAGGTCAGTGCATCACCAGTAGAAGTAATAGGCCCCATGTCAAATTTCAAATGACTCACCTACATCCTCTAATTGATGTGTGCATTAAAGTGAACATACCACGTCGATATGTATAAGCACACTACAATTCCACAGTGCCCTTCTCATGTTTAGAGGCCAACACCATTGACCATGATGCAACACATTGCATCCAACATGTTCACATAAGTACGCGTTACTGTCAGAGTGCATAGAGCCATTTGACATCTATGCTGGAATGCATCCGCATCCCAGCATGCAAGATCTCTAACCATGTGAGGCCACACTGAATTTTAAAGAACTTGGCCCTGATTTATGAAAAGTTAGCGCCACCTTTGCATCATTTTTTGACGCAAAAGTGGCGCAAACTTACAAAATATAGTTATATTTTGTAAGTTTGTGCCACTTTTGTGTAAAAAATTGACACAAAGGCGACGCTAACTTTCATAAATCAGGCCCTCGATTCCCAGAAAGATGGATGCTTCGATCGATGCTGAGACCAGAAAGAGGTGCGCTTCTCCTGGAACAGAATATCTGGCCGTTCCACAGATCTCTTTGCACTAAACACAGCAAAATCAGAAATAGGCGTTGGAGCGCTCTCCTCTGTAAATGGGTTCAAAAACTTTTTCCAGTCACTGCATTTGTAGAGAGAGCTCTTAATTCTACAATTCTTAAATAAACTTTAGCCTCGCAGCACAACCATAGGTAAACACAGGAAGAAACACCAAGAATGATGTTTTACCTCATGTATGGAGTGCCCTGATGGTCACTCCTACAATCACATTGTGATTTTTGTAAACTTCGCTCAACTGAACCCGTTCATTAGCGTTGTATATGTATAGCAACTTTTGTCGTAGATGTTCCTCTAACAATAAAATGTTTCTTTGTAAAACTCTTCATGGCTTCTTAAGGCTGTAGAGAACAGAAGATAAAATACTTTAAAATAAAAATTTAGGGCCTGATTTAGATCTTGGCAGACGGTTTTACTCCGTCACAACGGTGACGTATATCCCATCCACCAAAATATAAATCCCATTATATCCTATGGGATTATATGTCATCGGACGGGATATCCGTCATGGTTGTGATGAAGTAACCCATCTGCCATGATCTAAATCAGTCCCTTAATCTGGTAAAACAAGAAGAACACCAAAAGCAAGGATGCGTGGCTTAAAAATTCATCCCGAATAATTAGGTGAAATATGGAAAATGTTACTCTTCTAGTAAGTGGATGAGGTTTTTCGTGGGAAATTTTCACAAAACAGTTATATTTTAGTTCCTGCAGCCTGGTGCCTGTAGTATATCTGACTGTAGGGAATTGTTTTCCCCACTGTCAGTGTGGGTGGCAAGCCAAAGAGAGAAGCAAATTTCCCTCTGTTAATGCTGCACTGTCAGCCATATACAGATTTCATTAGTATTATGGATTAATACGTACATATTATACTATAGCAAGCACATGTATTTTTTCATATTCGACTATCCCAGAAAAGTAATACTGGAAGGAGATACGGCAGGGTGCTAATAATCCCTAAATCCTCTGTTATAGGATGTTGTACATTTTACTAAAGGTGATTACATTTTATTCTAAAATCATAGGTGTAGTGGTAAGATATGAGGGGGCACATGTACGTACCATTTTTCCTGCATTAAATGGCCCGATTCGCAGAATCGTACCATATGCGACAGGAAAAAAACATTTTGGTATGTACAGAGCCTATTTTGCGATTCGGTAATCTATTTACTGAATCGCAAAATAGGTTTGCGAGTCACAATTAGGAAGGGGTGTTTCCTTCCTAATTGCTAGTCGCAGTGCGATGTAGGATCGTTTTGTGACCGTGAATGCGGTCACAAAACAATCACAGTTAGCACCAGTTTCAAACTTGTGCTAACCCATGGGACCCCTTTGTGAATGGCAGCAAAAATATTTTTTCAGAGCAAACAGTGGTCCCACGGGCTACTACCTGCTCTGAAAAAATGAAAAGAAAGCTTTTCATTTTTGTTTTTGAAATGCATCTCGTTTTGCTTTAAGGAAAACGGGCTGCATTTAAAAAAAAAAACAGCTTTATTTAAAAGCAGTCACAGACATGGTGGTCTGCTGTCTCCAGCAGGCCACCATCCCTGTGAGGGCAGCCATTCCCAATGGGGTAGCAAATTGCGACCTACTTCATAAATATTCATGAGGTAGGTCATTTGCAGCCCCATTGGGAATCGCAAACAGTGTAAAGTACACTGTTGTACATCCTTTTTTGCGACTCGCAGTTTGCGAGTCGCAAAACCGAATCTTTGTACATGTGGCCCGAGATGTATAAACTGCATGGTTACATTGTTTACATATTTTCACTAATCTCTTTGTGGAAATCCATTACACACAGGGTATAATGTGAATTACTTGAAAGATTTGGGAACATGGCTATGAAGTAAACCAGACAAAGATAGAGGATATTTATGAGATCAAAGTTTAAGAAGTGGTTTTAAATATCAGCTGGTTAATGGAAGAGGGAACATATAAGTTAAATAAATACACTTAAGAATCAAACGCCCACTGCTAGCCTCCTTTGCACTTCAAGGCTCATCTCTTCAACCTGGATCTAATCCAAGCTTGTTCCCTGTCTTCTCTATGGATTTGCAAGTATGTATGTGTGTAGTATGTCTGTAGTGCAAGCCTAGTTAAAAAGCCGGGGAGCCCGGTGCTGGGTCAAAAACAAGCATAACAACAGCAGTTGATAGGAGTGGAAGCAGAGTTGTGGACGATGAATCTCTGTTCTTCAAGTGATACAACTCTTACAATGTATTGTTAAGGATCCTGGGGTCCCTGGGCAAGAAATATGTTTAGAGCTTCTATTTGGAAGACGTTTTTCATTTTATTACCCAGTTTTTTCTAACCCAAGTCCTATGTTGCTGAACAATATGTGAATTATACTAAAAATGAAGATACAAAAATAAATAAAAGTGATCCAGAGAGGAAGTTTACTTTCCTAGGGGTGCCATTGGAAGGTGGGGCCCAGGGCAATTGCCAGTGCCTAGTTTGTAAAATAACGATTGCATGTGCCAAAAGCACTGCTTGGAAAGCCCGACCGGTGGTATTAAATGTCAGCATGCAGAATACCAAGGCTGTGTAGTTCTGAATCCATCCCACACCTGTTTAATGCACTATGAGGCACTCCCTCCCCCCTTAACTCTCTCCAGCAGATTCCTGCTTCTAACTTTGTGACAGACATTCCGATTGTTTCTTTCCGTCTTCCCATTTGTGTGTTTTCCCTCTCTTGATCATAGGGTATGCATGAAGAAAAAAAATAAGTGCTGGTCCCATAAAATGAGTGTCAGTGCCCCCCAGCAGTAACCACGAGCTCAAATTAAGCTTTGGCAATTGCCCACTTCGCCAACGCCTTAAAACATATCTGAGCTCATGCAGCCTGTAGTTCATCAGAGCTATAGGTTCTCTTAGCAGTCTGTTCTTAAACCATTTGTGGATATGATTTCTTTTGCGTCAAACTTTTTTTTCAGACAAGGTACAATAGCCATACTCCTCTTCATGGGTATTTGTGCATTAGATGCACATAATTGTATTACCAGGTAATGCCATGATTTTCATGTTCTGGAGTCTCCCAATGAATGTAAATCACCCTTGACCAAGAGGTGGGTAATCTGCTAAAGACCCGAGCCAGACACCTGCTACTATGATCTCCCTAATCCTTTCCACAGATTCTTCCCTCCTCCACCCCCCCTTTACTCTTCCCAAGCCTAAATCCTATTATTATAAACTCCCAATTAACACTTCTGGATTCTTCCCTCCTCCACCCCACCATTACTCCAGTCAATCCAACTAAAAAACTCGCATATCCGCGGCTCAAATTGACTCATAATAATACTAAAACTGTACTCATATTTCCCTATACTAATCCACCAATAATTCTTTTGGGCTCCAGAGTAGCGTGCTACTTGCCGAAAAACGCTTTGACACCTCGTCAGGGGTATTAAGCGCTATATAAATACTATTACAATACAATACACTTACAATACCTGGCTGAGCTCGAGGTCCTTGTGGAATCTCAATCCCAACACAAGCCCTGCTCAAGCCCCCCTCCTTCATCCTCTGCAGCCAGGGTCAGAATGGCCTGTGGCCAGTCTGGCATGTCAGTGTGAGGGCCGGTTTTGTTACTGTTTCTGGGTCTGTTTTGTATATCAAATATAGATCTTGGAAACTTGGCATGGCTGATTGAGGCATTGGAAGAAGAGAAGCAGTCAAATGGTAAACCAGCCTCTGATGATTTTTGTGGGACATGGAGTGCATTATGAAGTCTGACCTCTGCGTTACCTGAAGATGAGTCCACGATATGCAAGAATCCATTGATTCTGGAGAGGTTTGTGCTTATGGCACAGTAAGAAATCACAGAAGTCTCAAATCTCCAGACAGAGTGAGTAGATCATACAGTGTATATATATATATATATATATATATATATATATTAATATATATACAACGACAGTCCAAACCGCTGGATGGAATTGCACCAAGGTGGCAGGTTTTGAGGGTCACAAAAAGGAGAACATATAAAGGGTGATAATATATTTTAGTTACAATATAAATCATTTGTTGATGGTACCATACTAATTATAGGAATTGTGGTGTGTTCAAAGGTGATTTTACCCTGTGAAAAAGCCATCTGCTATGATTTCATGAATCATGTTTGAGAGAAAACAGTTTTCTCATGATTTTCCCATAGAGGTTATGGAATGTGCTCCAGAAGGTAAAATGAGAGCATATTTTCTGTAAATTCTATGTCAGGGCCCGAGACTAGGATTATGCATTCTCTTCTTCACTTTAATCAACAGCAGGTTCAAAGTCAAAGAAAAAACATTTACTACATTTGTCATGAACACACAGTCTTAAGTATCCATAACGACCAATAACCAATCATAGTGCAGTCCCCAATGTATATATGTCCATGACGTTGTTTCCTCTTCCTTCTTCTTCGCTGTAGGAAGATAAATTTCAAGCACTTCTAGTCTTTGTTCGAGTCCATGCTTACGAAAGAGTTGAATCTTTTATTATACTAAATTGACATCCATTGGAATCCACCACACAAACTTTATATATGACCAAGAAGAAGGAAAACGTCAGATTTAGATCATCATCTGTTAAAATGAATCAACACCATATTGAACTACAATCCTCGCCTCCGTGTCCTTAATAGAATGGAAATGTTTCATTGTATGTCAGGACCGGAGATGAGGATTTTGAAGGTTCAAAGCTTACTTACCATGAGCGATGCGGCCTCTATGATAGGTTTAAAGTAAAACCTTTTGAACGTAGACTTGAAGGACCAATCGGAGGATGCTCCGCTGAAATGGCTGACCTGAATGAGTTGACTGTGCAGTATTAACCCAGGTTGTGCTATCTCTGCTAGGAAGTTGATGATGTATGTAACTTCTGCGCCCATGGGATCAAGATGCCTCTCCACACACCAACGCATCCATCATGATCAAGCCGACCACCCCCCCTTTTGCTCACCCCCACCATGGATTGCGATGTGCATCGTACTTAATGTTAAAAAACCCTAGAAATTCACTGAAAAAAGGAAGGTTACAGGGACCTTATAGTTAGGAAATAGAATTAAAAAAAACGTAGACATTCACTAACAAACTAAAGGTCACAGAGACGCTATAGTTAGGTTCAGATTTTACACACGCAAAACCATAGAAATGCACCTGTTATAGTTAAAGTTATTTCAAGTAAACATGTCCTAATTTAACTATACCTCATACCCTCGCCATGCACTGCTAATTACCCCAGTTATTACATCACTAATGACATCTTCTGTGACATCATTGATAATATCACTGTAACATTTGCAGTAAAATTATTGATGAGAAAACTGTGCATGGATAGTGCACCGTCAGTCGTGCACACCTTCTGGGGTGGGGCAGTTAGTCTCTCAATTATGTTGAACAAGCTTTTCTGCAATTCCATTCCTTTCTTACACCTTGTTCCCCTGTATTTGATAAAATCACCCCATCATCAATCACATTGGCCTATGAAATCCTGATCTGCATGGCATAGCATTTCTTTCAAGTACATTTATATCAGAGCACAAACCCACTCGATTTGTATCAATGAGCTTTGCCTATCACCAGATTTTAGAATGGACTCATTGTGTTTAGAAATACCTGTTTAAATCTTTTGTTATGTAAGATGCAACTGCATCATGAACTTATACTCTGACTCACTGTGCTGCAAGCCCTGAAATCTCTTTTGTGCGTCCTCCATATTTGTTCCTAATGCTGCATCTAGGATCTCTCTCAGCAACTCACCAGCCCGTTGCTTTTGATAGCCCCCTACACCCTTTCCTTGTTTCACAACTACAATTAGAATTGAATACCGTCTCAATATATGCCCCCTTGCCATCAATTATATTCTCAAATACTTATTAGGGGGAGCGATCTGCCTAGTGGCTACATCTACACTAAGGGGCTGCGTGACCCAGTGCCTGATGTGGGCATCTTGAAGTCTGTCCTGTTGCGTGACCCTTAACCCCATTTGATAATTTTTTTATGTTTGGCATGGGCTCTGGTGAAAAAGTCCCTTAACAGGAAACATTGACCCCTCTCAATATCTCAAACTTGTTACTATCCATCGCTGGTGTGAGGTGTGGGGTATAATAACCCAGTGAACAGAGAGGAGGGAAAAGTGGTATCTCTTCTTCTAACATAAATCTGGTCCCAAAACTCCAATTGAGTTCTGAAAATTTCAAAGATATATAGGATCCATGGTTGATATTCTTTCTGTATCCTTGAATGACGTTTAGGGATTATCTTGCTATCACTTGTGTCATGTGGAGCTATCTTTTCTCTGACTGCTGTAAGGGCCATTCAACAGTTATGAGTAGTTGTAAGGCATCTTTGGTAAGATATCTGGGCCTACCAACCCCTCCCTTTTCATGTGGATCCAACAATACTTTCTTGTTAAATCAAAATTGCCACAGCACTGATTAATGTAAAAACAAGCTTTCCTGTTGCCTCTGCACTTCTATTGCCTCTGTAAGGACAATTCAACAGTTATGAGTAATTGTAAGGCATCTTTGTAGTGTAAATTATCTGGACATATCAATCCTCCCTTTTCATGTGGATCCAGCAAAACTTTCTTGCTAAATCTAAATTGCTCCAGTACTGACTAGTTTAAATACAAGCTTTTTTATTGCCTCTGCACTTAAAATAGGTTTCGGGAAAGCCTAGCAGGTATAAAGCAGCCAGGACACAATGTTTATTTTTAACAAATTAATACCCTCATGGCATGATATATACATTTGGTCAAGTCCTAAGTTATCTGTCTCGGTAATACTGACCCCTAGATAGCTTATTGATTTTTTACCCAAGTTTATTCGGCTAATCAGTTTAAGATCCCTTTCCCTTGCTCTCCATATTGAGATATGCAGAATCTTAGCTTTGTCTTTGTTCATTTAAAAGCTGATAAGTTCCCAAACTTCTCCAAATAGTGCAGGATCACTGACATTGAATCCTTGGACTCTGTGAGGGAGCTGAGAAAACTGGCCACAAAGAGGTTAATTGTGTGTTCTATGCTCCCAAACTGAATGTCTTTTTTATCAGTGGTTTCCCATATGTGGGTTTCCAGGCAGCAGCAGCCCATCCCTACGGGCTGAGGGGTCACGCCCCCTACCTTTTTCCTGACATGAAGAGTGTCTGTCAGGCTGAACAAAATCAACCTGACAAATACTCTTCTGATTTAAGTCAGGCAGCCAGGAGCTGGACATGGGCTAAATGCGCAGAACTCCATGGCTGCCTGAGCTGAACTGTGCTGAGCAGAGGAAGTCACAGCTCCTGTGGGTGTGACCTCTTCAGCCTGGCAAAGTCCTTTCAAGGCCCACCCCCTCTAGAGGAGGGGGTGCATCACCTATTGCTTGAGACCTGCATGCTTCAGTTTTGAGCCCTGAAGTGCCCTGGGTCGAGTGTCAGATCAGTGACACCTCGTCACAGAATGAGGTGGGGTCAGCAGTCTTACTGACCCCATCCCACTCTGTGACGAGATTGGGACTGCTGCCTTCCCTCATTGGCTGACCATAGGTCAGCCAATGAGGGAAGGTAGACAACAGTCCCAACCCTTCTGAGACCTCTGAGGCTTCCCTATTGGAGCTGCTGCTCTTGAGGTAAGGTTTTTTTAAATGTTCGGGGTGTGCATGCATGTATGAATGTATGTTTATTTGTCAGTGACTGTTGTGAATGGGTGTGTGAGTGCGTATGTGAATGAATGGGTGTGAGTGGGGTGCATGTGTGCAATCTCCCCCTCCCTCATAAAATTAATGACCACCACTGTTACCAGGTGTTCTAATGCAAGGGCAATGAGGTTCGGTGGCTCGTTTCCTTCTGAAGCCTCAGCAAATCTTGAGCAATGCCACCTCCAGGAACTCCTAGTGCATGCTAATGAATACTCTTTTTGCATCCAAAGCCATGGGGAGAGCTGACACACCTCTCCACCAAGCTTTTCCCTCCAGATGGGCAACTTTACAATTGTTATCTCAGTCTTGTCTTCGCTCCACAAAGTCTACCTGGTCTTTGTGCAATAGGTCTGGTAAGATCCTGTCTAATCTATGCATGAGCACCTTGATAAAAACTTGTAGTCAGTTTTTACCAATGTAAAGGGACAATATGACTTACATAATCAAGGTAATTTCTTGCTTTGAGAATAAGCATGTCAGGAGCCTCTTGCATAGTGGCATACCCCCATTTTTCCTGAGAAGGCGTTAACTAGATTAGTGTAGGCTCCAATAAGGAGGTTTGCAAATTCCCAGTAAAAATCAGCCATAAGCTTTTCTGAACATTGGGCCTTATTCAGTTGCTCTGACTTAATGGCCACTAGTATTTTGTGTGCTTCGATAGGCTTATACAGCTCCTTTCTCCACTGGCGAATGAGATAGTTTACTGATACACTAAGAAATGCCTCATTTTGGTGCTATTGGTATTTTCTACATTGCAACCTGCCTGTGGAATGAGAGAAAGAGATGCTTCTTCCCCTCCTCGCCTGTTACTGAGGAACCATCAAGAACCTGCAGTATTGCCATGCATGATCTGGATCGCTGCACCTTCAACTTAATGGTCAGTAGCATGTCCATGTTGTCAATTTTATATAGAAAGTTTGTTTCAAGCAAAGAAGGGCACCTCCTGCTTTATTAATTCTTACTGTTTGACACTGGCCCTAAATTGTTGCAATCTGAATAGCCTGTTTCTGAAAGGGCTCTTGTTTCTTTCACATGCACTGCCTCATACAACTCCTTTTGTAGCTCATTCTCAGCAGGCTCTTTCTCATTTTTCATTACAGCTGTTAGGACTATGAACGCTCCCCAAAGTGTTGCTTTATATGCATCCCATTGTATTTTAGAGGATATGCTCCAATGGTCGTTTTTTTCAATGTAGTTTTGATCCGCTGACCCAATTCTGATCTATTGGCTGATTGTTTAAGCACCATTTGTGTACAATCTCCAACCCTTAATATATTTGCTTCCTTTCCCCCTCGGTTCCAGCTCTAGGTGGGCGTGAACTGAATTCGTACCTCCTGCTAATGGTAGGTTTGTTGTACTTTGATACTGAGTGGTTCACTTTTTATAGCTGTTTTGTGGTTTTATGTAGATTGTTTCATTGTGTGCTGATGAATGTGAGGCACTGAGATAGCAGAGGTGTATTTAGATATTGTTGTTTGTTTAGCAATTTTAAATATTTGTATATGGGAATAAACGTGTAGGTCTTTCAGTATAAAGTTATTTTTTATATTATTCTAGGTGCATAAGTGTATGAAGAGAAATGTGTTTCTGTAATAGGGGGACCAACTGAACGGTTATAGGAATATGTTGATGTATTTTTGAAGCCCTATGTTAGAAATGTACCTTACCATATACAAGATGTGAAACATATTGTCAGGAATCCCCAAGGTGCCTCCTGCATTATCTGTCAGCATCCCCAGGGAATAGGGTTAAATAATATCTCTGTTCTTGGTTAAACCTTCATGTTTCTAAGTAAACATAATATGCTGTGTTACACAATTGGTTTTATCAATGCTTGTTTTACCAATGCATGTTTGCTAATGTGAGCAGGTGTAGACATGTGCTTCTAATTGGGTGTGGTGTAGAAATGTGCTTCTAATTGGGTGTGGTGACTCATCCACATGCAGAAAATCAACTGATTTCCTGATTGGCTATAAATAGCAGAGTGAAGCATGCCTCCCTGCTTGGCTTTGTTTTGCTTCCTGATCTCAGCATCTGATTTGGCAGTCCAGCCCCTCCTGTCATCCTCGTATTCAGGACTTTTGAGGCAATTATTTTCTTCATTCCTGTAGCAGCTGACACCAGACGTTCCTCCAGCACTCTGGAAAAGACTGCAGCTAAGTGACTAGTATTCTCCAGGGAGTTTGTTCTTTGAGTGCCGCGCTTTCCTAGAACAGCTGGTATATTTCAGACCTCGTATTTTGGCAGAGTGCTTATCTTGAAGAGGCAAATGCATTTCTGAACATTCTACATTATTATTGTAGTTACTTGCCTAAATGTGCTTCATGAAATCTGCTTGAGCTCAAGTTCTGCAAAAAGTGACAGTGCAATTTTAAAAGAGCATTTACGTGACTTTTCTTTCTCTAATAGCATAACTCTTGGATTTAAATTGTGTCATTCATGCCTGTGTTTCAGGTTTGAGGAGTTTGCTTTTGAAGGGTTTTTCACACACACAGTGAAACCAAACCAAACTGTGCCACCCTAACTGTTTAAACCCAGAGTGGACATTTGTATTTCTTGGATTGTTTTCGTTCCTTTTAGTTTAACCCTATGCATGCAGGAAAGTTAAATGTGATATACTTAATGCCCTTTTTTTTCTTTCTTGTGCATGAGAAGTGCAACCACAGTTCTAATTGTAGTGTGCAACAGTGAATCTCTGTGAAGCCAGCCCTAGGGTTGCAGTCCTTATTGTTATGGTACTCAGTTTGGGTTTTTGGTAATGCAGTGTTAGTAATTGTGCCAACAGTTATTATTATCCGAGAAAAGTGCTGGAGCATCCCGGTGTTCTTCTACCGCTCCCGTGCCCATATTAGAAAGACACAATCAGTTTCAAGGAAGTTGAGTGCACTAATTCTACTAACACTCTGTCAACAACGACCTGCCCCCTGAAGATATGGAGAAGTGTGGTACAATGATTAGAGCAGCAGACCCTGATGCAGAGATCTGGCCCGGGACCTGGGTTCAATTCCCACCTCGGTGGGTCTTGGGCTCAATTCCCTTGGACCAGATAATTCTTGCCTCAGTGCCTAATCTAACTCTGTAACTCTGGGCAATAGCTTGTTTAATCTCCACAACGGTCCTTACAGTGCTTGGATGCCTGGCTTCACCCTGGGGCTGTCCAGGAGTGGGTTCCTCACATGGAAAGCCAGGAGGGGTTCTACAGTGGTATGCGTACAACGCCTTGAGACCCTAACGGGTGAGTAGTGCGCTATAGACGTGCGAAGTTTACAGTTTTTTTTTTTACAGGGTGCCTGGCTGGACTGGCAAGACGTGGCTGTGTTTTGTCTCTTTCTCTTCCACTCGCCCTTTCCTTTTGGGACACCTGCTGGGGTTTCTGTGTCCACCAGGAAGTGCTGAGTAGTGTTCCAGGAGGTCAGGGGGCATACCATCGCCCCTGCAGACATCCTGCTTTTCAGGTGAGTGGTCCTGTCTCAACACATATATTGAGTTGTTTGAGTGATATTACATGGGAGCCAGGACTGCTGATGGTGACGCTGTTGTGTCACTCTATATGAGAATCAAACATGATATGGGAGTGAAGGCTTTACAGCACACTTAGAATAACTAGTCTTTGGGAATATACAAACACGTTGCTAGAAATGACAGAGCTGATTATGAAAAATAATATGTTTATTTTTAAGGATGAGTGATACAGGCAATTGCAAGGAACTGCAATGGGTTCCAGGTTCGCTCCTTCCTATTTATAGAGTGGGTGGAGGAGGAGCGGGTCTGGGGCCCATGTGGGACTAAATGGACAGAGTACATAGTATATTAGTTGCTCTATGTACAACTGTTTCATGATATGGACAGGAAATGTGACACTGTTTGAGACTTTTTGTAAATAGCTAAATGATAATGACTTAAATATACAGTTTACTTATGAGCATCTTCCTAGCTGTATGACTTTATATCAAGGATTATCAAATACAAAGTAGACTTTCGCATAAGATTGTAGTGAATCCTAGTTTGTTTTAATGGAATAACAGGTGTTAGCTTTGCCTTTGGCTTGCAGACTCATGCCCCCGTCACCTCGTGACTTTTAACCTACTTAGCTTGCTCTGTCTTAGCCCATTTATTTAATTAATTCTTCTAAGATGGCTGCCATGTTTATAGTTAGGCCATTTGTTTAAGTTGATGTTATCAGTGCCACCGCGCTAAGGCGTCAAATCAAACGACAAAGGCAAACAAACTCTAGGTGTTCACATTAGGTACTTTCCCTCTTCATGCTTTTGAGGGAATTGTTTATATTAATTACCGTCTCAAGCATGCTGTGTTATTTATTGTTTGAGAACAACCTACATCGAAGGTCCAAGTAGATCTGTGTAAATACACCTCACTTTAGACAGATAATCAGAGGGATTCCGACCAGATACCATTGCTGCTATCGATGCTGCACGTCGCCTTGACGCTGACCTGGACTTTGTGTTCCTACAGAGTCTGAGCTAGAGACCTCATTTCAAGGTATCAAGGATTGGGGGCTCTTCTCAGGGACATGGCATTGGCAGATTAGGTTTAAAATACCCAGCTCTACTTTAGGTAGAAGGTTAGGCCTATCAGAATGTAGGTGTTAGGACATATTATACACTCTGGGGTTTATTCCAACTTTGGAGGAAGTGGTAATCCGTCCCAAAAGTGACGGTAAAGTGACGGATATACCACCAGCCGTATTACGAGTCCATTATATCCTATGGAACTCGTAATACGTCTGGTGGTAAATCCGTCACATTTGGGACGGATTACCACCTCCTCCAAAGTTGGAATAACCCCCTCTATGTCTTTCTATGTTACTGCAAGATGGTGGGGGTCTTTGTAATCATGACTCTTGTTTTTACCATTCTGTGTCTTGCACTGTTCATTATCCTAATCAATGCAGCCCATGCAATTTACCACAGATTGCAGATTGTGTTGAATAAAAACTAGTGAAACCTTACTGCACCTTCGTTATTGCCTGTGTTTGGTTGAGACATGATGTATCTGTGAGAAAGGGGTAATCTCTGTTCAACCACGACACTCCCTGAGATGTCATACTCTTGAGTCCATGCGTAAAGGCTGCCACAAATCACCTTTAACTGTTTGAGTTTTGGTGAGGTACTGCTAGTGAGCCTGAAAGGTTGGGATTACAGTTGTGACTTATTGTAGGATAGGCCTACAAACATAAGTACTGTCATCCTTAAACCAGCAGTCTTGCCTAGAGCAAGAGACCAACTACGACAAGATGACATCATGCAACTCAGTATTACATGCATCCAGTGCACCTCCCAGATTAATGCGATACCCTACAGGGAAGTTTTATGAGCTAGACATAACTGTAGTGATATACAAGACTTTCACAAATGCCTACATGATATGGAGAAGAGATTTTTACATAGGGGCTATAGTGGTTAGAAGGGTCATGAATATGGCTATGAAGATCAATGGAGAAAGTACAGTAAATGAGACCAAGCATGATAAAGAAGAATAAATAAGAATAAGATTGATTACGGATTTTAATTGCACGGAACAGACATTTCGTGAATGTCTGCAGAACACTGGCATGTCTTACAAGCAGATAAAATGTTACTGGAGTTCATATCTAATAAACTGGATATTACATTCAGAAAGGGTAAATAGTTGAGGAATTTATTGAGTGCAAGTTATCCTAAGTGATTTGATAGCACAGCACATGTTAGGATTTTACAAATGGGGACACTGTGGGATGTGTAGATGGTCATAGGACAAAACCAAAAGATTTAGAAATGATGATACACAAGAATTTGCGATTAGATCAAACATCAATTTTAATACTAAATTTGTGGTTTATATTATAGTTTGTAAGTGTGATCGTGTCTATGTTGGAAGCACAATTAGAGCCCTAAAAGACATGATAGGAGAACATATGAGTGCACTGAAATCAGGGGATTCAAGATATCCATTGGCAATTCGTGCCACAGAATGTTTGGCACAGGGGGAGTACAAAACCTTTTGTTTTTTTGGAATAGACCATGTAACAAGGGATCCATGAGGTGGTACTAGAGAACTGAGCCTTAGACACAGGGAAATATCATGAATATTGAGATTGAGGGTGGTTGAGAACAGATTAAACAGAGATAATGTATTACAGTACTTTTTGGGAGATTGAAATAGAATGATTATGTTCTGAATCAATTTTTGAAGGTTAGTATCATGACCATCCCATCAGGATTTGTATATAATTTCGAATTTATAGTGGAACTTTTTATTATGTTCAGTTTGGGGTGAGTAACTGTATGTACTCACTCATTTGAAATGTGGCAATAGCGTTATTGCCATTCCATCACAGGAATAATGTTATATATATATATATATATATATATATATATATATATATATATAATGGGGTTATTTTTACCCATTAGTAGGCACACTAGTTATGAGGATGGTGAATACTATGGTGGAATGTATGAACTTATTTTGTTACTGGAATATGTAATATGGGGCCAGATGTATGAAGAAATGGGCTTGCGAATCGCAAATAGCGATTTTTAGGAAATCGCTATTTCCGAGTCGCAATAGGCCATGTACCATAATTTTCGCAAATTGCAATTCGGTAATTGAAAATCGCAAATTGTGAGAAAATTTCGAGAAAGCACATCTGGAGGAGCCTGATGACATCACAAGCAGGAAGTGAGTCATCCCAGGCAGTTTCAAGTGCCACAACCAAACCAGCATCCAGAAAGAGCAGCCCAGCCACACTGAGCAACACTCTGAAGGAGGCAGCACACCTGAACAAGGATGGACACCTCAGCCCAAGGAAAGGAGAAGGGAGAAAGAAAGCGGAAGCTCAAATTTAGCGAGCAAGAGCTGGAGGTGCTGACAGAGGAGGTGGTCAGGAGCCATGACCGCCTTTTTGGTAAAAGCTCACTGCAGGTGCCGAAGAGTGAGAAAAGGAGACTCTGGGCAGATTTACAAACTAAGATCTGCGCTATTGGAGTGTCACAGCGCTCGGTCGACGAAATTAAGAAGAGGTGGTATGACCTGCGGTCCCGTGCAAAGGAGAGGGTGGCAAGAAGACTGCAGGAGGCCAGGAGCACAGGAGGCGGTCCACCCACAGAGGCACCATCCACCCCGTTAGAGGATCTAGTGGAGTCCACACTCCTCCCTGAAGCAGTGAGTGGGGTCACAGAAATAGACACCTCCGGCTCACCAAGTACCAGCAAAGGTAAGTGCAATATTGATTTGTAACCCCATATGTGTATGCACAAAAGCCCCTTAGGAATTAGCAAGTAACGTAAAACATTGTGAGAAGTAGTCCATTCCACATCTTAGAAGCAGCACAAGAATGCTTTATGGGAGTGGCAGTCCACAACCCAGAGCTGAAAGTAGCACATACAATGTATTTAAGTAGAGCAACACCCAGAGGAACACAACACCCACAACACAGTGAAGAGAAGTACCTGTACCTTTATTACCATTGTGTGCCCTTACTTGCAACAAACATAACTGACATGCTGCATATTGTCGTTGCAGGTGGGCCAGGCCTAACAGCCACAGCATGTGCCAGCTTGGGGGAGACTGACACCCATCCAGCCTCAGACTCAAACACGAGTGGGTCTCTCACCATTGCGCCACTCCGACGCAGGCCCAGGGCACTGCCACTGCCAGAGCTCAGTCAGGACTCGGATGAGCAGCAGGAAGGGCCACATACACCATCCCCAACTGGCAGACGCACCCAGATGCAGGAGGCCAGTATTCAGCAGACCACAGCACCCCGCAGGATGGCGATAAATGCCGGTGCACAGGCGAATGAGGAAGGTGAGGGTCCCTCCTTCTTTGGTGGGCTGGAAGCAGCTATGTTGCAGCAGCAGCGCCTACAGAACAAAAAGATCACTGGTTACAGAAACAAATGCAGCAACATAATGCCAACATGGGGGGCCTGCATCGCCAGCTGGAGTGCCTGAATGCAAATATAGAACAGCTGCATGAGGGACAGGTGCAGGCATCGCAGGACACAAGGGAGCTCACTTCTGCTGTGCGGGAACTATGCCAGGAGCTGCGCCATGACAGGGTGAGCCACCGCAGGCATGAGCGACGATTCATGAACATGTTTGGGGGATTCTGTCGCTCTGTCAACAGGCTTGCTAATTCAACCTCACTGATTGCACGTTGTGCAGTGGCTGCACAGGTGGAGGCAGCACACAGCAGCAGGGATGTGGCTCACGGACTTGTCCAAATCACAAATGTGATAGACAACATCATGGGACAGAGCTCAGCCACACCTAGTGAGCTTGGACTGGGGGACACGGAGGACACTTCCAGCCTCAGCAGCCTACCTGTACCTGCAATGGACACCAGACGGCGCAGTGCCAGGCACACCACTGCCACTGAGGCATACAATCGAAGTGCCAGCGAGGTAACTGGGCACCCGAGTGGTGTGCGTGGCCGCAAGAAGTAACTGTAGCGGCCAGAGGGGTAACGAGTACACTATGACGTAATAGTGCATTACTCTGAACTTCTATTGTTTCTATTTTTTATCACACTTTTGTTGCTTTTCGTTGGACTCACATTACCTGACATTAAGGTAATAAATTTACTTCACTACAGGTACATTTGTCAGTGCATTTGTCTTATTCATACTTACATCTGAAATGGTTGTGTGTGATGTCAGCACGTCTTTGCCTTCCCTCTGCTGCACTGGTCCTGTCTGCTGGCTGTAGGGGTGGTATGGGATCATCATCCTCATCAGATTCAGATTCACATATTTCTACAGGTATGTCCCTGGTGGTAGCTATGTTATGCAAGATTGCACAAGTAGCCACTATTCTACATGTGGTCTCTGGGCTGTACTGTCATGCCCCTCCACTTTTGTGGAGGCACGGCAGCGACTCTTCAGCAGTCCAAAGGTGTGCTCCACCACGTTGCGGGTAGTCCTGTGTGCTGCATTGTATCTCCGTTCAGCAAGTGTTTCAGGAGTGAGGTAGGGCGTCATCATGTAGGTGCGCACTGCGGAGGCACTGTCTCCTGGAAGGGACAGAGGGTATATTGAGTAACTGAGCCATCTGACATCAGCACGCCATCAATGCGCCATTGTACAGAGGGACAATACCTAGTAGATATCCTTCTCCAAACTCCCCAGCTAGCAGTCTTGTGTGAATGCCGCTATGGCGAAAGATGTAGGAATCATGTGTGCTCCCTGGGTACCTGGCCACAAGATCAGTAATGATGTAGGAGGCATTGCAAATCACCTGTATATTCATTGAATGTTGGTATTTACGGTTGCGGTACACATACTCTGTGGCTGATGGACAGATTGCAACATGTGTCCCATCTATGGCACCTACGACGTGGGGGAACTGTGCTATCTGGTAAAAATCTATTTTTGTTTGCTGTATATCCGGTGGGGTGTGGGGGAATCTGAGGCACTGGTGTATCCTGCTCAGCATGGCGTGGATATATGCATTGAAAAATCTAGAAAGGGCACTCTGTGATATCCCTCCAGCTGCTGCTATGACCCCTTGATAGCTCCCTGAGGCGAGTAGGTGGAGGGAGCATAATACCTGCACATGGGTGCATATGCTGTGAGTCCTTTGTGTTCTGCGCTGCAGTATGGGTTGTAGCTCAGCTATCAGATCAAGTATCATGGCTGAGTTCAACCTATACCTCTCAAATATTTCCTCCTCTGTCTGGTTAAAAAGTGTAATGTGCACTCTGAAAATGCGCTCCTGTCTCCTCCTCCCTCTCCTCAAACCTGCCAAGATCCTCATCCCCCTCGCCATGACGTAGAGTGCAGCCATTGTGGAAAAGAGTCTGAGGCATTCTGGGCCTCTTTATATAGGTTGCACCTGGTTACCACCTGGTTTCACTTAGTGGTATTTTGCATGTGCAAAATGCCATTCTGTGAAAAATCGCAATTTGCGATTTTTTGATGCATCGAATTGCGACTTGGATTTTGCGAATCGCATTTTACGCCTCGAACTTTCCTACTGGAAATACCGAATCGCAAAATGCGACGCGCAAAACCAGGTCGCAATACAAAAATTCTCAATTTTTGCGATTTCTTATTTTTGGTCTGCGAATGCCTTTCATGCATCGCAGACCACGTTTTTGCATTCGCAAACGGCCGAATTTTGCGATTCGCACCGTTTGCAACTGCAAAAAAGTTTCATACATCTGGTCCATGGTGTATCAAAGAGGTACAATATTGAGAAGAAGTATAATATATGTTGTTTTGCTATTAAAAATGTAGTCATGTTAGCGGCAGTAAATAACAAATGTGGGTATCCCTGTAATGCTGTTCTTGTCTAGGGAATAATGATTTTGTGGATTATGGATGTGATGAATAATAGGATTCTGTAGATTACGGATTTATATTAGGAAAGTGCCATTGACTGAAATAGATGGAGAGCTATATTGTGTCTAGGACTTAATCGATAGAGTACCACTTTTTTGCAGTTTCTGTCTGGATGAACATATGTTTATGTACATTACTGATACAAATTAGATTATGCCAATGATTTATTTGATTGGAGAGCCAGAAAGTGTCTAAGACCTGACAACAGAAATTTCATCTCAACAGATTGCAATTATTCTGGTTTGATGCTCTATAATGGCAGCTAAATATTGTAGACTTTGGAGTCCTTCATCTATGTTATGGGATTGTGGTATAATAGTCCTCTTTTACTTTTTATTACATTACAGTTATAAATAGATACTCAAAGATGGCGATCTAGAAAGTGTCTAAGACCTAATGATAAAGAATGGTATCTTAATAGATTCTAGTTATACTGGTTTGTTGCTCTAAGATGGCAGCAAGGTATTGTAGACTTTGGAGTCCTTCATCTATGTTATGATGTTGAGACATAATTGTCCTCTATCACTTTTCATTACATTACAATTATAAACAGACCCTCAACGATGGTGTTGATTCTCGACAAGAATCTTCTGACTCAGGTGAGTTTAGTGTGTTCTGGAGGGTTCATTTAGATTGTAATGTACCCACAAGTGTAGGAAAATAACACAGGGTCAATTGTTATCCCTTTGCTTTAAGATCAAGCAGGTTTACACTGGGATAGCAGGGACAGACATAACTTTATACTACAGTTTGGAAAACATAGGTGAGTTTTACTGTTTACTGTTTTATTGACATATCGAAACATAAAATATCATAGTCAGACAGGAATCACAATTTTTAAAAACACAAAAACTAAAATTCTCAGTGCAAAATATTTCTTATACAATAATAAACATAATCGTTTGGAAACTTCCCATGTTTGTAATACTAACAGCTTTAAACCTGAAGTGGTAACAAGCCAGAGAATCAAAGTGCACTGTACCATGCTTATCGCAGTGGGGACATTATAAACACTCAAATAATTGGCATAGGCTATAATTATTATAATCTTAAAATTTGTTTAAAAAAAACCTAATAAAATCATTCCTGTTCGTAGCTGAGCTAGTGACCATTTGCTAAATTTTGCAATTATATCATAATGTAAACATTGATGATGATAAAATGGAAAGTTTCAAATTCAAGCTTTTAAGACTGGGCAAATTTGTAGTACTAACATCTTTAAATTTGCAGCAATAAAAAAGCCATAAAACCAAAATGCACAGTACTGTATATATTGAAATAAGGGCCATATAAATACACAAATAATTGGCATAGGCTGTAATCGATGCAATCTTAAAATCTTAAAATTTGTTTCAGATGAAACCATATAAAAAACCATTCTAGCCAGAGGATGAGCTGGTAATCATGTGCAAAACTACGCAAATATAACATTGTGTGAACATTGATAATGGTAATGTGATAAATGGAAAATTCCAATTTTGAGCTTTTAAGACTGAGCCAATAACCTTATGCAAAACAACACAAACTCTTTTCTTGAACAATCCCATCCTATGAGAGCTCTGGACCATTACAGCCAAAGGTTCTTTTTATAAGCGGTCCTCTACGGGTGCTTTGAGGGCTCTGCAACAGATAGACCAAGCAGCCAACAGATATTTAGAAACTGCACTTACTACCACTGTAGATGTATCCTTTTTACAAATTCTGTAGTCATTGGCACAATTGTGGAGAAGCAAAGTTTTACAGCGTTTTTTCCTAGGGATCTTGTATTTAGGACAGAAAAAAGGAAAATGTTCAGTTGATTAGACACATGATTGACACAATTTGCATTTGTTGCCTTCAGGGCTGTTTGACAACCATCGGGCAGTGAAAACATTAACAGGTAGGATGCCAGATCTAAACTTGAGAAATAGGGAGCGAGCATAGGCCGGTATAGGCAGGCAAAAAAAAAAGTTCAGCACATGACTCTTGTTTGACAAGCAAACATTCTGATGTTAGCCGACCCAACCCGCTCCTCTGGGAAATCCGATCATTTACCTTCCCCCAATATCGCTGCTTAACAAGCATGGCAGCATTGGTTGGGATTGATTCAGGGTTCCCCAAAACAGGGGGAAACCCAATTCACCCCAAACGGATTTCATTTCCCGCAGCCAACCAACCTTATGTAAACAGCTTGAGTTCCCTAACAAGTCTCTGATTGCCTCCTTGAAAGATTCTAGTTCCTCAGTCTTTCAGAGCCAGATTTAATATAAAGGGGGCTTCAGAGCTACATGGTCTTCAATGTTGTTCAACCCAAGGTCCATTCTTGGTGGAATTAATTGATTGCCCTTTCCCAGCCTAGGCATGTATCTGATGGAAGTTGTTTTCTTTGGCTTGTAGGATGCTCTGCTGTCTTTTGAAGCCCCAAAATTCAGCTCCATATAGGGTGGCTCCCCTAGCCTTAGCCTTGTAAATTTCAACAATGGGGTTAATTGGGGAACTAACTGCAGCTTTAGCTTTGCGGCCTAAGGCCCCCCTCTGTCACATATGATATAGGCACTTTTATTAATATGTGCATCCCATCTACCCGAATCCATCAATCTGCTCCCCACTAGTCGATCTCTTTGACTCTTTCTAGAATGACAAAATTCATTGTTATGCAAGCGTTCACCTTTTTCTTTCCCTGGCAACAGATCACCAATTTTGTTTTTCAGACATTAAACTCAAGGTAAAAGTCTTTACAAAACAAGCAGAATTAGTCGACTAAGTTTTGTAATCCCATAGGTGATTTTGCCATAATAATGGAGTCATCTGCATAGAGCAACCCCGGAAATTTCCGACCAACCAACCATGGCGAGTCATTCGTGCAACTATTTAAATACCTAATACAGTTGTTAATGTACAAAAGAAAGAGGGTGGGGGCAAGAACACAGCCTTGCCACACCTCCCTCTCCGTGATAACTGGGTCTATCAGTTCACCGTCCCTGCCGCACCTGATTCAGGCAAAAGTACCTTTGTGGAGTCAGACAATTAAGTTCAAGAGTCCACTAGGAAATTCAATTTTACTCAATGTGTACCACATCTTATGTCTGGGGACCAGATCAAAGGCTGCACGGAGATCGATGAAGGCAACGTATATGTTTCCTCCACCGATATCCACAGTCTTCCATCTGATTGCATTAAATCTCATCACTTGGTCAATTGTACTAACTGGAGGCCTAAGTCCAGCTGCAAACTCGAAAATGCCCTGCTCTCCTCAATCCACTCTTCCAAGCAATTCAAGATCTGCTTTGCGAACATTTTTTGGAGGTTATCTAGCAGGCTTATAGGCCGATAATTAAATGGATCACTGGGGTTTCCTTTCTTGTAGAGGGGAACTATTTCAACTCATTTCCATGTATAAGGGATGGACATGCCTGCATCCACTGCATTACAAACCTTATTTAAATAAGGTGCCCAGATGTCAAGGTTTGACTTATAGAGGTCACCTGGTATTTTGTCAAGGCCGGAGTCTTTGTCCCACTTAAGGGAAAATTTTGCCACCTTGGCTCAGCCAAGGAAAACTTGATTGAGGATACACTTTCTTCCCTAATAAAGCTCCCCTCTGTGAGATCAATCTTGTGTCTCTCAGAATAAAGGAACTGAAGTGCTTGACCCAATTTTCAGGAAGAATTGATGCCCCTAACAGAGGCTGGGATGCACCACTTTCGTTTCAGACCAGTTTCCAAAACTTTCTGGAATCCTTGTATCTTGTGGCTTCTAAAAGGGCTATCCAATGCTTCTCTTCCCAACTTCTCCGCGCTTTGGTTAACTACAACCTATAATTTTTCCTCGATTGTTTGATTGGATCTCTAATCCTCCTTCTGAGATCCCTCAATAACCTATTCTTAGAGTCTCTACAAGATTTATTGTATCACCTATCATTTCGCTTGGTTCTAATTTTTCCTGCGGCCTCTTTAACAGATAGTTCTTTCATGCAATGGTTTGCCAGTAATCTATACATGATTGCGATGGTGAACGGGGAAGAATTGCTCAATTCCCACTTAACATTCCGTCTATTATTTGTCATAGTGATATGCCGATCAAAAGCCTTAAAAACAGGGGCCCCAATTATGGGTAGCAAACTCCAGGTAGTGAATATCAGTGGATCATGATCACTTTCCTCATGCTCCACTACCACCATGTCTTCCATGTGCCCCCACAGGTGTACATCCAGTAACAAGTAGTCAATATGACTCCTACATGCTGCTCGTCTAAATGTAGGCGAGGGAATTACATATAATCGAGAGCGCCCGTTAAATGCTTGGAGACCATGGGCAAGTGTGATATTAACAATTTGGAATGCCGCCCTAGTCAGTCTTTGTCCTTTACTCTTTAGTAATTGTGCAATACCCCATAGACTATCCTCTTCTAGATAGAGCTCCTGCACCAATGGATAAGGCTCAAATGTAGCATTAAAGTCCTCAGCAATCAAAATGTAATGGGTATTGTATCTGCTACCTAAAATATTATGCAGAGCACTCAGAACTTCGGATTTACAACTTCTTCCCATGCTCCTACTATAGATGTTTACTCGTAGTAGCGATTGCTCTCTGTGGGTAGACAGAAGTAAGCCCTGTAAATCAGCACAACCCAAATGCAATTCTCTCACTTGGCACTTAAGTGAGCCACTGATCCAAATAAGTAGACCCCCGAGGGTCTCCCAGAGGACATCCTGTTTGCTGGAACCCACTAACTCTTATACCCTGGTCTATTCTTGGGCTCCATAGCCCATGTTTCCTAGAATAAGCAAATCGTATGCTCCCCAATAAAAATATCCATTCTGGGATGGACAATTTGGCCTCTAGCCCTGCTTTGTTCTAACTCATATTATTAACTGACTTCTCGGACATTGCTTGTATTAGAATCTGAGGTGAACTCTCTTGAATTAATTTTTGCATCGGTTCAACCTCCGGGCACACATCTCCATCCCTAGAAGCATCATGCACAGCAAGGGCTACCATCAACACCCCTCCTCCTGGAGGTCCCTGCTTAGCCCCATCTTTCAGTCAGTCCACTTCGGACAATATGGATGGAGTCCACCTACGCACAATTTGTTGGAGGGGGGAATCACCATTTTGAATTCTAGAACTAACAGGGCCTCTGGGGCCAATTTCCACTCTCCTAGTTAAGAAGGAACCTGTGTGGGGATAAAAAACTACAAGTCTGCACAGAAAACTCCCTCTAGGCAGCGGACCAATTTTACAGCAATTTAGAAAGATCTGGTTAACTGTGGCAGGACAGTTAAAATTTACAATAATACAATCCACTTCACAAGATTTCTTCAACAAGCCCACCCAGCCCACCCTCCTCACCATTAGTATTGAAGATACCATAGAGAATGGGAAGTTAGCACTGATATGTAACCATTGGATGACCTTGTTTTTCGGTTCTGTGTAAGACTCTGGACTGTTTAGCTGTAACCTGGGTACATTAGTAATCACTGCCACAAGGACTAACCTCTGGGGAAAGATGTAGCACCCGTGAAGTCTATCATTGCTTCTTGCCATCCCCTTGCTGTCTGCAGCCTGACTTTTAGAAGACACCCTGTCGTGATCAATCATTGAATTTGTACTATTCTCTCCCATGTTAATAATGGCTGCACCTCTAAAATGACAGTCCTCCGAAATGTGTCTGGAACATCCAGCCTGGTTCTTTCTCATGGGAAGTCCAGGAGAGGCACTTTTACAGGCATGAATGTGACATACCTCGACATGTAATGAGGTTCCTTCTTTATACAACAGAGCCCCATCCTGTGGCCTACACAATGGTGAGTTGCTCTGGGTCTGGGGCTTAAGGGATGGGGTTGTAGGCAGGATCCTCCTGGATCCTCTCAGCCATCCCTCTTTCGATTCCAGAGCTGTCGGGGCCCACAGTACATGCACATTTGTCAGGTGAGTTCAGATTAATTTAGGAGGTCGCAAGGGCTTTCAAGTTGAAAGAGTGTGAGAAAGAACACACTAACCTTATGAATATGTGGTTTCATTTTAGATAATATTGCAACTTTGACGATTGAACTCGAGACTCACAAAGAAGATACCACATAGATTCACGGGTAGGAAATAAGAACTGGCATAACGATATAGGGTGTCGGTGAGTATGTTTTGAATTTTGAGTGTATGTTTTTTAAATGTTACAGAGTAAGCGAAGACAGTGCTTACATCTTACAGGTATTTCTTTGTCAGCATAGAATTATGTTTTGACACATGGCAGTTATTATAGGAATTTAACATGGTAAAATGGAGGTTCTTGAATGATGTATTCACTGTGGTGATACATGAGCCGGACTAGTGGATGGACACTTGAGCATGTTGTTAACACACTGAGTGATGGAGACGTAATCTTACATATGACACACAGCACAGTATTTACTACTGGCTCACGTAAATATCAGTTTGTCCTGCAATATATGGACTAAATACTAGTGATGGCTACATTTCAACCAGAATGGAGTAGATCTATTTTTTTCATATCTTTAATACTGGGCACGAGTTTTACAATACTCTCACAGCTTTTTTTGCAATTGGATTTGCACATTTGATGTCAGATGGGAATGTGTTGCTGGAGTAGGTTAAACATATAGCCTGTGTAAAATGGAGGATGTTGTGTTTCACTTTTCGCCCTGATGATGTCGGGATTACGACGAAACACGTACTGGCTAATCTGGAACATGAGAAAAATAAATCTACATGAATTTCAAGACTGAAACGCAACCTATGGAGAATTTACTGATTATACCAAAGAGATTCTGAGCACCACCAAGAAACAATGGGCATTGTGCCACCTTTGTTTTAAACAGGTACTGGTAATGGGAGCCAGAAAACGTTTATGCAGATGTTTTTGCCAATGCTTAAATTGTGAAAATAATGAGTGCAGGGGGCCAAGGTTTCTCCTAGAAGCCTTCCTTCTGTGCTGCCAAATGTTGGCATTACTAAATACCAAGCCTGCCTTGTCATGACGCCATCTCATCTCTTTTTTCCATCCCCCTGCACTTCTTGTCTCTTTATCTCAGGTTTGCAGATTATTTGCATCATTTTTTCTACCATAGTCACTGCCTTTTCTATCTCTCTCTTCATCCTTTATACCATAGCACACCTCTTACTTGCTCTGGGTCAAAGTCTGATGATGAAAAATAAGTCCCAGGCCCAAAAATGAGTGCCAGTGTCCATGACTTCAAACCACCTGCACAAATTAAGCACTGTATATGCGGAACCTAATATTGAGATAGGCTCGTGACAATGTTATTTATCCAGGATCACACAATTTGATCAAGCAAGGAAGTCGGAATTTCAGTTCAGTTTCATGGTCCATTTGTGATGTATTAGAAAATGCTTCTATTTTTGCATTGTCCTAGTGCGTAAATGTCAGAGCGTTTTCCACCCCAAGGTGGCTCCATGGTGGGGCGGAAGATATGAGGACAAAAATAATGTTTCTCTGTAGATTCATGTTAAGGTAATTATTTTAGGCTGGAAGTTATTTTCAAGGTCTGCCGCTAAGCAACCTGGATGGTGAACAAGTTGCTGAGCTCCAACCTGTTATCTTTAAAAATATTTTTCTGACGACGAAAATTGCCTTCCGGCCCGCCTTCTCGTATCTTTACAGCACGCAGCCGTCTCTGAGGTGGTGAAAGAATGGCAGCAAGTTGTGGCTAGCATCCTAGCGCTGATGGAGGACTCCTCAGGCCTGGGAGGAAAGTGCGTTTCACCAAAGAGGCGGGAACGCGGAACGGCATGTTTCACTTCTATGAGTAATCTCTAAATAATGCTTTCTTCAAAGAGACATACCTGACAACATTTTAGAAGAGGATAGTGGGAGATTAAAAAAAATAATCCGGAGAATGTATTTCCCCCATTGTTTTCTATTGAATCCGAGACAATTTCAGGCAAGAGACAGACAAAACAAAGCAATTTTTCTCTAAAAATAGGTAGTCTTCGAACTGATTCGGGAATATTGACATGTATGAAGAAGGCTGTGGGACATTTTCAGAAAGTGTTAAATCGTCTTAATAAAATGTTAGAAAAATACTAGAGAAAAAATATAAAAGATGATTCTAGGTGCTAGACGTTTAATTGGGTGCCTGGAAATGCTGGCTATGGATGAAACATTTTGAACAGATCTTGTATTGAGAATGAGTTAGAGATCTTCACAGAGCTAGTTGGAGCTCTAAAGGACTGAGGACAGGTGAATGGAAAGACAGAGAACTTGAGGACTGTTGGTGACAAAAGAACTAAACACGAAAGAAGGACGGCGAAAAGTAGTGAGCCAATAAGAAGAATGCAGACAAAAGGGCGGCACCAGAGCAACTAGACACTGAAATAAGAAGAATGAGTACAAAGATTGAGAATGTGATGTTAAAGAATAATTAGGATGCGATAATATTTTTTAAACGGATGTTGTTTTGCAGGTCAAATGATTCTACTGCACAGGACCAGACCACGGAGCAGTGGATTGGATGGGGTGAGAACGACAGAAAAGTGGAGCAGGTGACAAAGGAATAAAATGGAGGAGACGTGTTTATTTGGGGGTACGATTGATAGTGAGAGAAAGAAAGATTTTTTTAATGAACTTTATAGAGTTTTGTATTGAGGCAAACAATAACAATGCCGCGTGTATAAGCAGAAGATAGATGTGTCAAATAGTCTATCATAAGATCGCATTAACACATTTAACCCCCACTTAGCTCATGTGCAAGACATTTCATGTAACAGAAATCAGAAACAAGATACATAGTAACGGCAAGGGCGCCCCCCCCCCCCCCCCACGAGAGCCCCAGAGCTGAAAAAATAAAATGGTAATAAACTTTATTACCATTTTATTTTTCAGCACCCTCTCCTGAACGGAGTGTCAGGACGGGGGTTGGGCCACTTCTGCTCTGCTGCTGAGTGGCAGCAGTGGGCAACTGCGCATTTATTTAAAGTGGGCAGGTCCCTTTGGCCGGCTATCTTGCGATGATCAGCCTAACATGCGCACTTTAAACTGCTCTCACCCAGCTGCCTCATGTGAGCGCTGAGAGAGGCCGCTCCCTTCCAATCCTGATGCTGGTTTTATGCTGGTTACCAGCATAAAACCAGCATCAGGATTTGGTGGCGCTGTTTCCTGGTCCCTGTGCCGCATTGGAGCCATGACGAGAGGAGAACGCCTTGAGGAGCGGGAGACCCGTCGCCCTCAGGTAAGTATCTTTTTTTTATTTAAATAAAAATATTATTATCCTCCCCACCCCCTGCCCTAAATACAAGCCAGTCGCCACTGAGTAATGGTTCAGCATAGCTACTCATCTCTTTGAACATGTGCAGTATGAGGTAGATGACCAGTGAATAAATCAGTGCAGGGTTCTCAAATGTCAGACAGCATGGCTGTCCAGGCCAAAAGATTGTCCTCCAATTTATCATCATTGCGGACATGCTTCATTCGGACCTCCTCTGCGGTTGCCCACTCAGTGGCATCTTTGAGCCAGCCGGCATACTCACGGGGGGTAGCACTCATCCATGTTATGGCTATTCTGAGTTTTTCTAGTGTAACGCCCAGTAAGACAAATTTCCTGTTAAGCTTCTTACCAGAGGGAGAGGGGATTAGGCCTAGTATCACTTGTCAAATTTCCAGTGGTATTCTCCATCCAGAGGCTCTACTGAGATTGTCAAGTATCAGTGGCCAGTATGAGGAGAGGGCCACGCATTCCCAGATCATGTGTATGAAGTCCGCTGTGAGTTGTGCACAGGGGGGTACATGTCAGAACATGAAGGGTAAATGATGTGTAAAGTCTTGGGAGAGAGGTAAGTTTGATGAGTAAAGGGACATTGTGTGAGTTAAAACCTAGCATTGGAGCTGGTCGTGCAGACCTCCTCATATACACGCTCCCAGTCCATCCCTGTCAGTGGGTCCAGCAGAAATCCCTCCCACTTAGCCTTAATGAGGAAGGGAATCTTCGGGAGGTCCTCATGCAGTGCCTTATACAGATGTGACACCAAGCGATGACCCCCGGCCAGCTCCAGTAACTTAGTGAGAGTGACAGAGCTGGGCAGGGCTTCAGGGAATGTGGTCATATCTCTCTTGCCGTGGCAGAGATTTTTTGGTATTGTAAGAGCTGACCTAGGCCCAGGTCAAAGGATTCCACCGCCTAGAAATATGTGACAAAATGCCTTTCCAGGTAGAGATCCCCTAGTGTGTGACAGCCTCCATCTTTCCATTGCTGGAGCGACATGGATGCTTCTATCCTGCGGAAAGGTTGCACTATCCAGAGCAGCAAGTCTGGAGCATATGGGGCCCGTCGCAGCATCCTTTTAACCACACCCTTGCAAATCCCTGCCACTTAGCGTATCACATGAGGCGTGTCAGGGGGGACCAGAGAGCCACTCATCAGTAGTGCTAGGAGAGCTTCATCTGCATGCGAGCACTTCAGAAGGGGTTTTTCCCCCCAGGAGTTTTCCATATCTAGCCGGGAGAAGGCATGATGTAAGTGTGCCGTTAAAAAATAAAGTTCCATCTAAGGGACTTCAATAACCCTTGGGAACATGGTCTCTTTAACATGGAGAGACACACTCGCCTACGCTTGTCTGCCCATAATATGTCGACAAGCAGGCAATCCGTCATAATAAAGTAGTGATATGGGATCAGAAAGAATGTGCTCTGAAGGACATACAAGCATCTGGGGAGTAATATCCTTTTTGCGATGGCTAGTTTCTCCATAAGGGAGAAAGGCTAGTCTCTCCAGAAACATAGGAAAGCTTGTAGACCTTGGACTACTCTCTCAATATTGAACTCTAGAAATTTCGCCTCAGTGGGTGTTAGGCGAATTCCTAAATTTCGGATGGTTTGTAATTTCCAAGGAAGCCCCACCGAGGGAAGATCTTTGAGGGAGGTTCCTGTGAGGGAGCCAATAAGACAGAGTCAGGATTTACAGGGGTTAACCTGCAGACTAGAGATTTCCTCAAATTGCTGCATTACTTGCAGGAGTATGGACACAGAGTATGTTGAGTGACGAAGATATATTAGAGGATCGTCTGCATAAAGGGAGACCACATGGGTGGTCTCCCCTATTGTAATCACCCAGGGGTCCATTATGTTATTAAGTCTGACAGGCAGAGGCACCATTGCAAGCACAAACAAGAATAGCAACATAAGGCAGCTGTGCCTGATACCCTTGCATAAATTCATCAATCCAGCAACCTCCCTACCAGAGCGTACACGGCACAAGGGTCCGTACATAGGAGCTGGATCCATTGTATGAATTTGGGTCCCATCCTGATCTTTCTCAGGACCTGCCATAACTAAGTCCAGGTGAGAAAATCGAACACCTATTTGGTATCTAAAAGGGCCAGCGCAAACGAGTTATCCTGGCTTTGCACAGTGTGGTATACATGGGAGAGCCGTCTCAGATTATGCAGTGTACTTCTCCCAGGAATATATCTCGACTGGTACGTGTGTACGAGAGATGGGAGGTGCGGAAGAAGGCGGGCTACTAGAATACTACTGAGTATCTTAACATCAATATTTAGAAGGGAAATGAGTCTATACACTGAGGCAACAGTAGGGTCCTTACCAGGTTTGTGGATCATTACTATATGAGCCTCATGCAGTGTGGGGGGAGGCTGGTCTTCTGGAGGGCTTCCTCAAAGACCTCTAGGAGCTTGTCAGCCCGGATATCTATATCTCTGCAATAAAACTCAGCAGGAAGACCATTATTCCCAGTTGTTTTGGCCATCGTCATCATTCGAACTACTGCAAGAATCTCCTCACATGCAATGGACTTATCTAGGTTATTACAGTCGTCATAAGTAAGGCTGGGGAGCGAAGTTACCAATAAGTAATCTATAATGGATCATGGCTGGATTCGGCTCTGGCGAGTATAAGTGCCTCTTAAATGAGAATTAAAAACCTCATTAATGGCTCTTTGCGTGCAAACTGGATGCCATGCGCAGTCGTGTAAAAGCAGGGTTTGGGTCCCGGAAGTTTCCTGTTTCACCAGGCAGGCTAACATCGCTCTGGTTTTATATCCCTCTGCATGTAGTCTCTGGTGGTGTGCAGTAAGGGTATGTTTTAATAATCTATGCCAGTCATCTAAAAGGGTTTTACGGGTCTCATGCCAATCCGTCAGGTGCTCCCGGTGTGAGGTAAGTACTCTCTCTATATCGCCCAAGGTCTCTTCATATTTCTCTATATCTTTACAAGCTGCTTTCAGACTCCATAAGACTTCACGAAGGACAGATTTAATTGCCTCTCAATCCGTAGCCCTACTGCCTGAGGAGCCAAAATTCTCCTGGAAGTAATGTGCTAATGTGTCTGTGATTTTAGCTGCAAAGAGAGGGTCTATAAGTGCCTCCATGCAGAGTTCCCAGAGCGGTACCACAGGTTTAACAGTCATTTTCCCAAGCACCAACAGAACTGGAGAGTGGTCTGACAGATATCTAGGTAGGTAAGACATTCCAGAGACTAGAGGTTCCAAAGTATCAGAGACCAAGCAATAGTCCAATTGGCTGTGGGTGCCTGTGATTGGTGTATAACAGGAAAATTGTTTAGTATGTGGGTATCTAACGCGCCAGAGGTCACTAGGGTGTAATTTTCGCATTAGGTTTACGTAATGCCCTGGTCATACAAGGTTTGGTGTGCTGTCGGGGTGGAACACAGTCAAGCTCACCATTTAGGACACAGTTACAATCCCCCACCAGAATAATATTGGCCACTAAATATAGGGAGGCAGCTTGTGCCGCAGTGGTGTAGAAATCCCCACAATCATTGTGAGGTGCATATACATAAATAAGACAGACCTCTTGTCCATCCAGGGTACCACATAGGATTACATAGCAGCCCTCCAGATCCAGGATATGATTTAGATGAAGAAAGGGCACCCTGGGGCCGCCCAAATCAATACCCCTCAGGTGTAACCGCAGTAGGGCGTGGCATATAGCTGTCCTATCCGAAGCTTCCGAAGAGCAGGAATGCATTTCCCCAGATGTGGGTTTCTTGTAAGAATGCAATGGATATCTTATAGTGTTTTAAGTAGGCATGAACCCTCCAGCATTTTTCTAGTTGAGGAATACTGCAGACATTTATGTCATAAATTTAGCAGTATTGTCCGTCATCTATAAATAGTGGTACTCCTTCTCCTCTCTCCAAGTATGGGAGTGTCATGCCCCTAGTGTCCCTTCATGGCGCCGTTTCTGAGGTAGTGATTGTGTCTGTGGTGCACAAGAGCAAGATACAATATCCAGTTTCAACAAATCCATTAACTCAAAATAAACACACAGCTCCCTCCTCCCCACAGGCAGCAGTGCCACATCCACCCACCTAGCGCCGTGGCAGTTGGGGGATGGCAACGGCCACCTCATTCCCCAATAGAAAAGCAAATTAAATCAAATCAGAAATAATACAAAATGAAGGTATGACTTGCTTTGCTAGTGATGTGGGCACAAAGAAGGTGCAAGATCAAATACACACAAACTCCATTCACTATACCACACAGCTCTCTCCTAAGCATCCTGTCATTAGAATCCAGCAGTAGGATAGACATACATTTTACAGGGGTATTAACCATCCGAGCTCCGTCCCTTCGCCTAAGGTCAGTGCTAGTCTTTATGTTCAAGTGGATATTTCTTTTGGCCGGGTGCCACTTCAGCCAGCCCAGTTACAGGGGTTCAGAATTCTATGTAGTAGAGCATAGTCCAAAATGTACACTGTACTCACTGTTCATCGGGCAAATATTTAAGGTTATTCCACGCCAGTGCTATCACTAGCTGTGCCTGATGTGCTACTGCATTGTTAATAGGACTCATTCGAATCTGGAATCACGTCTGTGGATCGGAGCATTCCATCTGGACATACCACGATCTTCTCTGAATGCCCATTGTTATTCATGCTTTTTCTTCGTCTTCCTCTTCGACTGGGATGGATAGCTTGTCGCCGTGAGTGAGGAGTCTCCTGATCCATATTCTGACCAGAGTATGGAGGGAGAGTGTCTTGCCAATAATTTGCGTCAGTGGGACTGAAAAAGAACAGAACCGACCCTCCATGTTGGACCCAAAACTTTGCTGGAAAGAGGAGGCTGTATTTCAAGTTAAGATTGCGTATTCTTTTCATGACAGCAATGCAACTTTTTTCTTTGTTCTTGCACTAGCTGAGTGTAATCTGGTAATATAGAGATGGGCTTCTTCGGGTATAATGAAGGGTCCTGTACCCGGATACATTGCAGTATGGCATTGCAATCGTGGAAAGTTAAACTGAGGGGCGATGACAGGTTGTGGGGGAGCCCCCGGTTTCAATGGAGAAGCAAGCACCCTGTGTGCTCTCTCGATCAAGAAAAACTTTGAAAGTCTTTTTGGCACAAGGACAGTTGTGATCCATTCCTCCAAGAACAGTTCAGCAGATTGTCCCTCTGCCCTCTCTGAAAACCCCTATGAGGCAGAGGTTGTTCCTTCAGGAGCATCCTTGGAATCCTCTGTGTGTTCATCCAAGCATGTTGTCTTTTTTATTTATGTCTGAAACCGTAGTACAAAGGCAACAAACTTCCTGTTGAAGGGTGTCTATGTTCTGCTCTGACATGCCTACCCAGTCCTATACTTTGTGTAAGCCCTCACAAAGCAAATTGACATGCACTGCTACTGTTTTGATTTTGTGGACCACTTCAGTTTTGGATCCTTGAATTGCTGCCATGAGATCCGTCAGGGAGAGGGTAGAAGTCTTCATTTCCGCGACCGGTGTCCCACAGTAAGGTTCCCCCTCAATCTTTGTTCTGTCAGGGGGTTGCGCTGGCTGGGCATAATTGCCAGGGGAGGGCCTTGAGGCACCTTTGCTGAGTCAAATAGGTCATGCCCATTGGAGCTGTGACCTCCTCAGCCCAGCAAAGTTCAGCTCAGGCAGCCAGGAGTCTGCGCAAATCGCACGTCTCCTCCTGGCTGCCTGACCTGAACATGAAGAGTGTCTGTCAGGCTGACCTTTGTTCAGCCTGACAGACACTCTTCATGAGGGGCAAAAGGTGGGGGGGCGTGGCCCCTCCACCCTAAAGGACGGGCCGCGCCTGTAGAGAGGCACTGCTCAGCGGGGCCATGCGCAGCCTAATGCGTAACTACAGTCCATATCATACTATTGAGGCTCAAGGACCGCCCTTCATCACCAGGAAGCAGCTCTTCAGTAGTGTTGGTCTTCCCTAGGTGGGTGCACAGATCTACAGATAGTCCCTACCCTGAATCTGGGCCATCGACAAGGCTATACAAATTGTCAGCAGGCTCCATACACCACTCTGGAATCAAGGAGCCCCGTAAGGAAGCAGTCGCCGGGAACAGGAGCAGGCCCTGCCGAGTAGTCATCTGTCTTTAGGGTGCAAAATTGACCACTACACTCATGGCTGGCCCATAACGTGGCCCATAGTCGGAGCCGCCCTTCAGCAGAGCCTCCGACTGATTCCACGACTCCAGAGTTTCAAGGCCGCCATTTCGACTAATAGGACTTTCAGTCTTTCCCCAACAGCTTTTCCCACTCAACTTACCTGACATATGAGTGCTTTGGGGGAGCGGATTGCCAGAAGCAAGTCAGGATTTAGCAGGTTACAGGTGAGCGTCTATTCAGTATGGTGACCAGACATCTCGGATTTCCCCGGACGGTCCCAGTTTTTTGAGAAGTGTCCTGACACTTTTCTGAAAAGTACAGAAATGTCCCGGTTTTTGAGGAGCGTGCAGGATATTTTCATAAATTTCCCGGTTTTGCGATCCATTTTGTGTGTGCATGCTCACTTTTCGCCGCTGCAAAAGTTGCGGCATGGCGTCACTTGTGTGAGCGTTGTAGCTGGAAGGGAAACCCTTTAAAGAGAGACATTTTCTCTCTGGATTTCCCTTCTCCTTCTACAATGCAGGAGCAACGTAGATGTGCCAGCTGTCTGGAAAGAGCTCCTCACCAGTGGCCAGCATGACCCTGCTCTGATCACAGGAGTCACGGGTCACTGCCTGCAGGAAGATCGATCCAGCCACCTGCGTGACTCTGCTCTGCCCTTTCACGGCGCTCAATGTCCAGCATCTGCCAAAGTCTAAGGGGGCCTGGCTGGAGTAGAACCATCCTGTGTGATCCTTCCCCAGCCATAACAACACCAGCAAGCCGGGACCGTGGACCCATCCTCTGCATCGGAGCTGGTCCAGCCAGGAATTGGATCCTGCGGCAGCCACACAGACTTGCTGTCTATGACAACTGTCAAGTTGTACTACTTTTATGTCGATGGTTGCGGCAAACTGTAGTCCTACTTCTATGTCTATGACCTGTCCCGATTTTTTGCTTTGAGAATCTGGTCACCCTACTATTCGGCCATATTGCTTGGCCACACCCCAAGAGAAAGATATTAAGCTCAAGTTGTATTCCATTGACTACTACACTTCTGCCCTCCACCCACACTATGCGATGCACCTCCAGCCCCACTATGAGATGCACCTGCGGTGCATCTGTTTGCCACTACCGGTCATGCATAGTTTTAATTAAAAGTTTTGTGAATCGACAAGTACAATATAGTTTGCAGTTCACAGGCCAGATTGAACTACTTTGGACCCAAAGATGACTAGATGAGAAGTGCAAACATGACATGTGCACCAACTGATCAGGCAAAAACAATTTTTTGTACCACCCAGTGGGAACAAATGTTGGTTCAAGACTAGTTCAAGATCGCCCTGCTGCCACCGCCAAACGCTCAGCACTAGAGCTTTTTGTGATCTCACCTCCTATTATTTATGAAGAAGAGGGTCACTAAAGCACAAGCTGACAGCTTTATGATTTTTAAATTCCATGTGATGACATTTGTGATGATCAGTGTTTTGCACTGAACAGCAGTTTCTGATGTGATCTGAAAATATAAATATCTATATGTAAGCACTTCGCTCCACTTACTCTGCCCTTTCTCCTATGTTCGAGTTTCCCCCTTGCCCCCCGAAATGAGCACTCACATTTGAACTTTAATTCAGAGGACACCACCAAAGCTCAGAAATTTCCCAGTGGTCACGTAATCCATTTAGAGAGCGCGACATAAAAATCTATCACTGTAAAATATTTCCCATGCAAACGTCTCTGTGGCACGGAACCGAGAATGGGAAACTGTCGTATCTGACTGAAGCAAAGCAGGAGTGATTTGTTCTTTGATTGTGATAATCTGTCACAGACGTCAGCAGGAATCCTACTCCGAGGACCTCAGCAGAACGGAGGGCAGCTTTGTAGCCCTGGACAGAACTTTGGGACTCTGCCCAGGTCAGGGATGATTGACAGGACCCTGTGTTACACAGTAGGCCATGGCATGTTATTTCATGAGTATGTACTTTGAATTGAATAGTAACATTACATTTCACATATTTTCGTTTTAGGTATAGGGGCATAAAGAAATTTGCTCAGAATCGCATGGTTTTTAATCTAGTGCTAAGGCCAGGGTCGAACCCTGGTCAAAAGTTGGAAACTTAACTACTTATCCACATGTCCTTGTATTTGTAAAGGGCACTTAAACCATTGCCATGACATCTAAGCGAAAGTTGTCTTATTGTGGGTTGCTGTATGGCTGTTGAATTGATGTTATTATTTAAGCGGTTTTGTGTGCCATGCTTGGCTAACTCTCACTTTTTCATTGGCAGGATAGTTCAAATGGGCCAGAGATGGGGGGGGCTTCATGGGTGGCATTGTGGAAGTATGATGGGTGCAGGCGTTGAGCTGCTACAGTCAGGCAGAGAGTTGTGCTGGGCTTGGTGTGAGATGTTGGAGACTGTTGAATACCTGGTGTATGTGTTTGCGTTTGAGAGCAGACTAGGCAGCATAGAGTGCCTTCGTCCAGCGAACTCAGAGGATCAGTGGCCTTTCTTTGTCAATCAGTGATTGATTTTCAATGTTCACAAGGGGTTCTAAGTGGCAATGGTGCTGGAGTCTGTCCTGGAAGAAGGGGCCAGTGTCCGGTGAAGGTGGATCGGAAGTTCCATAGCAGTGTGAAAGTGAATAAGGTAATTTCAACTCCTTTTTGAAGGTAATGATACCTGGTAGAACTTTCAAAGGAGGCCTGCGCTCTGTTAAAGGTGCATGTCCTGAACCATCGTCACTTTCCCTCTGTATCTCTTAACTTGAGTTGGCTGGTCAGATTTGAATTATTGGACCTGAAATCTGACCTGGATTGTAATACACTTCTGGATGTACTGCGGCTGCATTCCATAGGTGTATTTATAGATTGTGCAGTTGTCTTTGAATTTAATCTTTTGCACCAATGGAAGCAAGTGGATACTAGGACACCAACGCCACCTTACATTTTTAAAGCATTGTGTATCTCGATTTTTCAGGGTTTGTGCTGTTGATATCACCACATCACAAGTGTTATAAGTGAGTCTATCATTTAGTGTCTACTTTAGAGCCACTTATTGATGCCTTTATGAGCTACTTGTATTTTGTGGAACTGCATTTTATCTACATACTTTACGTAAAGCTTTTTAGCTAGAGCCCCCCTGGACGTTTCAGTGTTGAACCCAGTGCTGCTGATGTACTTGAATTGTGTCAAGATGCACTAACAATAACATTGAGTTCCACCTGGACCGAAGGTAGCTTCAATATTTTGCAGGTCTCACAGTCAACCTCACAATGCCACCATGTAGAAGACTTTTCGACTACCACTAACACCACTCCGCAAGGAACATTAGTCTTAATCGTGAGTTCAGAGGTCAAGGACTTGATTACAAGTTGGCCTAAGCAGATGCTATCATTGTCACATCCAATAATAACCACTGAGATATTTGGAATATATCAGATGCAAAAATGATCTGTGTTTTGTGGAAAACTTCAGATTCTGGTGCTTACCACACCAAAATCAACATGCCCAAGTAAATAGAAAGCAGAAATGGTGACAATGATGTAGTGTCCGCACATCCAAATAAGTGACGGAGGTAGTGTGCTCACAAAGGACTCCTGGAACATCCATAGACAAGTGCACACAGGTGTTTGAAAGGTACAAATCACCCTGTCACCGTGAGTGAAGATGCTTACCATGAAGAGATTCCAGAGCGGATTATTAACGTTAGAAGTGCCACAGCACTCTGATAATAATGTTAAGTCCAATAGTCACACAGTAGTTTTTCTTTAAGATGGTGATTTACTTTCCAAATTTCTAGAAGAGTTATGTACATGTGAAAGTTTCCACAGAGAAAAACAGCCGACATGTGTTTCGTCCCTTGGACTTTGTTAGAAATGGGGCCTCTACTTGGCAGAGGTTTGCTCCCTGGCCAAGTAGGGACCCTCACTGTTGTCACTGCCAAGATAGCCCTGCTCACCCCCTTGGTAGCAGTCAGGAGTATCTCAGAGGCGATGTGTACATACACAGAGTAACACAGTGAAAACACCACAAAAGTATTCCGCACCTGTTAAAAAAAGAATAGCCAATATTTATCTGAGTAAGACAAGACCAAAACGACAAAAGTCCAACATACACAAGTAAAGATACACATTTTCAAAGATGAAATATCAGTATAGCACTTAGAAACACAATAGTTCCAACTGGGGCTATCACAGCGTCATGACAGAGTCGTTCCCAACAGTCTCATGCCACTTGCGAGGGACTATGGGCCGGTCAAGGAGTTGCACAGACCCCAGGTACAGTAGCTTTGAAAACAATGAGGAAAGAAAAACATTGCACGGAGTTGGGGAGGTGAGGCATCGCTGGAGGCGGCAAGCTGTTGGTTCCTTACTGCTACTGGAGAGGTGAGGTGTCGGTTCCTTACTGCTGGGCAGGGAAGGTAAGGCATCGGTTCCTTACAGTTGCAAGGGAGGAGATGCGGCATCAGGGGTGAGCCGTCGGTTCCTTAGGACCCGTCGGTGTCGACGAATCCAGCAGGTCAGGATATGAGGCATTGACTTTGCTGTGTCGCGATCACATCAAGGGGCCAAAGGTGCTGCAGCAGAGTCGGAGTCAGGTGCCATGGACGTCGGTGACACAGTACTCAGGACTCACGCTGTGGGTGGACTTCAGAGGCGCAGCAGCGTCATTGGGCCTGTGTTGCAGTCATGGTCATTGCACTCAGCGGGGACCGTGGCTCGGGTGCAAGCAGCGGCATGGAATTGGACAGCTGCGCTGGTCCCAAAGTTGCTCTGGAGTCGATGTGCTTCGTTTCTTTTAGGATGCACCAGAGCTCACTTCCAAGGGCTAGGGACTGGATTTGGTACCACTTAGCTAGTCAGGAGTCTCAGCAAGAGAGCCCAGGCCCTGGCAGATGAAGTCTTTGATGTCCCTCAGACTTCTTAACTGGAGGCAGGCTCAGTTCAAGCCCTTGGAGAACCCTAGAAAGCAGGATGTAGAAAGCAAAGTCCAGTTCATTCACTCCCAGGAGAGAAGCAGCCAACAACAGGCCAGCATAACAAAGCAGCAGGCAGAGTGGAAGTCCCTCCTACAACATCCAGCTATTCTTCCTGGCAGAATGGCCTTAGTCCAGAAGAGTTCTGACTTTGTGGTGTCAGAGGTCAAGTTTTTGTACTCATTTCTGTGTTTGAAGACAGAAAACTTCAAACAAAAGTATTTGTAATGTGCGAGACCCTGCCTTTCCCTGCCCTCGCCCAAGACACACTCCAGGGGGTTGCAGACTGCTTTGTGGGAGGACAGGCACAGCCCCATTCAGGTGCAAGTGTCAGCTCCTCCCACCACTCTAGCTCAGGAAGACCCATCAGGAAATGTAGGGCACTCTTCAGCTCCCCTTGTATGACTGTCTAGAGTGAATGCACAAACAGCATAACTGTCATCTTGCACCAGACGTGTATTCCACAGTCAGACAGAGGCACAGCATGGTTAAGCAAGAAAATGCTCACTTTCTAAAAGTGGCATTTTCAAACTTACAATTGAAAAACCAACTTCACCAAAATATGTATTTATAAATTGTGAGTTCAGAGACCCCCAAACTCCATATTTTTATCTGCTCCGAATGGAAAATTACACAACAGGTATTTCAAGGCAATTCCAAAGGTAATATATGGGAGAGATAAGCCTTGCAATAGTGAAAACCTAATTTATCCATATTTCACTATCGGGACATGCAAAACACACCAGTACATGACCTACCTTTAAAATACACTGCACCCTGCCCATGGGGCTGCCTTAGGCCTACCTAAGGGGTCACCTACATGTAGCAAAATGGAAGATTTGGGCCTGGCAAGTGGGTGCACTTGCCAGGTCAAACTGGATGTTTAACTGCCCATGAAGAAACTGCAGTGTCAGGTCTGAGACATATTTACAGGTCTATTCCTATGAGTGGCACAATCAGTGCTGTAGGTCCAATAGTATCATTTGATACAGGCCCTGGGCACACATAGTGCACTTTACCAGGGACTTACTAGCAAAGCAAATATTCCAGTCATTGGTTAACCAATTACCAATACAATTTAGACAGAGAGCACTTGTACTTTAGTGCTGGTCAGCAGTGGTAAAATGCCCAGAGTCCCAAAGCCAACAACAACAGGTCAGAAAAAATTGGAGGAAAAAGGCCAAAAGTTTGGGGATTACCCTGTAAGAAGGGCCAGGCCCAACAGACTTTCTCAAGGTTGAAAACTTCAAGGATCTGTAGCATAAAGTAAGATGTAACTCAGATGTCCGAACATCAATAGAGTAAATATAGTTTGTAGCAGAGGTGTGCGGAAAGTGTCCATTAATCAGTATGAAAGGTTGTTCTGTATAAGGCAACAGGCCATGATAATCCTAAACAACGAGGAGCAAAATCATGTTTCCATACAAGTTGATATATCAAGATGCAACAATTATCTGGGTTTTTGAGGAATAACTTTCAGATTCTTGTGCTTATCACACCAAAATCATCATGTCTGAGCAAATACTGTGCTGTTTCTCCTTGTTAAATTTCAGCAAGTTTGGCCTTTCCGAAATTTAATGAAGAGCTCAATCTTCACCCCACCTAGTAAGTACCAGGTACGATAAACATCACACCACTTGTAATTGTGATCCCTGCACAAACAGGCGTTTATGCAGGGTTCAGAATTTAAGGGACAACTTGTTACCAGGCCCTCCGGGCCTTATTGAAAGCTTGGCAGAGTGGGACATCCGCCAAAAAGTAACAGAAGTCCTCCACACCATGTTTAGAATACCATTGACACCAATACAATCGTAACAGCGCACACAGACATCCAACACTTTTAGGTTGATGTCCTGCATTCACCCAACTTTATATAGCCCCCTAAAGCCTTGCACTCCATTTAAATTGGATGTTAATCGCATCCCAAGCCTCTCTAAACCAGAGACTGTCGTCGGTCAAAGAACATTTCACAAACGCTACGTTTGATGTCACGTTGGTTTCTTATATAGAGAGTTTATGACACTTTGACACTTAATGAGTGCACCAAGGGGAATGGTAAAAGAGTCGGCAAGGAGCCACAAGGAGAACAGAAAGGAGGAAGGGGGATAAGGGTGTGTAAATGAGAATGGAAGGGGTTTGCCTAGAAACTTTCTTTGTCACTAGATGGCGTGATATGGGATGATAGGTACTTGAGTTCAGAATCTGGTCATCTCGATGGGAGTGGGCAGAGCAGGAGGGCGGCAAAATGAGAAAGGGCAATGTGTGACAGTGCGAGGAATCAGGACCTCCCCAAGAGTTACAAAAAGTGGTTGATCACTCAAGATAAACTAGATTAAGTTAGAGTTAGTACTGTAGTCAAACCTCACAAGTTGCCTCTCTCTTTTCTTGATACATTTACCTCTAAGCACAATGCTTAAGGGGGATCTGGAGGGAGGAACAGTTAGTGAGCTCAGACTAAACTATCTTTAATTTTCCTTTTAGATCATACGCCTGGCAAGACTGTGGCATCAGGGGTGGATGAGAGAACATCCCACAGGGTGCTGAAGGCCAGGATGTGGCAAAACCCCAAACAAGGGTGGCCTAAACAGGACTTCTAGGGAGCAAGAGTATATCCTGTGATGAGTAGACGACTGCCCCAGTGAAGATCCTGTCACTGCGGCCCAGTGACGGATTTAGCTCACTTTTAGGATGTGTTAATGCACACATGGAGAATGCCGGCACCAACTTACTGCTTACTCTAGAAGTTTTACCGCATATGCAGGAACACAAATCAGCATGACCTACGCTTGTATCTCGAGGACGAGTGGCTCAGTAGTGGTAGAATCTCACTTTGAGACGTGTGCCTAAGCACAGAAGTCTTGTCCCGAAAAATGTGTACACACACAACACCGCCTGGCTAGAGGCCTATCCCGAACTCCTCCATCACGCTGGTCCTGACAGAGGAATTCACGGCGGCATACATCATGTTGAATAGGTGTATGAGGTTTTGGAAAATGGTCTCTGTGCAATAATTTCCCAGTTCCGTGTCATCGTAGGCGCAGATCAGTCGGCAGGCATTGGAAAGTTTGAATCATGTCTCACCTCTCCTTCCTGCTGTCGACCTTGATGTCATTTCCCATGATTCACAGTATCTGAGACATTGATTGAACTAAGCAATCTATTTATCTAGCCACAATTGCAGAGCAATCACCTGTAAGCAACATCGATGACTGGTTCTATGCCATGACCTATAGATTTAATGCAGAACAGATTTGCAAACGTCTTGATGCGCGCGAGCATGGAAGCATAGCACGTGGAAAGCATAATTCCCGTCGAAGTGTTTACCGCCAAGGATTTCAGGGGTCCAAGAGTATTTACAAATGTAACAAGTAAACTTCGATCAAACACAAAGCAATGATGGCCGAGTAAAGGCTGTGTTTCCTCTCTGCAAGGGTGGACAATAACTTTAAAGATTGTCTTTTTGTAACACCCCAATAAACAGGACACCAGTCAGTGTTTCAAGTGGGATAGAATAGGGAATAGGTCTTTAAATGGACAGGGTTCGTGATGCGTTGCAAAGGAAGCTTTATGAGAGACCAAGCCAATGCAACTATGGACGTGGTTGCAATAAACTTCAATCAATTATGTGATATAATCATAACTGAAAAAATAGATGAATAACAGTTTATATAGCACTATCAGTCTGGCCATTAGCAATTCTGAAATTATGGCTGACTTATTTCAAACCATATATCAGAGATGAATACTCTCTGCTATCCACTGTCTAGAACATCTCCACATCCCACCCCTGTCCACTTCTATAACTCCAGCCCATGTGCCTGTTGGATCTGAGTTAGATTGTTCCTGTGTGATCCTGTGCCCTGCAAGCGCACAGCCCTTGCTTCCACTGTTCTATGACTACCCAAAAAGGCAATGAGCCAATGGGAGAGAACATGTTCAATACAAAGCACACCTTCACTTTTGCAATTCATTATCAGTGACTGAGAAAAATAGTATGATATGTTATATGTATTTGTATAGCGCAAAATTCACCCAGGGGAGGTTATCTTTGCACTGAAGCAGGAGCCTTATGGTCCAAGTCAGGTACCGGGCTAGGTGAAAGGTCAGGTCCTCGGTCTCTTGTAGAGTTCAAGAACTGAGCAGGAGGCCCTGATGTACAGGGGCAGGTCGTTCCAGACTTTGGGCGCTAGGCAGGAAAGGCATGACCACTGAATCTGGTTCTGTGTATTCAGTGTGTGTGTGTGTGTTTGTGTGTGAAAGTAGGAGTCTGGCCGAGTGGAGGTGTCTGGTTGGTTTGTAGAAGTTTATGCAATTGTTGAGGTACATGGGGCCAGTGTTGGGTAAGGCTTTGTATCATTGCATGGGGATTTTGAAGACTGCACATTTGTGAATTGGGAGCCAGTAGAACTCTTTGAGGTGTGAGTGATGTAAGTTTGGGGTGGGCATTGAGGGTGAGCCTGGCCGCTGAGTCTTGCATGGACTAGAGTCTTCTGGTCAGAGTTCATGATAAATGTGTTGTGGTAAGGATGTTTTTGGCTATACATTTGTGATATTCATGTAACACAATATGACTACCAGAACCTTCTGGAAGTAGATTGTAGTACAATCTGTCGCAAAACAAATCTTCATTCTCATATTAACACCGAGAACGACGAACAAGTCACTGTAGACTTTTCCCTCTGCGTAAAGTCTGGTACTAAGAACCTGGAGTGGGTGCTTTCCTCATATCTTAACAAATAGCTTTAGCGCTAAGGGACTCCTGGTATGACACCAGAGAGTGAGCTACCAGGCTTGAGAACTCCTTTTTCAAAAGGTGAAAGAGAATAAGCATACTTTGCTCTACCCTAAACTATGACTCACTTCCAGCATACTTCTATCCCATCCTCTACACCAGGCTGCTCCTAACCCATACACAGCTCAACTTCACTTGCATTCACAGTATTTATAGCTTCCTCCCATGTCCACTTGCCTATACTTTTGCATTTCCTGGAATTATTGATATATATTTGTACAACATTCTGCCACATTTACGGGTTAGGATTTATCTTCATCAATATGCTAACTTTAACAAACCTACCAATATGGTTTCTGATGGGTATGAAACATGACACCAGTACTCTGATTTAAGCTTGCTTTTCGAATCGCGAACGTGCTCCAATCAAGCCAACCCCACAGAATACTAGCACAAGCAGGTAGGTTATGTCGAGGGCAACTGAAATTATTTGATGTTGTAGTCGCAGCATTTTCCACATAATGATGATTTGGGAGCCTAATGGATCAGCTGCGGTATAACCTGCAGATTGTAACAAACAAAATTCCTTCCTGGACTCAAAAGTCGACGTGTGTTGCCTCACGACGGATGACTGTGCAAGGCCTTCACCTTCCGTAGCTTATTTGGTGTATTTGGGTGTCCAACTTTTGGTAATTACTTGAAACCTTTGCCCAGATATTGTTAACCTGTACAAATGACACAAACAATATCACAAAATGTGGAGTACTATGCTGCATAATTTATTATTCTTGCCACATAATTTAGTAAACCCTGCCACATATTTTGATACTCTTTTGTTGCATAATTCTAGTGACCCTGGTTATGACAGATAAAATGCCATGTAGTGCCACAGAAACTCAAAACAATTGTGTATAAAAAAGCAAACTTTTCTATTCATTCTCACTTTAAATTCAGGTGGTTTTACACTTTTGTTTTATGAGTGTTATACTAAAATTGAAAGTAATTGAAAAGGCAATGGAAATTCGTATAGAAACTCAAAATTGTAATATACAGCGGGAGAGCATTGAAAATAAAAAATAACATGTCAGGTGAAATGAGCACTGCTTAGGATCCAAGAGAAAGGTGCTGTACGGTTTGCATTTCCCTTTATAGCTTGTTTTCGAGTTATTGTAGTCTGGCTGTCAATTTGTTGTAATTTTCTTCAGATGAGTTCACCAAGAGTTATGTTAGGGTTTTACTTTGCCTTCAATCTCTGTTAGAAGGGTGCCATGCTCAAATTCAGCATGGGGGATCCATGGCAAAATTGTCAGTATATCTATCACTGATACTACACTGCCACCACCACCTCCGTTAACAGCATTTGTATGACACTCATTTTCAGTAACAGTGTCTAGGCGCTACATAAGAAATATTTGCAGATAATGAATCTAAATGCATCTTCTGTCTACATAGCGGTTATCCTGAAAATAGTGCATAAATCTGGCCCGCCGAGACTTACACCAGTATGGATTGCCCAGAATAATCAGTTATCCAGTAAGAGTAGAGTTGGTCCGTGTTTCTCTTTGATCAAACAATGGTTCTGCTGGAGGGGCCAGAGGGACAGTGAGATACTGAGAAGAAATATAGTGTATAAGGAGACACTGGTGTCAGTGATCATACATCCTTTTCAGAGAATAGACAGTGAACTCCCTTCTGAAGATGCTTTTGACAATGTACTCGTAGCCACTAATGGCTTTGTAATATTCTGTTATTTCAGTTAGAAAAAGATGTAGTCTAAAATCTTCAAGTTGACAACTTCCTAGAGCAGAATGCATGCTTGGTAATCACAGTTCTTCACTGTAGCAAATTAGATGATCCTGAGTAATTTCCTTTTTATCGCTATCACTTGCTGTCAGTATGGTGTTTACCAGCGGTAACCCTTAATAATAATGACAGTAGCAAAATGAAACATCTACATTACGTTTAGTCTTCTTGCCCACTCCACGCACCCCCACCAAGTCCTTTAGGCCGATGCAGAAGTTGCAATATAGAGCCCTCGTCACACTTTCTGTACGCAAACAAGCTTCTCAGCATGACAATATTCACCATGTTTCTGTCCGGTACCCTATCTGAGGGTGCAGTCCTACAAATATACTGAAAGGATGAATATAACTAATTACCAATGTCACATACCAGATTAATGTTGTTTCGAGATTGTTTCTTGAGTCATTTAAGTAAGCAGCTCTGAACAGGTGAGACATGGTGCAATATACTATATCGATAACCCGCAATCGAGATGTCCAGCAGGGGAACAGGGGCATCCTACACATGTTTTTTGCTACAAACATACCCAAAGGCTAGAGACAGGCAACTTCACCCCAACATCGGGGTACAGTTGGTGGGCCAACCTTCTAGGTTACCATATATTTCTACCAGTTACCCTCCAAGTCCAAAACTCTGTAGGATAATTTTGAAACTGTGCCCTCCAAGTGCAGGACCTTATTCTTTATGGTACTCTGGATCAAAGCACATGGATGTTAGATTTCAGCAACCCGCATCCAGCACAGTTCAAGATTTGCTGTTTAATCAGTTATGTCCAGCGTGCCTTACTTCCTTGATGTCGTTCTCGACATTGGGGGTTCTTAGCCCTTAGACCTTTGTGGACCCTCTCTGAGTCATTACTGGAACCTGGGGACCCTGATGAATCATTGTTAAAAGCCAGAGACCTCGGCTTCTGCAGTTTCTATGATCTGAATCTAAAAAATGCACAACAATATAAGAAATATAAAGGCAAGTATATACCAAACGAAAGGTCAAATATTTTGTTTAAATCACAATCAAATTTAGAAAACGTTTTAAAATTGTTAATTTTTATTTATTTTGTATAAACTTTATTAATTTTAATTTGTTAATTTTAATGGTACTTATGTTTATAAAACTTTCACGGATCCACCGAGGGGGCCAGAAGGACCCCAGGTCAGGAACCACTGCTCTACAGGGTGGTGTCTCATAACCGAGCATAAAACTATATTTGAGCTGTCTCTTTCTCACTACCATTAGACAACGATAAAGCAAACCCTCCCTTTACAGGTCACAAAACGATCTGGTGAGTTAGTACTTGTTTGTTAGATGATTTATAACATTTAAATGTCAATGAGAACTTTGACTGCGGCTTGGGGGCAAAGGACTCTTGCCCTACCCATTTGACCATCTCAAGTTACCTTGTTAAAGTCAGAATTTAGTGTTATCACATGTGAAACTCCAGTTGGGCTTAGTGACTTAGGTTTGAAGGCACGTTGCCGAGAGTGAAGGTTTCACTGCACGGTGATTGTGTAACGTTTGGCAATGTAACACTGTATATAGGAACAAATGAGAGTTTGTGTAGGATAAAGCAACAATACAAAGGGCAGTCCGAACATTACTGAGGGGACCAAGCATGCCTTTATCTGTGCAGCAAGATGTTTCTCAGGTATCAGGCATGACATGGTGATTGGACATAGGTTTTAAAGGTGAAATAAATGCGGTATTAATGGTGGTAACTCTTCACATAAATGACCACTTGTTCCACCCTTTGGTGACAGGACAGGAGGGAGTCTCAGCTAAGGCTTACAGTAGGCAACAACTAGGACACTGAGGTTTCATTGTGATCTGGCACATATGTTACCCCCAGGAGGGACGGGAAAATACCATTCGGGGGAGCTACAAGGTTTTTTGGTGTCTAAAGGAGCGGAAATATCAGAGCTTCATACTCCAGACCCTGTAATTCTAAGCCAGGAGACTTCAGAGGAGCTGCGGGTATGTGAGCTGTACCAGGCCCTGCCTACCCTCTAATGTCAGCTGGTGAGAGCAGAAAAAGCTTCCCCTGTGAGAGATAAGGATATCTGCCCTCTTCACTCAGAGCACCCTACACAGCTGAAGAAAAAAGACCTTGCAACATTTACCACTACAAGGCCCGGCTTTAGAGTTAGATGTGCCTGGTGCGACAATCCTTTTTTGGCACCTCTCCCCCAGTGACCACCTTCTCCACAGATTCCATCAGTACCGCCTTCCAACAGAGCCACTCATCTCTCCACAGCCCCTCTCTCACATGCATTTCTATTTGGTTTATAATGCCACTCATACCAACCCTAGGGTGTCGGAGCACTTTACATTCCACGCATGTTATACAGAGGCAATTAATCTTACGTGTGTAAAGAAGTCTATAGGAAACTTTACACAAAACAAGGAGCATTACCCTTTTGTGATCTACATTTACATGTTCTTTGCAGCAGGCATATTAACTCTCTGCGCTACTTTATGATGGTCAAAATTGCAACTAGCCAGAATTCCTCTCCAGCAGAAACATTGATCACCAGCGTTATCTTGACATTTTTATTGTTGCCTGAAAACTTCCAGACACAAGGAAATAGCAGGTGCTTTTAAAAGCAAAACTTATTTCTGAACACAGCGCGTCTCCCGAGGTCACCGTTAGGTGCAGCTGCCCTAAAGGCAGCCTGATCACTAGATTCAAAAAGGTGGCACATGTTTATGATTTTGGGGCCGTGATTTCCCCTAGAAGTGGGAAAAACATGCAGAGTTGGACCCAATATTACCATGTTTCATTGTTATTCCCCATTCTTGGGGAAAATCCCCATTACCTCACATGATGATACCTGCCAGTATGGTTAAATCCTACCCAGTATCTCCCAGAGGAGCTAACAGGAGACTCATGAAGAAGGCTTAAGGATCCAATTTTATCAGAGTTTGATTTACAGATGTGATGCATGTCAGTATTCGAAGTGAAGATGTGGAATTGCCCAAACAGGCAGGGACAAAATCTCCTGTATTTTGGGGCCATTTGTGTTTTTGCATTGTATTATACACATAAAAGTTTGCTGAGCTGGCACTTTAAATATGATGCCCGTTTGACAAACCTTCAGTGTTATGAAGGAAGCTGCACTTGCGGCATCTCCCCTCACAGCACAGACGTCCCCACCATCCAGGCGGAGATTACTAAATCGGCTGGATGGTCCTCCACAGACTTGATAAAGACTATGATTTTTGCTCTCAGAGGCGGCGGCCGCAAATCTCGAGGGATGGGAAGGGCGAGAGGGAGTGAAAGGGAAAATAAAATAATTTTTAAAAAAATACCTGTTCCTTCCGCTGGCTGCCTCGCTCCTCTCCCAATGGTGATGGTGTCCCACCAGTCCCTAGAACACGAGCATAGGCTCCCCATGCAATCCTCATGCTGTTCTCATGCTATATAATTAACATGAGAGCAGCATCAGGATTGGTCTGAGCGGCTTGGTCTGCCACTCAGACAGTTCACTGTAGTCTGTGCAGTTTCTCCTACCCAGCTATGCAACACAGTGGGCTGGAGAAACTTGAGTGCGCATGTCAGTTTGGCCAGCCTAAGATGGCCAGCCAAACTGACATGCGCATTTAGTGCACTCACTTCACTCCTCCTCCTCCTCCCTCTCCGGGCCCCTCCTCACCCTCCCTGCACATGCTGGCTGAGCCAGCAACTAAAAAATGAAACAATAGTAAAGTATTGTTTTATTTTTCAGCTACTGGCTCTTAGCCAGTGTGGCGACGCTCCTTCGTCATTGCCAGGCGAATTGGTGTACCATCGGTGAAAATATGAATGACTCCCAAGCTCTTGTATTGCTCCAAACTCCCAATTCAGTATTCAGAGCAGTCTTGTGCTCTTCTTCCTCACTGTTCCATAGTTACTTGCTGTCATGCTTGCTTTGATATAGTGCTTCGAATACCTGTTCTCAGATATGGTGCTAGATAAAGAGGTACTGACAGGAAGCGAGACAAAGAACTGTAACTTCTCTTGTGGTTATCATGCTGCCCCATGTACGGGTTACTAAGGGAGAAATGGCTAGCGTGACTTTCCCGTAGCCCCCAGGGATTATTATCAGTCGATGCCAGATCTCTGAGCTAGTCCGATTGGCTCACTTTCATTGGCACTGATCCTGTAGTTGAACTGCTACATGTCGTTCTCTACGGCAAATCCTTCTCTTTGTCATTGTCTTTTGGGGTTTTTGCATGCTCCGTTTCGTATAAATTTGCTTTTTCGTAAGTACGTGAACACGGGGACCATGATTATCCAAGCAATTAGATCAACTGAGGTGTGCATACAGCATGATTTATTGCAGTTATTGCAGTTCGCAGAGTATGAATTTACATTCGAAAACTGATTTATTTACAAGTAATATTACACCAGCATGGCGCAATATTACATTGAAGTTAATTTATGATAACCAGGCGAACCGGGTTTGCTGGGACAGTCCTGGTTCAGCTGTCCTGGCACATTTCGGCACACTTAGGTCAGCTCCTGGTTTTCAGAAAGGGTCGACCGAAATCTGATGGAGGCACATTTCTGTGTGACCAAAGGCAGAACTAGCTATCACCTTTTCTCAGAAAGCAATTTTAATACAGGTCTGACACTGCGTTTAAAAATTGCAATAATTTATTCCCAGAGTGACCCATTGTCTGTGTTTCTATGTTGATGAGCGCTGCCATTGTGTGACGCTCCGTTGATGTAAAATTGTAGCCCCTCGTCTATTTAATAGGAAATGTTGGTTTTCAAAATCTGTTCACCGTAGGTAACCTGCTCCTCGGGGCTGGGAATGAGTATTCAAGATGGATGGTGCTTTGTAAAATAGGATGTGGGAACACTGGTCCTGATTTTACCAGCAGGAAATGCTGGATCGTAAATTCATTTGAGGCTTTGGCTGCACTAGCAGCCAATCATCGGAATCCCACCCTGCTCATCCTCCTTCTACGACAATTGGTGAGTATATAACATTCACCCCTCCCAGAACAATTCTTTCCGTTCCGTCCCGTACTACCCAACCCCAGCCTCCCCGTCACATAAGCCCCTACTCTCGTTTACTACTGATGCCCAGAGCAGATGATTAATGGGAGTGTTATACCACTCAGAGGGCCCTATTTACAGGAAAGTGGTGCATCACTAGTGATGCGCCACTTTTCTTGTGGCCCCCTTGCATCCCCTTACATTTACAATACGGCACACCATGGCACATGTTAGGGGCAATAGCGTCATTTGTTTGACACTATTGTAATACTGCACTGGATTAGCGTAAAAAATGACGCTAATCCAGTATAATGTTAAGAGGCCCATTGAAATCCCTGGGAGCCTCATTTTAATGTCTGCTTTAAGTATGATGTGGTGCAAAGTTACAAGGTGGCGCAAACCCAGTTTGCGCCACCTTGTAAATATGGCTGTATGCTATTGGCCCGTTAGCGTCACATTTGCGGCATAACTAACTAAATGGAAGCTCTAGAGATCAGCAGGCCTTTCTAGCACCATGAACTACACTCAGCGAAGGTGGCAGTCATTGCCAAATTCATGTACACGTTGTTAAATCTACAAACTACTTACAAATAATAAACACAAAGACTAACAGGATCTTAAACATCTGCACATCTATAAAGTGAAGTTGGTCCTCCTCTTTTTCAGCTTTCTGTTGCTGACGTGCTATGATGCCTTAAGTGCCTAGGGTATGCCCAGACGTGGGTCTCTTGCTCAAGCGCCACTGGATTCAAGTTAGCCTGGCTGATAAAGGGTGATACCCCGGAACCGGTGGCAGGATGCTTGTTTCCTGTCCTGGGAGGACCTGGCCTGGAAGTTCGGGCTGGACTGTTCCCATGGGGAACAGGGTCAAGACTGATGTGCATATGGCTTGGTACAAACTGGGGTGGCATGGTGAGCAAAATAACGATGGATTGAACTCAAATCTGTGACTGGGAGTGAGTGTTTGAAAAGTTTCAACACTCCGTCCATCATTTTATTTTATTTTGTGACATTGCTATGGTACATATGCAGAAAAATATAGCATTCATAATTGTTTGTAGTTAATTAAAATACATTAATTATTATCTACGAAGTCTAACTCTTAGTGCATGCCCATTTTCAGATTCTACATATTACATATACACTGGACCTTAAAAACTATTTTGTGTAAGAAGTGGCAAAGGGAGAGTGGCCTTTTTTTAGCCAGCTGATTTTTTGGGTGTAGCCCCTCAGCCCCCCCCCAAACAATGAGCTGACCGTTGGGTGAAATGGCTGCAACTAGAAGTGGATAAACTTAGGTCGTTGTGGCAATTCTGAAAACTCTTTGCTTGTTTCTAACTGTGAGTATTCCTTTTGTTAAAATGGTTAGGTTCAATGACGGCTAAGTTTCGGAGGTTCAGGCAAAGTTACAGACTTATCGCTCCAGTCTAACCAGAAGGCTATCATCGGAAAACAGTTATTCTTTGCTGACAAGAGCAATGCTGGAGACTCCTAAACCATGTCTTGTCTTGACATTTGTTACAATGGCTAGGTGCAAAAGTAACACATTTTAGGAGAACAGGTCAATGCTGATGATGCATCAACCACATTTGACCATCAGTGTAACTTTTGTTAAAATGGCTAACTTTAGCTCATTCAAGCAATGCTGGAGGTCTATTTACCAACTCCACCCTGTAATGTATCATTTAGTCAAAATGCTTAGGTGTGAAGACAGCTAAGTTTAGGAGGTTATGGCAATCCCGGTGGCCAAAAAAGGTATACAGAGATTACAGTTTACAGAGAAGTTAGAATGTATCTCTAGGACCTTGCTTGTCCTTGGTTAAAATCTAAAGTTTTAATCTGTTTGGAGTCTGGGTGTTACTAGAGGAAGTACTTGGAGAGGAGTGCAACATAACCAGAAAACCAAGTAAACATTATCTTTCGAGAGGGTAAAAGAGAATTGTTTAATTTATGACAGGGTTACAAAATTAAAATTAATTGTATTTAGTGCATTTCATCGAAAAGTCCTCTTCTTACAAAACTTTCCAGCTTCCCATCATGAGAGCTGCCCTGGTCCTGGACATAGACTTATTCAGTGCTTACGTATTTTTGTTTGTAGAGCATCTTGAAAACCCACTCTGCCCACATCCCAGAGTACCTTTTGATCATAATTAGAAATAATGGACGCTGACAAGAGAGCTTCAAAGGCTCAATCACTTGGCAGCCACTCAAGAATGATGTCATTGCCACTGCCCTTCCACACAGCCTAATTATGCTGTTTTCAAAGCCGCAGTAATGTTTTTCAATGCCTCAGAAAGGACTCCAGTTTGGAAACAATTATTTATTGAAAACATATTTTTTAAAGTCATGTGTGCTGTTATATCAAGACAGGAAGGCCGGTGTCTAAACAGTTTGGGCCTGAAGAAGCAACTCCTCCTGAACATTTTCACTTGATTTCATTCATTTATTTATTTGAATAGTGATATGGAAACTTATTAAGCCTGTTCTCAGCACTAGCAGGCAAAATATGATTGACCATTAGACAAGTGGTAAAATTGTAACTGAGCAAGGGAAAAACACTTTTCATTTGAAAACTTAGGAACAGTTGAAATGTAGAACTAATAAAGCCCCAATAACACTGGATGTACAGTTGACATGTCTTAAGTGGCATAGACATATCCTACAAGACAAGAGACAGAAACGATATCAGCAGCAAAAGAGACATCTCTTGGGTGACACTTTAAAAAATGTTTCTAGATTGAAAATTGGACTCCTTTTCTAGAAGTTTAATTTAATGCGTGTACCATGTAGTGAATAAACATTGATAGCGGTGGGAGGAGAAGTGCGAAATAAATGGAAAAGATGCGGCTATAAGGGAACTTCGAGCGTATATATGTTAAATCATAATTTATTTCAAATTATGTGTATTTTCGGAAGTGAAATAAGATTATTAAAGCACAAAAGTGTATGACTGATATTAAGTGTAAAAGACGGTGAGGCCTTAAATGGAAAACTTATTTTTCTAACTGCATCTTCACATTTGTTTTATTAAAGCACCAGTGCATCAAATTTACTTGTAGTACTCTTCATGACTACTGTCGTTTTAAACTGTGCAAGAGTGGAAACAACTGATGAGTTGACAAAAAAGGTGTTGTGTTAAAATAATCTAAACTTATCTGTATTATTGATTTCTTGTTTTTTGGCAGGTGCCTGATCTGTGCCGTGATGTATAGGGTTCCTTCTTGTAGTGGGATCTCTTGAAGACACCAGTGACACATGAAACCTGAGTATTTTACATCACTCATCAAGTAGACTTTGTAAATGTTTATGTACCAAACACATCTTTTCCTGTATAATTAAAGACCCCCCCTTCCAACTGACATCATTAGCCTCTTCATCTCTTTATGAATGTATATATTTTGTATATACACATTTATGTATGGATACATGGATACATATATTCAATAAAAAAACAAAGGTTACAGGAACGTTATAGTTAAGTTCTAAATTTTCTCATACAAACCCATACAAATTAATCACTTGGAGTTATTTCAAGTAACTATAACTCGTGCCCTACGGTAACTCTAACTTGTGCCCTTGCAATGCACAGCTGTCTTATCAATAACCTCAAAGCAAATATTGCAGTGATAATATCAAAGATGCCATACAAGATGTCATCAATGATAGAATATGTGGAGTTTTTAGCTGTGAATGGCGAAGGAGCGAGTTGTAGTTACCTAGAGCGCAAGTTATAGTTACTTGAAATAACTCTAACTATAATTGCTGAATTTCTATGGTTTTGTATGAGAAAATTCAGAACCTAACTATAACTGTCCTCTAACCTTTGTTTTTTTCATTGAATTTCAATGTTTTTTAACCTAAAGTAATTTTGATAACTATATGCTATTCCACCCCCTGCCGTGCACAGCGAGGGTTGGTCGCAGGGCCTGGTGTGTGGCCAGGCCCTGTATCCAAGCCCTTATAACCACCCAAGACCCCGCCACGCATGGGGAAGTTGGCCACAGGGCCTGTCTCTGTCAATGGATCTGTGAGTGGGTTTGTGAGTGTCTGAGTGGGTGTGAAAGTGGGTGTGTGAGTCAATAACTGGGTCTCAGTGGGTGCATGAGTGTCTGAGTGGGTGTAAGAGGGGGCCCATGAGTCTCTCAGTGCATGTGTGAGCGAATGAATTGGTGAATAAATGAGCCTGTGAATGTTTTTTTTTTGTGCATATTCTTAAGTATTTGACAATATCATTGAATATTCAGGGATATTCGTGAATATCACGCATGGTGAAGAATAATCAATTTAAACCCAAAACACCACTGGGGTCAGGGTACTTCCACCCTGATTCCTTATACCACTTATCATTTCTTTTTTCAGTCCCGGGGACCCTATCCGATAACATAAAATGGCAGCTGCAACTTCCTAGTCAGGTTGTGGCCAGCCAAATACAGTGCTTCTATTTGCACATGCATTCGCAGAAATTCACAAATTTTCACAATATCGTCACAAAGGATCTGTGTCCCCAGATATATAAATTTATTTTTCCCTTTAACATCTCAAAAACTACTTAATAGATTCACACCAGATAAGCGAAAGTGTAATCTGCGAACCAAAACCAGCTTTCTGCCAAATTTAGTGTCATTTCTTCCAGCGGTTCAGGCTCTAGTCGTGCCTAAAGGTCCTATGGGAATTAACCTTGCACCTTTTTTGACCTCCCCGGTTTTTCTTGGCCCCCACTTGGGGGATCACCCCGAAACTTTCCATGCACAACAAGAATTACTGTGGCACTTACATTGGAAAATTTGGTGAAGATTCGTCAAACAGTGCCGAAGATAGAGGCAGGTCAAAAAACGCTTTTTCTGTGGAAGCATGATCCTAACTATAACTGCCTAGTGCCAACCACCACTAGGTTTTATATCTCTATAAATATATGTATTTCGAGTGCAGGAATATATAGATACATATATAGGCCTGGGGGCTCGCTGCATTATACCTACGAGGGGAACCCCTCTCCTATCCTTTTAATTGCCCCAGGGACACCTTCCCTGGGGCTTCAGGAAAAAAACATATTTTTTAAGGGAGGGGGGAATGCAGCTTGACTCCCTTAGTCATTAAATGTCCCTGGGAAGTCCATTCCCTGGGGCCCTTTGAAATAATTTTTGGAGAGCATGGCTTAGAGACCTCCTGCCTGACACATAAAATTGCCCAGGGAACACCATTTCCTGGTGATGAATGCTGGCAGCGTCCGAGGGACCCCATCCCTGGGACACTGTTGTTCCGTGCTCAAGGCTGTGTGGGCAGCAACAGGAGTATAACTCTCTGTGTGTGCTGTCCTGGGTAGGGAATATAGATTTTCTCCTATTTGGCAGGAGCAGAAACAAAAGTTGCGCCTGCCGGGCAGGTACACACTAATGAAGCCAGCTCCTTCTGGCACTCAAGAAGGATGCTGGCAGGGAAGCCAGTGAGACCAAAGGGGGCATGGACCTCCTCTCGCAGCCCCTAATGGTTTAAAGTTGTTGACTGCTCTGGGTGGGACCAGGGCACCTATTAAAAAAAACAAGAGTATGACCAGTGCTACGAGGATGGAGCAGCCGTGGTCCTCCCCGCACGGCCTCCAATACTAGGAACAGTTTGCGTGTGGCCCATGTGGGTACAGGCACCCAAAATAAGAAGACAAAAACATGGGGTATGAATATAAAAACGAGCAGCTCATTTCATATTAGCTGGTCCTGCCAGGTTACACCCCGTATTGCCCTGCAAGGGCTATTTACATACCTTAGTACCTCCTTGTGGTGGCCCCAGAAATAGAAGGTGCTCCACAAAGCAATTCTTTAAATGTTGTTGATGGATGCAGCAAGCGCAGAAGCCCCATAGAAATATTTGGAAAAAAGTTGCAGTAAGTCTCTTGGGTTATTGAATGTATGATATATGAGAGCTTACTGTATACTTTTCACCTGGCCCTAGGGTTGCATTTTCTGGCCTGAAGAGTGTTAAAAAGACCTAACAAATATTTATGGTTGTTTTGAATAAAAATGTTTTATTTGCATATTTTTGAGATACTGATTATTATTAATAATTTCTATCTATGTACATGGAAATACTCTGGATTATAGTTATTGATGAATTATTGCAGTGATTTCTAGATAAAGTATATAGGTTGATATGCTGACCCCTTGCTAAAACCAAGAGGTCAGGTGGTCTGACCCTTTGGCACGCAATACTAAACATGTGTTACTGCAAATTAATAAGAAGCAAGTAGAGCAGCCAGCTGCACCTTCCTACAACCTGCCCCCTGTCATGATGACCAAAAAAGTGTTGCTAGTGCCACCTACTATCTCATTGTCCACATCTGCCATCTCCACCCACGGCCATTTAAATGAACGGAGTTTTGGTAACCTCTCCCAGGTTTTCTGGATATGAGCCCGAGGAGCAACCTTATCAATGGTATTGTAGTTCAGTAATCCCTCTAATATGCTGTCACTGCTGTAGCTTGTGTCGGCAGGTTGAAGACGATCTCACCCAGCAGGCACATGCACAGCAGGGCATATCCAAAAACCATCTCCCTTCTTCACTAGGAAAAAGACACAAATCCAGCCTACTTTATCACCGAGCTGCAAGTAGTCATTTCTTTCTAGCTGCTCAGTGTTTTCTCATCTTTTTGCCTCTCAACTCAGGACATCAAGTAGAGTGACACCGTTCACACCAATGAACACCAGCTCACCCTGGTTTTGCTCAGGTTTGTTAGCCTCCAGAATTGACTTAATTGATTGTGCATTGCTAAGCTGCTCTGCTTATTGAACTATTCGAAGTCACTCTATATAATTTATTAAGAGCAGCCCTCACCATTATTCATCAGGTCACCGTCTTTGATCTTCTATAGTGGTCCTGTTCACAATTCCTACATTTATGAAAATAAATAAAGGGTGGGTGGCCTGAGGGGTTGCATGTTTTCACCAATCTAAATAGTCCCCCTAAACTTTTGAATGTTTTTTCCTGTTAAAAATGAAAGGTAGCTATATGCTGCACACTAAGTTGCTATTGGCCTAGTCTTACAATAATATGCTTTGTACTTCAGAGGCACAGGTTGAGCTCCACACGGTTTATAGATTCTCACCAGGGAGTTTCCCATGGTTTTTAACTGCCGTCATCTTAGAAGCCCTTTCTGCCTCCTCTGGTAGGTTATTATGAAAGATTATCCTTAGATGTTTATAGTTTTTGGTATGTTGTAATCACCTACCATTAATAAAATCATCTTCCTTTATACAATATGGAACCACCAAGGAACCAAAAGCATTGTAATCAAAAGGGAACTGACCTTTGCATAATTCCATAACACTAGAGGACTTTTTGGAGACCTATTGGAGTTTAATCGGATGTAACAGTATCATTTGCCTAATAAAAGCTCTGCACAATCATCACTGACTTTCAGGGGGACAGATGGGCCATGGTAAATTCCAAGTCCCAATCCCGACCCACATATTTAATGAACATAGAAGTGGTTGAGAATACCCCATCACATTCCCTTCATTCTGGCAACCTTCATCTCCTTGCTATATTTAGACCCTTATGTGCCCTTTGGGTTCAGATTGTTCGCAATACTTGGTCCTTTTCTTTGGAATATCAACTGAGAACCAGCATCTCTTTCAGTGGGTTTACAAGTAACTTCAGATCCCATCAACATAACCTAGTGAAGCTGTCTTCGTAATGGCTGACACCATTTTCCATTACTGGAAAATGTGTAAATATGTATATATGTACATTTTCGGTTCACGTTTGTGTGCCTAAATTTGCTACCTTTGTGCTATCGGGATTCTTGCCTCGCTTCAAACTTCGAACGCACTTCTCCGTTCAACTTTACCTATGCTGTAAGTCAATCTCTCAATACCCTATCTTACTTATCTCTGGGACAATCAGTTTTGCACAGACTTCTCAAGTGACACTGGTTCCAGGAAATGGCTTCAAGTTCTGCAAATCTTCCCCTAAGATAGGTAGGATATCCTCATGTCTAGTTTTCACTACTCATTCTCCACAAAAATCTTCCTTCCTTCACCATTTGGGGCGATGGAAAGGTTATTACTTTGCCGATGATGTTAGGTGAAATGTGCAAACGTCAACTTGTGCAAGGGTGGGTGATGCAAACAAATTAGTAAGAGAGCAATGGCAACAGGCTGGGAAGAAGCACCTGGGCAAGAGTGAGAGTGCAACACAGAGTGTGGAAGGGGGGAAAAGAAGCACAATACGGAGAGAGCGGGAAAATATATGCACTCTTGTGGAGCGTTAAACAAAAAAGAATAAAATGGCCCCTGAAAACATGAGCAGAAAAAGGCCACAGTAATGCATCCATGCTCCAGGGAAGGAACAAACACAAGAAGAGAAAGGAAATCCCACACAAGCTAACGAATGAGAAGCATGCAAACGAGAGTGACAGTGAAGCCAATCAATGATAACTAACCAGGGAACTTTAAGCCCACTGTAAGCTTACAATATGTCTCACAACAAAAGGCACAGTCGCTGTCTATTAGGCGACACCTAAAAAAGGAATTATGTGAGTTTGTGAATAATAATAGTCATGAAATAGCAATGCATGTGTTGCCCTTCTCAAGCAACAGAATTGTAGGGAACAAAGTTGTGCTTCAACACACTCAGTCGCATGATCAGTAGGTGTCTGATAAGAACTCACTGCTCTTTGAGCTCTCTATAGGCCAGACTTACTAACCACACTTTCCTGGTTTTGCAACAGACGTAAAAATGTTCTCTATATTGATTTAACTCTTGTCTTACCTCTTTGTGTGTATGCAAGACCGCACATTATTTAAACATTCTATCATCGGATCACTCGGCACCAATCCATTAGTTTGTCATTGTTTATGTTGCCACCAATCGCCCATAACTTGAGCACGTTTAAAACGCCATTGATCTTGATATTACGGTGTCACGTTGTGACAGACCTAGTTGTTCTGGTGTTCACGGCACCGAGAGCCCAAGAGTGATGGATTACTACGCACCAATAATATTCTGCCCATCTTGGAGATGAAGTGCGCATAGTCGGGAGCCTAGCTTCATAAATCTGATATCGTTTTCATTATCACTTTTATTACATAATCTCATAGAGGTGATGGAGAAGATTCTTTTTTGAATTTGGCTTTTGTCTGATGCTCTAAAAATCAGAGAGATGATCTTAAATTTAACGCCTCTGGTAAATAACTATACGGATTGTCATCTACAGTACACGTGCAAGTATCAATGCCTTTGCACAAGTCGTTAACCACCAATTATTGTCCGCACACAATTATTTTCCAAGCCAAAAGCGTGTGTGGATAGCGAAGGGCAGATAGACACCAGCTAGAAGGTCTCCCTGTTATCCCACTGAACATAGATAAGAAACAGACAACGGTCTCTAGCTGCTTTGGGGCCTTCCTTCAGACTTTTACTGAATTTAAAATCTAGGAAAACAACAGTAGTCATTGCAAACATTCTTACTAATCAAGCCAATCTCCGCAGCATTCCGTATAGGACGCTAATCTCTGTTTAAACACAGTGTACAAACTGTTTGGTACCCAATCAAGGTGCACGCAACGCTTCCTTCAAGTGCACGAGTCCCCATGTCTCACATATGCCCCTGTGTCGTGGGTGCAGAGTGCCTCAGAATCCCTTCCTGAAGTTTAATTTATATTATCAATGTAAGTGTTCATCACCACACTCACCTTCGTGGCTCTTTCTAGGCCAAGCCCTCTTTGGACGACATCAGCAGGGGCAAGAACGCATGCCCGATACCTGATGTTTCTATGGAGAGTATATTCAAAATGTCAAATTGTTCAGGGTAGAAAAAATCCTCGTCTAGGCCCACTTCACTCTCTCTGTTTTGTATTTGCAGTAAATTTAATGTCCTTCCGCATTAAAATTGTAAAAAGACTGTTCACTGTCTAATAGTGATTTAGTGGAAAACAAATACTGAACAGTAAAACATCATTTACCGAAGCCTAACTAACTCACTGTGTCTTTTACTAAAATCTCTAGGTATACATCCATACCAACTTCTCTAATGTGCGTGCAGGTGTGAGCGCACCAAGCATTGCAAGAAGGTTACCACAAAGTAGTGTATGCTATGTGCCCAGGTGGCAGCCTCACTAAAAATGGTGACCTCCACCACACATTGAGGACTGAAGTCCCAAACTCTCCACTAGTGATGGTCATGCTTTGGAGCGCCCTGAGCATCCAATGACACACCCTAGAGGTTGATGAGCCTTCCTGTTGTGGCAACCCACCTGTGCGAATCACCTTTCACAAATGCCTTCCCATTTTTAAACCACATTCTAACATATTTAGTGAGCTAGCCCGCAGTCTGGGAAAAGATTCCATGCTTGGACTCCCTCTTCCTTCATACCAATAACTTCTTTCTCGGGGGCGTGGCCAAGGAACACGGACAATGGGACGCGTTTCTAGTGGGTTCCCGTCCTCTGTGAAATCCTTCTGTGACCCTGCGGCTCGCCTGGGGTGGGAGAGCCGATCCCTCCGTTGGTGGGTTCCTGCGTCCCGGGAACCCGTTTCCCGGGACCGACGACTTAGAAGCGAAGGCGGCACACACACGATCCTGCCGGGCCGCGGCCGACCTTTTTAGGCAGCATGGCTCCTTACCTGTCCCGGGGGTGGTCGTGGGGGTGGCCCCCCCCATAAGTATACGAGAGGCTGCACTTGCGGCCGGTGCGGGAGGATCGGAGGCCCCACGGCTGGAGGGGCATCCTATAGGTGGTGGAGGCGCCTTCAGGGTTGGGGCCGAGACGAGAGGCCTGCTTGCTGGGATCGCTCCTGGACTGGCCTGTGGTCTGAGCTGCTTGTCGTGCCGTTGAGCCTGCTGACTCGGATGGCTGCGTGCCTGGGGACGGCGTCCGAGCTGGGAGGTGTGCTGCTGTGTCCCCCTGAAGCCCTAGGGTGCGGGCTGTCATCCAGGGCTTCTGGCCTTATGGAATTGAATTGAGGGGCAGCAAGTTTTCATGGAGAGAGCGCCTGGAGGTTCCCGTTGATGGCCTAGCTATTTCCTCGCTCTTCTTGGCCTCCACCGTGCTGTGGTTCCTGCGCTGACCTTGCTGGTGCGTGTTGCCTGTTAGCTTCGCATCTGCTGGTGAGACTGGCAACCATCTTATCTTCCTGCCTGGTTGGACACTAAATCCCTAAGGAGTGGAGTATTGCGACAACTGCATTTGGGGGGCTTTGTTGTGTGGACGCTGCGTAAGGCGGTCAGCCACATTTAGGCCCTGTGAGGAGTAACATGGGGCATCACAAATGGACGGATGCTTCACAGGGCAACACTATGGAACAGTATACTATCCCTGTGGCTCTCCCGCCGCGGCCGGCGGGATTGGAGGTGAGTGGAGAGGCAGCTGGTGCGCCTCTGAGTTCTGGTGAGCCTTCGCGAGCGGAGCTACTTGTGGCCATTCACGGCTCCCGGGTGGCACTGGAGGGCAAAATTGAGACAGTTGTGGTGGAGGTTAATTTGCTGAGAGCGGATCTTCAGAAAGTTTTGGACAAGGTGAAGGTGGCAGAGGCTTCCATTGCGGAGCTGCAGTCTGAGGTGGGGACACTGTGGACGCAAATGGTGCAGGCTACATATACTGTGGGACGGCTGGAGGCGAGGCTGGAGGACGCAGAAGGAAGGTCCCGGCGGAACAATGTCAGGTTGCTGGGCTTTCCGGAGCGAGTGGAGGGGTCTGCTGTGGAATACTTTGCGGAGACCTGGATCAGGGGCATGTTGCAGCCGGCAGGGCTATCCAGAGTGTTTGTGGTGGAGCGTGCTCATCGGGCCCTTATGGTGCCACTGCGGCCTCGTGCTCCTCCTAGGGCCATTATCGCACGCTTGCTCAACTATAAGGACCAGGACTGTATCCTGCGCACAGCGCGGGAGTCAGATAAGGCAAGAAACGAGAACTGCAAGATCTCAATTTATCCTGACCACACTAATAAGGTGCAAAACTCTCATAAAGGATTTATGGAGGCCAAGGCGAAGCTCAGAGCCATGAACATCAGATACATGCTCTTGTATCTGGCCCGTTTGAAGGCTTTGTTGGGGGCAAATCACACTTTTTTGAGCGACCTGAGGAGGTGTGGCGTTGGCTGGGGATGTGGGACAAGATGGCCCCTGGCAGACCGGAGGGATCTGGAGGCGCCGCTCGACGGGCATCAGGCTTGGAAATCCCGGACTGCAGATCACATGGTTCGGGCGGCTGGTGGAATCTTGCCGTAGGTTGGGATACAGCGGGATGGAACAATGGCGGTGGTGCCTGTAGAATCGAATGGGGGCACAGTTTCAGAGTGGAACTTAGAGGCGGGTGAGGATGCTGAGATGACCTGACTGTTGTTCTTGCTGTATGCTGTCGGTTGTCGGCCCTGGAGAGACGATGTGGGCCTGTGATGGGACTGGTCCTTCAGGGCGCTATTGGTGCTTTAGTTCTCAGGTTCGGGGGGTACTGGTTATATCTTGATTTGATGCAGGGTGGGGATCACTCCATAGTTGTGGTAGGCCATTCGTTGTGGTAGGGTGGGGTTTAGGCTGTTGTCCTGGCAGCATTCATGGACTGGACTTACAGTATGGTCTATTTTGGTTGTTTTACTGTATTTCCGGGTGGGTTGGGGGTGGGGGGTTATGTTTATGTTCATGTTTACAGTTTATTCAACAGTGCGGGTATTGGAGCGGAGTGTGCAGGTTATCCTTCTCTGAGGTGCACTCGTTCCTTCGTAGGCACAAGGTTTATATTGCTTGTCTTCAGGAGACTCATATGACGGATGAGGAAGTGCATAAATTGACTAAGAAGTGGCGGGACAGATGTTTTCATCCTCCTTTTCTTCCTATGCATGGCGGGGATCTGTGTGGGTGGCTCCAGGGGTTCCCTCTACCCATGTGTACAGTGTGGTGAATGTGGCGGGTCGTTAAGTTCTGGTGGAGGGCATATTGGATGGTCTACCCATTGTGATCCTTAATATTTATGCTCCCAACACAGATGATTCTGTCTTTTACTCTAGAATACCTGAGATCTTAGGGGACAGCCTTGATAAGCCCTTGGTCTGGGCAGGGGGCTATAATTGTGTGATAAATGGGAGGTTGGATCGCCACCCGCCGAAGTTGGGAACCAAACCCCTAAAGGTACAATCTCTCAGAGATGTGATGGTGCACTTGGGTGTCTGGGATGGTTGGAGGGAACGACACCCGGATGGTAAGGAATACACTTGTCATTCTAGAACACACTATACTACTCGACTGAACAGGTATCTGTTAGGGGGCATTGACGGTTCGCAGGTTCTGGATGTTACTCATCTGGGTCTGCGTGGCATGGAGTTAGCTCAGGCCCTCGTCTCTGCCTTCCGGATGAAGGGCCATCTACCATGATGGGAAACTCCATCTTCCTACAAGGGATCATTTTGACAAAAGTGCTACTGCTTGTACTACAGAAGAACTTCCCTCAAAAGAGAATGGTGAATGAGCAGCCAGTCTTTTTGCTTCCAAAGTGGGGGGACTTTTCTTAAGTAGAAAAATAATGATGCTGATGTACCGTGAACTTTCTCCCGCTTCATGAAGGCCTTTTTTGATTTGCCATGCCTAATATATCATTCCTGGTATGGTGAACAGGGAAAATCTGCATTGAGAGGAATACTTTAGATAGCACAAGCTGTGGTTCCACCACTTTTAAATAACTTCCTCAAAAGGGCCCTAGCAAGTTCAAATAGTTATGGATCATTGACTTATAGAATCATACTTGGACTACTGAAGCAGATTATTGCCACTTTTTCTTTACTTAAAAAAATCATTCTATTGAGTGTGCCTAGCCATCTAACTTCCAACGTATTGCTTTGCTAATGACGCCTGGATTTGTAGAGCACTTTTAGCACTGTCGACCATCCCATACTCATCTGGGTCTGCTTGGCATGGAGTTAGCTCAGGCCCTTGTCTCTGCCTTCCGGATGAAGGGCCATCTACCATGATGAGAAACTCCATCTTCCTACAAAGGATCATTTTGACAAAAGTGCTACTGCTTGTACTACAAAAGAACTTCCCTCAAAAGAGAATGGTGAATGAGCAGCCAGGCTTTTTGCTTCCAAAGTGGGGGGATTTTTCTTAAGTAGAAAAATAATGATGCTGATGTACCGTGAACTTTCGCCCGCTTCATGAAGGCCTTTTTTGATTTGCCATGCCTCATATCATGCCTGGTATGGTGAACAGGGAAAATCTGCATTGAGAAGAATACTTTAGATAGCACAAGCTGTGGTTCCACCACTTTTAAATAACTTCCTCAAAAGGGCCCTAGCAAGTTCAAATAGTTATGGATCATTGACTTATAGAATCATACTTGGACTACTGAAGCAGATTATTGCCACTTTTTCTTTACTTAAAAAATCATTCTATTGAGTGTGGCTTACCATCTAACTTCCAACGTATTGCTTTGCTAAAGACGCCTGGATTTGTAGAGCACTTTTAGCACTGTCGACCATCCCATACTTGCCACAGGATCCACAGTAACAGTGTTCATGATCATATTCTCGACTGGTTTGCTATCTTTGTGGCAGGTCACCTTCATGTAGTACATTTGCCATGTTTTTTCTTCTTCCATTGCTCTTAATTGTAGAGTCCCCAGGGGCAGTCGCTCTGCCCCATAATATTCAATTTCTATGTGCCTCCTTGACCACATCTCATCTGGTTATTTGTTTTCATCTTCGACACCACAGTGCATAACAATCAGATCATTTTTAGGCTGAATTTGGAGTCAAAGACCACTGCTGCCTGCTTTCGGCAAGGTCTACTGGATATCTCTTTGTGTGGCACAACTACCTCTTATAAGCTCTACTCTGTCAAATAAAATTGAGGTACAAATGCCTGGGGTACAACCAGGCATTGTGGATTCTCCAACTTCTGGCTTTTGGAGCTGGTTGATTTAGCTTAAGTGCAGCAGCCAAGGATAAGCACGGTACTGGTGATACAATGCACCAAACAGACCGTTAACCTGCCCTTGTATACACTTGGGGCCGTATTTATACTCCGTTTGCGCCGAATTTGCGTCGTTTTTTTCGACGCAAATTCGACGCTAAACTAACGCCAACTAACGCCATATTTATACTATGGCGTTAGAGGCGTATAGCGCCAAAGTTCCCGGAATGTGCGTCATTTTTTAGCGTGAACCCCTTCCTTGCGTTAATGATATGCAAGGGAGGCGTTCCCGTCTAAAAAATGACTCCCAGGCCTTTACGTGGTATTTATACTCCCGGGCAAAAGAGACGCCCGGGAGTGGGCGTGGCTAAAAACGGCGCATTTGCGCCGCTTTTTAACGCCTGGGTCAGGCTTGGCGTTAAGGGACAAGTGGGCTCAAAATGAGCCCAGAGTGCCCTCCCCTGCCCCCAGGGACCCCCCCTGCCACCCTTGCCCACCCCAGGAGGACACCCAAGGCTGGAGGGACCCACCCCAGGGACATTCAGGTAAGTTCAGGTAAGTATTATTTTTTTTTTTTTAATAATTTTTTTTGGCATAGGGGGGCCTGATTTGTGCCCCCCTACATGCCACTATGCCCAATGACCATGCCCAGGGGACAGAAGTCCCCTGGGCATGGCCATTGGGCAAGGGGGCATGACTCCTATCTTTACAATGATAGGAGTCATGTTGATGGGGGATGGGCGTCGTTAAAAAATGGCGCAAGTCGGGTTAAGACGATTTTTTTGCCTCAACCTGACTTGCCCCATTTTAAGACGCCCTAACGTCATTTTTGCCCAACGCCGGCGCTGCCTGGTCTACGTGGTTTTTTTCCACGCACACCAGGCAGCGCCGGTCTGCTTGCGCCGGCTAACGCCATTCCATAAATACGGCGCCCGCATGGCGCTTCAGAATGGCGTTAGACGGCGCAAAATTTTTTGCCGCTAAACTGCGTTAGCGCAGTTTAGCGTCAAAAAGTATAAATATGGGCCTTGATGTCCTAATGTGGTCACTTCTTCAATTCCATATATTTGGACGGAAGTCAAGAAAAGCAGTTTGGACTGAAGAAGGGGGCAATGCAGTTTGGCCAGCTGAATGTAAACGGTAAACTATGAGGCTTTCCTCATTTGATTGAGTAATATCCTGTCTCAATAAGGCAATTGCTTACCAATGCTGCATTATTTTATGCTGCACAACAAACATGAGACATGAACAGATTGAATCCCAGTCACACACTATCCTTCACTGTCTGCAGATGATAGGCAGTGAAATGAAGTTAGTGATTGGACTAAAAAGACCCAGTAGAACGGCAACATCACATAGGGCCTGATATAGATAATGGTGGATAGGTTACTCCAACACAACCATGACAGATATCCCATCCGCCAAAATCTACATTCCATTATATCCCATGGGATTTAGAGTTTGGTGGTTGGGATATCCGTCACCGTTGTGACAGGGTAATCCGTCCACCAATATCTAAATCAGGACAATATTCTGATGCCTTTGGGGAAGAAATGGCAAGCAGACTTGGGTAGATTCTTTCCAGGACTGGAATGGACAAAAGCCCTGCAACACAGAAAAGGTCTCCTGGAACATGACCTGTAAGCTTCTCCAACTTAACTACATGCATCACAAATACCTTAACACAAAGGCCCATATTTATACTTTTCTAGCGCTGCATTTGCGTCATTTTTTGGCGCAAAAGCGGTGCAAACTTCCAAAATACAATTGTATTTTGGAAGTTTGCGCCGCTTTTTCGTCAAAAAGCAATGCAAATGCGGTGCTAAAAAAGTATAAATATGGGTCAAAGTGTCTACACAAGATATAGCTAACGGACATGGATTCTGCACCAGTTGTGGCCAGGTGGCACGAAGTACTACAATATGGTAAGAGCATGCCCAGGCTAAAGGCGTCCTCGAAGGAAATGATAGACACTCTAACCTGTAGAACCTTTTAAAACCCAGGATCGGTGTATTAGGACTCATAGTGTGACCAAAAAGGGATAAATCAAGTTTCTGATTTGTCGTTCTCACCTTTTTGCTAGTGAAGAAACTGATTGTGAGAACCTGCTGCCTGGTCAGGCCACTTGACACTCTACCATGACTTTGTTAATGAAGTTGAAGATATACAGCTGGGCAACACCTGGAAATAAGTCAGACACACTCCTCAGGGAGAGAGCTTTGAAAGCTACCACTCTTAGCATGGGGTACCACCGCCAGTGCTTAATTTGTGCTTGTTGTTTCCGGTGCTGAGCACCGGCACTTATTTCTGAGGGCGGTGCATAGTTTTCTGTCTTAAGCATTTACTGCGAGCAAAAGACACATGGGAAAGACGGAGGAAGAGAAAAACGAAAAAGTGTCACAAAGGGGAAAAGCAGGAAGCTACAAGAGTGAGCTGAAGGGGCAGGGAGTGGCTATAAATAGACTGAAGAGGCCCGAGGTGGCTTCAGGATTACGGTGCCTCAGTATTATGTGCTCGCACTTTTAATTGCAGCAGCCGCGTGTTTAAGAGGAGAGCTTTGAGCACCAGCACCTTTTTATTTACAAATTAAACACTGACCACTGCCCTCCTTGGGTACACATTTTTTTGCTATCTTGATTGATATTCTGAACACTTGGTCCCTGATAACATTTTAGCTCAATTAATGTGACAGTGGCCTTGAGTCGGGCAGCCACAGGTGTCACTTGAAATGAGAAATATGCTGTAACTGATAATATGTGTCCCATGTAGGGGTTGTTCACTAGTTTCATGATGTGAGGTCATTATTTAACTAATTTGTTTTTCTTTATTGCATCAATGAATGTTTTTGCTGAACTTGCCTTATAATAGTTGTCCAAATGAGTGGGTGGAGTTGTTCCCCTACACGATTCAACAAAAACTAATAAGGAGCTTTTGCTCGTCATGCCATCAAAAAGAAAAAGTCAAGACAAACAGCCAAGGCAGTGCTTAATTTGTAAATAAAAAGGTGCCGGTGCCCCAAGCCCTCCTTTTAAACACGCAGCTGCTGCAATTAAATGTGCGAAAACTGAAAACTGAGGCAGCGTAATCCTGAAGCCATCTTGGGCCTCTTCAATCCATTGAAAGCCTCTTCCTGCCCCTCCAGCTCACTCTAGCAGCTTCCTGCTTTCTCCCATTATGATGCTTTTTTGTTTTTCTCTTGCTCCATCTTTCCCATATGTGTCTTTTGCTCGCAGCACATGCTTAAGGCAGAAGAATAAGCCCCGGCCCTCAAAAATAAATGCCAGTGCTCAGCACCGGAAACATCAAGCACAAATTAAGCACTGAACCAAGCCCCAGGCCACTTCTATTGTGGCTGGCCCACTCTCATCAGTCCCTTCGTCTAATCTCGCACCAGCGGCATCTTCTTGGTTGAAAAAGCCACAATATAGAACTCCCTGTTGGCAAGATCATGGGCAGTTGTCAACCATCTTGATTTCTGGATTGCACTAAAACCTACTGTTACCCCTTTCTAACCTGACATTTAGGTAGATATCCACTTGCATATAACATGTTTAGTTCTCATTACCCCTCATCATATCATACATGAGAGCTTAGTGACTCACGGTGCCTTCAAACCTCTTGCAACTCACCAAACACCTCCCATACAGGTCATTCTATGATCCCCATCATTTCCAACCCTACACTCTGAAGTGGCCCCTCAGGAACCTAATGCAAATCAGGTCACTTTGCGAGCTTGTCAGAAATATAAAGAACCAAATACCATGCAATGCTTCTCTTACATATCTCTCGCCCTCATCCTCAAGCTTTTAAGCAGCTGTTCCACAACTGTACCGAACCATACCAGCCAGATCTAATGCAAATATTTTCTGAGCCGCATAGAAAAGAACATTTTGCTGTTTAGGTGCTCCTTTTTCCCTAGCCTTTTTAGGTTGAGCACGCAAGCACTCTGATGTGTTGTAATATACCTGTGGGCTTTTAACCACGCCCACCGTATGCCCATCACTTTCACTCGTTCATGGGCTTGCCTGTCAAAAATCCTTTGTTTTCATTGGTAAATGCTTTACGTTTGTCCCTCCTTCGGGCAGTTTTGTTATCGCCTTAGCCATCAACCCTGTTTTTATTTTTTTTAAATTATATTTTTATTAACATTTTGTTATTTTACATTTGCATGTCTCTTCAAGGTAATCTCTTGCATCCGTTATACATGATCATTAAACAAACCGCTTTTGTGGTATACAATACTTGTGCTTCATTGTATATTCCGTTGGTAAACTTATTAACATTTATGCCTTCGTCAGACCCTAACTCTCATAATCTAATCCTATTGACAACCTGTGCAGTGTTCACCGTTGTTCTACAGTATTGTTTTGTGTCATACCTATAAATAACAAGCCTAAACCCATTCCATGCTATAATTTGGAGGAGAAGTCATAATGAAGAGAAGAACGAGAAGAAAGAAAAGAAAAGAAGAAAAAAGAAGGAAAGGGAAAAAGGGGGGGAGGGGGGAAAAGGGTATATAAACTAAACAGAAGGTCAACTTTACAGCATTGTGTGGGTGAGATTTGTGGCTGATAACATTTAAGGAACTAAGGCATAACAACATAAGTGAAAAGGCTATGCCCGGGGCGCACCAGTGTATGAAGGGCACAGCAGTCCACACACTCCACCTCCCATCTCTTGTGGCATTGTGACAGATGGCGACTCGTTCGTCTCTTTTTCGTGTTCCAGTATGCAGACCATGTGTCAGTTCGGGCAACTTAGGGCACCAGTTGGGGAACTTCCTCCTCGGGACTACCTCCTAGAGTGTGCTAGCCCTCTTCCACTCCTACTACGGTGTTTGCTGCTCTCTTGGATAGCCCATCCCAATTCGACACTAGGTCTTCCGAGGCCGGGGCAATAGGAACCTGTCGGATGCCCTTGGCTTCCTCAGCCTTCAGAACCTGCAGTTCAGCCCTGGACCATTTTGTAACATCCCTTTTCCAGTCAGCCAGCGAGGGGTGGACTGAGGCCTTCCAGCCCCTTGAGATCAGTCTTTTATAAAGGGCCAGAGTTAGGTCCAGGAAACGCCCTCTTACTTTCCCCTTTAACACAGTCGGCCTGAGACCCAATAAGCACAGGTCCGGGGTGGGCTGCAACTCCTCTCCGAACAACTGAGATAGGACAGCCAGTGCCTCATTCCAACCAACCTGGAGTACTGGGCACCCCCACACCATATGGTCAAAGTCCGCTTCTCCCCCCCAGCATCTCGGGCATGTCCTGGTGGCCCCCCGTATATTCTGAATAGTCGGTGTGGTGTGAGGTACGTCCTGTGTAGGTAATTATATTGGATGTATCTTAACCGCGCGTTACGAGACATCACCCGGGGGTAAGCCAGTGCTTTGTTCCATTCTGAGTCAGACAGTTCCCGCCCGACCATGCCTCCCCACCGCTCTCTCAAGGATTGCAAAGGGTCTAATACGGCCTGGGCCTGGGCCCGGTAAATTTGGGCTATCAGGTGAGGTTCCTCCCCCGATGTCAGTAGGTGGTGCAGTACCCCGTGGACTGTGGGCTCCGCATTTATCGTGCACCAGTGGTCCTTCAGAGTGTGAACCAGCCTCCCGAATAGCAGGAACTGACCCCGGGGAACACCCACTCCCAAAAGGTAAGGGAATCCCCTCAGTACTCCCCCTTCAAAGAGCCCACCCACCGTCTCAATCCCTGCTCTTGTCCATGGGCCAAGCCCCAGATTCCCCGGTCCCCTCCCCCCAGATTCCAGAGTCAGTGCCGAAAGCGGTAATGCCGGAGAATATGGGGGGCCCACTCCTACTCTTTTCGTACACCTCTTCCAGCATGCCAATGCGACACTCAGCATTATGTTGTTTCCAGGTAGGGCAATCTTCCTGCCTGTCATACGTGCCACAATCCATGCCGCTTCCATTAACCCCTGGGCTGTACTAAGGTCCAGGAGTCCATTGCCCGTCAGCCAGCCGGGCACCCTCTGCAATTGGGATGCCAAGTAATAAGCCTCAAAGTCGGGGGCACCCAGTCCTCCCATATGGGTCGGTCTGCAGAGGGTCGTAAGTGCAGTGCGTCTACGACCATCATCCCAGATTAGTTCCCTTAGCAGCATGTTCAGATCACGGAACCATGATTGGGGGATCAGCAGTGGTAAATTAACAAAGTAGTAGAGGAGTCGGGGAAGCATAATCTTTTTGGACAGCGCCACTCTGGCCATTACTGATAACTTCAGAGAGCGCCAGAACCCAACCGAGGACCTCAGGGATCAAAGCGCCCTGCCCAGATTACCCTCCCTGAGATCTTCCAACTCGTGGAAAATCTGAATACCCAGGTACTTGAAGGTCCGTGGGGGCCAGTTCACGTCTAACGGGCATGTTGCTGGGCGCGCGCAGCCAGGAGTCAGGGGAAACACATACGTTTTGCCGCGGTTTAGGTGCAGTCCAGAAACTTCACCGAAGTCCTCCAGGGGAGACCATTAGCACTGTCCTTAAGATAAATCAGTATGTCGTCAGCGTACAGGGAGACAATATGTTCAGTTGGTCCCCATACCACCCCCCTACCTGCTCCCTCCCCCCGCAATCGGGCCACGATGGGCTCAATCGCCAGGGCAAACAGTAGAGGGGAAAGGGGGCACCCCTGTCTGGTTCCGCGAAACACCGGGTGTGTTCTGGAAAATGTTCTGCCCGTCTTCACTCTTGCCAGTGGGGATGAGTATAGTAGGTCCACCCATCTCACCCAGTTCTCCCCCAGGCCCATTTTTAACATCACCGATCTCAGGTAGTCCCACCTAATCGAATCAAAACCATTCTCGAAGTCCACCGCCAACAGGATCCCCGTCAGCAGTATCAACTCTTTGGGAATGTGCAAGATGGGGAAGATACGTCTAAGATTCAAGGAGGTGCTGCGACCAGGAATGAAGCCATTTTGGTCAGCATGTATCAGCGTGGGCATATGGGGAAGCAGTCGGTCGGCTAGGATCCTGCTGAGGATCTTAAAGTCGCTGTTCAGCATTGATAGCGGGCGGAAGTCAGCCACTGAGGCTTCCTTGTTGGTAGTCTTTGGGAGTGGCACTACCAGTGCCTCGCACAGCGTGCCCGGAAACTCTCCGCTCTGTACTGCTTCCGCGTACATCTCCGCCAAACTGGGAACTAGCAAGGATTTATATTTTTTGTAAAAATCCATAGGAAGACCGTCTGTACCAGGGGTCTTCCCCAGGGCCAGCTGCGCTACGGCATCATTCATCTCTTCTGCGGTCACCGCCCCCTCTAGGCTGTCCCTGTCCTCCAGTCTCAGCACCCGGAGCGGTGTCTGCAGCAAATAATTGTCAAATGTCGCCGGATCCAGGTTGCTAGGTCTCCTATACAGGTGCGTGTAATAATCTCTGAATGCGTCATTGATGAGGCCTGGGCTATGTCTGCGATTTCCCTCTCTGTCTAATACACTTGTGATGGGTTCGCTGTCCCCCCCCGGGCGCACCAGCCATGCTAGAAGTTTACCCGATCTCCCCTCCTCTGATAGTAGGGATGCCAGGTATTTTTGCGTGTTATGACATCTGAGCTTTTCTTCGGCCTGGGAGTGTTCCCTGCGGGCACGGCTATATTCTTCATCCCCTTGTACTGCAAGGCCCTGTCTTAGTTCCCCCTCGTGTATGACCTTCTCTAGGGCAGTAAGCTCCCTTTCTAGCGTTTTCCTCACCCCCGCTGACTGCCCGAGGCAGAAACCCCTCGTCACCACCTTGAGTGTCTCCCACTCCACTGCTCTGGAGCGGGTGGATCCCTTGTTAATTTCGATTTGTTCTGACAGATGGCTACGCAGCGCCTCTCTGTACACCTGATCTTCGAGCGCCGGGGGGGCCTGCCTCCATGATGGTATGGGGGATCTGTCCTGTGACACCCTAAAGGTCAACAGTAATGGGTTGTGATCCGAAATTGTGCGGGCAAGGTATTCGGAGTGTGTCACACCTCGAGCCAGACCCGGGGTGGAGGCAACCCTGTCAATTCTGGTGTGGACCCGGTGGAGGCCCGAGTAATATGAGTAGTCCCTGGCGGTCGGGTGCTGCACCCACCAAACATCCACTAATCCCCATGCGTTCAGCCACTCGGCCAGGCTTTGTGCTATCTTAATTGATGTTGCTCCCAGTAGTGGCGGGGTGGACCTATCCATGTCTATATCTAGTACTGCGTTGAAGTCCCCTCCTATTAGTACCTCCCCTGTGTGTTGGCGGGTGAGGAGTCGTGATAGGCCCGTCATAAATGAAACCTGGTCTTGATTAGGGGCATAGATGCAACTCATGACTAATGGAGTCCCATGTAGTTTCCCTTCTAGTATCACAAACCTGCCCTCCTGGTCTATGCTCGAGGCTTCGATGGTCAGGGGGACTCCCGCTCTAATCCATATCAGTGCGCCCCTTGCATAAGCTGAATACTCCGTAGCAAACACTTGCCCCCTCCACCTCCGCCTTAGTTTCTCTCCCTCTCCCGGAGCCAGGTGGGTCTCCTGTAACATTGCTATTTGCACCCCCTTCTCTTTAGGAATGATAGTACTCTGTGTCTTTTGGCCGGAGTGCCCATCCCCCTGACATTCCAGGATTTGAAATTGTAGTCTGCCATCTTGTTCTTAGAGACTGACAATTGGGGGCCTGGTGCGCCCGGGATTCTAATTGACCCCCTCCTGTGCTTGTTCCTGTATTGTGGTCAGATTTCACTACCCCTGCTGTTGATTTAACTCGTAACTGCAAACCCCAACTCCCCAACTCCCCAACCCCAGGGCATCTCCGGAACTATAGGAAGCCCAAAAAACTGTGCAATAATGCAACTTTTCCAAACACATAACTGCAGTACTCGCCAGCCTAGCCAGACGGGCGAGAGATACAGTCAGGGGGGAGCGGCCAGGTCCAGAGGGGCCTCACGTTCGTTCAGCGTGCCATGTCTCCGGGCGCCGCCACACAGCCGAGCTATCCGAGTTCGTCGGCTGTTTGCGGGGTCACCTTCGGTGCACCAGACGGGCTCCCTGAGTCTCCGGCAGAGGACACCATTGTGTCGTCGGACTCTACTTCTGATCCCTCACGAGGGGACACCTCACCACCCACTCGGGCCGCCACCTCCAGGGCCGCCCTTCTGCCCGTTTCTCTCTGCGTTTGCGTTGGTGCCAACCGTGGACGATCTCTGGACCTCTTCCCTGTCGGGAAAAATATATATTCACATGTATGTACCTATAGATATGATACTTTAGTTCCAATTCTTTCCTCCATTATCTGAATCCCAGTAAGACTTCCCTACTGACCTCTCTGACACCTATGCCAGTTGTACAAACAAACCTCTCCAAGCCACGTTGTTAAGTTTAGCTCGGTCTCGCACTTTTAGTTCAGCCAGTCAGCAACCCAGCCCCTTTCCTTTAGGGACCACCTGTTGTCTGTTCACGTGTTCATGCTCACACTGCATTATGTATATTTTACACTATGGACCTTAAGTTGTGTGTATGCAGCATTTCTTTTGTGCCCATGTTTGGACTGTGTCCCCTTTTGGGGTTGTGCTGTGACAGCACTTATTAACATATATAAGTGCCTGACTTATATGCTTCAGGGCAGAAGATGCCAGTTTATAAGACGTTACACTGGGATGTGCGTCTGCCTTCTGCCTTGGCATGCCAATAAACCTTGGTACCTCATGAAAGCATTTCATCTGTTCCGGAGCCTTGCCTGGTGTTTGTGTTTTCTTTGCGTCACTCTGAGGAGGATTGAAGAATAGTTTCCTAACATTCCCCCTCGGGGCACGACGGGTCCCACCCGCTCCAGTGCTCCCCTGCGCGGGCCGCACCGTTCGGGATCCGCGCCTCTCGAGCCAATTCCATGCCTCATCCGGGGATTGGAAGAATGTGGTCTTTCCCTCTACGATCACTCTCGGCCTTGCAGGGTATAGGAGCGAGTACTGAATCCCCTCATCTCGTAATGCTCTTTTTACCACTATGAATGAGGCTCGCCTGTTCTGGACCTCCAGGGTGAAGTCCGGGAATAGTGTCACTTCCCCATTTGCTACTTTAAATGGGCCCATCTCTCTGGCTTTCTGTAGGAGAATATCACTGTCCTTGTAGTGCAAGAGTTTAGCGATTACAGCACGGGGAGGTCTGCCAGGAGCAAGAGATCTCGACGGTACGCGGTGGGCCCGTTCCAGCGTGTAGTAGGGAGTCAGGCATCCCAGTGCAACCACCGTGCTCATCCATTTCTCCAGGAATTCCACCATGTTCGCCCCTTCGGTCCCTTCGGGGAGGCCCACCACGCGTACGTTGTTCCTCCTATTTCTCCCCTCCGCGTCTTCGGCACGTTGTTCAAGTCTTGCAACTCTGTCAGGCAGGGAGGTTACTTCCACCGCCATGTCTTTCTGCCTCGGTGCGATGTCCGCCAGCGTGGTTTCTGTTTCTTTGACTCTGTCAGCCAGTTTATGATGTTCAGCTCTCAAGAGTCCCACCTCAATCGCGACTTGGTCGATGTCTCGTTGCAAAGTTAACTTTGTGTCTTCTATGGCCCCCAGTATCTTTTCTAAGGTGTCTTGAACTTTGGTGTGTGATTGGTTCAATGAGTCCGCTTTGCCATCCCCGGGCAGTGTCAGGGGGTCCATGGCTCTACTCTTGTGTCGGCCCTTGGGGGGCATCAGTCCAACAAGGGGGTGTACCCCGGGGGGTCAGGCAATCGATCAGTGTGTTACCGTATAATTCGCCACTGAGATTGCCCCCTCGTTTCAGGCTCAGCAATTTGACTTCCGTTCACGGGCGCCGCAAGCCAAGCTCCAGGCGCTCCACCGGCCGCGCCCGGTGTTCAGTTCCAGGGGGAGGGGGCTCTACTGTAGCCGGTCATGGCCGACCGCCGCCTGCGGCTGTACCAGCACCCCCGTCAGCTCCCGCTATCGGGGCTCGCCCCACCAGCCAGATTCAGGCGTGCGCCGCAGCCATGGCCCAGCCGCCCCCCGCACGGGGCACCCACCTCTTCTCCAACGGTTCCTCTGCGCCCGTGGTCGCTCTCGCGCACTTGCCCGATGCCCACACTCAGTGGCCGGCAGTGCCCCAGGATGACTGGGAAGTCCGTGGTTCCCCCACGTTGTCCACCAATTAGGAGCTCCAAGCTGACTGAGCCTCTCCTGATGCGTGAAATAGGGGGTCTCGTACCCCCCCCCAACAACCTCCCAGGTGATCACCACTGGGGGGCCCGCCGGCCGCTCCACCGCCGCAGCTCCCCGATGCTCCACTTGGGCCCAAGTCAGCGTTCTCGGGCCGGCCCCAGTGAAGACAGGGCCGCGCCCGCTCCTCCGATTTAAATTAATTGAAGCACCCGCCGGGGAGAGGTCTCAGCAGGACCCCCAGTGCCCCACAGGCTCACTGGGTCCCGCAGTCCGGCTGCCGGAACCGGCCGCCGCCGACACCTCACGCGGGCCGCTCTTCCTGCTCCAGCCGCGGCCTGCCTTCCCGCGCAAGGCCGTGGTTTTAAGGGAGAGGAGGGGCCGCAAGCCTCCTCTCGGTCCGGACGGCTCCGCGTGGTCCACGGCACGTGTCGGGTCTGCCGCGGGGGCCCAGCCGCGCCGCCCGCCGGTCAGCTGCACGGCACTCGGGCTCCATGCGCGGGCAGCCCGGGTTGGCGCATTTGCACGGAGTTTTGCAGCCGGCCCCTCCGGAGCTGAAACTCTAGGCGTCCGCCATGTTCCGGACCCTAGCCACGCCCCCCAGCCATCAACCCTGTTACATGGATGATTGCACGATTGCGATACGTTTGACTGCGAGCAAACTTCTTTTTCCGTTTGTGCTTCTTCTTTGCGCTCTCGCAGGCCGTGGCACTTTGCATCCGCTCGCTTATGTCAACTGTTTTTCTTTTCATTCTCAATGTATGTGGCAAGAAAAGTCCAGTTAGGAATTTACAACGTTAATAGCTCTAATTCGTGCAAACGCGAGACCCATTGCATTGTAAATGCTTGTTTTTCCGTGTGGTGCTAGCACAATAAGGCAGCTGCCAGTCTAGGCCTTTCTACAGCACCAACCTCGCCACAAAAAAAAAAGTACATGCTCCTCTTTTTTAAATCAACCATCAATAACAGAATACACATCCTTTTCGCGTGCGTGTGTTAGACTGCTAGAATGCAGAAGCACAGTGGGACTGGCCATGCTAGGTGGGGACCGACTCGTGCTCACGAGCCACAGCTGGAGGTTTGATAACGCGTTATGTTCTCGAAAGGTCAAGTTGTACAGATGACGGGCTCAACTAACACACCGCGAAGTTATCGTAAGCGAGTCCGTGATTAGTCTTGTTTCGTTTCGCTCATTTATTTTCCACGGGGTGGTGCTTACCTGTTAGGAAAGTTGCCGTTAGTCTTGAACAGTTCCATCACTGCTTCTGACTCCCTCCGAACCAAGCCCGAGGGCGAGAGAAAAAAGCTATTAATTATTAGGACATTCAGGTTATAAACATGTCACAGACATCTGAGAGGCCCTGCTGCACTGGAGGACGTGCTATCTTGTTAAGAGTGTTCTGTAGAGCTTGTTTAACTTGTGTAAACGAGCGATAACGCAGATCAAACACACGGCGCTGCCAGGGAGGTTTAAACAAGTGTTACAGGTATTCGCCCCCCTTCGCAGGGAATCCACAGTGCTGCCCCCTCCTTACAGTTCTTCAAAGGTTGGCATGTGTGGCATGGACTCCGGGAGCAGCAGGACTTGGGGCTTCATGTAGCGCAAACATTCTTCACTTTATGGTCTGAGATAAAACTGACACTTGAGAGTATCCAGGCTAGGCCTCGAAAGCCCTCGTTTCTTCTGAATCAGAAATGCGCACTGTAAAGAGATGGGTTTTCTGCACAGTATGAATTGTTAAGAAGAATTTCCTGCACTGTATTTTTAAGTTTACCGAAAATTCACCGCAAAGCGTGATACATTTGATTGTGGCGAACTGACAGCATTGTTATATAGAAGATATTCACCAGTGAGATTGTTTTTGCACCTTGCTATCTGTAAAAGATTACCAGGAGTGCGGCTGATACACTCTACCTGAAAACATTTCCCCAGGTTAGGGATTACCTACATACCTGACATCTGGGTGTCACACAATATGGTATCGATTACAAATTTGTGACAAACAGAATCAGTTATTGGAGCTGCCTTTGTCAAAAAAGCCACTCAACTGGAACCTGTAAGCCTAGTTTTACAAAAGTTTTATGTCAGTAACGCAACACAGGTCAATGCACAGTTGTGCATTACTTTGTGCCATGGACATGGGCCATGCGTATAGCTTGATTCCTCTGTTAAGTGGCATAAGATATTTTCAGTGAAAAACATCATATCAGATATTGATCATGCCATCAATAAGAAGTCGCTGACCAGTAAAACTAGTTTTGCAGATTTCTATCTGTTTTTAACATTCACATCGTTCCATGCTGCAGATTCTCTTGGAAATGTTATTTACCAACAAGTGATGTGTTTTTTTTTGTCGTGGAGCTTATTAACACCACCTTTTCTAACTAATGAAGGACACTAGTGTGTGTCACAATATGTTTGCACGTGGAGGCTTGTTTTCTGTGAGTACGTCATTGCTGTGGCACTCAGCACAAAACAAGCTTGTTTGTGCATACTTCTTGGAGTAAAAGGTGGGCCTCTTTTATTCTACATATCTCAGTTATGTTTTCAAACTAGTATTTAGCCGTGAATAAACTTTTTGTCCCCACATGGGCCATGTGCTCTGAAAGTAGAGGTGCGGGTGTGCTTCAGCACCCACAGAATAATCCTGCTGTAGTTCAGAAAGTGAATGACCAATAAAGATGCCTTTACATTTTGTTTTTATCTTGTCACATGGGCAGTATATTCAAAGGAAAGGGTCAAACGCCCTGCTATATCTTCTGACAAATTGCTGCCTAAAGGGACATTGATGTTGACTTTCTGAGACTGAAAAGTGAGGGAATTTTGGAAAGTGAACTATCTGACGAAGTTGTTGTGGTGCAGGGGTTGTGAAAGGAAAGTCAGTAAGATGTCATTTGTTTTCTAACACACAACAAAATCCGAATACCCATTAATAAACAAAACAAATATTTCAAAATATAACAGCACGAAGAAAAGCACAACAAGGCAGATTTTTTATGTCTTTAATTAAGTGTGATGGAAACAAAGATTTTAATAGATTTGAAAATTATAAATATTCGCTGAAATCTGTTATCTACACATTATTATTTGTGTGTTATATAGTTTTACCAGTAAACCTGCATGTTTGTGGCAAATGTGCTGTTTGAAAACGACATTGAGCTATGACACCGTGCTTTTGTGATCATATTTGCAAAAGTGTGCTCCAAGATGCACCACAAGACACATACTATACCCTTGGCACTCTGCTGCCCTATGGGCTTGGCTTATTTGCTGTACTTGTTCTTAATGAGCCGCTTGGATATTTCACTAACCCTAGGACTTCTGTGATGTAACATTGAAGGCAGCACCCATGCTCTGAACATTGTTTCAGCTCCACTGCAGAGCTCTTCAAAGAAACTCCTTCAATTATGAAACACCATGCACAACAGTGCTGTATATTACATATGACTATTGTAGGTGTCTCACCAGCAGATATTGTAAGATTCAATACATTAGAACTTAAAAGGAAAAGTTACATATTTGGCAATTTTGTACTCTTTCTGCCCTGCTGAAATAACTGCTCCTTTGGGTACAGCATCCTTGTGTAACATGAATTTGCAGGAATACCAAAATTAATATTTTCTTTACGTGGTTTGAATTATCTTTAAATATGAAAGATTTACAATAGCTCTCCCCACATCCACAAATGGAGGTAAAAATACTATCTGCGAAATAGGTTCACCTCATTAGTTCCAGTTTAGCCCCTGAACACAGCAATAAAGAACTGAAAGATTACCAGTTTTATTTTTCTTGCTGAGATCTGCAAATTGTTCATCAGATGGTAGACTGTGTAGTAACTCTTCACAAGTTGTAATTATGCAGAATATGCAGAGGCCACATGATTGCAGTCTCCTTGGTCTTAAAAGAGAGTTTTTATAAATTAAACCTTTATTTATGTTTGGCAAATCTGTGAACAAACATCGTAGCAACATGTGGACACAAAATCACAGAGCGCCATGAGGGAAGGACAGTAGAGCGGCCAACGGTCCAGTTTTCCTGTGGGTCTGTCCTGCTTTTTGGGTGTCTGGCCATGTCCCACATTCAGCTGGTGAGAGACACCAAATGCCCCATTCGTGTGCGACCAACACAGAGGGGACTGGTTCTTGAATCCCACAACCACATAATCTTCCAGAGAACTCCTCGCTGCTGATGTAGCTGAGACAAGATGGCAGACTGGGAAGCGATGGACGGTGCCACTGACTGTCCCCCCCCAGGTGTGCGGGGGGGCGTGTTTTATTATACCATAAATAGGGCAGAGGAGCTTCAGCACACAGGGTTTCCTGCAAAACACTGATTTATAAGCATCCTCAGTTTAAGAAATGCCAATGAGCAGGAATTAGACAGACTAAGTGAAGAGGCCCCTATCCAGAAGAGTAGTGCCCCCAAATTATTTAATGGAATAATAAAACCTGTGTTTTTTTAAATGTTAAACTATGAGACCATAGAGGATTGTATTGTTTGTTACGCAGGTTCTGATAATTACACTTTCTCAATAGTCGTGGCGTTTTTCATAAGTATTGCTAAGTGTTTAAAGCATAAGACCTCTGTCATGGTAATTCACGTTTTTACCTGCATATTCCTTTAGGATTGTTGTGCAAATTTCAAGTTGCAATTAGTAAAATCACATTTTAGTGTCTTCAAAATAATTCTTTGCTTTCCAGTTGTAACTGTTTGTAGTTACTTAATACAATAAACTATTACCACATTTAATAAAGCATGGCAATTGTGTTCATTACGAGTCAGCCCCACAATACACATGGTATACTATCCTTGGGGAGACAGTGCCCGGTATCATGGTCTACTCACTAAAATGTTGCATAGTGGGAATGTGGAGGGCCTGGGAACAAGCAGCCTTGTATTCCAGTCCTCCCCTACTTCATCAAATAGTTTGATTTTGAGAAAATCTTATTCTCCTTGTGCCTCTGTCCCCTGTGCTGTCATTTTCTGAGTATTTCAAAATGGGCTAAAAAGAGGAACAGAGAACTACGGACTTATTTACATGGCCACCAAGAGTAGTTTTCTTTTTTATATTATTTTATCATATTTCCAACGCAGAAATGCTTAAAGATGAGAGTTGTGGACCACCTGACATGCTACAATCCCTGGGTGATAAAATACAATATCAAGCTGTTTCTTTTCAAGCTCTGTCCCTTAAAATTACAAAACGATTCCAGAAGGAGGATGCAAATCCTGAGGCTCATGGACTGCTTGTTGGAGACCCAGTCTAAAACGTACCCACCTGTGAACGAGGGGGGGGGGTGGCTTAGTCAGTGGTTTACAGCACCTACTACTTGGAATTGAACTTTCTACGTGCCCCCAATGCTGGGCAAGGCAGAAGGAGAGTATGATGCCTTTTATTTGAGGCCTGAGACAGTAGGATTACTTGGCTGTATCTGTTGTAGATACTTTCTTCTGAAATCACAGGTCCTGAAATACTATATTTGTTGAATATATTTAGCCTTGTTTTTCCCGTTGTATGTTTGAGTCTTCAAGGTTAGCAATTGTAGAGGGTTTTGAATACAGTTGTTACATTCTGTATCCGGCCATAACATCTTTTAAAGAGATTAGCGGACAGATTCAGAGATCAGAAGTACAAACTGACAGTTCCAAAAATCAAGCTACAGCTCATGGCTCCCAGATAAATGTCTTTTGATGGTTTCAGGGTGTGTGTGTATGCTGTCCTGTGAAGCAATATATGAAAATTGTCTACCGTATGGGATTAGCTGGAGTTCATGAGCTAGTGAGGAGGTGGGATCTGGTGAAAGAGAAAATGGTGGGGACATGACAGAACAAGTATATGACCATTGATGGGGATCACAGGTAGTGAAACTATGGGCAAATGACAGACAAAAATAGATGAATAATTCTTTAGACATTTGTATCAGCACACTGTCTCCTACTTCTGTGGCATCATAGTAAATTTAGTAGCCCAGAAATAGTATTTCAAATGGCTCTAGTCGTCCAGATCTACTAAGCCCTTCCATTGCCATTGCATCATGCAAGGTGGTGCAAGCAACGCAAGGGCTTCAGTGAGATTTATTAAGCCATGCAAAGCCATTTTGCGTGGCTCAGCAAATGTGGAGCAAATCAATGCAGGAATCAAGATAAGTAATGGAGGCTAGTAAAGGGGTATGGAAGAGTTCAGAAGACAAACTTGAAAAAGGAAGATATGGGCCAAGAGAATGAAATAAACAAGCATTGGCAAAGCCAATAAGTCTCTCTTACGACATGAGCACTATTGGCTATCTTAATGTTTTTAGTCATGTTCTACAGCAGTCGGGCCACAATGCAGCATGGCTGAAAGCAAAAACAAGTGCTATGATGTGGCCAATTCTGACATGCTGCTGTACAACTGGGTAGAAATATTTACAAAGTAAAAAATTTAAATTGAGTTATGGCGCAGCCAGCACTGGTCGTGTCATATCACTTTTTGTGCAGGGGTGGTAACATGAAGAGAGGGGATATGGGTACCAGTGCTGGCCACGTCATAGTGCTGTTTTTCGTTTATTGTGGTTTGGGGGCTGGTGGTTACAAGGGTGGAGGGTGTGGAGAGAGCGCAACAAGACAGTCACGGAGTGAGGCAGAGGGAGACCAACAGCAAAGACAGCGGTTGGGGTTAGAGGAAGCGTGAAGGACGGCAACATCACAGACTGTGGGTGAGGGCAACCAATAATAAGGATAAGTGGGTAGGGACAATCATAAACATATACAGCGGTAGGGGGCAACAAATAACACCAATAGCGGGTGGGAGGGACGGGCAGGCGGGCAACAACAAGGACAACAGTAGGGGCAAGCAACAACAAGGAGACGGGGGTGTGAGGGAGGGCAACATCATGTACAGCAGGACAGGCAAATAAAAACAAGAACTGCAGGGGCTAGTGAAACAGAGGGCGAAGCAACATGGGGGGAGGGGCATGGGGACCCGAAGCAACACAAATGACGTGTATACGAGGGAGACTGCTGGAAAGGACATGCACTCTAGTCAAGTGTTTAGACAAAAAGAAAAAAGTAGAGTCCAATTAAGGGAACAGCGTAAGGACACAAGCTCTTGGGCCATGCACAGAATGAATGGACCACCACAAGAAGCATAAGTGAATGCCACATGTGCCAGCTTATAAAAAGCAAGCAAAAGAGAGTAACAATCAACCAAACCAATGCAAAGCAATGGATGGCCTTTAAGTCCCTTAAATACAGAAAATTGCTTGCTAGCAACTGCGCATGCGTTGTCTCAGACGAGACCTAAAAAGCAGGTAGATTATAATACTGTAAGTGATAGAGAGAGAAGGGTATTAAAAAATGTTTTTAAAAACTGGAAGATAGGCGTGAAATAATGGATTAAAGAAGAAAGGTGGAAAAGCAGGAGAGCAGTCGGGTGATGGAAGGATGAAGGAAATTAGCACTATATAAAGATTTGCAGTGGTCAAAGGGCAGTAAGCTTGAGGGAATAATGAGATGGCCAGGAACCTAGAATAAAGGCAGTGAGAGGGCCAGAAGCTGGACAAATCAAAGCAGTATGCATAAAAGACATGAGAAAACAGGGAATGAGCTGGGGAAAAAACAAAGGTCACCCCAATTAAAGAATTGAGCGGGGTGCTGGAAGAATGAACTAGGGGAGGAGGACTTAAAATAGGTGAACATAAGCCAGGTTAGAGAAAGGTAGAAAACGTAGACAACTGGAAGAATAGAAGAAAGGTTGGGAGCCTTTAAGAAACGAAGGATGGGAGAAGAAGCACACAGGCTAGAAGGAATGAGGAGAAAGCTTTGAGGGCTGAGATAAAGAAGGAGAACGTGCTGCAAGTTTTAAAAAGTAGTGACAAGCTCAGAGGGCTGGGAGAGTGGCAGAGAGAATCCAGGAGGTGGAAAAAAGATGGAGAGAGAAAATAAGGGTGAGCACAGGAGGGTTGAAGAAAAGATCAAAGAGGACAGAAGGTTTAAAGAAAGAAAAATATTGTGGGAGACTGCAAGAAAATGGATAGAGCATTGCAGGTTGGAAGAGAGGAGACAGCTCACTGTTTCTGGAGAAATGGAGAAGAGAATGCAGGAGAGCAGAAGAAAGGTGAACATGGCAGAAGCCTAGCATAAACGAGAAGTGTAAAGAAAGGAGGAAAGATGTCTGAAAGGAGGAAGACAGGGCAGAAGGCATTAGGAAAGAATGTGGGATTCTGAGATAAAATAGAAGTCAAGAAGAGCAGGACCGAAGGCTGAAAAAAGGCGGAAAGTGGATGAGGGCGGATGACCGAAGGTGACACGGCCGGAGGCCGATAGCAGACGCGAGAGCCAGCAGAAGAGCTGGAGGTGGAGGGCAGGTAAGGACAAGAGTGTTGGCGGGACACGCGGATTCCTTGGACATGCAGCGAAGTTTCTGAAGCCTGGGGACAGGAAGAGAGCGCACAGTTAAGGAGATGATATAAAATAAAAGGAGCCTGTCCTCGAGATTGAAATAAGGGAGGGTGTTGAGCTCGCAGAAAGGAGGAGCGGACAAGGGTGCAAGCAATGCCTGGGGCTGTGGAAGCCGTCGCAGGAGCTTTGCAATGAGTCCAGTGACCGGTGGTTGCAGTTCGCCCTTTTGTCCGTGGTCACAGATGGGCGCCATGTCAGTCAGCGGCCTTCATGGCTCTCCTCACTGGCACCCCAAGCCGTGGGGGGCTTGGCGGAGGAGGAGCCGCTGACTGCACCCCGGACGGTGCAGTCACCCGTGCAGACGCGGGACCGGCTGAGGCAGCATTTCTGATTGAGCTCTCCGTGGACAGTTGTGCCAAGTCGGGTTTATTTTGAGGAAAACACCCCTCAGCTCCCATCTGTTGACAAAGGACACGGAGGCGGCCAAGACGCGGAATGCGTTTGTTGTGTTCTCGCTTGGTGTGTCCCTGTGAGGACAGATGGTGCGTTCGGAGAGAAAATTCACACAATTGAAAGCGTAAACATTTAGAAGACCTTTCCTTTTTTCAAAGTCCCAATACTACAAGGTGTATCAATTGGAGACAGAAGTACATTAATGACAAATCTACAGCCCTCGAAAGTGAGGTGAAGTGCAATGCAAAATTCCTGTTTCTCATTTGCCCTGTACATAGCGCAGCTCAAAAGGCTTGTTCTCACAAGGCTTTACTGGCGTGCGAAGAGTGGAACGGGGCCTAATCACAAAGCCGCTCGGGAGTGTGTAAAATAGAACTATTTTACCTACACCACAGTGCTGTATACATATCTTTGGCAGGAAATCTCTGCCACCACCTCTCCTATATTTTCTGTAAGGAAGGCGGCATTCTCTGCACAGGTAGATTAGTAGTAAATGTGGCAAGGGAAATGGTTAGTGATGGGAAAGTGGGTAATAATTATTATTTCAAAGTGGTTGGGGATTAGAGAAATTCAAGGGAAGGCAGTACAAGGGTCACCCACATAAGAGCAAGACAATTCGCAACATTTCTAAATGTGAATGTTTCAAATATGCACAATAAAATGTAAATGCAATATACTGTAAAAAATATCGTTTTCAAACATTTAAATCGCAATTAAAAAAATAATACATAACTTGAATACACGTTTGTGATACATTCAACACAAATGATATTGCAAGGAGTGGATATTACAATTTGAATTAATTTTATTTAATCTACAAATGTTTTCATAAGAATTAAACAATTCAAATAGTTTAAAATGTATAATATGCTACGTTTTGGTGCAGATGTTTTATCTTTTGTTACTGTAGTGTTCCTAGGTGAAATATGTTTGAATTATTTTTAATTAAAACAATTAATATTCGTTCATTATTAATTTCAAATCAATGTTCTTAAAATTCCATGATGTTTTCTATAGGAAGAGCTTTATCCCAGTGGCAGAGACCTCCACTTACAAGTGGAGAGATGACAATACTAACATTTTACTTGTAAATTGAGTCATTCTAGTCTCAACCCCTTCTTTCGAGGGAGTGGAGGTTCATAAGTCTACATCTACCTGTAAAACTACATATGAAAATGTTGAATTCCACCCATGAGGAGATTTTCACTTAGATGTAGATGTAGCTGTTGATCTGCACGTGAGTAGGTCTATGTTTGCAAACTTAACATTGTGAATAGTGCCCAAATGTGTCCCATTTTCAAGGCTTAATTCAAAATGAAAGCTGTATCAATTAGACACTTATTCTAATGAAAACCAACACATGCACATGAAGCAGACCTGAACAACACTGTCATGGCAGTCGATGAACTCCGACATAGGCAGCAGGCCTGAACACCACTGTGATAAAACCTAACAACCACAGACACTGCTTTTAGTATTTCACAGGGAAAACAAGTGCAGTATTTACCATAATACGAGGATTTTGGTGCAATAAGAGCCAAAATCATCTTATTTCCTAAAACTCACGATGGATGCTATTTATCGCACCCAATAAATTCAGACCGTGGGGAGCCAGATTTTGCTGGGTGAGATAAATAACACCTCTTCTCCAGCACAGTCATAGTGAGGGTCCAGGTGTTCCACTCTTGTGGAGTGCCCTTGTATATAGGAAAGATATGTGAAAGATAATTTTACCAACAAAAATTTTGCATTCAATTTTTAGATTAGTCAATTTGATTAGAGTGAAAATGATCTTGTGATACAGTGGAAATTATCCAGTTTTCAAAGAAAAACGTTGCACAGATGAAGGCAGAGTTAAACTAAAGTTAAATCTTGTATGCACAGCAGCATGTGAAAAGCAGAACATTTGCAAATCTTTAGTAGGTAAAACAACACATGCTGTAGTGGCACATATGCTTCTTAGTTGACTTTCCACTGGGAAAGTACAATGCACGTGCCCCGCATGTAAGAATAGGAAATGTACACTGCTACATGGTTATGCCTTGGTGCACAGAGGTGTGGCCTGCAGTATGAGGTGGGTCACCTCAACTTCTCATCCCTGACTACTCTAGATGAAAGACTGCCAATTGAGGAGCAAAAACCACCTGCACACACAAAAAGGCATAAATAATTCTCGGCTTTCTGATGAACTGAAAGAAAATTGAGAAGAGGCTTTTCCCCCTCAAATAAGGAGAAGTATCACTCCTTAATGCTGTCATATAAGGCAAAAACTGAAAACTGAGAAAATATATTTTTCCTCTGAAAGAATTCGTAATCCCACCAGCATTTCTAAAGGATTATTTTGCATTGTCTCCGAACTTCAACAACCCACGGCCAAACAATTAAAAATACCGCCATCACAAGTACCTTATGACAATATTAACCTTTACTCTCAAAGAAAATTTCTATCTGGAACACCGTCACTAATGACCAATTCATATGTCTGCTTCGCCATTGAAATTTATTTTGCCAACAGGGAACCATCTAGATTCCTTAACTCAAATTGCACAGCAGAAATACTTGCAAGACATATTTCAGGTTGTAATGATCCTGTCTAAGCGTGGTATCTAAAGCCGCTCCTTTCAGCTAAAACATCTTGACATCTTCTTGACTTGTCTTTAACAGCTCCTTAAAGCATGGCATTTTTTTCTGAACCTCTGGGAAGCAGCCATAGTGAGACTTCTACTAAAGAAGACCACCACAGGAGTCAACAACATGTACAATTTCAGGCACATCTCATTGCTTCCATACATGGGCAAATGTCTGGAAACATTGGTTTAGCAGCAGCTTCAGGACTTTTCAGAATCTATTGATCTATTGGACGGGCCAGAAACAGGTTTTAATCCCATGCATAGCATTAAGTCAAGGCGTGGCCCTACAGGCCATGACTGAATGTTACTCTTCTCTGGTGTCACTTGGGACACACTGAGGTTACCCCGTCATTAGCCATTTGCGAGGAGTGGGTTGCATGGAACCTAATGAAAGCAAAGAAAATGGATCCTGCGGCATCTTGTTTGGAAGTTAACAGCAGCCATAATTGGGGTGCAGTGGAACCCTCACAACTAGGTGCCCGTGTCAAGGCACCATCTTTACTATTGAAAGCTGGGCCTTTGTTGGCACACTCTGATCACACTTAATAGACAGGGCCTCCAGTCTAGGTTTGAAAGTACTGCACATGCCCCTCTCCATGACTCTTTTAGGTGGATGTACCAGGTGGGAAACTGAACTAGAAATCCCCCTAAAGAAGTGCAGATGCCCCAGTTAGGAAGTGTCACTAACTGTCTGTGATACTTGAGGAGATCTCAGGAGATCCAGAAGAAGATGAACTCACATGACAATGCAAAGTTTGTGAGATAGACACTTACAAGGAAACAAAAGGCACCACTTCCACTTGAAAGTCCTATATTCACTGCTAATTGACTGTCACACATATAACAGATATCACAGAGTTCTCACTGTGTCAAGAATCCCCATATGTCAAACGTCTGCAGCTATGATAGGAGACATCTGACAATGTTAATGCACAGTAAGGTACCAGCAGATGTTTCCACTGCACGGAGCAAAAGAGAAGATTACATTTTCAAATTACAAAAATAAACATCATCAGGCTGAATGCTTGATAACGTGTTGATTACGGCTTGCAGCGGACTCCCTTATAGGGAAAATAGGGCAATGGCATCCTTACACTGCCCAGACCCCCCACACAAATGTTTATGCATTGGTGAGGCATGCTAGAGAAGTTAGTAAGACACTTATGTCTGCTTATGTCCTGGTGGAGTATATGTTATGCTATAGGGATTAATACTGCGCTTCATCCACCATTTTCAACAACCCTTGGATAGAAGCAGAGCGATGGTCGGTCTAAATTAGTGTGTAGTCATTGGGGGAATGGGTCTTCTAACCCTACGCCCGGGTCTGCATGTTTGTTCTCATTTAATTGTGCTGCCTGACCAAGCTTATATTTTATCCTTATTTCTACAGTATGTGCTTCTTGAATATCATTGTTTGAATCTTCAGAGGTGATGCTCCTTGTCCTTCTCGTTGCCAGCTTTTACTTGTGGGCTGTTCTTACTTGCAAGTTATTCCTATAGATACTTTTGGGGTAGGGAGTCTGCACCGGAACCTTATTGCCGACTTATGCTGGTAGGTCGAGGTGACAGATGCATGTGTTGCTGCTTGCTTCATAACGCAACGTAGGTTCAGTGTGATGTGGTGGAGGGTGTGTGTGTGTGTGATTGGTTTCAGATCCCTTAAGGATGCCTCAATCATGCCTATTGAAAGTGAGGTAGCAAGATATGTCTTTCAGGGGTGCTGTCATTCCTGCCTCCCAGAGTCTGGGGCACTATGTGGGTCCCTATAGAGCAAGAATTTGTCAAAATGTGAGAAAATATGACTACATGATGGGCCTGGTAGCTTTTTGGGGTGTCTCCCCTGTCTTTTTGCCTTCTGACCTCCTGTTGTTATGGTATATTGGACTCTGTTTTTGCTGGTTTATTGTCTCTGTACACTTTATCACTGCTAATCAGTGCTAAAGTGCAAGTGCTCCATATATAAATAGTATTGGATTAGGGCTTGGTTTATCCGTGATTTGAATATTTGATTTACTGGTAAGTCCCTAGTAAAGTGCACCAGAGGTCCCCAGGGCCTGTAAATCAAATGCTACTAATGGGCCTGCAGCACTTATTGTGCCACCCATATAAGTAGCCCTGTAAACATGTCTCAGACTTGCCACTGCAGTGTCTGTGGGTGCAGTCTTGCACTTCCATTATGACCTGGCAAGTGTACCCCTTGCCAGGCCCAAACCTTACCTTTTACTACATGTAAGGCACCCCGAAGGTAGGCCCTAGGTAGCCCCATGGGCAGGGTGCAGCGTATTTAAAATGTAGGACATGTACTGGTATGTTTTACATGTCCTAACAGTGAAATACTGCCAAATTCGTATTTCACTGTTGTAGGTTAACAAGGGAGCTGCCTTAAAATAACTTTTAAGTGTAGTTTCCCTTTAAGAGCAGATAGAGATATGGAGTTTGGGGTTCCTGAACTGACAATTTAAAAATACATCTTTTAGTAAAGTTTGTTTTTAGATTGTTAGTTTGAAAATGCTACTTTTAGAAAGCAGGCATTTTCTTTCGTAAACCATTCTGTGACTCTGCCCCTGTTTGTGGATTCCCTGTCTGGGTCAGTGTGACTGTTGGGATTTTTGCACCCCTCCTCTATACAGTGTCACAAAGGGAACTGGGGTATAGGCTTCATATCCTGATGATCCATGAGAGCCTGAGTGTAGGGAGAAGTGGTCAATTACACCAGAAAGGACTGTGCCTGCCCTCACACAATGCAGTCTCCAACCCCCTGGTGTGTGTCTGAGGCCTGGCCTGGGCAAGGCAGGATCTGGTCAACAGCAGAGACTTTCCTTTGAAGTTGGGCAACTGAAGCACTGGAGGAGGAGTACTGCCCCTTTGCTGTGTTGCTTTGCTGGGTTGGCCTGCAGTTGCTGCTTCTGCCTTAAAAGAGTGCAGAGGGTGAACTTTGCTTTGTATCCTGATTGAGAGAGTTCTCCAAGGGCTTGGAGTAGACCTTGCTTCCTGTTGGAAGTCTCAGGGACACTAAAGACTTCAGTTTCATCTGCCTATAGCCCTGGGAACTGTGTGGTTTGTGCTGTTCAGGAAGAAAAACCACTGCGACACCACCAACAATGCCGTGACCTGCTGACACTACACGGCTCTGTACTGCCACACTTCGCACCGTAACTCTGGTCTCACCACTGCCGCCATTTGGCGCCGCCACCAAGCCACTGCTTGCACCATGACCTGTGGGCCCCGCACTCCGGCATTGCCTTGCTCACACCGCAGCCTGGGCAACCCGATGAAGCCGCTGCTGCTGACACCGGCACGGCTGCCTGCAACACATACTGTGGACACCGCTCGTGAGGTACACAAAGGACTGTCCTGTTCTGCACTGTACCCCCTGTCCACCGACGCCAGCACAATCAACTCCAGTGTCATCACCAAGCCTCCCTGCCTGCACCGCGACCTGTGGATGCCGCCCGGAGCCAGTCCTGTGCCGCACCACCAACTTGGGCCTACCGACGACAGCGCTTCAGCAACGATGATAACGCTGCCTGCACCATAACCTGGTGGCACAGCACATCACACCGCCCACTTGACACCGCAGACCTGGTCTCACTGATGCCACTGGGCACCGATACCGAGCCTCTGCCTGCACCATGACCTGTGGGCACCGCACGTCGCATCGTCCCTCTTCGCACCGCAGCCCCGACATCATCCACGCCATCGCTTCTGACTTCATCAGCCTGGATTTCAATTCACAGTGCATGTGACTTCAAGGACCCGACGACCCCCGCACCAACCTCCAGAATCAACACCACAAAGCCAGCGATGCCACTCTCTGCATCTCATCGCAAGTATCACAAAACCCTGCAATTCCAAAGGTACTGTTTGCGGGTCTTCCCAACACCATAGCTGGCCCGTGACTCCGCAGCCGGCCTGAACTGTTGGTTTTGTTGATCACGATGCTGTGATAGCCCCAGGTGGAGCTATCGACTTTGAGGAACTGTCTTTTTAAGTACATTTTGCAGAATTCATATATTTATTACTGTATGTTGGATTTTTTTGTATTTGGTCTTGTTTTCTATAAATAAATATTGGCTATTTTTCTAAAACTGGTATGGTGTCCTTTTGTAGTGTTTTCACTTATTACTGTGTGCTATGTGCAAATGCTTTACACATTGCTTCTAAGATAAGCCGGACTGCTCGTGCCAAGCTACCAAGGGGGTGAGCTGGGGTTATCTGAGCTGAGGATCTCCCTTATCCTGACTAGAGTGACGGTCCCTACTTGGACTGGGTGCAAACCAACTGCCAGCTGGAGACCCAATTTCTAACAACGATTCTAGCTCTAAACGACCTTTAATGGCTCTCTGTGAAATAAATAATACAAATAAAAGGTTTGTGCTCTGTATTCAAATCCTTTTGAAGACATGGTCCCAAATATCTCCGAGCCATGAGTGACTTTAAGATATTCTTATTGCAAATGTTATAAGAATCCCAATTTAACATTACATGACCAAAGACCTCATTTAGCAGGAATATAGTTTTTAGACTATATAAAATAAATGTAATTTTTTTAAGGCTCGCCATTTGTTGAAAATCGATATATATCAATGGGATGGCATCAGAAAAGTGAAGTCCAGCCAAGGCCACAGGAATTTCACAGCTGCATTACATTTGACACATGATCCATCATTTGATAAATACTGTGAGCAAATCTACAAAAATGATTCTTCTTCAAATGGATAAATGATTTATTTTTTGTATGGCTGCTTTCACATTTAATGCCCATTTATGTTTAAATTGTATTACTACTACCACTATAAAGATGGCAGTTATTTCAAGAGGGTGCTCAGAAGTTGGAATGGACCCACGTATTCTGCCTCTGTTTGTTGTATTGTATTTTAATTGAATTAATAAAAGGCTTCCCACCCCTGAGGAGGCAGTGAAGTGCTTTTTTCTCTTTACATAATACTACTGTGGTAAATGATTAATCTAATATTCATTATTTATTGTTAGATTAGTTTGTAATCTTATGCATGATTCAAGATTTATAGCTTTTTTAGCCTTGTCCTCTTAGGATGTATTATATTTTGGAGGGGTGCATGTAGGGCTAGAAAGCAATGCAATTTAGCATTGGTGGCTTTTTATGAAGTAGCAAGTGCAGGGGAAATGGATGATGGCAGAAGAAACATTCAGTAGCTGGGTGTCAAAGTCTCTTTCATGCAGGAACATGGAAGGACTTATGGTTGATACATCCAGAAGGGTGCTATGTCTCCTAGCATCCGTGATATTATGTTTTTTCAATGGTGTTCATCTCTTTTTATTGATAGATAATATTAATAAGAAGGTTAGTTCCATTCTTCTCAACTTCATATTGGGCTTCTTTCTAATGTGAAATACCATGTTATGTGGCAAGTTCCATTAGCTAGTCCTTTGGATTTGACAAGTAAGATTTAAAGGATGTTTGTGATGGGGATCTACAGCTCTGAATCTCCCTTGATCTTACAGAGGGGTGCAGGGCATCAGTCCTTAGACAAGGAGGTCAGTATTTGTGCTGATACTCATCCTTTTGATCAAGGTCATACAGATTCTCAGATGATTAATGTTTATCCATTCTTCTGAATCACCTGTGATTTTCAGTTCTTTAAACTTTGCAGGTTGGAAACATCACAACTTGGTGACTTGAATAGAGAAAGTAGGACCACCAATGATTTCTTTCTGTAAACTGTAACTATTACATATGGTGTAATGTGTAAATATTCCCAGGTTGAAAGTATTTGCTGATTTTTTTATAGTGTAAAATCACCAGTGGAAATCCTTCAGGACAGAAGAAGTTAGTTAATACCGTTGCATGTAAAAGTAGTCTTGCTGCAGAATTGTGGCTTCTCTGCAGCCTAGTCATAGTCGGGAGTGTACTGCAGTACATAGTCTGTTGTCATAATACAGTTTTGTGAGGACAAGTTATGTTTTTCCTGGTACCTTTTGAGGAACTCCAAGATGTTGAAAATGAGTCAAAACCTTAAGATCATATTGCAAGTTGATAAAGACTCTGTTAGACCCGTCAGCTCTTGGCGTGATTTCCCCTGTCTATTTGCTTTGGACCTCCTGTTTTTGATCCTGTGCTGATTTAAATTTTTGCTGGCTTTAGGACGCTGGGCACTTTACCACAGCTGATCGGTGCTGAAGTGCAAATGCTCCCAGTCTAAATTATATTGGTGATTGGTGTCTCCATTATTGGCATATTTCATATCATACCTTTAAGAGTAATTTCCCATTGGGAGCAAATTGGGATAGGGAGTTTAAGGTCTCTGAACTCACAATTTAAAAATATATCTTTTGGTGAAGTTGATTTTTTTTAATTGTAGGTTTCAAAATGCCACTTTTAGAAAGTGGGCATGTCCTAGTTTAACCATTATGTGCCTCTTCCTGTCTGCTGAATACATGTCTGGGTCAGCATAACAGTTGGGCTGTTTGTGCATTCACTGTAGACAGTCACACAAAGGGAGCGGAGGTGTGCCCTGCGCTCTGCATCCTGATGGCCAGTTACCAGGCTGATGGGTCTTCCTGAGCTAGAGTAGTAGGAGGAGATGCCACTTGCACCTGAACAGGGCTGTGTCTGTCCTCACACAAAGCAGTCTCCAACCCCCTGGAGTGTGTGTTGGACCGGGCCAGGGAAGGCAAGGTCTTGTGCACTAATAAGACTTCTCTTTGAAGTTTGCCTACCTCAATGACAGGAATGGGTATAAGTACTGGACCTCTGACACCACACAGTTAAAACACTTCTGGACCGAGGACAGTCGGTCAGGAAGAAGAGCTGGATGCTGTAGGAGGGACTGACACTCTGCCTGTTACTTTGTTGTACTGGCCTTCTGCTTGCTGCTTCTGTCCTGGGAGTGAAGGGACTGGACTTTGTTTTCCACGTCCTGCTTCCCAAGGTTCTGCAAGGGTTTGAACTGAGCTTGCCTTCTGTTAAGAAGTCCAGCAAAGATTTCACTTGCCAGTGCCTGGGCTCCCTTGCTGAGAGTCCTGAGTTGCCAAGTGATGCCAAATCCAGTTCCTTGACCCTTGGAAGTGAGCTCTGGTGCAACCAAGAAGAAATGAAGCACATCAACTCTGGAGCAAATTCGGATAAGGCTGCGCTCTCTGACTCCGTGCCGCTGCCTGCAATGGAGGCGTGGTTCCTGCTGAGTGCAACGACCATTACCTGCAACACAGACCCGATGCCGCAGCACTGCTTCCGGCTTCAGAAACGCCTCACCTCCCCGACTCCATGCAACATCTTTGTTTCCTCATCGTTTTCCAGGGTATTGTACCTGGCGTCCGTGCTACTCCGTGATCAGCCCGCACTCCCTCACGAGTAGCGTTGAACTGTTGGAAGCGACACCTTCAGTACGCCGTGATAGCCCCAGTTGGGGATATTGTGTTTCTAAGTGCTATTCTAACATTTGATCTTTGAACATTCATATCTTTACTTGTGTTTGTTGGATGTTTCTCATTTTGGTCTTGCTTTACTCTGATAAGTATTGGCTATTTTTCTTAACTCTTGTGGAGTACTTTTGTGATGTTTCACTGTGTTACTGTGTGTGTGTGTACACAGATACTTTGCACATTGCCCCTTAGACAAGTGTAACTGCTTGAGCGAAGCTCCCAAGGGGTAGAGCAGGGGTTATGTTAGCTGTGTGACTCCCCTACCCTGACTAGAGTGAGTGTCCATACTTTGACAGACTACAAACCACTGCCAACTAGAGACCTCATTTCTATCAGACACTCTGGTCACGTAAGCATTCATGGAAAGTGCAAAACAATTCCAAGATTTCATACTTCTTTAGATATTTGTGGGGCATTTCCCAGTTCATCCATCCAGAAAGATAGGGGATCGTGGCTTCTCCATTCACTACAGATCAGTATTTCCTGTTTTAAAACATTTTATTTGGAGTGATTCCATGTCGACCATTGACCTATGTCTATGTAGCAGCTGTTGATTTTTTATTTTGTGCTCAGTGTTCACAACTGTTAATTAGTTTTCCTTGTGATTTCATGTAGATGTTGAAATGTAGAGGTGAGATGAAAGATCCTCATGGAACTAATTTTTAAAATAATTTTTGAGTGAAAAGGGTATATATGACTTGCGTAGGCCCTGTTGTGTAGGTAGGAAAAAAACCAAACAGGGACAATACTATCTCTACCTATTTCTTTGACTCTAAGGATTGAAGTATCATGATATACTGTGTGAAAAGCTGCAGAAAGATTCAGCTGATGCATATTGTTGACTGTGTGTTTTTTAGGTAAATCCTAAATCACAATTAGTACTGGTGTGGTCCCTCTTCCTTAGCGTAATCCTGTTTTGCTAGGTGAAATTAGATTGTTTTTGTCTACAAATGTCCTACCTGAGGAAATGCTGCTTTCTCCAGATGATTTTCACATCAAGAATTGAAGATTGCTCTGTCATTGTTAGTGCCTTGTAGGTTAAAGTTGTTTTTCTGAAATAATGGGTGTTGATAGTCTTTCTTCAGTTCATCTGGGACAACTCATCCTGTGGCTAAGTATTTATTGATAACCTTTCGGTCTGGCATAGCGATAGATTTTGAGAGAATAATCTTTTTTAACATTAGCGGAGGGCAGTGATCCAATGGGCAGCTTAGGTGGGCTGCTGGATATTACCTGGGGCTAAAATTCTAATATTGCAATTTTTTTAAAGGATTAAATAGATGTAGTTTGTTTTTCGGTTATGCTGATTTTTGATTGTATAATTGGGGGCAGCTGCCTAGTTGATTGATAAATACAAATCAAACATGCCCCCCTTAACTAAGCAGTATGTTACTAAGGTATTACATATATCTTAAGATGGTGGGGTAGATTTTGACTCCTTTCTGGATTGCAAAATTGAAATAGAATTTTGTGAAGTTCCTTTCCTAGGCGTTTGCCTTTGTCGATCCTACTTATGTAGTGGATTTTTTTGTCTTTTTAGGTATGATTGGTACATTCTGTTGTGTCAGTGTATACATATTGTTGTGAGGGTTCTTGTATTTGTACCTGCTCCACTGAAGAGTTGAGAATTGTCCTTTTATTTTTTTAACTTATTCATCCAAAGAGATTTGTTTTCCTTTTGCCTTGCTTTGAGGTTTTCTTTGGTATTACTATAATGAAGGCCAAGGCCATCCATTCACAGTTTATCTGCTAAGCATATTGTCTGTGTTTGTGTGTTTGAGGGTAGCAATGATGCAAAAAGCTCCATGATTAATTTGTTCCACTGTCTGTATTCCACAGTGTCCTGTTAATGAACAAGTTATTTATCATTGGTAACAAATTTTCTGGTAGAGACATATTCTAGTTGCAGATTCCTTTGCTTAGAATTTCCCCCAGGTGTCAGACTGGAGCATGCCGTCAGGTGGCGTTGGTCGACTCTGCATCCATCGTTGGCACTGTTGTTGCTGTGAAGACGTTGCGGTTGTACATAGGCACCACCCGGTGCTCTGACATCAGTTTGTTTTCATGACTTTCCATGTCAGAAGCGAGAAGCCATGAAGAATACTGAGACTGGTGCACCAGAACTAAGGTTGCAGGACCGAACGGCCAAAGTAACCATCCCTGAGGACCTGGCTGTCCAGGCAGTAGTGTTCAGTAAACGTGTGCTGGGATGCAAACATTGCTGCCTGGCAGATGTCCAGGACTGGAACTTTGTGTGCTAACGCAGTGGTTGCAGCAGTTGCTCTGGCAGAGTGAGCACCACTCTGGTTGTTGCTTCTTAGCCAAAGCATAGCACATTTTGATGCAGAGAACAACCCATCCATAGATGGTCCTTTTCTTCACCCACATAACCAACAAAGTGTTGATCATCCACCTGGAAGTCTTTGGTACGATTGGGGTAGAATGCCAACGATCTTTTTGAATCCAGATGGCTGAGCTTCTCCTCTTAAAGAGAAGGATGTGGGTGCGTAAAAAGTAGGCAAGGTGATGGATTGGCCTACATGAAAGTGCCTGACAACTTTAGGGAGAAAAGTGACCCTAGTACAAAGCACCAGTTTTTCAGGATGGGCAGAGATAAAGGGAGGCTTCGAAAAAAGAGCTTGCAGCTCACTCACTCTACGAGCAGAGGTGATAGCTACATGAAAGGCTGTTTTTAAAGTGAGAAGCAGAAGAGGACAATTACGAAGGGGCTCAAAGGGAGCACACATGAGGTAAGTGAGTACTAAGTTTAAATCACACTAGGGCATTATCAACTGGGTAGGCGGAAATATGTGGGTAAGACCCTTGAGTAATCTTCCAACAATGGGAGATTTAAACAAGGAGGGTTGATATGGTAGTCCGAGGAAAGCAGAGATAGCAGACAAATAACATTTAGGGTGCCCAAAGCTGGGCAAGGGAGAGTACAAACAAAAGAACATCAGACAGAGGTGCAGAAAGTGGGTCACCAGACCTGTCTGTATTCCTTGCCACAAAAATGTGCCAATGACAAGCGTATACCATTTTGGTGGAGGGAGACCTGGCTGCCAAGATAGCATTACAGGCTTCGGGGAGGAGGTCAAAAGCTGTCAACTGCTGCCCCTCAATCTCCACCCAAGAAGGCAGAGACTGGACAGGTTTGGGTGGCTGCTGAGACAGAAGATCCTCCTGAAGAGGCAGTCTAAGTGGAGGATCAATAGCTATGCTTAGACGCTCAGGATACCATACTCTTTGTGCCCAGTCCAGAGCCACAAGGATTACTTGGGCCTGGTAGTTCTTGATCTTCTTGAGAACTCTGGGCAGAAGTGGTATTGGCAGAAAGGCGTAAAGGGGGACTGAGTTCCACTCAAGATGAAAAGTGTCGCAGAGAAATGCCACCTTGGAAACTCCAGCGCGCAAAACAGTTGACATTGCGCGTTCTCTTCAGCCACAAACAGATCTAACAAAGGCTCTCCCCACTACTGAAAGAGACCTTGTGCCACCTCCAGATGGAGACACCATTCACGATCAACCATGCATTGACAGCAGAGTTTGTCCGTTCTGATGTTCAGAGAGCCCTCCAGATGTTGAACCACCAGGGATATGCCCTGATGTTCCAGCCATGGCCAGAGGTGTGGAGCCTCCTGACAAAGGGTCCACAACCCCACTCCACCCTGCTTGTTGCAGTACCACATGGTGGTGGTGTTGTCCATGAACATCAGCACTACTTTCCCTTTGAGAGAGGCAAGGAATGCCTTCAATGCAAGACTGATCGCCCTGAGATCCAGAAGATTGATGTGGAGCCTGGACTCCGTCAGAGTCCAGACGCCACTGATCTCCGCCTCCCCCATGTGGCCACCCCATCCCAGGAGTGACACATCTGTCACTATTGTCAGATCTGATTGGGGAAGGGAGAGGGATCTGCTTTTCACCCAATCGTGGTTCTAAAGCCACCACTGCAGATTTTGTACAGTTCCCTCTGAGATCTGGACCATGTTAGAGAGATTCCCCGGATCCTGCGCTCACTGGAATTTCAGGTCCCTCTGCAGAGCCTGCATATGTGACCAGCAGGCTGTCATGCGGCCCAGCAGTCTCAGAGTCATTCTCACCGAAACCCAGGATGGAGGCTGAATCATCAGTATCATAGCCGGAAAATCCTGGACTCGCCACTCAGAAAGATACGCCCAAAACTGCACTGTATCCAGAACAGCTCAGATGAAAGGGAGCATCTGAGAGGGAGACAGGTGTGATTTCAGCACATTTATAGTGAACCCCAGCAAAAGCAGGAGGTTCACCATAGTCTGAAGATGGGAGACGACAGCCTTGGGCGAGCTCGCCTTTAACAGCCAGTCGTCGAGGTAGGGGAAGACTGAAAACTCTAGCCTGCACAGTTGAGCTGCAACCACTGCCATCATTTTTGTGAACACCTGGGGGGCACTTGTAAGGCCAAAGGGGAGCACAGTAAACTGAAAGTGCTTGTGACCCAGCCTGAATTGCAAGTAACTTCTATGGGCAAGCAGGATGGGAATGAGAAAGTAGGCACACTGCAAGTCCAACGCTAGCATCCATTCTCCAGGGTCCAGGGCAGATCGGACCTGAGCCAGAGTGAGCATTTTGAACTTCTCCTTTCTGAGGAAGATATTGAAGGGCTGGAGGTATAGGATAAGGCAGAGACTCTTGTCCTTCTTGAGCACCAGAAAGTAGAGGGAATAATAACCACTACCTACTTCTGGCACAGGGACCCTCTCTATGTCTCCGTTGGCTGAGAGAGCTGTAACATCTTCGTGGAGAATTGCCAAGTGATCCTTCGTCGTCCAATTGTAGGATGGTGGCATGGCCGGAGGGGTGGTCTCAAAAGAGTGGGAGTAGCACCTTCAAATGATTTGCGAAACCCACCTGTCCATCGTGATGGATTCGCAGCTAGACAGGTGATGACGAATCCTGCCTCCAACTGGTCCTTGATGGAGCAATGGATTAGGAAAGTGTGGAGGCTGTGGCAGAGGGAGGTGGTGGACTGGGCTTACCGCTGGCTCCCTCATCCACGAGCACGTTGGATCCCTCATCCGCAGCAATGCAGTGGAAGGGTAGCATTCGCAGCATGATGGCTGGAGGGAAATGGATCTATTGAGTGAGTCGGTCGTGTCCAGCCCCCAATGAATCATGAATTTGGCTGCATCATTCCTGTCAGCAACAGCCTGGGAGAGAATGGCCTAGACCTCCTCCTGGACCTGTGGCAGCACTAGCACAACCATATCCCATACAAAATGGGAAAACTGGAGGAAGAGAACAACTTAGTCCCAATTTGTTCCAGTCATTTTGTTTTCCTGCCCAGGGGTGTGGATGGGAATGTGCCAGAAGAGGAAGAACCCCGGATGAGCAAACTCTCAGATGTGGGCTGCTGAGTCAGGAATTTAGGGTCGTTAGGTGCAGGCCTATGGCACCGGGCGATTGCCCTGAGTTTAGACCACGTCCCCAGCAGGACATAAGTGAGGGCTTCATTAGAGGGCAAAAGGGGTTCAGACGTGGAACACCCTGGTTAAAGCACCTCAGTAAGGAGCTTAGTCCTGACAGCCACTGAAGACAGCTCAAAGCCCAGGACCTTGGCCGCTCTTCTCACCACCATTGAATATGAGGCTCCCTCCTCCATAGCCACATTAGTGGGGGAAATCATGCCAGCGTCAGGGGAGGTGTCAAGACCTCTGGCTTTGCCCAATTCCTGAGGCCAGTTCATTAGAGGATCTTCTAGCTAGAATTCCAAAGGGTCCAGTGACTCTTCCATACTCTCACTGTACCTGTACCCATAGGCATAAGGGTCAGGATCCAACCTGAGGAGCAAAGTCCGCCTCAAAGACGGAATTGGCCTCAAGCAACGTTGTTCCGGTTCGGAGTCGGGAATCAGTATGGGATTGATGTCAATCGTGGGCCCGACCGGCATCAGACACATTGACGTCCTTACTGGCACCAGGGAAGGTTGCGATAGCACGACCGGTGTTGGCACAGATCCAGTAATGGATCCTGGGGTGCTCTCCTGAGCTGAGGTCAAAGTCACCAGCGTGGAACCCAAGAAGGCCCCCTCCGACCCCACTGGGCCCGAGAGCATCACAGGAGGGTCAGACTGACCAAAAATGAGGCGCAGAGCCTCGTCAAAATCTCTCAGTTGGGCAGGGGTGGCTCCGGCGTCCAGAAACTTAGGGAGGCACGGAGCTGACCCCGAAACAGGCTCCGAGGGCAGAGGCCTAGAACATTGACGATCCTCCTGTATCATGTCATCTGAGCAATGGGGTGAAGTTGAAGAACGTTTGTTCTTCTTTGACTTCTTCTTCTTGTGACCCGAATGTCCTGACGATTTGAATTGGGATGAGGATAAGTGGTGATGGCCCGTGAGCGGTCTCGAGACCTTCCTCTCGAATAAGACCACCATGAGCTTTAGGATCCACTCCCTCAAAACGTTCGGGTTCATGGCCCGGCACTCGGAGCACGACTTCGGGTCATACTCATGATCCAGGCATTACAAACACACAAGGTGTGGATCCGTCACCGACATCATGGGGTGACAGGAGTCACACGGCTTGAACGCGGTCTTGCACCAAGAAGTGTAAAAAAAACTTTGACAAAAAATCAGTCAAAAAGCAACTGAGGATAACTCTTCACTGGATCTGCACATAGGTTGGAGTGGAAAGAAAAGAACTGATGTCAGTGTGCAGGGGTGGTGCTTATATACGACTGCAACATCATCATGGTGACCATGATGCCAATGACAGACGCAGAGTCAACCAACGCCACCTGGGTACTGCTTGAAGAAAAATCTCTGGATCCAGTCTGACTCCTGAGGGAAATTCTAAGGTAAGGAATCTGCAACTATAAGTCTCTATCAGATATAATATTCAGAATCTTGAGTGAGAAGGAGATGATGTTATGGTCAATCCATTAGACTGGTGGATGTAGCTCAACTTAGAAGTGTTCTTCACTGTTAAGACTGAGTTGGGGAAGATAGCCAATACATGACATGCTATGTGGGTAGGTATGGAGACAAACTGTTGTAAGTTGAGCTGAATCAGCACTGATGTTGTGGCATTTATTCTATTTGGTTTGTCGAAACAAATGTTTAGGTCAGAGAGTATACATATATTGAAATATTTGATTGACAGGTATGATACGGTGTTTAAAAAAGCATCTGTAAAGGCTCAGTTGTTGGGATGGATGTTTTTGGTGCAAGAGGAAGTTGCAAGTGAAAATGGAGTGAGGGGTGTCTTGTCAGAAGGGTTTCATAAATTGTATTGCCACATCTTTAGTCTTTATAGCTCTTATGGTATATTTAATGCTAGTGTCCAGCCACCTCATTTCTTGTTTGTGGGTTGTGTGAAATGGCTCAAAGTCCAGATGGGAAGGTTCTGTGAAATATTCAAGGCCTATCTTTTCCTAACCAGGTTTCTCAAATGAATAATATGCCCAGTTCTGTGTCTGTCAGTAGATCAAAAATGTTGAATTCGTTTTTGCTCATTGAATAGGCGTTCATCAGCATTACTTGACATGCCTCTATTTTTACAGAAGATTCCTTAAGTCTATAAGAAGGTGAGGCAGTAGGAACAGCGCTGGAACCGATGGTGTTAACATTGTGGTGTTCCTCTTAATAATAACTGCGCTGCTTAAAAAAGGCTTATTAGAGATTTACTCTGGTCTTTGTGGAAGGGTGAGCATGGCTTAGAGTACATTTGTGAAATTGGTGTTGCTGTGAGATTGTGATTTGGTGTTGCAATTAGGTTGAATGTTGTTGTGTTGTAACGGCGATGACAAATTTGTGAGAGGTGATGTATGTGTTTTTTCTGGTTGTTGGAAGTGGATTGGGTCTGAGAAAGGTTGGTGGGGGAGCATGAGGGTCTACTTTTAGAACTTTTAATTCATAATTTGAGTGCCATGAATGGGTAGGTTTCTGAATTGTGGTTGTCAGATCACGAAAGAGAATGAAAGGAGCATAAAAGGGACAGATTGTGATTTGTTGTGGTATGGTGAATAGATAAGGTGTCAGATCCTTAAGGAGATTATGAGTGATTGGCAATATCTTAAGAATATGTGAGAGAGTGAGAGTTTGCATGTTTGAGGGGTGAAATTTTGAAGAAGTGAGATAGTATTGGCGTTCATATTTGTTATCAGGGATGCGTGAGGCAAGTGGTATGAAATACTGCAAATGTTATAGAATGTTGTGTGTTGAGGTTGGTCAGGATACATAAGAAGGGTATAAGTTGTGGATGATATTTTAGAGATAGGTTTGACATGCTCCGTTGGGAAAAGATTCGATAGGATATGAGTCTGGAAAATATGGTAGAAGCTGGAAGAAGGGTGAGGTAAATGTGGGGGGTAGGGTGGAAAGGAGTGATAGTAGGTGGTAGTGTTTAAGTAGTGGGGTGCAAATGGGGAGGCAGAGAGTCAGGTGGTCCACATGTGAAAGTACATAGCTGAGATTGGAGGGTGGGAAGACAATGCACATGAGTGTATAGTTTAAAGATAGCAATCAAGCATGAATATTTGGTTGTTTCAATTGGAATGAAGGGAAATGAGGAGTGAATTGCTATAATCTGATTGGTGAGGTTGTATAGTGGCTATGTAACTGGAAAAGAGAGCAGGTTTCACCCAAGCTATGACTATCCTACCTTGTGGGAGGAGCTGTACCCAAGAGCAACTATGACCCTTTATTGTAAGAGGCGGTATACCCAGGATTAACTATCCCAATGTTAAGAGAGGTGCTATACCCAGGAGAAACTATCCCACTTTGTTTTAAGAGGGGCTGTACCAAGGAGCAATATAAGGTTGTAAGTGTCTTATAATAAATCTTAAAGTTCTCAGTGGGGCAACCCTACAGGACTATGTTGTACATTACACATGATTAGAATCCTCCACTCAACTCTATGACACTCTACTCTCCCACTCCATTGTACAAAACTCTATGCCCCCGCTCCACTTTACGACACTGAACACCACTAACTTTCAGCCAGGCTGAACAGCAGCCACCTGTACAACATGGCAAAACACATTGCCAAAACCAATAGGTGAAACATATATGCTTTGCCAATGCTTGTTCTAATTGAAGTATTAAAGGGTCCTGCTGGGCACAAAATGGATTGGCCGATTGGAGTATAGGAATCAGATCCATAGGTGAGATGAGGATGAATGATTTGAGCTGGGTTCAAAAACTCACGATAAGCTAAATCTGCAAAAAAGCAAGAGGAAAATGAGGAAGAAAAGGAATTATTAGTGGAACAAGGACGAAATATTCACCATTCCCTTGTAGTTTCTAATCTTTTGTTGGCCCTTGGTGTCCCGATCGTAACACACTGTTAACTCTATAGCACCTCCCACAAAGGGGGTGGAACTGTTGGATCATCAGTCGAGCCAGTGTCTCTGCTAGGGAGACATCCAATGAGGATCATTCTAAGCTGTGCTTAGTGTAGTACAGACTAAACAAGGGTCCATTCCTTTCATTTTAAAAACATAGGTGAAGTAAAAAGATGTGGTGTACATGTCTCTTTGGTCAGAGTTACTCCATTTATTGTGGCTCACATTAATCAGAACTAGAGTATGGCTTAGCAGATAGTTTTGATATGCAAGTCCGTCCTTCAAGTTTTGTCAATATTTTTGGGCAAAGAACTATTATTAAGCGAATCTCCCAATTCCGTCACACCACATAATGAAAAGACATATTCTGGACCACACATCTACTCTATGATATCACGCAAGGAGCAGTGACTAGAGATCACCGTTTCATTGAATCTATATGATATACCATGTACTGTGACACACACTCAAAACACCAAAAGTTCCTTTTTCCATATATTGTGTGATAGGATTCATAAAAAAATCTATGGCACACAATTGTGCAGTCCCCGTCTATTCCACCACCTTGATCCTTGATTCTGTTTAGGAGGCTAAGCAGAGATTCAGGGTAACCCCACACCTACATTTAAACTGTCTAGATTTACCAGTAAGCTTTGTGTACCATTTTTTGGCATCAGTCACCCTACATAACATAAGACATTACCTCATTATTGGAGGAGAAAGTGAGTACAACTTAATGCCACACCTTCCTTATTTAGGTCAAAACCTACCAGATAACACAGTTGGGGACATGCCAAAAGCTTGCGCAGGAATGCAATCCATCCACTGCTTATATTAGCTATGTGGTTTGTAACTCACGTTTGCTTGCTTTCAATTTAATGGCTTTTGTTTTAGGCTGTCCAGCTTGAGTTCATCCCTCCCATGAAGCATAGCCTATTTACTTTATTCTTCCACATGGGCTTTTATTCTCTAAACAGGCCTTTAAATCATGTTTCTGTCTTGTCACGTTTATTGTGCATTCAAAGACACATGTCAAATGTCTTCTGAGGGAGCTTGGAATTTACTATTATTTCTCTGACTTCAAAGTGAGATGGTTTATGTGACAATTTTGCTGTGAATGAAAAGTTTTTTCTAGCACACAGCTAAACTAAAATGCCTACAAGTCAAATGTGAAGATATTTCAAAATATATCAGAATTAAGAAAGCACCAATGAATCACTTTTTTTGCAATTCTGTAGTATGGTGAAAACAAATATTTTAATACGATCAAAACAAATCAATACACTAGGTAATGACATTGCCACACATTATTATTTGTGCGCTGTATACTTTCATCAGTAAAACTGCATGTCTTGTAATGGTCATTTCAATTGAAAATGTGTTGTCTGTGATGACAGTGCCATGCACACTTCACACTACGCCACTCTGTAACACGCCACTCCATTCTAAGACACTCCACACCATGCTATGACAAGCCACAGAAGTCTATGACATGCCACTCCACTCTAAGCCCCTCCACGCCACTCTATGACACGCCACTCTATTCTATGACACTCCGCCCCACTTTACAACACCCATCTCCACTCTACAACACTCCAGTCCACGTCACTCCACTCTACACCACTCCATGCCATTCTATTACAAGCTACTTCACTTTACAACACTCCACTCCACTCTACCACATGCCACTCAAATCTGCTCTATGCCCCTCCACACTAAGACATTCTACAACACGCTATTCTATGACACTCCACTGTACTCTATGACACGCCACTCCACTGCACTCTATGATGCACATCTCCACTCTACGCCCCTCCAATCTATGCCCCTTTAAGCGCCACACCACTCTATGACACAACACTCTATGACACTATAAAACACAAGTCTACTTCACTACAGTCCACACTATGACACTTCACTCTGTGGCACTCTGCATCACTCAACACTATGACATTTTATCCCACTCTATGACACTTTACTCTACTCTGCTCCACTCTACACCACTCCACTGCATGGCACTCTATGACACTCTACATCCCTCAGCTTAATGACAATCCACTACACCTTTATACCACTCCACTCAACTCCACTCCCTCTACGCCACTCCATGACACACTACTCCACTGTACTGCACTACGCCACTCCATGCCGCTCCACGCCCCTCCACTCTACGCTGCTCTAATCCCCTCCACTCACTCCGCTTCACTCTACACCATGCCATTCTAAAACACAACACTCTATGGAACAACATTCTACAACACTCTACTTCACTCTATGATGTGACACTCTATGACGCTATGCTCTATGACGCTCAACACCACTTAATGACAGTCCACTCTATGACACCTTACTCTGCGCCACTCCACACCACTCCACTGCATGGCACTCTATGACGCTCTACACCACTCAGCTCTATGACACACTACTTCACCTTTATACCACTCCACTCTACTCCACTCCACTCCCTCTATGCCACTCCATGACACACTACTCCACTCTACTGCACTACGCCACTCCGTGCCACTCCACTCTACGCCACTCTAATCCCCTCCACACACTCAGCTTCACTTTACACCACACCACTCTAAGACACAACCTCTATGGCACAATATTCTACAATACCTCTACTCCACTCTACGATGTGACACTCTATGACACCATGCTTTAAGACGCTCGGCACCTCTTTATGACACTCCACTATACAACACTCCACTCCATGACACTTTACTCCACCCTATAACACTTTACTCCACTCTACGACACTACTACACTCCACACAAATCCACTCTACAACTTTCCACTCAAGGCCACTCCCTTTTATGCCACTAACCTTTAGCCATGCTGAATAGCAGCCATCCTGGCGCAAAATATGGCTAAAACACATTGGCAAAGGAAATAGCCCATGCGTAGACAAAACCTACTGGATTTGCCAGTGCTTGTTTAAGTCTTCTGTTGCACGAGCTTCTACATATAATTTGAACTTATATCATTATAGTTGTACTGAAGAGACTCATGTTTGCTTAGTTTCTTGGTACAGAGAGTTGAGAACCGAAAGGACTCTGAGGGTGGAATTTATTTAGAGTCTCCATTTTCGCACACCCAGCATTCAAATCTGAGTTCTCTCATTGTGGGTTCTTCACAGGCACCGTCATCCTCCGTTACTCAAAGGATCAGAAAGTTTAGAGGCCTATTAAGGAGATACTCTTCTTCTTGTATCCCCCAGACATTGCTGGCTTCACAGCATGAAGGAGTATAACAGCACATTCTAACCTCTGTACAGAGGCAAATTTAAAGACCCCCTTAATATATTTAAACACACTATCTTCAAAGAAGCCCTAATAACGTATCTCATTCATATATTAATACATTGATCCTTGTGTGGTTTGAAATTGGACAGCCTTTGGCGTTTATATCAAGCTATTTCTAAGCGCTATTTAAATACATTACTCTAAAGTATACCCTCAGAAGTTGTACAGAATTCCGACTTAGATATAAATGTAATTATAAATCTCATTGTGCATAAACAAGTTTCTAAAATGATGGTCGAATCTCTTTTCTAAACCTCATTTACAAAGCTGTGCGGTATTTTCTGTTTGAGAACAGAGAGCAATCTGGGCAACAGAGTCACTACCAATCGCTTGTACGTGACCAAGCGGTAAGTCCGAGGCTTGTGAATCGTAGAAGCGTCTCTAAGACTTTCCTTGGTAGGAAGCTCAATGAGCACTACTGAGAGCTGTGATTAAGTAAGTGGTAGAGACACTTCACCCAAGTGCATTCGGCTCCTCCTTACATCTGCCACTGAAGCTGAAGTGATGTTGTTTGGGTTTAGGCTTAAATTGTGTATGTCAAGTAATAGCTAAGTCACTCTCTTCAGTTAAAAGACTCTTGGATGTCTTAATGGCGGCACAGCTCCAAAAGGCTACCACCTCAGCCCCCTGCCCTCACCCTGCGGAAGACAGTCACTGAACGAGTGCACACGCATCGAAAGAAAAAGTGGTACGGACGAATCAAGTTAAATACGTTTTTCAAGGGAAGAGTATCACGCAGAGCCCAGGTACAAATTACATTTTTTATTTAATAGCAACTCTAGAAGAATCACAGTTTACAGTTATTAAAAACATTTGAATTTGCAAGGGTTATTAAAATGCTATTGGCTGTAAGTAGGCATAAATCGGTTACAAATGTACACTGTGTGCAGAAAGCCCTTACATGCACTGGAAAGCATATGTATTGTTCACATTGGAAGACAACAAAATATCTCACGCATGTTTAAAAAAAAAAGATAAGGTAATGTGGAGATGCAATTGACTGCATCAGGAATCTGCAAACATGTCGAGTTCAAGAGATCAAACTATGGATGCGGCTTACAACGTCTCAAATTACCAGTACACCTCCGAGGCCATCTTGTGCAACCTACTAAAATGAGGAAAACAAAGCAACAATTAACAAATAGCTAAAAAGTCTAAAAATAAAAACAACAATCAGAAGCAAAACATTAAAAAAAAAAACAGTGAACTTGTCTACCATGACAATATTCATGAAATGATCATTTGTTTTTTAATTTGCTCAGAATGTATCTTTGTGAGACAAAATATGACACATACTTTTGCCACAAGAACAGTGCAGCCTCAGGCGCAAGTTTTGTTTAAATCTTTTTATTGATTTGATACATACCATAAAGAAGCAGAAAATATAGAAGCTTTCCATTTGAGGTCAACCGTTGAATACTATGGCCCTCATTCTGACCCTGGCGGTCTTTGACCGCCAGGGCGGAGGACCGCGGGAGCACCGCCGACAAGCCGGCGGTGCTTCAATGGGGATTCCGACCGCGGCGGTAAAGCCGCGGTCGGACCGGCACCACTGGCGGGGTCCCGCCAGTGTACCGCGGCCCCATTGAATCCTCTGCGGCGGCGCAGCTTGCTGCACCGCCGCGGGGATTCTGACCCCCCCTACCGCCATCCAGATCCCGGCGGTCGGACCGCCGAGATCCGGATGGCGGTAGGGGGCGTCGCGGGGCCCCTGGGGGCCCCTGCAGTGCCCATGCCACTGGCATGGGCATTGCAGGGGCCCCCGTAAGAGGGCCCCTACATGTATTTCACTGTCTGCTGCGCAGACAGTGAAATACGCGACGGGTGCAACTGCACCCGTCGCACAGCTTCCACTCCGCCGGCTCGATTCCGAGCCGGCTTCATCGTGGAAGCCTCTTTCCCGCTGGGCTGGCTGGCGGTCTGAAGGAGACCGCCCGCCAGCCCAGCGGGAAAGTCAGAATTACCGCCGCGGTCTTTCGACCGCGGAACGGTAACCTGACGGCGGGACTTTGGCGGGCGGCCTCCGCCGCCCGCCAAGGTCAGAATGAGGGCCTATGTCCCTTGAGTGCATAGCGCCTAGGAGCAAGAACCTGCCCTCTGCCACCCGGACATATATGGATATGACGACCTTATTTGAATTAGTGACCAGAGGCAAAGCGCTGAGGGTGCATCAGTTATTACATGCTCACTAGGATACTCGTCTGTTTCACTCTTCTAGGGGTCAGGAAAATATATCACTTGGCAGTAGGTGAGGAGGGAAAGCATATATGTAACCGGTATTACTGTGCCTAATCAAATAATTGGAGTGTCCTCAGCCGAGGGGATGAAACCCACGAATGTTCCACTCATAGAATTCAACCTTATTGTGAATTTGAGCTCTGTTGGGCTAGGTGATATGTGTCCCAATCTGTGAAAGCATCCTGCTACCTGTGGACATTTTCTTTATGTATCCAGTTGCCTGCCAGTCAATAACCTAGATTGATTTTGGGTCTGGATTGACACTGCAACTGTAACCTGACCTTTTAGCCTACTTCAGTATTTTTCTACGGTACTTTGCGTAGTCATTCGCAGTCTGTCTACTTTTAATGCTGCACATTACCATGCAACATTCCTTTTACACCCAGACCTATTGTCATTTCATTGATTGCTTACCAATGGGCTCACTGATTTGTAGGGTCTGATACTAGACCATTGGTGCCTAAATAGGCTTGAGTACGCTTGTCAACGTGGTTTGGCAATCTAATGGCTGCCTATGTGTTAGTGGGGTGGATTGCCCAGTTCCACAGTTGATAAGATTGTTGTCTCTCTGTGTCCCCACACCAAACTTAGGGCTTGATTTAATGTCTGGCAGATGGGGTTACTCTGTCACATACGTGACGGATATCCCCTCCGCCGTATATGATCCCATAACAAGATATCCATCACGTTTGTGATGAAGTAACCCGTCCAGCAAACTCTAAATCAGGCCCTTAGCCTTACGTTGACTGAAGGGTTTGTTCCGACACTGATGGAAAGGGTCTTCTGGTAGTCTGCATTATCCTTTCTCCAGGCAGTGAAAGTGTTTCCCCCCAAGAACAGGGTGAAGTTGGGGTTGTGCTGTATTATTGTGTTCAGTGAAGGGTTCACAGTGGAGTCCCAAAACTCAAGGACTGTCTCCACTGGAGTTTCCTGGCATGTGTTTTGGGGGCAAATTCCTACAGTGAGTGCCCCATCGCCTCCCCTCCAGGTGAATTTCATAAGATGGGTTTGTAAGGATTGTATATCTCTTTCAGAATGCTCAGTGGAAGTAACTGAAAGACATAGAGTAACTGTGGCAGTATGTTCATTTTAAAGCACGATTATGCACTCTAATCATGATATGTAAAGAGACTTTCACCCACTCAGGTACTCTCAGATTTTATTCCAGAGAGGAGGCCAGTTAGCTGCTCTGTGAAGTGCAGCTACCTGTCACAAATGTTGACACCCTACCATGAACAGCTTTCACATGTACGTGAAAAGATGCATCTTTTATATCGATGTAGTGCAGTTAGTTCCAAACAAAGGCGTGGTTTAAATGTCGAAAGTGACAGAAGGCCTCTCTATTGTGAATTTGTAGACTATGGAAGTGATGGCAACAAAACCAATTCCACTCAAGTGTGTGGGAGGCAAGCAGCATGTGCATATGCTCATTTCCAGCAGACAAATGAAAGACGCACAACTTTGTGAAGCATGATGGCAAAGAGAAGGGCCCTGCTGGTATCATTTAGCAGATTTCTTCTTCATGATGTCAAAATACAGTTAGTGTGACATGCAGGCTGTGATCCTTCCGGGCACTAAAAAGGCTCGAACATTTACTATGTATACTTCAGTACAGACCAAATATGAGTTCATGTCCTCTTTGAATCCTTCCCTGTGCATGCAAGAATATTTTTCTTGCAGAATGCAAGCATCCAGCAGAGTTTCTGAAAAAGGGTCCTCCTGTATAGAGGCAGGAGGCTCTGCTAAAAGTCTTTCTAGGGATGCGCTCACACTGAAAGAATCTCTGTCATTGGAAATTGATCCCCTCATTGCAATAGAGCAACCAGTAAATGGGCAGAGGTAGATACAGAAGACTTATAAAATGGCCCACGACCAAATGATGACAGACCTAAGACACCCAGTGTCAAAATGTCTTGCACAGGGGCTCATAGGGAAGTCATCCTGCTAAGCCTTACTCTAGCTTGTCTTGATCAATCTCAGGCAGTGTGAAAGGTTGCCTTAAGAGGCACAGCAGAACCTATACATTGGAAATAATGCACAATCACATCTCCTGGGATGAACTGATGAAAATTGTAATCATTAGCTATCGGAAGGGTCATAGAATGCCCACAACATGGACGAAACACATGAGAAGAGCCTGTTATATATTATTTGAAAATTGTTATTTTTGTGGGACTCATTCTGACAAAAGCAGGATGTAGACATGGATAAGTAAAATAATTAAATGGAGACACTGCTTTATTGACTGCACCACGAAATGATCTTACCCCACGCAATCCAAACAAAGAGTCTGGCGCAAGGGACCTGAGTGTGATATTTTATGGGTATGACGTAGCTATGGCTTATGTTCCAAGCAGCTAAAAGAGTGAATTGTAAGGACACCGGAATCTAATCATAGCCAGGTGGTCACAGGAGAGTTCTACTTCACAGCACCATGGAATATCTGTAAAGATAGCTTAACTGAGATCAAAAACCAGGCAGCAGCTCTACCACACTCGGAGTCCCTACCCTGCCTTGTGATAACCTTCGGTAAATGTAACTGCTTTTGAGACACTCCTTTCTTGGTCATTGTCTCTGTGTGTTCAACAGTTTGTCACGTGTTTTGGTTTTATACGCTCACTACAAACTCTTAAACTGAGTGATGTAAGTTGCTGCACTTACGCATGTGAAAGCATTTCCCACTAAAATGACCACACACTATTTCTTGCACCAGTAAATAACAAATGAAAAAAGCATTGTGATGAAATTTTGAACCTTGTCTATTTTGTGAGGCAGAGATGTTTTCCCCATACTATATTTATGAGCAGCTCAAATAGACAGTTCGTTGAATGCCCAATCCCAGTATGTCTTTCTTCAAAAGCTGAAATCATCTCCTCCAGGGCACCCCTCACTGTCCCTCATATGCCCAAAGGACACTGGTGTTTGTTTCATTCAGAGGCTGTGAAGAATGTCAGCAACAGTAAATATTGTGATTTAGGTCCCTTGCCCTCTTCCCCCACTCTTAAATCGAAGAGTTAAGGAAAGTTTAGGATCCCATTATTATAGTATTATTGGGAAATATGAGAGAGTTTTCTGGTGATATAATTTCTAAAAATTGTATAGAATGTAAGTGGCAAGGTGCCGAATGAATAGTCTAAACAAAGAGAAGTGAAGAGAGAGATGATAGCATTTTAAAGATTCCTCACAATACTGTGTTTGCTGCACATTTTATTTGAAATGGTTAATCCTTGAACATTTTTCATACATCATATTTCCTTCAAAATATTATTTCCCAATGTTTTAAACATCCTGTACCACGATTATGGAAGGAAGGCTGGTGAACATCCTTGCAAATGTGGATAGAAGCTCTTTCACTCGCTGTTTGACCACTGCATTCCTTCTGCCCTATCAAAACAAAACTGCGAACAAACGTGACCAAAGACATAGCATAGAATAAATCAAAGATGTTTACGTATAGATATATACATTTGAATGGCCAATGAAAATATGAATTCGTATTTTATAGAAATAAAAGTGAAAGGTTTACTGTTCTAAACATAAGGAGTGGTGTACCCACTGAGACACGAACACACTATTTTTCTATGCCCGTATAAACAAGGAAGTGAGTAGTTATATCAGTAAGCTTGTTGGCAGATTAACCCAAGTAGCTTTCACAGAGCCCGGAGAATGTAAGCCTTATTGGTAGCACCAACTCTAAGCCATGGCCGTCACTTCTCAGTGAGGGACTTCTAGCTGGAGAAAGAGAAGCTCCTCATTTCGCCTAAATCCAGCCTAAGCTGTACGTGGTTGTGTTTTCACAGCCTCTTGAACCCCCCCTGCCCCCACCCACACTGCTAGAACTCCCTCAGTGCTGAACTACGGGCTTCCACGTCTGATTTAAAATCACATCTGCAGTACCAAAGCCTCTGAACAGAGGTTGTCCCTCCACAAAACCCCAACTACTCCTAATTTCCAGGTGAATTATTCTCACTATGTAAAACTCATGATGTGTGTATTAACATTGTCTGGCATAACTATGTCAATATTGCCAGTGCCTCCAAATGTACTTCCACAACTTAACGCTGTTTTAGTGCTCCATCTGTGAAAGATTAAATTCTTACATCCCAAATAAATACAAATATAAAATCCAAATGCATTTTCCTGCCTGTGGTCTGCTTCCTAAGTATTGGAGACATCACAGGTTTAAACCAGACTTACCGAACGCCAAGTTGTATGTCTGCAATTTTATTTCATTCGTAAAAATTACTTTCTTACTTTTATTGCTGCTGCTCCACTTAATGAGCCATATCAGTAGGTTCTGCATTTCAATATACGTGACCCACATTAAACGATGTGTCTCTGTGTATATATCTACAATAACAACCAGCAAGAGATAGACCATGTATTACATATCGGATAAAGTGTCCTCTCCTGCACACTATAAAGATATTGGCAAGTTACCCAGGAGTTCTCTGATCTTTGAGAGCAACGAGTTCAAATGGCACATTCCTTAATAAAATCATGGAACTCCAGGGTGACTTGCAATCTTTTTTGATTTGTGGCATAGGGTATTCTTTATAATACATCGTCAGTCAATCACTCTTCCAATTGGAAGAGCGCCCCCCCAACATGGGGGGAGCGCGGCCCCTTAGGGATCGGGGACGCTGGGGCCGAGCCTCGCACTAGTTGTGCGCAGGCTGGCCATGGGCTTCCGCTCGCGCGTCTCGCGAGACGCGCGGGCGGAAGTTCGACGCTGGGAGAGCGTCGGTGGTCGGGGCAGCGCTGGACAGGTTTGGGCCGCCGCGCACTGGTGGGGGGGCATAAAAGCGCCCCCCCCAGAAGGCTTGGCCTTCTTACTTCGTGCGCGGCGGCCCAGGGACAGGCAGACCCATCGGCGATTTTGGTGCAGCAGGTTAGCCCTGTATTGGGGATCGAATCCAGCCTACGCCTTGAAAGTACCTTCAGCCGAGGCGGGATCCGCGAGGAAGGCGCGTTATTCTATCCAGCAAGGGAGCTGGGAGCAGTGGCAAGGGAGCTTGGAGCAGTGCCAAGGGAGACGAAGACCTGTGAATCGGATAGCAGGGGAGCGACCTTGTAGTGTCGGGTGCAGCAAATCGGAGGCGTATTTACAGGCGCAGGGGAGTGACCTCGTCTGTTTCGTGTGGGCAAAGTAAAGGAAAGCGAGGTGAGTGAGCGCACGGAGGCTAACTCCGTTGTTAGGAGGTTGTTCTGTGCGCGCTCTCACCTGCTAGGGGTTTCACCCCAGGTTAGTTAGTTAAAGGGTTTCTCCCTATTTTTAAAGTTTGTGTTCACCCCAGGTCAGTTAGTTAAAGGGTTTCTGACTACTTTGAATAGTTGAAACATTTTGTGTGGCACGTGGGAGAGGGCTGTGGCGCTGGGGCAAAAAAGTGTTTGTGACAACAGATATTTGTTCTCCTCCCATTTTCACTTCAGCTGTGTGGTAAAGCGAAAGGGGGTCATATATTCAATTGTTGAAGGGGCTTATTTGCAGGTATAATTGTGATATTGGAAGGTGGTAATTTTGTCATTAATTTGATTGGGTTTAATTGTGCATTGCGTGACAGTGTCCTAGGACTGATATCCACTGTATTGTGCAAAAAGTGCTGTTGGCATTGGACTAACAGATTATTCCTTTTAGGTTAATTAACTTAGAAAGTTGCCTTACCACTGCTTACAACTTGTTTACCTAATATTGGCATTATGGCAACTAATAGGGTGAGAGGAGGTAAGATGAAGAGCACAGATCCTGATCTTACCCAGCTATTAAAATTGGTCCTAGCTAAGTTAGGGGGCGGGGATTCAGAAGGAGAGGCTGCTCCTTCAGATGGAGATGACGGTGAGGTAGGCGCTTCCCGCCCGCGCCGCGCGAATGTAGCACCACCTGCAGCTTTTCCCCCAGTGAAGCGTAGGAATAAAGAACAGACTGGGGAGACGGTAGTTCAACAGCCTATGCCTCAGGCAGTGCTGACCCCTCCCTCCCCTGTGATTGAGTTAGTCACAGTGGTGGACCCCAGTATTGCAGCGGCTGCGCCTTCTGAAGAAATTGCTGGGCATCACGCAGGGGTAAGATCATCTAGCACGGGTCCGGCGGGAGGTGTGGAAGCGATGCTGGCGGATATACGGCGTTCAGTAGCAGCATTAGCAGCACCAGCCAATTATGTACCCACACAAGCATTACCCATTGCGCAGGGAGTGGCACCAGGAGCTAGCGCAGTCACAGAGCAGGGGCAGGCGGCTATGGCCCTTCCAGGGGCATCCCAGGACCTGACAACACAAACATTGGTGTCAGTATCACAGATGTTGGCCAACCTCACTGTGCCAGTGCCAACACCACCCCCCACGACCCCATGGGCTAGTGACCCATTGCAGAACTCGGTTCTTGAACTTAAGCGCCAGGTGGAGGCATTGGTAGCAGCGCGTAATGTTCCTTCATTGCAGGTGGCGACCTCAGGCCCCAGTGTCAGCCTGGCACCGGGCCCGCTGGCACAGACTCCTCCAGGTGGAAAAGAACATGGTAAGGTCATAGAACAGGGTGGTAACACCATAGTAACACCAGCGGAAGTCACGGGCGCAGACACATTGCTATCTAGGCCGGGGAAGTTAGCTGCACATGTGGCTTCAGAAATCAAGGAAAAAATTTGGAAAGGGGATTTTGTGGACATTTTTAGCCTGGTAAGGGCTAAGAGAAGGGAAGTAGAATCAAAGGATAAAGATACTAAAGCTTCATCATATACAGATAAAAAACCAAAGATAGAAGAGAATATTACAAATTGGTTATTCGGTTTTAATGTGTTTATGTCAGTCATGATGGAAAAGAAGCCTGACATTGGTCTGTCAATTATATTTTATGCAAACAAAATTTTAAAAGCTCACCATATGTACGGTGCGAACGCTTGGCTGGAGTATGACCGTGATTTCAGGTGGGCAAAGGTAGAGGATCCAGCAATTGGTTGGGACCAGACCGAAGTAAATGTTTGGCTGGAGTGCGTGAACAACAAATTACCCAGCAAGCAGCCCTTTCGAGCACAGTATACAAGCGACAAAAAAGGGTCTTGCTGGGCGTTTAACAAGAAAGTATGTTCACGCCCCCCTGGGACGTGCAAATTCAGGCACTCCTGTGCATTTTGTGGGCACCCCTCTCACCCCGAATTTAAATGCCTTAAAAAAGCAAAAGACAGAGCTAAGGAAGGGAGTAAATCCAGTACCTAGTTCTTCCTTGCCTTCTCCCATTCACTTAGAGTTTTTGTTGCCTTGGCTGAAGGTTTACCCAGTCAATGCTTCAGCTGAACTACTGATTAAAGGTTTTTCACAGGGTTTTAGAATTCCAGCATCCCAGGTCCCCCCCTTAGGTCACTGCAGAAATCTTATGTCTGCCATAAAAAACCCCGGCGTGGTGGCTAGAAAAATTGCAAAAGAATGTGCTCTAGGGAGACTGGCTGGCCCCTTCACTTCCCCACCCACAGCTAATTTTGTCTGTTCCCCATTAGGAGTAGTACCCAAAAAAGAGCCGGGACAGTTCAGATTGATCCATAATCTATCAGCCCCACGCTGCGCCTCAGTGAATGAGGCAATAGACCCGACTTTATGTTCAGTGCGTTACGCTACCGTAGACCAGGCACTAGTGTTGCTGAGGGGTCTGGGGAGGGGTGCGCTCCTTGCAAAAACAGATATTGAAGCAGCTTTCCGGCTTTTGCCAGTTCACCCTGAAGATTACCATTTTTTGGGATTCCAATTTGATGGGGAGTATTTTTATGACAAATGTATGCCCATGGGATGCAGTGTGTCCTGCAGTTATTTCGAACAGTTCAGTTCTGCTTTGCAATGGATTTTCACCAGGCGTACAAGTCATGCAAATGTTATACATTATTTGGATGATTTCCTAGTGTTGGGCCCTCCTGAGTCAAACAAATGCCTTTGGGCCCTGCAGTCTCTGACAACCATGTTCAGGGAATTCGGGGTCCCAATAGCCCAGGAAAAAACAGAAGGCCCCTCCACTTGCATCACTTTCCTGGGCATAGAAATTGACACCGTAGCGGGGGAGTGTTGCCTTCCTCTGGACAAGCTACAAGTTTTTAAGGGGTCCATCAGAACTGTCTTATCCCATTCCAAGGTCACCCTGCACCAATTGCAAGTCCTGGTGGGTCAATTAAATTTCGCCCTGAGGATCATTCCCATGGCCCGCCCCTTTTCCAGATCCATAGCTAGGTCTATGGCAGGGTTGACCGAGAAACACCATCACACCAGACTGTCTGCGGAAGTAAGGGATGATTTGAGAGTGTGGGAAGCATTCCTTCAAGACTTTAATGGGGCAGTGATCAGGCCTCTTCCCCCTGCCGACAGCCCTTCTCTTGGCCTATTTACAGACGCGGCAGGCAGTGTGGGCTTTGGGGCTATACTTGGTCCTGCATGGTGTCGGGCAGATTGGCCAACTGGTTGGGTAGAGTTGGGGCTCACCAAAAATATTGCATTCTTGGAATTATTTCCCATCATTGTAGCGGTTTCTGTTTGGGAGGACACTTTGAGAAACAAGACAGTAGTATTTTGGTCAGATAACATGGTAGTCGTGGAGTCAATCAATAGACAAAAAGCTAGCTGCAGATGGGTGCTGAGACTACTTAAGTATCTGGTGCTGCAATGTTTGAAACTCAACATCACCTTCCGGGCGAAACATGTTCCTGGGGTAAATAACAATGCAGCTGATGCCTTGTCTCGATCATTAATGCAGGATTTTCAGAAGTTCCACCCACAGGCGTCGGTGAGGATGACAGAGTTTCCAACATCACTGTGGAAGATTGGTGTCCCGCGCTGTCAGCCCTAGTAGGGGCTTCTTTGGCGACACGAACAAAGGGGGCATATGAAAGGGCCTTCTTGAATTATAGACTGTTTTTGAAATCAGTGAACTCCTCAGATTGGTTTTCATCCGAAGCAATCTGTGCCTTTTTGCAACATTTAAAAAACAATGGAAAGCCGGTCTCGTGCGCCAAGGCCAACTTGGCAGCCATCCGTTTTTTCGCCAAACTAGGGGGGCAAGATGCGAAACTCAATGCCTTTATTATTAAGCAGGCTCTGGTGGGGTGGTCAAGAGCGGAGGGCCCCAAAGTAGACTCCAGGCGGCCTATAACCCCCCAGGTATTAGAGAAATTGCTGGGTGCAGTGGCTGTAGTTTCTTCCTCCCCTTTTGAGACTGCCTTATTCACATCAGCTTTTTCAGTGGCCTTCTATGGGGCCTTCCGTATTGGGGAAATGTTAGGTACTTCCAAGAACGACCATGCAGGGGGTCTCCAATGGCCAGATGTAATAATCAATAATAACTCCGCCACCATACTACTGCGCAAATCAAAGACTGATCAGTTAGGAAAAGGGGCGAGGATTGCTCTTCGGGCAGCGCAGGGTTCTCTTATCTGTCCGGTTGCCAACCTGGATGCTTACCTAAAGGTGCGCCCTTTAGAAAAATCAACGGCGTTATTCATACACGCAAATGGGGACTGTTTGTCGCGCTACCAATTTATAGAGGTATTGAAAATATCATTAAAGGCAGCAGGCATAGAGCCTCTAGGTTACTCTCCTCACTCGTTCAGGATTGGCGCGGCTACGTTAGCTGCGGGGGCAGGCTTGCCCATCTCTGAAGTCAAGGCCATTGGCAGATGGTCATCTAACTGTTATAAGCGTTACGTTAGGCCAGAGCTGGTCTAATTTGGATTGTTTGTGTATCTTAACATTCTGTATCATTCCTCACACAATTTTCCCTTTATTGCAGTAGATGGCTCCGCGTGTGGTTTGGGTACTGGGGCATTCATTCGTTCTTCGGGCGGCGTACCGGTTGCAGCAGCTCCGTAAACCGAATCCAGCGACAAACTTAGACGTGGCCTTCAGGTGGTGCGGGGTTGGCGGCAAAGGAATTAAACAGCTACAGCAGCTGGTTGATTTGGCTCGCGGATGTCCAGGGCTCCAATCCCCGGACCTCATCATCATTCACCTTGGGGCAATGACCTGGTACATCTGGGGCGAAAAGCCCTCAGAGAGGCAATATTCCTAGAAATAACAAAGCTTGCTAAACAATTTCCTAATGCAGCCATCGCCTGGTCTCACATGGTGCCACGGAAAAGATGGGGCCCAGGAATCAAACCAAGAACAATCAATGTGTCAGTTAGGCGGCTTAACGCGGAGATGTCAAAGCTTTGCCCTGGTCCAGGCTGTTTGTGGAACATCCCACATAGACAATTGAAAGGACCTGAAATGTTTCATTGGGATTTGGTTCATTTATCTGATGCAGGTACTGACCAATTCATGGCAGACATGTGGTTTTTCGCTAAGTGTTTGTTTTCTGGTGGGGAGGGCGTAGGACCCTGGGGCCCTGGTCGCCCTCGTGGCGCAGAAAGAGAGTATAAAGTAACCGGAAGCAACAGAGGGGACCCCAAGGGTGGGGCCCCGGTATAACAACAGAGATAGGATCCTGAAGTCCTGGACCAACCTGCGGATGGACACACCTGTTTGGGGGTAGGGAGCCCAGATCACTGGGGTGGTCACGGGGCTCATGCCCTGGGCCGCCCTGGTACACCCCTTGGTTGAGTGGTGTTTGGAGAGGGGGCGGAACCCTGAACAAGGGGGCAAGGAACAGAGGAAGCAGGGATACCGCCCCCCCTAAGGATACAGGTGACGATCAGTCCCTGTGTGGTCCAAAGGAGGTTCAGGACAGGAAGGGATCCTGTCAAAATCTATGGTTACAAAGTAGCGTCTATAACAGTTTATATATATTAAAGTTTGCAGTGAAATGGTTTTAGTTGAGTAATGTGCATATGATGACTTCCATAAATTGCGTTTAAGAATGTTTATAAAAGTATATTTGAAAATAAATACTTCTTCCAACAAACAAAAATGTCTTATCGGTTGGTGTATGACCGGTGTTGGGGTGAGGCCCCTATGGCGGCCTCCGAGTCCTATGGAAGAGCGCCCCCCGAACATGGGGGGAGCGCGGCCCCTTAGGGATCGGGGACGCTGGGGCCGAGCCTCGCACTAGTTGTGCGCAGGCTGGCCATGGGCTTCCGCTTGCGCGTCTCACGAGACGCGCGGGCGGAAGTTCGACGCTGGGAGAGTGTCGGTGGTCGGGGCAGCGCTGGACCGGTTTGGGCCGCCGCGCACTGGTGGGGGGGCATAAAAGCGCCCCCCCCAGAAGGCTTGGCCTTCTTACTTCGTGCGCGGCGGCCCAGGGACAGGCAGACCCATCGGCGATTCCCACCCACCCTCTCCTTATTATTAGGCTTGGAGGAAGGGCGCAGAAAGAGAGAATAAAGTAACCGGAAGCAACAGAGAGGACCCCAAGGGTGGGGCTCCGGTATAACAACAGAGATAGGATCCTGAAGTCCTGGACCAACCTGCGGATGGACACACCTGTTTGGGGGTAGGGAGCCCAGATCACTGGGGTGGTCACGGGGCTCATGCCCTGGGCCGCCCTGGTACACCCCTTGGTTGAGTGGTGTTTGGAGAGGGGACGGAACCCTGAACAAGGGGGCAAGGAACAGAGGAAGCAGGGATACCGCCCCCCCTAAGGATACAGGTGACGATCAGTCCCTGTGTGGTCCAAAGGAGGTTCAGGACAGGAAGGGATCCTGTCAAAATCTATGGTTACAAAGTAGCGTCTATAACAGTTTATATATATTAAAGTTTGCAGTGAAATGTTTTTAGTTGAGTAATGTGCATATGATGACTTCCATAAATTGCGTTTATGAATGTTTATAAAAGTATATTTGAAAATAAATACTTCTTCCAACAAACAAAAATGTCTTGTCGGTTGGTGTATGACCGGCGTTGGGGTGAGGCCCCTATGGCGGCCTCCGAGTCCTATGGAAGAGCGCCCCCCCAACATGGGGGGAGCGCGGCCCCTTAGGGATCGGGGACGCTGGGGCGGAGCCTCGCACTAGTTGTGCGCAGGCTGGCCATGGGCTTCCGCTCGCGCGTCTCGCGAGACGCGCGGGCGGAAGTTCGACGCTGGGAGAGCGTCGGTGGTCGGGGCAGCGCTGGACCGGTTTGGGCCGCCGCGCACTGGTGGGGGGGCATAAAAGCGCCCCCCCCAGAAGGCTTGGCCTTCTTACTTCGTGCGCGGCGGCCCAGGGACAGGCAGACCCATCGGCGATTCCCACCCACCCTCTCCTTATTATTAGGCTTGGAGGAAGGGCGCAGAAAGAGAGAATAAAGTAACCGGAAGCAACAGAGGGGACCCCAAGGGTGGGGCCCCGGTATAACAACAGAGATAGGATCCTGAAGTCCTGGACCAACCTGCGGATGGACACACCTGTTTGGGGGTAGGGAGCCCAGATCACTGGGGTGGTCACGGGGCTCATGCCCTGGGCCGCCCTGGTACACCCCTTGGTTGAGTGGTGTTTGGAGAGGGGGTGGAACCCTGAACAAGGGGGCAAGGAACAGAGGAAGCAGGGATACCGCCCCCCCTAATGATACAGGTGACGATGAGTCCCTGTGTGGTCCAAAGGAGGTTCAGGACAGGAAGGGATCCTGTCAAAATCTATGGTTACAAAGTAGCGTCTATAACAGTTTATATATATTAAAGTTTGCAGTGAAATGTTTTTAGTTGAGTAATGTGCATATGATGACTTCCATAAATTGCGTTTATGAATGTTTATAAAAGTATATTTGAAAATAAATACTTCTTCCAACAAACAAAAATGTCTTGTCGGTTGGTGTATGACCGGTGTTGGGGTGAGGCCCCTATGGCGGCCTCCGAGTCCTAATGCCTCTGACATCCTTGGGCTCTTGCTCCTTCATGTGAAAGTAAGTATAATTGCAAACACAAAGAATAAAAACAGAACATGTAGTGTGAAATTACACACACAATAGGCAGTTAGAAATTCGTTGCAAAAAACATATTAGAATCAGTTTAGTACACAGAGGATTAAAAATGGGCTGTTGCTAGAATGAGGGGAATCATGCCAAGAGTTCTTTATTACATTTCTCATTGTTTTCAGAAAAAAGTAGACTGTAAGAAGAAATGTCAGTTCATACTTTCATTGTTTAAGCTAGATCTGCAGCATGACCTGCCTTTGGCCTTGACTGTTGACAGTCGCCGTAGGTATTATATTACAACTAAACTGTAGCAAGTTATTACAGGCGTGCAATTAAGTCGTTTTCCTATTACAAGTGGCTATAGACATTATAAGTAAATTGCAATAAGGAAATCAGATACAAGATTTAATACTTGGATTACAAGCTTCCATGTATTATAGACCATAATCCCATCAATGGACTCTAGTGACATAATGACTCATGACGCTACAGGCTGACTGGTTGATAGTTGTCACCAGAATCACTGAAATGGTTTGTGGGGCCATAATACAAATGTTGGTAATTATGTACTTTGCATTACAAGTTTACTTTGTTACAGTTAGCATCCAAATGTTCTTTTTTCAATCAAGAAATGTGAATTGAAATAAGAAAGTAAAGCACTGAATTATATATTTTGGTAATATGCAGTAAAAAGAAGAGGAAATAATGAATTATGCAGTTCAAATGTTTACGTTTTCAGTAACAATGTGGTTTCCTTTAATGAAAAACATATTTTTTGTCTGAAAAGTGAGGTGTGTTTGAAGCTGCCGTCTGCGAGTTGCAGCAAGCAATTGAGCTCTTGTTGCAATTAGACTGTTCAGGGTTTGTTTACATGTTGCAAAATGGATACTAATTAAAAACAAGCATAGCAAAGCTAATAGGTCTTGCCTTCCAATGGCGTTTCTTGATGTTCTGGCCATGCCAACGTTTGTTTACTGATTGTCCAAAAAACCCTACTTCAACGTGATGACGTAAACACTCAAATGCATCATTGAGCATGCATATGTGTGTCATGAGTCAGCAGCATTGAAAAAACAATAATAATTTAAACATTAATGAATAACACGTGAAAATCTATCAAAGAGAAAGAAGGGAGCAGTGGCAAACTGTATCTGTAAGGTCTTCCCAAAAAGAAAGAAAAAATTATAAAAAGAAAATTGATAGGGAGGAACACAGAAGCAACAAAGAACTGGTGGAACAATGGGAAGACTAAAAAGAGTAGCTTATTGTTGAATGAGTAGAGAATATCGGTAATATCTGCTGATCAAGAATTACCAGCAGTGTGTGGTGCAAAACGTTTTCAAGAAAATGATAACAAACTATGTTTATTATTGTTTTCTTGTGAAAGGGGCGGGGCCACAGGCGATGACAGGAACTGAGGAGAAGTGCGCATGTTATGTTTGGCGGGCATCTCAACACACTTCCGCACTAGGCTCTATCCAACCCAGCACTGCGCTCTGTCCCAATAGAAATAATTAATGCTTGTTTTTGTGACAGTTGCTCCTGGCCATAAGCAATGGCTGACGGTTACTGTTGAAATGCTGCAAGTTCTTAAGATTTTACACATCAACATTACACCTCTGGATCCACCATATCAAAGTCACTTAATTTTGACAATCGCTTCAGTCAAACAAAAGAGCTCTTACGGATTAATGCATCAAACTTTTCAATCGCACAGGGAATCGAATGAGGGACGCAATTTTGTCTAGTAGCTTTGGTCAATTGAAAGTGCCTGGTTCAAATAAGAGACAGGTGTTATTTATTTTATTTTTGAGTATTTATTAAGCATTATGTACAGGCATTCTTGGCACTGTACAAACAAAACTGCTAGACACTTAGCATGCTACCGGGTAGGTAGAGGGAAACAACCACGTTTTCAACATTTTCCAAAATTCAGTTCCTAAATTAGGCTCTTCCCTCAGACTCCTAGACAGAGCTTTCCAACCAGTGACAGCAACCACTAAGGATGCCATGCATACAACCATTTGGAACTTGGGCATCACTGCTAGTCTTTGGTTTGCTGATCTGTGTTGGAGGATGGGACAATCTGGAATGCAGAGTGAGTGTTGTGGCACCTACAGCTCTTTTTGCACCAGACGCATCGCTTTGAAAAGAATGCATTGTTTTACTAGTATGAAAATGAAAGAGCATCCGATATATGATCATGTGAGGTTGAGGGTGGGTTCAGGGTCCATGTGAAATCCTAGTGGCATAGTTCTGAATTAACTGAAGTCTATGCACTTGATACAGAGGAAGACTACGATAAATAGATTTAGTCTCTGGGACAGAATAAACAGATAAAGTATGTGTTTTAGGAAATGGGGTGGAAAAAAGCAGGATTTCACCACCTCAGCGATTTGGTCTATCGGGGTTAGCTGGCTATTGATTTTAGTGCCAAGATTTTTACTGTGGGGATAGATGGAGGGATAGGTCCCAGTATATCTTCCCAGAAATGCAGGGGTGGCAGAAACATAGGACACAAAGGGCCTCATTCTGATGCCGGCGGGCACCGCCATATGGCCGCTCCGCGGTCGAAAGACCGCGGAGGCCATTCTGGCTTTCCCGCTGGGCTGGCGGGCGACCGCCAGAAGGCCGCCCGCCAGCCCAGCGGGAAACCCCTTCCCACGAGGAAGCCAGCTCCGAATGGAGCCGGCGGAGTGGGAAGGTGCGACGGGTGCAGTTGCACCCGTCGCGAATTTCAGTGTCTGCTAAGCAGACACTGAAATTCTTTGTGGGGCCCTCTTACTGGGGCCCCTGCAGTGCCCATGCCATTGGCATGGGCACTGCAGGGGCCCCATGACACCCCATCCTGCCGGTTTTCCCTTTCTGACCGCGGCCAAACCGCTGCGGTCAGAATGCCCTTGAGAGCACCGCCACGGTCGTTAAACCTGGCGGTCAATGACCGCCAGGGTCAGAATGACCCCCAAAATCTCTGTCCTGCTCATATTCAAGATGGTGAGGTGCTCCTAACATATTTGTCGGAATAGGGTGGGTGTATGATAACCCCAAGGAGAGACATTCGGGACCTGATTTATACTTTTTGGTGCAAAACTGCACTAACGCAGTTTTGCACCAAAATGTTTAGCACTGGCTTGCACCATTTCTGTGCACCAGCCGGGCACCATATTTATGGAATGGTGCAAGCCGGTGCTAAGGGTAGGCTAGCGTAAAAGAAAATGACGTTAGTCGGGTGGGGTTTGCGGTATGGTAGTAGGGGGTTTTGCACCAAAAATTGACGTTAGGCAGGTAAGAGTATAAAAAAGACTCTAACCAGCGTTGCGTCATTTTCTGACGCTAAACCATCCATCCCACATGACTCCTGTCTTAGAAAAGACAGGAGTCATGCCCACCACCCCAATGGCCAGCACAGGGGACAAGGGTCCCCTGGGCATGGCCATTGCACCCTGTGCCATTTATGGGGGCCCATTTCAGGGCCCCCTAAGGCACATTAAAGAATAAAATACTTACCTGTACTTACCTATACTTACAGGATGGGGTACCCCATCCTCCCCTGTCCCTCTGGTGTGGCTGGGGGTGTCCCTGGGGCGGGCGCCTGTGGGCTTATTCCATGGTGTTCCACCATGGAAATAGGCCCACAGGCCTGGCCTGACCCAGATGTTAAAAAATGGGGCAAAGCAAGCTTTTCCCCATTTTTTGACTCCTCCTCCCTCCCGTGCACCATTTTTGCATGGGAATTTAAATATGGCCTTAAGGCCACAGAGTCATTTTTTGCACGGGAACGCCTACCTTGCATCTCATTAAGGCAAGATAGGTTTCCACGTCCAAAAGATGACTTTAACTCCATAAATTTGGCGCTAGACAGGTCTAGCGCCAAAGTATAAATATGGAGTTAGTTTTGCACCGAATTAAAGTTAAAAAAATGACGCTAATTCGGTGCAAACAGAGTATAAATATGCCCCTTACCACGTGTGGTAAATGCCTCCTAAGCAGAGATTTCAAAATGAAAACCAGGGTCAACATGCAGAATTGTTTTTACACATCGAATTCTGCATATTTTGCCTTTTGTGGGGAGTTTTCCCACAATCAGTCAGCAGGTTTGACCAGCTGGAAATTATCTTGGGAAAACTGTGAGGGTGTTTTAACTATCACACGTCTGGTAGATCCGATTCCTGTATAAATACGTTTGTACTTGGATCTAAATATAGCCCTGAACTCGTAATGATGGCCATAGTGTACTTCAATAATGCACATCGGTAAACAAACATGCAGCGTGTTATTTGTCCCCAGATATTTGAACGATAATATCAGTATAACCCACATATATAAACAGGCAGAATCCAAATAATGTAATCAAAATGCAAGTGTTGCGTTTTAAAGGGGCAACATGACACCAAATCTGAAGAAAAGAACAAATAAGAAAAATAAATGGGCGAGCAGCTCGTGACTAGGGGAGACAGAAATAAGCACTGTACAAAAAACTCTGGAAATAAAAAAGCACCCCAGAACACTAACGCAAACTAGCATCACTAACAGTACTCACCACGGGGAATGGGATAGGGGTCCAGACAGACAACATGGCAAAGAGAATCCTGCACGAAATAAATAAATGAAGAAGTGAATGGGGTCTATTGTAGAGATGCTGACGGCAACATAGAGAACGGACTACCAGGAGGCACCTAGCTGGCCGGGCATAAAGAAGGACTGCAACATCAGAAGAAAGGAAGTCTTGAGTTTATGGGATTTCAACCACCATTTGAAAGAGTAGCGCCTTGACTTGTTCTTGGAATTCCAGATGTTATACAACATTCGCGTCTTCTCGTGTTCTTTTGAAATGTTCAGTTGCTGTGCAGTATTTAATAATATCAAAATATTTACCAAATGTGCAGTATGTAAACTAACGATCAACATATATTTTATTGAAAATTGCAGCGTAGTGATAATTTTATATTATTTCATTACACATCTCTTTTTTCTGGACCTACAATATGTTCGTTCTAAGATGGCATATTTTGTAATGTCTTTTTTTAGCCTTTCCAAGAGAAGCAATGAAAAACATAAATACAAGCATCAACAGTAGCAGCAGCATCCTGGAAGGGGGTTGGGGCAGCATGGTCTGGGCGAGGGGTGCATAGGCAGTGCGGTTTCTGCAGTGTATAAATACATTTAAAAAATGAACAGTGAGATGCGGATGGGCACGAGTAGCGATGGAGAAGCTTGAGAAGAGCAAGATGGAGAAGAGAAGGTGGGGAAAGAGCACATAGGGGAGACTGGAGCCTAAACGAAAAGCAGTTGTCTGATATGAAGCTGTGGATGCATTGAATTGAACCAATCAAAAGAATGGCAAAGAGGTATGCTTCATGTGACGGGTAAACACAAGAAGAAGGCAACCCATAGAATAAGAAGTAAGCGCATGGGTGTCAATTAGGTCAACCAGTGGTAAACAATGGGCGTACATTAAGCCCACTGTAAGTTTACAAGAGGTCTTCACACCTAAAAGCTGTCTGTACAGCAAGACCTAAAAAAGGAAGGGTGAAACTCAGCAGAGTGGCTTGGGGTTGTCCATATTTAAATACATTGTAGCGCTTGGAACCTAATTATATGGATGGGTGAACTAAGAATGGGTCGTTTAGAGGTTTGGGTGGGCAGATGAGCCACAAACATCTGTCGACTCACCTACCCTGCCAAACCTCCTCAAGTTTCTGGAGGTGATGCCTCAACGTCTCTGCCATCATAAACCTTTGACCTTGGGGCCTGTCCAACATTGGGCTGCCTGATCAAAGTGATGGTTGCCTTGCCCTATTTAGGGCATGCAACAGTCACTAGACTCAGAGAAGAACTCAGTAGGTGTCAACACAGCAACACTCGAAAAAAAGACATTGCCATATTGTGTTAGAGCTTTCACTTTCAAATGCTCATGTGTAGCAACCATATAGCCTATACGTGTTACTTGTATTAATTCAAGAAGAACAAAACAATATAAAAAATGTAAATGAAAAGTTGACCTGACCGTGAAGTGTTTTGAGTCTTCAATAATAAAAGGTAAAGTCTTCAATCTAACAGAATGTCTAGCTGATTAATTTTAAGCAACTTGTGATACCTGGAGATTCTAGAATAAGTATACATTTTTCTACACAACACAGGCCAGAAACTGAACATTTCAATGACATTTTAGAATTGTAGGACTTCACACCAGGATTGTGGAGTAAGAAACAGCGGTTAGCAGATATTCATTCAATGTCTGTTTCCTGTGCAACTTCAACAAATTAAATCCAAATATGTGCAGGGCTTGTGTTGGGTGACAGTGGTCATTTGGAATATTTTTTTTTGTACTACACATTGTGTATGTTTTTTTATTTTATTTAAATTATAAAACACTGAAAACCACAGCAACATGGAATAACAACGATCAGGTAATATTTTAACAATCCTGAATGCACTTGCCAAAAGGAAAAGGCGCCTTAATAACAGGAATATATTTCTGGATCTGCGGAGGGAAAAAGAAATTGAGATCAGATGTCAGAATTTGAGATCAGAGGGGTAAGACAAAAGTATTAGCAAGTCCATGCCATATAATTAGCGTGCCATCCATTCCACAAACAAAAGATGTTCCTCAGTTTTAATGTTAAAAAAGTAATCTGTTGTTCCGTAATGTAATAGGTGGGTACACAAAAAGGATTAAGACATATCAACCTAGTAGCATTTTCCTAAAAACTAAGGCCCACCTTAGGAGTTGTCTTATTTCACCAGAGCAGTAATAATGCAAATCGCAATAGGAGGGTCTCAGGGCCTGGGTCTCTCAGGGCAGAAATCTCCGGATCGATATTTGCGCCGGTGACCCCGGGCCTCTCAGACCGGCTGCAGGGGCCTGGGCTGCAGCAAACAGCATTTCACAGCCCTGCCTGCTGTAGTCCATGGTGGAGCAGTTAATGCCCCCCATGGACGGCACGTCACTCCTGCCCCAGTAACAACCCCACGCGCAGACACGCTGACATATTCCGCCTGCTATGGGCAAGTGGGAAAAAGTCAAAATTTTTCTCACTGAAATGGAGCAACACTTCTTGGAAAAGGACCCGGTAAATCCGGATGTTAGCAGTTCCTCCCCATTTCGGGGGAAAAACTCGTAATGGCTGGAACTTGCAGCGGAGATACTGCCCAGTAAAATTAATTCTGGTCCGCCGGTACCCCAGCAGCAAACTCCGGCCATATCTTAATGAGACCTTTAATATTTAAAGACCACTTAATGAAATTGGAAAATGTCTCAAACGAATTTTCTAGAAACAGACAGTAAATTGCATATTTAAAAAAAAAACTGTGTATCTGTAACCTTAAGTATAGCATAATATAACCGAAAGGCCTACTACAAGGAGGGTGCAGGGTTCCTCACTAAGGAACTCTTGAACATTTATGGCAGTTGTGAATTTAAAGTAAATGAAGTAATTCATTTTAATCAAAGCTGGATAAGATTCCTCCACACTTCCATACTACAATTAGTGCTAGTTTCAAAAACGTGCAAAAAGATAAACCGGCATTCATTCCAATGTCTACCAATAAACACGCATCACTGGTGCAGGTGGTGCCGCCTCCAAGCAAACTGTGCTAGTTTCCACGATGTCTCAATAAGGTACATGTCTCAATTGTGAGTATTAGTACACACTTTAATTTCCAAAGTTCCTAAAAACCGCTGGTATTGTCAGATCTTCACAGTGCCACAGTCTGGGCCTCAGCCATAGAACGCCAGCTGGCTGGCACTCTCTCCAAAAAATGACCACTTTAAATAAAGGGCTATCATTGAATGGTTAAAAAGTAGTATTTTTACATTTTATCATGCGTTTTAACCCTGGAATATACACACTTATAGGAAAAGCCGTACCTACCCTTAGCTTCATTGATTTCAAATCAAAGCTAACAGTGGCGTGAAATGTAAAGGCAGTGTCACTTCACTCGTCCTTAGGTGAAGGGTCTCAAAGATGTTTAGCAGCCAAAGACTTTTTAGCTCAGCTTGAGTCGCGTTATGTTAGCAGTGAATGCAGACATCCTGGGATCTGTCCTCACGGCTCGGTAGGTGTTGGATCCCCTGCAAAGCACCCCTTTGAAAATAATGTGGTAATACGATCGATTTAGAATAATGCAGTAATTAGGCCTCCACTCTCCCATCTTGAATTACTAATGCCCCTGATATCCAGAACTTTTGGGGTGAGGTAGGTGATGAATATCACAACCATTACCAGACCACTCACAACGAACCTCATTGGACTTAAACATCAAAACTGCAGGGGTAAACCCCGTTTGTCAACTGTGGTAACATAATAACTGCATTACACATGGATTTACCATGGCACTCTCAATAGAGGCTAAAATGTGGCCAGATTTAACTAAAATAAATCTTGTTATTTTTGTAAACAATATGTTGATTCCATATACATCAACAGTCTGTGGTTCCTAAACACACTTGCACGGGCTTCACTTAAAGGCTAATCTGTGCCATTTACCCACAATAAAGTGGTATACCTAAGAATAAATCACTTCCTAAGAGTTTGTACAAGGAACTCCAGCGTAGAAAGTGCTTACAGCACATATTCGCTATATCGTCTCAAAGCCAAATTCAGGTATGCATATTCTATATAAGTAAACCACAGAGGGTTCGTGCCCTTACCCTGAAGCAGAAACGGTATAGGGTGCTCTGTGCATTGCATTCCGAATATTATGGCTCAGATTTGTTATTGATTAGTGCTGGTGCTAAGTGGCGCTTTCCGACTCAAAGTGATGCAAAAAGTAGTGACTATCAACTTAAGGGCACAAGCTGAATTTCTGAACCTAGGACAGGAGGGCAGCACCAAATAAATTTAAATTGCATAGCACCAAATCCCTGCTTACCTACGCAATACGTGTTTAACGTGCCTTGAACTGTCCAAACAACATTAGGATTCCACATAAAGCCGTGTCAGCTAAAATTGCATGACCTGGCTTGGCACAGAATCCTAGAACCAAATGAAACCAGGCATAAACAATGCCCAAGTGGAATATAGTGTGATATTTCCAAATGCAGCATTTTAATTTCACAGAATTATATTTTAAGCAGCTTACAGTTGGATAACTGTCTACAGGTACATATATGCTCTGAAGGGTGTGTGCCTGTTGAGTGCAGATTTACTTTACTTTACTTTATGAACACTTGCTATTGCGCGCAACTCACTCCCATTGGAGCATCTAGGCACAAGCACTGAAGGTCGGCATAACAATCCCCAGAGAATTAGAAAGAAGCATTAAACAGCCATGTTTTTAATATATTTCTTTTTAATTTGACATGATCCACTCATAAATGAATAGAAAAGGGGCGTTTGTTCCAATAAGATGTCGCCAAACAGGAAAATGATCTGCTACCATTTCTGGCCGTACAGATGCGATGTATTTTGAGAAAGGCCATGTTGGAGGATCTCAAAAACCTAGAAGGCTGATACAAGCAAAGCTTGAAATGTAAATAGGTGGGCAAGGCCTTGATCAGGGCTTTCTGTGTCAGGCAACATGTCCTAGAAAATATACACGTTTTTTATGGGCAGCCAGTGAAGGTCCCTCAAAACGGGAGCCATGGAAGTACGGCGAGGCAAGTTACAGATTAGCTGGGCCGCAATGTTCGGCACTACTTGGAGTTTTGATAACAGAGTGTTGTTAGCTGCCCCTCGAATTGCATTTCTGTAATCTAGGTGGCTGGTGATGAGAGCCTTGACTATCTTTTTTCTGTATCTGAGGGAATCCACAGAAAAGACTTCCTTAAGAGCTGCATGGTGGCATAGCAGGTACCGCAGATAAAGTTAAGCTGGGACTTCATGGATAGGGTTTGTTCAATTTTAATTCCCAGAGTCTTTACAACCTGTTGAGAAGAAGCTGGGCCAAGCTCAGAGAGCCACCAGTCAGCTGATCAAATTTCCTGTGCCTTGCCAAAAAGCACAATCTCCATTTTATCTCCATTCAAGTGGAGACAACTATTGGTCACCCATGGTGCAATTTCACGCATACAGTGGGAGAACTGTGACTGAACTTTCCTTGAGTCAGGCTCAAAGGAAATAAGCAACTGTGTATCATCCGCATAGGAAATTATCTCACATCCATAAGTTCTTACTATCTGTGCTAGAGGCGCCATGTAGATATTAAATAGAGTCGGGCTCAGGCAGGAACACGGTGGAACTCTTTTGATTCTTAAGGTTTTGGACCTGAAGGAGTCAAGACAAATATTTTGGGTTTGGTTGTCTAAAAAATCCCTGAGCCACAGCAAGGTGTTTCCCCATGCATCAGCCTCATACAGTCTATGGATGAGAATGGGATGAGAGACCATATCAAAGGCCACCGACAAGTCCAGTTGAGGACCAGTATGATCGCGGTCCCAACATTTAAAGATAGTCTGACAGTATCAGAGACTGCCACCGGAGCTCTCTACGTACTCTTGGACGCTCTAAAACCCAACTGTGAGTTGTATAAGATCTTATAATCTTCAAGGAAAGATGACAATTGGGAATTGATATAACTTTCTAAAATTCTGGCAAGTGATGGTGACAAGGAGCTGGGCATAGCTGGAAAGAGTTGCTGGGTTGGCTGAAGATTTCTTAAGGAAAGGCATAACGTGTGCACATTTTGAACTTGCCAGAAGCTTAGTTAAGGTTAAGGAGATTGAACTCCATCACAATTGGGGCAATCACCATATTCAAACTGGCCGCTATCCTAGCAGGACACGGGTCAAGAGGAGATCCCGATTTGGCTAGTGATTTCACACAAGACCTCGACACACTTTATTTTCAAAGTGGATTGACACGTCTGGAGAACACGCTTGGGGTGGTTTTTTGTGCGCTCTGGGCTATGCTTGCACTCACTGTGTGTGCACTTCTCTCATGCATGTGGGTTTGTTACCCGTATTGTTTCCCTTCGGGTGGTGAATACCTTCCCATTGACTGTGCTTGGTGTGTTTAATTTATGTTTGATGACATTTCTTCTCTTGTAGGTCAACATACAGGCACGCTCGCCTGTTTTTTCGGTAGGGCCTCCACTCGCCCTGAGCACACCTGTGGAAGACAAGTCTGTTTCACTTCCTTGCATGATTTGAGCTACACACACTCCAGAAATCCTTGGAAGTAATCCATAGCTGTGATACAGTCCTTGTTTACATTTTTATCTTGGTCTTGCTTGCTCGAAGAGTATCAGTTTTGTGCACATATTGTGACTCTATACTTTTGACGTACAGCATGCAACTTTTGGACGTCTGGGTGAATTCTGCCCGTGGGTGAGTATTCATGAGAAGATGTGAATGAGCTCTCTGGAGATTAGTCAGTTGATGTGTGAATTTCTCACCAGGCTTGTCAGTGTGTTGTAAGGGTGTTTCAGACATCATCTCATCCACATGTGATCTGGGCTACTGAGAGGTCTACTCTCATTGCACATGCCTGGCCTAGCTAGTGTTAAGTATGGTCATCCCCACACCTACTGACATTATCAACTAAAACATTGCCACAATGGTACTAAAGACTACTTATGTCGCTGAAAATTATCCGGAGCTGTGGAATATTGTAGGAATCTTGGTATTGACCACATGAGTACAAGTGCACATGAGTCATTTTAAACATGCACTAGTTTTCGATAGGCTGGCCAGCACATAGGAGAGCTACTTATGAGTGGCTCGAGAGTTGCTAGTTCCCCACGAGCCAGTGCCTAGAGACAGCTGAGAACAGAAAGGAAAACCCGTTACGCATGAGGTAATTGACGTGTGTCAAAAGGTGTTCTAGATCATATGGAGGCATACATAGCGTTTATAGCAATGTGACTTCCACCTCCCAATCCCTTTTACTGTCTCGGTATTGAGCCCTGCCCCCGATGCTGATGTTGCTGCCCCTATCCTAAAGGAATGGGAACTAAATTTGCCATGCATGCAAATTGCCAGTAAGGCTTTCTGCAGTACTTGGGAAAACTGATACCTAGTAAGTGGGACCCCAGATGCATGGACCAATAAAGAGGTGGAAGTAACCTGGGGACAAATCTGCAAGTACTTGTTAACTGCACATACTGGGCAACCACTGAAGTCACCAGCCCTCCCCAGTGTTAACTGTTCGCCCCTTTCTGCCTGGTCTGTCTTGGACCGTGGTATAGTAATTACCAAATCATCATTATTAGTGCTCACTAAGTTCACCCACTGTTAGGTGTGGGAGGGGGTCATCCCCTCATGCTTGGGATAAACGGAGCTTCACCCAAAAGGCCTGAGTGAAAAAGGGCCTCATGAGACTTAAAATTATGTAACTACAATTGGCTTGCACTGTCTTGGATGTCTACTGATATTTATTTTATCTCCTTTGAAATCTGATCTTTAGGTCACATGGCTACCGCCTGTGCATGGATCCTCGGTCATACTGCCGGCAGCAGGCGAAGTCACCTTTCTGCCCAGAACCAGGTTAACAGAGAGCCCGAAAAGGTGAACTTTTCTTCTACTGAAAGGTGAAGGGAGGTCTTTGTCAGAATGGGGTACGTCGGCTTGCCCAGGAGATCACAGACGGGGTGCTGCAGCACTCCACCATTTGCATGGTCTCCGGTCGTCCCAGAGTCTGGGGGGAGGCCTGGTTGGTCGGGAAACCACCCAGGTCTGTGGCAGAGGAGTCATGTTTGGCCACTAAGAACAGGTAGACAACCTTGACATCAAGAATATGTGCAGGCGAATTCAGGATGAATTGGATTGTTTAAGCATTTGGCTCAATCCGGGGCAGGGGTACTGCGGTCACTACTGGAAGGCTGGGGACGCCCGCTACCGCGATTTGTCCATAGCCAGCCAGGGTACTCCTTCACACGGCCCTGGGGATACGGGGGATGGTGGCCTGGTATAGGGACCAAGGTATGGCCCGGTTGGCCAAGGCCCACCTCCCAATGGGTGCCAGGGGGAATCCCTGTTTTGGGTAGCTCTGGCATGGTTGTTTGGGGGTCCAGCTGTTATGCTGGCCCAAGCTCCCTCTGTCTTGAGGGGACAAGTGAGTTCGCCTTGGTAAAGACAACTTATGGAGAGACCGGCAGAGTCTTGCTCTGGGTCCAAGTCAATTAAGTCAAGTCAATTGAATCAGTGAGCACCACAAGGGCCTGAGGGTGGTCAATCATGACTCCTTAATTTTATATGAAATTTTATGTATTCATGTATTAGTTATGGAATATTTGATAGAAGATTCTATGTATTAGATATGACCATGCAACCACTATGCTGTATTATACTTATTGTCGTATTTATGTGGAAAACAAAACATTTTGTCGTTTTTGTGAATTGTAATAAATACGGCCGGAGAATGTTATATTCTCTAACGCAAGAAACCGGCTTGCATTGGGTCTTTCTTGTATAATTTTGTATATGAAAGTTGAGTAATTGTATGTCTGGTTAAAATATGACCGGTGTCGCTGCGGTCCCCCACCTGTAGCAGCCTCCAGATTCAGGCTAAAGACTAGAGGAGGGAGCTCGTTCTCAGGATTTGCTGCTAAGGCCTGGAATCAGCTTCCACTCTCCGAAAAAAAGCAGAAAATAAAATCTTTTTTGAAAGCATTTTAAGACCTGGCTTTTCTCTCAGGCATAATCTGACTTTTTCTGTGGTCCAGATTCATGGTACCGAAGTGCAGATTTAAAAGCTAAGATGTCCCATTGGGGGCGATTGTCGCTCTTTATAAGTATTAAATAACATAATATATTGAACTGTCTATTCATAAACACCTTCCTGTAAGGGTTTGGATTTATTTCTATTATTTGTATTGTTAAATGTGAACTGCAGTATGTTAGAAATGTAATAAATTATTAAACAAACATATGTTTAACTGCACTACAAAACATACATTTCAAATTTGTTTTTTTTGTTTTTATTACGTTCCCCTCAAATTACAGGTCAGTTAATAAAACCCACATTACAATATTTGGTGTATATCTGTGACTGAAATACCTGCAAAACATAAGGTGACTTGTGAATACCATGTAGGGGGTCTGGGTGGCCAAAACGGGTGTTTGTGCTTTATTTTGAACAAAAATAGGTGCTTGTGTAAAACACACTCTGAAATATGCTACAGCTTTTCGATAAGTTTCATATATTTTTAACTTTTGGGAAGCACTTCACCCTAATGTTTTTCGTGGTTCACAACACACTGGATGACAGAAACCCTACTTTTTTCAGAACTTGGTTTTGTAATTAAAAAAATAGTCAATGAGGGCAGAGGTTGAGTAGGCTAGTTTTACTATGACATGCTGGTGTGGACATTTTCATAAGTTTGCTTAAACGCACTGAAAGCAAACAGCAAGGTCTGAATGGAGATGTGTGTCTGTCCACAGCTTTTTGTGCTCTCAGTTTGAGTTGTGAACTCTGAAAGTTCCCACCTCTTCATTAAACGCAGGTTTCTTTCTCTTTCTTCGCTTTGCCTCCGCGCCTCTCTGTTTCCTCAGTCCTGGCGGGCCTGGGAGGTGTTTTCACTCCTGCAACCTATACACATTCCCAAGGGCTGAGCAGGCCTCTCTGCTGACAGAGCTGTGTGGCTGGAGATGGCCTGATAACGATGGGGTCACCGTGTGACTCACTGGCTTTCATGACGCGATATACCGCAAACAGGAGAGAATGTGGGTAACACTTCTACTGTAGCGTCAGGTAAGCCCCCTGCTCCTACGTTTCATCATCAAATTTATGCAAAAAGCAAGAGAAAGGCGAGAAGGGAGAAATGTGCGTGGAGGAAGACAGAAGCACGAGTTATAATCAATACTTAAGCAGCGTTGGTACTTGGCAAAGCCTGAAGTCGGCAGCTCTGGCACTTTTTGTATCTTTGCACGTAATTATGTACTTACTTACTTCAAAATCAAGCATTGCCTTTACCCCCATGCTGGAGCCATTTGAAGCATGGCGCTCCCCGAATTCAGATGGGACAGGCCAAATGGTTATTTTAATAAGTAGTCCCATCTTTGAAAACTAGATTGGTTATTTGTTAGGTTCGTGATTTTTATCTATTCATTTTTTAATCATTATGTTTACCACATTCATTCAGGGGCCATAGAACATCCATAGTTGCCATTCCATATGCCTTACTTTTCAATGTTACCATATGAGTAATGGAGGTAGGGCAATTACCTAAGCACACATTGCCCGTTGTGACAATACTGATATATTACAATAGTAGTGCAACATGCAGATTAAATCAGGTAACCTTGAATTATGGTCCAATAATGCAGTTTTGAGGTTTAGTTAAACATTGTGGCTGGAGGCAGAATGGTTTGCAAAAGATGAGATAACTGGGTACTCTCAATTCAGAGCTCTCAATACGCTAATGTAAAAGTTGTCTGTTTTACATGCAAATCAAGTGTCTAAGTTCTATATCAGTTAAAATTCATCATTTAAGAACATTATTTAATTCCCGCGTATTTATGCAAAATAATTCATACTTTGGCACCATTCCTGTGATAACACCTCTTCTCTGCTCTTTCTCAATAATGTTTACTTGTAGAACTGTTTGCTGAAGGAAGTATATTTTCGTGGGATGAATAAAATTGCACCTCGAAATAAAAGTAGACGTTTGATGTTCTTACCTCCTAATAGTGATAAAAGAGTGCTCATCATATTGTGTTTTACATCTGGACATGCGCACTGGGGGTAAAAAAAAAAAAGTAATTCTCTCTTCGGTCTAGAAGAGATATAAGAAAAAGGGAACGGTAACCGGTATTGCACAGGTTCACACAAAATATACTTTGTTGTATTTGCTTCGGTTTGTGGTAATTGTAAAAATTTGGTAATGATTTCAGACCTAGACTAACACTGAAAGTCACTAGTTTCTCAGTATTTATGCCACATGACGAACTGTCCTGAAGGCATTATTTTTCTTGGGGTAATTATTCCCTTAATTCACACTAACATTAATAGTGTTTACAATGGGAAGAATTGTGTGGCTGTAAATTGTGTGGATATGAAAAGACATTGTAGTTTTCAATTCAGGGAAGCATGGAACTCTAAGATCTGCATCACGAGTGAGCTGAAAATACAGATGTGAGTGAAAACAGAGTATTCATAGCCGTGCAGTGATACCGCATTCATTTATCTGCAATAATTTGCAGTAAGAAAACGGTTTAATTGCAGAATGGAATTTGGAAATTGACTTTGTAGCAGCAATCTTTAATTGGTATTCGACAATCCATAGAGAGTTAATATGGTTTAACTACTGATCCTCTGTAATCCCCCTTCATAGCTGGGACATAGCTGTGCCGTTTTTACCATGGGACAAGAAATGTAGGCCAAAGGGTATCTTCTTGAAATTCATTGCAAGGTTTGATATTTTCAAAACATTAACAGACTGTGATCAGGAAATAATAAGATTAAGAAGGGTAAGAAGAAGAATTAAAGATAATTGGCAAATGGTGGCCACAATTTCAATTGTCTTTTCTCTGCTATTATTTTTTAATTTAATTCTAGCTAGTTTTTTAATTCTAGCTTTACCGAAATGTAACTTAATATTTTCAGCTAGATATTTAGAAGCCTCTTTCTATCAACTTGATGTTGAACAGGGTGAAACAAGGGCATATTTTATGCTTTGCATGCTACTCTCTCTTCCTTCATTCATCAATGAATTCATATCCTAATTACAACATCACTGCGACTCCTTTCATATAGTAATATCATGATGATGCAATAAGTGAATAATGGTGGCTGGAAATACCTTATTTAATTATGTAACTTTTAATGCTGGAAAGGGAGCTGGCCTAACAGCAAGTTGTATAGTGATCTGTGTACTTCCAAGGGACTGAAGTCTCCGTTCCAGCAAAACCTTGCCATTGGGTGCCTATATAAACTCCCCCTTTCGCTTCCTTACACACCTGACTATTCTAGAACCCCTTCTTTCCTTCTGTACTCTTTATCTATACTATCAGGCCAAGCTTGGACTTTTAGCTCATTTGTGTGACTCTCCCCTGTACAGTGCTCCTATGTATGGTCTGTCGACACGGAAGAAGCAGAGAGCTGAGTTACAGTTTTGGGTCACTGCACTCCTCCCAGGAGTGTAAGTCCCCTCTTTTCACAACTGTTGAGGTGACTAGAAAAGAGTACATCAGATTTGTTTCTTTTCAGAGTATGAGGTAGACATTTGCTGTCGGGGTATATGGAGGATTGGCCAGTGCTTAATTGAGGACATGAAGGATGAGGAACATGATGCTGGTGTGTGCAACAAGGTCGCTTTCACTGGCCCCGCTGGTAGCTTTCCTGTCTGGTGTTGAACTCTATTCAACTGCAGTCAAGCTGGGATCCAGGTACTTTAGTGGCACACTGAAGAAGCAAGTAAAATGTGATGCAGAATCTCAGGGATCCCTGGATGGGTGCGTTTGAACTGGTGAGGAAGAAGAATCCAGTTTTCGTAATTGAGCTGCCTGGGGGTTCATACTTAGCTCAAAGTCCCGGTACACATCTGGGGCAGATTTACCGGCATTCTGGGTAGGTTTTGCATAAAACAAATCATGCAAAACTGTGGAAGTGTTTGTTTGGGATTTACTTTCCAGCATAATCTTTAGTGGTGCTGGAAAAAAAACGCAAAGTAGTGGTAGCAGTGATTTGCATTGCTCTGCATCAAGTGGGTGGTCAATGGCGCACAAAAGCGATCACCCATGGTTGTGGATGCACAGCTTTAACTACTAACATTTGTAGATAGCGCTTTGCACCAAAATAATAACGCCTGTTCGAGGTTAGTGTTAAATAGGAGTAATGTTTTGTCTCTCTAAACTTTTCTGACTTTGTATGTTTGCTGCACTGTACAGCACAGATCCAAAGTGAGAACAGTTTTGTAGTTTATCTAGGCATAGTATTTTACACCCTTCTATCAAAAAACCTATGCTACACATTATGATGACACCTTTGCACTCTGCTGCAAAGGTATGTGCATGGCACTAGACATCCTGATTGTGCACCAATGCTAGGGAAACAGCAGTTCAGTGCCACGTTTTTGTAACTATGGCACTGCTCTGCTCCTTCCCTCGTTATCAACGGATCACAGCAAGATTGGATGATATGCTGCATTTTATGACATCTTTGCAGATCTGCCCCTACACTTTTATTAACAGAAAGAGTTTGGTGCAAAGGTTTGCTGTGGAGAAGTAATGAAGGTGTTTGCAGAACGCACTCGTGTGTTTAATAAAACAAGTTTGACTGAGGTGTGCAAAGATATTCTCTCACACACTTCCTATGATTCTCCTGAATACTGAAATCGTGACCAGCAAGTATTTTCTGACATTTTTGCGTGCAGTTTTTACGTTAAAACTGGGACTTTTAAGAGCCCATTTAATTGCCTATGGAAAACATCGAAAACATTCACCCAGCTTGTAACTGGCAATGAGAACAGTTTCAAAGGCAATTTACAAGAAAAACACACTACACCTCAGATTTCATCACCACCTGACTGACACTCCGAGGAAAACATGCTGGCTTAAACAGAAAACATAGGGAAAGCTGGAGACTGTACACTAGACTTTGCAGACTCTTGCTTAAACAATCAATGAAAGTGTTGCTTACATGCAGTTTGTCTAAAATGTCAAACGTTGGTAAAAATTTCTCATGAATCCTGCTTTGCTTTCGACACGTGCCTAGATTCCTCTCTCAAAAGTAATATAATTACCCTGAAATGTACATAATACTCGACATGACAGAGAAGGGTGACATCTTACTGCCATTGCATTTTTTTACTATAAGTTGCAGAAATAGATAAACGTCTCTTTAGAAACTAAGGGCCAGTTGCAGTTACAATGCATTCAGTAAAAAACATGGGCACAATCTGCACACCAGCTTGTACAGAATGCATGGGTATTTTGTGGACTGAACTCTGTACTAATATGTCAGTTCACAAAATACTGCTTTGTAGTGGGGCAACATTCACCCTACCTCATTATTATTAATGATAGGTCCCAATTTGTGACGCACTACGATTCACTGTCATCATGGGGCTGATGTCCTACCGGGTTCCGCAGACTACCATGTCTGTGATTGTTTTTCAGTGATTGCGTTTCATTTTTTTTAATACAACTAGTTATCCCTACAGGAAAATGGGATATGTTTATTCAAAAAAGTTTTACAAGCCTCTTTTTAATAGTAAGCTGGGGTCCCATAGTGTTTTTCAACATTCAGAAAGGGGGAGAGATCCCTTAAATACTACTCTCTGATTCCAAATGAGATACCACCTCCTTTGAAGTGGTGGTAAAATATTAACGTTTTCACGATTTTGGTCACTAAAAGGTAATACATACCATAAGATACTAGTATTCAGAGAGGCCCCTTCCCAATAATGAATCATAATGATTTTCTAAATCTATTTTACCATTTGGAAAAGCTTTACACAATCATAGAATCGGCATAATACTTTTGAAAAAGAGTTTTATCATTCACAAACCCCCTGACTTACCTACTCATAAGAATGACAATGTCTTTATGTTTACTGCATGTTTTTTGCTGTCTGTAACAGTGGTGATTTTGTGGTGAGTGTGCATGTGGGTGTGTACATTCAATGGGCAGTTGCTTTATACCTTGAGGTGTTAGAGAAACTTGCTCCTTGTTATTCAGAATGTTGTGGCTGTGAAGCTTTATTAAAATACTGAAGTGAGGTGCATTTACCGGACAGTAAATGTAAACTTCATGTTTACCTGCGTTCCTGTCAAGTTACTTCAACTCTGATATGCGTTTATTGGTGGTGTGTGTGGAGCACTTGTGTGGGATCTGTGTTAGGGGCTGTGCTCGTGTGAGTGTTTATTCATAGGTGCTATCTTTCTGTGTCTATCTGAATGTTTCCAAGGGTAGCTTTGTTTACGCTGTGGTACATGTTCCCAGGATATGTATAGGGTACTTATCCTACATGCGTGCTGTTGCATTTTGGGTGTCCTTTATAGTGCTGGGATCCTCCTTGACAGGGGCTAAAGTGGCCTGTTCTCAGACCAGTCTACTGAATGAATTCTTCAGTTATGGTTTTCACTAGATAATGGGTGACATAGCATTGTCTGATGCCACTAGAAATCTTGGTGGTAAATAATGTGTATGGAAGTGTGTTTTGTGTGTGCCAGAGCAATTTAAAAAAATGTATTCTGCTGGAGCACAACATTATAAGTTGCCTGCCCCGATTAGACTGTTTGTTGAACTGACTCATTAAACAAATATACACCTTTAATGCAATTTTGCGTGCGTGAGGTTGTTTAAGTTAACTAGTCTTGAATGTTTATGATAAGCAGGTTTGTTGAAACGATGGATGTACAACTGCGGTTGCAACGTCTAGCCATGTAAATGGCTTTGATGCACTGCTGTGCACATGAATATGGAAGTGTTGTGTATAATGTGTTGGCTTGTGTAGGGATAAATGTAACTGAATCTAGCTTTAATGTGTAAGTTTGTAGAAGAAATACGCTAAGGCAGCAACATTTAGCAAGGTGGTTTGTGCACTTTATGTTGCCTGAGTGTTTGTCATTTGTGTTCTTTTGATGTAGGGCCCGGTAGAAATATTTGAATGGGGCTGAATAAAGCGGGTTGTTGGGTCGAAAGTTTTATTGATAGTTTGGAAATAGTTAAAAGTTGGCTTTTATGAGGTCAACCGCTGCGTTATTTACTAGGTAGAAAATGACTGTTCCTAGAACAAAATACTTGTGAGGAGGTACCTAAAGCACTTTGAAGAAACTTTAATCATTACTCCTTTCTTTGAAAGAAAATTGTAATGGACATGATTTATTTCTCTTATTTCCTGGACAATCTGCTATGAGAGATGATTAGGCAAAGACGCATATGGCATTGTCAGATACAATTCTATAGTTAGACTGGGTCCTGTTGGCTCTGTGGTTAAAACCAGTTATAGCATGTTCATACACACAGTTACCTGCGTGTACTACTTTATCAGCCCTTTCAAATGGGAGGGCAAATGCAAGTTGTTCTTCTAGTTTCGGTCTTCTGGGAAGTTCTTCTTGCGTTTCTGTTGGTAGAGATGGGTTGAGAAATATTACCTGGGTTCTAGAAAAGACCTAAGTAATCCAGACAGGAGTGGAGGCACGTACGTTTGTTTTAGAATGCTCTTAACAAAAGAACAACCTAGAAAGGGTGGCAGGGGCACAAAAAGGAAATGACGGGGTTTAAAATGAAGCACCAGAGAATAGGGGCATAACAAGTAGAGGTGGGGAGATAAATAGAGAATGGGTAAAAAGGATCATAAGCATGTGGGGTGAGCCTGGAAACAAACACAAGCTGTAGGGCTTGAAGCAACGCACCAGGGGTAAACATGCAAACATCTGAACCACTGGCATGGAGAAATTCTAAGCACGAGATATGGGGGGTGGGGGGCCCGAAAAACTTTTATAAGCCAAAAGCAATGGGTAGGGTGAAGCACAAAGGTTAGGTGGGCAAAGAAACAAAGCACAAATGTTCAGGACATGAACACTTGGTGACAGTGCTTAATTTGTAAATAAAAAGGTGCTGGTGCACAAAGCCCTCCTCTTAAACACGTGGCTGCTGCAATTAAATGTGTGAACAAGGAATACAGAGGCAGAGTAATCCTAAAGCCATCTCTGGACTCTTCAATCCACTTACAGCCACTCCCTGCCCCTTCAGCTCACTTTTGCAGCTTTCTACTTTCTCCCTTTGTGACGCTTTTTCGTTTTTCTCTTCCTCTGTCTTTCCCATGTGTGTCTTATGGTTGCAGCAAATGCTTGAGCCCTGGCCCTGAAAAATAAGTGCCCGTGCTCAGCACTGGAAACGACAAGCACCAATTAAGCACTGCTTGGTGAGTGGAAAGAGAAGCACAGGGCAGGGGATACAAAAGCTTCAATTAAGAGCTAATAACTAAGCACACAGGGAATCCGGGGCAAAAATGATGCACATAGACTGGGAGATGCAGACATCGGGGTGGGGGAGGACTATGGTAAAGGAAGTGGGACGAGGCAAGAATTGGGAATGAGGGTGGAATATGGCAGCCAAGACGGCAAAGGGTAAGGGAGAAATTTACCTTAAGTAAGTGCTTCACAGGAGCAAATGGATAACATAATTGAAAAAGAATGGTATGGATCAAAAAGGATGTTGAGAAGTCCGACCAGCAGTCACTGTCTTCTGAGCCTGTGTCCTGCCTGTATACATGCCAGCAATGTGTGTTTCCATATGTGTATGTCTGTGTTTTGTGTGTGCTTTGTCAGATTGCATGATTGGTGTGTGTGTGTGTGTGTGTGTGTATGTGTCAGGTCTGTGCCCAGGATAGGGTGCATGCCTTCGTGTATGTTCAAACTTTGGAGTATATCCGTGCCAGCAGTCTATGTCATTGTGTGTGGTGTGTGCATGGATGCAGGGGAGCTGGTGTATGCGGGATTGCTGTTGCATGGTCTTTGCATGTACTAATGTGTGTGTCAACATATGTACATACACACATGTGTATCTATATGTGTGGAAGTCACATTATGTGGTGTTTGTGGTATAAATCTTGATCTTTAATATAACTTTTGGGAAATAACTGGGCATCATACTTTAATGGGGTTATCAGCTAAGCAAAGGGAGCACTATGTAACTGAGTAACGGACAAGCTTAGGTGGGTCACAGTTTCCTAACGGGTGCGGGTAGGTTGGCTCGATCCTTGAGAAACAGTGAGGTCACGGATCGGGAGATACAAACAGAGAGTGGTGCATTATGATACATGGAAAACACACATTTGGTGATTCACTTTGGACAAATGCACTGGTGGTGGCTGCCCTTTAGGAAATGCACTGCTCCAATAATGCACACAGAGGGGGAGTCCCTCAAAAGTGCAAGCATGCACACAACACAGAAGAATTAACTGTTGGGCATACAACAGATGAGGCACTGTCAGCTATGCACACATGGAGAAACTGTGAGATATATAGACAGTAGGAGGCGTAGTTAGACATTCACAGGAGCACTTCTACACACGAAGAATCACATGTATGCATACAAAGAGGATGAGTCACTGATACAAATACAAGACAGAAGCGATGTCTGGCAGTGACAGAGTGAGGCCCTATCAGACATAGTCAGAAAAGGTGGTTTTCCTTTGGATATGCCGCCATGGAGAGGGTGGTTAAGAGATATACACAGGAGAAGACAGCTATCCACACCGGAAGTAGCATTTTAATACATACTCGCTGGGATACCCTATCTTACAGGCTCTAGACATAAGGGTGGGAGAAAACTGCCTCACTAACAGGAAACGACTAAGTCATAAATACAGGAAGATATTTTTGTATAGGCTAGAATTTAAAAGGCGATTACCTGACTTTCTTAGCCAGTAATAAGCAAAACAATGTTTAATCCAGAAGATGTCAGTGGAATTCTTTTTTGACCTTTGCAAAGTCAACATGACTCACAGTAGTATATAATCTTTGTCTGTTTTAATGTTTTTTTTTCAATCCACGTAAAATAACATATTTTATAGCTTTACTTCACACACAATGCAACGCTGCTTTTGAAATGACAACCACTTTTGTCCCTTTCAATCACTGTACCACTGTGAACTCACTCCACGCCTCCGCCATAAAATTCAGTATCTGTGAAATGCGTAGGCATATGTTGAAAGAATAAATTTTTATGTGCATACTGTTCTCTTGCAGGTATGTATTTTTGATAGTGAAAAAGAAGGCTTAGAGAGGGACGCAGCAAAAAAGAAGATTTTAGACAGCTTGACATTTTGGTGAAAAAAATAGTTTTTTTGCGCCCAATATAGAAGTTCACGAATCAATTAAGTCACTTTATCAGCAGCCCATAAAATATGAAAGCAACTGCTCTTTTAAATGGTCATATCAATCCACTGTCTTATATTTTGTTTGTTAAACTATTTGAATCGAAGTGTTTGAAATTGTGTTTGTTCACTGCAGTGCTGAGGAACAGTCTGGCACAAATACACCTGGGGACCTCACAAATATCTCACAGACCTAAACTGAAAAACTGTTGCACCCAGCTCCTTCCTGACTGTGGTTCAATTCTTAGGTAATGCTACCAAAAACTGGATTAAAAAAATATTCCAGTCTCAAAAAGCATATTCCAACACCAGCAACCTAAAGGGGCCTCAACAAAGCTCAATCCAAACACCAGCAGCATGACATTTGTTTTCAACATAATCGCAATCGGAGCTACCTAAAGCTGGTTTATTGACATCTCATGTCAAAACCAGCAGCAATAGACTGATTTCAACAAAATGCCACCAATACAGCAGTGTCTAAAAACTAGATACACCAAAAATCCCTTCCCAGTTGAAATCCTGTATTATGCTAAAAATTATCTGAAAAAATTATCATCGCAACCAGTTTAAATAAAATCCTAATACCAACAACCTCAAACAGTTTTCAACAGTCATATCTGCACATCAGGAAGCTAAACCTAGTTTCTACAAAATACCACCCCTGCATCAGCAAACTTGCACTGATTTTAACATAACTACTCCCCAGCGCAGGTGACCTTCTAATAACCTTCTAACAAAAATGTCACGCCAAAACAACCAGCAGCCACAGCAGGATTCAATAAAATTCCTGCCCAACGCCAGCAAACTTTTTTTCAAACTTATTTCAAAAAAGCCCCCTACCATAAACTGGTTTCAGCAAACGCCTTTCCCAACACCTTCAACCTACACCAGGTTTCAATAAAAAGCCATTTTAACACCTGACACCAGGCTCAACACAACCCCTTCTTCAATACCATCAAATTGTTGAGAATGTTGCTTGGCAGGTTAAGATACTTTGCAATTAATAATTATGAAGGAACACATTGATCATAGCTCTGTTTTGAATCCTATTTTCAAACATAAATGATACTGCAGTGTCCTACACATTTTGGGTGAAGAATGTCAGACAAATCAACAATTACTCAGCAAAAGTAAATAAAAACACAAGTTCAAAAAATATGCAGCAAACTACACTTTGTGAATATTTTCCCAAACCTGACTCTTTGGTGGATGGTGTAATGTAGAGTGATGACATGGTCTGGTGGCTGTGTATTCCATTGTCACACCAGGCGGGAACACATGATCTCTACTCCACCCACCCCCTCTTGACCACGTTGTGTGATCTTGGGTACTTCATATTCCTGTGCCAAAATTAGCTTATGTAGCAAAAAATGGAAATGCAGTGAGATAGTTGAACACAATTACCTTTGGCTGATGAGCTGCCACCTACATGATGCACAAAGGGAAGCTTTTAAAAAAACTCTTACTTGCCACACAATGCAAAGGAGACTTTCTGCGTTACCCCAGCACCAGGCCCTCTAAGGCTGAATACCACAGGTGCAAGAGAAATCAAAGTCAGTGTAGCAACATGCCACTAGTGCCTTATGGTTGTTTAAGATGGGTCTAAATGCCAATGGTAGGGATGATCCTTCTATGATTTTAAAGAACAAGCCTTCTTAGGGGGACTTTCTCACCACGTCCTATTTAGGTTTTGCAGTTGGTGCCATACTTCTCATATGTATTTAGAACTGTATTTCTTAAACTGTCAACATCTTGTCGCTAGATACCGCTGATCTTCTCCTATTCAAAGAGGCAAACACAAGCAGGTAGAGAGAGAACCAGTTGGAAGATGAAGTGATGGCATTAGCATGCCTAGACTGAAAATAAACTCAATCCTCACCTCTTGTTTTGCCTCATGCTACATAAACCAATAAAAATAGAGAAACCCACCTTTTGAAAACTCTGTATGCACCCTCTAACAAAACCCAGAAGTCCTCGAGTTATGTTATGCAGGCCCACAGATCCAATTGTGCACTTAGCAGTCAGTGTCACGAATTTCTCTAGACAACTGCGTGCTTAGGAAGACAGCTGCAAACGGGTAAGGGCAGCCTTTTTATGAGTAGGAAAGGGCTCGTCCGTGTGCTAAAGCGGAATGCATAGCACACCCAAAGTGTAATCTGCACCATTGGTCTCCGTCATAAAAACAATGGGTGAATTTAACATAGCACGCAATCAGTGTATGGCGTGCTTTTGAAGGGTTGTTTTCTGATGCAGAATAAAAAATGAGGGAGCACACCAACACCCTTTTGAAACCTCATTAACAGTATGCAAACACACGATCATAAAACATAAAACGTGCGTGCTGTACACCGGATCGTATGAATTTGAATAATCAAACAAATCTACAATTGGCAGAGGTTTGAATGCACAAAGTCGGCTAATGGAGAGGCATTAACTATATGGTCAGTGATCTCAAAATTGTTTACTCCGTTCTACTTTAAAGACGATCTTTTTAAGCAAAATCTTTTTTGCAAGAATCAACAAATTAGCACTCATTCTGAGTACAGCCGCAGTGCATGCTCTTAATTGTTTTAAATGTTGGGTTCTCCTCCATAATGTACGTGCTCAAATTCGTTCCATCAAAGGAGGAGAGGAGAGGTGGCTATACCCGAGTATGAGTTTCTAGTTAAGGATGTGTGCACGGATATACATCCAAAGACGCAAATTATATGTACATTAGTATGTGTGATATAAACATGCATATTTAGGATAGGACAAGAACGTCCTGGCGTGGCAAACTTTCATTACTACTAAAACAACGGTGAGTCATGAACCTCGAGAACTCGATCCCCTTAATCCAATATGTGTTCGTTCGAGGTATACACAACATTTCTTTTATGACCAGATATATTTTTCGGCATTGATAAAACCTGCCTGTTTGCTCCTGCTTCGTGCTCTTTCGAAAAGTTCAGCTGCTTCCCTATCTTCGGGAATAGGCAGGTGAGCAGCCGGACCGCACCCTTAGTGCCACGCCTGCATCTTTCCATTCAGGCTCTGCTACAATCGTGCGTGTGGTTATGAGAACACAACGTGACATCAGCAGTCACACCCACATTCTCTTCCATATTCCTCGGTTGCACCTGTTCCCTTGCGCATACCTACTATCAGTTATTATTATTTTTTAGCCAAAAATTGAGATTAGGTTTATTTTCTCCCTCTTAAAATTGACTTCAATCCAATGAACGGTAATGGGGGACATGAAGGCCCAGAATATGTTCCTATATATCGCCCTCCTGGGTATTTCCAAATGCTGGCACGTCTTTGGGATTAATATGCCATTCCTTTTTGCACAATCAATAAGGACAAAATAAATAGGCGCACTCGTGGGTGTTCACACCTTGGAAATCATTTTCTACTGCCTATATTTCGTAGCATGCCTAAAGAGAACTAAGGATAGTGTTTTGTTAACAGATGACGTTCATTTTTAATAATGTTTAGTATGCTGAAAAACTCACGTGACCACTTGAACGCAGTAGATAATATGAGAAAATATGGGTTTCAATTGTTCCAATTTTTAACGTACTAAAGACAAATTATTTAAAAAGGTTGCGTGGGTGTTAACTGCTGCTTTAATAAATGATGCAGCTCGAGCTTAGACGTTCAGTCAATCAGCATTAAGAACGCACTTCTCCTTCCCAGCTTGAGTTGCTTCCCTCATGGAACTCCAAGATGGCGGCTCCCGGTTTACCGCGCACACGTCCGACGGGTAGCCACGGTCAGACGTTCTGGCCCTGGATCCTGCGAGCTCTGGGGGTGTCTTGCCTACTTAGAGACCTGTGCTTGCGGCCTGGTTTCTTGATAACGCAAATGCACGCTTCCTTCGGCACTGCGCATACGCAGACTCCTCATACCATGCAAAATGGCGCTGCGCCCTCCGTTGTGCGCATCCTACTTCTAAAGGGAATCCCTCATAAGCTGACGAGGTTGTCGCAACGTAGTCAAAGGTGTTTTGTGTCAATCTAGTGACGCTTTAAGTGTGATACCCGAAATCCGTCCAGTACAAAATTATAAAATGTAACCCATTTTACTTTGTAACATTGCCCAATTTTTCTTTGCAAGTTGATGTTTCATTCTAGAATACGATAAACGTGTTTATCTCTTGTGGCTTATGTCAATTTCCTCATGGACCTGAGACCCATCTCGTCCTTTGTTTTCCCTGCTTGCCCGTGCAGCAGGATAGCAAAACATCCACTCTCTCCATATCTCGCTCGCTTTGCCCCTCGTTTGCATATAATTATCTGAGAGTGCCTCAATTATGTTTCTTTACGTTACTTTTTATTCACTGAAATTCATGCACCTGATTTGTACATATAGATAAACGTTAACACAAATAATATATATGCACACATATAATGTACTATCGATATGTTCTATAGATACATGTACACATTCTGCATATATGCACACATATACGCAAACTCATAATGTACTAAAACATATACTCGCTTTCCTATTGTATCTACGTGTGTATGTATATACACGTTTTATCTTCTCACAATCGTATTCATATTATATACACGCATGTGTGTAGGCATGTTATTTACTTATACACACATTAAGCAAATGCATTGTATATCTAGGTATATACTTGGAATATATTCATCATATCCTTTGGGGGGGGGAGGGCACTTCGGATAATTGGTGCTACATACATACAGAAAAAGATGTATTTTGATTTCGAGTCATTTACTTTTAAAGCCATTTGAAAGTGAACGAAAATGCATATATATGTAATATAATTATGAACGTAGTATGTGCGCGCGTGGAGGTGGAGAGTGTCTTACTCTTTCAAAAACTCATAGCAGCACAACTGAAAGGTAAATCAACGAATACGAAAAGAAAGTAAGACTAGGGAGTAGGGAACCCGCTTCTAGGAGGTTGTGTATTTCGAGGCCTGCTGGTTGTGGAAGTTCGCAGCAGACAGGGGTGTGTGGGTGTTTTGCAGCCCACTGCCATGTGTGGGCCGCTTAAGAAGCCCACCTCATTGTCTGTCCTCACAGCCAGCACCGGCACACAGGCTCCTTTTGACCCCGCCGCTTCACCGTGTAAAATTGAGTTAGGCCGGGACTTTGCTATCAAATTCCAGGAATGGAGATATAATCTCTTTACCAGAGAGCACTTTAAATATGTGCAGCAAAGCGCGGGCTTTTATTCCATGCTGCCTAGACAGCAAAGTGCACGCCACCATTTGCTCCACTCTGCCTGCAATATCTGAAATCAATACTGGCGAAGTCAAAATATTTTTGACAACGTTGTCATGCTGCATATGAAATAATCTCGCTCACCGACATTTTCTGGAGCTGCCACGTTACGTGGCCAGAATATAAAGCAATTTGCTCAGATAAAATTTGCATGTTTTCATTTGAAAACAGCACTTAAGACTGCATGCTCAGTATATTTTTTCGCCGGACAAATACGTTTGTTTGAACATACTTTCAAGAAATGACTACATTTTGAATTTATGTAGTTTCCAAAATATACGCGCATTCTTCATACTAAATTGTAAGTTATTCTTCCAATTGGTTTTAACTGTGGAGTATGGAAATAGCGTTTTATGAATTACAAAATGCATTTGGAATATTTCGTGGATGTACATTTTGAACTAAAACATATTTAGAAGTGATTTTTTGGTTTCGCTTTATATTTCGACCCTGAGCATGATTTCATGACCGTAACGTGTTAATATAATAAGCCTAGGCTAAGAAAGTGCCCTCTCAATGTAAATTGTCCCTTGGCTTTCTAGACCCAAGGTGAAGTTATATTTAATACAAGCATGATCTGTTTGCGTTATTGGTTCAACAAATGAGCTAAATTTACCATTACATTTTATAAAGAGGATTAAAAAAAAAAAGCCCTCTTGATACCAAATAAGCATATTAAGACTATTTCCTGGAGTAAACGGGAACTCGCCAGAAAACTTTAGTTTTTTTGTTTCTTCCGTCTGCGTTTAGTTCAGTTAAAAGCAATATATTGTAACATTATTTATATAGCGCTTACTACCCCTGACGAGGCGTCGAATATATGATACGTAAATGCAGATTGACATTGTTTACCAATCATAAGACATTTTCATTTTAAACCAGGTATTAGGATATGGCTAATTTTTAAAGAAGAGTTCCTGGAGTTAAATTTCTGTAGTGATCTTCAAAATATAAATATACAGTATTTAAAAATATTTAACATGAACAGTTGCAAAGATCTTTTATCAAATTATTTTCTATAAAATTCTTTACATGAATCCAGTTGCACGTTGAACAATAATTGAGCAGAAATTATTTTCGTTAAGTTTGCATGTTGCCGGAAGGCTAAACATTGGTGTGACATGTGCATTGCAGTCGCATTTTGAGCTAATTATTTTATGTATCTGTATTTCAAATCGTAAACTGGGAGTCTGGGTAGTATTTTAACGCTTTAGCAAATTGAAATGTTCCCTTGATTCAAATAACTACGTCTAACAGCAATCCTCCTAGGAAGAATGTCTCCGATGCTTGAAAAATTGACCAAACTTCAAATGTATACTTCTGAGCTTCTTTAAAATGATCTGGAATCCTGCCTTCCTTTTCAACAGCTGGGCCACTTTTTGGGAGTATGTCGTCACTTGTTTGAACTGAACGTGATTTGCACAAACTGCGTTTTCTGAATTTCTGTAACTTTTTCAAAAGAAGGAATATGAACTATGGACATAAACGTCACATTTCAATCCTGAAGTTGAACTAAACTTGTGCCTTTTTTAAATCCCAGTCAATATACTCACAAAACTTGAATTCAGAAAACGCCCACGTCCAGACGAAAACAATTCACGTGCAGAGCTTTACTTTTTTAAAGAATCAAGTAGACGTCTTCCTGAAGAAAGTGTAAAACTATATATATAGAAATACGACACTCATTCAATTAAAAAAGTACACCTATCTAACAAACGCGTACGCGCACACACACTCACACAAACGTGTACATATGTTCTGTTTCAAACAGACACATAGGAGAAGTACTTTAAATAAAGATCTGACCTGATATCCAGAGGAAGACTGAAGTTTTTAGCAAGGCAGACGCCATTGTACAGACATAGTACAGAAGTTGGGTGGCTGCAGTGTTGCATACTAACAGCGAGCTGGAAAAGGCTGCAGGGGCCGTGTGAAGTGCGCTCTGTCTCGGTGATTAATGGGGGTGAGAGCCGGGTGAAAGCCAGCCCCCAGTCACTACAAGCTGGCAAAGTGATTTTACAGAACAACAGAACGCTGTTTCGAGTCAACCTCCAACACCCCCCTCTCAACACACACACACTGACCGAGCCACCCTCCCCCACAAACTATCCTCAAAGAAAAGCCACCTTTGATTTTTTCAAATACTTCTTTTATTATTGTACGAAACTGTAAACGTTTAAATATTCTTCCGAATTGTCAGGAAAGGCAAAACATTTTTAAATGAAAAATGCTACTGTTTTTTCCACTGAGAATAAATCAGCGATTGGACTTAAATAGGTGTTCGAAAATAAACATAAAAAATTACATTTTCTAAAATACACAGATCAAAAATCGGCTGAAAATCTACAATCATAAATAAATAACTTCTGCTTTACATTGAGGTCCTGAGAGATGCCCACCAAAAATAAATGACCCCGGGGTGCAGTGAGGCGCCGGAGTGATGTGGTGGTGGTGGTGGTGTGTGTGTGTGTGTGTGTGTGTGTGGTGGAGAAGTGGTGGGTGACTGTTGATCTGTTGTACAAAAAGTACAGTTTAAATGGATGGGGATGTATATGCGAGAGATTCGTGCTTATGTATTGATTGCTATTTGCTGTTTACACAGATTGAAAACGTCATTCCAATTAAAATGGCGATTTGATCCCTTAGTTGTTATCACTCCTTAATTGCCAAATAACGTAGGCAAATGTGACTGAACTCTTGCTAAATAAGACACTTCACTGGGGTTTGTAACATGTTTCATGCATAGCTTTATAATGTCGATCGATAACTAGAGGTAACTTGCTCTGTTAATACTGCTGAGTACAGGATGCACAAGAACGTCCCTTCAAGGCCACCGTAGACATGGCGACTTCCATCACAGTGGGAAAACCTGGGCCACCTAAAGATGTGTCAGTACTGGGGGCTCCTGGGAGGCCCCCTGAGGCACAGGGTGAGTGTTGAGGTCTGTGTAGGTTGGGTGGGGGTCGCAAGGCCCCAGGTGGTGCTTGCTGGGCACCTGGGCAGAGCAGCTGTAGTCCGTTCCCATTGAGGAGGGGTGAGGGAGGCTGTAGAGGGGGCCAGGCACCGGGTCCAAGTAGTTTCCACCTAGAAAACTGGGGCTGCCCTGCAGGTTGGGGACCCCGAAGCTGCCATCCTCCTGTACGGAGAAGTGCTCATAATCCGGGGAGACTGATTCGGACCCGTACCTTTTGGGGGCAGAGTTGTTCTCATACAGGGGCAAAGAGTAGGCCGTCAACCCGTACATGCCACTCGGGGTCTTGCTGTAGGTGTTCTCCACGGGCAACTCGTAGCCCGCCTCCTCCAGCATGGCCCCCTGGCCGGAGTAGGGGTGGAGCGGAGGGCTCCTGCTAGGTGACTGTCCACCAGGGGGGCTGCCCCCTCCCTTGCATTTGTGGTCCTTTTTGTACTTCATGCGGCGGTTCTGGAACCAGATTTTTATCTGCCGCTCGGAAAGGTCCAGCAAGGAGGCCATCTCCACCCTCCTGGGGCGGCAGAGGTACCGGTTGAAGTGGAACTCCTTCTCCAGTTCTACCAGCTGGGCGTTGGTGTAGGCTGTGCGGGCCCTCTTGGAGTTTAAGCCGGGTGGGCTTTCATCAACAGAGTCGTCCCCTGTAGGTTAAAAATCAAACAGTTATGTAACACATGCACATAGACCAAGCCGCCCACTGCCCACGCGGGCATCCCTTCTACCCATCCACTTAAGTTTATCTGGCCATTCGCCCACGCTCAAATTCAGACATCCACTCATTCATCCATTTCACTTCCTCAAATCTATCCACCCTCGAATCTGCTCATCTATCCATCCATCCATCTACTTGTATACCCCCATTCCAAGCCCCTTTTTCACATCCCAATCGAACCGTCCGTCCAATCAATCAATCAATCAATCAATCAATCATTTATAAAGCGCGCTATGTACCCGTTAGGGTCCACCATCCAGCTATCCCATCAGCCACCTATTTATCGACCCATATACCATAATCCACCTTTGAATTCCAGCACATCCATTATTACATTCATGTATCCTCCATTCCTCCTACCCACACATTATTAATGCAAATATTACTTATCTTCAGATCCACTGGTCCATGCATCTGAATGTCCACTGTCCATCCATATGTCTGTTTATCTATCCATGCAATATTCAGCTAGCAACCGCCTATGCAACATCCAATCCAACAATCTGTCCATCCACACACTCATCCAACTATTAATTCGTGAATTCATCTGTGATCCTATCCTATAACATTCGTTCACTATCTACCCCTCAATCCATTCAGTCACCTATTATATATCTACTCGCACACGTGTACGTCCTTTTATCAACCAAACCTTCCTCCCTTAATCCATCCATCCTGCCAACGAGTGTCCACTAACTATCCTCCCATTCACCAAGAAGGCTTATAGGTTTCATCCATCTATCAATCCGCCCGTTCGACTGAGCTAACCGGTCATACAAACACCGACCCAATTATTCACCCTTCAGCCATTCTCTAGTCTAGCGCTCAAAAGTATCAACTAATTAACCAGTTAATTCACCCACAATTTATTCATACTCCATCAACCCATCCATCCATCAAATCGTCCATCCAACATATAAATATATCCATCACACTAACTCAACTATTCGTAAATCCGTCCTATTATGCACCGAGCCATTTAGTCACACATCCAATGGGAGCCTTTTTTCAAGCGTTGCCCCTGAAAACAAGCGCGGTACAACCTGGTGTTTGCATCCAAATAAGTCGTTGTCTGCTAGGCATGACATTGATTATAAGCAGAGTGTAAAACCAATTAATCCCGCATGGAAACTAATCCGGTGAAGTCGTGTATACCTTTGCCGGCCCTACATACACTTAGAAAGTCACAGTGGCTCCTAATATAACGAGGAGAAAGTTGGCGGACATATTGGAACAGTAAACTAAGTCCCTTGCTAGCAGATTCCCTGTAGCACTACTAGCTTGAGAAACAAGGCCAAACAGACTGGGTGGGTCAGAGAACTATTTTTAAATGGAACAGGAAAACGATTAGCGCGCTGGTACCCTGATTTGACCCTTGTTTAGGTGAGACAAACTTTCTTTGGTGGCAGGTCCTTACCTGTTAAAGGAGGGGGAGGAGGATGCTTTTTCTGCTTGAAGCTCTGCCTGGTTTCCTTCATCCAAGGGAATATCTGCTTTGGTTGACTGTTGCTTCTAAAGGTTCTCGTGGTACCATTAGTAAGAGCAGAAAACTTGGTCACTGTCCCGGGAGGTGTCTGGGCTGGGCAGCCTTTGGAGGCGCTGACATCCGGAAGTGGGGAGGAGGGGGCCACCGGAGGCCGCAGGACGAGTTCGGGGGAATGTGCTGCCTGGCACCCCTTGGTCAGACTGCCATCGCCCGTTTGGTCCACTGTGTGGCTGGCCGAGGCGCTGGAGGAGTCCGGCTGCATGCAGTAGTGCGCCTGCTGGTACTCGGCGGAAGTTGTGAAACTTTCGTGGCCCAGGTAACCCATGACGCCGGGCTCTTGGTAGTGACAGTCTGCAAAAGACCCCTGCTGATCGAAGTAGAGGGCTTTTTGCATCTCCCAGCTCTTCCTCGCAGGAGACCCCCGGGCCCCTCACCTTAGCAAACGGGAGGACCCCCCAAAGAACCACGTGGTCGATGTGAAGAAGGGCCACTCCCCGGAGAGGGGGGGTCCTTGAGTTAGGTTCACCAGGCAGGCAGCAAGCGAGGGAGACGCATCCCTGGGCGGAGGCGCAGCCACTTAGCACAGCATCCCAGCAGCCACCCCAGCAAGGTGCACGCGGAGGTCCCCAACCTGCTGACAGGAGGAAAAGTGGAGAGAAGAAAACAGGAAATTAATTTTAATTTGGGGGAGAAAATTGGGACGAGAGAGGGCCACCTTCTGACGTGCTCTGACGTGGCACCTGCAGGGGATATTTTGGCTACCTCTCACACACACAAACACAGGCAAGCTGGGACGTGACAAAGGACCGAGTGCTGGCTGTGCCCGAGGCTACAGAAATAAAAAAGTTCCTGTCGGGGTAGGTACTGCTAGCTCCCAAAAAACTATCTTTGTTGTGGTATCCCAAGTCCTGACGCCCCAGCAGAACCTGCTGACAGGGAGATGCCGTCTCCGCCGGGGATGTCACCTGCAAGTGCTGTTTTTTTTTTTTTTTAAACATACTCCCAAAATGGCAGCGCCTTTCTCTCCTAACCATGCAATGGGTGCGATGTTTATTCGTGTAATCGATAACCGTATGACCTAGTATTCGGCATGCATTATCTGTAACTCTAGATGACGGACATGAGGTTTCAGGTGCCCCCCAAAATGCTAAAAAGCATCTTTTAAAATAGGTCCCCTGTTCCCCATTTTCTGTAAATGCTGTGGGGTCATTCGTCTGCTGAATGTGGGGTTTATTTTATAAAATGTGACTTAAGTTTGGGGTTGAGGGTCGGTAGTACTAAGGGTGTGGATTTGGAGGAGCGCCTCTGCACTTGGGGAGGACGAGCTTTAATTCAGAACACAACGATTTCCTTGGATTCGTCGGGAAGGGGCGAACAAAGCCGATTGCAGAATAATTACCATAGAGAGAGAGTGCGAGGGAACAAAGGGGGGCGGGCTACGTGCTAAAGCGGATCGAATATAACCTGAAATCCGCTGCCTGTCCCACACCTCTGTGCCTGCACAACCAAGAGGGGCCGCAGGCTTCAAGATTTTACTAAATGTGTTTGCAGAACTGTAAGTTTTTTGTTTGGATTGCCGTGTCTTCTGGACGATATCCGTGGCTCTGGGAGAACAAATGGGTCCTCTCAGAGCCATAACAGATGAGCCCCCAAAATGTGTTTTATGGGCCCGGAAGCGACACTGTCTGGTAGAGGGTGCCCCCCGGGCCAGTGGAAGTGGCTACCTTTTCATACATAGGTATGCTGAGGCTATTAAATATAAAGACTATATCACCGATTTAGCAAATCACCGTCACTCCCTCATCACGACCTGGCCCCGGATCTGGACCAGAACTTACTTTCAGCCCAGCAAACTTTACAGGATGTGTATCCCACTTAAAACTTTATTTTTTTCTGTTTAGTTTTCTGATTAGCTTTCATTTGAAGAAATGAGCGGCTCCTTTACATCGTAAATATTATTTTCACTATTTTATGCCAGTGACTTCAGTTGAACTCTCTCACCGTCGGGCGAACAGCAATCTGAGGTTAGAAGTCCCGCAGCTGGAGCACGGGAAGGCTCCGGGGTAGAGGGAGTGGCCTGTGCAGTACTGAGGCCTTCAATCTCTATGTTCACAAGATCCATCTATCTGTGCGTGTCAGCCTACACATCCATCTCTCTCTATGTCCATCTATTCAATTACTGACCCCTTCTAAAGGGGGCCAACGCCTTTACCCCCCACGCCGCTTGGTAGCCCAGGTCCATGAGGTGTACAGACCTCATCTTTTATGGGAGCAGGTAATTACTACTTGTGAGGGTCTTGGACCCAACCCTTACAGGGTGGGCTACCTGTTGACCTGTTACACACATGGAGGGATCCAGCCGCCAACCCTCAGCACAGGGTGCCGAGGTTGGGATGGGCTGAGGATATTTACCCAGTGACATAAGGAAGGGGCGAGCTCCGGGACTTCAGTTTTGGATAATTCATAGTCCGAATTTGGAATTTCTCTGCATGGAGAAGACCGGTATTCCAACATGATGTATATGATTTATTAGACTCACTTTCACCCACCGGTGTTAGAGTCAAGACTAGGTTCAGTTCTCTGAGCTTGGCCCAGGAGTAAGTGTGGATCTTTTAAGTGAGGCCGGCACATAGATGCTTATTACAAGGATTGCCGCAGTCCCAAACGGCCTTGGATGATTCTAACCAATCACAGAGTTTACCCAATTCTAGGGACTTCTCAGTCCGACACCCTGAACAGTGGGGGACTGATCTGAGCTGGGCCACCTGGGCGCAACGGGCTTTTCTTAGCACTGCTACTCCAATTGCCAAAGAGTGCTGCTTATAATAGGTACCAACGAATACGTCATCCCCCTACCACGCAAACCGAGCGTCACGCTTCAATCTGGTACTTGCGCACACCAACTTTTACAGCTCTCATCCACAGCATGAAATAAAAGAGATGCCAGGAACTCACTCTCCACAAACGTTTGTCAAGTTCTTCCTATGTCACTCCGCCACAATTCCAACTACCTCTCTGCACGTCCGAGCCAAACACTCCTTCGCATTTTCTGTTTAACAAAACTTTTTCCCTAAAATGCCTCAAACGCTTACAGTAGGCTGTGCCCAGGAATGTGCTCTCTATGAAAAGACACTGTAGGAAAGAGGCACTCGCGTGCCACCCGATCGATTCCTAGCCTGGAGATGGATAACACGCCATTGCCTCGCCCACTTTCGTGAGTTTCTCACTTCTTTCAGCTGGCATCCCCAACGAACCCCTTTGCAGTGGTCTGCGCCCCACTGCAAGTCTAAGGGCGGCCAGTTGACTCCTTGCACCAGTCTCACCTGCAGTCTCTGAAAAAAATGTAATGTCCCTCTCTAGCCTATTTATTGGCTAACATCTGACTACAGCCCAGCTCTAGATTCCCTTTAAACTGCTTTCAAAGACAAAAAGAGTACAACTGAAATGTTGCAGCAAAATGTTTCCAGTGTATGTGTGGCAGGGAGTGACACTTTAGCAAGCTGGGTCTGTCCGACTGTGGCCTAGACGCACAACAACGCCGCCCTTAACAAGTTTGTGTTTCAAAAAGGGCTTTCGACGATTATTTGTTCGATCATTAAGCAGCTGCATAAGATGTGCCTCAGGGAAGAAGAGGGCAGGGCCGACACCCAACGCATCTCTGAATGATAGTCCAAACACATAGCATTATTTGTGGTTTATTAAATGTCGCTTACCGGGGGGTAAGGGTTGTCCGCGTCCCACAGGAGTTCTTATGTTTTTGGGGAGTATAAGCACCGACAGACACACAAACAGGAACACACATAATCTCTCACACTTCCTTTGAGGGGCATGCAGGTAACAACCCTTCCATATCTGTTTACTATGCAGCAATGTAAACTTTAAAGCCCCCTCCCTCGAACCCCTTACACTCTCGACCCCAAGATTTGATCTCACCATATTCGTTTTGTGAGTTGGAAACACTTACTTGAAAAAGGTAAAACGTAGCTTTTTACGTACAAGAAAAATGTGGGGTCATGTACATATCATTTAAAAAGCAAATCGCCCCCTCCTCCCCGACCCCAGTGAACATTCTGCGCCTGAACAATTTGTTTGCCCAGTCCTGGAGCAGAGCATTTTCTTTCCTTGAAAAAAAACGCTCTCAGGCAGCCTCGCTTGTCAGGCGGGCGCATCTCCTAGCCTTCAGCTGCAGCAAATCCCTGTGAACTCAGTTTGAACCGAGATCCCGATCGTAAATCATCCCCAGCAGAAAAAAAAGCCTGCTGCTTGCATCTTATGCCGATCCTCCTTACCTTTAACACTTTCACAGGCAGGCGAGCGAGGGAGCCGGCAGCGGCGGCAGGAGTTCACAGCCCTAATCTGTGCAGCAGCAGCAGAAAAAACAAGAAGGTGGGGTGGGGGACGGGGAGGGAGGGAACTACACAGCAAAACAAATAGATATAAGCCTTGCCTTTTGGATTTTTGGGTAGTAGTATTCGCTGCAAGGAAGTGCTCCAAAGCAGTGGGTTTGGGTGAATGGTTGTTTTTTAAATTATTTTACGTTTTTTATGGTTGGTTCCAGGGGAATGTCAGCATTAAAGCAGTAACGTGAGCCACAGCCCAGCGTACGAGGCCCCCATGCACTCAGTCGCAGGGAAAATTTGCATTGATTAGTGAGTGCACAGGAAATAGCATTTTTAATGGAAAGGTGGAGTGAGTTAGGGATATTTTTTTTAAAGGCGAGATCGATAGGCTAATGGTGAAAAAATGTTTATAAGAATAACACAAAGCCACATTAGACTTCGACCAGTCCCCAAACTCCTCAAATATACCTCCAAGTCTGAAACCAATTTTTCATTCGGTCCAGAATCCCCATATGACAAAACAGGTTGGCAGGAAGTAAACAATTCCGATTTGTTCCGATATGAGCAAACAAATAACATCCTTCCAACTTATTATTTTCAGTTGGAGGGCACATTTTATTTTTTTCATCCCAACCTCCGCATTGGACGAAAGTGTTTGCGCCTCCCCCGTTCTCCAGCCCACTAATGTACTCTGATGTTTATTACACAAACAACTGCTGTCCCTGTGCTGCTTTCTCCTTGCCTCCCCCCATTTTATGATTTATGGTGTTCGCGCCTCTATGACAACCCTGCTCTAAAGAGAGAAATAAATAATAAAAAAAAAAAATGTTTCACCGCTGGAAGGCTGCAAAAAGTTTAGGCGGTCAGGAAAAAAAAAAGAACAAAACTCCACTAATTTAATATGACAAACCCGAGTGATGAATATACTTATGCAAATTTGCGATGTGTTTTCTCTCGCCGTCTCTCCCTGCGAAATTTAACTGTAAGTTAATGTTCCTCGGCGAAAGTAGGAGCCTACACTGGTCCGGTTAATGGTTTAGGTATTAGCTGGCCCTAACGATGCATACAAACACGCGTCTCTGTGGGCTGCGAGCAAGATTTATGGCTCAGGAGCGACTGTAGCTGTAAACAAGGAGAAAAGGCACATCTCGGCTGCTCTGCGCCTCTTCCTACTTCAGGGGAGCTTTTAAAAAACAGGCCGAGCCGTGGGAGGACGGCAGGAATCCACCGGCGTTGCAACTTTTACACAAGCCCTTCGCTTTTTTTGCATTTTTTTTGTGTAGTTGTTCTTTGTTTTACACTCCTTTCCCTCTTTTTTTCCGACCAGGAGGACAGGGATTGTTTCCAGATCTGATGACTGGAAAAAAGGGCGCATTGCGAGGTATTGGAGTGACTGATTTTTTTGCAGGCCCCCATCCTCGGGGGAGGCCAGGAAGGCGCAGATTGAGGCCAGTTTGGAAGGTAGACGAGAAAAACGGAACTATGGCAAAGGGGTCGGTGAAAAGAGATAACTTTAACACCGGAAGCGTGAAGGCGGGCAGTGAGTTTTTGCTGGAATCCAATCGGACAAAAGTGGGCTATGTACATTTTTTACTTAGATTTTTTTCACACTTTCACTTTGGTCAATTTGATTTATTGACATGTAAAATTAGTACCATGATTCATTCTATCTATCTATCTATCTATCTATCTATCTATCTATCTATCTATCTATCTATGAAATGTAATTGCTTGCAACGGGACATCTTTCATTCCTAAAAAATGTCTTTAAAAAGGGGAGGAACAGTGCCAATTTTCGTTGTTTTCTCTTTCTTTGATGCTTGTAGGTTATGTTTTGCGTGTCCGATATTAAGTGGATTTTTTTGCCTCAATCCCGTTCAAAGCAATTGCGTGGAACCTAATACATCCTTACACATCTAATATGTATTGCGATTGTAAGAAAAGTTAATTTAACTTATTTTCAAAACTCATTAATTGTATTTAGTGGCATATAGGATGTATGTATTGCAAACAAGCATGCAGCTAACGATTCAAATTTGTAAATGACAATTTTAAATATTTTAATAGATGTGTCATCAGTTATATGAAGATTGTACAGGGCTTCGTCTTAAGGACGTATTATGAGCTGGGTGGGTGACAAGTTTTTAAATAATTTCCCCAACACAGGTATTTAAGGTGGCAGTCACTCCTTTCGGGAGGTCCTCTTTAAGTTTCCTTTAAGTATACATAAACAATGCTCACATTTTCCCAAGCAACAGAACATGAATTCTGGGAGTGAGGACACACGTACATCAGCATTCAATGCCTGTGCGCTATTCTTTCTTAAAAAAACGAGTATTTGTCTTTGTTTGGGTCGAGGTGCTGCATAATCTTTTTTCCCGACCCCATCCCCCACTCCACACAGAAACCACGTTCTTGGCCTTTGTGCTGAATTGCAGAAGGTAATATTTGCTCGCCTCTAGGTAAAAGGGTCTTTGTCAAGCCAGCGAGCCCGTCTATTTTAACTACACAGTGGCGGTTCAGATAATAATGCATAAAGAAAACACGCCCTTTGGTGCAGATATACGTGTTTATTATTTCTAAAGGTACGTTGTCCTGCATTCTCCGGCACACAGTACCTCAAATGCTCCCTTTTCGAATAATCGGCGCTCATTCAAACACAGATGGCTTTCTTGTACACCGACCTGCTTTACCCCAGTAGTCAGTCTCACGTTGAAACATGGCATGAATAATAAACCAATTTACACCTATTCTGACAGTTTCCCTGTTGCACCTCAGAATTCCGACCGAGATGGGATACCAACAAATGTGTATTTTGCAATAACCATCGGCGAAAAGCCGAGTTCGTTCTCGTGAGAGGGTTTCGTGGTTTGTTGCTTCCGCCTACATGAGAGAGGGCACACCTCCTGGCTCCCGGACATAAAATATTTAAAGCCACGAGTCGAGGTTCCTATTTATTACGAGTGTATAATTCACAATCATAGTGCATTAATAAGGCCGTAATGATAAACTCCGCAGGAAAAGCATGCGAGGAGCGCAGCTTTATGGCCGCCCTTATCGCTGTAATGACCTTTCTATCAAGAGGGCCATAACTCACTTCATCGCGAGGGCCTTAAATATCTCGCCAGCCCTCCCCTGGCCTCTGCCTCTCGCACACGCAGACTCACTTGCACAGGAGCGGGTCCTCGTCTTCGGGCGCCACCCGAGGGCCCGGGGACAGGCGTTCGGCGGCGGCCGGGAGCAGGGTGGCGCTTTCGTCGCGGTTCGTCCGGTCTTTACCTTCGTTTGTTTCGGTTGGTTGTGGGACGGACTGGACTGCGTGTGAGTACAGGAGCCACCGGACCGGCTTCCCGAGGCTGTCTGCTCTTCTGTTGGCGGCCTAGGCTGCCGCCAGGACCGCCTGCCCACGTGATGAAATTGCATTTCTGCAGCTTCCTCTATTTTCTTTTTAATTTCATTCGACTAAAACAGCCACCCCTCCTTAAAACAACCTTTCCAATGGACAACAAAGCCAGGCACCCCTTAATGTCTCAATAAGTCTTATTGTTTTGGAAGGTGTTCCTCTTAAGTTACAGGACGTGCCCCCTTTGTCCTCACAAATAAAACAGAACAGAGGCTGTGTTTCCACTCACATACAGACTCCAAAAAATGAACATCTTTATATTGGTATAGTCTACTTACAAAGTTGCAAGTGTCCGGCCTGTTCTTGGTGTCTGCAAACTCTGAACCCAAGCCTTTTCTGCTGAAAGCCCTGTTATTTCTGAAATCTTGCTGAGTGTCTGTCAGGACAGCAGGGACTATTGGGAGGGAGGGAGGGAGGGAGGAGGGGGTTAAGTGGATATTTCCATGAAGTTTTACATCAGCTGAGCCAGCCTAGAGACCCCTCCCTACCACCCCCAACGAGATGAGCAAAGATTTACTCTCACTTTCGAGGTTTCCCTCCCTTATGACAAGATTTTCGTGAAGAGTGACCTGTGGGTGGCCTTAAACGTGGACAATTAAAATAAACTCGATGTTTTTCCACATTGCATCGCTGTGTTTGTGTTCTTTAGTCATGTGTATTTCTATTTGTATTTCAGATTGCTCTGTTTACCACAAAGGCCTATTGGACAACAACAAATCATACAACTAACAACGTCGCAGACGTGCAGGGCTCAGGGAGAACTGCTGCGGTGGGATTTTACACAATAAACGAGGAGCCATTTCTTGGAATTGAAATTACATTTTACAGCCATGAAATATTGAAGTGCTACAATAAGTGATCTAGTAGTTACCAAACACCAAGGTGTACTCATATTTATAATATAATTTCTGGGACAGTACCAGGCTGAGTATTTAGTTAAGTGCAGATATGTTATCATACGACATGAGATACAAGTGCACTGCACACAGGTAAGATGTCTGCACAAGGGTAATCTGCACTGTTCAATCTGCACACAGTTAAGGTATGCACAGTTCTAAAATATTTACACATAGACAATATGTATGTACTTGTTTAAGCAGGATCTAGTCCTGTGGAAAGGTGCAATTTCCCATCTTACCATGCAGGAAAGGTGGTTGCACAGTCGGGGGACATCCACACATAGGTAAAAAAACAAGACCTATTGATTGATAGGTAAGACAATATCTGACCTTTGACAGGCTATCTGATATTTTAATACACAACCGAGGCAGCATGTCTTCACATATGGAGGACATCAGCTCATAAGTGAGATTTATTTACGCATGTAAGATCTGCATTAAATGATGGGATATCTGCACATTTGAGATACCACACAGAGGCAAGATATCTGTAAACAGACACATCTCACTTTTAAGATACCAACAACAAGTAACCAGTCTGTACAAAGGTAACGAAACTGCACAAATGTGAGATACTGCATCTGTAAACAGATAAAGTATCTGCATTCTGGTAAGATAACTACACACTGGCAACATATCTACTCACAGGAACAGCTGTGTTATATGTACATAATTAAGGTATCTGCACGCAGGGAAGATAACTAGACATGAAGTACATTGTCAACGCATATGTAAGATATGCATATGAAAGATATGCATACATAATTAAGACATATGAACACATGTAAAAACAGTAAGAGGAAAATTTAAATGCACAGAGATAATATAATGACAGATATGACAGACATACAGAAGCTCGATTTCTAAACGCTCAAAATATATCTGCACACTGTAACACTATCTCCATACAGAAAACTGATGAACAAAAAGGTAACGTGTCTATGCATAAATAAGTATGTATTACATACATAGTTAAAACATATGTACGTACGTAGGAAATGCATACAGTGATAAGCTGTTGGAACAGAGATACTGTAGACGGGTTAGAAAAAGGCTTACTGCATAAAAGTATCTTATCTGCAGAGTATCTTCACAAAAATACCCAACTACATTTACAATATCAGCTTTTAAGTAGGATACCTGGACACATGTAAGGTAAAGCACAGCTATTGAGCAAGTTACTTACAGAGTGAGAAGGTATGTGCAGATGTGCAAACGTCTCTTAATTCCTGCACTGTGATAACAATGTTGCCACAAGAGAAACATATTTGCTCCAGGTAAGTTAAGCATAGAGAAAAGTGGTATCTGCAAATATGGAATAAAACCCACCATCCGTACGTAGTTTGTTTATGTTCACACAGTGTATATTCATACATGGAACATATGAGACAAGGAGTAAGGTGCCACGCAAGGTATATAAACTGGAAACATATTTACATTCAGGTGAGGTATCTGTACCATGTCACAGAGGTAAACGTTTGGCAAACAGGTAGGCTACTGCACTCTGGTAATCAATCTGTGTACACAAATACATACAATACATCTGCAGTATAGTAATTCTATATTTGAAGGAACATGTAATCTGTACACAATTCAATATATAAGGCACTGGTAAGATATGCATTCTGCGAAAGTATCTGCACAAATGTCAAAATATCTGCACACAACTAAGATAGCATGCCCAAGCAGAATATCTGCACAGAGGTGAAATACTGAGTCACAGGGTAGATATTTGCCTACAAGCTACATTCCTGTGCACCATTAAGATAGCTGCACACAGATAAGATATCAGTCGACTTTTAAAATAGATATCGGTACACAAGTAATTTCCAAAAATCCCCTTAGGGAGAGAGAGATTGATAAGAAGACACAAAATGTTACATAACAATCTTTCAATGCACACCCAACATAATATTGTCTGTTTTGAGGGAGCCTGCACATCTCTGCTTGAATATTTACAGATGCTTGCCAATAAAATAAATTAACGGGATTGCTTTATCATATTTTTTTACTATTATTTTACGACAATTCTAAAGATCAATTACATTAAATTTTTATAAGAGGATTTCATTCCATGGGAATTGGGTTATACAGTATTAGTCCAAAAACATGAGACCTATCTGTGTGTCATATATCAGCCATTTTACGTCACCCACACGTATTTTTGTACCACCTGTATTCCTGCTTCCAAACATATAACCCTCCTTCATGAACACATTCCCAGTGTTTACGTTGAACAGGTGGTGGGCACTGATACTCATTCTGAGGACTGAGACTTATTTCAAAGTGAAGAAACATTAGGAAGGGGGGAAGAGAAAGATACATAAACAGTGACAAAGGGAAAAATTAGGGTTTTAAAAGGAGCTGCAAGAGTGGGAAGCAGAGACAGGAAGTGTACAATGGTGGAAGAACGAGGCATGAAGTCGAATCAGGACTAGGCAGTCTTGGTGTTCAGCAATCCTGTCATTCAATACTGCCAGATGCCAGAGTTGCCAAACACCAAGGATGCCTAGTTTTGCTTTTTCCTTTTTCTGCTCTTTTCTCTCTTACTATGGGTTAAAATCAAATGATGAAAGAAAGAAAGAAAAATATGCGTTGGGGCTATCAGCTGTAAACATTGACGCAAATTAAGCGCTGCTGCCTTTGACAAAAGCAAGGCCTGAACTGTCATCTGCAAGTCATGTAAGAGGCGAAGATGTTAATTGACGTGTTCGACCGGGTCAGCATGTAATCATAGACGTAACTGAGCCCTAGCAATGTTACCTTTGAGGAAAAGGTTTCTCTCTCTAACATCACTCAGTTATCGTTCCCTCACAGCTGGCACAGACCCATCCTGCTTTAAACCTGCATTGGTTCAAACTCAGTTAAACCCACTGCTGATCCTGCTTCTCCTACTAACGACCTGCTATTGTCCCAGCTTCCAGTCCTTTGCAATATGCCAGGATTATTGTTTTCAACAATCTCACACTATATATCTTAAAGCTACTAAATCAGCACTTAGCAGTCGGCTTTCATGCCTGAACTCAATAGAAACAGCACTCACAGATTTAGCTAGGTTTATTAAAACTGCTCATCATAATCAACATTACGCCATCCTTAGAATTCTAGACTTAACCTGCGCTTTTGATGCAATCGATCATCCTACTCTAGTATACTCTCTCAGTTCATTGAGAATGAAAGGCCTACCACACAAAAGGATTGTCTTCTGTCTTTCCACTATCTCTTTACTCCTTGGGAATCAAACTAAGAATCAAACCCCATCTCACTCCCAGTGAGTGCTCTTCTGGGTTCTTCCCCTTCACATTTCATCCCTTTCCATCATATTCATTGGGAATTTTATCCCGTCATTGGGGTTCTCTCCCAGTGTTTAAGCCAATGACAACTACGTTGTCTTCTTATTTCATTTGTATTTCAACTCTTCTTCAGTAACTGTTCTTTAGCATCCATCCATGGATGTCACTAGTACACCTGATATTATACTCCTCTAAAACTGAACGTCATCTCTTCATGTTACTGAATCCACTACACCACTTATACCTTGATATTTGCGACCCCACAATACCCTTGGTTGTCTTTCCAGCCATTACATGGATTTTGAATCTCTCATAATTACTACTGCCTCTACAGCACAATATTGTATAATGAACACACATAAGCTCCATCCACACTTTCCATTCAAGAAAGCCTTATACTCAGTAATATTCAGCAGGCTGGATTACTGAAGTACCTTAACCACTGGAACCTGGTATAATACACAAACACATACTGATGTTTGCATTTAAAGCCTCCTATTTCACATTCTATATAAATACTCTCCAACCTAGAACCTGTTGGCCAAACATATTCACGTAGCATAGCACAAACCCCAGCTTTTCATGCATGTCCCTCTCACTGGAAGTTCAAAAACACACTGACATGTTATCTCTTGTAATATGAATTAAGTAATATGGGTGTTTGTCTTCATCAAATTAAGCACAGTATTGGTGCAACTAACCCATACCACAATTTATAAATTTTCATCTTCGTTAGCCATTTTATCACACCGTCCTTTGTATTTGCATTGATGCTTTTGTAAAACTTTTCCTTTCAAGATGTTACAGATGCTAAATAAATAAGAATAAATATGCAATACGCATAGCCCATATGTCAAAATGTGATGCTTATATAATATATATTATATTTATAAGACAGCCCACGAATCGCCCAGGAATCTGGGCCAGATGGTCTGAATTTGAAGGTCAACCAGAGGCACCATTCAATATTACCTACAGTTATTACAAAATGTGGGTGCATCTACCATTCCTCTCAGGCATCCGTCAAATTATAAAAAGCAAAAAGCAGTTGGGATACAATATTAGAAACCTGGAACTTTTGATTTGCAAAAAATACTGTACTACACTTTATTGCAATCAATTCTACAGTATTTATTTACAAATCAATTAGTACACTTCCAATCAAGTTACACAGGGAACAGAATCTAGCACATATATAAAGAGGCTGGCAAGAAACATATATACATAGTTAATCACAGTGTATGCCACCCAACAAATTATGTGAACTATTTTCTGTCTAAACTGTGTTACCTATAACAATCAAAAAGCATTATCATGGAAAAGGCACATTATTTTGTTAACAGATAGCAGAATACACATTGATGTTTGATGTCTTAGGCCTACCAGTATGTGAGACTCTTCTCATGACACTAGTGAATATCTTCTCTATCACGCAAAATAAAATGACTCAGTTTTCTTTCACACATTACAAATCTTATCAATTTTATTGAGGATACAAGCACCAGAGAAGCCTTGTAGAGAATTTAATTTTGAACAAATCTTTATGTATTGAAATTTCATATAAGGTCACTGTTTCGTTACATTGTTAGCTACATAATTGTAACAAAATACATTTTTAGGTTAACTTAGATCATCAGCAACTGGCAAACAGAACCCATATGATCTAAAAATCAACCAGTCGGTTCATTCACAATCTTCTGCTAACTGCCATTTAGTAAAAGTCGATCAAGATTCCTCTTTGTGAATTTTAAAATATTCAAGATAGTATAACATGCACAATAATGAATAAATCACTCACCCTTGTGAAACCTCAACTCCAAGATGCTGGAGAAGATGACAGAATGTGAGAAATACCTACATGTAATCAAGACCTAGAGTGAATCATGTTAGCAGTACTTACTTTCAATCACTATGTATACACATCTCAAAAGTACTTCAACCAACGGGTGACATAAAGACACTTCCACATTCACATATATATTTCCTCACACCTTAATATGCGCAACTGAAAGAATAAACAATTAGACAACCTTTGTTTAAAGCCGTACATGTGATATCTAGACCAAGGCAAATGCATGCTATGTCAATTTTCTTAGGAGAAACAAATGTGGTAGTCCATTGAATGTTACTCATATCCACCACGAGATGGCTAATGTTTCAGAAGTAATAACTTGGGGACCTAGAGGTATGCATAAGCAGAACTCGAAAGTAATGCAGTTTAAAGAATGGTGACCCATATCAAGATCAGCCATATTCCTACACCAATAAGCAATGGGAAGAGGAACTAAATACTGCTCACAATAATGCTACGACCTAACGAACTGAAATGCAGAGAAATAGACAACGGACTACTTGGTGCAAAAGCTCTACAAGACATCATTCAAAGTTAAGTTGACGTCATTGTCTTCTTCTCTTTACATGTCCTAAGGAGAGCTATGTCCACAGCAAAAATACATGCTCATATGAGATGTCAGCATCTGCAAGGCATTTAAATGTAACGTAGTGCAATGTGACAAACCAATTCTAGTGCCAGATTGGAAGTGTTTCATATGTATCTCATTCTAATAAAAATCATCCTACAGTTGAATGGAATGATGAATAGCAACAACGAAGATCATATGCTGTGCTAGCTATTTAAAAGAACTCAGAGACATCTCAAAAAGAAGGACCAAAACCAAAATTAGCCTCCTCGTTTTCCTTGTCACATTCAGAGTCCAAGAAAGACTTCAAAAGGCTTGCCCACAACATATCTCCGAATTTATGGCTAATATTGGGTAAGCACCAGACGGCGCAGCCTAATCTAATCATGAAGTAAAATTATTTTGGATACAACTTGGGTTGTTTTTCTAATCCATTTTAATCCACATAGACAATACAGTGCATAATATTTTCAGTACTGGTGTCTGAATACTGTCTACTTAACCTTTCTTTGTCTTCAGCCTCAAAAGTTTTAGTAGTCTTCACAGTAGTGCATGCTGCACAATGGGCACAATGAATGTTGCAAAGAATGGGCTTTAAATCCCCCAGTTCTGTCAATGTATCTTTTATAATGGGTCTATTACTGGCAACCACAAACCCATCTTTTAAAAGCAAAGAAAGTCTGTTCAATGTTGAATCTACACTGATAAAGAAATGTCTGTGTTTCTGTAGCAATTTCCTAATGCCATTAGAGTCTGTACCAAAAGTGGTAAGACATACTTCTTGCTTATTTAATATGCGATTTCTCAGTTTTTGAGAATTTCATGATCACTGTATTAGGCTCTTTGTAAAGATTTTGTGATTAATCTATATAGTTACATGGAAGCTTGTAACTTATTGGGCAATATCTTTGCAGTCATATAAGTCAAAATTGTCCATAAGGCAGCTTATCTCTTAAATTGTGTCTGTCATGGGGGCGTGGATTGGAGCTCAAGCAAATGGCAGCTCCTTTCTGAGCTCTGGCACATTCCCAGTGCTCTATGTTTTAAAATGTTTTACAACTCTACTGGCACATAAAAATGGGGAAATGACCACATCATTGGAGACTTCACCCACTGATTGGTGAAGCTGCACAAATACATAAGAGTTGTTGGTGAGCTTTAGCTTTGCTGTGCTCCCGCAAGATGGTGGCACTCGGCTGACAGATCGCAAAGGAGACTACACTAATTTAAGATCACTGGACTCCTTGCCAGTGCCACTCCTGTACTAGGCTCACGTCCTGACATGCTACGTATCTGGCCTCATATTGCCTTATATCTTGCCTTCAGGTGGATACTGGTGTCCTGTGCACCCTGCCCATTTCAACTTCTACGACTGACAGCATTTGAAGGTCCCATAATAGCTAATATACTTCAGTTGTACTGAGTCAGTGATTTTAGGGATAGTTCTATTCACTCTTTGCCCTACATGAAATGTCTAGGTGGCCATTACGGGACATTTCGTACATGCTCGCTCAGGCCAACATGTTAGGTTTTGGGCCCCAATGCTTCTTCAATTCTATTGAGCCCCTTATTCAATGGATAATTTTGTGACTTTAAAATTCCAGCTTGGAATCCTGGTTCCTGCTCATATTGCTAACTCATCCTGATCCTTTCCATGCTGTTATCTGACACCTTGTACAGCTGAAGCATTTTACAACTTCCAGCACTTAGATATTGGGCACACAATTACCGGGTGTCCTGTCAGGGTTTTATCTAGATTAACTTCAGCTGTAGTTTGTGGTTTTGCTGTCAGGGTAGTTTAGGAACAAGAGGTGTAATAAAAGTATGCTTAAAAGATCTAAACAGAAACCTCTGATTCCTGACTCCAAGAATAAGGATATATCTGATCAGTCATCTATGTTAGAAGCTATTCTGAAAACAAGGTGCAGGAGGTAGACCAGAGCACTGAGACCAACACAGACCTATTCAAAATCGAGGTGGCTGGAATTAGGAAGGACCTTAAAGACCTGAACATCCGTCTCACCAATGCAGAGAGCAGGATCAGTGTTGTAGAGAATTGCAACAACCCCACACCAAGCTACTCACAGACTCTGAAATGCTAGTTGGCAGCCTAAAATGCAACATTACTGATTTAGAAGATTGCAACAGATGGAGAAACCAATCTTTAGTTTGACAGAGGGCTCGGAGGATTAGGCTTCGATCAACAATTGAATTCCTGGAGCAATTGATTCCATCGACTCTGAACATTACCTTTCCTAGAGAGACTGAACTGTGCTGATTGTGTTCCATCATTTAAATAAGAGAACTTGGACCCACCAAGGCATTTGATTTCCAAACCGTTGACATCAGCCTTTACTGGAAAGTGGAGCCTCGAAGCTAGCAAACTCTAAATGTTATAGGAGTTCCCAAATCACTGGTCACAATATATACCAACGTGCTAAGAGAACTGCACCCAGCTAAAGCAGTGTGACCTTTGCATCACAGTAATATGTAGGATCCTCACCCACCAGTAGCACCAGTGGCATGCTTCATCACTGGATCTTCACCCACTGCACATAGGGTGAGTGTGTAAGCTTGACACAGTTTGTAAGTGCAGGTCTTACTAAAACCTAAGTGCAAGTTAAAAAAAGCCTTCAGGATCCTACTTCTTGTTTATGAATAAGGTCCTTTAGTTGGGATAAAATTAGTGTGATGTATAAAGGGTGCAATTACCCCTAACATCTATAATTCAATAAGATTGACATGCTTCAGCCTATCTCAAGTGCCACTCAGGATCAGCAGGCTTTCTTCAGGACCGACTACCACCATAGAAATTCTGCAGATTATAACATATACCAGTTCCAAATGCTGGTCTGCACAGTACGCTAAATAAAAAGCATGAAATCATACAGATCACATTGGACCTTTTCCAATAAATGGGCTCTGAAATAGAAAAACACAAAAACATATTTTTAAGGGGTAATTGCTGCCCCAGTTCATGTTTATGCACACTGCAATTCTCGTGTGCAAAACAAAGCAGGCAGTCACGTAAGTTTCCCCAGATGATAGACTAAACATATAAGTGTGCATAAACACACTCATGAAAAAATAACACACATGAAAAAATAATAAATAGCAAATAGTGTTAAGCATGCACACGGTAGGGTAAATCAAACCATTCGTCGCGTCTATGACACCTACATAATTCTTGAGAATTCAGGCTCCATGAGGCAGTGGGGGTGGGGTGATCCCTATAGTCATACTCATAGAGGTAGAAAACCTAATGTTTAACTAATCTTTCCAAGAGGAAGGAATTTGAATGTCATGGTACCCGCCGTACTTACTACACCAAAGGATATCATCATCCTAATCACCTATTCAGCTCCCCGTACTCCTTCGTCGCTGCCCTGCCCTGAGTCAGGCTGTCTATAAGCTGCATGAGGAAGCAAGGCTCGAGTCATGTGATCGAGGTCAAATGATCCCAGTAAGAAGCTTGTGTTTCCTATTGGTTACTGTGGGGTCACATGGGGAGGGAAAGTTGGGAAATGTGGTCCAACCTCCTAAGAACTGTATTGGTTGAAAGGGGTCCTGAGTTGGGAAATGTAGTCCTTAATCCAAGTGCAAGGGATTCACTAGATATGGGGCAAAAAAATAATGTAACCATTAGGAGCACCACCTTGGAGGGATTATTTATATAACCAAATACAATGAAAAAATAAGAATATATTAAAAATATATTCACAAAATTAAAATGAAAAAGAGACAATTTCTAGATGCAGTGAACATATGCACCTTATGCCGCCACTTTGCAACAAACAACAGTCCATATTCAATAATATAAGCTCCAGGGCAGTAAGCTAAAGACCTTATTGCCTGTTTTTTTATACTGTAGCATGTTCTACCAGAGGATATCAATATGCAGTCCTTTCTTCTGCGTGTATACTTTTATAAATCCAGCGCTGCTCCTTCTCAAATAGAATTTTCTCCAGATTCCGTGTCTCTGCTGTGACATGTTCCAGTATCACCTATCTGAGGTCTTTAATTGAGTGTCCAGTGTTCTGCCAGTTTGGTGGTTTTGCGTCTACATCTGATGTTGCTCTTGTGTTTGCAGATTCTTGTGCTGACCTTTCGGAACGCCATACCTAAGTTTGCAAGGACAAGTTATCAGATGTATCACTTGTTTTGTAATGCAATTAGTATGGCAGCATAATTGCCACGGAGTATGTAAACCTAGGTCAATTTCCTTCGTAGGTATGGTCAAATTACAGTCGCTGCAATGACCACACGGATAGTGACCTGCTACTTCTGAGAGGCCTAGTGTCCTGTGGATCATATTCACTTGTTTTATAAGGACTATGGGTCTGGTGATTACCAGTATATCTCGCAAGTTTTTAGCTCTTTTATTACAAAAGAGAGGGTAGTCCTCTGTCTGGGTCCTTCATTTAGAATTCGCCAATTGCGCTTAAAGATCTTTTTGACACAATTTGAAACAATGTTATATTTGGTGACGCATACCAGAGGCTCTGTTTTTTCTCTAGTTGATGTTTCTAGTAGGGCATTTCTGTTCTTTGTCTTCTGAATGATATTCTCAAGGTAATTTTGTGCCCTTAATTTTTCTGACAAATAGTCAGCTTGTTGTTTAAAGTCATCTATGCGGCTACAGTTCTGCCGCAGGTGGAGAAATTCACCACACGGGAGATTTTCCCACAATGGACGTGGGTGAAGACTGTCAGAATGCACCAGAATGTTCTTAGCAGTGGATTTCTGATGGATATTCGTCTGCAGGGTCCCTCGCTCGGAGAAAATATCCACATCCAGGAATGTTAGTGATTACTTACAAATGGTGTGTGTGAATTCAAGATTCCTATCCTGTTTATTGAGCCAAATAATGAAGTCAAGGGAAGTCTGTAAATTCCCTCTCCATGTCACAAAAATTTAATCTATGTACTGCTTCCAAGTTGAAATGTTATTCTGGTACAGGTTGGTCTCATGTAAAATTCTTCTCTTCTCTAGATTATGCACAAACAACCCTGCTACACTTGAGGAGAATCTACTCCCCATTGAGGTACAGTGTGTTTGTAGAAAAAGTGGTATCTTTGAATTCAAAGTAGTTTATTGTCAAAGCTATATGCCCAGAGTCCATCACAAACTCTAGGGGGGTGGGGTAGGTCAATTCTCCACTCCCAGGTACTCCCCTAATGACTTCAAGGGTTTCCTCCTTGGAAAGGTTGGTGTAAAAGTTCTCTATATCTAAACCCATTAGGAGTTCTGGTTGGTCAGCAAATTCAATATTTTTAATATGGACCAACAGGTCCTTGGTATCATTTATGTAGGTCTCTATCTTCTGTAGTATAGGCACACAATTGTGGCAATGGTTCCAAAAGGGAACGTATTCCTGATACAATAGGCCTACCTGTAGGTGGGTCACAATTTTTATGGACCTTGGGCAGAGTATAAAAATGTGGTATTACCGAATTGGTGTTTCTCTCAAAATCCCCCGCATGCTTTGTGATCCACCCCTCACACTCTGCCTCCTCTACCATGGAGTAAATATCCTTTTCAAGTGTGAGTGTGGAATCCACAACTAATCTTTTATAGTTGTGTTTATCTGCCAGTCGCCTAAGGCCTTCTGCTCTCAAAGCTGTGGTGGACTGTAAAACAATCCCTCGCCCTTTATCTGCAGGTTTTATTATGATGTCAGTGTCAGTTTGTAATTCACGTAGAGCTTGTTTTTCTTTGTTGCTGAGATTCTTGATATTGTTCAAGGTTTTAATGTCAATACCTTCAATATCTTTCTATACTGCCTGTTCAAAAGCCACTAACTCCACTCGGCTAATATGAGCAGGTGCAGTGGGTGAGGATCCAATGATGAAGCATGCCACTGGTGGTACTAGTGGGTGAGGATCCTACTATGATATCCATGTGATGCAAGGGTCGCACTATTTTACCTGGGTGCAGATCCCTTTCCACATTGGTATATATTGAGACCAGTAATTTGGAAACTCTTATAACATTCATAGTTTGCTAGCTTCGAAGCTCCCCTCTCTTGTGTAAAGGATGGTAATACTAAGGGCAAGGGGAGGATGGTTCTATTTTGATTGCTTCTCTCTCCCTGCTATATTCCTATAAACCTTTAAGACACCAACACTCTGAAAATATCTTAGCCCACATCAGCAAAAGTCACATCGGTTTCATGGCAAGGCACTAGAATCTCCATCCATGGCATAAAACACATTGGTAGAGCTCCCCTGCAGAATGTGAAGAGGAGCCCCGGTGTCTCACATATATAAGATCCATGCATTGGCCATTGGTGATTAGGAGCTCCCCCTTGAAAGTGTGACGTGCCCCTGGAGAGTTGCCGCCCCAAACCGCAGGGGATGTAGGGGCGCTTGCTTTATGCCCCTGATCTCTATGTTGCAGGACTTTGCCAGGGGCATGATTACTAGATGGCAAGGTTTCCTCAGTCTGAAGAAGACACTCATTGCAAAATCTATTCAACTCTCTTTCACTGGCCCCTCCAAATTTAAGATCATCTTCAAGGGCTAAACTATGATTTTCAATGAACCGACTGACTAGGCAACATTTCTAGAGGATACATTAGAAACTCAAATGGAGCACGATTACAGTCCTCCCCATCACTGCTCCTGAGCCTGATGATGCCCTCACAACTGATTTAAATTCCTTTTCTATCTATATGTCCTAGTACATATCATACTTGACGTCATCTGTAGTGTTTGGCCTTTTTCACCTTCACAGAATCTACACAAACTGGATTCATGCTACAACTGTTTTCTAAGGGCCTTTTCTCTTCTGGTGCTTCGGCAGACTTGATTCATGTTGTCATTACAGGATATGCTTCTTTCAAATTGCGGTCTCCTAATGTTTTCCAAATGCTAAGTTGCAGTTGGAATGTTTGTTTGATGCAGTTGGACCTTGGTTCCTCCACTGCATGGTAAACATTATGATCTAGTTCAAACATTATGTTGTGCTTTGTAATACTAGGTCTTTTAGGGCCCATGTTCAATTTCACTCTAACACACAGTTTTTTTAAAATATCTATTGGATGTTATAAATAAGGCAAACTATCTACTGTTTTTACTTCTCTATCATTGTTAAAATGCACATTTCTAGATACAACCAACGTTCTCTAGTTACATTCCATTGTTGAGCCTTGTCTGTGCACATGTTCGGGGTTGTTTTTCCCTGCTTCCATGCTTTCCAGCTTTCATTTGAATTATTCACAGCTACGTTATAATCAGTAAGCTCAGGGGAATCCCCGTGTGTGGCTAACCCCCCTCCCACCCCCAACACACACACACAATCCTTATCAACAGACCTCGGCCCTCTGAGACTGCCATACTCATAGGGTGATGTTTTCTGTTTTGGGTATTTTTGGGGGTTTGTTTCTAGTTTCTTATCAGGTATTTCGCTCTCACTTTTTATTCTCTTTCGTTACACACTTTACCATGTTCTACTTTCTCTTTCTTTTTTTCCCTTTCCTATATCCTCCTACCCCATTATACAAGTCTGGCACTAAGTGGCTTATGACCTATTTCACCCTTCACTCTCCAGCGTAGTCAGATTCTGCACCGCTACCTATCACCGGTCCTACTGTTCCAGCTCATACTTTTTACCTTATGGGTACTTTCAAAGTAATCTCACTTAACTGCAAAGCACCCTAACCACCCTTTGAAGTAGAAGAAAATATCTGACTACTGCAATAATCTTAAAGGTGACATAGTTTTTCTTCAAGATAGTAAAATAGGATATAAAGAGGCTCTTTCGTTACACTGGTTGGGTGCATGATTTGACTTGTTCTGCTGCAATAGAAAAGAAAACTGGTGTCATTATCCTCATCTCGAAAACCTCAGGTCTATTCATAATTGCATCGGAACAGGACAAAGACGAAAGGTGGCTTATTACTAACTCAAATGCGGAACATTTATTATTTACACATGTATGCACCCAAAAAGTGATGATCCTCCTATTTGGACCTCGTTAAACTCCAAAACTGCTCTACTCCCATCTGTTTCCCATATTAGCCTGGAAAAGGACTTCAATTGATCAGAGACACTATTCTTGATAGACACTCTGCCTGTAAGTACAAACCACGTAAGGCCCCCAAATCCATGCTTAAGCTCTGCTCTGACCACACCCACGTTGATGTTTGGCGTCTGCACACCGATACAGGTAGCACTTCTCCTTTTTATCCCCCCCACATAATATCTGTTGATGCCTCGCTGCTCCAAGAGAAAACAACGTCATCAATTGAACCGACTGTAATCCCTGATCATGCAGCTCTCACAATAACACTATGCATTTTACCCTTCAGACTAAAACTCACTCTTGAAGCCTGAACAGCGAAAACGAGTCAGATTTACGTGCATTACAGCAAGAATTAGAACTTTTCATTCAAGGAAATAAGAATTCATCCTCTTCTCCGGTGAAGCTTTGAGACGCTCTTAAATGCTCATTCAGGGGTAAGATAAGAAGATGCTTGCTTAAGGGAAATAAATCATAAGACGCTCCCTGGACTCCTTATCGAATGCAAGCAAACATAAATAACTATTATGCAGATACTCCAAAGACTCAGCACTCCTAACTACCATTCAATGTCCCAAATGCAAGTACCGCACAGTCATTAGTAAACATGCGAGTCTTCGGGGATATAACCGGCTTAAAAAACATTTAACTAAATAAAGCCCTTGCAGGCTCCTTGAAATTCAAGAGGAATAACAACCTCATTTCTAACAAAAATGCCCTAAATGGGCAATCTAAACAACAACTAAGGATATACCTAATGTTTTTAAGGCTTTTTATGCCAATCTTTACACTCTCTCAAAAACAAGTTCCCTAGAATCTTGTCTCGACTTTTTAAAACAATTCAGTTGAAATCCATTTCTTAACCCATCAAACTATAACTAAGCAGACCATCAAAAAGAAATGAGATTTTGGATGCTATTGTATTAATCCCTGGTGGTAAAGCTAAAGCTCGGGACCAGACAGCTTCCCCATCTCCTTCTATACAATTTTCTCCTCTTCCATCATTTCACCTTTGGAATAGGTTCTTAATTACTTTGCTGTATCTGGCAAGGTGAGAGGTACTGCTGCGGAATCTACTATTGTGGTTATCCCGAAAGACGGTAAAGATCATTCATTGCCGAAAATCTATAGGCCAATTTTCCTGACAAACTAGGAAGCAAAAATCTATGCTAAAATCCTGGCTAGGCCTTTATAACTGCTCATCACCAAGCCAAGATATTTCATGTCTCGCAGGCAGGTTTCATCAAGGGCAGGATGGTGAGCGACAACACTCACACTTTATGACACATAACTGAAAAGGCTACACTTTAGATTTCTTTTAATTCCAAGGTTACTCCCTAAATATAGATAAGGCTGAGGTCCTACTCTTTAACCCTCTATGGCTTCCCATCTGCACTGGTAATACTGGGCAACATTGGCAATCAAAAATATTCAATATTTAGGTGTATGGTTCAATAATAACATCAGATTCAGGGATATACAACAAACAAAAAACAGTGAGAAAATTGAGGATCTACCACCCTCTTGGTCTCCTAAACACAATTCAGGGTGGGGCAGTATGAAAAGTTTGAAAATAATGATTACTCCATTAATAATATTTCTTCCCATCATGCTGCCAATGCAACTCACCAACTCGTATTTGTTTCAATCAACAAAATTACTGCAGGCTTCCTTTGGAACAATAAGAAAGGTAGAATCTCTTTCACAAAGCATGGTCTCAAACAGAGTAATTGCAGCTTTAATCTGCTGAGTTGGTTAAACTATCAGACAGCATAACTTGTTACTCATGGTGTGCACCGGCTAATAGATAACCAATCATCTTAGCCCTACGGTTAGTAATTGAGCAACATCTATGTTCTCCTTTTGCTATTTATAGCACTCCTAGGTTGCATCACAAGTTAGCCCACTCACAGCAGATACTTCTGGATATTGCTAAAGCAAAAAACTAATAGATAAACATGTGTCCCTGCCCATTACTAAATCCACTCTCTTGTCGTTATGGAACGACAAATTAACTCAGACACTTGACTCCTCTTCCTTTAGCCTCTATTGCGCATCTAGAGGCATGCCCCTCATTAAAGATATCTATCATGGCTGTGAACCTCTAGACATTTGCCAATCTTCAGTCAAAACTTTCCTCACCCAATATTCAGTTTTATCATTTCTTGCACAGTAAAGTGAATATCTCCAGACTAGGCCCCCTGATAGGGCCTACATTACTAACAACTCTTTCACAAAGGCTTCGATTAGGCCATACGGCTTCAGAGATGTATACACTTCTGGGCTCCCGTAAGAATATTTCACCTAACCCTATTCATATTCAGAATATTGGAAGACCTCCTGCATGGGTGGGTTCTTGGGCTCATATGTATGGGCTTTTGGTGGAGGGCAGTAGAGAAAGTCACCTTGCTGTGCTGCCCTGCCACAAAGGGAAATGGCAGGAATGCGCCATATCTATGGCTTATGGCACATTCCTGTCTGTGTTGTAGGCAGGATTGTTTTTGTGCAAGAAGGCACACCTTCCTGCATAAAAACAATCCTGGGAGGCTTCTTCCTCTTTCTATGTGTGCTGCAAAATGCAGCACCCATAGAGGAAAAAAAGAGGAGAAATAAAGATATTGCTCCTCGTTGCGCCTCCCCTGGAGAGGTGTAAAGTTTTGGTGCATCCCTAGATTTACAAGGTCTTGAAAATCTAGGGATATGTCAAAATCCATGGGTGTTGTTTGGGAACACCCACTGCAACACTCATAGATTTGCGCTGAAGTGCGTTATTTCAATATCTAGGAGGTCATTCAAAGCCACGCAAAGTAACTCTGCATGGCCTCATAGATATGATTTCAAGGTTTGTGCCGTTGCATCACAAAAAGTGATGTAACTGTGGCACAAGGGGCTCATAAATATGCCTCTTGGTCTACAGTCTATTGTCGAGCTCTTTACAAGACGTTAGACCTATTGCTTACAAAAACTAAACTTTACACAACACACCTACTCTACTGATCCCCAGAGAGATAATACTACCAAAGCTAATGGACACACACATGTGCTGGACTTGCAAAGAGGCAAAGGATACCCTTGGGCACAGGTTTTCAGCCGTAAGTGTCTTATACCTACTGGGACAAAATTAAAGTGCAATTTATTAATATCTTTTATCTATCCCTTGTGCTAAACCTTCCCACAATGCTGTTTGGTCTACACAATGCACACACCAAACTCTCTTAGAATCTGATTTTGCTCTTCTTTATCTTTTACTCACAATCGCAATCAAGTCATTCTCACAGAATGGAAACTGTTAGATAATGGGTCATTCTACAGCTGGTGTCTGGGTTACTTACCTCAGAAGTACACACAACATGCAGGCAAATCACCTGGGCAACCCGGTGTTTTCACAAACAAATGGGGCTTACTGGATAAATTCCTGCAAATTCTCTCGGAGGACTAAATTCATCCATAAATACCCAGACCTTCGTGGGCAATATCTCACCTTTTGTTTCCAACCTCTCCACTTGGTGATTTCTTTCTTTCGTATTTACCACCCCCTTTCCTACCTCTTGACTTCACTTTACTCTCTATTACCTTACTTCTTCCTTTAACTGCTTATTTTCATTCACTCTCTCTTGTTGGATCAAACATCCATTATGCAGTAATTTACAACATATATTCATTTAGGTGTTAAGCCCCGCCATTTGTAGCTAAAGTTCATAATATGTACTAGCGTCCATACATTTTCTCTGCAATCCATATGACTTACCATTTTTGTGCACACTTGTACCTTTTTCTGAAACGAACACTGACACCTCTTTGTTATTTGTCTCTATTCCTCAATTCATTTTCACCTATAAAACGTCAATAAAAATGTCTATGAAGACCATTATATCAGAGCATGGCATTATGTTCAGTTGGTTTTCTCTATAAATTTGAATATACTAAACACTTCTCTTCCTGATCTTAAGATCTACTAAATCAATATTACCCCTATGGAATTCAAGTGTATACTTGAGATCAGTACTTTTTGGATTCACCTACTAATGGAACTCCCCTATTGGATATTCTGAAGAAAACGACCTAATCAACAGTATGTTGTCTATGTAGCATACCCAATTTCTAATATCTGAACAGAAGGGGTTGATTTCATGGTACATAATCCTGTCCTGGAAATATGATTATTATCTATTTTAGGTGTGAAAATTATGCCATTCGAAATCTCTTTCTTTGCAAGTAAAAGGTGCCATCAAAGATAAAATGATTCTCGTTTAAAGTAATTTTAGCGTATTCAATGATAAAATAAATTGTAACCCTATGTGGTTCACTCCAAGGCACTAATTATGAGTGTGTAAGAAGTGTAAGTGAAGTCACTTGTTAAAATTCAAGTCCTGGGGTCAGAGTTTATTGGGTGTGATAAATAGCAGCTACTCTGTGTTTTTGGAGGATACCATGCAGTGTATGATACCACACCAAACTCTCAAAGTCTGCATCTTATGATAAATTCCATTTTGTTTTCCCCTGTTTCCTCTTAAATGTCCCTAGATTTGACCTCCATAAAGTTAACTAAGTGTGAAGTATTTAACACTCCTTTTAATTACTATGGGGGTTATTACAACTTTGGAGGAGGTGTTAATCTGTCCCAAATGTGACGGATATAGCACCAGCTGTATTACGAGTTCCATAGGATATAATGGACTCGTAATACGGCTGGTGGTATATCCGTCACTTTACCGTCACTTTTGGGATGGATTAACACCTCCTCCAAAGGTGTAATAACCCCCTATGTTTGCTAAATACTTCACATCTCAGAATTCCAACCTCTGTGCAAACAGGGGCTAGCAGAGGGGCTAGAAAACACTGACCCGCTCATAATCCGAGCATTAGTGATCAGATACGTCTCAGTTGCCAATAATGCTTCTGTTTTCTTTAAATATTTACATACAGACTTCAAATGTCTAAAGTAACAAATCAACCAGTATCCATATTGAATTCAAAGCATCAGATTTTTATTAATCACACTATACTATCATTGAGGCATGTTCGGCTAACTGGAACAAATAATGTCACCATACTATTCACATATTGTGATGTGTTCACATATTGATTAAAAACCCACAACAAAATGTCTGATTGGGGGTGTCTCAATACATTTGTTAATTTGTAGGGGAGTATACAAAACTGAAATTCTGAACTCTGGATTATTGAAAAACATATACTCTACTTCACTTAGTCATTGCTCATCAAATGACAGTTTCTTTAGTCACTGCCTGAATTAATGACTTACATGTATTTGGTGGGATCGTAAGTTAGTCTCTTCTAATGTTCCTAGGTGGTTAGGTGTCTGAGCACTTAAGCATTAAAGGGGGTCATTCTGACCTCGGCGGTAAAAGGCGCTTACCGCCGGTCAGAAGCCCGCCATAACACCGCCGCGGCAAACCGCCACGGTCATTCTGACCCGCAACTTGAAAACCTCCAAAAACCCGACATCCACAAAAGTCCGGCACACCAAAGGTCAGCGAAAAAATGGCGATGACCAAACCTCCACCGTCACGCCAACAGAAATACGCCCATGCCATTACGACCCACAAATCCACACGGCGGTCTTTCAACCGCGGTATTCTATTGGCGGTACACAGCGCCGCGGTTGAAATACACACACCTTTACAAAACATCCCCACATTGGTCAATTTGAAACACACACACCTGAGATACATATACACACCACTCCCACACACCCAATACAAAATAAAACACACACCCACATCACCCACAAACCCCTACGACAACAATTGCGAATCAAGGACAGAGAGAGACAGCACTGCTTAGAGTAGACCATCACACCGAGGCAAATCACAATATCACCCACACAATTACCACGCACAAAACACCATACACCACCACACACATTACACTCCACAACACATACACCACCCCTCACCTCATCCACACCACCCCATGGCACCCCAAAGACACCCCAGGTTCTCTGACGCAGAACTCAGGATCATGGTGGAGGAAATAGTCCGTATAGAGCCCCAGCTATTCGGGGCACAGGTGCAGCACACCACAATAGCTAGGAAGATGGAGCTCTGGCAAAGGATAGTGGACAGGGTCAACGCGGTGGGACAGCATCCACGCAATCGGGATGACATCAGGAAGCAATGGAACGACCTACGGGGGAAGGTGCATTCCATGGTATCAAGGCACAACATTGCGGTGCAGAAGACTGGCGGCGGACCCCCACCTGCTCCCCCAGAATTTACAGCATGGGAGGAGGAAGTCTTGCACATCCTGCATCCTGAGGGCCTCGCAGGAGTATCTGCAGGAATGGACTCTGGTAAGTCAAATCTTAACTACTACTTCCCACCCCCACCCCACCTGCATGCCAGCACATACCCCCACCCTCACCCCCACCCAATCACACCAACTCCTTGCAAAAGGCTCACCATCACAACCCACCCATCCAAACACCAAGCCCTGCATGCGACCACAAAGCATGGACACCCATCACCAAAGCATGCCCACTGCACACACACATCACCCCCACAAGCCACCCTCACAAAAGCCCCCATAAGGGAATGCCTGCACTTGGGTACACGGACACCCACCCATCACACGAAATGCCACACACAGAAGCTATAACCATACCTTAATACCCCTGCAGGACCCGAACGCCACCACACCGCCACAGAGGGTCCAGAGATGTCCATCCCACCCCCAGATGAGGCCCCCAGCGATGACAGCAGCTCTGTCTCCCTGGAGCCAGACGACCAGCCCGGCCCATCGGGGACCTCTGGACAGTTCCCCACAGACAGCCACAGGCTACACCAGACCCAACCCCCTCTGGGAACACCAGCACAGCTCCCACCCAGCGGGCCCATGCCTCTGTCTCCAGGACACGTCAATCAGCGGTGTGTCCGCCACTACAGGGCACCCAGGTTGACCCACCACCCCAACAACCACAGGGACCTGGGGGCAGTGGTAGTGGGCACACCGTCCAGGGGACAGAGGCCCAGGGAAACAGGGGAACTGGGAGGGCTGCTGTGCAACAGGGGGGGGACAGGCCCAGGGAACCCAATCTCCAAGAGGCCCTCTCCTCCATCATGGGAGCATACCACCACTCCCAGGAGACGATGGCGACGGTACTGGCCAGGTTCCAGGAGATCCAGGCACAGCAGGAGGAACGGTACATGGGGTTTAGAGAGGAACTGAGGAACATCGGTTCCGCAATGGGGACCATAGTCCTGGCCCTTAACCAGATAGTCACCACATTGCGGGACCATGTGGCACCACAAAGGGCCCCTGTCACTAGCCAGGACCAGGAACAGGCTACAACATCCGCCGGCGCTAGTGGACAGGAGGCCCCCACACAACGACAGTCCACCAGAACCCCACCTCCTGCTGAAGAAGAACCACCCCACAAGCGGAACCTGAGATCTCACAAGAAGACAGAGTAGGATTGCAAGACCCCCGCCAGCATATGATACCCCCTGATGTCATCCCACTGTCCCACATAGTCACCCTGTCCAACCTTGAATTGCCCCTGTTCCATCCTTCCACAGGCATATGGACAATGCACCTGTGCGACTGAGAACTGGACTCTCCATGGACATTACTCCACCCCCGCCCATCCCCGCTTCCCAATCATTTACCTATATGTAGCACTTGAAATAAATCACTCATTGCACCTAAAATAACAGGAGTCTGCTTGTATTTTTCACAAATGTATTACACATAACGGTGCAATTATGTTCAGTAACATTGTGATGACAACATACCAATGTCAATAAGCTTTAGTCCATGGGCAAACAAAGCAGTAGTCACGAAGTCGGTCATACAGCTCTGAAAAGGGAAGGGAAAGTCACAATTAACTTAAAAGGAACTGGGGGGAAACACAGACAGTAGTGACGCAGGAGGCCTTAAGTAAATGTAAATTGGGGTGGCTGTTTCTTACCTGTGTGCTACTGAAAGTATTGTTGTATGACTGTATCCCTGTTGTCCGTGTCGTCCCCGTCGTCTTCCTCCTCTTCACTCTCCACAGGCTCCACAGCTGCAACAACACCACCATCTGGACCATCCACCTGCAGAAAAGGCACCTGGCGTCGCAAAGCAAGATTGTGAAGCATACAGCAGGCCACGATGATATGGCACACCTTCTTTGGTGAGTACATTAGGGATCCACCAGTCATATGTAGGCACCTAAACCTGGCTTTCAGGAGGCCGAAGGTCCTTTCTATGATCCTCCTAGTTCGCCCATGGGCCTCATTGTACCGTTCCTCTGCCCTGGTCCGGGGATTCCTCACTGGGGTCAATAGCCAGGAGAGGTTGGGGTAACCAGAGTCACCCAATAACCACACACTGTGTCTCTGTAGCTGTTCCATCATATAAGGGATGCTGCTATTTCTCATAACATACGTGTCATGCACTGACCCAGGGAACTTGGCATTTACATGGGAGATGTACTGGTCTGCCAAACAGACCACCTGGACATTCATCGAATGATAACTTTTTCTGTTTCTGTACACCTGCTCACTTCCACTGGGGGGAACCAAAGCCACATGGGTCCCATCAATGGCACCAATGATGTTGGGGATATGTCCAAGGGCATAGAAATCACCCTTCACGGTAGCCAAATCATCCTCCTCAGGGAAAACAATGTAGCTCCGCATGTATTTCATCAGGGCAGACAACACTCTGGACAAAACCTTAGAAAACATAGGCTGAGACATCCCTGATGACATGGCCACTGTTGTCTGAAAAGACCCACTTGCCAAAAAATGGAGTACTGACAGAACCTGCACCAGAGGGGGAATCCCTGTGGGTTGGCGGATGGGGGACATCAGGTCTGGCTCCAGCTGGGCACACAGTTCATGTATAGTGGCTCTGTCAAGTCTGTATCTAAGTATAACATGTCGTTCTTCCATTGTCGACAGGTCCACCAGCGGTTGGTACACGGGAGGATTTATCCTTCTCCTCGCAAGTCCCAGCGGACGGTGCCTAGGAAGGACAACATGGAGCAGAAAGTCAAGCAAACCACAGGTTCGTTCACACAGCTTGCACAGTAAAAGAATCGCAATGCATTGAAAGGCTTGTATGAGTGGCAATGCACGGCCTAGGCCTGTGTGACGCAGTTGAAATTATGCCATGTGGGCCCTGGAAATGGCGGCTGCCTGACCTGTGAAGTGTGACAGTGGGATGTGAGGTCAATGCGCTGGCGTGGCACACCGTGGCGGTAGGCGGTCGAAGACCGCGGTGCGAAGCCGCATTGGTTAACATTGCACCCTATGGGTTTCATGAGCCAATGACGATGTGCGCCGGCGGTCGCGGTACGCACCGCCGCAGTAAACACCGCCGTGGGCGTGACCGCCATTTTCTATCTGATTAATCACTCGAGACCTGATCATCCACAGGAGAGGACCTATACTGCAAGTGCTGCTGTGACCTCGGTCTGGGAGATACTATGGCTGCTGCGACTGGGGAAAGGGCCCCTGCCTTCACATCTGAGGAATTGGAGAAACTTGTTGATGGGGTCCTCCCCCAGTGTGCGCTACTCTACGGTCCTCCAGACCAACAGGTTAGTACACAGGGTGCACGCTGAATGGGCTATGCCTGTGTTGAGTGGGGTGGATGTAAGATGGTGGGGAGGGGAGCGAATGAGGAGTGCAACGCACAACAGATGGGAACATGTGCCACATGGCAAGGTTGGGGAGGGGGGGCCACTCACATCGACCATGCAGAAAAGTGATGATATTTCCTTTCCCACCATGTACATGTCAAATAGGTCAGCGCCCATCAGAAGATCGACATTTGGCGTGCCATCGCCAAGGACGTCCGGGCCCTGGGCGTCCACAACAGACGGGGCACCCACTGCCGAAAGAGGTGGAAGGACATCCGCTGCGGGACCAGAAAGACCGCCGAGTCTCTGCTGGGGATGGCCTCCCAATGTAGGAGGGGTGCCAGCCGCCAATTGACCCCCCTGATGTCCCGGATCCTGGCGGTGGCCTACCCCGATTTGGATGGGCGCGTGAGGACATCACAGCAGACACAAGGGGGTGAGTATCAGCACATTCTGCTATCTTTGCGCGCAGTTGAGGTGTCTGGGTTGGGGAGGAGGGCTGTGGGTAACTCAAGGCCAGGGCGCTTTCTGTAGGCTAGTCCCCTCCGTTAGGCATGGCCCTGTGCCCCCGCCCCCCACCTCTGTAGGGTGCCAAGTACAGCTATCCATGGTCCTGCATCACCCATGTGTGCATTTGTCGTCCACAGACCTGTAGGCCGAGTCACAAGAACTGAGTAGTGTACCCCGATTGCGCAGCGTAGTGCAGGGGGCTTCTGTGTCTGTCCTCTCTGCCAACGGTGTTGCCAATGCATGCACTCAACCTGTCTTCATTTCTCCCCCAACCCATTTTCTTTTTCTTCCTGTGCATGTGTGCATTAGCATCATCAGGCGGAGGAGAAGTGGCATCGGCGCACGAGGGAGCTGCATCTCACATGGCCCCGGAGGGCCATGCAACCGACTCAGAGTTCACCAGTGAGACGGAGGGCAAGGGGAGCTCCACAACGGGGACCCGTGGAGACGTCAGCGACACCGACACGTCCTCGGAAGGGAGCTCCCTTGCGGTGGCGGCAACATCCGTGCCCACCGCCACAACAGGTACAGCCGCCACCCAGCGCACCAGCCCCGCCCTCCCAGCAGCCCCTCAGCCTTCGCTCCGTGCCCACTCACCCAGGAAGGTGGGCATCTCCTTCGCCCCAGGCACCTCAGGCCCTGCCCCAGTTACCCCTGCTGCCCTCAGTGAGGAGGTCATTGACCTCCTCCAGACCATCATTGTTGGGCAGTCTACCCTTTTGAATGCCATCCAGGTGTAGAAAGGGAGGTGCATCGGAGCAATGCATACCTGGAGGGCATTCATTCGGGTCAGGCTGCCCATCAGCGATCGTTCAACGCTCTGGCCTCAGCACTGACGGCAGCCATTGTCCCTGTCTCCAGCCTCCCTCTTCTAACGCCCTCCACCCAGTCCCAGTCTCCTGTTCCTCTGCCTATCCCATCCACACCATCAGACCAGCCTGCACACACCTCAACACCCAAGGGCAGCTCATCCAGACATAAGCACCACAGATCCCACAAGCATTCACACAAACAACATCCAGATGCAGACATGCCAACAGTCACTACCACCTCTGTGTCCCCCTCCTCGTCGTCTCCCTCCTCCCTCCCTGTGACGTCTCCACTCACACCTGCATGCACACCACCATCAGCCAGTACTTCCATCACCAGCACACCCTCCATTACAGTCAGCACACGTGCAGTCACCACCCCCACTGCCATTTACACGTCCCCTGTGTCCTCTCCCACTGTGTCTGTCACCCTCTCTTCCAAACCACACAAACGCAGGCAGCCACCCACCCAACAGCCATCCACCTCACGACAGCCTCCAGCCCAAGCACCTGCACCCAAAGACAGCACACTTGTCTCTCCTACAACCACATCCTCTTCCTCCACTCCCATACCCACTGCACCTACCCTTCCCATTGCTCCTAAAAAACTTTTCCTCTCCAAAATTAACCTCTTTGCATCACCTGACCCACCCCCTCCATCTGGTAAGAGTCCAAAGAGCACCTCAGCCACCACCAGCCCTGCATCTAGTATCACCATAGTGCAGGGCTATTGGAGTCCACCAGCTCCTAGGGAAGGAACATCGGCCAGCAGCAAGGGGACAGCCAGCCCACCCCCTGGGAAGAGGACAAGAAAAATTAAGGGCCGGCGCGAAAAGCCTGAGACGGCTGCCACCAAGGAGAGTGGCCTTGCCCCGTCACCTGCCACATCATCTAAGGGAGGCAAGGGCCAGAGAGCTGCAGCGAAGGAGGGCAAGGGCAGCAGGGCGGAGAAGACATGCAGCAGACGAGCGCACCAGGAGGGCCCCACCAGCCCCATACCGGGTGTGACGGACGACACCCACGGGCCCAAGTCTCCATCACAGGAGGGCCCCGCTACCGCAAGGTCGGAGGGCGACTAAGCGGGGAGTCTTGGCCAGGTCTGGGTCCCTTGAAAGACAGGACAAGCACCGCTGAACAGGGCCCCGCCAAGACAGGCACCGCTGAACAGGGCCCCGCCGTGAAGAGCACCGCTGAACAGGGCCCCGCCGTGAAGAGCATCGCTGAACAGGGCCCCGCCGTGAAGAGCACCGCTGAATAGGGCCCCGCCGTGAAGAGCACCGCTGAACAGGGCCCCGCCAAGACAGGCACCGCTGAACAGGGCCCCGCCGTGAAGAGCACCGCTGAACAGGGCCCCGCCAAGACAGGCACCGCTGAACAGGGCCCCGCCGTGAAGAGCACCGCTCCGCTGGGCCCTTCCTGTCAAGCACCGCTCCGCTGGGCCCTTCCTGTCAAGCACCGCTCCGCTGGGCCCTTCATCTCAAGCACCGCTCCGCTGGGGCCTTCCTCTCAAGCACAGCTCCACTGGGCCCTTCATCTCAAGCACCGCTCCGCTGGGCCCTTCCTGTCAAGCACCGCTCCGCTGGGCCCTTCCTGTCAAGCACCGCTCCGCTGGGCCCTTCATCTCAAGCACCGCTCCGCTGGGGCCTTCCTCTCAAGCACCGCTCCGCTGGGCCCTTCATCTCAAGCACCGCTCCGCTGGGCCCTTCCTGTCAAGCACCGCTCCGCTGGGCCCTTCATCTCAAGCACTGCTCCGCTGGGCACCGCCATCTCAAGCACCGCTCCGCTGGGGCCTTCCTCTCAAGCACCGCTCCGCTGGGCACCGCCGTCTCAAGCACCGCTGGTCCATTGACAGTGCCGGTTCTGTGTCGAGCAGGTGTTCACGAAGCACACTGGGCACAATGCCTCCTCCAATACCAGTGGAGTCGGTTATCCATCTGATGGACTGTGGCTTTGCACTCCCCAGGATGGTACAGTGGGCATGGAGGCCCCTCGTGGATCTGGCGTCGAGGACTCATGTGGCTGAGGTGCCCCCCTTTCCCTTCCCCTTGAGGTGCCTGTTGTTTTATCATCTGATGCCCCTGCAGTGTTCTCTCCAATGGTATCCGGTCTCCTGTGTGGGCTTTGCCCATGTGTTTGTACACATTGGCCCACGGACTATGGATATTTAACGGACTGTGCAGGACTTATTGACTATGTTTATACTTTGCACTATGTTCATTATTTCTTTTGTATATTTCATATGGCATATTTACCATGACTTCAATGAACCTATTTTATACATAAATTTGAAACTTCATTTTAATTATGTCTTTGCATTCTTCTGGGGGGCTTGGGGGGTGTCACTCTGACTTGTTGCTCTGCATTGGTGTGTAGGTATTGGGGGGGTGGGTTGGGGGGTGGGTGTATCGCGTATGTGTGTGCACGTAACCTTTCCTCCTCCCCCCTCCCCTGTGTCGTAGGTGCAGTACTCACCGTTGTCGTCTGCGCCGGCGTTTGTACTCGTGGTAGATGAGCAGGTAGACAAGAGCTGGTAGTATGTTTAATTCGGGTTCCATGCTGTCCAGATTCCTTGTGGAGTGTGTGGAGGTGAGCGTTTTCCCGTTCGTAGTCTGTTTCCGCCGTGTTTTTATCGGCGGGGCTCCCGCCCCGGAAAAGGTGGCAGATTGGTGAGTTGTGATAGGGTGGGCGGTACATTGTCTGCCGCCTGCCTGTTGGCGGTGACCGCTGCGCTGTTTGTCGGTCCCGCCGTGGCAGTCGGAGTGTTAAAATGGTGGTCTGTGTTGGCGGTTCCCGCCAGGGTCAGAATTGCATTTTTTGGACCGCCTGCCTGTTGGTGGGTTGGCCGCCGCTTTATCACCGACTTCCAGGGTTGGAATCACCCCCAAAGTCTATTAGGGTTTTTAATAGTATCCCATCCTGCATCAGTTGGTTTTACAATCACCTCAGTCAGCTGTCCCAAAGATTGCACTACTTAAAATTCTAGTTTTGTTAGATTATACTAGACTCACTTCCTCCTCCTAAGTTTCCATTTTCTCTTCTACTCCATTTTCTGGAATATTGCCCCCACATATAGAGGCATCTCCATTAACTTCAATAGGGAGATTCCTGCACTCCCTTTTGCAATACACTCCTGATTACCCCCGCCTTACCCTTCCCAAGTCCCTTCTCCTGAGCATGCCATGTGCTTCCTCACTCATGGTATAGCCTCATTATAACATACTCACTTTTGCAGCAGTCTATTGCTTTCTGTCTAGGTTTGTCATATATAAATTCAATACATAAATGAATATGTACTCTTGTTAATAAAAGCAAATTGTCAATTACATGATGAAGCTCCAGAAAAATTCACAGAGGTTTGAAAGGGATAAAAATAATAAATATGTGCTTTCCACACTATGGGGGTCATTCTGAAGTCCCGCCGGCAGAATACCGCTACACGGTCAGAAGGCCGCCGCGGTAATTCTGAGTTTCCCGCTGGGCTGGCGGGCGACCGCCAGAAGGCCGCCCGCCAGCCCAGCGGGAAACCCCCTTCCATGAGGATGCCGGCTCCGAATGGAGCCGGCGGAGTGGAAGGGGTGTGACGGGTGCAGTTGCACCTGTCGCGATTTTCAGTGTCTGCTTGGCAGACACTGAAAATCTTGGTGGGGCCCTGTTAGGGGGCCCCTGCAGTGCCCATGCCATTGGCATGGGCACTGCAGGGGCCCCCAGGGGCCCCACGACACCCGTTACTGCCAGCCAGGTTCTGGCGGTCAAAACCGCCAGAACCAGGCTGGCGGTAAGGGGGTCGGAATCCCCATGGCGGCGCTGCTTGCAGCGCCGCCATGGAGGATTCCCCTGGGCAGGGGGAAACTGGCGGGACACCGCCGGTTTCCCGTATCTGACTGCGGCTGTACAGCCGCGGTCAGAATGCCCATGGGAGCACCGCCAGCCTGTTGGCAGTGCTCCCGCGGTCGTTGGCCCTGGCGGTAGTCTATTGCCAGGGTCAGAATGACCCCCTTTATGATTTGTTCCCCTTTTAGTTTTTACTCCTATCATAATTGAAATGACTTGACTGGAGGGGGTTAAGCACATGGATGTGGAAATAGCGTAGCCATTTTTACTTTGACCCAAAATAGCAGAACATATTTGGAATCCAACAACATTCTAACTTCAACCACAAGGGAAAGGGGCTTTCAGGCAGGATAAATAGTGCACAACTGTTGTCTTCAATAAAATTAGCTCCTATTCCCTTTCTGCAGGCCTTTCAACCAGTTCCCGCTAACAAATCTTCTGATGGAGGACAAAGGTGTCAAATTTAGTAGACTGAATCCTCTTGTGTTGAATGGTAGTAGCAGCCTTTCTTTAAATAGTATATACTGCCAATACCTATGCTAGTGCATAGTAACTAAATCATCATGTAGTTTTAATGGACATCAAGCAAACTGTTAAGCAACACAGCTTTTTTTTAGGTCTCAATCAGGGGCGGCACCTCCACGTGGGGAGATTAGCGTCGCTCTGCCGACAGCTCCCTGTCATAAACTGAGTATCAAAACAGGGCGTGGCAATTGCTGCCGAGTGGCAGCAGAGAGCTGTGCACTTGATTAAAGTGCACATGTCCCTCTGGCTGGCCCTCTTGACACGGCCAGCCTGACATGCACGGTTTGAACATCTCTAACCCAGGCTGGGTTAGAGAAAGCACAGGCCTCCAGCGCTCTTGTGACCAGCATGAAACCAGCATCAGGATTGGCTTGTGCAGTTTCCTGGGTCCCGTGACCGTTGCGCGTCAGAGCTGGGAGAGACAACGCGACGTGAGGAGAGAAGATTGTGGAGTGGTAGGTGTTTTTATTTTCTTATTTTTATTGTATCCCCGTTCCTTCGTATATACGAGCTAGCTGCCACTGGTATCAGTACATTTAGATACTTGATCTTTGGTGGCTGCGTCCTGAAGTTCCAGAAGCGAAACCTCTAGAGATCAGGGTGCAACTCTAATTTGCACCAATGCATTCTGTAACTTTATATTATTCTAAAGTATTCCTATACTTAAAGTTTATACTTTCTACTACCAACTTCATTGCCTTTTATGCTGCTGTTGCCTTACTCATCCTATAAAAGGTATGGTAGCAAATTACTTGTATAAAATGTTAGATCCCTGTAATCCAACATACAGTACCTTTAGTGCGGGCAGTATGGGAGTCCGCTGTTTATTTACTTCAGGACTGATGACAAGTAGGGGTAGTATTGTTATTGAATGCTAAGTTCTAAGTTCAACCATGCACATAAAGATTCAACTTTTTTTGTTTTTCTCATCAGATAGAAAATTAGAATTGTATCACTTGTTTCAAACCCACACCTCTTAGGAATCGTACCGTGGCATATCATTTATAAATCCCAGCAATCTCTTTGAACAAATATTCAATTATTATGTTAACCTTTATTATCATATAGTAAATAACTTCTCATCAACAAAGGATGTCACAGGACAGGGACAACAGTTTTAAAGTAGCAAAAGCAATAAGGATATTTTATCTTTATAAAGTGCAGCTGAAAATTGGCTGATTATGGACGAGCGCAACGTCTTCAAACCATGCCCATGTCACGTCAGTCACTTACATTGTTTCATGGGGTTGTCTTTTAAAACCCGCATGCTTTCATTTGTGAAAGGCATGCATACGTCATGCCTTTTCCGGTGTTTTTCCCACCTACACAGCACCAGTAAACTACTAAAAACATACGAGGCACGATGTTTTCAGCATGGTGTCCGGACTACTTTATCTGTTTAATTTCCACGCAGCATAATCGTGCTGCATTTTACATAGTGCGATCGCGCTGCTTTTTTTTTCTTTAAGCTGCTAATAGCTATAACTCGAGCTAATACGAGACCCGTTGCATTGAAAATGCTTGTTTTTGTGAAGTTGAGCTCCAGCTAGGACCTCAGCATGAGTCTCAGAGTGTTTACTTGCAAGTTGTGGTGGTACCAGATGCCCTATTATTGTGGATAGATGCCTATCGATTTATTGAATTGCATTACGCAAGGCTTATTTTGCAACGTTTAGCCCGAATTAACTTTTTAGTAAATGTAGTTTCAAGAAAATCAAGATTCAGTGTTTGGGAGGCATGTCTTGAGATGTATGAAGTCACTGATGGAAAGCGCCAATAGGAATATTTTTGTGTTGTCTTCTAGCCGTGTCCATGTACCTGGAATGCAACACCAAGCAGTTTCTTGTGTGATGTTCAAGACTATGGAATGAGAATAGAGCACGGTGCAACACCACATAGCTTTTGCATTAGTTTTTGTAAATCCCTATCTGCGTTACTTTGGGAATCCCCACCTGGACTAGAGTTGGAAATCCCCACCTGGACTAGAGTTGGAAATCCTGACCTCTATTGCTATTGGAAATCTTCAGGAAGTCCTCATCTGTATTACAGTTGTAATCCCCACTCACCAGGAAGAGCCTGGGGGTCCAGAACAGAAACATCAAAATTACCGCCACACCCTGGGAGATAACTGAGTGTCAGGACCATTGGTATTTTATTTTTCAGAAACAAACTTGTTTTTTAAGAACAGAATAGATTGCTGGGCGGCCACGTGAAACATTGCAGCCTCTCAATAAACTCACAGTCCGTTCCAAGGATACACTGCGGGAGGGCCTCCTCTGAAGGCCCGGAGATCCCAGAGAGGCAGGTGAAAACTCTGAATATAGAAGAGTGCAGTCTGCCAGGGCAGTGGTCTGCCTTCCTCCGTTGCCAAGGTGGAATGGAGTACAGCCCATGAATCTCCAAATAACCCATTGGGATTCATCTCTCATCATCAAAGTTTCACCCAGGGCAAGGAAGAGCAAGAAAGGAAAGGGAGAAAGTTGGAGGGACGGAAAGCTTTCAAAGGAAAACAGTATGAAAGTGAGAAAAAGGGATGCAAAATATGCAGCAACCAGTGACAGGAAGTGTGAGGTGATGAAAATAGAGTCGGGCAGTGAAATCAAGACTAACATTATTTGTAATATGCTTTGTTAGACGAATGATACTTGTGTGTTGCTGTAACTACCCATCTTGGCGTAAACCGATTTAAATAATATTGTTCAGCAAATTGTGAGCCACTAATTCAGAAGCATGAGCAAAATCTTTGAAATTGACGCTGCACACTTTTAGGGCATATAGGGAGATGCAAGACCATCAAGATGTAGGTCCTTCCAAATGTTTATATTGTTTCGTACAATTCCGTTACTCATTTTTGTATCTGCAAAACGTTTGCTAAAACAAGATTCAGTGATTATTAGTTTCTCTGGATTATAGGTGATCTAGAAAAGTACTAAAATATCTAATAATCATTGGAAAGAGGTGGCTGGTTCTCACCCGGTTTTAAGCTTTATCACTGGTCAGCTATGATGAAATATATGTTAGTTTCATTAGACTAACATCTTCACTCATACCTTCTATCTTTGAACCTTGTCTTGAGTATGATAATGCGGGTTATTTTCTGTGTGTTACAGTGGCAAGGTTTTTTTGGTTCATAATAGGGACTTCATTCAGAATGGCTGCAACACATAAGAATTTGTAATGACGCCCGACATGCTAGCTGCTAGATCGAGGAGGGAGACCAAATTCACCTATTACCTCCTGTTCTATCCTATCAGATTTTTGAAGGAAATGTTTGACACGTTGAATAGCATTTCTAATAGTCAAATTCAGGTTTGGAGACAGGTTATTATTTTAGCCTTCAAGCGATCAGTCCCTGGTCGTTCAACTCAATTAGGGCCTGATTTATGAAAAGTTAGCGCTGCCTTTGTGTCATTTTTTGACAGAAAGGGGGTTATTACAACTTTGGAGGAGGTGTTAATCCGTCCCAAAAGTGACGGTAAAGTGACGGATATACCACCAGCCGTATTACGAGTTCCATAGGATATAATGGACTCCTAATACGGCTGGTAGTATATCCGTCACTTTACCGTCACTTTTGGGACGGATTAACACCTCCTCCAAAGTTGTAATAACCCCCAAAATGTGGTGCAAATTTTCAAAATGTAATTATATTTTGTAAGTTTGAGCTGCTTTTGCATAAAAAAAATGACGTAAAGGCGGCGCTAACTTTTTATAAATTAGGCCCTTAGTATTTGCACTAAGAGAAATAGCAATCGCCACTGAATGTGCTAATTCAAATCCGTCTGGCATTTGACATTAGTGGACTAAGGCCCATATTTATACTTTTTTGTGCCGCATTTACGTCATTTTCTGACACAAAAGCGGCACAAACTTACAAAATACAATCATATTTTGTAAGTTTGAGCTGCTTGTGCATCACAAAATGGCGCAAATGCGGCGCAAAAAAAAGTATAAATATGGGCCTAAGTATCCTGGAGTTTACCAGCTTGATGTTGCTCTTTATACATTAAATGGCAGGTCTAATCAGGCTAAATTCCTAAGAATTTGAGGACTTACGAATAATTGGATAGGTTATAACTTTGTTGAATTCATTAAGTACAATATCATAATTTGCAACATAGTTGCAGATTGTAAAAACATGGCTGCATGCTGTTTTGTCATTGTGCTTCGATGTATTTTGTCTGAATGTCTGTGTTTTAGTTTTATCTCTATGACTTTTCACTTAAATAATACATTTAAATACAAAAATAATCTTTCCAACAATTACATACTTTAAGAGTGTAACTACGAGAGGTAGGGTTTTTTACATGAATGTTCACATGGAGAATTGAGAGGAATAAGATTTGCTTCAGTTCTATAATTTATAAAAGACATAAAAAGTAATTTTTTCTCTATGAACCAACTTGCCTCTCAGTAATGTAATGCTCCACCCATTCTATGAGAAAGAGGCCCCTGTCTGAGGGCTCAGTCGGAAGGTGGGACCAGTATGTATTACGAATCAGAACTGATTACTTGCACGAGAATGTATTTAAGTTGTTTTTCATCTAATCAGTGTGTAATGACACAAATGTAGCAGCCACCAGCCTCATATTAAGTCGGTAATGCTGGAGTGCACTGGATCTCTTTCTTAGTTTCCCCAAATTCTTCCACTCAGCACTATCTCTACTCAGTTTCCGTTACTTTCAATAATGGTTGAGCTAAGCTTTAAAAATAACACAACCTGCTGCTTCAGATTCGTTACCTGGATGTTTCCTCTTGTGACCCCCTCAACCCTTTTTTCCCTACAAGCACCTACATTGCCCTAAAGGCAGAATTTGGGGTGTTTGTTTTTCTTTGAAAAAGGCCTTCAACATATTTAACAAGGTCTTTGAAGTGCATCATGCTCACATACGACTGTCTTATTGGAGTTACAGAAGAAGCCAAAACATTTTTGAACTATAGTGCAGTCAATTCTTGTCATTGCATTCAGTCATCCCAATTAAGTTAGAAAGTGAACCAGTTAGTCTCCACGGTGAAGCAGATGCTGTGCTGGATAAGATGTGCTAGTGTGATCGAAGGTTGATATTTCTAAATATTTGATGGGGAACATTTTTCCCAGCCACTCAGTCATTGGTTCTCCTGGCGGTCAATCCGCCTCTTTCTTTTTCATGTCAGTTCTACCTTGGTGTTGCTTCTGAGGAGACTGAGGATTCCACATAGATTGATTCAAATCTGTGAAGTTTTATCCATAGTAGTGGTTTCTTTGAAACGAGTACCACACATCTCAGTTTTTTTGTTAGTGATTTACCTGTGATCTTGACCTGTAACAGCAAAACACCAAATTCATTATCAAACACTAACGGGCATATTTACAAGGAACTGGTGCATCTGCTCCAATGCGCCAGTTTTCTTGAGTCGCCCTGTTCCCCCTAAACGACACCATGGTAGCTTAGTATTTATAATACAGAGCACTATGGAGCACGTTAGCATAATAGTGTTAACATTTTTGATGCTATTGTGGTGCTTTACTAGACTAGCACCAAAGATGTTGGTGCTAATCCAGCAAAGCTCAGAGAGGCCCACAGAATGTAACACTAGAGTCAGTTTAATGCCTGCCCAGAGCAGGGGTTAAAAAATGACGCTAGAATGCCGCAATGAAATCTTGTAAATTTCCCTGTGCCATTTTTTGGACCTCCCTTCGGGGGACTGCCTCCCTTGCATACATTATACCTGGTGCAATTATAATGTGGCACAGGGTTTGTAAAGTGGCACAGTGGTACCATTGCGCCACTTTATAAATACCGTGCAGGGTCAGGGCCTGTTTAGCGCTGCCAGAGCGTAAACAAAAAGGATGCTATGGCAGCACTCAGGGGCGCAAGGGGCTTGTAAATATGCCCATAAATGTGATAAAAATCGGAGGTGGGAAAATACGTTCCTATGTTCTCATTTGATGGCAGGGTGCCCAAGCAGTTCGGCCAGGTCTGCGACTTTTGGGATGCTGCAAATGTGATGGTTAATCGCCTTCTCTTTTTGAAAGATAAGACTAAAGGAATGGAATGCTACCCTGAGGAATTTCCAAGGACTATTATTAATTGAAGTATTTATATCTTTTTGTGCAGTCAAATTACAGAAAGGAGAATGCACCAGCAAAGGGAGATGTCACTGGAATCTGTTTGGCTACTTGTTGCATGATTATGAAAGCCACATACCATAATCGTAAATATGACTTTTAAGACTGAAGGTTACAAGAGTCAACCATGCCACTCTTAGTGCTGCCTACTCCCACTTTGTCAACCAGGACTGGTACAGTGATACTGCGGAAGAAGTCAAGATTGGATGCAAGACATTGCCAGTTAGCTGATGGAGAACATTCAAGACAGTGAGGTTTCACAGCATAGTGATGGTGAGCTAATTGTTGGATGTTAATTGGCTCTCCTTACCATGGGGGAATAAAGTGTGACGTTCATTCAGGTTGGAAATTGAAAACATATTATTTTGTGTTCAGTGCCGTGGATACACAACCCCAGGTCCAAAATTACCCAGTTAGTGATCACTACTGGTACAGTGCTAGTTCCCAAACTGTTCCTGGCAAACCCAATGCCCTCCTTTGTGGCAACTACTCTCTCAGGCTCACACAGTCTTCCATTTCTACACCATCCGATATATCCAGGACTCATCCATTAGCCCCAGAAACAAAGTCTTTAAATTTTACCTGAGACCAACAGTCACAAAATCCCACAAAACATATAGGGCCATATTTATACTTTTTGACGCAAAACTGCGCTAACGCAGTTTTGCGTCAAAAAAATTAGCGCCGGCTAAAGCCATTCTGAAGCGCCATGCGGGCGCCGTATTTAAGCAATGACGTTAGCCGGCGTTAGCCGCCGGCGCTGCCTGGTGTGCGTTGAAAAAAACGACGTACACCAGGCAGCGCCGGCGTAGGGGGATATGGAGCTTGGGCGTGAAAAAATGGGGCAAGTCAGGCTGAGGCAAATTTTTCGCCTCAACCCGATTTGCGCCATTTTTTTCCACTCCCAACCCCCATAGAAATGACTCCTGTCTTAGAAAAGACAGGAGTCATGCCCCCTTGCCCAATGGCCATGCCCAGGGGACTTCGGTCCCCTGGGCATGGTCATTGGGCATAGTGGCATGTAGGGGGGCACGAATCAGGCCCCCATATGCCACAAAATGTTTTTTTTAAAAATACTTACCAGAACTTACCTTATTGTCCCTGGGATGGGTCCCTCCAGCCTTGGGTGTCCTCCTGGGGTGGGCAAGGGTGACAGGGGGTGTCCCTGGGGGCATGGGAGGGCACCTCTGGGCTCCTTCCGAGCCCACAGGTCCCTTAACGGCTGCCATTTCCAGGCGCTAAAAAAACGGCGCAAAAGCGGCCGTACGTCATTTTTTTGGACCCGCCCACTCCCGGGCGTGAATTTAGCCCGGGAGTGTAAATACGGCGCACATGCCGCGGAGTCACTTTTTTAGACGGGAACGCCTACCTTGCATATAATTAACGCAAAGTAGGTGTCCACGCTAAAAAAGGACGCAAACTCCATGGACTTTGGCGCTAGACGCGTCTAACGCCAAAGTATAAATATGGAGTTACTTTTGCGTCGGAATTGCGTCAAAAAAAACGACGCAATTCCGGCGCAAACGGAGTATAAATATGCCCCATAATCCTTATCAATAACAGAGACGTTTAATCCTGTAGTTTTCAACTGAAATACGTCTTTCACAATACCATAAATTAACCAACCTGTGAGCTTTACTCTTATTCCCATCAATTCTATAGCAGGACCTCACCCTGATTGCCTAATACAGACTACGCTAGTCTAAGTGAATGCCAAGGTCTGGGCATAAGTCCGGTGAGGATCAATCCTCCTCAAATTGTGACACTTCTGTCCCCAAGAAGATGAAGTCGAGGTTGGCTATTAATTCTGTGCTCTAACCAGGCAAGCCCTTTTAACATGTGGGCTTGCAGATAAGTGCGCCAAGAAGAAACACCTGGGATGAAGAAACGTCGTCTGCATGGCTCTGGAGAGCCTGTGCCTCTGTGTTGAGTTCATATTTGTAAACCAGTCATGCATTTGTGTGGCAGACATCTCCTGTAACACAGATTGTGACCCAGGACAAATATATGCTCTCACTGTACCGAGTCTGACTACTGTTAGCTACTTGGCTGCAAAAGGCTGACAGTGGTGTTAATGTGGATACTCACAATAAGACAGTATGCACTTGTATAAATATCATAACAGCAATGTCAGAACTAGCTAGAGAAACAGATAATTGCAATAAAAAATAAACAAATACAGAAAGAGGTGTTTGGGCATTGCAAGGCAAACACTATTCCATCAGGACTACAGGTGAAAGATGTACCCCATTATTTTTATAGATAATGGGAGATATGAATTCTATTTAAGTTCCTGAGACTGGATGGTGCTTAGACGAATTGGAAGACCAGGAGAAAACCCTTAAAGAAAATCAAAATGCTACTGATACCAAAGCGTTAGTATTCCTCCTCGAGGTCCAAACCGACACTTTCTCTTGCCCAGACAAACACAGATTATGCAAACGGTTTATATCACAGCTCACCTTTAACAACCATGAGAAGAATTCAAAGAATGCTGTAAGACTATTCCTACACGTAAAGACACAAGCACATATCTCATGTGCCTTGAGGGCCCTAAACTGATCTACAATTGCCAGAAGATCCTCATTCAAGCTGCTTTGTATCACCAACAAGGCAATACATGGCAAAGGATCACCTTTTATCAGCAGGAAAACCATAGAAACGTTCAAAAGGGAACCTATATCCTAGATTGGCACACTGTCTCAAAATCCCAGCATCCAAGAAAAAACACGAGGGGAAGATCTTCTTGTGTGCAACCAGCTAAACTATGGAATTTGTTTACCTCTAAAAATAAGATCCACCGACAATCATCTCAGCTTCAGAAGACTAGTAAAGAGCCACTCTTCCCTACATTATTACAAAACACACAACAAAAATATGTACAGCAATAGTTTGAACAAGACATTAAACAATAAATGATAAATAATAAAAATATCCTTTATATATTAAATGTAGGTAGGTATATTTCCACCTTACACACACACTAACACACACACATACTTCCTTGTATGAAGACATTGTAATAGGTATATAAATACCAGGATGTGTGAGTCTGTATTTTGTAAAGGGATGCCCTATTATCTGCATGTATGTGTGAAATATTTAAGTCTGTATGTTTCTCTATGTGTGTGTGTGAGTTTCCATAGAAAAAGCCTTTTTTGACTTGCCTATATATTTGGCACCGTTTGATGAATCATCAACAAGTTTTCCAAACAAGTGTGAGCAAGAATCTTGTGGATCATGGGAAGTTTCAGGTTCATCCATCAAGCAGGGGCAGAGAAAAAGGTGGGATAAAAAACGTGCATTTCCCATTTTAATTCCCTTAGAGATTTTAGACATGATTATGGCCCGAACTGCTGGATGGAATTACACCAAATTTGGCAGGAAGGTAGCTCTTGGTCCAGAGAGAGTGCTTTCTGGTATTTAGTGTAAATATGTTCAGTAGGTTTTGAAATAGTGAAAAAACAAATGTGTACAGCTGGAGGTGTGAAGGCTGATTTTGTGCAGAGACCTAATTGGTTGCCAACACTTCAACTAGGGCGTGTTGGCAGCCATTTTGAGGCTTTGCTTCAGCTGAGTCCTTAAGAAAAAGAAAACAAGCATTCGCAATGCAATAGGTCTCGCATTTGTGAGAGTTAGAGCTATTGACATTGTAAATGACAATGTCTTTTTACTTATGTGTTTTGGTTTGGAGTGTAGTGGATGTATGCCAGGTGCCACAGCAACGCCCCAGGCCTGTTGCTGCAGGAGAGAGGATACAACAAGGCCACCATCTTGGGTGTGCTTTTGCCTCATTCCTACAGACTTGGTGTGACACCCTAGAGGTGCAACCCTTTTTGTGTGTTTAAATAAACTTTTTTAGCACCAAACAAGCCAGAAAGAGGCACCTTTGTGGCATTTAGCCCAGAGAAAGAGGGGGTCAAAAGAGTTAGGAGCAAAGAAAAGGGGGCAGCCATATATTTCTCTGTGTTAACCTTTTAATGGAATTATTCCTCCACATTGGCAATTCCAGCCTTGCTTTTAAAAACATCGACTGTATACAAAGAGAATAACAGAAGAGGCAGCTTAACTGAACAGGAGGCTTCAAATCTGTGCAGATTGGTGAAATAGAGTTTCAGTGGTCGATAGGCCGACAGGATAGGTTCCAGAGGTGCGACCTCTGTGACCTTGGGTCAGAGTTTTAAATGAAAATACAGAAGGACTGGTACTCTGTATTCACTTAAAGCACTACCTTGGGTTAATGGTCTTATGAGAGCTCTACGCTCAGGACTGGACTCTGTAGAACACATAGCTGTACCTGAATCTCATGGGCCTTGACTGTGCCTTTTCGATGCATATATTTGTGCACTGGCTGATGGCTTTGAAGTCAGAATTATCTCTGTTGAGGTGGCTACTCAAAATTAAGTCTTGGCCTTGCCATCTGGATCACTTAAGAGTAGAGCAGGAGGCCTGGGTTTTGATAATAGAGTGTTTTTTTTTGCCTAGACCAGTAAGGCTCCTAAAGGGCTGACTCATTGCAATTTTTAAAGGATATGAATGGATTGAAATGTATGTGTTTTTTTGTGAATGCAAGGTAGGTCCAGAACTATGTCAGAGTTTCTTGATACCCACATAATAAAAATTATGTAAAAATAATTAATATGGAGCTTATTTACACAGTGGTTACCCTGCAAGCCTGGCATGAATCTTGCCTGTTTGTTGTCTTATACAAAAGAAACTTCAGTCACAACAACACACTTGGGTTACATAAGTTCAAGAGTGGCTAATCCTGGTGGCCACAGTTTGTGAAACATCAGTTCTCCTGTTTAAAACAGCTCCTGCCCATGAAGGCTTTACTGTTACTGTCCAAGATTGACTTTGAGATGTAGTCCTGGGGGTTGCTATAGAAACAGAGAGGTATGGTGTGTTGAAACACTGAGTGGAACACCTATAGAAGCATGGGTGAGAAAAGACCCACTTGATAGGGTCGAAAGACATTTTCTTGAAGCATGGGTGAGAAAAGAGCCACTGGATAGGGTCGAAAGACATTTTCTTGACATTGATTTTCCATGTACTTGGTAACCACGGAAATCAGAAATAATGCACAGAGTTTATATCAAACCATGCATGGGAACTTAGTGGAGTGTTTACATGAGGCCTGGGGTTGGAAGAGAGAACAGCAGGTTAAATATTACTGGACTGTGACAGACAATCTGTGGATCATTATACACAGGAGTCCAGAGGGTGATGGGGAAGTGCTCTGCGCCTGTGACAGCAACAGTGGGGGTATTTGAGGTGGGGCCTCTTCAAACAGGAAGCTGTGCTAATCGAGCACTGTTTTAGACAGTGCTTCCGGAATTGGCATCTGCAAGGTCGCAGTAGCTACAAGGGGACTGTCATCAAAGCCATGACATCAGTGAACTCTGAGAGGAGGAAGTGATAGAGTTTGCTACACTTTTGTACTCCATGATACGCTGCTCCTCTCACTATGCCACCCTTGTATTAGCTTCTTTGCGCTGCAGGGTTAGGAAAATGGCTGCCTCTACTAACTAAACTCTATTTGAAGAGGCTCAATTTACATCCTCTTGCTTAAAACTAACCTACGTGCTTGGTTGGTGACCATACGGAAGTTATCAAGAGCACCTGCAATCACCTAGTGTTAAGCTCTACTCAAGTCAGTGGTTAATGCACCCTCAGCAGAGGTCTTGACAGAATGAGATTGTCACAGGTTACAATCCTAATATAGCTGTTTTACCTTTTCATTTCTGCAAGGTCGATGTAAATGAATTAGAGCAATTTTATTAAGAATGGAACCTGCTTTGCAGCACTATTAAATGGCAGAACCTGTATTACCAAGAACACAATAAAAAAAGAGTTATTCCCAGATTGTCCCAGCAAAACTCCAGGCAAAAGAAAAAATAGTGCTCTGCACTAATGTACATGCCTAATCGTGCATTAATCCATGTAACAGGCTCAGTCTCCAATGTGGCAACAAAACTGCCTCAAGGTGGGACAAATGTAAAGCATTTACCAACAACATCAAGGGAGTTTTGAAAGGCAGGCCCAGGAACGAATTAAAGTGATGGGCGTGAGATGGGTGTGGTTAAAGCTCACAGAATAGATTATTACAAGTCGAGAAGAGTCGAGAAGAGCAGCACTTGCGCGCTGAGAAAGTACTCCAGTTGGGTAGACATTCTGCACAAATGGTGGCATATTCTTGGATAAATACACAGAGCAGGATTCATTCTGGCATGATGCTAATTTGACAGAAATGAAACCCCAAGAACTTACATATATAAACAAAGCAGGTGCCCAAGTTCCAGGTCCACTTCTGTAAAGTACTAATCATCCTAATTTCTTCTGCAAGCTCAAGGCAAAGCAAATGTTTTTTCTTTGCATTTTCACCTCTGTAAACTTTGATGGACGTGTTTGCAAGTTACCACGTGTGTTTAAATTCTGATCCTAACTATGACATCCCTGTAACATTTTGTTTTTTAGTGCATTTCTAAGGTTTTTTTAAATGCTAAATTCTAACTATAACATCCGTGAAAACCTTTTGTCAGTGAATTTCTCTTTTTTTTAATGCAAGGGTGTGTGTGTGTGTGTGCGAGTGTGTGCGCGCATGCTAAAAAGAAGAAAGAACTGCAGGTATTTCCCAAGTTTAGGTGGAGAGCAGCTCCAGCATAGAGCAACCTACAACACTAGCTACACTCTAAATTTGCTCACCTCAAACATCTGTTTTTCTAGCAACGTTTTTCAGCATAGGATTAGCACTGTAATCCACACCTAGCCAGAAAGGGACAAAGTCTTTGGCAATTTATACATCAATATATAGAATAGCTTGCAATTGTCCTGCCAGCACCATTAACCTGCCCTGATGTTTCCTTTTCAATTAACTGCATAATCACTTACAGTGTAACTGTTATCCTCTAACCCCTAATATCTAATTATAGAATATAATTACATCAATGTTCTCTTTCACTGAGGTGGTTTTGGTTTTACACACTTCTTGTATGAAAACATCACCAGAACTTGGATTCTCTACAGAAAGCAGTAGTGATCAACGTAGTAACAGTGACAGGAATTGTCTTGGAGAATCTGAAAAGAATGGAGAGTCAGTGTGAGAAAGACATGGGGTCCTATTTATAAAATTAGATTTAGTAACAAATATATGTTTACGACAGAAAATACCTCTTTTTCACAAAGTGATTACTGGCAGGGTAAACACATTTACTACTCTAGGTGTCACTTTCACAGAGCAGTAGTAAATCCCACAGAAGGAGTAGGAAATGGTTTGCCTTGGACTTTTGGTAATACCTACAAATTTATATTATTTCTGGACATGGCCAACTCCTTTCTGACCTTTTCCCGCCATGGAAATTGTCAAAGATTTACTCATGCTAAGGGTGCAGTAAATCTACATCCAGGGTGGGAGACGGAAGGAATCACCACAGATTTACTGGGGTGTAGAGGAAGAGCTTTACCCACAGGAAAAAACGTTAAAGTGTAGAGTAAGTGTTTTTTCCACAGGAAATAATGTTGCCCTAAGAAAAAAACAGCACAATTGCACAGGAGGCTCCCCTTCCCCTGTGTGGCGTTCTCTCCCGTTGGGAACTCTCAGTCGCAGCTGGCGACTGGGCAAAGTGGCAGGCCTGGGGAAACAAAACAAAAATTAAAAAAATAATATATAAAAAAACTTACCTTAAGCACATCACCGCTCTCCGCTGCACTGCAGGCACAGGCTCCCAGCCTGCCTTGTGGAAAATCATAATGCGGCTCAGAGCAGCTTTATGATTGGCTGGAGTGCCCTGGGTGGGCGCTCCAAGGCAGTGTGGGAGCATGGGCTTGCTCTCTCCAACCCGACAACACTGTGCAGGGTTGGAGACAGCCCAGTGTGCATGTGTGTTTGGCCGGTCCGAGACGGCTGGCCAAAAAAACATGCGCACTGAGGGGATCTCTGTGGACTCCCCTCCATGACTGTCATCCCCCCATGGCCCTGCCCCTTTAGGTCAGTATGTGGGACTGTTTTTTGGCTGTTTCTGGGCCTATTTTACAGTATGGCGGGCTGTTTTTACTTTTGATTCCCTTGATGTTAAAAGAAACATTGTCTGCAGCAGGCTCAAGTCGTCTATACCTTGAAAAATACTTGAAACATCGTATCTGTACAAGTTCAAAACTGCCTCAATTTGGAAACGTGGCCATTTGCTAATTTACCAATGGGAGGCATGTTTATCTTGGTGCACATGCCTATTTATGGTCCAGTCGGACCCTGAATAAAATTTCCAAAGAACACAGATGTTTCATCTATATACAACGAGTTAAAAAAAAAAGTAAATCAGTGAGTGCGCGGACACCGTAAAGAGAATAATACAATGCAAGAATGCTGTGAACACAAATGAAATTGGTAGCAAGGGATTGCATCCACTGATACAGTGTTTGGCTGTGAGTAAAACATTAAAATTAGAGGTGGGCATATTGCCAAATTGATACAAAGGGTTGAATCAGAGCCGAGATAGTGGCTTGGCTTTACCATACGAGCCAAAGTATGATAAACATAATTAATATTAATTAATTTAAAAAAGAAGATCTTTATTAGACTTTTTTTCAGTTTGATGCAATAGATTATGTGGCTGCCATTAGATGAACAAAGCTATAAAGAGATACAGCAGTAGGGTGAGAAAGAGGGAGCAAATGGGGTTGCGTGCTGGCTCTGTTTTTGATCATTTGTCCACGTGGAAGAAGGGCCGAACCAGAGCCAGACACTTGCTAAAGGAATCGTGATCCAGTGCTTGCAAGGTGATCTAGAAAGACAAGAGCCTGCTCATAGAAAATGGGACAAGCAAGATTAGAGCATGCACTTGAAGAAGAAATAGGCACTGGTAGAAGGGTGAAGACAGTGACTCTAGTGAGATAGTAGAGGACGAATCAGAACCATGCAGTGCTTAATTTGTAAAAGAATGAGTACCAGGGCCCAAAGTTTTATCAAAAGCTGACAGCGGACCCTATTAAAAGTCGGGATGTTGAATACTGCTTATGTATCTGCCACCGACTTATAGCTGATGCTGCCTGTTTGTCACATAATTTATCCAAAATGCACCCCTTCATACGTTCTGAGTGGTCTGGACTACTGTTGTTAAAATGAATAAATTTGGTTATCAACAAAAAAAAGTTGGGATGTTGAATACCAAGGCTGCCTAATCTTGAATCCAACTCATGTCTCCTTCATCCACCAGCAGACATTCCCTGCCTTGTTACTGCCCTCTTGACTTTTAAGCCCTGCTTCCTCCATGTGTGAATATTTTTCATCTTTTCTTTCTTTCTGTCTTTTGTGATTTTTTTTTCTCACTTTCTCCAGATCAAAGTGTGTTGAGGAAAAATATGTGGCTGTATCCAAAAATGAGTGCCTGCAAGCCCCTACTACATCTCCTCCCTCAGTTTAAGCACTGGCACCATCAGTTTCAAGGCTGGGCTGAATGAGTATCTGCAGCCTCTTCTGTAATGCGTAAGGAGTGCTAGATGCAAATGCCCAACACACCCCTGCACTTTATGTAATATGCCCTATGTTTGTACTTTTAAACAACCAAGACTTCTGCATGACTATCCTATTCAGTAATTGCATTCATGGGCTTATTGTTGATGTAACTGCTGCTAGGGTGCAGAGAGGGCACAAATGGAAGCCACTTAAGAGATTACATTCTGCTGTTCATAGACAGAAAGCGAGATTAAAACACGATAGAATGTTACCACATTAGTCAAAACAGCCTTGTGACAATAAAAGTAATAATTAGGCGTTATACAAAAGTGCTAACCAGGGATTCCACATCTCCACTTCTAGTCGATGGCCCTGTACACAACACATTAAAGCCATGCATTAGAGTTAGGTACTAATGAGAAATTCTCAGATTTTGAGAGGGGGAAAGGCTGCAGGTGAGCTATTATTAGAGCAGGCAAGCAGGGCTCCAGCCCCACTCGCATATCATGGGGAAGGACTATTTCCTTCGGGAGGACCCAAAAGTGGATGGGATAACTCTTGGAGGACAGATAATACCCTTGAGAAATGGAAGACTGGAATGCCTCGCTCAAGTATGGTCACCAGATTCTGAAAACCAAAAACCCAGACGTTCCACAAACATAGAAGTAGGACGACGATTTTGCATTGGCCATAGGGCACAGAAGGACTTAATTGGCAGTGCTCTCTGTTAAAAACACAAATAATGAGGCATTAAGCAAAATTAAATGCAAGCTTTGTACAAAGTATCTTCTATGTTAACTAAACTGCTTTCTGGTACAGTCAGTTAACTAATTCTGATTTGGATGGAGCACATGAAAACATGCCTCACTTTGTTCAAAGAAGGCATGTTTTAGAGTCTGAAAGTAATACTGCCCACAAAGGCTCTTTTGTGTAAAGAGTTCTTTCTTTATTACTGAAATATTTCTCAATTACCGATTTCTGCTCAAGCCAGCCCATATTTCATGACACTAACAGTACACTGCCACTTCATTGGGCTCTGATCCAGTTGATTAACAATAATATCCAATCTATGTCAGCAGGCGCAGCTCCTCCGCTCAGGCAGAGGAATGTCGCCTCCCCACCAGCAGGAGCAGCTGCAAACCTTTTACTTTAAAACAATAAGAAAGTATGTTTATGTTTATTGTTTTATAGTAAAAGGGGCGGTGCCACGGGCTCTGATGGGGATGGAGGGGGAGTGTACAGCACTCCCCCTCAGTGTGCAAATATGTTTTGCTAACCATTTCAGTCACTGTGTTGCCAGTTTGGAGAGAGCAGGCAGAGACTTTCACTCTGCCTCAGAGAGCCCTGGCTGGGCTTTCTGGCCAATCCGGACACTGCTGTCATGCTGCCAGCAGCATGACAACAGCGTTCAGATTGGCCGCATGGCAAGCTAGGAGCCTTTGCCTGCAGCTACAGCAGAGGAGCAGTGCAGTATTGGCAATGGCGAGAAAGTTAAGTGTTTTTGGGTGATTTGTTTTTCACTGATTTAACTCCTCCACACACGCCACCCCACCCCTGCAAAGCGCCATGAGCCACTCCTGATAGCTGGCTAAGTCAAAATCATTTTTAAGCTTGTTCTTTCATTGTTTGTGACTTGATTCCACAAACGTTTTTCTTTTCTTTAAGGATGGCAAACATAAGGACTCTAGGCACTTAATTCCAAATCTAGCCAAAAATGTCTAGAATCAGTATGGTGGCTTGATAACCAACAGCACCAGTCTTCCGAGATGCAGATACAGGCACAGCTATAGAAATTCTTGGCTGAACATACATTGCAATCAAGCACTGCTTGCATCCAAAACCTACGGCTGACAACAAATACAGACAACGCCCATTGTTCTATATGCACTGAGTACACACACATCCCACATTCTCACATTAGAACACATTCTTCTACACCATTGTTACTAAATGATATTTGGATAGCAGCTGCACACCTGCAACAGAAATAAATAGATGATATCATTCACTTACTGGAAGGATGATTCATTCTGTTCAGTGAAATAAAGAACTATAGTGAAAATACAGTTTTAAATGGTCAGATTATAATCAACATTAATTACAATTTGCTAAAAAAATTAGAGTCTATAATGCATAGAAATGTAAAGCTTAGGCTGCCAATCTGACCAATAGCAAACAGTCTAAAATGGATGAGGTACAGAGACAGGAAGGAAAGGGATTAAGGATTTGCACAGTCTATTTTTAAAAGCAAAGCCAACCTATTGGCTTAAAAAAGCTGAAAAAAAGGAAAAAAGGCACAGCTATATGTATGCATCATCACGGATTGACGAATAAGTGATATCATGCTACAGTGCCCCCAGGTGATGACATACACATGTTCATGTGGCACCGTGCATGCAAACGAACGAGTTACTTACCTTCGGTAACAACTTTTCTGGTGGATACATTAGCTACCTGTGGATTCCTCACCTAATGAATACTCCGATGGCGCCAGCATTCGACGGAAATCTTCTTCCTAGTCTCTGCACGTCGATGAGGACGTCACTCTAGCCCACGCGACGCCGTCTGACGTCATACAGGCAATAAGAGGTCCTCGACGACGTGCCGACGTCAGTACCAACATTTTCTACGTGCATAAGAACAACAACCCAATGCAATGAAAGAGCAAGGCAACATCCCATAACCTTGTAAAATACACAATATTGCAATGAATAGCTGTAAATTGAATATAACTCTCTCTCTTTTTTTTTTTTTTAAACGAACAAATATATGCAAATCATGTATATACACAAAGATATATACATATATATATACAGATAAATATACACAAGTATCCATATATACAACATCTATTGCAACCTTGAAGACCAAGAGGAGTGCACTCAAGGATTACTTGGTAAGACCAGAAAGGCAACGGGGAGGCGGGTGGGACCGTGAGGAATCCACAGGTAGCTAATGTATCCACCAGAAAAGTCGTTACCGAAGGTAAGTAACTCGTTCTTCTGATGGATACAACTACCTGTGGATTCCTCACCTAATGAATAGAGTCCCAAAGCAGTACCACGCCCGGTGGCGGGTGCCTAAATGGTCAAACCAAGAAATCCTGCAGCACTGACCGTGCAAAATGGCCGTCCCTTCTGACCTCAGAGTCCAAACAGTAATGTTTCGCAAAAGTGTGAAGGGACGACCAAGTTGCGGCCTTGCAGATGTCGACCACAGGAACACCTCTGGCCAAGGCCGAAGTGGCCGACTTAGCTCTGGTGGAATGAGCTCTAATGCCCTCAGGAGGATCCTTCTTTGCCAAAGAGTAACAGATTTTAATGCAAAGAACAACCCACCTGGAGAGTGTTCTCTTGTGGACTGCCTTTCCTCTCCTCTTGCCCACGTACCCGATGAACAGCTGATCCTCCAGCCTGAAATCCTTTGTTCTATCAATAAAGAAGCTCAACGCCCTCTTTGGGTCCAGACGGTGCAGTCTTTCTTCCTCTTTAGAAGGATGAGGCAGAGGATAGAACGTGGACAAAGTAATTGTCTGAGCCAAATGGAAAGGTGAAACAACCTTCGGGAGGAAAGCAGCCTTGGTCCTCAACATCACCTTATCCCCATAAAAAGTTGTATATGGGGGCTTTACCGATAAGGCCTGCAACTCACTCACTCTCCTTGCAGATGTTATAGCTACCAGGAAAACTGTTTTTATAACCAAATACCTTAAGGGGCAAGAATGCATAGGCTCAAAAGGGGACCCCATAAGGAAAGTCAGGACCAAGGACAAATCCCATTGCGGCATAACGAATGGTTTTGGAGGATATTTATTTAGAAGACCTTTCAAGAATCTGATAACAATAGGGGATTTAAATAACGATGGTTGGTCTGGAAGACAAATGAAGGCTGACAAGGCCGACAAATAACCCTTAATGGTAGCCACTGCACAACCTTTCTGCGCTAGAGACAGAGCAAAAGACAAAACGTCCGATAGATGAGCATGTAAGGGATCAATCTGCCTCTCTCCACACCACGCAACAAATTTAGACCACCTATTAGTGTAGATAGATTTAGTGGAGTGTCGCCTGGCCGCTAATATAACATCCACTACATCAGGCGGGAGAGAGAAGGAACTCAGGTTGCCCCGTTCAATCTCCAGGCATGTAGGTGCAGACTCTGGAGGTTGGGGTGTAAAACCTGCCCCTGCGACTGCGAGAGGAGGTCTGCCCTGAAAGGGAGACGGAGCGGAGGGCACATTGAGAGTTGGAGAAGGGCGGAGTACCACACCCTCCTTGGCCAATCCGGAGCTATTAAGATGACTAGCGCCCGGTCTTGGCGAATCTTCCTCAATACTCGAGGAATCAAGGGTATGGGAGGAAACGCGTAAAGCAACTGGCCGCACCAGGTTATTTGAAACGCGTCCCCCAACGCTCCCTGCATCGGATACTGGAGGCTGCAGAATAACAGACAATGCGCGTTCTCCAGAGTGGCAAACAGATCTACCCGAGGAAACCCCCACCTTTGGAAGATCAAACGGGCTTGATCTGGATGGAAACGCCACTCGTGGTCTGCCGAGAATTGGCGACTGAGACCGTCCGCACGTACATTCAAGACCCCGGCCAGATGATTTGCTACCAAGCAAATCTGATGGTCCTTTGCCCAGGACCATAGTCGAAGAGCTTCTCTGCAGAAAAGGTACGACCCTACTCCTCCCTGTTTGTTTATGTACCACATCGTGGTAGTATTGTCCGTCAGGACCTGTACCGACTGACCACGAAGGGAAGGGAGGAAGGCCTTGAGAGCCAGACGTACAGCCCGTAACTCTAACAGATTGATATGAAACATCTGTTCCTCTGGAGACCAAAGGCCTTTGATCTCCAGATCCCCCAGATGAGCTCCCCACCCTAGAGTGGAAGCATCCGTTATGACCGTGGCCACTGGTGGCGACTGCGCGAACTGCTTTCCTTGTGAAAGATTGTTGCTCGCAATCCACGACTTCACGTCCACTGCAGCATCTCTGGAGATCTTGACAGCACCTTCTAGATCTCCTTTGTGTTGAGACCACTGCCTTCGGAGGCACCACTGAAGAGCCCTCATGTGCCAGCGAGCATGCGTGACCAACAGAATGCAGGAGGCAAACAGACAGAGCAGACAAAGGACCTTGAGGACTGGAACTACCGCTCCACTTCGAAACATTGGAACCAATTCCTGAATATCTTGAATCCGCTGAGGCGGAGGAAAGGCTCGACTCAATGTTGTATCCAGTACTGCCCCTATGAACAGGAGGCACTGAGAGGGCTCCAGGTGAGATTTGGGCTCGTTCACCGAAAAGCCCAGGTCGAACAACAACTGAGTCGTTGACTGCAGATGATGCGACACAAGCTCCGGAGACTTGGCTTTGATCAATCAGTCGTCCAAGTAAGGGAATACTGCTATCCCCTTCCTTCTGAGCTCTGCCGCAACCACCGACATCACCTTCGTGAAGACTCGAGGTGCTGAAGTAAGACCAAACGGAAGGACCGCAAACTGATAGTGCTGCGATCCTACCACAAACCGGAGATACTTCCTGTGTGACTTGAGTATCGGGATATGAAAGTAAGCATCCTGCAAGTCGACAGACACCATCCAATCTTCCTTGTTCAACGCCAAAAGCACCTGAGCTAGGGTCAGCATCTTGAACTTTTCCTGTTTGAGGAACCAATTCAAGATCCTCAGATCCAGGATTGGTCTCAACCGACTATCCTTCTTGGGAATCAGGAAATACCTTGAGTAACAACCTCGACCCCTTTCCTGCTCTGGGACCAACTCCACCGCGCCCTTTGAAAGGAGGACTTGTACCTCCTGTTCTAGCAACAGGAGGTGTTCCTCTGAACAATAAGATGGGCGAGGCGGGATGGGGGGCGGGAACTCCCGAAAGGGAAGGGTGTAGCCTTTTCCCACAATACTGAGAACCCAAGTGTCCGTTGTAATAGTCTTCCACTTGCGGAGAAAATGCCGTACTCTTCCCCCTACAGGAGAGGAGTGAGTGGGAAATGGTGAAAGCCTAAGGCTACTTTCCCTGCTGCACCCCTCCAGAGGACGAGGAAGAGGCAGAGTGCTGCTGAGAGGCTCCTCTGGTGCGGGCCCTACCTCTCCCTCTAAAAGATCTATAGGGATGGGAAGAGGCAGGTTGCTGGAATCTCCCCCGAAAGGAAGAGGAGGAAGAGCCACTCCCAAATCCACGAAACCTCCTGAAAAATCTGGAAGAGGCAGAGGAAGAAGGAGCTTGGAGCCCTAACGATTTGGCTGTGGCCCTGCTCTCCTTAAATCGCTCCAAGGCCGAATCTGCCTTGGCCCCAAACAGTTTGTCCCCATCAAACGGGAGGTCCAATAGGGTTGACTGCACATCCGCAGAAAACCCCGAATTACGGAGCCAGGCCTGTCTCCTTGCCACCACAGCCGTGTCCATTGCCCTAGCCACCGAGTCGGTCGTATCCAGCCCAGACTGAATAATCTGGGTCACGGCAGCCTGGGCGTCCGAAACAACATCCAAAAGACCCTGGGGAAGCTCCATAAATGATGACGAAATGTCATCCATAAGAGCATGGATGTATCTCCCCAGAATGCAAGTTGCGTTGGTGGCCTTCAATGCCAGACTGCAGGATGAAAAAAAATTCTTGGACTGCGCATCCAGCTTTTTCGAGTCCCTGTCTCCAGGCACCGTCGGGAAAGATCCAGGCGCTGATTTTGATGAACAGGAGGCTTGCACCACCAAGCTCTCCGGTGTAGGGTGTCTAGAAAGAAAGCCAGGGTCAGATGGCGCAGCTCGATACCTCCTGGCCACAGCCCTATAAACCGCTGAGGAAGATACTGGCCTCTTCCACACCTCTAGCACCGGATCAAGCAAAGCCTCATTAAACGGCAAGAGAGGCTTCGCTGCAGCAGAGGCCGGATGTAGCACCTCCGTTAGAAGATTCTGCTTCGCCTCTGCAACAGGCAAAGGCAGCTCCAGAAAGTTAGCTGCCTTCCGTACTACAGCGTGAAAGGAAGCCGCCTCCTCCGTATATTCCCCAGGAGACGAAAGATCCCACTCAGGGGAAGTGTCCAGCCCACTGGCTGTATCCAGACCATGCAGTCCATCACCAGAGTCCTCCAGTTCTCCTTCCTCCAGGACTCGTTGGTACTCCTGCTTTTCCAATAGACGAAGAGCCCGTCTCCTCGAATGTAGCCTCTGCTCGATACGCGGAGTCGACATGGCCTCCGCCGACGTCGAAGATCGGCGCCGATCCCCAGAAGCAACCGACGCCACGTCCGGCGCCACAGGCAACTTCGGCACCGATGAAAGAGCAGGACGAAGAGAACTTGGAGCAGATGGACCCACCGGAGTCACAGGACGAAATCCCGACGTCGACGGGATGGAAATCTCTGGGGCCAATCCCTCCGAAGCCACCGGAGCGGCCACCGGCGCCGACCCCACGTTCCCAAAAGGGAGAAAGGGCATAAAGGGTGCCGGCCGTAGAGGCGCAGGATCACCCAATGAAAAGGCCAAAGGACCAGCCGGAGCACCCCCTGGAGCCATCTGTAGGAAGATGGTATACATCGCATTTAGGAATGCGGTACTATCTGCTCCAGGGGTGGGAAAAGCCGGATACGAGGGTGCCTGTATCGAAGGCGACCCCGACGCCGGCCTAGACGTCTGCGACGCCGGAGACAACACAAGAGGCTGCATCACCTCAATCACCGACGCCTGCCCAGGTGAAGTCGGTGACGCCGGAGAGGGCAACGGCGTCGACGGATGCAGCGTGACCGTGGGACTGACCTCCCAAGTCCTCCGGCGCCAATCCGAAGGCGACCTGGAACGAGTCTCCTTGCTTGAATGGCGCCGTGAATCCCTACGGCGCCGGGAGTCTCGATGACGCCGATGCCTTGGCGAAGAAGACTTCTTGTGATGCTTTTCTTTCTTCGACTTCGCCATAAACAACTTAGCCTCACGTTCCTTGAGGGCCTTCGGATTCATGTGCTGGCATGAATCGCAAGTTGAGACGTCATGGTCGGAGCTCAAACACCAAAGGCAGTCGGAGTTGAGGATCTGTAACTGACATCTTGCCCCCACACTCTCGACAAGGCTTGAAACCCGACTTTCTCTGCGACATTATTACTGCAGAGAAGGACTACGCAGCAAAAAATACACTGTAACCACGAAAGTAACAGTTGCTCCCTCGAAGATAACCGTTTCGAATGCACGGAAAAAAGGGAACTGACGTCGGCACGTCGTCGAGGACCTCTTATTGCCTGTATGACGTCAGACGGCGTCGCGTGGGCTAGAGTGACGTCCTCGTCGACGTGCAGAGACTAGGAAGAAGATTTCCATCGAATGCTGGCGCCATGGGAGTATTCATTAGGTGAGGAATCCACAGGTAGTTGTATCCATCAGAAACACAGCCTTACTCAGCTGCCAATTTTTTGATTAGTATTCCAGGATGGTGGATGCCTATCTTGGAATGGGAAAAAAACACATGTGCACAAGTGCGCCTGTTAAGAAAAAGAATATGAGAAACGGGAAGGGGCAGAGGAGCAACAGAGGAGTGGGAGAGGGTTGGGGAGGATTTCAATGCCGCTAAGAGCTGCAGTGTTGCAGAGCAGGAAAGTCAGGCGAGACGTTGAAGAAAGCAAATGCTGATGGGTAAGCAATGGAACATATGTGGGAAGGAAGCAATACAGAGAGTGGGAATTTGATGTAGGGTGCAGCACATGAAAGAGATAAAGAAAACACATGCACTCCTATGGAGTTTTGAAAGAAAAATGAAGTTCCCTGAATGCAAGCAGTGGAAAGACGTATGTTATTCGGTCAGAACACAGTAAAGAAAAACATTGCTTGTCACGCAGAACATAAAAAGAATAAGGAGGAAAGCCACTAAATAAGAAGCAAGGAAATGAGATAAACAAGAAAGCCATCCAATCATGTGCAAGTAGTTGACTTAAACTCCACTACATTTATATATTTGAATGTAATAGAGACAAGTCCTCGATAACAGACTGTAACATCTGTCTGTAAATGTAACTTAAAAATAGAGAACCCTTGTGCCTGTGTAACTTCTGCTGCTGAGGATAGCGTCCAAAACGTGAACCCTTCAGATTTCCTCCTACAACTCGGGACAAACAGGAGGAGGAAGCTGCTCTTGAGGTAGAAAACCTGACATTACCTGACTTTGAGTAGAATGCTGGGAGAAGTGTGCAAGGTTTTATCATGCGGAAAGGGAGCCTGAGAGAAATGGGCAGAAACTTCAGGAGGAACATGCAGGGACCTGAGCACTGGCAACAAGAGAAATGCACTAGGGTGTGAGTTAGAGCTATGAAGAATGTGCAGGGTCTCTCAGTGTGAGAAGGCGTGCAGGTAAAATCAGAGGGATCCGAGTGCAGAGGCGGTGACTTTTGATCAATGTGGGCCAGTGCTGGAAAGTAGGGGGTCTCGCTGGATCCCGGTTCGGCAGTTATTTCTAGGCTGACTCACTAAAATATGCTGAATTTGTCCTGATGTAATTGTCTATTACCGGGACATAATTTAGCAGCGTCCGCACATTTTCTGCATTCTTTTGTAGCAGCAACGTGCAGTCGGAGAAGGACATTCTTATTTTCACTTTCAGCCTGGCACAAAAAAAAGGTCTGCTTAGGTCGACATCAGCTCTCCTTTTGTTGAATGTCATCCTGGCTGGGAGCTATTTGGAGCCTAATTCCTCGACATCAGTGCACTGGCAGGAAATAAGTGCACATAGCTTGTTATGACCTCACAAGTACTTAAGAGACGCCACTGGAGGCAAGTTTTTCAACTTTGTTCAACTCCCTGCGTAAGAGAGATGATTGCATTGTATGAATGCAAGATGTATCTGCCTGTATAAGTAATTCCACAAATATTGATTTAAGTGCCACCTACTTTTTATGTCATATTTTTGTAGTGCTACTCATCCCAGTGTAGGGTGTCAGATTCCTTTACCTTACTCACAGAAGCGCAATAACTCATAATAGTAAGTAAACCAATTAACACAAAGAGCTACATTAAGACAATGAGGTCCATATTTATACTTTGTGCTGAATTGGCGTCATTTTTTTAACACTAATTAAGCGCAAACTTAACTCCATGTATATAATTTGACGCTAGATCCGTCTCACGTCAAAATACTGTAGTTAAAGTAATTTTGGGGGATTTGTGAAACCACCTTGCGTCAATGAGATGCAAGGTAGGCGTTCCCATCCAAAAATGACTTTAAGCTCCTAGCGTCTTATTTATCCCCCTGTGCAAAAATGGTGCACCCAGGGAGGTGGGCCTAAATAATGCTGCTAAGCCTGCTTAGTGCAATTGTTTAACACCTGGGTCAGGGCAGGCGTTAGGGGACCTGTGGACCCATTTCCATGGTCAGAGAGCATTTAAAGAGCCCACAGGTGCCCACCCCAAGCCCCATGAACACCCCCACCCCCACCCACACCAGAGGGAAACAAAAGGATGGGGGACCCCATCCATGGTAAGTATACATGGCACTGGGTGCAATGGCTATGCCCAGGGGACCCCTGTACCCTGTGCTGGCCATTGGGGTGGTGAGCATGTGGTATGGATATTTTTGCATCAGGAAATGACTCTAGGCTGGTTAAAGGCATTTGTTTTTGCCGCTAACGAGCCTAGCATCATTGTTTGGTGCAAAATTAGCCCACCCTTTGCGCCGGCTTGTGGGATTCCAAAAATTTGGCGCCCGGCTTGCACTCTGATGCTATCTTTTTTTACGCAAAACTGCATTTGCATCAAAAAGTATAACCATGGCCCTGAGTGTTCTAAATTGTAGGAATCACATTTCATCCGTACTTATATATATTAGATGTTAAGACAATGATTTGGAGAAATACAAAGTCGGGAAATAAAATGCAACAAAGTGATTGTGTTTGTATGTACTAACAAAATGTTATTACATCCCAAAAGAATACTTCTTTCCAATCTTTGAATAACATCGAATTGAGAAAAATCAAAAAGGGTCTAAACCAATGACTTACAGTTCTCATGACTCTTCCTGATGCTGGTAAATACATAACTGTGCTATATCAGAAGGCTTGCGGCTTACGAAATGGAAGAAGCAAATATAATCTCAGTGTCTAAAGCAGTAACTCACTTACCATTGTAAATAATATACAAGTCTGTGATCTGCATGTTACACAGTGTGCTTTGCAACAGATATATCAACTCTATATGCTACTTTATAAGTCAAACCTGTGACAGGACAACATTCAGAACTCTCTCGGAAGTGTATTAACCACTAGAGTTATCTTACCAGTATTATTTCCTCCAACTTGCCTAGCATGCGATGATCTCTGCAGCAGATGCCTTAACCCTGTACGATATTTGAAAATGCAGCCACTTTGTGATCAATTAAGTAATTTAAAACAGATTTACTGTCACAAACTTCTTGCCAATTTCTTTGCAGATTATTTAAAAAATATATATATGGGACTGTCAGACACTGCTTTTCAAGCTCTATCCCTAATGATTCCTTCTCCTTTCCTCTGCCACACCTTGATCTTCATTTTATGGATTTCTGGAGTAGTTTTAAACAATTGCAGCACCGTGTGGGGCACAGGTTAGATTATGTGAGGGATGTGCATGGCCAAGTGATCCAATTGTTTTCCAATTATGCAACCGTTTTACTAATTTGTTAAATACAGTCAAATTTATGCATGTGTAAGTTCCCAAACAGGGCAATGCCCCTTGGATTCTGTGTGTGTCCGTGACTTCGGATGCCGGAGTGATGTGGTTAGATCGATGTCTGTTCAATGCCACGTGCGCGTGTGAAAATGACCTAACTTCGCCCAGATATGTATCATTCACACTATTTTGAATTTGGTTCGCACTGCTCGTGAACAGCCGCCCAAATGTCTTGGGGATATTCCACTGGCCTGCTCAAAAAACGAACAGATGTTTTATGTGAAAGGGCAGTGCAAACTTCTCTCACAGAATGTCATACGGATGTTTACTCGGACACAGTGGAACACGTCTCGTGTGCTGGACTGTCTGCGTATGTGTCGTGCATGAGAAAGTGATCAAATGTCTCACAGATGTACATTCATTTGGTGTGTGATGAATTTGGTTGGCAATGCATAAGCAACCAAAGGTCGTGCAGAGGTCACTTTTTCTGTAGACCAGTGGGTCATGTGTTGGAACATGTTTTGTTAGTAGGAAACTGCTTGATGGATTAGCTTCTGTGTTATGAATATGGGTTTGAGACATTATTTTACATGCCGCTACTGGCAGGCAGCTTGAGTGAGTAGGATGTGTGCTTGAGTGTTCCACCTTTGTATGGAGTTGTACTCCTTCAGTTAGTAGTTGGATTTTTAAAGATTGCTCCTACATAAATTATTGATTGTTGTACAGGTCTATGTTCAGTCCTTATTGAGGACTGCAGCTTAGTTTTGATTCTGTGCAAACAGAGCACACGCCCAGCGTCTCTCTGGCTGTCTTACATTGAAAGTGTGTTTGGCTTGTGTTGGACATGATGTACAGCACACTTGAGCAAATGGGTAATCACTATAATTATGTTTGGCGCTCATATCTGGACAGTAAGTGAATTGCAAAATCATAAAATATTTTAGGCTCCTGGGGAGCACTGGACTGTTGGGTTACGTGTATGAGTGTTTCTAACAAATAAGGGTGCTTTGAGATGGTTGAATTAAGTTAGGCAGCACATAATGGCAGCACCTGAATGCCATATGGATAGTCCTTTGATCTTACCGGGATTGTGCAACGATGGTTTTTCTGGTGCAAAAATTATATTCGAATATTATGTTAATGTTTAGTTGGATTGTCTTAACTGTGTTCTGATCAAATATTCTAAAGGGAGGAGAAGCACATCTCAGCGTCTTTCCATTTGCATAAGAAGACTGCGGGCTGGAATGTCTGTTTGTATGAAAGACATATGTCTTGGGGGTTTGTTGAACGGGTTGCCACTGTTATGCTCCAGAACAAGAGTTAGGATGTCATAAGGAGTGAATGGAGAGACTGTCCATTTAAAAGAATCTTATTTGATATAAAAGTGTTTCGCATAGACCTTGTTCATTCGTGGAAGTCTAGTTGAATGGTTTGGAAAGATAGTACAACAGTGCCTGGGCCAGCTACATACTATCTCATCTCTTCTCATTTATTTCTGAGTATTTAAAAAGTCGAAAGAACACTAAGGGCCCGATTCACAAAGGCAAACTTAGACCAAAAGTCTAAATTTAGACTAAGAGTCTGAGTTTAGACCTAAAGTTTAACATTGCTTGTAGACTTTTGGTCTAAGTCTAGACCAAAAGTCTAAACTTAGACCAAAAGTATAACTTTACTACTACTAAAGATAGACTTTTGATCTAAGTTTACACTTTTGGTCTAAACCTAGACCAAATGTCTGAAGTTAGACCAAAAACCTAACTTTACTACAAGAATAAGTTAGACTTTAGTTCTAAACTTAGACCGTTGGTCTAAACTTAGAATTTTGGTCTAAAGTTACCTTTGTGAATCGGGCCCTTAGTGGGTACTTTTGGATCATGACACATGTCACCCTTTAAGTTATTTTTAAATTACGTGTACTAAACATTTTTATGATCATCTGGTGGGCAGAGACAGACATCATTTTTTGGGAGCTTCCCCTCCAATGTCAATCTTTACGCAACTTCCTATATTATTACAGTAAATCCATGCAAATGTTTTTTAACTGTAGTTTCCAAAATGTTTATTTTCAGCCAGGAACCTGCATAGCACATACGGCTAGTCCACGGCTAGTCCATGCAGCTGCAGTACACATTTTGCTTATACAACTAGAGGCGCGGCCCAAGTATGGCAAAAGAAGCTTTCCTCACACAAAACATGGACACGTAGTACCATCAAGCCTCACAGACACAACAGTCACATCATCTGTTCCTAAAAAGACTGAAACCCTTAAGGGGAAGGTGATTGAAGAGTCCTTGCTACACAAGCTCTACGGCGAGAGTAAAGCAAACTTTACTCACAAACTGTGCACATTTACACCATGGGGTAATTTTCACAAATCACCCAGTTACAAGTTCACTAACGAAGATAACACTTAATACATGCAACAAAAACGTCCATCAAAAATACTGACCAACTATGCCATGGGGTAGTAGCTGCTGCAACACCCATCCAGTGACAAGCTTCAGTCACACAGAGCACCACAGCACAAGCAAAACACATTTTCAGACAAGTTTATATCAGAAACACTATATTTATATACATAAGTGTGTGTGTATATATATATATATATATATATATATATATATATATATATTACCTAATGGCAGTCACCACTAGGTAGTTATAGTTAGGACCAAGTTTCCATAGGAAGAGCTTGTTTTGTTTTGCTAATAACTTTGGCGCTGATTGACAAATCTTCACAAACCTTTCCAAGACAATCCGACACTCACTTGAGCTGCTGTCTGGAAAGTTCCGGGGTGATCTGTCTGGGGGGGGGAGGGGGGGGGGTCCCAAAACACTTTTTCCCCAATCATTTTTCCATAGCAAAAATTGAAAAGCAATAGCACCGAAACTACTGGATGGAATTACACCACATTTGACATAAATAAAGGTAGGTCCTGGCCAGAAAGCAGCTGTTTTTTGTTTTGGTGTAAACCCGTTCAGTAGTTTTTGAGAAATTAATGGGAAACCAAATTTGTATATATAGCGTCCCCTCCCGATCTTGTGCTCAGATCTGATTGACTGTCAACATTTCAATCAGGATGTGTTGGCAGCCATCTTGAGACTCGGCAGCTGAGTCCCAGAAAAAAATGTAAAAGAAAGAAAAGGGGTCAGGGTACAGAAACCCTGACCCCTTAGCTCTCGTAGTGGGCTCCCAGGGCGACCCCCAGGGCTAAAAAACATATTTTTTAAAATGTTGCCCCAAGTCAAAGTGGATCCATTGAAAATTAAAAAAAACAAAGTGCAGGCTCTTGCACTTCATCTTTTTAAAACCCCTTGATGGGCCAAGTCCTAGGGCCATCTTTTATTTTAGTGCAGGGACATCCTGGCCCCCCTGCAGCCCTGGGGACCGTCACCTCCCTGGGGCGAAGCTGATGTGCTGAGCCTATGCAGCCTCAGGGACCTCCATCCTCCATCTACCCTAGGTCTAAATTAATTCTTATTGTGGGGGAGGCCCGTTGTCCCCCCCTCCCCAACAGCCCCAGGGACAGTCACCTCCTGGGGCTATTCAATTAACGCACAGGTCACCCGCTGCCTCACCCAGCCCCCCAACCCCAGGGACCGCCACTTCCCCTGGGCTTTCTAAATATTCAGTGACTGCCACTGCATTGGGGACCACCACCTCCCCGGTGCAAACATTAACAAAAGTGAAGCGGTCGGTTTCGGACCCCCTGTATTCCTGGGGACCACTGCCTCTCCAGGGCTATACTTGTTGGAGGGGGGGGGGCTGCATAGCCTTCCTCAAGGAGCCTATGATGACCCTAGAGGATTGCAACCCCCAGGGCTGACTCCTGTTATGTCCCGAGATGCCCACACCCGGGACATAGCTGTGGCTTTGTGGCGGCTTTGACAGCTGCCACCAAGCCACAGCAAACACTCTGTGTTTCTGACTGAGGGACCTCAGAAAGCAGAGTTTTCATCTCCGTTCCCTGCACACATATGAAAGCATTTTTCCAGCAACCACGGAGTTGTTGCTTAAAGTAGCTCCTTAGTTGCTGGAGCAATGAGTCCGTGGGCACGGCCTTGAGGCTCCTCCCGCGGTCCCAGACAGCCCGTATAGGAGATATAATAGAGGACATTAAAAAAAATCATCAGGGCCCGCAGGGAGGCCTTGAGGCTCCCCACGGAGTTATAGATAACCCATTAAGGGCTAAAAAGTATATATATTAACAAAAAAAGTATTGCTTGAGTGTGAAGTTTACAGACCTTCACACTGAACAATGAGGGTTCATGTCCCGGTGTATCCTTGGTCATTTCTCTCCTTAAATTTTTTTTTTAAGTGCCAATGTTTAAAGCTCATACTGAAATGTGATTTTACTCTTTTTAAATGACAAAAAGTTTTTCTTTTCAAATTGTGCAGAAATATCTCATTCTAGGTATATCATACATCAAAACCTAAAACACTTTCTATCTCTCTCCCTGTCTTTTTCTCCCTTTCTTTAAATCTCTTTCTCCCACTCACACATCCACTCAGACGCTTAGGCACCCACTCACAGACCCACCCAAGGCACTGATGCACCCACTCACAGACTGACTCAGACCCTGATGCACCCACACATAGCCCCAGTCAGACACTCACGCACTCACTCACAGTCCCAATGAGACAGTTACGCACCCACTCACAGACTCACTGTGGGCTCATTCACTCACCCACAGACCCGTGCACACACTGACGCACCCACTAAAACACTGATGTTAACACTCTCACACCCAGACAGCCACTCTCACAGCCACTCTCAACCCAGATCAACCCTCTCACCTATTCCGAAACCCAGAGAGGCTGGGGCCACCTTCCACTGCGCACGGCCAAAGGACCATGCACAGCGTGGGGTTGTGTGGTTAGACTGGTCGGCTGCAGGGTCTGGCTGCAGGCCAGGTCTTGTGGGCAACCTCCGCTGCGCACGGGCGAAGGCTGTGCATGGTGCTGGGTTGGGTGCTTATAGGGGGTTAGCCTCGGGCCTGGTCACTGGCCAGGCTTTGTGGCTACCGCCGCCACACACGGCTGAAGGCCAAGCGCAATTGTGGTTGGATTAATACACAGTAATGAAAATTACTAAACGTTTAAAAAACCCATAGAAATTCATGGAAAAAAACTAAGATTACAAGGATGTTATAATTAGGAAATAGAATTTAACAAAAACATAGAAATTCACTTATAAAAACAAAGGTTACAGGGAAGGTATAGTTAGGCTCACATTTTAAACTTACAAAACCACAGAAATTCACTAGTTATACTTGAGTTTCCTCAAGTAACTATAACTTGTGCCTTAAGGTAACTATAACTCATGCCCTTGCCATTCACTGCTAATTACCCCACAAATTATGGCACTTATGACATCTTTGATAACATCATTGATAATATTAATGTAATATTTGCAGTAAAACTTTTGATAAAAACACTGTGCGTGGCAGAGGTGCGAGTTATAGTTACCTTAGAGCATGAGTTATAGTTACTTGAGGTAACTCTAACTGGTGAATTTCTACGGTTTCATAGGTTTACAATCTGAGGCTATCTATATTGTCCCTGTAACCATAGATTTTTTTGTAAAAAAAACTCAGTTGTTACTGATCCGCGCCATGTATTAATCAGTAAATAAACAAATATGCCACCCTGTTATGCTATTCAATGCTGCCATTATCCAAATGTGTTAGGGATGAACGTATTCTCAGGGTGGAGAATAATTTGCCCTAGCTGTTCCCCACCCGGAGAATACACAACCACCACCCAATAGCCGTCAATGTAGCTAGTGAGGCTGGTGTTAAATAAATGGAGCAATTGCTATTAGAATATGAGTAACCGCAACAACTAAATAGACTACCTCTGACAAATGGGCTGGTGGCAACAGCAGTGATTACGAGATTACCGAGAGGTAGAAAATGAGTCTAAAAGAATTGATGAAATAGAATAGGAAAGGGTGCCGCATGTGATAAACTGAAGCAGAACGGAGCCAGAGAAGAGACCAGACATTGGTATTATGCTAAATTGAAGAGTCACAGGGAGCATTATTGAAGAGTTGGGACTCGGCCGAAGCGAGGGTCGTTATGTCGCTGGTGGTTCTTCCTCAGTAATTAGGAAGTAAAAATGGCTGCCGGTACATTAGAATCTGATTTATCGATAAGGAAGCTGTATTCATTAGGGCAGGACCAGAAAGGCAGCTAGCCAGTATTTGGCAATGAAAATAAAAGCAAGCAAAGCCTCAGAGCTTCTGAAGAGCCCACCAGTCAGAGGGCCGTAAAGAGAGGAAGTGGTATTGAGGGAAATTCTACCTCTTGGCAGTCCTACAGTTAATTTATAAACCACAATTTATAGCCCCCCTGGCATCATTTACAGAGAGGAGCATTTGAGGCTGGCAGTTTCAGAGGCCTTTGGCTGCATAATGCAGGGTTTGTTTACAAGGCATTAAGTTCGGACTCCCTCTTGTTTGTAACAGGGTTTCATTGGATTTCCCTCTAGAGAGTGGAGAAATCTGGACAAGGATGATAACAACTATTTATTTTCCTAGCTCCCTTGTTCAGAAGATGTTTTTCTGCCTTCACGGAAGTTCTCTTTCGTTCATTTTTTGGAATAGTACTGTTATGATAGTCAGATTTTAACTCGTTTACCTAAAGAACCAAATTGGCAAACGTATTGTGAAACTGTAGATTTCATTTTTATCAAAAACTTGTCTTTCAAACCAGAATATTCCAAATATAATCCCCAGAATCAAGTATTTTCACAACACACACACACAAACACACACTACAACATCACTCGTGGTACCGAAAATAAGAGGGGTTCTTGAATTTACTACAGCAAATGTGGGTCATTTAATCTCCAGCCACTAGCAGTGTTGCATTCTTCACTCCTAAGAGTGTGTTTTATACGAAATGTTTATTCACTTCATGGGACTCTTCAAAACACTACTCTTCAATGTTGCTAAAAAAAAATGTAGTAACTGATAAACTGAATAATGCAAAACGCTCATAACGTATTCTCAAATTTTAGCTCATTATATATATGATACTTCATTTTATATGAATCTGAAATGTAGCTGGAAGTGCCCAAAGGGGCAAGGTTCGGACTTGTCCAGGTCATTCCTCCAGTCGAACTAACTGAAATAAATACTGCTTCAACCTCGAGAGCCGCTAAACAGGACGCACACGTCAAAAACAATGTATGCAAAGTCCCTAATGGGATCACAACACATTACTGTGACTGCCACAAAGCAGAGTCATAAAGGAGCAGGGCATGCACAGCACAGTGTTGTCAAAAGCCAGATTCACTCATCAAATGACGTCCGTGACAGTAAGCCTTTGAAGCCAAATAAGCAAGAATACATAACTATATGAGAACTTATAATAGTCCCTTAAAAAACAAAATCAAGCCCTTTAAAACATCTATTTTCAACTTTTCCACAGCCAGCATTAAAACAGCCACACAAGAGCATGAAAGCTTGAAGTAGCAAATTCCAGACAAAGGGGGTTATTCTAACTTTGGAGGAGGTGTTAATCCGTCCCAAAAGTGACGGAAAAGTGACGGATTTACCACCAGCCGTATTACGAGTCCATTATATCCTATGGAACTCGTAATACGGCTGGTGGTATATCCGTCACTTTACCACTTTACCGTCACTTTTGGGACGGATTAACACTCCTCCAAAGTTAGAATAACCCCCAAAGTTCTGCTGGGTCAGACGTGCAATACATCAAAGGATTAGTTTTTTTCTTTTTACAGAAATCTTTCAGTTTCAACCAGTTCAACTGCCACAAAGGCATCACTGCACAAGACATTATTGTGTGTGTTTGTGTTTGTGTGTGAGTAAAACAATACCCTTTCAGGCCTAGAGTGCCAAATAAAGTATGCAAAAAAGGAGCAGAGAACCTTGGGTAGTTCCTAGATGTAGGTGGGGAGCAGCTCCTGTATAGCGCACCCTACAACACCAGCAACACTCTAAATTTGCTCACCTCAAATTGTTTTCTAGCAAAGTTTTTAAGCCTAGGATTAGCACAGTGCCCTCCACGCCAAGCTAGAAAGGGACAAAGCCTTTTGCCATTTATATAGCAAAGTCTTTAAGCACAGGATTAGCACAGTGCCATCCACGCCAAGCTGTGAAATGACAAAAGGCTTTTACCACTCCAGGCACAGTATTAAAGCTTTGGATTGGTAAAATAGCATCCAAGCCACCTGGAATGAATAAAAGCAACCATTGACACATGTTTTGCTATCATTATAGCTCTCACAGAAGTTTAGCTTTGCCAGACACAAGGGGACACCCAGTACAAGTCACAACAATACCCTTTCAGTCATAGAGTGCCAAAAACATTATGCAAAAATGAAGCAGAAAACTCTGGCAGTTCCCAGGTTTAGGTGGAGAGCAGCTCCTGCATAGAGCACCAGACAACACCAGTAACACTCTAAGTTTGCTCACTGCAAATGTCTGTTTTTCTAGCAATGTTTTTAAGCATACGATTAGCACAGTGCCATCCATGCCGAGCTAGAAAGGGACAGAGGGCCTGATTTAGCCCTTGAGGGCTCCCTCGTGGTCCCAGATAGTCCATAAAGGGCTAAAAAAAGAAAAAAAAAAGAAAAGCAATAGCTCAGTGTGAAGGTCCCAGACCTTCATTCTGAGCGTCAGGGTCCCCTAAGGTAACTGTAATTCACACCCTGGCCATGCACTGTTAATTACCCCACAAATAATGTTACTCTTGACAAATTTGATAACATCATTGATAACATCAATGTAATATTTGAAGAAACATTTTTGACAAAAAACTTTGCATGGTGGGGGCGCATATAACTGGTGAATTTCAATGGTTTTGTACATTTAAAATGTGAGCTGAACTATAACGCCCCTTTAACCTTTGTTTTTTAAAGTTGTGCTACTGCATACGCAATCTCGTGTCCCCATACAAACATGAAAGCAGCACTCCAGGCTCAGTTTTCGAGTGATCAGTTTATTTTCAAGCATGAGGACGAGTTCCATTTTTTACATACAGAGTTGGGAACAGAGTTCAATCCCAAGAGAGGATGGGGCACACCAAGAGGAGAAGGCAGCAACAAAATATAGAGGGCCAGCTTAAGAGACAAAAAGGAGTTAGCACCAGGGAGGAACCCTAGGAGCAGTTGAAAATAGATAACATGGTCCATCAGATGCAGTATAATACAGCGGTGAATCTTATGTAAGTGCCTGTTACTGATAATGATGTAAACAACCTGTCGCTAGGACTCTCGTATTGTCAAGAAGCAAATCTCGATTTTTCACAGACTAGAATCGCTCTATACAAATTTGTGAGGAATCTGAAACTGGCGAAAATTCATAAAAATAAAAAGCCTGAAAAATCAACCACTGAAACAAGGAATCTGAGTGGAGAAAACCTACTTGCTTCGGACTTTGAATTGTTACAAGACCTCCTAGAAATAGAACAAGAATCAGGAGGAGGAGAAGAACATATGGAAGAAAGATCATAGTAACAATTATATTGATACTATGAGGGGGAAGAAACACCGTTTAGAATGAAGTCCAAATATGTTCCCCAAACAAGCAAAGAAAATATTAATATATTTTCAGACAATATGATTAAAGAGATGCAGGACATTCATGTGAAAACGAATAAAAGGAAAGACCACTGAAAACGGAAAATGTGGAAATTCCACAAATAGTGACAAAACGTCAGGATATGACTAATGTAATGTTAAAACACTCCAATAAAGGTGGCAATGTAGTGTTGTGGGATAGACATTCATATTTAAGAAAAGCCTACAAACATATTAATGATAAAGAATGTTACGGCATGATTACTACTTTAGAATAACAAAAGATTAATCAGGACCGACTGAAAGAATAGCATGAAAAAGAAGCCACAAAGGCAAAACCACTCTAAGTAACCAACATTTTATTCTATACCGAAAGTGCACAAGGATCCTATTTTACCACCTGGCCACCCTATGATAGTGGCACAAGAAAGCATGAGAACACATCAAAAATACATTGACTTTTTCCTTAATCCTATAGTAAAGACACTACCATTGTATATTCAGGATGGTGCAGATTTGTTAGGCAGAATATTCGATGGTAGAAGAATATGTACCTTATGACTATGGATGTAATTTTGCTTTATACAAGTACAAGACATTGTGATGGTCTCAAGGCTGCTAAGCACTTTCTGAGGAGAAGGCCCATGACATTTGTAAAGCATAACAAAATGTTATTGAGAATAACGGAGGGTGCCTCACAAAAAACAAGTTTATTTTTAATATTAATTGTATCACCAATTGACAGGAACAGCTATGGGCACCAGCTTCTCCCCCAGTTATGCTAATTTGCATATGGACTGGTGGGAGGAGCAGGTGCTTAGCAATATGAAAGAATGAGTGGATCATATTGCTTTGGAATTGAGGTTCAGTGATGATTTATTTATTTTGAGGAGAGGGACAAAGTTTCAAGTGGGCACATTTGTAAGAAAGATTAATCGAAACAGTCATCCTGCACCTCTGATTAAAAATATTCCATTTGAGTCATTTTACTGGGCCCACAGACTCTGCAGCGCAGTGGAAAAAACCATCTAAACTGAGGCAGAAATGATCACACGCTTTAAGGCCAGGGGATACTCTGAGAGTATCATTAAAGTAGCTGATGAAAGGGTGAGGTTCTATAAAATAGAGGTAGCATTGTTTGCACCATCTAAAAACCGAAAAAGAAGATCAGGGAGCAGAGATTTGTCACAACATATAGTGCAGGACATACACAGTTACGTCTAGCATTACAGTGTCACTGGCACTTGATCAAACATGATCCTCTGATTGGCCAGGATATCTCTAATTGGCCTCAGATGAGATTTAGACATGCCAGGTCCCTCAGACGCCAGCTGGTTAAAAGTGAACTAGGCCTTTTAATATCTACAGAAATATAGCTAAATCAGAAGGAGGGTTTCACTAAATGTGAACGCTGTAAAGGTTGCAGGCATAGGGAAAATGTAACTCGGATGAAAACACCTTTTAACTCCACCATTAAAATAAGGAGTAGGCTCACTTGCAAAAGTAAATATGTAGTCTACATCTTAAAGTGTCCATGTCCTAAAGTATACATAAGCAGTTTCACGTTAGTCACCCACAAGCATATATTACAGCATTTGAGGGCCATTACCAACAAGGACGAATCTTATCCAGATGCAAGACATTTTGAAAAATATCACAATAGTGATGTAAGACAGATGACATATAGCTACATTGCATAAATCCCCAATAGCCAGCGAGGTGGAGATTGGGAAACAAAGCTTAGACAACTGGAGACAAAGTTCATACTGGATATGGACATTAAAGAGCCCTCTCGCCTAAATATGGATGAAGAATTGCACATACGCTTGAATTAAATAGATCCTCTTGTTCTCTCTTCTTGCATTCCGCATAAGTGATTTTAATTGTTCATTTAATTTGGTTTAATTAATAGAGTACTTTTGGGGTGGGTGTGTTTTATTTTTTATTCTTCATTGAATGTGGTATTTTTGTGTATGAAGCGTTTTTTGTGACTGAGGTGCTGTTTATATTGGCTTAGTAGCCCACTGTTTGAAGGAGTGCAGATGCAGGGTTGGCTTTCTCTTGGATCGGATTTTAGGAAATGGGTTTGTGCTGGTGGTTGTCCTTTGTTTTAAATAGGAGTCCAATGAGTCTGCCTTAGTTGTGTAATGATTTGCCAGTCTGCTGTGAATCCCTGAGTAATGGGATGAGTTCCTTCCATGCATTTCGGTTTTTGAAATTTGTTGATAATTTTATAAAAGTCTGTATTAGCAGATTAAGCATTAGGAATTCAGTCTTAGCAGTACCTTTTTTTTAAGCATTTTTGATTGATGATGTGTATATTCTGTTAAGGTTGTGCAGTTGAAGTTTGTCTTGAATGTTGTTTGTTTTGAGCCGTTAGCCTTCTGATTTGTCATTTTATCTTTTTTAATTCTGTATTTCCCTAAGGTGCTTTTGCCCTGTTTAGTTTTCTTTTGAGAGGTATTAGGATAGGGAAAGCTTCCTGTAGCCACTTATAAAGTTTTGGACCAGAATTTATTGTGTCTAGAACTTTGTTGACTGTTAGTTGTGTTTTTAAGTCTTCAAAAATTAGCTTGTTCCATGGTCAATAGATGTATGTATGTAAGGTGGTGTTGGCTGTGTTGGTTTGCGGTGTTTCATGTTGGAAAGTTACCAAATGGTGGTCTGACCTTGTGACTGACATGATGCTTCAAATGGTAACTAGTTCTGGGTTTGAAAAAATGACATCTAGGATGTGTCCAGCGTTATGTGTTGGATTGTGTACAATCTGATGTAGGTTCAATGTGACTAGCCCAGTGCTGATAGTTTTTGGATGTACCATATAACAATACAAACGTTTAGGTCTCCAAGAATGCAGAGGTTGGAATATAACGTTATACGGTTTGAAACTGTGTCTAGAAATGTGTCTGGGAATGTTGAATTGTTAGGTGGAGGTCTGTAAAGGAGGAGAAAGTTAAAGGAGGAAGTTGGTGCCGGTTGCATCTGGCGATGAGGGCCTCACCACCTTGTATGGAAATGTTTTGTTATGCTGAGATTTATTGCTTGTTTGAATATAATAGCTAGTCGACCTCCTCTTATGTCTATTCGGTTTAGTGTGATGGTTTGATAGCCTGGAGGAACAGCTTCACATAACGTTGAGGCCATGAAATCTCCTAACCATGGTTGTGTTATGAATAGTAAGTCAGGTTGTGTGTCAGTGAGCAGGTGGTAGATGTGGTGCTTGTTTTTTTAGTGATCGAGCATTTATAAGCAGGCAGTTTAGAAAATGTGTTTTGGCGGTGGTGTCATTTTGTTTTGGAGAAGGGTGAGCAGTATATTTTGAGCTTGTAGCAGGTGTGTTATTAGTTGTGATAACTGTATGAGGGTCACAATAGTGTTTTTCTATATTGTGTTCCTCGCCCAGCATTAAATGTTTGAGAACAGAGCCTTGTGGATGGAGCATTTGATCCCTGATGTTGATAAAACAGCAATATTGTGAAAATGCATTATAAGTAGCCAGTTCAAAGCCTGAGGCAGCAGATAAGGAGGAGGGTTTAAGAGACATTGGCAAGAGAAAAAGGAGCCACAAATCTAATGTAAGGAGCGCAAGAGATGACAGTGAGAGAGACCTGACTACGGTAGCGAGTTAGAAATCATCACTGTGGAACAGATACCAGGGCACGCCAGGATATGCCTACAGGAGTCTGAACCCTCTTGCCTTACCTGTACCCACAGTGTCTACATGCACACCTCACAAGTACGTTCTCTCTGACAGACACTTCTTCCTGCCTGTCTACAGGTGAAAGAGATGTAGAAGAGAGGTAAGGAGCTTGAGTAGTCCTGGTATCCCTCGGTGTTGATGATTCTGGGACGACTGAGACGTCAGTGCTAGTGGAGAACCTGCTGTTCTTGAATTATACAAGTTCCCAATGATGGGAATGATGGAGCATCACAGTGTCATAAATCTGACACTGAGAGTAAGCTACTTAAGATTCTATTTGCTTAATAAATTGTGCGAGTTTCTGAAAACCGTGTAAGCATCCATTAGATTACAACAGGAATTGACAAACGTTCCCTTCAGGATCATTGGCACAGCAATTTTCTATGACATTAAAAAAATTAAAGCAAATGTACACAAGGCAGCCCCCTGGCCAAAGTCTTTTTGAGTGATATGTCCTCTTCAAACTTAAAAACAGCTACTAAATTGCGAAATATATCAAAAATCCCCAAGCTAAACTTGCTGCAAATGTCATTTTGTTTGATTCATAGGCTCCTTTACATTGCTACATGTCCAACGTTGATGAGATGATCAAAGAAAAAGCTTGACTCAAAACTTGGTAACTCTTTAGCATTACGTTCACCTCAAATAACATTTTTGAAATATATTTTGCAACTGAAGATTCATAAAGTATTATTTTCATTACCCTATATTAGAATTTTCTGCAGCACATCTGAATGCGCTTGTATTTGTGTACCATAGTAAATAAACCCCGTTATACGTTATCCATGTACAGCTGAACCAAATGCACGTATCTTCAATATTTTCCTTGAGGTCTCAAGTTAGGAAATCGAGCCTGAAACCCCACATCAGTGAACGTGATGAAAGTACAACAGCAAATACTACACTACGACTGCTGACCAAAGGCTTATTGTTGCATGCGCCCAACTGCAACGGACGGGCCTTGCAGCTGTGATGCAGAATCAAATGATAGCAGCAGATTACTTCCCAGAGTCTATTTAGAACTGTCAGTTCATATACTGTTTAAAGCACAGAGTGGGCACAGCATATTCTAAATGTGGAGCAAAATAAGCCATAGTTATTGAAAACACCTGATCTGAAACTGCATTGATTCATCCTATTCAGCTCAGGTCTGTAAGTGTGACAGACCTGCAGGTGGCTACACCATAAGTATTCTCTATGGGCATCTATCTACTTCCAACAAGCTGAGGTATCAAACCTTTCCATGCCCACTTGCTTACTGTGGATTGTGTGAGAGGAGATACCGGGTTTATCACTCCACACTTCACTCTGTTCAGAGTGGGAAAGTTTTGTTGTTGTGTGTGTGTGTGTGTGTGAGAGCATGCGTGTGTAATGCTCGAGTGTCAACCATATTGGTTAGGAAGGAGCAGAGAAGCGTGGAGATATCAAACACAGGTAATTAGCTGGTTTCATGAAATCAGTTCTCAAACACTTATGTCGTGGGTGTGTACCCCAAGGAAAACAGAAGCAGAGAGAACCCTGCATAAACGTGTGTTTGCACACAGCACCTTGTGGAAGGTCTCTGCAGATGGGGCCGAATCTCTAACATAACTCATTTGCCCGATCTGCCAGTTTTTCGCCTTTATTTGTTAAACACTCAAACAGGATAGACACTCTGCTCAGAGTTCTGGGAGTTACCAGGTGGAGGCTTTCAGGGACGAGAGAGGTAACTCTACCGGGCATGACCGGTGAACTAGAACTCAATCGATATTTAGGAAGATTTCAGAATAAAGACCTGTTTCTATCAAACTCCAAGGAGTGCTTGGTTTCATGGCTTCATTAGGTAAAATTCTCTGACTCGGCAATAGTATCTCCCTCAAGTTAGAGGTGTGATGGTCAGCACTTGAGTGGGTCGATCACAATAGTGGGTCTTGCTTGGTAGCGTCCACCATCCCATTACAAATGTAAAAGACCGATGACCAAGAGTCTCCATATCCGGGTGGTTATGTCACTGTAAAGTGAGTACTTACTCTTTGTTTGAAGCTAACCTGACACCTACTTTAATATCTTGAGTCAATCCATCCATTCTCAGTCGGGCACGAGTATGACCAGGAATGTTATACTTAAATCATTTAAAAACCATTTCACCTCATTTTGACTTTGTATAACTCTCCATGCTTTTAGAGTGTACAAGTTAGACTATGCCTCGAGATAGTACTCTATGAATTCCTTTCAAATGCTTTTCAAACCATACATATTCCAACTAGGGGTGAGCGGTGTGCCACTGGCGGAGTTTACAGAGTTTTTGGCACTCCATACTCCAATTGGGAGTGTGGAGTTCAGTCAAAAACTCCACTAGCCCCGGCAGCAGAGCGGAGCTCACCGTGTGAGCACTGCAGCCCAGCTATGGGCTTCACAGCGCAAGTGCATACAGTCTGCGCTTGCTCTGTGTGGCCCATAACTGGGCTACAGTGCGCACTCGGCCCGATGTCGGTGGTGTACGGCTGCTGCAAGCTGCGGGGCTGCACCGGCACCATCTGTGGATCCCTCCTTTCACTGTCCTCAGCAGCCCGGGATCAGAGTGCAGAGGGAGGCAGAGTGTCAGCCCTCTGGCACTAGGGACCCTGGCAGCAATATTTATACTGGGATTCCCTGAATATAATGCACGTAGCTCAGACAGGGAAATAACCAAAGTAGGTAAAAACTACTACAAAAGCTACTAAGATAGCCATGAAGATACCATCATCTTCACGTACCAATACTATGGTCTGAGATGATACTAACTATATGTGACTGACCAGTAGAGTATTTTTAATAGGCTACTCAGTCAGCCTATATCGAGGTGATTTGTAGACTATATTATTAATAGTAATAATATATATTGATAAAATTTTCCATCTATTATTACTATCTCTTTATTTATCTATTTATCCACTTAAGTGTTTCTAGGTTCTTATCCAGTCTATTTTCCTGTATCATAATAGGTACTATTATGTTCTGCAGCGAAGCAGTTATGGTCAGAAGAATCAATAGCCTATAAAAACGCTAGACAAGACTCTCCAAACAAGGTCTGTCTGTATTAAAATCTATCATTTTTCCACCATCCTGCATGTACCGAGCTGCATGTTCTTATTCTAAGGGAACTAAGGTATACAGATTAATATTAGACACTTATCACTGTGGATATACTAACTATTGCAACTTTTAATGGCATTAGGCATGACTGGTAGTCAAGTCATTGTGCAGGCGTGTGCATGAGCCATTATCCATGCACATGCCTGCAGAACGATTCGGGCCAGTTGGTGTTGACAGATTTAGGATTTAGATCAATCAAGAAAGAAAAATAAATTGTAAGTGCGCGAAAGCACTATAGTGGAGGATCAGCAGTAATCTTCTGCCTGGCCCAACACAAAAAAATATTTAATAAAGAACAGTGGAGGTGTGGCAGCAACAGAGAAGCGTGGGCCTATTTGGGGACTTAAACCAAGAGAAACAAACATCGGCAAAGATGAGCTACTGGGTTTGCCAGTGTTTAGCTATGTTGTACAGCAGCACAGCCGTAGTGCCGCATAGCCTAAAAGTTTTTTAAAAAGTCCTATGACTTGGCCAGCAATGGCTACATCGTAACATTTTTTATTTCTGATGAGGTGGAGGTAATAGGGAGGGCATGGGGAGGGCAACACAAACAATAGAGGCAACACAGAAAACAGAGGAAAAAAAACTCTATGATGCGGCTAGTGTTGGCTGTCATAGTGCTCTTTTTTGTAATGGCAGTTTAGAGGGGTGCGGCACACAGATGAGAGAGGGAAGGGGGGGTCAAGCAGCAACATGGACGAGGGAGGGAGGCTAGTGGGAAAGCAGCGGCACGGGTGGAGGGGGAGTGGAGCGCATGCAGCAAAATGGACAAGGGTTGGAGAGTGAGCGACTGGGGGGCAAGCAACCCTGATGAGGAAGGGTAGAGGGGATATGCAAAATGGGTGAGGGAACGCAGACAGTTAGGGGCAAACAACTTTGACGAGCAAGGGAGGGAAGGCAGGTGGGACAAGCAACACAGACCAGGGACGGGTGGCAAGCAACACTGGCAAGCAACTTTTGGGATGCTTAGAGGAGGTCCCCGTGGCTCATAAGAAGATTCCCTCACTAGCACCACTCCTGGACAAGCACTTGATTGCCTACTATTGGGGCAGTGGCTGATGACCAAAACAATAGTTAAACACCTTAATATTTTGTAATGAGCATCTTGAACTGTAAACAAAGTTTATGCCTCCTCGCCTCCCCCCACAGACATTTGGGCCCCACTCAAGGACTATCTTTTACAACATTTCAGACAATGGCAGGAAACACCCCAGTGATATGGCTGGACGTCACTACGGGGCATGGATTCTCTGGAAATGATACAATCTACATTGGGATATAAACAATACAAAGGAAGAGGGGGAGAGAAAAAAAGCTGAGCTAATTTTTCTTTGTGCAATGTACACATGATTGATAAACTCCAATTGTTCTCATACATTTCTGCTTCTTGACATACAGTAGTACGCAACCCATATTTCAATAAGGTCTCATTACCTGCTAGTATATCTTGGCCTTCTGCTTCTATGATAAACCTTGTTTGTTGTGTTTTGTGATGTGATCTGATAATGTAAATAAAATAAAAACATTGACAATGGAAGGGGAGACGGGAGGAACATATATAAGGGAGAAGTACACAAGAGCACAACCTAAAAAAGACAGACTCTGACAGAGTGCTTAAACACAAAGAATAAAGTAGCCCTTAAAAATAGGCAGTGTATGGAAACATGTAATACATTCATGCTCCATGAGAGGGATAGACACACAAGAGGGCAGAAGCCTACGGCTGCAGACCAATAAGCAACAAGCAAATGAGAGTGACAATGAGCCAATCAGTGGTAAACCCACAGTTACAAAACAAATGGCCTTGAAGCGACAAAGGCAAAGTCTTAAAAAGTAGTTCTCTAAAAGTGAGCAGTCGCAGGCCCAAGTAAAGAGGCAGTGGTCCAAGTGAGAGTCAAACACAAGATGGAGATGGCAAGTCATTGAATAAGAAACAAGCAAATTAGAGTGACAATAAAGCCAACCAATGGTAAGTAGTCAAGTCAAGCCAAAATATCTTTATTCAGATGTAAGAGTCACAAGGCATTCAAAACAGTTTAAAAAGCTTCACACATAAAAGATATTTCAACAAAAGAATATACATAACAGCAATACAATAGTATCCATGTAATTACACAATCTAGCCAACCAGTTACAAAAAACACTGTAGTGGGCCCTTACAGCTGCTTGTAAAAAGGAGCCAACATGCGCAACACCCAATTTCCTTTTTAAAAGCGGGATTAAGGATTATGGGCCACATGTACAATGCATTTTTCTAGTCGCAAACGATCCGATTCACAGAATCGGCCCGTTTGCGGCCAGACAAATGCTTTTTGGGATGTACAAAGCCCAAACAGCGATTCAGTAGCTTATTTTGCGATTTGGTATTAGGAATGGGCATGTCCAGGGCGTCCCTTCCTAATAACGAATCTAAATGGTATGTATGATAGTTTTGTGACCGTAAATGCGGTCACACAACAATCGCAGTTAGCACCAATCTCAAATTGGTGCTAACACATTCACAAAGGGGAACTTCCCCTTTGTGAATGCATACGGAACATTTTTTACAGTACTCTTAAAAAATTAAACTGAAAACCTTTCATTTTTTTTCTTTTTTTTTTCCTGACACCAGCAGGCCACCATCCCTGTGATTTTTGCGATTCCCTGTGGGTTGCAAATTGCGATCTACTTCATTAATATTAATGAGGTAGGTTTATTTGTGATCCACCAAGCATGGAGTCTCTTACATCTGGAATTTCAATTTCCTAATTGCAATTCACATGAAATCACAATCAAGTAATCGCAAGTCCAAATATTCGTACACGTGGCCCTGTATTACTTACCCTGTAAGCAACTGTTTGTGGCATGTAGTGCTATAGATTCACATGCTCTACATACTTCTGCCATCTAGTGTTGGGTACGGATGTGTACAAGTTGTTTTTCTTCTAAGAAGGTGTGAGAGTCACAACGTAAAGTGACCCCTCCTCTCTGTGATACTGCGCATGGGCATTGACTCCATTGTTAGATTGTTGCTGTAGCTGGGTGAGAATGCAGCGTAAATGTAGTGTTAGAAAGAGATGTCCAAGCATATGAAGGTTAATAAGATACTGCAACAGCCATGGGTGTCCAGGGTGGTGGGCGGGTGCATATGAATCTACAGAACTACATGCCACAAACTTACAGGATAAGTAACACAGGCCCTCATTATGATATTGGTGGTAAAAACCGCCTACCGCCAAGGCAACAGCCGCCAAAAGACTGTTGCCGCGGTTACCAGCAGTCTGCCGTATTATGACCATAGGCGTATTTCTGCCAGAAGGATGGCGGAAATCCAGATGTGGCCATGCTGGCAGATGGCGGTGTGGTGGTGCTGCTGACACCATCACCGCCACGCCAGTAGACCGCCGCCAGCCGTATTATGACACATAATACAGCCTGGTGGTGTTCTGCTGGGGAACGCTGCTGGTGGCAGCAACGGCCCATCCCGTCTCCAACCGGAGGACCCCCTAAACACAGGTGGGGGGTGGTATGTGTGTGTGTGTGTGGGGGGGGGGTGTGTGGGGGGGTGTCGGTGTATGTCTGCGCATGCATGTATGCATGTGTGTGTTGCGTGTTGTATGTGTGTTCATGAATGGAGGTGTGATTGTGTGTATGTTGTGTTGTGTGAGTATGCAAGCGTGGATGCATGTGGGAATGGGTGTGGGAATGCGGTATGTGTGTGTGTAGGGGGGTGCGTGAATGTAGGGGGGCTGCAGAGGAAAGGGGAGTATCTGGAGGGGGGGTGGGGAGACCTCTATCAGTGACAGGGAAGGGGTTCCCTGTCACTGATAGTGCCTACCGCCATGGTTTTCGTGGCAGTTAGGAAGCTACGGAAACCATGGCGGTAGGCGGGGTCATTATCCCGCAGGCAGTACAGTGACGCCCGCCGGGCTGGAGATTGCTATCTCCAGCCCGGCGGCTGCTACTGCCGTGGCGGACGGTGTGGTACATTGGAGGTATATGGTGGAATGTACAGCCAGCCTGTTGGCAGTACTTTCCGCCGCCCCCCAGAGTCATAATGAGGCCCTTAATCTGTTTGATGGCATGTGTGGCTATAGATATACATGCTCTGCATAGACTGTAAAGCAAGGCCCTCCCAAAAGCGGTGGCTAACCTGTGGGTGTTGAAGTGGTCTGAAAAAGAGTACGGAGCACAGCTTGTCCAACACTTGCTTGTTGCCCGGTGAAAACACCCACACAATAATGTTTAGTAAATGTGTGCGGATTTGACTGGTATGGCTGCTCTGCTGATGTCACTATTGGTTTGTAACATGAAAAAGCCATAGATGTACCTATTTTACAAGTTGAGTGGGCTCTAGGAGGTATGGATAGAACTCTTTCAGCTTTAGCATAACATGTTTGTATACATTTAATTATCCTTCTTGATATACCTGATTTAGCTGTAGCCTTCCCTATATGTGGAAGTGAGAAAGTAACAAAGAGTTGTTTAGTTTCACAAAAGTCTTTAGTTCTATCAATATTGAACATTAATGCTCTTTTAACTTTCAAGGTATGTAGAACTCTTTCTGCAACTGAATCAGGTTGAGGTAAGAAAACTGGTAACTCAACTGATTGGTTATGGTGAAAAGTAGAAACAACCTTTGCAGGAGTGGCTTGTGGTGCTTAATTAGGGATGGGGTGGCGCGTGGGTGTGGGGGGTATAAATATTATTTTTAAAAAATGTTACCTGCCGACACCTCTGCGCTGCTTCTCGCTTGCGCAGACAGTTGACAGGCACAAGCTCCCAGCCTGCCCAGCGGCCAATCCTGATGCTGACGGTGCTCCCGGGCAGACTGGCAGCTGGTGCCTGCTTTCTCGGGCCCAGCACTGTGTAGTGAGCCTAATGTGCATGTGTATTTGGCCAGCCGGAGAAGGCCGGTCAAACTACATGCACACTGAGGTTCAGTGAACGTCACAGCCTGTGGCCCCATCCCTTTTACCCAAAAATGACAATAAACATAGTATATTATCACTTTTTGGAAAAAAGTTTGCAGCTGCTGCTGGTGGTGGGGGTGACGCTCCTCCACCCTAGCGGAGGAGCCGTGCCTGAACTTTTAGAATATATTTTGGGTTGGTAGAAAGGACTACCCTATCTTTATGTATTTGGAAGGAGGGTTCTTCTAAAGTTGATGCCTGAAGCTCACTCACACGTCTTACTGAAGTGATTACTAACAAAAAAGCTACCTTCAAAGAGAGAAACTGAAGTGGACAGTTATGTAAGAGTTCAAATGGTGGTCCCATAAGTCTGATAAGTACAGTGTTAAGATTCCATATTGGCGCTGGAGGCACCATAGGTGGTATTACTCTTTTAAGATCTTCCATAACTGCCTTATTAACAGCAATTTTGAACAATGTTAAATGTTGTCAGTTTTGTAGATACGCTGCTATTGCTGCAGGGTGTAGTCATATTGAATTGTATGCTAACCCACAAGTTTGTAAATGTAGCAAATAGCAAACAATATTTTGAATAGTTGCATTAATTGGATCAATTTGTTGGGCTTGACAATAAACAACAAACCTTTTCTATTAGCAGCATAGCATGCTCTGGTTGTGGGTTTACGTGCTTCCTTAACAATGGTGATGCATTCTGGAGGCAATTGTAAGTATCCAAACTCTATGACCTCAGGAGCCACATTGTAAGGTTCAGTTCTTTGGGATTTCGGAATCTGAATTCTCCATGGTTCCGCGTGAGAAGGTCTGGGCACAGGGGAAGTTTCTTCTGTGGAACTACTGAGAGTTTGAGTAGTGTTGTGAACCATGGTAGTTGTGCCCAAGTGGGAGCCACCAAAATGAGTGTGAGAAAAGTCTGCCTGAGTTTCCTCACCAGAAAGGGAAGGAGAAGGAGAGGTGGAAAAGCGTATGCAAATATCCCTGACCAACTCATCCATACAGCATTGCCCTTGGACCCAGGGTGTGGAAGCCTGGAGGCGGAGTTTAGGCATTTTGAGTTGCGAACAAATCTATTTGTGGAAATCCGCACCAACGGAAGTATACAGCAGGACTTGACGGTGGAGTTCCCATTTGTGGATTTGTTGCTGCATCCTGATGAGTAGACCGGCAAGGTTATTGGCTGTCCCCATGAGGTGTTCCGCTAGCAATTGAATGTGGTGGCGAACTGCCCAATGCCAGATTGTCTGGGCTAGTGAAGACAACTGTAGAGAGTGTGTACCCCCCCTGATTCTGCAAATAAAACAATGACGGCTGTATTGTCCGTCCAGACTAACACAGTCTTGTCTTGCAGGTGAACCAGAAAAGCTTTGAGTACTACATGAATGGCTTGAAGTTCCAAGTAGGTGATGTGTGGAGCTTTGTGTCCCACAGACCTTGCATTGAGAGACTGTGTAGATGGGCATCCCAACCTGTGAGGGATGCGTTGGCTGTGACAGTGATCTGGGGAACAGGGACTAGAAATGCCCACCCTTTTGTCAGATTTTGTGTAGTCTACCATTGCAGAGAAGAGTGAGTGCAGCGGTCTACCAACACTAGATCGTGTAACTGACCCTGTGCTTGAGACCATTGAGTCGCCAGACAATCCTGTAGCAGACGCATACGTTGGCGTGCATATGGCACTATTGCAATACAAGATGCCATCATCCCTTGAATTCTCAGAACTGTTCATACTGGAATCTGCTGGTTGGGGAGTATTTGACTTAAGAATGTTGTTATATTGTTAATCCTGAGAGCATTGGGGTAGGCTGACCCTAATTGAGTGTTTGGTGGAGTGAACTGGCCTTGATAAGCCAATTGTCCAAATATGGGAAGACATGAATACTTCATCTGCGTAGATGTGCTGCTCCCTTGTACAAGATGGTGTCCTTTCTTTTTAAACTCTTCTGAGAGGTGTTGAATAAGATCTTCCTTCTCATCCCTGTGTGCTGTCGTATCTTGCCAACAGTCCTCGGGTGTTGGCAATTCTCCAATGACTGGCTGCTTGAACCCCACCCTTTTGCCTGACTCTTTTTCTGGAGGATGTGTATTCCCGCACATTTGGGAATCAGCTTGTTTACGAGCATTTGAAACTATCAGAGAGTCTGGAGAAATCCATCCTCTAATATAAACGGGATCTGAAGGGGCTGCCTTGTAATTTTTATCAACTCTAGGCATAATTATTCATGCATGGACAGGGCCTTCACAACATTTCACCGACATGCCATGTCATACCCTTTGGCATGGGCAGATTTTGAGATGCCCTAGTGGTGGAGGAAAGGGTTTCACATAAGAAATCATCTTCTATAGAGTCCTTGTGTAATGGGCCTTGATGATATGCAGCCGTATTACCTACCAATTCATGGAAGGATGTGTTGTCAACTGGTGGAGATGGTTTAGCTGGGTATAAATCTGGATCCCCTGGTGGGTCAATGCCATTTGTGTCCCAAGGGTTTAATGGTGGCTGCTGTGTGTCTTGATACCCATCTGATCTTCTACATAGGATTATTATATCTTCAGCCTCAGAGTGTGAATGACGTGGTGAAGTAGGTGGAGGTGGAGGAGAGGGTGGCAGAGATGGAGGTATTTGGCTTGTGGCAATGTCCTTTCTCTTTATCTTGTGAGGAGGTGTCTGTACATCAACAGCCTCCTCAAATGAAGCTGACATTTCGAATGAGATGGTTTACTAAGAATCCAACCAGCATGTGGTTGAATATGGATTGTCTTTTGTTTCAGATCGAGCTTCTCTGCCATAGTTTGTAACATAGGCTCTCGTGTTGAAACAATTATCAGAGTGTCGAAATGTTCGATAGCAAAGAGGTTTTTGAGTTTTGGTGCGGAATTGGTTGGTGCTCATGTTGTTGGAACCGAAGATAGCCTTGGATGGGTCGATGCCGAAACCTTCAGAGCAATTTTAAGGGCAGAGTCCTTAGGTCTGGCCTTCGGTGCTGAGCCGGAAGGTGTAGCATCCTTGGCAATTGTTTGGTACCAACCACTGCAGTGGTGGCCCAGTAGCCTTATGTTCCATCAAAGTCAAAGGTTTTTTAGCGGGTGCAATATGGGCCTTTGTGCTCATTGTGTGCTGTGCCAATGGAACTTCTTGTATCTGCACTCTGGCTTCATTCTCCCAGTCAGATTCAGAGTCTGAAATCGATAAGGCCTCCTCTTCTGCCACAAAATCCTCATGGATTTCTTATGCAGCTCGATTTCTTGGAGACCGAAGATGTACAGTGCCTCTTCTAGCTCTTTTCACTGCATTTCTTTCCGATGCATCTGATGATCCCTCAGCATTTTCTTCAATCGAAATGATCAACAGGCCTCACAATTTTCTTTGTTGTGATCAAGCGATAAGCAGAGGTTGCAAACAAAGTCTGCATGGGGATATTTGGCGTGACACCTGGGACAAAATTGAAAAGGTGTCCATTCCAACAGCAGCACATTTCTTGAGTACCAAACTATGAAATAATAGAGGACCAACCGGGCAAGGCCCGAAGGCTGGCAACAAATGTTTTAACAAGTATGGGATTGTAAGTTGTTTCTATGGGAGCCGGAAACAGCCTTGAACAGCCTTGAACTGGAGCACGAAAAAACATGTCCGATCCGATGGTGGAAACAAAACAATCTAACAATGGAGTCGATAAGGAGGGGTCACTTTACCTTGTGACTCTCACAACTTATTCGAACAAAAACAACTTGTACAAACAAAACTTGTACACATCCAGTCCCAACACTAGATGGCAGAAGTATGCAGAGCATATGTATCTACAGCCACACGTGCCATAGAACAAAATGTTTTGTGTATTTACCATAAAAATGGGGCGTTTCTAAAATGGCGCCACTTAGGAGCTCATCTTCAAGGCTCCGCTGCACATAGCCTGTGACCAGCCTGGGGGCCCCTCCGCTGCATGCAGATCCCGAGGTGGATGCCCGCTAGCTACTGGACCGCACTGGTGTGTGGGGGGCTGTGAAGCAACAGAGGTGTGAGATCTCAGCCCTGTGAGCTGCGGTCCGGCAGCACTTCCTGCAGGTTGGCGGCCAGTACACGCAATCCGGTGGCAGCCCTGTAGGACAGACAAGCAGCGCATGTGGGGCACAGGTGAAACAGGTACGGCTGGTACCACCATAAGCCCTGACACCCCATCAGCAGTACTGAGGAGATCGGCAGTGGCCCGAGAGGCTGATGGGAGGAGCCCCTGCAGTAACAGAGTGACCCAGCTTGAGGGACCCCTTGAGGGTGGGAGGGCGGGAAGTGAAGCTATATCCAGCGTGTGAACAACAGGGAGGAACAGCACTGTAGATCTCGGTCCTTGGAGGTAAGGGGCAACAGCACGGTAAGCGTAACCACTCAACAGCTGCAGGGCCCATCACCGCACAATGTTCTCTTGGCTGCTGGAGTGTTAACGGGAGATCCTCTGTCCCCACCAGGACTCGTCTCTTCTGGAGAGCGCATTTGGTGCTTGAGCCTACTGTTGGAGTGGATGCTCTTAAGAGGCGAGATTTCCCTGTGCGCTCCATCGTTGCTCCACGACTGCAACTTGCACGAGCACCATTGGGCCCCTGTATGCATGATGAGCAGGCCCCCCTGTGCTCACATCCCTCAACAGAAGCTGCCTTAGATAGCAGCCCACGGAGCCCCATGCGTAAGCCAGCTACACAATTCAGTTGGGTGCTGCTTTCCTTGTCCGTGGAGTCACCTGTGGCGTGGATCTTGAGCCAGTCCCCCTGAGGCCCCGATTTCTTCCTAATAACGAAAGGCACTCTAAAAACTGCACTTGACCAAACCACCCATTGCTACTCACATGCGAGTGCTGTGTACACCTCTATGCAGGACATACTATTGAGCTATATTGCCTCTGTATAGCCCTAGCATCTCAGCGGAGCAAGAGAGACAATAACATCAAGGACCACTAATCCAAATCAGCCCCTAAGCGCACTGACTACTCCAGAGATCAGGGCTCCCCTACCCAGACCTAGTCTGCGCCTTCTCAGGGGGAGCGGGTGAAAGAGGAGGGCCCAGACACCCGAAGCTTCATGGAGCACTTTTCCTCACCCTCCGCAATGACATTCCAGCCCTGAAACAGGAGGTAACCGAAGACATCGAAGACATTCATTGTGTACTAACTGACATGGGCCAGTGAGTAGACACCCTTGAGCTAGGTAGTGATGCAAGTGAAGAGGAATTGGAGGTCTGCCGGCGTCAAATACTCGAACTTCAAGATCAAAATGCTGACCTCAGCTTTCACCTGGAGAACAGACCGTGCACATCCAACATTAGTATCAAAAGAGCACCACTGCAACCAGATTCTGGCAATCCAGATGATTATGTGATCTGACTTTTCTGCCACATTGTTCTGGCATTTGTGGACAAAAACATCATATTGGACCGAACACACAGGGTGGGCTGCCCACCAGGGGCCCGAGGGACACCACAAGACATCCTGACTTGCTTACATAGTTATCGACAAAAGGAGCTGATTGTGGCCACCATTAGTGATCAAGCACTAATCACTTTTGAAAGCTCAAAGGTATGGCTCTATCAAGACCTATCCTATATTATACTCTTTAAGAGAAGAGCTCTGAAACCCCCACTCCCTTCCTTAGGAAGAAAAGAGTCAATTGCAAGTGGGGTCATCCATTTTAGCAGGGGTTTGCTTGGCAGGGGAGGACACATGCGGTCCAAACCCTGGGCGAGGTCACTTCGATACTGGGTCTTGAACAGGGGAGCCTCAACTCACTGCCGCTGCAACAAGAAAGTGCCCACTACTCCTCAATTAACCCCGGCAGAAGACGTAAGTACTCAGCAAGGAACAAAAAGGCACGCCTACTGCCTCTGAGAACCCTAGAGCGTGCTCGGCTTTGCTGCGGCAACTGCCCCGGAGGGAACAGTCTCCAGCCCTTAACACAGACTGAGCTCACGAATGATGGACTTGTTAGCAAGTTGAAGTCCGGGGATGATTACTGACCACAACATGAAGGGACACTGGGGGGACCATGAGAGGCCACATGTTCCCCTTCTACATGATACATTTGGCTTCTAAATTTGGAGCGATTGGCTCCCCCAGTTTTTTGTTCCCACATATCCTATGGTGCTCTTCCCTTTCTTTGATTTGCTACTTCCTCCTTGATGCTCCACTGACCCCATTCCTTCTAGCGAACATCGGCAGGGATCGAATGCAGTAAGAAGGAACAAATAGCCTACTTTCTATTTCACAGCAATGGTTAAGGTACTGAGCCTCATCATCCATAACCTTAATGCACCGGCAAAGCGCCTTGCCCTGCTTGCGATGTTGAAAGACTCTCAATGTGATATATGTCTCTTACAGAAGACCAACCTTCTTCACAAAGACTGGCCCCGGCTGAAATCCAGATGGTTCGACAGACAATAATTCTCTTCCTGACCCGAGAAGAAGGAAGGGGCTGGAATCCATTAGGCAACCCATTTCCAGCAGCATGCACTTCAAGCTCTTTCTGACATAGCAGACCGTCTTCTTACCTTATGACTCTCCCACCATGCCCGCAACTTTACAGTGGCTTGTATTTATGCCCCTAACAAACACCAGGCAACGTCACATAACAGGCAATTGGGAGGGTTCTCACTTCCGCAGACCCTGCAGTGTTAATCGGAGGAGACTTCAATCTGGTCCCAGATGCTCTCCTGGACGCTCCATTCAGAGGGCTGCCAGACGGGGGCATGCACACTCCATGAGGCTCGAGCCGGGCCTCTTAGACGTCTGGAGAGCTTGCAACCCCACCATAAAGGTCTACACCTTTTTCTCTGCAGCACGTCAAACATATGCCAGAAGAACGAGTTACTTACCTTCGGTAACGACTTTTCTGGTGGATACATTAGCTACCTGTGGATTCCTCACCTCATGAATACTCCCATGGCGCCAGCATTCTACGGAAATCTTCTTACTAGTCTCTGCACGTCGACGAGGACGTCACTGTCTCGCACGCGACGCCGTCTGACGTCATACAGGCAATAAGAGGTCCTCGACGACGTGCGGACGTCAGTACCAATCATTTTTTACGTGCATGAGAACAACCAGGCAATGCAATGAAAGAACAAAGCAACATCCATTATATTGTAAAAATACACCACATTGTATGAATAACTGTAAATCTTTTTTATGTACATATATATATATATATATATATATAAAACTCTTTCTTTTAAAAATATATACACACACCAAGTATATACATAAAGATATATACACATATACCCATATATATATATAAATATATTATATATATACATCTATTGCACCCTCAAAGATCAAGAGGAGCGCACTCAAGGATTACTTGGCAAGACCATAAAGGCAACGGGGAGGCGGGTGGGACCGTGAGGAATCCACAGGTAGCTAATGTATCCACCAGAAAAGTCGTTACCGAAGGTAAGTAACTCGTTCTTCTGATGGATACAACTACCTGTGGATTCCTCACCTCATGAATAGAGTCCCAAAGCAGTACCACGCCCGGCGATGGGTGCCTAAATGGTCAAACCAAGAAATCCTGCAGCACTGACCGTGCAAAATGGCCGTCCCTTCTAACCTCAGAATCTAAACAGTAATGTTTTGCAAAAGTGTGAAGGGACGACCAAGTTGCGGCCTTGCAGATGTCGACCACAGGAACACCTCTGGCTAAGGCCGAAGTGGCCGACTTAGCTCTGGTGGAATGAGCTCTAATGCCCTCAGGAGGATCCTTCTTTGCCAAAGAGTAACATATTTTAATGCAAAGAACAACCCACCTGGATAGTGTTCTCTTGTGGACTGCCTTTCCTCTCCTCTTGCCCACGTATCCAATAAACAGCTGATCCTCCAGCCTGAAATCCTTTGTTCTATTGATAAAGAAGCTCAACGCTCTCTTTGGATCCAGACGGTGCAGTCTTTCTTCCTCTTTGGAAGGATGAGGCGGAGGATAGAACGTGGACAAAGTAATTGCCTGAGCCAAATGGAAGGGTGAAACAACCTTCGGGAGGAAAGCAGCCTTGGTCCTCAACACCACCTTATCCCCATAAAAAGTTGTATAAGTGGGTTTTACTGATAAGGCCTGCAACTCACTCACTCTCCTTGCTGATGTTATAGCTATCAGGAAGACTGTTTTTAAAAACAAATACCTTAAGGGGCAAGAATGCATAGGTTCAAAAGGGGACCCCATAAGGAAAGTCAGGACTAAGGACAAATCCCATTGCGGCATAACGAATGGCTTTGGAGGATATTGATTTAGAAGACCTTTCAAGAATCTGATAACAATAGGGGATTTAAATAAAGATGGTTGGTCTGGAAGACATATGAAGGCTGACAAGGCCGATAAATAACCTTTAATGGTAGCCACTGCACAACCTTTCTGCGCCAGAGATAGAGCAAAAGACAAAACGTCCGATAGATGAGCTTGTAAAGGATCAATCTGCCTCTCTCCACACCACGCAACAAATTTAGACCACCTATTAGCGTAGATAGATTTAGTGGAGTGTCGCCTGGCCGCTAATATAACATCCACTACCTCAGGCGGGAGAGAGAAGGAACTCAGGTTGCCCCGTTCAATCTCCAGGCATGTAGGTGCAGACTCTGGAGGTTGGGGTGTAGAACCTGCCCCTGCGACTGCGAGAGGAGGTCTGCCCTGAAAGGGAGACGGAGCGGCGGGCACGTTGAGAGTTGGAGAAGGTCGGAGTACCACACCCTCCTTGGCCAATCCGGAGCTATTACGATTACTAGAGCCCGGTCTTGGCGAATCTTCCTCAATACTCGAGGAATCAAGGGTATGGGAGGAAACGCGTAAAGCAACTGGCCGCACCAGGTCATTTGAAACGCGTCCCCCAATGCTTCCTGCATCGGATACTGAAGGCTGCAGAACAACGGACAATGCGCGTTCTCTCGAGTGGCGAACAGATCTACCCGAGGAAACCCCCACTTCTGGAAGATTAAACGGACTTGATCTGGATGGAGACGCCACTCGTGGTCTGCCGAGAAGTGGCGACTGAGACTGTCCGCACGCACGTTCAAGACTCCGGCCAGATGGTTTGCTATCAAGCAAATCCGATGGTCCTTTGCCCAGGACCATAGTCGAAGAGCTTCTCTGCAGAGAAGGTACGACCCCACTCCTCCCTGCTTGTTTATGTACCACATCGTGGTAGTATTGTCCGTTAGGACCTGTACCGACTGACCACGAAGGGAAGGGAGGAAGGCCTTGAGAGCCAGACGTACAGCCCGTAACTCTAACAGATTGATGTGAAAAATCTGTTCCTCTGGAGACCAAAGACCTTTGATCTCCAGATCCCCCAGATGAGCTCCCCACCCTAGAGTGGAAGCATCCGTTATGACTGTGGCCACTGGTGGCGACTGCTGGAACGGTTTTCCTTGTGAAAGATTGTTGCTTGCAATCCACCACTTCAAATCCACAGCAGCATCTCTGGAGATCTTGACAGTACCCTCTAGATCCCCTCTGTGTTGAGACCACTGCCTTCGGAGGCACCACTGAAGAGCCCTCATGTGCCAGCGAGCATGCGTGACCAACAGAATGCAGGAGGCAAAAAGACCGAGCAGACGAAGGACCTTGAGGACTGGAACTACCGCTCCGTTTCGAAACATTGGAACCAAATCCTGAATATCTTGAATCCGCTGAGGCGGAGGAAAGGCCCGACCCAATGTCGTATCCAGTACTGCCCCTATGAACAGGAGGCGCTGAGAGGGCTCCAGGTGAGATTTGGGCTCGTTCACCGAAAAGCCCAGGTCGAACAACAACTGGGTTGTTGACTGCAGATGACGCAACACAAGCTCCGGGGACTTGGCTTTGATCAACCAATCGTCCAAGTAAGGGAATACTGCTATCCCCTTCCTTCTGAGCTCTGCCGCAACCACCGACATCACCTTCGTGAAGACTCGAGGTGCTGAAGTAAGACCAAACGGAAGGACCGCAAACTGGTAGTGTTGCGATCCCACCACAAACCGGAGATACTTCCTGTGTGACTTGAGTATCGGGATATGAAAGTAAGCATCCTGCAAGTCGACAGACACCATCCAGTCTTCCATGTTCAACGCCAAAAGCACCTGTGCTAGGGTCAGCATCTTGAACTTTTCCTGCTTGAGGAACCAATTCAAGATCCTCAGGTCCAGAATTGGTCTCAAATGACCATCCTTCTTGGGAATCAGGAAATACCTTGAGTAAACTCCTTGACCCCTTTCCTGCTCCGGGACCAACTCCACCGCGCCCTTTAAAAGGAGGACTTCCACCTCCTGTTCTAGCAACAGGAGGTGTTCTTGTGAACAATACGAAGGGCGGGGCGGGATGAGGGGCGGAAACTCCCGAAAGGGAAGGGTGTAGCCTTTTCCCACAACACTGAGAACCCAAGTGTCCGACGTAACAGTCTCCCATTTGGTGAGAAAATGCTGTAATCTTCCCCCTACAGGAGAGGAGTGAGTGGGAAATGGTGGAAGCCTAAGGCTGCTTCCCCTGCTGCACCCCGCCAGAGGATGAGGAAGAGGCAGAGTGCTGCTGAGAGGCTCCCCTGGTGCGGACCCTACCCCTCCCCCTAAAAGATCTATAGGGGTGGGAAGAGGCAGGTTGCTGATATCTTCCCCGAAAGGAAGAGGAGGAAGAGCCACGCCCAAATCCACGAAACCTCCTGAAGAATCTGGAAGAGGCCGTGGAAGAAGGAGCTTGGAGTCCCAACGACTTAGCCGTGGCCCTGCTCTCCTTAAAGCGTTCCAAGGCCGAATCAGCCTTAGCCCCAAACAGTTTGTCCCCATCAAACGGGAGATCCAACAATGTGGACTGTACATCTGCCGAAAAGCCCGAGTTACGTAGCCAGGCCTGTCTCCTTTCCACCACAGTTGTGCCCATTGCTCTGGCTACCGAGTCGGTGGTATCCAGTCCCGTCTGGATAATTTGGGTCGCAGCAGCCTGGGCATCAGAGACAAGATCCAAAAGACCCTGGGGAAGCTCTGTAAACGAAGAGGAGATGTCATCCATCAGAGCATGAATATACCTCCCCAGGATACAGGTCGCATTAGTGGCTTTTAACGCCAGACTGCAGGACGAAAAAATCTTCTTCGACTGCGCCTCTAGCTTTTTTGAGTCTCTGTCCCCAGGCACCGTCGGGAAAGAACCAGGCGCTGATTTGGACGAACAGGAGGCCTGCACAACCAAGCTCTCCGGCGTAGGGTGCCTAGATAGGAAACCAGGATCAGTTGGAGCCGTCCGATACCTCCTGGCCACGGCTCTGTGAACTGCTGGGGAAGATGCCGGCTTCTTCCACACCTCTAAAACCGGATCCAGCAGAGCGTCATTAAAAGGTAATAGAGGCTCCGCCGCGGCTGAGGCCGGATGCAACACCTCTGTCAAAAGGTTTTGTTTCGCCTCCACCACCGGCAAAGGCAGGTCCAAAAAACTAGCTGCCTTCCGTACCACTGTATGAAAGGAAGCAGCTTCCTCGGTATATTCCCCCGGGGACGAAAGGTCCCACTCAGGGGAAGTGTCCAGCCCACTGGCCGACTCCAGTCCACGCAGCCCATCACCCGAGTCCTCTAGCTCTCCTTCCTCTAGGGCTCGTTGGTACTCCTGCTCCTCTAGTACCCGGAGAGCACGCCTCCTTGAATGCAGTCGTTGCTCAATCCGCGGAGTCGACAACACCTCCGCCGAAGTCGGAGATCGGCGCCGATCTTCCGAAGCCACCGACGCCTCATCCGGCGCCACAGGTAACTTCGGCGCCGACTGAAGAGCAGATGAAACGGATGGACCCACCGGAGTCACAGGCCGAAATCTCGACGTCGACGGGATGGAAATCCCTGGGGCCAATCCCTCCGAAGCCATCGGAGCGGCCACCGGCGCCGACACTGGCGCCGAGCCCACGTTCCCAAACGGGAGAAAGGGCATAAAGGGTGCCGGCCGAAGAGGCGCAGGATCACCCAAAGAAAAGGCCAAAGGCCCAGCCGGAGCACCCCCTGGAGCCATCTGTTGGAAGATGGCATACATCGCATTCAAGAATGCGGAACTATCGGCTCCAGGGGTGGGAAAAGCCGGATACTGGGGTGCCTGACTCGGAGGCGACCCCGACGCCGGCCTCGGCGTCTGCGCCGGAGAAAACACCTGAGGCTCCAATACCTCAATCACCGACGCCTGTCCAGGCGAAGTTGGAGACGTCGGAGAGAGCAACGGCGTCGAAGGATGCGGCGTCACCGTGGGGCTGACCTCCCATGTCCTCCGGCGCCGATCCGGAGACCTGGAACGAGCCTCCCTTGAATGACGCCGAGATTCTCTACGGCGCCGGGAGTCTCGATGACGCCGATGTCTTGGAGAAGACTTTTTCTTGTGATGCTTCTCCTTTGACTTGGCCATAAACAGCTTCGCCTCGCGTTCTTTAATGGCCTTCGGATTCATGTGCTGACACGAATCACAAGTCGAGACGTCGTGGTCGGAGCTCAAACACCAAAGGCAATCGGAATGAGGATCCGTCACCGACATCTTGCCTCCACACTCACGACAAGGCTTAAATCCAGACTTTCTCTGCGACATTATTTCCACAGAGAAAGAGTACGCAGCAAGATATACACTGTAACCGCAAGAGTAACAGTTGCTCCCTCGAAGATAACCGTTTCGAATGCACGGAAAAAAGGGAACTGACGTCCGCACGTCGTCGAGGACCTCTTATTGCCTGTATGACGTCAGACGGCGTCGCGTGCGAGACAGTGACGTCCTCGTCGACGTGCAGAGACTAGTAAGAAGATTTCCGTAGAATGCTGGCGCCATGGGAGTATTCATGAGGTGAGGAATCCACAGGTAGTTGTATCCATCAGAATGTACTATTTCCTGATCACCTCCACACTTCTCCCACTAGTCACTCATACTAAGATTAGGTGGCAGCACTGTCCGACCATGCCCCTATCTATATCACCTTGCATCTACCCCTAAAAAGCATGGACTCATACATGTGGTACGTCAAATCTAAATTACTAGCTTATGAACCTATGGTCCAAGAGGTCAGTGAAACGATACAGACCTACCTTACCACCAATGACGACCCACATACTCCCATTGCCCTTTTATGGGATACTTTTAAGGTGGTAGTAAGGGTTGTCCTTATATTGGTTGCTGCAAACCTCAATAAGGATAGGCAGACCAAACGCTCAATGCTGGAGGACCAAGTGAGGAATTTATAAACATCCCATTGACAAACAGACCCTCACATGACACAGCGGCAACTCTCACTGGCTCAACAACTCAAGGAAATAAACATGCATGCAACTGAACATGGGCTGCTTCGACCCAAGTAGAAATATTATGTATGGGGCAATAAAGTCATGAGGCTTCTCCCCTACTGTCTCCATGCACAAATGCAATGTCACCGGATCTCTGAGATCTGTGACCCAGGACAATAAGGTGCACCATGATGCGGGGATTGCTGCAGAATGCTAACACTTTAGTACTAATCTGTCCACTGCTGTGTCACTGGATCCGGCTGTGGCCTCGGAGTACATGGCACAGGCCCCACTGACTAACCTACCCAAGAGGGACGTCCATCCCTTAGACAGGGACATCATGCCAGATGAGGTTCTGAGAGCCATTAGGAGACTCCAGTTAGATAAAGAACTAGACCAAGATGATCTCATTGCCGCCTTTTACAAAACATTCACAGCGTAGCTAGCCCCAGTTCTGACCAGACTCTACAACTCCTTCAGCACAACTGGAATCAACTACTATGAAAGAGGCCATCATCACAGTCATCCCTAAACCAGGGAAAGAACCTGCCTTATGTGCCTCATATCGCCCAATTTCCCTCCTCAATGAGGATGCTAACATTTTCACTAGCATACTTGCAGCCAGACTTGGGCCCTACGTGCTAGGATTAACAGACCCAGATCAGGTTAATTTCCCGGCATAACTGTAGTGATAACATCAAACGTCCCCTCCACCTCATTGACAAATCCGCCCACTCCTAGGTACCGGACTCTTGATTTCAAACGCCACCGAGAGCAATCAGTCGAGTTCACTGGCCTCAGGGTAGAGAGAATAGGAATAGGCTCCTGATTCCACAATTGGTTATGGTCTAGCTATGCTGGCCCTACCGCTTCTGTCTGGGTCAATGGGCTGTTGTCCAGTCCCTCTCCCACCTTTCGCAGAACGAGCCAGGGATGCCCATTATCACCACTCTTATTCTCTCTGTACATGGAGCCCCTAGCGGAGTGGATTAGGCAACACCTCAGTATAGCAGGTATTAAAATGAGAGGGCAAACTCATAAAATAGCGCTTTATGCGGACGGTGTATTGCTAGCCATTACCCAACCGTGTCAGTCCCTACCACCATTGCTGGCAGAGCTTGAATCATTGTGCATAGTATCTGGGTTTAAGATAAATGCACAGAAATCACACGTTTAAGCATTGCTATCCCACAGAGCGAGAAAGCATACATCGAGACTTTCTCCGAATTTCCCTGGTCGAACCAAAGGGTCTCGTACCTGGGCATTCAACTATTCTCCAACTTAGATAAAACTACTGACTGCAACTACACAACTTTACTGCAGGTTGTCCGCTCCACAATCCACTCCTGGAGAGGAAGCCCTATATCATGGCTCTGACGGTTAGCAGCCACCAAAATGTCCATACTGACCAAGATTTTGTATCTTATGCAGATGCTCCCCCTCCAACCACCCCGTATATATTGCAGAAACTGCAGCAACTCCTGGAGACATCCATCTGAGAGGGAAAATCACTAAGTCCTGGAGACATCCATCTGAGAGGGAAGACCACTAAGCATGGCCAAGAGGCGACAATACTTAATTATCAGGCAGCCCAGTTGTGTTATTTGGTAGAACGGTAGCGGTGAGCACTGAGAAATACTGATGCTTTATTGACCAGGCCATTGTGGGGATACATATAGGGAACATTTCTTGGCTCTTCAAGAAATACCATCCTCCAGGAGTTTACATATCACCAGTGGCAAGGGCTTCGGTGGGAACATGGGATAAAGTCTGTGGGGGTCATTCCGACCCCGGCGGGCGGCGGGCGCCACCCGCCGGGCGGAGACCGCCAAAAGACCGTACTGCGGTCAAATGACCGCGGCGGTCATTTTGACTTTCCCGCTGGGCGGGCGGGCGACTGCCAAAAGGCCGCCCGCCCAGCGGGAAAGCCCCAGCAACGATGAAGCCGGCTCCGAATGGAGCCGGCGGAGTTGCTGGTGTGCGACGGGTGCAGTGGCCCCCGTCGCGATTTTCAGTGTCTGCTAGGCAGACACTGAAAATCATTATGGGGCCCTGTTAGGGGGCCAGGGGCCCCCAGGGGCCCCACGACACCCGTTTCCGCCATCCTGTTCCTGGCGGTTTTTACCGCCAGGACCAGGATGGCGGGAAGGGGGTCGGAATCCCCATGGCGGTGCTGCGAGCAGCGCCGCCATGGAGGATTCTTTGGGGCAGGGGTAAACCGGCGGGAAACCGCCGGTTGCCCTTTTTTGACCGCGGCTTTACCGCCGCGGTCAGAATTGCCCCTGAAGCACCGCCAGCCTGTTGGCGGTGCTTCCTCCGTCCCCGGCCCTGGTCGGAATGACTCCCTGTGTCTCTAAAGACCTTTCCACACCTGTATCCCTGCTTACACATGAAACCCAGCCTTCCCCACGGTGCTATAGGACTCCACTTGCATATCTTAGCAGGTGGCAAACTGCGAATAAGCAGGGGACTTGTTTGATGCACAGGGATTCCTGGATTTACCACAGCTACAAAGAGATTATGGCCTTCCAAACGCAGAATATTTGGTATTATATCAGGGTGAAACACTGGATTACGCTCCCCTTATTGTGTCCGCATGCAAGAAGGCCTTTAACACCCTTTGGGAAGTGGCTTCTCACAAGCAGTGATAATAAACGCATTCTTTCAGATAGTTATACCTTCTTTAATATGCACCCTACACACATAAACTCCCCTGGCCGTACCCGGTGGGAACTGGAATGCGAATGAGAATTCTCAGTTAAGGAATGGTCAGATATTTTCCACCGAACCTGTACGTTGGCCTGTAGTGCATCTGGAAAGGAGACTCTCTTCAAACTAGCCCACTGTTGGTATTACATACCCACACACAGCAAAATGGAGGCAGGGCAGCGACAACTGCTGCTGGTGCTAATGCTACCATACAGGCACTCTGACCCATCTACTCTGGCACTGCCCTAAACTACATCATTATTCGGCAGAAATCCTAGCAGACACAGACTAAATGTTTGACACTGAACTGCCGCTTTTCTCCGGCTATACACTCCTGGGGCTTCCAAAAGCCTTGACCTGTCTCCCGAGATCATTGAAAAGGAGGGCAATTACTTTAGCACTCTTTGCAGCTACACAAGTCCTACTATCGAGATGGGGCACAGTCACCATACCTACTTACACAGACTGGTTATATAAACTTTGGGACCTTCTGAGCATGGAGAAATTGAAAGCCTTTGTTGATCATACCCTCCCCTGATTTGAGAAAACCTGGGCCCCCCACATCCGTTTCCTAGCCCAGGGCTTTCGTGAATTAACATGTCCAACATACCGTAGAGTGCTGTGACTTAAATCCGAGATCCTAGGCTTCACTTAGCCCCCTAGGGATGAGGGTCTTTGCTTCTGTTTTCACTCGTGACTGAATTGAGGGACGTTACTATGAGCCAGCACTCCCCACCCCATCCACATACCACTCGGGACTACATGGGTAATCAGATCACCCTCCAGTGCCCCTTCCCACTGTTGGTTCTTTCTGTACTGTTCTTATTCCTCGTCAGCCACTGGATGAAGGCGAGTGGTTTTGTTATTCATAAAAATCATTACAAATCAAAATAAACCTAAAAATGACAGAAAAAGAGAAAAGTGCAGCATACATTGACCAGTCTTGCCATCACAGGGGCAGGGAATATCATCTAACTGCTCATGTAACCTAATGGAAAACAACAAAAAATTGACTGTGTCTGTTGAAAATCAAATTATATAACGAGCGTCCAAGAGCACTCAAGAGATAATTTGTGTTGGAGTTAGGTAAGGCGAGACTGGTAAGATGCGACACTTTGTTTACTCACTGCAATAGAGAACCTTTGGGAGCATCCAAATTCATATAAGGCTTGACGAACATTCTTTTTATTTAAGGTTTTACAGAATCTTGGATCAACAAAAGCACGCTGTAGACCAATTTTAGGAGATTCCGAATTAACATACAATAACGATGGGATACCCAGGCCAACATCACGAGAGGCAGTCCAAAATTATAGTTTTAGATAGACTAGCCTCCTAATTTTTCCAGATCACTAGCCACAGAAGTGCTGGTAGGGAACTATCAAGGTCTTCTAGGTAGGGTAAGATTGTGCTAGAGGTGAATATAGGGGCTGAAGTCTCCTGCAAAAACGACTTTCTTTCCTCTGAATGGCTTCGCATTTCAAGATACCCCATACCTCATTGCCATATGTTGCAATCGCAACACATTGCGACCTATAGATCTGCAATAGCAGGGCAAGTGAACCTCCATCCAATGGTTGAAAAAGACTGCATAAGGTGCCAATTGCTTTACATAAAATGGCCCTATGCTGCACAAGGTTTGGTACCCAGATTAGTAATGGGTGGGATTTAGGCCAAAAGTAATTTCTCAGTAAACTGACAATATGTCTTTTGCATCCAGACAGCTTGTGCTGTCTTTTAGGCTCGACCTAAATACAGTGAAGTCAGTACTTAATTTGATCCAGTTGTTGCAGGTGGGATGTCAGCACTAATTTACGGGGACCAAAACTTATTTTCCCTTATCTGATTTTCATGCAGACCACAAGAAAGAAAAACAGAAAAGGGGAAAGGAAAGAGGAAGACAGGAAAACTGTGACAAAGAGAGAAAGCAGGGATAAAAATAACTTACAAGCGTTAGATAAAGGGACAGGGAGAGTCTGGTTCTGAATGAAAGAGTCATGAATTAGAATCAAGACTATGAAGCCTTGGTATCCCTGATATTTGTAGTATGTAGTGGTTGTTAGCTTCTAAGGAAAATGTGGGCCCTGGCATATGTTGCTTTAGTTATTAGGCACTGAGGGTCTGATTTAGGGTTTGGTGGATGGGGTTACTCTATCATAAATGTACTGGCTATCCTGTCCACTGTTTTATGATTCCATTATATCCTATGGAAATAGTAATACAGAGGACAAGGTATCCCTCACATTTGTGACTGAGTAACCTGTCTGCCAAACTCTAAATCAGGCCCTGAGTTAGGTACCATGATGTTCCTCCTCATGATTTAGATCAGAAATAAACATGTCACTGAAACTGACTTCTACACAAGATATTTTTTTCCAAAATAATAAAAGGGTTTAGTGTTACCTCAATCAGATTAACAGAATATACGAGTGGGGCTCCATTACCTCAATTTTATTGGCTAAAAGGTTTTAACTTACCTCTCAATAGAAAGTTAATATTGCCATTACAAAAGAAAACATTGATATCTATCAAGGCTCTGAGAAACAGCAAATTCACCTGCCCTCACACATGAAGCATTTTTTTAACCAATGCTACATTGTGTTGTCCGAGTACTCATATGATAAGTATTTGGAGCAACACTAGTTAATTGGGGGGATGTGCTCCTTTTTCCATTTGCATGTTTAAATTTTCATTTTCAAATTTAATGCTTATTTTTTTTTTTTTAAATGTCGCATCCAAAACTGTTGAAAGGTTGGGGGAATGGAGCATTAAAACCAGATTGGATTGGAGCGTGTTCATTGAAGCAGGAAATTAGACTTTCCGGAATGAACAACGCAATGATAGTATGCTTAAATAAATATTTTCATATACTGCTAACCTATGAAAATTGATTATTCTTCATCAGATAACCCCTGTTTTTATACCAGAAAATTCAAATTAAATGAACACATTTTAAAGCTGGAATGTTTTGTTTAATTGCAAGTAATGCTATTTGTTTGGACTGGACTTACGACCTAGTACTTGTATTTTCAATCGGATTTTAATATAGCTATAGAACAATAGAAGTTTCCTTCTATGAAATAAATAGAGTATTTAACAGTGGACATTTACATTAATAATCCAGATTTACCAATCTTAAATATTTTGTTTACATTCTGAGGCATTTGTTAAGTTGCCTTGAGTAGAAATGCTGGGTTACTGGTGTATTCACTGACCGAGTATGTGAAACCTCTATGTTGTGTTGGGCAACACATAAAGCGATATACTGATGATATCTTCTTGGTAGTCTGCTATTCCTCACAATGGCGAGATTCGGCATAGCCCTTTTTTTTACACTTATCTTTATGTGTCTTCTGTAAAATAACTCTCCTGTTCTCTCTTGTAGGAAAGAACCATCTTGCCTGGCATGTTACCCCCATATTTCACTGTATATATGTTGTTTTAGTTGTATGTGTCACTGGGACCCTGCCAGCCAGGGCCCCAGTGCTCATAAGTGTGCCCTGTATGTGTTACCTGTGTTATGACTAACTGTCTCACTGAGGCTCTGCTATCCAGAACCTCAGTGGTTATGCTCTCTCATTTCTTTCCAAATTGTCACTAACAGGCTAGTGACCAATTTCACCAATTTACATTGGCACACTGGAACACCCTTATAATTCCCTAGTATATGGTACTGAGGTACCCAGGGTATTGGGGTTCCAGGAGACCCCTATGGGCTGCATCATTTCTTGTGCCACCCATAGGGAGATCTGACAATTCTTACACAGGCCTGCCAGTGCAGCCTGAGTGAAATAACGTACACGTTATTTCACAGCCATTTACCACTGCACTTAAGTAACTTATAAGTCACCTATATGTCTAACCTTTACCTGGTAAAGGTTGGGTGCTAAGTTACTTAGTGTGTGGGCACCCTGGCACTAGCCAAGGTGCTCCCACATTGTTCAGGGCAAATTCCCCGGACTTTGTGAGTGCGGGGACACCATTACACGCGTGCACTATACATATGTCACGACATATGTATAGCGTCACAATGGTAACTCCGAACATGGCCATGTAACATGTCTAAGATCATGGAATTGTCACCCCAATGCCATTCTGGCATTGGGGAGACAATTCCATGATCCCCTGAGTCTCTTGCTCAGACCCGGGTACTGCCAAACTACCTTTCTCGGGGTTTCACTGCAGCTGCTGCTGCTGCCAACCCCTCAGACAGGTTTCTGCCCTCCTGGGGTCCAGCCAGGCTTGGCCCAGGAAGGCAGAACAAAGGACTTCCTCAGAGAGAGGGTGTTACACCCTCTCCCTTTGGAAAAAGGTGTCAGGGCTGGGGAGGAGTAGCCTCACCCAGCCTCTGGAAATGCTTTGATGGGCACAGATGGTGCCCATCTCTGCATAAGCCAGTCTACACCGGTTCAGGGATCCCCCAGCCCTGCTCTGGCGCGAAACTGGACAAAGGAAAGGGGAGTGACCACTCCCCTGACCTGCACCTCCCCTGGGTGGTGCCCAGAGCTCCTCCAGTGTGCTCCAGACCTCTGCCATTTTGGAAACAGAGGTGCTGCTGGCACACTGGACTGCTCTGAGTGGCCAGTGCCAGCAGGTGACGTCAGAGACTCCTTCTGATAGGCTCCTTCAGGTGTTCCTAGCCTATCCTCTCTCCTAGGAAGCCAAACCTCCTTTTCTGGCTATTTAGGGTCTCTGCTTTGGGGAATTCCTTAGATAACGAATGCAAGAGCTCATCAGAGTTCCTCTGCATCTCTCTCTTCACCTTCTGCCAAGGAATCGACTGCTGACTGCGCTGGAAGCCTGCAAAACGGCAACAAAGTAGCAAAGACAACTACTGCAACCTTGTAACGCTGATCCTGCCGCCTTCTCGACTGTTTTCCTGGTGGAGCATGCTGTGGGGTAATCTGCCTTCTCTCTGCACTAGAAGCTCTGAAAAAATCTCACGTGGGTCGACAGAATCTTCCCCCTGCAACCGCAGGCACCAAAGAACTGCATCACCGGTCCTCTGGGTCTCCTCTCAGCACGACGAGCGAGGTCCCTTGAACTCAGCAACTCTGTCCAAGTGACTCCCACAGTCCAGTGACTCTTCAGTCCAAGTTTGGTGGAGGTAAGTCCTTGCTTCCCCACGCTAGACTGCATTGCTGGGAACCGCGTGTTTTGTAGCTACTCCGGCTCCTGTGCACTCTTCCAGGATTTCTTTTGTGCACAGCCAAGCCTGGGTCCCAGGCACTCTAACCTGCAGTGCACGACCTCCTGAGTTGTCCTCCGGCGTCGTGGGACCCTCTTTTGTGACTTCGGGTGAGCTCCGGTTCACTCCACTTCGTAGTGCCTGTTCCGTCACTTCTGCGGGTGCTGCTTGCTTCTGAGAGGGCTCCTTGTCTTGCTGGGCGCCCCCTCTGTCCCCTCACGCAATTGGCGACATCCTGGTCCCTCCTGGGCCACAGCAGCATCCAAAAACCCTAACCGCAACCCTTGCAGCTAGCAAGGCTTGTTTGCGGTCTTTCTGCACGGAAACACCTCTGCACGACTCTTCATGACGTGGGACATCCATCCTCCAAAGGGGAAGTTTCTAGCCCTTGTGATTCTTGCAGAATCCACAGCTTCTACCATCCGGTGGCAGCTTCTTTGCACTCACAGTTGGCATTTCCTGGGCATCTGCCCACTCCCGACTTGATCGTGACTTTTGGACTTGGTCCCCTTGTTCCACAGGTACTCTCGTCAGGAAATCCATTGTTGTTGCATTGCTGGTGTTGGTCTTCCTTGCAGAATTCCCCTATCACGACTTCTGTGCTCTCTGGGGAACTTAGGTGCACTTTGCACCCACTTTTCAGGGTCTTGGGGTGGGCTATTTTTCTAACCCTCACTGTTTTCTTACAGTCCCAGCGACCCTCTACAAGGTCACATAGGTTTGGGGTCCATTCGTAGTTCGCATTCCACTTCTAGAGTATATGGTTTGTGTTGCCCCTATCCCTATGTGCCCCCATTGCATTCTATTGTGACTATACATTGTTTGCACTGTTTTCTATTGCTATTACTGCATATTTTGGTATTGTGTACATATATCTTGTGTATATTTGCTATCATCATACTGAGGGTACTCACTGAGATACTTTTGGCATAATGTCATAAAAATAAAGTACCTTTATTTTTAGTATATCTGTGTATTGTGTTTTCTTATGATATTGTGCATATGACACTAGTGGTACTGTAGGAGCTTCACTCGTCTCCTAGTTCAGCCTAAGCTGCTCTGCTAAGCTACCTTTTCTATCAGCCTAAGCTGCTAGACACCCCTCTACACTAATAAGGGATACCTGGGCCTGGTGCAAGGTGTAAGTACCTCTTGGTACCCACTACAAGCCAGTCCAGCCTCCTACATCTCTGGAAGGATATATAAATGAATTTGAACTTTTCTGGGTCATTTCTTGGAGGCTGTATGAACATTTGAAGTATGACAGTTTTACAAATTGGTAGTACTTCAGATTTACTGAATTTGTTAGATAAATAATACATTACCTGATAGTGCCCAGTGGTAAAGGGGTCTTTTATCAAATAACACAATAAATGTTACAATCCAATTAAACACTATCAACTAAAGAGAGTTTTCTAATCCCAAATTATTGGTGATTGTTGATAGTGTAAGATTGGTTAAGAGGACAAGGTTTTTTGTTTTCATTGAATAACACCTTCAATTTGTGCTGAATGTTGGCAGTGATAGATACCAGAACTCATTTTTGGGGGCTGGGGCTAATTTTCCTGCATGACACTTTGAACTAGGGATGGAGAGAGAAAGGCAGAAGAATCTGAGAAAACAGGAAGGTGTTGAATTAAAGGTCCCTTCACGACTCTGGGGAGTGTGTGTGGCCTTGCATAGTCTCTAACCCAAAACCAGCTCTATAAGTAGCCCTTGAACTTGTCAACTTTGCTCATCCGAAAGTGAAGTGCTTAAGAGGTGTACTTGGTGCTCAGTTTTAGGCTCAATAGTAGTATAAGCCCTAGAACACCAAAGTTAAAAGCGCATGATGTCACAATCTGTGCACAGCAACCTCTGATGCCTTAGGACCCACGAAAACATTCCCACAAAAGGTTTGTAAAGTTGGGAAAACAGTGACTAAGAGATAACTTACGGATAGAAACAACCTGCAAAAATAAGATAAATAGACAGCAGTGAAGGGCAGTGGAAGAACAAGGCATTGGGTGAAATTACAGCTGGATAGTCTTGATATTCAGCAAGAGCCGCATTCAGCTTGCAGGCAGCAGGCTCCTAAGGAAAAACTTTGTACTTCTGCACTTTTTTTTAGCAAATGAATCACTGCAATTTATATTCCCCCATTACCTTCATCACAAAAAATTGGTAATTAATAAAAGTGCATCACTCAAGAACAAAATCCTATTAATTTCTTACAGGATCTAATCATACACTGAAAGAATTACATCTGTGCAAAGGTATAAACCATGGAGCACAACTTTCTTTGTTGCAAATCTATGTGAAGAAGAACATTTGAAACGCAACCAAAGGCAACTGGAGCGTCCAGGCAAAGACTGGAATAATCTGGAAAGACACCTCTTGAAGTCAAGTCACAAAATCAGACCTGCAACTAGAAAGGGCCAACTTTGATTAAATGTGGAAGATCACTTTCACTGCAAGTGCTCTTACAAATAGCAACGGTGCATGCTTATTGTGCCATTAGCTAAAATGTGGTAACCACTGACACTAAAACCGTGTGACCCTTTGGAACTGTTCTACTAAGACCCCTGGAGTTCTAGGTGGGCAGTGTAGGCGATAAAGACTTTTCCTGCCTGGCAGTTCAGTTTAGAAGGAATTCATTTGTATTCCAAAGACCTATTTCTCTGTTTAATTGTGCACCTCGTCCTTACTGCAGGCAATGGGGACGATGTTGCCAAGACTTTCCAGCAGTAGTGTGCTATAAAGATGTTATTACCCTCCTTGGGGACCTGTGAGGAATGTGCTTTTGAACCTGTCATCAGTCTGACAAACATTCTAAAAAACTCCGAATGGAAGTTCAAACTCAGCAGAGGATAGTGGAAACAAATTTGCTATGCTCAAAGAGTTTGATCATTGCTGAAGATATGCACAGTACACCTTGTGAGAAGAAATGGGGAAAAGAGTGAGTGAGTGAACATCTAGATTGTAGCCTACGGATGATGAAAATAGCTAGATTTCCTTAGAGCCCTACTTAACGCAAATCTTTTGAAACTGACAACATATCTGTTACATCAATGAGATTCGCCAGTTATGAAATGAGTGTGGGGGTGCGGTGCTTACACTAATGCCTATTAGAGATTAGAATAAGGACATACAGTAGTCAATTGAATACAGTGCTTCTCTAAAGAAGAGTCCAATATGCAGTATCAGATCTTTGTTGTAACATACCCACCTGATGAGTGCGTCCTTTAAAATACAGAATATTCACCTCATAGCTTATAAGCAGTTTTTTGTGGTCCCAATATAGACAATTTAAGTTGTCTGTTACAGACAGCATCATCACAAATATTTTAAATTTTACTTAGAGTGTCTTGTCCCTGCTCCTAATTCGATGGCCTTCTTCCCCATTCAGTTGTTTGCCCTGCTCATTGAGCGTTTACATTTCACTCTTCTTTTTGATTGGTTGAGTGCATCCTTCCACTGCTGACATGTGGGAGCTATTTTTTAATTTTTACAGGTTTCTGTAGGATTTGAGCTTTAGCACTCGATGGGATGACATGTCCTGCTCTTCCTCTTTGTCTCCCTCTCTCCGTCTTTCCTCGCCACCCCAATGCCTCACACAATCAAAACTGCCTCTGTGGCTCAGAACACTGCTCATACTGTGCGTCTCTGGTGCCCACTTGCTCTCTCCCTTGACCCACAGCCTGCTGCTTGTGGTTGTGCCAATGCTTGTAGAATTGCAGTACAAGTATTAAAACAAAAGGGGCCATTTGTATTTCTAGGAATGGTATTTAGTATATTTTCAGGATGGTCATTATGATGCACTTAGACACAATGCGACCTCAATCTTGGAACAGTATGAAACTTATATAACTATTGTTTGATATTTCATGGTCAAAAAGTGATCACCACCTTGGAAGTATTCGAATAAAATACCAAGATGGCCACTCATTGCTATTGGTTGTGCAAATGTTTGTGTCTTGAGTTTACAGCTACTGACAAAACCACTATCAGTAGTCAACAAGCATTGACAAGGAGAGACGAAATGGCTTTGCCAATGCTTGTTTTTCAAATTGTATAGCCTAATAGGCTCATTTTCACACTAGTCAGCTAAGCAACGAATCCACCTTGTAAAGGGCAAACAATTCAATAAGCTGTATTGCTGTTTCTACAGCTTTTTGCCACCACATATGGAGACCTAAATTACTTCCTAAGTTTTCTATTTGTAATATTCATAGAGCACTTCATGCCACCAACCGACATGTCTCGCTTGTAGGTATCTAACCCCCAGCAATGGACAATTCCTAGTGTCCTCCCAATTTCTATTTAACACTTCCTGTTGCTGAAAATCCATTACAATCATAGCTTCCAAACATCCTACTTTTAGTTCCTTTTTACATCTTTGATGAAATTCCCAGTTTGGGCAGAAACTGGAGCCTATTTCTTAACTGGGGTAAGATGTTTAGGTTAAACCCTGAACCTTTGTGTTTTCCCTGGACACATTTTCCCGGTGAAAAACAACAGCATACACCCAGAGAACTCTGCCTGGAATGGGAAGAAAACCTGTGAAAATTAATGGGAAAAACAATTTTTCCAGGCGCTATGTATGAATCTGGGCATGTACAACATTGGTATACATGTTGAACTTGTAATGAACCCCAGCTTATTTTCTAAATGCGTGAAGGCACGTAGAGAGAATCCCGTTGTGCCTAGATGAAAAATGGTACTAATACCCCTAAATGAAGCTATTTATTAATTTATTTAAAGGCTCCTTGCATTAGTCAAACAGAAATGTGGTGCAAGGCGAACAAAATATTAATGCAGCCTTTCACCATTTCATGCATCCTGAAATAACCTTATTGGATTTACCCATTTTTTACTACAAGGTATTGCAATTTAATAGGGGTGGGCGCTGAGCTCTGCTTCGCTGGTGGAATTAACAGCGTTTTCTGCCAAAAAGTCCGCTAGCCCCAACACCGTAGCGGAGCCCACCACGTGTGCGATGCAGACCAGTTTTGGGCCACGGTGCACAAGGGCAATCTGTGCTTGCACTGTGTGGCCCACAACTGGGCTGCATTATGCAGTCTGCCCGATGTTGGTGGCGTGGAACTGCTGCAAGCTGCGGGGCTGCACCGGCGCCATCTGTGGATCCCTCTTTTCACTGTCCTCAAGCCTGGGACCAGGGTGCAGCGGGAGGCAGAGAGCAGGCCGCTGGCAACGGGGACCCTGTGACCCAGGTAAGACCCTCATTTCATTTTCACTTCTATGTGGACATGTGAGCCGGCACTGGGCATGGACAGTATTTGCATATTAGAGGGGTGCGGATTTGGGGTGTCTGTGATTGGAAAAAAGAATACTTGCAATCAGAGCTACACTTGAACAGAACCTGTTTCCTCAGAGACACTAGGAAAGGAAGTAGTGTTATGGGGTACAATGCTGATGTCAGCATGGAGAGCTGGAGACCAGGTGAGTGTTAGTCCGGAAGCCCCTGCCAGATAGAGATGTGTGTGGCCTGAGAGAGTGTCTTAGAGCCCAGTGGCAAGCAAAGCTAGGCACTTTGTGAAAATGCCAGGCTGCTGGTGGTAAGCTGCTTTGCTGCTATTATTGCTGGGCCCTAAAGAAAGGGTGGTTTGAGGCTGTAAGTAAGTGCACAGAAAGCAATTGCTAGACTATTGCAAGACATGGGTTGTGCTTGGCCCTCCATCGCAAGTTTGCGAAGGAGGGCAGTTGGTGAAGGGAAGTGTGCAGATGTGGAGAGCAGCAGGCTCCGGACCAGTGGGCTGTGTCAGCACAAGAGGCTTGAAATGGCAGCTTTCCTATTCTGATTGTAAATGTACCCTTTACATTACTTTCGCTTTTTGATTGACAGTAGTTGTTGGGAAACAGTTCATTTGAAATTTACCATCTAGTCTTTCCTTTACAATATTCTGTTTTTACAGATTACAATTATAACTCCAGGTCTGGCATATATTGAAAAACATTATTATCACAAGTTTAAGGCATAGGCACCTTCACTGTGTATTAATGTATACTAAAATATTTAAATTAGTTATTATTATTGCAATTGCTGAATGTACCTTAACTTAAAAGTATTTTTACTAAAAAATTACATTTTTCTAAATTGTTTTTCTAAGAATTGTTTTGTATCAAAAGGCCTTACATTGATGCGGAGTACGACATTTCTATTTTCGGTGTGTTTTTTATATTTTCCCACTGCCACCTTTGGTATATTGCCATAGATTGCACTATGGGTATTATGGAGTACTTCTATAAGCAGCCAGTGTGGCCCCAATGTCATGAGTGACTGGCCAAAAAGTGGTAGACAAAATCTTACTGTTCCTAGGCAAGTAAATTTTGTAGCATCCCTAACTGTTCCTTAAACATTCTGCGGACAAATACAGGACTCTCGTTTAAAAAAAAGAGCATGGACGAATGTTTTCACAAGCGCTTACCACTAGTCCTGCTAAATGTCAGGGTTGCCAAATACCAAGTCTACTTAATCTTAAGACTACTAGTTATCTATTTTTATTGATTTTCTGATAGATAAATTCACATAGTAAACCATCTGTTTCTTTGTCTATTTTCATTGCAGTCATTGATGAGCTGTGAGGCCAGTGGTTGTATAGAGTGACAGAAAAGGGAGTTAACAAGGCGTTAAGATTTTCTAATGAAGTTTTTACACAACTGCAGATGTGCATGTGTTATATGCAACAATGCTAATGTTTTCATAAGAAAGTATTGTATATAAATTGTGCGTTCTATATGTCTTCCTACTGCATTAAAATCCATCAGACATTCAGGAGCAAGAGTGCCTTCATCAGTTAAATAAAAGTGAAACTATACTAGTTGTATCTTCATTATGCATAAAGCATAAAACAAATATGGATACATATACATAGAAATATCACAAAAATACATATGGATAAGCACAGACTGAACGGTATATTAGCGCATTCTACGCTTTGCCTCATTCTTCAACCACCCTAAAATGTCTGCATGTTCAGTTCACTTTTGCAGTTTATTTTCCCTCCATAAATTCTTCTATTGACTCTCTTTTCCTGTTGTTCTCTTCGTTCATCCTTGCCCACGTGCTCTCTCTTGCTCTGTGTCAAAGTCTAAAGATGAACAAGCATTTACAATGCATCGGGTCTCGCGTTTGCTCATGTTAGAGCTGATCGCGTTGTAAACTCCTAACCCGACTTTTCACCTATCGGGCAAAAGTGCATTTATGTACATAACCCGAAAAAGTTAAATCAAGTACGTAAAGCGCTCGACTTCTGCCAAGCGAGATCGGGCTCGTAAATTAGAGGAAAAAAAGTCCACGAGCCCGATGGAAAACAGCGAGCCTCGCATGTTTTCTGTACTTGGTCGCTGCGCTGGAGGAGGGCTAGCCACCGGAAAAGGCATGCCATATGCGTGCCTTCGACTAATGAAAGCAAGCAGATTTTATGAGGGAAGCACACCAACCAATAAAAAACACTGATGTGAAGTTGACAGGGCTCCGAGCCCTTTTATAAATACCAAAGAGTCTCCCTGCGAAACGCATGCGCGAGAACATGCAACGCAGGCTCACCCTAAAAATGAGTCCTGGTAGAGATTAAAACTCGTTTTTTTCTGATTCTTTTGTGGATCTCTGTGGTGCATTTTGGGCATGGTTCTGAGTGTCAAATGACTTTGCATGCACAAAGGATTACTGATACAAGCACATGTATTTGCATACAAAAACTGCCAACATTTTCAAGATCGCCCTAAAAGAAATCTTGCGGACATATGACCTGACACCAACCACTTGAAACCAGGCGGCTGACAAGTATACGCACCGGCAGAACAGAAAAACAACGTGACAGCCTTTATCACCTCTTCATGCACATAACGCTCCCCATAGATCCATAACATGGTCTAGCTAGCCACATTCCGATATAATGAACTCTAAAACAATGTTAGTCTACTCCAGCGTCACCCACCACCACCCAGTATGACTAACATCTAAACAATACTGAGGAAACCCAACTGCAATATGAATGTATTGTTTTCGCTCCGATCAATGAGAAATACAAAACATTGAAAGAATGCACAGATCCTGAACACACTTCAGGATTATAAAACTGATGGGAACAAGCCGGGCAACATTCATTTAACCAGTGCTTAATTTGTAAATCAAGAGGTGCCAGTGCTCAAAGCCCTTCTCTTAAACACGGGGCTGCTGTAATTAAATCTGCCAGCACTGAATACTGAGGCAGTGTAATCCTGAAGCCATCTCGAGCCTCTTCAATCCATCTACGGACACCCCTGACCCGTCAGCTCATCCGGCAACTTTTTCCTTCTTCCGTCTTTCACATATGTGTCTTTTGCTCGCAGCAAATGCTTGAGGCATGAGAATAAGCCGCGGCCCTCACAGATAAGTGAAACAACAAGCACAAATTAAGCACTGCGTTTAACATAACATAAATATGAGCTATGCTTTGGGCGTCCAACTGGTCTGCAAAGGAGGCTTTCTAATTGCCTCAGCCTTCGGTTGGGAAAAGACCTGCTGGCCTAGCGTTTTGTAAAATACTGCAACGGAAAGCAGAGCTCCCATTGAGCTGCAGCCATGATCCTGGCCGGGTGCCTGCTAGTAAATTCTTCAGGGAAACCCTGCTGACATGCTGCTTTCCCAGTCCTTGAATTTATGGGTCAGTGAGGCTGGAGTAGAACAGACGGGGAGCAGGGAGAGCCTGACTTGGTACTAACTCAAGAGACAGCACAGCATTTCCACTCCGAGGGTGGGGATCCGCTGACAATAAATCACACACCGTTGTCTTCTATCTTATTTTACTTTTGAACGTAACCTCCTCTTTCGTGAAACATGTGCCCCTGGATTCAGTATTTACGGATTTGAAGGAAAGATAAGGTTGTCTGAAGACCAAAAAAATGTCTCGGTCTGAGTGCTCAGAGCTCTAACAGTAAACCCCAAGCTGTGATGCCTGCGCAGCACCTGCTCTTCCGGTACACGCCGCTCGGCCAGTGCTTCCCAACCTGCTGGTGTAATAACACTGGCTATTTAATCAATGGTCCTCACACTGCCTTATAAGTGTCCAAAAAGATGCAGTACCACCAGGCGGACCCCTACACAGCCCCACCAATGCACCTTACTGTACCTCAATATCTGTGATTGCATCAATAGACACCACACTGCTCTGACAATGCAACCAAATCCATTTCTACAGCAGTGTTTGCAATTAAATCAGAGGACCACACACATCTCTATCAGTGCATCTCATTTCAATTTTGCTGCACCACCGCGCATTCCACCACCTGGACTATGCAGAGATCTAGACATGCATCACAATAATGACCAGCATCTTTATAGCCCTTCTACATCAAAAGGTGCAGAAGGCGTTTCCAAAGCACCTAGAGCATAACTTAACACCCAATACCTCACCCACGACGTGAATAGAAGGGACACTAAATCCCCCTTTGCTTTCACTGCAACACTGACCTGGTGTTAACATAGCATTTAGTCCTTAGCTTCTACCACTACTTTCCAAGAATAAATACTCTTACCTACTGATATTGTCACAGAACTCCCCACGTCTTGGGCAGTGCCCAAATCTGAACCTAAAGGTCTTTATGACTCCAGCCCCTTTCATATGCAGTATGGCACTGTTCTTCTAAAGGTTTTCCTCAATCTACCTATAGCTCTAACGCGCTAGAAAACTCTAAAGATAGTGTAACATGGTGTGTGTTAGTATTAGTCCCCAGGCAGGACTTTTTTGTTTGTCCTGAGGTTTAAAGATCTGAAGGTCCCAGAAGCCACATTAGTAGTTGAGGGTTTTTCACAAAAAGATGATTCACATGTGTGACTGGTAAGTTTTGCGAAATAGGGTAGGAGTGACTTGACGGTCAGATGATGCTTTTGCACTTTGCCTCTATGACAAGTAATTACAACAGATATTTTTCAAAGGATGATGTGGTGCTCAGTCAAGACCAAATCTTTTTACTCATCTCTAAAACATGTTTGCCGTTATTTGAAAGCCAAGCTTCAACCTCTCCTAAGTCCTTCCCTTGACTCAAATTAGCAAAGAATAGCTCAATAACTACTGTATTGTTACCTTTTAAGTGAATCGCGAGGCCATGGCTCAGAGGAGCTGAAGGCCAGGGTGTTGAGCAACTGATGAGAGTATTGTCAGCTGATTTTTACTGAAACAGGCAAACAGGGGTGATTTGGATGGGAAACTACCTTTAAGTTTGTTGCAGTCTAGTGACGTGACTATTGACCCACGTGTGGGCATTAAACAGACAAATGTAGATCACTGTTGATCTTCCTATCACAACACACTCTTCGTTCCCTGAACACAAAGAACAACATTTTGGAAGCTCCACCTAACTTTGTCATTGGTTACACAAGAGAACATTGCATTGGCTCTACTTGATTCTAGTCACTCTGGATTCTCTGGGCTCCTGTCACTTAGAAAAGTTTGGATACTACACAGCCTATCTCTGAAACGAGAGCAGTATCTGCGGATTTGGTTGTTGTTCAAGTCAGTGACACAAAGATCACATCTAGCTCAATACAAGGTTAGTTGTAATGCTTGACCCCCATATAGAAGGACTGGTCTATTAACATTAGAGAGTTCACACTCCAGGCTTCAATGTGTTCTTGCCTTGGAAACTATTAGGTGTTAAAGCAATTCAATTGGCTCATTCCCTTATTAGGGTCTGTGTCCATGCTGTAAGACATTGGGAGAATGATAATTAAATAAAGGTTCACTTTAACATATTCATTACATATGTGTGATTTCATTGTCTGCTCACTGAAGGACGATAACGACAAGATCCCTTTATTATGTCACTCTCTGCTCCAGGAACGCCTCTGTCACTTCCATGTGCACTTTTTATTTTATTTTTTATTTCTTCAGTGCATGTAAGCACACATGTAAAAGTGGGGGGCCTGATCACTCCAAAACCGTTTAAGCCACAGCCAAAATGGGTGACTGCCCAGGGCCCTACTCTCCACGTGCGCACCTGGTAAGGGAATTGGTAAGATAATAAGGCTCTGCACCTACTAAGTGACTTACGACATCAACATAGAGAATTGATAACAGTGACTTAGGCTAACAACATTACGGAGTTCCTCTTCCTCAATCAAGAATAAACCCCTCAAAAATTGACTCTTTCTAACGAAAATGACAACCCATGTACCAAACAGAGTTTTACAACGTTACTTTCAAATGGGAGAAAAAGCTGTAATCTTGAAACCAGCCCTCTCTTATCGCCATCTAAATAATGAAATACACGTATATAAAAGTCGTATTTTATCTCCCACTGACTCTTTAGAAAACGGTTGTTTCTTATACAACTGTAGTTAATTTGTGAAATGTGTTATTCGAAAGGTTTCTAGGTGTAGCTTTGCCTGTTCCATTTTTAACACAAACAGTTCTCCATGTGTTGAAATAAGACACCTTTTTGTCTTTTTTCAGTAATTAGGTGCCCCAGTGGGTATTGCTATATGGCTGATAAGTGACCTTGTCATATGTTGGGGCCAACCCTATTGTCGCATTGAACACTTCCTCTCCAACTAATGCAAAAGTAATATCATCTCGCTGTTGGTCCAGACGTCAGCTGAAACTGGTGATGAGTATAACAAGCAGACCCTTCAGAAGGTTGATTTAACCCCCACTCCCTAACTCAGGATAGTCTTCAAAAGTGAAAGAGATCTTTTGGTTCGATTTGACCTTCAGCTTCATTCAACTTCATTGAGAACATCATCCTTTAGTAAGACATCTCTAACGTAGGCCAGCTGTAAGAAGAGGTACGTTATTGCTTCCATTTTTAATGCATTACACAAACAAGCCAACCCAAGCACAATGTGGAGTCCCGAAGGGATAAATAGCATCTCCTTCATCACAGTTTGTGAGGACATCAAAACACTAAGGTAAATAAATAGGTAAGCAACAAAGACATGGACCCTGCATTTTTATTTTATGAATTTATTTTTATAACACAAGCCAAAGGAACTGGATCTTAAAACGATACTGGCAGGGATCCACAGACCCGATTTTAGCAGAATGAATGTTGTTTTCACTCCACTGCTCACCACAGATAGTCATATACATGAGTGATCTTATCAAGACAATAAGAACTAAACACTGTGAATGTAACCTATCCATTGCCAGAAGAAAAACATATCAAGCCACCAATACACAACAATTTTTGAATTAACTACTGGAATATACTCAATGAAAACATTCCAACAGAGATAGTAAAGACACAGATTGCACCCACTGTACAAGCCACATGAAAGTGAAGAATGCATGAACTCTAAATCCCAGGAACATGCATTCATTTGAAGTGGCAACCAGAATTACAATAATCCCATTCATGATTGTGCAGAAAATACTATATGACCAATGCCGAAGGCACTTCAAGAAACAAATTCAACATCATAAATGACAGACCATGGAAGTTTGTTAATATCACAGTACTCAGAATATTGAAATCAGCAGTAGAATTTACTTGTTCACTCACTTCAGTGTACAGGCTTCATCACCTCCATCCTGGTGGAAGTCCACTGGCTCTCTTTACCAGCCAGTATTCAAATGTGTGTATCATCTACAAAGTCAATACTACTGGCCCACTTACATATCTGGCTAACAAGCTCAGCCTGTCTGGTGGCTGGCGCCATTCTGGCAACAAAATGTGCAAAAAAGAGAAAAACAAGAAACAGGTATACTCCGTCTACACACTTAGGTCTGGAGTGATAGCCATGTTTCCTACAGGATTGCTCCACCTTTCATTCATCTCAGGAAAGGGCTGAAGACTTACCTGTTCATAGCAATGTACACGGACTGACCTAAATTGTGCCCTTCCTCATGCATAGGTCTGCAACGCCCACCCCCACTATGAAAATGTTTATGTATGTATTTGTGGACCTGTACCACGCTCCTAGATACTACACCCATACCTGAAACACATCAACAATCATGAAAATAGAACATGCTCAACCCACCTTTGTGAAGAAAATACGAACCCTCCTTTCCTCAGGGGGAAATTCTCTTTTATTGGCCCTTCATAAAGCATTTGGTATAAAAGTGACAAAGTACCATATAGACATTGAGTGTTGCATAACTATTTTATAAAATACCTTTCAGTTTTCTGAATAGCATCACTTATTCTGGGAAACCCTGCATTAAAACCAATAAACTGAAGGCCTCAGTCACAAACAAAAACTTACACCTTTGGTTAAGTCTACTATTATTTGCTATTCGGGAACTCTGAGTTAATAATAAATGTATTCAGAGGCGGAAAACTCTGCTCAAACAAATTTAGGACAGGCCTATCTTTTTATGTGCGCAATTCTATGCTCTGACTGAGAAGTCGCTGTAGTCATTAACTTATTATCAAATTGGAGTTTGTGAATAGAAAAAATATAGTAAACTTACACAAAAGTGTAAGTTTACCTTTGTGAATCAGACCATTAGTGATTATTTCTCAACACTTTGACCAAATACAACAGGCAAAAACTACAAGTGCAATCTTAGAAAGAGACATAAATTGATGTTCTTGTGCAAGAAAGCACCGAAAGTGGAAAAGGTAAGCTGCCACCAGACTCGATAAACCAATCAGTGACAGAAATACTTAAATATCAAGGTGGAAATGTAACTATTATAACCCTGATATGCTGGTTGTGGGGTTATATATGGTTATAGGTGCTTTCAGAACATTTATATTGTGTTTAACACATATATTGCCATTCTTACAAAGTGATATACTTACTCAAACAGGTGAAATAGCCTTTTCAGTACTTCTTCAACTATAATTTGATCAATGTACAGTTGAATTAGCCCTTTAGTCATGAGATTCTACAGTAAACCAGAAATTAACACCTGTTTTGGCTCACAAACACAAAATTAACCAATTCTACCCTCTAAGAACATGCACAATATTTATATTAAGATGAAAAAGTGATGCAAACCACTGTCCTACACTGGTGCTATTAACAATATTTCTTTAAACTGAATATTCTCTATTCAACAAAGATTATATCACTTCAATATCAATATTTCGAGACGAGTGCTAGTATTTATTGCTCACTAAGACACTCCAAGATATAGTACTGTAAACAGAAATAAAAAAAGTCAGAAGGGTGACACTGAACACGTGTTAAGGGAGAAGAGAATATCTAGAATATTACAATGAGGACTGGAAGGTGCAAAGGCCAGACATCGGAATAGCTATGTGCAACTCTCTTTTAAAATATTCATAAACTGATATCTAGGGATCCACAATCCTTTGCTACACATCTTCTGGATTTACTTTCAGTCACTTTGAGATTTAGTGCCAGATGTATCAAAGGGTTTTACCCATTCTGTGTCTATGGGCAAATGCTTTAGTACATATGGCCCTTAGTTATGAACCAATCACAAACACCAAAGCAGAAAAGCCTATTTGGGAGTAACTTGACTCAGAAACATGTGGTGGCCTTGTGATCCTTAAACTGTGATAAAAAAAAGGTAATCTAATGAGGATCTCTGATTACTGGAAACTGAAACGAAAGGTGGCCTCAAATTCATAATGTCTTCGATGGATGCCTACAAGAGAATGTCATGCTTTAAAAATAGGATTTAGAGGTTACCCATTTCACCATCTCCACAATGCCAAAATGTTCTCCTTCATCACTGGCAAATGGGCCCCATCTTTTACCATCACATTCCATTTTTGAAGCATCCCATCAACACAATCTGCTATCCCATCAATAAGAAATAAGCTGCTAGCAGTTAAAATGTCACTTTGCTAGCTACTATGTGGTGGAAATGGCAATCGAAGGTTCAAAAGGTTTGAAGTGTAAAATTCATAGCCACTTAGTGACACCTAAAAGAATAGGCAGAGGCCTGAGTAGATGAGTGACTGTATAAACCTGGAAATCACTGATGGGAATTTTGGTTGAAATATGAAAACTGATAATAAAGACTGAATAAGCAGTAGACATTGGGGTAATTAAGAAAGACAGCTCAGTATAGGGATATCAGGAGAAAATGGTATAGTATATAGAGAATCTCTGTGTGGAAAGAGGACATATCTTGATCTGGAGGAAGCGTACTACCGACCAAGAAAAAGCTACATGACAGTGAATATTTACCTAAGAATATATTCAAATATTAGATAGTGAAAACAGGCCATAACTCCAAAAGCAAAAAAGAGCCTTTGAAGGAAATTAGTGAGACAAAACTAGAAGAAAAGGGGATAAATACCTGACTTATTGATACATTCAACTTGTACCATAAAATAGCCAAATCCTAGATAAGAATGCTTAGGGTAAACTGAAAGAGCAATCCAAGTGTTAAAAATACAAATTTGAATATACTGTATTTTTCAGAGAATGTGATGCTAAATTCAAAGTGTGAGAAGCAGTAATAATAATATGCTTTCAGAAAGAAAGAGTACCATCTAAGATGACACCAAGGTTTTGTCATAGGAGGGAACACTAGTGAACGAGGTGGAAGGAAAGAAAATGGTTTAGAAGGAACAGCTGGTCGGGGAAGTGGATGGGTAGAAACAGCATTTCTGTTTCAAATATAGGAAGTGAGATGCCATCTATGAGCTGATTCGCACACTGCCAACAAGACTAGTCAGGATGCCTACAATATTAAGTTGAATTTTCTAAAGCAAGAACATGGTTAAATAATTTTTACTATGCAGCAATTAGAAATTATGAGTTACTCTACATGCATTTGATGGCTTACATATGGCCAGCACAAGGAAAGCACTGATTGTGTCAACTTTGACTTCTATCAGAAAGACGCCTTAATTTGGGTGCACTAATTCTGAGTAGTTTTATTAGTAATATTGGTTACTTTGGTTCAGGGCATGTTAATCTCATTGTAACTAAAAATCATTCTCCAGACTTGTGAGTGAAGTAGAGTAGAATATTTCACATTTTCTTCCATTATAGCATGATTACAATATGTGGTCATTAAGGTAGTAAGACATCCTAGATATTCTAAATCCAGTCTTGAAGACCCTTTATAACAAAATATCTCCTCTTCTCCAGATTTAAATGATCCATCTCTTTATGAAAAATGTTAAATTGTCACTTTTAGCCAACTTCGTGCATTCTTTCTCAATAAATAGTTCAGGGACTGGTGGAGGTGTATATTTCTTTGAGGACTTCTAATCAGCCCTACAGTTGAACTAGGCATAAAATAAACCATTAGGATATTTTAGAGTCTCAAGTGTTATATTTTTAATAGGGAAAGTACAGAATCCTTGCTTTATTTTTTGGTTGAGTTTAAAACCTTGTATTGTCAAGTATTATTGTCTCATCCAAGACATATTGGCACTTATTTAGATTTTTAAGGAGAAGGACATCAGACAAAAGCTGTCTTTTCACCATATTTAGAATGTCATTGTCATCAATGCAATCTTAATATCGCAGACAGGTCATAAGACATGTGTGACTTTTTTTGGCGTATGCCTTGACTCCGCCAAACTTTAAACAAGGTCCATTGTCAGGACATCTAGCATGGTACTCAAGTGGTGCTAATAATTTCTAGAACAACAGAAGTATTTGGGATGAAGTAGACTCCCCACTTCTACTTACTTCCCAACTTCTATCTTCTGTCTTCATCCCTCACAACTGTTTACCTATTTGGTTGGCTTAGACACTTGAATTATGGGTGCGCAAGCTATTTTCTTGTGTTGTATTCAAAAGATGTTTTTTAATTTAAACCTTGGTATAATAAATCAAGATATCAAATTATTGATTATGCATTAGAAAACAAGAAAACGTAAGAAATAATAGGCTGTTACACATATAAATAAAATCAAGCATGAGAAAGAGGGATGGGTATTTACAGCCATAAATATAAGGCATAACACTGCAAAGTGTGGATGACATAGTAATTCTGAGGAGAAAATGGATCATAAATGATTAGCTTTAGCATACATTCAGGATTATTGAAAGTTCTTATCTGATTTTTGCAAATAAAAATGTAGTAATTAATTGTCTATACCGAATTTCAATGTAGACTTCCTGTATGTCGGAAGTGTATAACTGAAAATCATCAAAGCATTAGCTAGCCATTATTTTTCTTAAGAGTTGTAAAGCTGAAAAAACCATTGAGCAAGGTATTGAGAAGAGTATTGGCTCAATATCTACTCAAATATTTAGGGTAAATACAGAATGACAGGTCGTTACAGCAAATTATCTTTAACACAATACGTTGGACTGTATTGGTTCTGTTCAAAATAGTTACAACATTTTCTAATTCCTTTAAAAGGGTTGGAAAACTAATTCTGGACAAGCATCTACTCTTTACCCAAAAGCTAAAGCTATACTCAGGCATACTCAACTCTCTACAATCAACCCAGGGTTCTCAGTCATCCGTTCCCTGGCCTGAAAAAATGAAGCATCCAATTCGCCTGATTACTTAACTTTCTCAGTGCACCCCCAGTTAGAAATCCTCAAAATAAAACCATCGTCTGCATGATTACTTCTATATCAATCCATAGTTTTTCAAACATTTTTGCAGACTGTCAGGGAACTACCAGGTCCTGAAATGCTGGTTATAGTAGCTGATCAAATGAAGAGTCGTAATTAGACATATTGATTTTACTGATTCCTAAAAAATGTCTTGGACAAAAACTATCACACTGAACCCTAGAGAGATAGCTTGTCCAATCTACACAAACCCTTTATCATTTTCCAATAAATACTTTTATTAAACGTTCACACATAAATATGTGCTGTAACATACAAATGACAATTTTGAGAGGCATGCTGTCCAGGTATCACCACAGATTTTTTCAATCCAAGTGTCTTAGCTCTGGGCTGGGTGCGCATCAGCGCGGAAAATCCTTTATCACTGCAATCAGCGTACAGCTATGGGTTATATAGTTGTGCATGTAAACATTCTTGACATGTTCTAAAATTCCACTAAGAATGTATTCTTTTATACGTGCTATATTAATTGCCAATATAATTCTCAACTAACAATAGAGTCAACGGGTAGGTTTGTCAAACTGAACATTAATAGTATGTCAGCATGCACTACCCATTGTGCTCACAATTAAAGAGGAACAATGCACTTGTCCGTCTCTCATCAGTGACCACACACACTGGGATATGAGGGTCAACATTTTAAACTGGGAAAGGGAATGGAATAAGAGGAAAAAGCAACTACTACACCACTCTGACTTGTCACTTTTGTAGAATCAGGATGCCTGCAGTATCTATTGATGCAGACGAGAAATAGAGATCACAAACAACGACTTACAGAAGGTACTATGGTTAACTGTGACACTAAATGGATATACCTTAGCAATATATGTTTGTCTGTAACCAATGTCTTGTATGGTGCATGTAATTCCTGAAAAATAAACACACAATGTATGATTACCACACATTATATACACACACACCCTACGTCATCTCCCTATGAAATGAATAACTGCTGCAAGCCTCGACTTTGCCACTATGCACTATCTTTTGACAGACGAGTTCTAGTATGTATACATGGGCAATATAGTTCAGTCTAAGCATCTTTCCTGGTCTGGCACAGTATAATACTAATAAAATGTAACAATCCCCAGTCTTAAACGAGTTCATATAAATGTTGAAGAAATAGTCCAAATTTTGTTTCTAACAACAACACGACTTTCTGAATACTCCTCTTTTTTCTCCATATTGATCCATAGAAATCTATAGGAAGCAATAGTTCCTGGCAAGAAAATCTAAGATCCTTGGTCTTAGCTGGAGCAATGTTATTTCACCAACGACATCATGGGCCACGAGGGAAGTTTATACTCAGATACCCAAGATGACCGCAACCTCTTGTGAATGGGAAAGATTTCATGGGCCATTGGCAGTTGTGGTTCAGTGCCAGAACACTGCCACATACTGTATTCTCAACCATGGGCACAGCTTCAGTTTAGACAGTGCTAGTACTCCTTGATGACTAACCACCTTTACTTTCCAGAATGAACCTTAGCAGGAGCAGGTTTAAAAATTCACTCCGTTGGTGTAAGCAGTGTTTGTAGCACCACTCCCTGACAGTATGCTATTCACTCTAAGGAACTGAAGTACTGCAACAGCCTTCTTGCTGCCTTTCTTGTATATTCATTCCTTCCAATGGGCAAAGTAGCAAACTTTGAAATTAGAACCCTTCATAACCTTCACAAGTCCACTCCTACATCCTAGTATTCTCACCAATTCAGCAGGTTATCAGCAAAAACAGGGCAAACTGAAAACTAATTATTCTAGATTTTAGATGTATTAATAATCTATCCCCAGTTATCTATCTCAGATGCTGTAAAATATGTCGCTTTTCACAACCTTCGCTCAAATAATGTAAATCTTCCTTTTGACCCTTAACCTTCCAATGCGGCATCACGATTCTGCTCCTCCTTTCTACAAGGTCCATAATACTGGAATCAACTCTCTGTTGAACTGTACTCCATCTTCTTTCTACCCGCTTACTTAAACTACCTTAAGGGCTCCCTTGGTTAAAAATGGCCCCAGCGATTTCTAACTCACTCTTGAACTCCTGAGCCCTCCCACTGTGCCCTAATGTAAATGTCTCAATACATATATGTCATGTGTATTGATAATGTTTCACCTTTTCTGTCTGTTGTCCCCCATCAACACCCATCATGCATAAAACATAAAAAATAATATGCTACCCCCAATTTGTATATGCCCTTTTTATATGTTAATGTAGCTATGCACAGAAGCTGTTACTGAAATACCTATCTCTTGCCAAATAAACACATAAACATTGCAGCATCCTTTTTATTGGTGGGAAATATTTGGCAGTCTTTGTCAGCTATCCAGAACGACAACATTCACAGATTGCCTGTAAGGCGTAGGTTCATGATTCGGGATTTGGTTCGTAGGTCTTACATTACAATACCTCACATCGGGAAAAGGGCCCTCGAGTCAGGCCAGGCACTCATGTATAATTCTATTACTCTTTGCAGGTGAGAACATTTGAAGAAAATTGAAATTAACAGAAGTCCATTATACAAAATGTCATATGAAAATATTGCTATAATTCCACGAAGGAAAACTGATTATTTAACTGTTCTGGGGGGTGATGTATGGGACACATCCCAAGAAAAGATTTTCTCCTGGTTCTTGGTCTCTTTCCTTCTTTTCTTCCTCACCTTCTATTTCCCCTTTACCTGTCCAGCTATCGCTATCTAACTCTACTTTCCTCCGTTATAAAAATCACTGCAAAATCCCTGAAGAAAGTTCAGTTGTAGAGATGGTAGAACTGCGGTTACAAACTAGAAAGTCCACAGGTGCAGCGCACACCCTTGTCCTTTCTCTCACACTCGCTGTCACACATCGGACTCTAATCGTGATTCCTAAAACGAACAGTGACCTAGCAAGGGTACAATGGGATACAATGTAAGCAAGGAGAATGGGATCCCCACACATTGGTTGGGTGACAAAAGATAACTATTATTAGGGTGCAGTAGCCCTCTCCATCCAGAGCCTCGGAATCATTGCACGTTATGTTCTATTTATAGCTCTGCCCATGAAAATGTTTGAGTGTGTGGGCTAATGTGTGTCAAGTCATAGAGTTCACAAACTATACCTCAGTTTAGCTAAAATCTGCCACTATAGCTTAGTGAGATGAGCACTTGGTGTTGAAACATGCAGTGATCAGCAGGAGATGAGATCATATGACATGGTGGGTAAATTGACTACAAATCAATTTGATAAAAGTACCACATGCTACGTATAGTGCTTAAAAGGGGTACAAGTTCCATGTAAAAAATATATGCGAAAAATAAAGCAGTGAGTAAACATTCACCTCACACACCTCATTAACTAGTGTGTGTGGTTCACCTTACTTACTAGCCTTTTAATGCTCCATCACACTCAAGTTCAATCACAAACTAAGAACATATTTTCAAAATGTCTGCAACCTTTTGTAATCAAAGGCTGGATCTGTGTAAGTGTGAGAATGTAACAAGTAACAAGTGGGTATGAAATTAAATAAATGCCAGAAATAAAGCTAAAGAACTGAAATTAAACTGAAATCTACTCCCAGGTTAACATTGTTGAAGTTTGTACTCCAGGAATGCCAGCCAAGGTAGTTAGTGTTACTTTACTTTAAAAAATTCCTTACCTACCTCACTCACCCATGAAGTTCAATTATTCCTTAATTTAACTATAGTCAAGCTAGAAGAGGGACACGAGGCACCAGAGGAACGGTGCTGGAGCACTGAGTTCAGGGCTCCCTCCTGTGTGAGGGGGAGAAAAAGGATAGTCCAAGGGGTCATTATTGCAATTTGGAGCAGCAAATCTTAACCATTCAACGGCGGGATTTTATATTTCAATCAAATACAACATTTATGTACCTCTTACATGCTCAGGACAGATTTCATTCTTATGCTTTATCTTGAAATCACTGAACAACTAAAAGTTGAGTAAAATGATGCGCTGTTCGGGTGCTTTTATAAGGAGTGGTCAGGAGACATATGACACAGGACCTTGTGAATAGAAAGAGCACTGGTGTCAAGGGTCCTAATGTAAGCCATGAAATTTCCTCCACATCTTACCCGTAGTAGAAAACAGGCACAGTCTGCATACAATGGGCACCTCAAACATGTGACCCTTTACCCTGGCATTGGCTGCAATTATGTTGCATGCGCAGTAGTGTGTGGTTGGCTGGAAAAGAAATGTAGGAGCAGAAGGAGCAATAAAGGGGCAATGTCAGCTTTATCTTACTCCCAGCGCATTAGGGAGCCCTCCTGACCACATTAAGCAGCTCAGATGCAACCTTAGAAACAAACATAAGCCATCTCACATAGATATGGCTTGTGACGGTCAAATAGTAAAAATGCTTCTGGAGACTCAAATACATAATATGCCCACCTAAGCAACCTTCACCAAACTTCATAAAACAATCTCTGGAAACAAAAATATATATATTTTCAGGGTTGTTTTAGTGACGATCCATCACAAGGGTCCAAAGTAAACGGCCATAATGAGGACCTCAGAGTTAGACTGTTGATTGGAAGGCTTCTCTAGGGGACCTACAACATATAAGCAAAATGGCGGCTAGGCAAAAAAAAACAATGTGATACAAAACAAAAAATCTAATAATTAAATCACACAATTATGTTTCCATTCACCACAAACTTTAAAAAACATATATTTTCGGAGCCATCTCAGATCATCCAATTGACCCATCTGTTAATTCATCAGTTATTCCTCCTGCAAAAGAAGGGGCAAGTTTCACCCTAGCTGGTGATGATGGATGTCACCACCCTAAACCTACAAGCGAAGCCTTTAAGAGGCTCTCTAGTGTAGAGATACAAAATTCCCTTTACCCAGCCTTGCATCTCTTACAGTCTCCAGCAATAGCTATCCAAGAATGTTCTATTGTTTGACAATGCCTCCTTTGGTTCTCTGATCTATTTGCAACATCGGTTGCTGGACGGGCCGCTTTAAAGTGAAAACATTTTAACTTTTTCTTTTTTCAGCATTGAGGTTACACCTGTTTATTAAGCTTAGTTTCTTCCCTTCATCCTCATTTCACCCAGAGCATGGACTGTCTTGTGACTGTTGTTACTTTTATCAGTCATCGTACTAAATCCAGCGTACTTTGACCAACCTATATCCTCTTTCTGACCGAGGATGTATTGGCAACTCCTTTTGAATCCTTTTTAATGTTTTATTTGCTTCATTGTTTAAAAATGAATAAAACAATTAAGAGGTTAGACTAAGCTTCACTTTCTCACACGAAAGAGATGATTTCAGATGCAAATTTGAGTAAATATCACATAACCAGGATAACGTTTTGGATAAACAAAGCAATTTTTAGGTCTTGCCTACTGAAAAAAACACATACTGTCTGTTGTGAGACTTAATGTTAGCTTACAATGGGCTTAGAGCCCACCCATCGGTTACCATTAGCAGGCTTCATTGTCACTTTTATTTTCATGGTTTTTATTTGTTAGCATGTGTGGACTTTCCTTCCTTTAATGTTTTTGGCCAATATCAACCAGAAACTAACTACTGGTCACAGTGAAGCCACAGCCGTTATGACATTACCATTCAGTAGTTGTGGTGCGTGATAGATTTAGATTCCCACATAATTTATTGTCTGATGCCCACCTCAGTTAGTACCCCAAGCCAATGGACCAAGGGCTCATGGCAACACTATCAGGACTTCTCCCAGTTGGCCCTCAGCCCCGACAGTTTACCAAAGTGCGCCAGTGCTCCATTAGCTCCCCTGGACATCAGGAGCTGCCCCACTCATGTACAGTAAGATATCATCTGCATATCAGGACAGGTAGATGGGAACCCCATTAATCCTGAGATCATGGAAGTGTATACCCTGTCACAGTACATAAACCAAAAGTTGTGGCGCTACCGCAAACAGCACTGGCGACAGTGGACAACCCTGCCTGCTACCCCGTCCCACTGCATAGCTGTCGGACACAATGTGGCCTGTTTTCACCCAGGTTACCTGTTTCATAAACATCAACTTGGTCCAAAAGAGAAATCCACTGTCCCGATCCATGCTCGCTATCGCTCCATAATCTTGTTCTCCATATAGCCTTTTTGTTCCCCCAAGCTCCTCGAGTTGCTTCCTCTCTTCGCGTTCATGTTGCTTCCAGAAATCCTATGTTTCTTCAGTCCTCAACAACCGTTATTGCTTCTGCATCCCAACCATTGCTGTTTCTCCCTCCCAGTTTGCCACCAGGTCCCTTCTCCATCCCCTGCCCATGTTGCTTCTTCTCACCAGTTTTTCTCCCCCCAAAAAACACACTCTAGCACGTTTTTTAGTCTTTGCCGATCCAAGTTGGATTGGCAACTAAAAGGGGGGAAAAAAACAGCTGCACCGTTTTTTTCTATGCTTGGACATGAGTACTGACTCTTACTAAGTAGTGCACTTACTAAATGATTCAATTTTTTTAAATGTATTTACCCATGCTGCACAAAAATAGGGGTGCTGTACAGCATACATAAAAAATATTGAGAAAATAAATGGGTCTCAATGACGAGTCTTATTGGCTTTACCAGCGCTTGTTTTTTAATGCACTGTCTTTAATATTAAATTTTGTTTATATACCGCTGCAACTTGCTTTTCTGCTATTTATACATGGGTAAACTACACAATTTTATTATTTTAATTTTACCACGTCGTAGGGTGGTAGGCTGAGCCGGCCTTTAAACGTGTGACCTGCAGACCACAGCAGATGCCAAAGATAAGCGCTTAATTTACCAAATCATCTTCCCAGCTGATGGTCAGATGATCTACCTGCGTTAGATAATCTACCTGCTTGCTTCTAAATCGAATAAAGCACAAATGATCTATTTTCACTTATCCTTCACTAAATCTCCCTTATCTCGGTTCCATGGGCCTGTTTCTCTTCATCCGCATCTTTTTTTAATCACCCCCTATAAGGTTCCCAAGCTGTCACCTCATCATTCTTGCTCCCTATCTCACCCTCAGTTTCCACCCTCCCCACAGTCACCAGCTCTCTCTTCGTCTCTCTCCATCCCTCCCTATCTGATGTACTGGGTAAGGAAGTCGTATAACCTGTTTTCCAATTAACGGGCCTCTACACCTCTCATAAATGGCCTCTGTTTTACAGAACTGCTGTTTATATTTTTTTCAGATAATCAAATGAAAGCAGGGTCTGCATTCTTTCCATACAAATCAAGGCAGCACGAGACCCCGCACTGGTAATTCGGTCGCCACGAAGGTGATAGCTTCTTCTCACGGTAATGTCCTGCAATTTGCAGGGAATGGAAGAGATCAAGTCTGCTTGATTTATCGGGCATTAAGCCTTGGGAAAGAGAGAGAGAAAGGACGCCTCGATTCGAGAATTCAAAACATTGAACTGTGAATACCTTGATAGTATCATCTGCACAGTATCCCCTCCCCCTCTCATTCTCCTTATCTGATCTTTGGATAACCCATCCTCTCCTCTGTGTGTTATGTTTGTCTTTTTTCTCCCCCTTCACCACCACCTCCCGTTACACATTTGTTTCTTATGGTATATCACAATTTTTTATAAGGGACCCCCAACCATTACATGGACTCTTTAAGCTTTCTGCAAGAACTTGCCTAGGTGAGGTGTGGATTTAACCACGTGGCGTAGGGCTCTTTGAGGGGTTGTCTATAGTCAAGCTACGGCCCGCTAAGTGTGGTGTGGATGAGTGCAGGGTTTGCCCTGGGACAGAGGAATAATGCAGGCACCTGCCGCCCCTGTGGTACTTGGGTATGGGGGCACCCTTCAGGTGCTCCATTGAACCCAATAACTATAAACACCCATGAGCTACTGGTGTCTCAGAGGCCTCTCATCACAATCTGCGGGGTTGGGCATCATTATGAATTTCTCCACTGCTCTTCCCTGTGGATACGTTACCTAGGATGGTTAGGTTTTGTATCCTGCCCTGAGAGGAACAGGTATATCTTTCTATTTACTCTGCAGGACGAAGCACAACTGGGATGCTGGTCGACTCAGCTGTGAATGTGTTTGCCGCTAGGGAGTGAGGTTGGTCACAGTGCTGCACGTGTCAGTTAACCTCCGGTATCGCCTACATGTGTCTACATAATTTCTTCATCACCTTCTCCCCAGATCGTAATGTTGTAGAAGCCAGAATAAGCTATTGAAATATTTGAGGAATAGAAAGAATAATTCCCTATACATGAATTCAGCATGTGACTGAAACACATTTACGACGCGAGTTTACAACGAACAGTCTCACTTTACAGAGATGTAGAACTCGGCATGCAGTAAATATTGCAATTCTGCCCTTGCATCCAACCGATGCAAAACGTGTTCTTGTATCTGGTGCTCAGGGGCCAAAGAGTGATAAAAAGGAGGGAGAACTGTTGCTGTTTTATGTTGCTATTTAAGGTTAGTAACTTAGGGCCAGATGTAGCAAAGGGTTTTACCTATTCTGTGTCTATGGGAAAATGTGTTCGTACATATGGCCCCAAGCTTCTTCGGGATACAAGACACTAACTGGTGGTTCTCGCCTCACTGTGGGGCCTAGCGTGGTACTTAATTTCTTAAATAAATAAACAAATAAATAAATGGAGGCTCAAAGATTCTCCCATGAGCCTTTTTCTGGCAATGTCACTTGCAAGGGTTGCTGTACACCAAGGCTGTCTACATTTGATTCTACCTCATGCACTTTTCGTCCACTACCCTATATTTCTGGTCTCTCTATCTCGCTCTGCAGGTTTTTATTGCATCCCTACATTCTCTCTTTGGCACTGGGTGTCTACGTTTCTCTTCACCTTTTCTTTCTGCCTTTTACACCTTTCTGTCTCTGGGTCGAAGTCTGAAAAATAAGTCCTGATCCCCATACATGATTGTCGGTGCTCGCCATATTAGAATGTGGTTGCGGATGCCTGGAAGCTTTTAGATTATCACTACTGCCTCATGTGGTTCTCGCCCAGTGAAGATGTCAGAGCACAATGTTCAAAAGCAGGAGGGCTCGGGCAGCTAAGGATCTACCACTGAATTGCTGCAATGTAAATTCTATATAAGTACCCAAGATGGTAACCAATAAAACTTAAATTGTAATATTATGCAATAATATATCAGGGAGAATATTCCTGCAGGGTTGGATAACAGCCTTTTAAGTGTAATCCAATCTGTAGGTAAAAAGTGGGGAAAATGGCAGTCCCTTAGTTCAGTCCCTTGAATCTGTACATAAAACAAAGTTTCCAATCAGAAAAAAATGAAAATTGGAATTTATATAAAAATGATTCAAAATGAGTTCTATCATTATACAAGGCTTATGAGAAAACTGCATAATCTGTCAAGTACATCTAAACATGAGTTCATTGCTGAATAACAAGTTCAGGAACAGGGGTGGCTGGTCGAGGAGGAGAAGGAAATGGTACCTATCTCAACAAGCAGTTGCAATGCAATCAGTTTCGCATTTGCTCCAGGTACAGCTACTAGCGTAGTAAATTCCTAAATGGACTTTTCTTGCCACATAAATTGAAAATGAAACGTAAAAAATTAGTTGACAAAAGCAAGCCGACTCAAAGCGCCGTTGTCGCCAAGGGCATGAGCGCGAAGGAGAGACACAAACGGAAAAAGAAGTTCGCTCAGTCAAATATATCGGCAACTGTGCAATTATCCCTGTAACAGGGGCAGTCTGCAAGGTGGCAACAAAACCTCTCCAAGAAGGGACAAATGTAAAGAACATTTACCAATGATAACAAAAGATTTTTGAAAGGCAAGCCCACGAATGAGTGAAAGTGATGGGTGTGAGGGGGCGTGGTAAAAGCCCACAATTCTAAAAACAGGTGAAAGTGCTTGCGCATTTGACCTAAAAATGTGAGGAGAAATGTCCAGGGGTGCAGCATGGGGGGGAGGGGTGGGTTTTATTTAACTTGGGATTTTTACATACACATGCAGACAAAAACACACACACACACACAAACACACATTTTGTCTCAGTTTTAAAGGTCTTAAAGATGGTTATTTTACAAAATATTGAGCTTTAAGTACCGCTCACAATCCAAACTCCTCTCCTTACCTACTGCTCCTTAAGGCACCGCTCTTTGCCGTGCTTCTCAGATAATATATTTTAAACAGCGTGATTGTTGGGGAATCCAAAGCTCACGCACCCCTAGTCTTACTGACCAAGCTAACCCCCTGGCAAATTGCAGGACGCAGATAGCCACACAGGTGGGGCCAGGCAGCAGGGGCGCTCACAAGTACTACAGAGAGGGATAGAGGTCTAGATTCAGTGGGAGTGTAGGCAGAGGCCTATCCATCTACTATAGAAATATATGAATTGAGAAAACACAATAGCTGCCTGAACTAAAAAAAAAGAGAAATCATTAATTCAAGAAAAAAATGAGAAGCACAGAAGATATAGGATCTTGAAATTAATGTGTAAAATCTATTTTAAATGGAATGTATTCCAAGGTACAGAAAAGACAAGTAAATAAGTGTAAGAACATGCTTCCTCTCTTTCAGTGTTGCTGATGACCTTCTGATCTAGAGTGCAAATAGTGATGTCATTTGTAAGTGACCTGATGAAATATTTTAGAAGGTCACTAACAGGGGCGGCTTCTGTTGGGGCATGGGGCACAATACTAACATCACAAATACATTAAAAAAAAAAACTTACCTGAATCGCCGCCGCCACGCCGCTCCTCTGTCCTCACTCACTGAAGGCACAGGTTCCCAGCCTGCCCTGCGGCTAATCCTAACACTGCTCTCATGCTGCTAGCAGCATGAGAGCAGCGTTACGAATGGCCTGAGCACCACGGCTTGGTGCTCCCAGGCAGACTATGACCCTGTGTGTGCTGTCTCCAACCCCGCAATACAGTGCAGGGTTGAAGAGAGCTTAGTGCGTATGTGTGTTCCGCTGTCATGAAATGGCCGGCCAAACACACATGCGCACTAAGGAGAGTGCACACTACTCCCCCTCCGTGCTCGTCATCCCCTTGGCTCCACCCCTTGAAAAGTAAAAAAGATAATGAACGTTGTTTATTATCTTTTCTATTTTTCAATTTGCAGCAGCTGCTGCTGGTGGGGGACAACGATCCTCCACTATAGCAGAGGAGCTGCTGCTGGTCACCAACGCTCTGTTATGTAGCTCAGGTCTCAGAGAATCTAGCGCTCTCCCTCTCTTCATCTCTCCACATATCCTTCCCAAAGAAAAGTGACACCAATGTATTCTTTGCATAGCATTTCTTGATGAGAGATTTCTTCACCGTCAAAAGCATTCATTGCTTAAACATGCTGCTCGTCTTTACTTTGAAAAGGGGAACTGTGATATGCTCTGTTTAACCCACCGAAATGATGCTACCATGATCAGTGGCAATGGGAATAGCCAGATCAGTAGCACTGGCAGCTTCAGCTGGTGAAGTCAGTGGGCTGCATCGGGGACCAGAGGTGTGAGGGACATCTGTACTAAAAATTAGTCTGACTTTTTCTTTCCAAAAGTGAGAGGCGGCCGATTTTCATTGCTAGCCTTAGCACCCATGGCACCCTTGCTATGCCACTCCTCGAGACAGGGAGCACAAAATGGAAGCACTTAACAACTACACAATAACATGTCCCCTGGATCTGTCTGCACTCATTGAACACGCTTAAAAATTATGCAACATGCAGGAGGTACCTTACCGAAAAAGCAAAATACTAACTGAGGCTTTCTTATAACCAAGACACAGTATGCACTGATTCAATCCTCTTCTCCTCCAGCTCTTCCTGAACTCACTCAAAGTACACACCAAGAACACAGCTCACTTTACATTCTGTAACCAATGAAAATTCCAGTTGTTTGAAGAGTTATTTCTTTACTCCTTCATACTCCTGCATAATAACTCATGTGGCATGAAAGGGAGAAGGATGATGGGAACTCAAGGGGTAAGGGGTGTTTCACAGAAGATTTCTGGAGAGGAGGGATAAGGTGGGAAAGCTAGGTCTGCCCTGAAGGGTAAGACCAGTACAAGCTCTACTACCATCATTTCAGCAGGGGCAGTGGTACCAGAGCCCAGAGTACCGATTAGCCCGATGGATCTCAATCAAGATTGTTCTCCTCTATGCAATTGGTGACGTGGGGTATATCCCTTGCTTTAATTAAGGCCTCTGGAATGGCTCCTACACCAATGGTCAAAAGAATAACACAGGATGACTACACTGTTCACAGAAGACACATGAGAGTTAAAAAGTGATTGGCTCTTAGGAGACAGTTTGGGGGAATAGGCATGGAGTGCTTACCACGGCATAGCTTAGAATCTAAACCTACTGTGTGATTTGTCAGTTCTGGGAATGCTGGGGTGAAACCAGCAAAAATATCTTGCTTTGGAGAGATTCACCGCTGCAGAGCAATAGAAACATCAAAAGGGGACAATGCAGGTCCATTAGCCAGCAACCAGCTCAGTCTGTAAGTGCTACCATAATGTCACCCTGCTTTGCAAGCTCCTGTTATCAAAATTCAAACAGTCACAAATCTGCAGCTACTTGAACCAAAGGCAGTTATTGCAAGGTTCCACGGATTCCTTAAACAACTCTGCAAGGTAATGCTCTGAGACTGCATAAAAAAGTTTGCAAAAACACATTTAAGTAGCCTTCTCTTGCATTTTCATTGACTGGTGTCAGGGGGTATGTTTTTTGACGGGGGCATTGTTTGACGAAAAGAACCACTTAGCTAATGTTTTGGAGAGGTGGGTGAGCACAATAAATGGATAATCTCTTGCTAAAACGAGGAAAATAGTTTCACCCAAATGAATGGCAACAAATCACTTACACATAATGTGCTATGCTGATAAACAACAACCTATTACAACATAATACAACGTAATGTAATAATTGCAAGATACACATTGCATTCCGTAATGTGAACTACAGTACAAACCAACGTTTTACTGCCTCATTTAACACTCTAACCTGATAAACGCCAAATGAGTGCTCCAGAAATACACACATACAATTCACATTCCCACCAAACGTGCTAAACTGATATATTGACACCCTCACAAACGTAGAGCACCTAAACCATCTTATTTTTAATTTAATCTATAAGTCTGCTTAACATTAATTGGTCAATGTCTTGGTTTTCTATTCGTTAAATACAAAATTATCTAAACCGCCACCAAAATGCTTTATTTCACCTTTCATTCATTTAAAATTTCACCACTCAAACTTTGCCAAAAATTAAATGGTTTTAGTATGAATTATAGGGTGAATAAAATATGCTTTTGTATGTGCAATCGTGATGTTCTATCCATATTTACACACAACGCATCCATTGTAAGCAGTTCATACATCATCGAACTTTGAATTTTCAAAAACACATCTCTACATTTATTGGATCAAAGAGAGACTTCCACAACAGCAGGTTCCCTGCACCTTTGATCTTGGCTCATGTCAAAGGGCTGATAACATAGTAAGTGGGGTTCATGTAATGCTTGTCATTCCAAAGAGAAAGCTATTCCCCGCTTGGAGCGTCAGGTTTGTATTTTTATCCACATGAAAGTCAAACATCAACAAAAATAAACAACATATTCTATGGATGTATACCTCTGATACACCTTACCGTTAGCTCCCTTTTCACTAAACTCATCAATAATAAATATAAATCACACACACAAGCAACAGGAAACATTTGGAAAACTACCTCATATTAATCTCAAATAGATGGATATCACAGTACTACCAAATGTTATTGGAACCAAGACATCACATTTTACACATTTAACAGAACACAGAACAGTTCAACTACATATATTGCATGTCTGTTTTTGTATTGATGTCATTTATATTCATAGCTGTGCTGTGGTGCAATCTGCAGTGATGAAACATGTGAAATAAATTTACGAGCCCCTTCTTGTAAGAAGCTGAATTTCTACAAGATAGAATACAAGGATTCAAATTATGCCTCAAGATAGCATTTTATTAACTGCAGCGGGTCACTCCAAAAGAGTGTCTGATGACACTGTCTGACCAAGAGCAACTGACCTCTCTGTGAGGCTTTGATATTTTTATTGCAAAAACCCGCTTTACCACACTTTACATGCGTCATAATTTCCAAACACGTTCAAGCAAACATTTTTTGTAACAGCGTTGAACCACATGAACAGGATGCTCAAACACAGAGATAACATATCTAAGAACATGGGGCGGTTAGCCCATCTGCAAAGTTTCGAAAGTAATCCTAAGAAACCAGCACATTTAAAACAAACAAAATTAAACAGGGCTGCTGAGGGCATACAATTTTGCTCGTAGCACAGAACTAATGCAACTGCAATGTTAGACAAAACGGAGACCTCACGCCAAGTTAAGAAATCCATTTTCTACAAACACCAGGAGATCTAACCCTGGTTCTCATGTATGACAATATCATGTGCTCTTTGCGGCAGAGTTTCAATCACCCTTAAATGCATTGAATTCCTGTACATAGGAAGATATATACCACTTCCTGAACAAAATATTATATTGTTTGACTCTCTGACAACCTGTATGTGTGATAGCGTTACTGTTATGTGTGTCCGTGGCAGCTTTTAAATGTGGACGAGTCTTATTGATGCTAAATACCACATTAATGTTACCTAAGCACTCATTTCTCATCATCTTAGAAGAACTTTTTGTCAGTGCTGATGGCCATTTACTTTATTAGAGCACTACTAGTAAATGAGTCACAAATACAGAACAAAAATACATTATAAAGTACACTAATGACAGATAATTACTCAGAAACGGAGACTACATACCTTCTATTAAAGGGATTACTATAAAACCCTATACATCAAATTCTAGGCCTGTAAAGTCAATGTGGTATTAAGAGGGTGGGTGGATATCAAATGTATCCTAAAATAACAGTATAAGGTAACACATATACATATATAAAACTTCCCAGGCTTCAACAACTGCTCCTAGGTTACTTTGTGTAAAGATGCACAAAATGTCAAATGAACAGTGCGCACTCCGATAGTGAATTTAACTAAATTCCACCAAATGAGAGCCTCTGGAAAAAACGTACGAGACACACGGTCTCAAATTCACTTAAAATATGAAGGGAGCGGTACTGGCTTATATGTTGGAAATGGCTCTTCCTGATGACTTTCTGAACAGATCAACATTTCAGACCAAAAGGAGACAATGAACACTTGGGGCCATATGTACAAATGATTTGCAACTCGCAAAGCAGTTGCAAATCATTTGGCGAATCCAAAAATGACCGAACGCAATGTCAATACCTATTCGCAAAATTAAAATTGTGATGCGACCAATTTGGGAATCAGTATTTTTGAGACCGGATTTTGCAAACCACCCCTAATTGCATGTCGCAACCGATATGTTTAAGGGAATTCCAAAATGCAAATAGTCACAAAATGTTCCGTTTGCACATGAAATTTACCACCAATTCAATTAAGGTTGTAACTGGTTCCACAGAATAAATGCAGCCTCAGAATGCATCCAAAGCTTCCTCATTGGTTTCCACATTGGCTGCCCTGAACGTGATAGCGAGGAGGATGCGCATACTGGCTGCTCAGCAGAGGAGGAAGTGGTGACAGGAAAGGATATTCAAAGGTAGGCTGACCATGCATTAGAAGACAGAGGAAGAGATCTATGAACAAAACAGACAAAGTAGCAATGTAATCTTGGACCTAAAAGCCCTCTTAAAGCCTTGCTTTGAAACCAGTACACAGAGCAGCAATTCAATCCCTACCCATGTTTAGGTGTTGTGTTCCCTCCACCTACTGGCCAGTGGTAGTTACCAAATTGTGACAGCCGTGGCTAGATGGGTGTTGCAGAGTTCGCTTTCGCTTTTTAATTTTTTTTACAGTGTCATAGATGTCATGCTCCTCTACAAACACCAGCACATTTACCTGCCCAGGAATGATGGGGAAATACAAACTGAGAAATTGCAATTCTACCGAATAGCCAGATTTCCACAGGTCATAGGGTGTATAGACAGGACCGATGTGCCCATATGTCCCCCATCTCATATGGAATACCTTTTCAGGAGCCACAAAACACCCATTCCCTGAACATCCAAGTGGTCTGCAATGCGCACAATATCATTACAGATATTGTGGCACACTATCCAGGGAGCACACGACTCCTACATGTTAAGGCACAATGGGATTTACTGACGATGACGACTGGAAAGAAGGGAGTTTGATGAAGGTTACCTACTAGGTACTGTAAAGTAATGATAACACATAGATGTTATTGCCCAATCATCAGTAATTGTAAGATGTTTCACACAGACATTTGGTTTGTCAGGTGACAGTGCGCATGCCCTGAGGCCCTAGATCCACACACCTTACCTGTCTCACACCAGCCCACATGATAGGAAATAACACAGCACATAGGCGCACCAGGTCAGTGACTGAGCAGACATTCGGGCTCCTCAAATCCCGCTTTAGGTGCCCTCACAAGAGTGCAATATGCACCAGAAACTTCTCGCAGGATTGTGGCAACCTGTACCATACTACACAACATTGCCTGCAGGAGAGACCTACCCACTGAGATGGCTAGAAGTGACTCTGACGATGAGGATCCTGGCCATCTGCTTAGCAGCCAACTGAGGAAAGCAGCGGAGAGGAGAAGGCGCAGGGACCACATAGACACTACTTTGCACGGTAAGTCATGTTCAGATACAGAATACTGTAACAAAATACCACAACAAATGATTGATTGCCTAAAGTAAAGCTACCTTTAATGACAGGTGTTAACATACATTGGCAGACAACCTGTCCTTCACAAAAAATCATAAGCTCTTTAAGTAAACATATAGGTTGGTTACATCACTGACAACTAAAGTGATGAACAAATAAAGCCAATCCCTGACTTGCACCCATCGATTATTAGTTTGGCGTGCATCCGGTATGTGAGGTGGCATCATGGTGAGGTGCAGAAGTGTGGCTGCTACTGCGTCACAGCACAAAGGCATCTAAGGCAGAAATGCTGCTGACGATGGAAAACTCACTGCCTGGAGCCTCTTCGCCCATATCACTAGCAATGTGTACAGTTTGGACTGCCTCCTCTGCAGCAGGTATCTAGCCAAGGCCCAGTGAGACATCCCCACTGAATCAAGCTGGTGCAAATGTGGAGGTGCGGCAGATGCAGTAATTCAGGCAGTGGAATGCGCAACGGGGCTGTGCATGGGGGCCCCTGTACTGCTCATGCCAAGTGCATGGGCAATGCCGGTGCCTCCCGACACCTCCATTCCACCAGCCTTTCCACGGCGATGCAAACCGGCATGGAAAGGCTGGTGGTATAGGGTCTCGTAATCCCCAAGGGGGCGATGCAAGCAGCGCTGCCCTGAAGGATGAAAACCACCAGGACCGCCAGGCTGCCGGCTTGCAGCAACCTGGCGGTATCGGTGGTCCGACCATCGCAGCTCTGCCACGGTCATAATGTGGCAGTCCCACCACCAGCCTGTTGGCAGTGGGACCGCCACCATGGGTCTGGTGGTCAGGGCCATAGTGTGCAAAAAGCCACACTCAATATAGACTTATAAAGAATCTGCCGCATATCTCCATAGAAAGTACATAGGTCAAGTACCACAGATTTATAGGTATATAGATTAAAGAGACATTTAATAAATCACACCAGTGGTGTTTACTTAGTTTATGGATCATTTTGTGGTTAGTACACCATCTTTTATTGATTACTAATGGTTTGTGCTACTATTTGGACTACAGGACCTTTCTCTTCTAACTGCTTTTTTTCACTTATCAGTTTGCATTCTCTAAAGTGGTCTTTTTGCACGCTGTGGTTCCTATAATAAAAACATTATATAGAATTAGTTTCTTTATTCCTTGCCTCTCCCTGTTCTGTGCTCTTGATAATGTACCCTTTGTATGTTTGATTCCTTTATATGGCAGTGTTTCCATCCTGATGTTCTTCATTATCATTTATCAAAACCTCACAGCCCCAGAAAAGTCGCCTTTGACAAAACAAGTATAGTCTGCTGCTACAACTGTACAAGTTGTGCTCTACAGTACATCTTAATAAACTTCAGCATTTGATTAATTCAACTATGAATTTCCGCCTGCCTTTGTCTCAGGTCTTTACTTGTTGTTTTGGTTAGAATTTGTTAATCCGTGGACATGTCTCAATTGCTTTTTTGTATTCAAAACATTTAGTAAATATGTCTCTTTATTCTACATACCTATAAATCTGAGGTACTTTACCTGTGGAATTTCTGTGGAGTATGCTCTGGATTCTTAATAAATGTGTAACAGCCTTCCAGGTTGAAAAAAGGCATCCCCAAAATTAGTGGCGTACAGCGGAAGTAATTTCTCCATGGGGAAACGCAATTTTTTATTTGAAAAGAAAAAAAAGATAAGCACTGGCAAAGTCAAAAATTCCGGTGTATGATGCCTTTGGGTTTTTTAATACTTGCTTTGTATTGGCATATTTTTTGAAAATCTTTATTGTTGTGTGAGCTACTGGATCCTTGATAGTACTACAAAAACACCTCTCAAGTAAACATGCATTGCCATTGTAGTCCCTGGCACCAAAGTAAACTATTTTATGGTCAGATGAGCCTCCTGTGAAAGAGCAGAATGCTGCTGCTCACAGCTAGGCTAGCCACTGGCTGAAGTGGCCTGATCCACTTCCCCTTCTACAAGCTACATTGGGAGGAATTAATCTGTGAACACCAAAACAGATTAATGGAAGAAGATGACTAAAAGCCACTATATGCAAAATAATTATATATATAACTTTAATAAAATCAAGAGGTCTTGGATAACATCAGACTTAAAAAAATTAGCAAGTCAATTTGCACTTCCTCTTTACAATTTTTTGTCATGCCAGAACACAGGCATGTATATTGTTGTATGGGAAGCAATTCACAAAATGCTTCTAGTTTTCTCCTACAGCTGGCACATTACCATGTTCTAAGCTGGAAACATTTTGTAAATTCCTGATAGAAGAAAATCTACACATATCATACATAAAGGCATAAATCTACGATGCAGATTTACTTGTTTCCTTAAGAATAAAAAACGTTGCTGTTATTGATGTAATGCCAGTATTCATTGCCTTTGCAGTTTATTGCACACCACATGCACTAGCTGTATTAAGGGGTGCATCATTGAGGGGGGAAATTGTAATTCTAACAAATAAAGATCTTTTAAGTAAGTAAAAATGAATAATTATTTATATTTTGGTAATGCCTTAGGACCAGCTGTGCAGACCGTGCTCCCTGTGAAACAGGCCAGTAAGCATCTGGAGGTAAAGGGATCCTTAAAACCCAGATCAGCGAAAGTACTATTTTGAACTGGGGTGATGTCATTTAGATATCAGGTTAGGCCTGCATTGGAAAATTACTAAGCACAATATTTGATGAATTAACCAGTAGTAATTATGTTGTGGAAAATAGGGTGTCATGGTTTCATTCAACAGCTGCTAGAGTGAAGTAAAGGCGAGAGGAGTTACTAATGTGTTAATAAGTGCCACTGAAAGTTTAGGATTAAGGGCAGTCAAAGTACTCTATTTCATCATGCTTAACTTGTCAAACTTGTAAGGGGAGTCCTTTAAAAAACCATGGTTTAGACCACATTGCCTGCTGCAAAAAAAATGGACTATATCAGATGAAATCTTTGGAGAGTCACTGCAGAAATAAAAGAAACTTCCACTGACAAAAATGTGTTAGAAGGTTAGATCTTTGTGGCTTTTGAATTCTGCCTCTTAGGTGGAGACTTTTGTGGATTTCTTATTTGTGCTTCATCTCCAGTGCGTGCTGCGAAGAGTGAAAATGTATTGTGGTGCAGAGTCATAGGTTGTAAAATTTGCATCATTTGCTTTTGCAAAATTTCAGAACAGTTATGAGAAATTTCATTTGTTGCTACATTTTAATGTAAAATGCACCCTTCCGTCCACTTTGGATGCAAGGATGCATTTTGCAGCTAAGAAAATAACAAAAAACACAAGTGCTGCAAGCAGCAGTTGCTCATGTTGTGGTTCTGCACATTGTTGTCCTGTGTTCATGCTAAATTATTGCTCTGAAAGGAACTAATTACACAACCCAGTGTAACAGCAAAAAGGGAAATTATGGGAACAAGTGTAACACAAATTTACCAAAATTACACTTGATTACGCACAAGAAATTTCTACCAAAACTAATTCTTGGTTGCGCAAAGATTATTTGAGGCTAATCCCAGTATAGTTGCAATATTCCGCACAATGCCAGCTCAAAAATTATTTACTGTTGCATATGTTATATTTAAAAAATAAACTGACTACCATGTGGCATGTTTTGTAAGAAATACTATGAGAAAAACAGGAAAGCAATTGTGTGGTTAGTATTTGCAAATTGTTAAGTATAATTACAAAACAGAGAATACCATATTTTGATTAATGTAACCATGCTTAGAATCTTGCCACTAACTATGGATGTTTGCCTCTATTTCGATTCCCATTTTAATGGAAGGCACATGAAACAGTCAGACATGGTTGCATCTTTATTCGCTTATAGTGGATGCGATTGGGAGCATTTGCCTTTAGCCTTATTGCTCACCTGCTGTCCGGTGATAAAAGATGTTAATTTCCCCTTTCCCTCTCCTGCACCCCCAGACCTCTAAATGTGGAGAAGGCTGTCAACATACGTTATGTTTTGCGTAGAGTGCAATAACACTTAGGCTCTCATTACGGTTTCAATGGTCTTTTTAAAGACTGCCGAAGCCGCAGCAACCAGCACACTGTGCTGGTGGTATGCTTGCCGCCCTACTAGGAGCTTTCCGCCGGGCCAGCATGCAAAAACAGCATTTCCACCTGCTGGCCCAGCAGAAAACTCACCACAACTTTGACGCCAGCTCATAATCGAGCCGGCAGCAATGTTGTGGTGCGTCAGGTGCGGCAGCAACTGCCTCGCGTTTCACTGCCCGTATTTCAAGCAGTGAAATGCACCACTGCTGCACTGCCCATGCCAAGTGCATGGGCAGCAATGCCCCGCTTTCCGCCAGCCTTTGCATGGCGGTGAGACCTGTCTGCAGCGGTCCGACCGCCATCGTGAGTGGGGGTCTTGAGACCGCCACACTAATAATGAGGGCCTTAGTTTCTAAAGGAGATTTATACCTATATACCATAACATTGTTATGGCTGAAAGAAAACGAAAAATTTCATTTTCCTGCTTGCTCAAACAATATTAATATCAAGGAGTATAAGACACTTTCCTTAAGGTAAGAGGTGATTATGTTTTGCAATGATAAAGAACACATACTATGTGGCATGACAGTGTCGTTTTTCTTCTCTGCCTATCTCGTTTTGCTTGATTTTCACTCTTGATTGGAACTGATTTCTGTTTCCTCAAACATCATGCTTCCACTGCACAGCATAGTGAATCAATGTATTTACAACAACAATGTAGGTCTACCTTCGCAGTTAAACTTCATCCTAGTCTTTCACTGCATCAGATACACATTATACAATATTTAGAGATTGTGCCCTCAGGGATACAAAAATCTTACTCTGAAACCTGGTTTATGAGTAAAACTGATTGCTAGGCATTGGCTTCTTATTTGGAGATGTGCCCTGGAAAACAATGAAAATCCACTATTTTATGGGTAAATTACAGAACCCATTTCTTATTTATCATAACTAACATATGTCTTAATAATCTCATATAACACATGGATGAACCCACAAAGAGAATGAAGAGACTACCCACAAAGAGATTACCAAAAAATTCAAATAGAACTGTATATTAAAACCTTCGAATGGTGAGAGCCGAATTGGAGACGATGCAGTAGCTCTAGGCTTATAATGGTTGGTACAAGCCTTCAGCTCAAACATTCTAATTTCTAATGCTTGTCTTTCTGTTTCTCTCCTTTTAATTTGGAACATTCTACCCTCAGTGGGTGGAATGCTCTAATAGCATTATAGCTGTTCTGCCTCGGGCTAAACTGCTGTTAAAGGCCTGCGTCTACGACCTATAACTCAGTTCAGGGTCTTTACCAACTGGTATTACCCTCGGCAGCTAGCTACAGGTCATTAACCTGGCAGTTTTCCAGTGAAGATCCAATAGAAGTGAAGAAAAAACTTTTGGATCTTAACCAAGCTTCCTTCCACATCAGGAAGACAGGTATATTCCTGCCTATTCCATCATAGTGCAACGTCAGTTTCGGTATTAAAATGTAAGAATACTTAACATGTAGAAATGGATGTTTAGATTGCTTATGTTATTCACCATTACACTAAGCTTATATGGAAGACATCAGCAGTGGCGTAAGAAAACTTGAGGGGGCCCCTAGGAAGTCCCTAGAGGAGGCCCCCAACACCCAGTCAGGGGCCTGACGCCCATGCACAGTGTACTGTGCTGAGGGCCCCCCGCTGGAGCTCGGCCCCCCCCATCCCCACCGCTGGGGCTGCAGGGGCCTGTGTTACACCACTGGTCGTCAGCCTCTAGCACCAAATAGGAATCTGATTTGCATAGTGAGCTGCAGCAAATAATATTAATCTTTCCCATTCATGAACAGCACAGTGCAGTGTATTATAATGAATACAATAAATGCAGCACCAAATATCATTAATTTCTTTCAATTTATTTTTCATTTCAATTTATTTATTTTAATAAAACTAATAAATATGGCAACAGTACAAACAAGCACTGGGAAAGATGGTAGGTCTTGGTTCTCAATGGCATTAACTGATCTTTTGGATTTGTCATTGCTTTTTCCAGAGCTGTTCTGCATTGGCAAAAAGCACAAAATGCTTCTTTGCCAAAGCAAATCAGCAATAAAAAAAGAAAAAAACGTTGTCATGAGGCATACGCATGTCTGTCTCTTTAGTTCACAGCATCCAAAGGATCACTATGTATGAGTACTCATGCGTCATGAAGCAATGGCCATTTTGTTTTTCAGTGTAACTTATTGTTCCACGGTACCCATCTTGAAGCTGCAAGCTAAAAAAGATATAAAAAATATGCACATGCACATTCTTTTTTCGAAAGGATAATCCGTGCAGCAAATTGCAGCTGCTGGATCATTCAAAATCGGTTAAAAAAAAAATATATATATATGTGTATTGTTTTCACTGAAAAACCAAAGGTTACAGGGACGTTGTAGTTAGGTTCAGATTTTCCACACACAAAATCATAGAAACAGTTATTTCAAGTAACTGTAACTTGTGCCCTAAGGTAACTATAATTCGCTCCCTCAACATGCACATTTTTTGCATCAATAACTTTACTGCAAATGTTACAATGATATTATCAATGATGTCAAAGAAGTTGTCTTGAATGATGTAATAACTGCCCTTCATGTTCCGTTATGCTGCAACTGTCCCTCTTGTTTGTCCAGTATGGTCAGCTTGCTGCCCTTGACTCGTTCGTTCCCCTCTGTTCTCTGTTGTATATGTGCATGGCCCGGTCTCCTCCCTATTGCTTTCCATGGTCTGTTGTGCTGCACTGCAATCCCGCTTGCCCTGTGTGGTGTATTGTGCTACTGCAACCCTTGTCGCTTCCCCTGTAAAGTCAGCTGGGTACCTCCGCCCATCTCCCTCCCCTCTTCTGTTATCCAAGTCCATGTCCCTGCCCATTCTTCCTGCCCTGAGCGATTCAATGTACCATATTTGCCAACATTTTTTACTTGGTAAGAGGGAGATTTTGAAGACAAATCTGGGGAACTGATTTTCTTAATTAACTCACATTGAAAAAGAAGAGATTTTAGGCAGGAGCAGATAAAATAAAGCCCTTGTGGACTTCAAAAACATTGAAAGTCTCCTGCCTGAATTGGGTCTGTTGCCGCTTATGCCTGTCCTGCATCATTGGTTTGTTGCCCTTGCCCCCCTTTCAGCTGCCCTCCATGGTCCTTTGTCCTGCCACAGCCCCTCCCGCCTGCCCAGCATCATCAATTTGTTGCCTCTGCACCCTCCTCCCTGCCTTCAATTATCTCAGTCAGTGCCCCTGACATCTGCCTCCCCACGGTTTTCTAATAAACAACTAGATTTTTTACTTAATATATTTATTCCAAAAGTGTGGCATGCCTGAAATCATCATGATGTAATCAAAACTGTAATACCTAAAGCATTTCCTTTAGAAATTATACCAAGCATTTGCAATGCAATAGGTCTCACATTTGTGAGAGTTAAAGCTATTGGCATTATGGATTAGATACTCCATCACAAAGGTGGCAGATTTCCTGCTCACTGTTTTACAAGTTCTATAGGATTTAATGGAACTTGTAATATGGTGGACGAGATATCCGTCACATTTGTGATGGACAATCACATTCACCAAGGTCGTAATCAGGCCCAATGTGTTTTACCTATGTATTTTGGTTTGGAGTGTAGTGGGTGTATGCCAGGTGCCACAGCAACTCTCCCTGGAGTAGCCGAGGTAGAGAGGACACAACAAGGCCACCATCTTGGGAGTGTTTTTGCCTCATTCCTAAAGACTGGCTGTGATACCCTAGAGATGCAACCCTTTCTAGTGTGTTTACCTACACTTTTATAACACCAAACAAGCCACAAAGAGGCACCTTTGTGGCATTTTTAACCCAGAGAATGAGGGGTCAAAAGAGTTAGGTGCAAAGAGAAGGGAGGAGCCATATATTTCTGTGTGTTAAACTTTTAACTGAATTATTCCTCTGCAATACCAGCCTAACTTTTAAAAATCTGGGCTTATCACTTCATCTCCGGATTGCTATAAAAAATGAACGTGTTCTTGTGTAATGTAACCTGTGCTCATGTAAAGTGCTGTAATACCTCTGCATCAAGTTCACGCTAAATGAACTCTATTTGAAGAGGCCCAATATATATCCAAGGGCTAGCCGTTTTTTGCTATTAAGCTTGAGGCTGTGAAGTGCTTGGGTCTGGAGTCATGACTCCTTTTCCACCATTTTGGAGACAATACCTTTTGCCATCTCTTGCCTAGAACTAACCTATGTGCTTGGTTGGTGACCCTCCTGAGGTTACCAAGATCAAGGGCTATCACCTAGTGTTAAGCTCTACTCAGGGCAGTTATTTAATGCACCTACTGCAGAGATCTTGACAGAACAATCCTGACATAGCCTTTTCACCTCCTTATCTCTGCAAGGTTGATGCAAGTTAATTATAGTGATTTTGTTAAGAATGGCACCTGCTTTGCAGTACTATGAAATGGCAGAACCTGTATTACCAAGAGCTATATAAAAAAAGGAGTTACTCCCAAACTGCCCAACATGCACCAGACAAAGATCCTTAGAGGAGAGGATGTGGCGTAAAGGGCAGAGCTGCCGGCTTTGGAACTGGGGGACACTGTTTAAGTCTTGCGCCGGCTCAACATCCTTTGATTCTGGTGAAATCACTTACTCTCCCCTTGCTATCAAAAATGATTGTGTTCCTGTGTAATGTAACCAGTGCCCATATATACGACAGTAAAAATTATTAAAGCGCTCCAGTACCTTTGTGTCGAGTTCGCGTTACATAAAACTGCCAAAATAAATAAATAAAAAAGTCCATGCAGACATCACAAAGGAACAGCAAGATGTCCAAAACCAAGGAAGAAGAAAAAACAACATACCGCCATGAATGCAAAGCGGCAAGGCAAAATAATAAATAGTGCGCCACACTAAGGTACCTCGCCAATCGTGCAATAATCCATGTAACAGGGTCAATCTCCAAGGCAGTAAGAAAACTGCCTTAAGGCAGAACAAACAAAAGCATTTTTCAACGACATCAAGGGATTTTTGAAAGACAGGCCCAGGAACGAATTAAAGTGATGGGTGTGGTTAAAGTCCACAGAATAGATTACAACATGCCGAGAAGAGCAGCTCTTGGGCGCTGCTATGCCCAACCTAAAAATGAGAGGGTCTTATTCCCATAGAAATTATGGTTAGTGGTCGAAAAAACTAAAATGAGGACATGTTTTCTGAGTTCTCAAATCCACGCAAAGCACTTTAAAATTATTTGCTACCTTTGTGTACCAAGACAAATGTGTCCTTAGTGCTATGTAATTGGTGGTCATGTAAAGTGCTTGAAAAACCTTTGGGTCAAGTCTGCACTATATAAAACTGCAAAAAAATTAAAAAACAAGCCCTCATTTCAACTTGGGCGGTATAATCCGCCTACCGCCGCGGCAATGGCCGCCAAAAGATGGTCGCTGCGGCTACCAGTCGTCTGCCATATTATGACCACAGCCGGATTTCCGCCATAAGAATGGTGGAAATACGGCTGTAGCCATACCGGCGGATGGCGGTAAGGGTGCGCTTCTCCCACCAGCAGCGCCACAATTGCAGACCGCCACCAGCCGTATTATGACCCATAATACAGCCTGGCGGTGTTCTGCTCGTGGGTGCTGCTAGCGGTAGTAGCGCCCCGTCTCCTGCCGGAGGACCCCCTGGGTCCAGGTAAGTTGGGTCTCCGACAGGGGAGGGGTCTGGGGGGTGTTGTGTGGGTGGGGGTGTGTGAATGTATGTGTGTGCGTGAATGCGTTGGTGTGTTGAGTGTTGAATGTGTGTGTCCATGTACGGACGTGTGAGTGCGTATATTCAGTGAAATGTGAATGCGTTTCTGTGTGTATGTTTGGAAGTGTGTGCGGATGTATGTGTGAATGGATATATGCATGTGTGTAAGCATGTGGGAATGGGTGTGTGTGTGCGTGTGTGCGTGTGAAGGGGGCATGAATGAGGGGGTGGGGGGTTTGGAGAGGTAGGAGGGAAGGGAGGTAACTGGAGAGGAAGGGGGGAGACCCCTATCAGTGACAGGGAGGTAATTCCCTGTCACTGATATGGCCTACCACCATGGTTTTCGTGGCGTTACGAACGCCAAGAAACCATTGGGTCATAATCCAGCAGGCGGAACAATGGCGGCAGCCGGACTGGAGATGGATATCTCCAGCCTGGCGGCTGGTGGCGGTCCCGACAATGTCATAATATGCCTGTTGGCGGAACTTACCGCCACATTATCGCCGACCGCCGGGGTCGTAATGACCCTTAAGGTGTTTTGCACACTTTTGTCATTGGGCTATATTTAGGTTACACTTGGGTGACATGTGTGCTACATTTGGGCTCTTTTTCCTCTGGTGGCCATCTAGGGAGACGTATTTGTTATGTAGCTCCCCAATTTCCTTATTTACTGCAGTATCCTCAGTAGAAAATGCTTTCAGTTTCCCACTTCGTTTCCATCAAGATGGAGTTCAGATGTGGCACATTTTTGGCATAATTCTGAATATTAACACTCTTGTTGCTTATCAGATCACGGTAAGCTGCTGATCACCTGGGAGTTAACCAGCAGTCTTCTGCTGGTGTTGAAAGAGGATATTTCAGTCCATATGTCAGAATATTTTAATGAAACAGAAGAGAAAAATATTTTGAGAACTCACTTAAAAGATACCTTTTTCTTTCTAAAGAACTAATCATAATTGCTATGACAAAATAAACCCCCTTATTTTGTTCCTTTATAAATTAAATGTTTTAAGTCTTCCCAGTTTGATTCAATCAAGATGGCTTGAGCTGTGCCACGCTTTTGTCATATATAAGGTTGTTAGTGCTCTAGTTGTTCTTTAGAACACTCAGGGAGGCTGCAGTGGAACACAAGGGAATCAAATGACAGGCTGCTCCTGTTGGAAGTACAACAGGAAGATATTTTAGAACTCACTTAAAACGTGTCCTAATTTTTTTTTCTACAGCACTAATCATAAGTTCTATGACAACATGAAACCCCTCATGTTGTGCCTCTTCTAAATCAAATGTTTTAAGTTTTACCAGTTTGACTCAATCAAGATGGCATCAGGTGTGCCACACTTTTGTCATAAGTAAGATTGTTAGCGCTCTAGTAGTTCTTTAGAACACTCTGGGAGGGTTCAGTAGAACAGAAGGGAATCAACTGACCGGCAGTTCCTGTTGGAAGTACGTGTTTTACTGAGAATATGAGACTTCATTCTCCTACGGCTGAGAAAGATAGTGTAAATTTACAGAAAATATGCTCTCATTTTAGCTTTTGGAGCATTTATGGATAAATCATGAGAAAACAGTATTCTCTCAGACATGATTCATGAAATCTCAGCAGGGTAAAATCACCATAGAACACACCACAATTCCGAAAATTAGTATGGTGCCATTAGCAAATTATTTTTACTGTAATAGTTATTCGTTCTTCTTTTTGTGACCCCCAAAACTTGCCATTCATTGCAATGCATTTCAATGGGGTGCTATCATGTATATTGAGCCCAATGGCTACCAGCACTTTTTCATTGAAGTGCTGAAAGCCAATCAGATCTCACCATGAGATCTTTTCTTCGGCTCCATCCAGATATACAAATTTATTTCTTCTTTTATTTTCTTGAAAACTACTGAACAAATGTACACCAAATAACAAAAAGCACTCTTTGTGGACCAAAAGCTACCTCCTGGGTAAATTTGGGGTAATTCCGTAAAGCAGTTTGGGCTGTAGTCGTTTCTAAAATCTCTATAGGAATTATAATGGGTAATGCACTTTTTTGACCCCCCCCCTTTTCTTGGCCCTCGCTTGACAGATTACCCCAAAAACTTCCATGTACAACAAGCTTGGGCACACTTTTTTGCACAATTTTGTGAAGGTTCGTCAAACGGTGCCAAAGATATAGCCAAGTCTATGGAAACCAGGTCCTAATTATACCTACTTACTGGTGACCACCAGTAGGTAAAATAGATAGATAGATAGATAGATAGATAGATAGATAGATAGATAGATAGATAGATAGATAGATAGATAGATATCTACTTACCTATCGATATATATATATATATATTTTCTTTTCAATTGATGGATTTGCTGTGCTTTTATAGATAGGAATGGAAGCAAGAAAGCCCAGGGAATGGGGGAATTCGAAGGAGGAAGCAGCACACGAGGAAGGGAACTAGAAAACACATCCACTCTCATTGAATGTTGAATGAAACAGAAAAAAGTTGTTCCCTAAATGTGAGTGCTGGAAAGATATGTCATCTAGTCAAAAGGATCATAAAGAAGCAATGCTTCATGAGAGGAACAAACACAAGAAGGGGAAGGAAAGCCATTAATAAGCAAGCAAGGAAATGAGACTGGCAATAAAGTCAACCAATAGTAACTAATGTGTGGTCTCCAAAAGCACTGTAAGTTTGCAATAGCCCTTTCACTTGTGCATTCTAGTAGGTGAGACCTAAAAAAGAAGCAGAATAGAAGCAATGAGAGGATACAAGCCAATAGACTCCTAAGGATGGTAAATAAGCTATACTTAGGGAAGGGACAAATATGAGAAGAGCAAGCAAATTATATTAATGAGAAAGTCAACCAATGGCAACGAGTCAGCTAAGTAAGCCCTCTGCAAGTATTGGTATTGTCCACCATAGAGAAGTCTTATAACTGGTCAAGTACTGAGGAACATGGTAATAAATAAATACAAATCAGGTAGCAGACGCAGATGCAAGATTGTGGTATTTTTGACAAGGTCAAAAGAACAGAGCACAATATATAACAAGAAGAGAGTTGTTTAGGAGACAGTATGACAATGCTATGACAATGCATGGAAACCGGATTGGGTGTAGCCGTAGTGAGGATCAGCAGGGAGAAAGTGAGAGGCAAAGGAAAAGGTGTGTATGGGTACCTACAGAGAAATAACAGAGTATAAGTAGGCACTAGGGGGACGCCAGGCCATAAAAACATTTGAAAATAGTATAGGGAACATAGAGGTCGGTATGAGAACTCATGTGGTGCTGTTGGCAAGGAGGAAATAAAACTATATTGGGAAGGCAGACATAGCTCTAAAAATAAAGAACAAACTTGTGGTAGCTTGACAAAAAGTGAAGGATGAGACAACAGAAAAATGAGCAAATAAATGTTATGAAAGCGAAGTCACTAGTGAAAAAGAAGAGGGAGTAGAATGAGCAATGCAAGAAGGTGGGACGTAAAATCAAGTGATCAACATAAATCCAACACTTTTGTGGTATGAAATGCTTGAGTGAGTAAGAGGTACTCTCCGTAAAGCGGAAATTATTGCAATAGCCCTAATTATCACATAACTCTCAAGCAAATGCTTCTCTGCATTAACTGTATCAATCAAAGTATGTGAAACACAGCATACAACTACAACAAACTATCACCTACGGTAATTATCTCAGACTCTTGACTAAACATGCCAAACCAAGCACCAGACATGTGCAGCCGTCCCCTGAATAACATTGAAATACAGATAGGGCACCTTTTAGAAAACTGAAAAATGCAGTAAGCATTGCAAGTTCTGATAAGCAAAATATCTTCAATCAGCTTGATATTTCATCAATATATGCAACACTACCAATAATATATGGAACCATCGAAATATGCAAAATAACTATAATGGATTAATAAACTAAATTCCAATAAAAACACTGCCTTAAACTTGCAGTAGGCCACAATCCAATAGTAGCAGAATCTTCTTAAATAAAACAGACACCATAAACAACATAAAAGCCTCAACAAAAAGAAACACGCAGCAATCCCTTCAATTCAACACCATTGGTGAATACAGGAATGTATGCAGTGGCTTAAACACCATCTAAGGCACACGTAGCAGCTTGACAGCCCTGCTTCAGCAAACTAATATGAAAAAATGAGAACTCCTCTGTGCCCAGAACATTGGCAGTAGCACTATAATGGTGTAATGAATTATAATGTAGGTTCAGTTCCACTCAGGCTCTTTCTCTTTGTCGAAGAGTGTACGGAAGCCAACTTTCAGCCTGCAGACTTTAATGGTATTTTATTTTAAAGTCACCTTTATTTAAATCCCGTTTGGGGATCTGATTTTGGAGATTACGGAATTTGTTGTTCTGCTTTTAGGATCTTTAACAAATCCGAAGACATTTGTTCTTGCAGGTTACAGGAATTCGCCCCTAACTACACCGACCAAATGAAATAGAACATTGTTCTAATGCAGATAACCACATTTAAATCAATAATCCCTCTTCAGGTAAGGAAACTCAAATAAAACAGATCACTTTCAATATATTAATTTTATTATGTGGGGTTTTTGCAACATTCCTTTTGGACAGTTCAAAATGCTTCATTCCATGAAGGAAAACCAATCTAAAAATACACCTACAAGAGGCTTTGGAGTACCAATGTTATTTAGTCATGTTGAACAACAGAGTGGCTGCAGTGCTGCAGGGCTGACATTAAGAACAAGCATTTGTAATGCAATAGGTCTCGTGTTTCCCTGAGTTGGAGCTATTGGCATTGTAAATGCACAACTGGATTTTTTTTGCCACACTAATTGGTCAACCCTGTGGCATATTTTGGTCCTTTCTGCCACTTAATTCCAGTGGCCCTGCATATAACTAAAGGGCTAGTAGGCCTACTGGAATATGTTTTTAAACAAGTAATTGTACTCCAAGAATGTGTGCTTACTGGATCACTGTCCCTTTCCTGCAGTCTGGGGACTCCAACAAAACACCCATGATTTATAAAATATTGACCACTGTACAGCATAATCAACTCTAAGCTCTCCTTGAGGTTCGTTTTATAAATACATGCACACCATGTTCAGGTTTCACAGACTCAAACATGTGTAGTTTAACTAGTCAGGTTTCTGATTGTATTCACAGCTTGTATCACACTATAAAAATAACACTACAAGTCCCAGAATGCAAAGCTGAAACATAAACTAAATGAGCAAATCACGCATCAAACTAGGGAGTTTAACAACTCTATGAATACTACTCTAAGGACTGGTTCCGAGCTTGTATCACTTTATAAAAATAAAACCACAATTTCCAGAATAAATATATGTGCTGCAAAAAACGTGTACTAAACAGATCAAAGTAAAACAATACCGCTGATCGAGTTTGCGCTCTGTGTGCTGTGAGCGCCATGGCAGCCACGAAAGCGCAGACAAAAGAAATAAGTAATTTGCCCATGCTGAAGTATATCGTCAATAATGCAACTATCCCTGTAACAGGGTAGGTGTTCAGCGCGGTAACCAAACCGCCCCAAGGCGGGGCAAACATAAAGCATTTACTAATTAAATCAAGTGATTTTTAAAATGCAAGCCCATGAACTAATGAAAGTGATGGGCATGAGGTAGGCATGGTTAAAAGCCCACAATACTTACAACAGGTCGAACTAAACAGTATAAAAGCACTATGATGCGGTCAGCGTCATAGTACTTCTTTTGAATTGCTGGCGGGAGGGAGGACCGGGTGGAAGGCAACAAGGAGGGAGGCAGGGCGTGTGGATAGGCCAACATGGATAATACAAGAGAGGAGAAAAAAGAAGTTATGACATGGACAGCAGTGTTGGTGTTACAGTGTTTTTTTACTGCGGGCTGGGAGGCAACACAGTGGATGGGAGAATGGTCAATATGGACAACTGGTGAGGGAAAACAGTGATATAATGCAGTCTGGCGAGTCCATGGCATAGGGCTTTTTCTGTTATGGCAAGTAGGGAGGTGAACACAGACAATGGAGAGGAAGACATGGTCAATGGAGAAAGGACGGATGGGGGCAGCATGGACAACAGAGGGAGAGCTCATGTAGAGGTAGCACAGACATCGAAGTCGGGCAGATGGGAGGTCAACATGGACAACGGAGGGGAAGCAATTGGGTGGAAACACGGGCAACAGATGGAGGCAGATGGGGTGGCAACATGGACAACATTTAGGACAATAAAAACAACGAAGGGACAGTGGGTGGGGCATCATGGACAATGGAGACTGGTGGGGAGGGGTTTAGCAAGAAAACAAAAAATGGATGGTGGTCAGAAGTTGCTGGGGCAAGATAACAGACAATGGAGGGTTAGAGGAAGGGCCTGAGAGCAAGCACATGGACAAAGCAGCGTGGGAGGGAGGTGCTGGGGGCGAGCAGATGCCCAACGGAGGGTGGGAGAGAGCTGCTGAGGTAAGCAGACAGACAGCGGAGAAACAGCAGGCGTGAGGAACATGGAGTGTGGAGAAGTACAAAAGAAGTATAGCAGTGAGACTGTTGAAACTCATGCACTCTTGTAAAATGCTTACACATAAAGAAAAAATTACCACCTAAAACAAATGAGCAGTGGAACGAAACAAGTGACTCCTCCATGCTCAAAGGGAGAGACAAACACATAAAGAGGAAGGAAGCCTATGGCAGCTGACCTATAACATGCAAGTAAAGGAGAGTGACAATGAAACCAACCAATGGTAAGCAACTGGCAGACTCTAAATCCACTGTCAGAAAAAAAAAATGGTCTTGAATGAGAAAACCCAAACGCTTTCTTAGGCGAGACCTAATCGAGTAGAATTAAGAACATACCATTAATCACAGCAAAAAGTGTGCATTGTTAGTCAGTGCTCTGGATCAGGATGCCAGAGACTCTTGAGTCCGCAACCAGGCTTTTTTTTTTTAGTTTCTAAACCAATGTGGAAACGTCTGCATACCACTCTCTGCCCGGCACTGATAATGCTGCAGCTTAATTGGGAACTGAAAACAGGCCTTCTCAAGAAATTTCAAGGAAAATATTTGTCTTTTAAGATTTATCTGCAACATTTTCAATTAATGTATATTCTTTACTTATTAGATGTATAATCTCAGTGCTGTGCTTTTATCTTGTTTGCCTTCTGGGGGAGATTTTGCCTTAATAAACATTTAAAAATTGTAAATAAAAAAATGTGAATAAGCAGGACATTTAGCTGAGGCAGAACATACTCGAAGATCTATAATTCATACACATTATGTACATTTTCACATAAGATGACAAGAGAAAATAAAAAAGTATGGGGTCATATAGTATGTAATTATTGAGAATGCTGCAGGCTCTAGATACATATTCTATTTAATCTCTGACGTTTATAGTGTTGGTCTACTACCTCTTATTACTCTTTGAGTCAGAACCTAACCTGAAATTGAACTCATCAAATGAGGCATAGAGTATTGGAAGTCACAAAAACCTCACAGAGTTAGTAGTATTGGGTAAGCCATTGAAAGCTTGAGCCAGATTCATCCCTCTGGCCCAACTTGTGGTCTACTTGAAAGCTCTAGGCAATAACAAGACGAGCGGACACAATCTGTGATTTTTGCAGCCCACAATCTTATCTCAATCACCATTTTCTAGAAAAACTTTTATTTTCAACTTGCCAAAACTTGTCATTTGTATTTATTGAACAGAGTGTATTGATGTCGCTTCTCAGATAATTAAAGACAAAGCTTTAACATTTGACTAAAATGGGAGAAAGAGGTGCCTATCCGATGTCTGAACTGGACAAGCAGGGAACCTGGGTTTTAATAGTAGTTTCTCTGCTTGAATTACCACACCAATTTATAAAAATAACACAGATTTTTATATGAATTTAGAAACCAAGATCCTCAGAATCAGGTAAGTACTTTTTGAAATGTGAATTTTCATACGTTTCAAAAGTTGACACAGTACAGTTTCTGTAGGCATATGTTATTCTATGGGGAAAAAGATATATACTGCATTGAGGCACTTAACGACTTACAGGACTGTTCATCTGGAGTTAAGTTCATTATGGGACAAGGTCCAAAGCAGAACCAACATGTCACTTCGGGAGGTACTGAGGCCTCCGGGTGCAGAGGTACTTTCCAGCCTTTGGTGCCCTAATATTATGCTATGGAAAAGAAAGACACACTGCATAACGGTACTTAGCAACGATTTACAGGAATGTTCTTCTGGACTTGAGGTGAGTGTGCGGCAAGATCCAAAGTCACACAAACAGGTCACCTCAGGGGGCTCTGGGGCTTTCAGGTGCAGTGGTGTGTTATGGCACCGGGTGTCCCATTTACTTCAATGAGGTACGGTATGGTTAGGAAGAGGCTGCCAGCTGGGAATGGGGGACCAGTGTGTGCACTAAATGCTTAACGCTGTCCTCTAATAAGCCTAACTGCTCGCCCACAGTACCACAAAAGAGAGCTTTTAGTGTTATTAATTTATCCCCTGTCAGACAATAAGGGTCTTCATGGATTATCTACAAAGTGTAACCTTACATTGGTGCACTACATAGATAGCCAGCTTCCTACACCGCCCAATTAATTTGCAGGCTTGCCCTCTCTAGGAATTAGTATGCTGGACAGATATACCGTTTATTGGCTGTAGTGGTGCATAACAGCACTTTTTAGTGCCACCTGTCTTACACACACACACACATTCACTTCTACTATATATATCTACCATCCTAGACGATACATAATCGATTAAGTACATTTCTTCAGTCTCAAGCAAACTCGTCCACAACTCATTGAAAACTTATTGAAAATCACCCACCGACCTATCAAAGGTACCTAACCATACACACTACTGATGGCACATGTTCACAATTAGAGTCTGACTCCTCTTGCTAATTGCAGATTATGCTATATACCAAGGCCAATGATATAACATAAAGTTACTCAATAATGTAAAAAGCATCAGTCTACCTTGATGTAAACTTTCTATCACCACAGCTATAAATGGAGAGTTGTTTATGGTGGGGCAAACTATGAAAACTTTGCATATGAAAATAAGCACCACTTGTTTACTTTAGATACTGATGGATAAATGTGGGTCAGAGAAGCTGAAGTTAGAACCAATTCCAGGCCCTACACTGACCAGTAAGACATAATTAAGAAACTACTAGAATAATGAGTAGTTTGAAAATATTTCTAATAATTACTACCTGAACTTTTCTCATAATCTGCATCAGAGGGGTAAAGCGCTTGTGTACAAATGGAGGATTAATGCCACAATTTCAGGATAATAGATGACTAAGCAAACAATGTCTTTTAGGCTGATGTTATGAAATTTAGTCTGTGTGCATTTCCTGAAAATCCGGAATGTACCTGGCCTTCTTCAGGCAGACTGGGATATCTTTTTCTGGCCACCCTTACTGTGTTATACACTTGTGCTTCTTTTTTCTATTAGTAATTTCAGCACAGATGACTTTATGGTGTCATCAGTTCTAAGAATCTGCATTATACAATAAATACTGCTGACACAAAATAAAGCACCACAGAAATAAATATATTTCCAACCATGAATTAGGCCCGGACATTTTTTTACGAAGGCAAAATCTTGTTAAATTTGCAAATTTCACGTAATGCAAATTTTGAGACATTTTTGCACGATTTTTGGGTGCAAAATTTCATATGATTTTACACACAGAAAACTCCCTTGAGCAGAAAATGTCTCACAAGAATAGTAAAACAATGGCACTGCAACATTTTCTCCTTGATCCAGTTTTATGCTGGTATCCAGTGCATTTTAATGTGAGGTCGGCCTTCGCATTTGTTTGCAAGTTTCACATAATGTCATCTACATTTCAAACCAATATGTGAAAACATGTTTTTGCAATCTTTTAGGGGCCAGTAAAAAGGTAACTGTGTACTTCCACAGTGAACCAACTGCAAAGCTGAAGCCTATGTCCGAATCCCCATGGGCACTCCATGTAGATAGACAGACATAGAAAAATGCAACTATTGAATTATGTTTTTAGGGTTTTTGAGAACGTTAATGTTGTATCTAATAATCAAGCAACAACCAAGGCACTTCATACCTTATTTTTAGGGAGTGACAACGGTGAAATGGATATAGCTCCTCCCTCAGTGTTGCAGGTTGGGTGCATAGACTGATGTGATTTAGTCAATCAACTAGAGCCAACATTTGGACGCAGATTCAACTCATAGGTTTCCATGCTGACTGAGGATAGTCTAGACCTCCGGTGCATGATCTCTCAGTGCCAATGGATATGTGAAGACAGTAGCCAAGCCCATAAGCTGATGGTTCCCTTAGAAAGCAGAGGTCTTTCATTTAGCTATGAAACCTGGTGTTGTAAAGACACAATCCAATTTACGAACATCTTAGTGCCCTTACAAAGCACAAACGGATGGAATGAACTGGCAAAATACTAGTGGACCGTGTTTATTATCTGCCTGATCTAATATCACAATAAGAGGCCTTTATACATGAGAACATGCAAACATTTTTGAGTCTCAACCAAACTCCAGCACCTCATGGAATACTCCATCTGACCTATGTCCGATAAAGAGCTAGAAGGTTCTTTAAGTTTTTACATTTTACTAAGATATCTCATTACAATTATGAGTTTGTTTGTGTGAACGCTGAATTGCTAATGAATTTTATGCATTTTGGATTAAGAATTTGTATAGAATTTGACTAGTATAGAAAGTACTGTGCAACTTGGAAATTGTGCCCACTTGAGTGGCCTTCATGAAAATACGTAATGCTTTTATTAAATGAATAATAATAATTTAAGTACATGTATTAAGAAAATTTTAATAGTATTTTATATTAATGTTTTTACATTATGTGTTTTGCTTATTAATTATAAGTCTTAAGTTAGCGAGATTTGGGCCTAGTCTGCACAGCCTCATATTAAGCTGCACCGTTTAATAAATTGTGGGAATGTAGGTCCAGAGAAATCAATTCATGTACTGTTCACACTGAGTTGACCAAACGTCAGCAGATGTCTTTATCTTTCTCGTGAGAACTGCTTGCTTGAATGTCTTGTATTAGTAGTTGTTACAATTCACAGTTTGATCCGTGAGGCAGCGATGTTCCCAGGAGCTAGTAGGGATGGATACAAAAAGGTTACCTGATGAGTCTGACGAGGGGAACAGGAGAAGAGGAGCCAATCATCCTCATGTGAAAGACAGTTTAGATTTGGGTTTTTATTTCTATTGGATTAATTGTAAATGTATGATTCTCTGATCAATGGTAACATGGGAAGTTTTTTAGGTGATTTTAACTTAGCCCGACTACACAGAGTAGAGGGGGGCATATTTTATTCTGTTTGAGAAGCTGAACAGTTCATTATGATTTATTTCTATCTTTAACTTTTTTGCTTAAATTTCTGATGCTGAATGCTGATCCCTTAGACATTACTCCTTAAATGGTACAGTGCCTGCTTAGAGGACCCTGTGTCTGAACCATCTCCTTTCACTGCCAGTTGCTGAAGCTGACCGAACAGATGTCCAACTGACGAAGATAATTGCAGCTTGTTGATCCATATGAGGAGAGGTACAATAATATGCTTTTGTTCTTGTTTTAGGTTGTTCTTTGTTTCTAGGTACCAACTGCTATTTTGATACAGCCATAGCAAAAAAAAAAAAAAAAAAAAAAACTTTGACTGAAATTGTTTTGCATGACGACCAAACATGCTATTCTAATCAGAAGGTTAGTTAGGGAGACCCAGTAAATGCTAGCCAATTGTAATTAATAAAGAGTTGATGCCGTTCATTTGCTGAATCTAGATGCATGCTATTTCTATTGCGCAATTGTTCTTGCTTTTAATTTGTACTGTGACTCTTGAATACCTGTCAATGCATTAGCTAAGTTGAAATTCTTTAGAAGATTTGGTCAACTGGTGTTGTTTATGTATGTTTACCACTTGGTTTTGAGGCTGATTTACCTGAGATCAGCATTGTTAATATAGGGAAATAAACATTCTAACTTATACATAAAGGTGTGGTTATTCATGGCCAAATGGGTGTGTAAAAATGATTGATTCCAAAGAATATTTGATGATGTTTATTGATTATGGTGATATATTTTTATGGCATTTGAGACTTATGGTGGAATCACTCTAAGTGTAGTCAAAAGGTCCATCGAACCGCTAACCAGTCCCCTTATAAATTAAACAATAAAGGACCAAATAAGGACAGACACGCTCACCTTTGCAATAAACGAAACTACACCTTGTATTTTAAATCATGAGTATTACCAAGTGCACATCTACGTATGAACTAACTTTACAGAGAATTTAAAGTATTGTTTCGCAAAATCTTACTTAAATGTTAATGTATAAATGTAGTTGGTTGCATACTCCTTTGTTTTCTCCTTCACATAGTTCGAGCAACTAGCCTTTACTAATATGCTTACTTATCTATTGTGGTAGTACAGGGAATTTGGTGTTCAAAAGCTTAGTACATAACTGGGCTCATATGCATACACAATAAAAGAGAAAAGCAGTGGCTGAATTAAGGTCCATGGCTTTTGCTGGCTGTGTCATCCCCACCCTACAGACTCAGATAAGAATCTAAGATAGAAATTCCACCCACAAAGCCTGCCTTGACATCCAGGCCTTTTGACATCTTTGCGCAGCACTTTTGGAAGTCAAATTGGCTCTACAAAGAGGAAAGCCTTGCCCCACTGCACCCCTTAATGTTTTCATGGGTGGCTTTCTGCCTTAGAATGCAAGAGGACTCTTATAATACACTGCAATGGTCTGATGTACATTGTAAAAATACTTATACCTATCAATATACTAATTATTCTGTTAAAGCACTATGTGAAAAACAGAAAAAGCTCTACAGAGTAGGGCCATCAATGCCACTTTGCATATTTCCAAAGTATCCTATGGTTAGAGCTTCACTTCCTCTTGGAACAGGAAGCCTTCATCCAATTGTAGACATATCCATGCTGAACAGTGCACTCTTATTTGACTAGTTACATGTGATTACTCTTGACAAAATAATTGATATTTTGTTGTAATATTTCGTGATTTACATGAATCCTACTTATGTTTTGCTTCTTTAAAAGTGTGACAGGGAGTTCCTTAATTTCCAATAGAAGACCATCATTCTGAGTATAAGCACCTTCCTTTGACCAAAAATGTACCAAAAAGAGTGATTCACACCATCTGATGACTACATTACAGGTTCCCCGTTGTTATCTATGTACAAGGTTCTGGGCACTCCTCAATCATGGGCTAACACACAGTCCAAGTCTGCTGTGTCTTCATACCCTTGGACGCCATTTAGACATAATGTTTCCTCCTCCACAGAACAGCACTTTTGTAACATAAGAGGTGACGACATCCAAAAGAATCATTCTGTTTTTGTGTGCAGGAACGTTTTAAGACATCTCAGAATGGGCAATTACCCATGGCCCCCATTTTCCCAGGGGCTCACTGGAAATTGATTTTTCTCTCTCTATATATAAATAAATGTTATTTCTGTCTAAACGTCTTTCCTTATCTCTGTCTACTTCTACCTCAGGCTCTCTCTCTTTACCCAGTGTCATATAAAAGATTTTGAGGTTCCACAAAACAACATATTTCGCCTTTTTGTGGGATCCAGTTTCTGAAATGTTAACGTATAATTTTATATTGTTTGGCATGAGGCAGGCTTGACTTAGCATAATACAGGTAATAAAAGTAAAGTTGTTCATAACAGGGCACCTCAAACACCTTAAATGACATTGTTTTGTGGTTTCAGGGGCCTCTGGGACTGCAGTGATCATGGATCCTATTAATGCTGTTCTCTAATTCAGGAACAGGATGGGAGAGAGAGAAAGGTGGAGATTTCTTCTAAGAGAGCTGGGCATCTGTCTACTAGCCCAATCTAATGCACCGCCTTGCTTTTGTTCTCTTTATCTACTATTGATACAAAAATGTTTCATCTAATGCTTGGTAAACAGGCCTTTTGTGGGCTAGATAGCTCATTCATATATACGTAAATGTAATAAAGAGTCAGTGAATATTCCTTGCTGCATTTGATATGACTAATGGTTTTGAGAATACCCATGTGATATGAATAAAACAGTTTGAAAGTGTCTTTCTTCTAGTCATTTTACTATTTTTTACAGATTCCGTAAGAGAACTACGGTTTGGTGCTCAGAGGCAAACCCATTTCATTGTTTTACCAGAACAAGCAAGGGACACTCTTTCCAAAGTCTCATTGCTGAATGGTCATTCAGACGGTTTGTTTGGCCCTTGTGCCCAAAGGTGGTCAGATTAACAAATGTACCATCGCGGCTCGGGGTAATTGACTATTTTTGCCTTAGCCACTGTTTTTTTTAGTCTGATGAGTGAGATATGAATGTGTAATCCTAGGCAAATCACGTTACCCTCCAGTGCCACAATTTCCTTATTTGCCAAAACTAAAAGATATTACAAAACTTTGGTTGCACGACTATATGAAATACTCGGCAGCCACATTTACATGTAATAACAGATAAAGACTATTCTAGACCGTTCTGGTCAGCCCACTTCCCTTTCCTACTTTAGCATAATAGGCTCTAGTTTTTAATTCTCTTTAGACGTTCTTAACACTCTTGAAAGTATACTCCCCCATACCTGTGCAATGCCTTTTTCCAACACTATCAAGCCCTCACCAACACCATATGTGTAAAAATAGAAATAAAATTGCCCCACCACTCTTGTTGAAAGATAGTTCACACATTATTTTATTTTATCTTAGAATTTTCTTCCACACACCCTCACTGACCTTAAAAATCCTTATTTCCATGACCTAGTCCACTCATACATAATCTTTTTTCGGCTGTAAGTCATTAAAGAAACATCAATACAATAACAATAATAAAACATATACATAAATATCAATAAAACCTCCTAAAAACAAAAGTACAATAAAATCATTAGACAATCAATTAATCAAATTGCGCGTCAAGCAAGCCTAGTCCATTTAAATTCCAATCAAATCAGCCTGATTCAATAGCCTCTTAGATGTAGATCCAGTATGCTAAATTCATTACACATAATGTTACTTTGGAACTTGGAATTGAAAATACAGATAGCATACTAAGTAGGATCTAGAGTACATGATGTTTGGCATGATTATAGCAGCATTCTATAGATATCATCCTGAAGTATAAAGTGCTAGCTCTGGATCAACAATTCAAATCTTTCCCTGCTCATGTTAACAATCACGATTATTCCTCAATTTTTCTGAATCTGGTGTCGACATGAGTGCTTTATATCACTTATCCACCACCTAGAGCTAATGCAAAATAACATTGACAATGTCCTTTGGAATATATTTGATCAATTATAAATTGAGCAACAACAGGGCCTAACCCAAGACCTAGTCATTTGGCGGATCTACATTGCAGGGCACACCATCAATGCTAACTGAAAAGAACTAATCTCAAGTCTCTGGAAACAACTCTACTGTTTGGCGAGCTCACCACATTATACATTTGAACAAAAACTCCCCTTGGCAACTCTGATGCTAATAGATCCAATCATAACTAAATGTTCTTGTCCCTGTAACTTAAATTCCTTCCAAACAAAACTCAGTGCTACTCTGCCCTTGGTTCCAGCAAAGACAATAAAATGATTCACCTACAATACTTGTTATATGCACACTACCTCTGGAGGAGGAAAGGACAGTAGGAGCAAATACACCTGGATAAACCGAAATGTAAGATAATCTCTGACACTAAAACAATCCTTTGCATGAGCCACAGCCAGAGCCAGCACACCCCCGCCATTCCTACTCAAGACACAACTATACCTTCTCACCTTCAGAAAACTGCTGAACACTCAGCTGTCCTGACATCCGTTCAACATGTTCTGAATTATTTCTATCCTGTTTTACTCTTTCCCTACCTTCCCATATGTTTAATCTGTCATAGTAAGTCTCTAAATAAAAAAACTTCTGGAATCTATTGCATTTGCTTTTTATTGTGACGTGTAAAGCACACTAATCCCTTCTAGGTCTTTTTGCATTATACCAAATAGGAAATAAGTGAATGAATCAATTAATGCTTAACAGATGGCCTGATATCAAATCTGTCACAAAGTGACGGATATCCCGTCCACCATCTTACAAGTACCGTTGGATATAATGTATTTGTAATACTGTGGACGGGATATCTATTGTGTTTGTGATGGAGTAACCAACCATCTGTTGAACTATCTTAATAAGGCCCAAAGTCACTTCACATAGTGGATGTCTTCGAAACAGCACATCTCCAGCTGCATCATGGAAAGAGTATTTAGTTCAATTCAGAAGTAAATCTTTGAAAAGCTACAGCCAAATTATCTTGGAAGACATTTTAGAAAAAACATGCAACCTTAACAATATAAAGCAGCTGCAAAGGCAGCATCTATCATAAAGACAATGCATCTTCCCACTCGAAGTTTCCCCATCAAAAAGTTATTAAAAGAAGTCTCTTCACTCTGCAACGTAATCATTAGGACCTAGGAAACTGCAAACCAATGTCTAATTCGACTATTCCTAAGAAAGCTCATTAAAAAGTCAGCTTGTTTTCAGATATCTAGTTTCTGCAAACAAAACAACCTCCGCTCACAAAGATAGGATTTTTTCATAAATTATATCTAAGTCAAAGACACAGTCCTCAAATGGCTACAATTCAAACCCAAACACAAAGCTGGAGTATTCACATTTCCCCTGTTCAGCTCTTCGCCATTCACTTGTCAGGTATGTGTTCCCTGTGGCCCCTCTTCTCTTCAATGCACACCTCGTCCTACTTTGTGCTCTTGTCAAGTCCTTTAAGATTACAAGTTACAACTCTGTTAACAACATCCAGCTCATTTGAATTTTAAACACCTTCTGACCTCAAGATCTCTGGAATACGTGAATGCTTCTTGGCAGTGGATCAGTAAATGCTAAAAACCATCTTACACACAACGGTTGTAAAACGGAGCTAGTTACCTGTGGATCATGTCAAAAGTATGATATTATATTTATCTGGCTTGCAGACATATGACCATCAGCAACGGAGCAGAGGTGAAAAAGTGTGACTTGATAATGGATTCCAGCCCCTCAATCGGACCCCAAATCAACCGAGTGGCCAGAGAAACATACATAATATAAACACTACGACATATCTTCCTTACCTTATGCCTTTATCATAGTAGATAGTTCTCATAGGCCTTAATGTCATCATCTCTTCATTAAGCCGGTGGGCTCTGCATCACACTTTCTAGACACTGTGGTGCCTATCCACAGAGGTAAATTCGGTCTGCTCCAGCTTTCTATACAGATTCCTGGAAATTCAGCAATTCCAAAAAGTACTACCTGCACACTTGGAAGTAGATGTAAATCTGCAAGTGCGAATGTACTGCTTTTTTTGTGAATCACCTCCTTATTCAATGAGATAGAAAAAAATCAGAATGCTGCAACCATACATATTCTAAACCTAAGTAGGCTGGAACACACTACCTCTGCCCTCGAGGGTACGTACGATTCACATGAGGATCTCCTTGAAATCCTTTTGCAAAGCTCAATGGATAATCCAGGGGACAGTGACTCTGGACTAAAAAGCACATTAATTTGAATTTGCCGTGCAAGAAACGGTCACTCACACTTCATTACATTCAACTCCATGTGTAAGTTATTGTTACATGTCGCCATGTCAGTGGTGGGGTACATCTCCTGGCCTCATGCACAATACCAAAATACATTACCCAAGAATGACACCACAACAAACACTGCTCTACCCTCATCATGCACAAAATGGGAGAAGTTACCTATTCGACCAGCTAAAAAGCACTTTGGGCCTCATAAAAGGACTAGAGACATGTTATACTAGAATACAAATAACCTTGGTGCCTCTTTGCAGTATTAAGGGAGTTTTAATTGACCGTTTTATAAGGCTGTCTGATTATATTTCCTTGTGCTGTACTATCTTTTTTGTAAAACTTTCTCAGGTCTCTTTAGTGTTCTTTGAAGACTCATGTTTCAATTGTTCCCTCTAATCGCGAAAACAGTAGGAAAGCAGTGGTGTAATGGCCGCCAAATACTTTTAAGTGCGCTACTAGAATAGTGTGTTCCAACATAGTTTATGCAAACCAGCTTGAAAGGGCACAGCTGGGATGCTTAAAAATCAGATCTTCTTGACATGTTAGGTGCCTGGAGCCGGAAATGACACGATGAAAAGCGGAGGAAATAGCAAAGGCATTTTAATTAACTGTGGATAGATATTTAAAAGGTGTTCTCCATTCAGACTTTAACCCAGAGTAAGCCGTGCAATCTGTTTGATAGGGAACTGAGGGTTAAAAAAGGTTTCCTTTGCAACTGTAAACTCTCATTTAAAATCAAGGACTGTGATAAATGAAGGCTGCGAAGTGCTTGCAGCGCAGAAAGAAGGCACTGTACAAAACATCTCAATGAATAAACAATATACCGATGTTTCTAGAGGTGGACTGAGACGTATTTAGCTGCATAAGGAGTTCAAATTCAAAAGGACTGTTTGAGTGTTGAGTCTGTCAGCGAGCCACTTGACATACAGCGACTCGCGGCTCCCCAGCTGTTAGTTCTTTTGGAGTATGGAAAGTGCCTGGAGTGAGGGGTTATTCAGTTAGGAAAAACAATATTTGGCTGGGTTTCTACCCCTGAACTAATCACATGTACACCACATCTTGCAGAACAGATGAAAGGGTTTCTATTGAAAGCAATAGTTTGGCAGTTCTCCACAAAACAGGTCTCTGCAGCAGTGAAGAGTTAAAAGGTAAAAAGTTTTGAAACATTGAACTTGTATTTCTCTGTCGATTTGCTTCATTTGGTTTAGTTGTGGAACAGTGAACTTACGTTTTATATCATTTGATTACATTCATCACCATATTGTGTTTAATGACGGTTGCACCGATTCAACACTACAGAATGGTATGTAAAATAGAGAGTTGTGTTGCTAGCTTGGGTATTTGCACAAATCCTGCACTACAAAATACTCCGAAAACGGTGAAGTTGTATTTCTACACCAATTGGTTGCACGGATTCAGTACTTACGTGTATTTCTAGGTCGGCAGGTTGCACAGGTTCACATTATAGAACAGTTGTAAAATAAAGATTTAAAATGTCTGTCTTGATTGTGGCACTCATTCACCACTATTGATTAGTTCCTTTAATAGTGGTATTTCGGCTTCCAATAGTTGGCATGGTTTCACCACAACAGAAAACTAGTAGAATAGTGCACTTCTATTTCTATGGTGATTAGTTGCACAGCTTTAGCGTTATAGGATTGTTGTAAAGTAGTGACATTATACGACTGTCTCAATTGGTGACTCGTATTCAGCACTGTACACTAGTTGTAAATGCAAATTTATGATTTTTTATGTCTTTATAGATTGCTTGCACAGATTCAGCACTACAGAATAGTTGTAAAATCGTGACGTTCTACTTCTATGTCAAATAGTTGCACAGATTCCGGTTCAAGAATACTTGTAAATTAGTGGTTTTGCAAGTCTACGTCCAGATACAGATGTGCCAGGTTGGGCGGTAGCTGGCTGTGCTTTCAGAACCGTTCAGATGGATGGGTCCCATTCGCGCGTTGGCTGACCCTCATTAAGGCAATATATCTACCTAGCGGACTCTGAATACCCCAAAACGTTTGTGGCTCAAACACAGATTACCCTATTGCCAAAAGAAGCAGTTTTCAACCTACTCAATATGGTGTTCAGGATCCCCATCCAGGCATAAGCAGTGCTTTGCATTGTAGATGGTACCTTGAAACAAGCGTGGAGCCTAAATACCATACCCCAAAAGTATGTCCAAATGAAGAGTCTTTGCTTTGATTCTCATGAATAGGGAGCACCGACCTGGAGTTTCATTTTGAGTGTTATTGGGGTACTCCAGGTCATTGAGCCCACATGTTGAATAACAGTAAAAATCAATGATTTATGCATACTTTTCTCCAAAAAACCCATGACACTTTCTTAGCGAGTTCTTGGTGTTTGTAGCTTGTCTTCTGCACCTACTCGCTTTCATGTGCTGAGCCACCACCTGCAACTTTTATCTTTGCATTGGAAAACTGTCTTCTGCTCTACACCAACCCCGGATGAAACCGATGAAAAAAAAAACTTGAGCCGCTTCCTCTTGATACACTCACAACTAAAAACCCAAGAGCAAATTATTATCATCTTAGCAATGGGTCTCTCTCATCATTCATAAATGACAAGTTTATAGAAATCTTGAGTAAACTACAAAGAGCACAAACAAATGAGCCACACTTATTCTTGGCATGAAACATTCCTATGGTATCAACCCACTATAAAATTCACTGGGCTATCTTTCAAGCGCAAGATCCAATTAAAACCTCTGCTGCATACACAAAGCCTTGTAGGGTGCAGTGCAGGCCTAGTTTCACACACTACCAATTCTGTAATGTCTGACAAGACCCTTAAACTCAATCTCCCGGCACTGCCTCAGAATGTTTGCTCTTGGATTACAATGTTCTGGGAGCGCAAGCCTACAAACCAATAGAGCTTCCCTTACTACATGAAACCAACATAAGATGTTTTCAAAGGCAACTAAAGACCCACCTTCTGTAAAACGCTTGGTTCTGCATTGCATTTTAACCTGCCTATATAGCTTTAGGGTCAATGTTTCCTTTGTGATTCGTGAACTCTGTAGCGTCTTTGTTCATAAAAAACATTTACAAAAATAAATTAATAAAAAAATACACAACTGTAGGAGAGACTCCAACTATACAAAGCGGAATGCTGTTTCCCCCCCAAGAGCACATAAACAGGATGACAATTACCAACAATGATGATTGCATTACCTGCCTTCCTTTAATGTCAAGAAAAATAAAATGGAAACCGTCAATGCAGCAGAAGAGAGAATCTCCTTCCATGTTAGTTTAAATAATATATATTAACAAAGCCTATATGTTCCCATGTATGTCACATAATCGACCCTGAAATATCAAACTATACTTATATCATAACCATATCAATGACGCCCGTATTATTGTCAAGGTAGGTGTAGATTATCTGTTATTGATTCTCCTGTGATGATATTTGAGTCTAAATATTCAGGTCACAATATATGTGTAGGTCGGTATTTGTACTGTGGTAATTTGGTACATCTCGATTTGTCCATTGCATTCATCGGTATTTGCTGTTAAAAAAGGTGAATCTATGATTCTCTAATTGAATATTGAGTTTTAAAGATTACAGTGGAAAATTACAATACCATCTAGAGTTGAGAAATTAACAAGTAACCACATTAAGTCAGGGTTTGCAAACATTCTTAGGGTGCTCACTTCAGACTCTTCACCACTCAGTTTGAAGCACTGTGATGTACCAGTACATCAGTGTGACACTGAGCCATCAACTCCATGATTAAGTAAAGAATGGAAATTTGCCAGCCTTAGAAATTTGGTGGGACGGGCGAACAACTGCACAAAAGAGAAAGTGTGACAGTATTCCACCATCAGATATCTAGTGAAAGAGGCATTTAACTCCATAAAAGAGAATAGTGCATGAGTGTGTCTGCATGAGAAATTCTGTGGAAGGTGTGGCAACTTCTTGATGGACAAAAGCATGGCAATATGCCACCTTGGTATACCCAGAAGAAGAAGTGATAAACTCCATTACAGAGCATGGATATCTGGTGGTAGAAGTACTCAACTCTGTGACAGAAAAAAGCATAACTGTATGTCACCAGGGGATAGCAGACAGGCAACTGTGATAGTATGTCAGCATGGGATATCTGAAAGACAAGAGTTAAAGTATGTCAGCATGGGGTATCTGGTGGTAGGAGCACTCAACCTCAGGACAGAGAAAAGTGTGACAGCAGATCGGCATGAGATATCATATAGACAAGTGTGACAGCATGTCAGTATGGGATATCTAACAGACAACTGTGACAGTAGGTAAGAATGTGATATCTGGTAGTAGGAGCACTCAACTCTATGACAGACAAAACATGGCAGAATGTCAGACTGGGATATCTGGTCATAGGAGCGCTCAACTCTATGACAGAGAAAAGCATGCTAGAATGGCACTATTGGATTTCTGCTGGTAAGTGTGCTCAACTCCAGGACAGAGAAACGTGTGACACTATACCAGCATGGGATATCTGACAGACAGGCTTGACAGTATGTCCGAATTAAATAGCAGGTGGTAGGCTGTCAACTCTATGACAAAAAAGCATCACACTATGTCAATTTAAAATATGTGGTAGTAACAGCATTCAACTCCAGGGCATAAAAAGTTCGACAGTATGTCATCATGGTATATCTGACAGACAAGCATGGCAGTATGTCAGCACGGGATATTTGGAGGCAAAAGTGCTCAACTCCAGGACAGAGAAAACTGTGACAGTATGTCCTGATAGACAAATGTGACAACAGGCCAGCATGGGATATGTGGTGATATGAGCACTCAAATCCATAACAGAGAAAAGCATGACAATATGCCACCCTTTTATATTCAAGGGAATGTGTTTCCGATTCTATAACAGAGAAAAGTGTGATGGGATTACAGTATGTGATAACTGGTGGTAGAGTGTTTAAATCCAGGACAGAAAAAGTATGACAGTATGTCAGCAAGGGATACTTGAAGGAACACGAGTGCCAGTATGAAGAATGGGCTATCTGATTGGAAGAGTGCCAACTTTATGCCACAGAAAGGGTGACAGAAGGTCAGCATGGGATACCTGGGAGACAAGCGTGATATTGTTTTAGCATGGGATAACTGGCGGTATGAGCGCTCAACTCTAGGACAGAGAAAAATGAAACAGTATGTCAGCAGGGGATATCTGACAGACAAGTGTGACAGTATATCTACGTGGGATATCTGATAGTATGAGCGCTTAACTCCATGACAGAAAAAAAAGTGTGACAGTATGTCAGTATGTGATATCTGGTGGTAGGAGCGCTCACCACTCACATCTATGACAGAGAAAATCTTGATAGTGTACCAGCAATGGAAATCTGGGGACAGTGTGCCATAACTGGTGGCACACACAACCAATCCGCAAGTCACATTTGCTTTCCAGCTACATGAGGTAAAGTTCTAACAGATTTACAGTATAAAAGGCACATCGTTCTCAGCCTTTCAAAGCTGGCAGGAGGTTCTACTAACATTGGAATGCTCACCCAGCTTCAACTATCTAACTTTATAAATGGATTGGTGGGTGCTATGTGGGAATATTTTGGAGGGTCATTGAAAGAAAATTGCCACTATTGATAAAAAAACAGTGATATATTTTGAATTCTTGAATGAGAGATAGTTGAAGAGCCATGACCATATTTTTTTTTTACATAGCACTAACTTGGCTCAAGGGCATTTGGGCACTCCTTTATATAGCGCAAATTTGGCCCAAAGGCATTTGGGCACTCCTTTATATAGCGCAAATTTGGCCCAAGGGTATTTGGGCACTTCACATGAGCATCAGATACCGTTACACATATTTTTTTTTTAAGCACCCGGAGGTTAAGTGAATTGCCCACGATCACAGAGTGTTGAGCCGAAGAAGCTTGTATGCCCGGTTTTAAAGTCAGCATTTTCGATAGCTTTGCAGAATAAACATTGGTACAATCGGATGATATTTTTAAAATTAAGTAAATTGTATAAATAGTGATTTAAAGCAGAATTCAGGAGTTTAAGAAATCCCTGTGTGTGTGTGTCTATAAATATCTATATATATATATCTCTGTATATATATAAATATATATATGTATATATTTATATATATATACAGATAGATAGATAGATAGATAGATAGATAGATAGATAGATAGATAGATATCTCATAGGTACAGTTCTTCTGACAGTTAGCAAAGTTATTTTCCTCTATCAAGTCATGTTAAAACGCCTTCTGCGAGACAATAGGCAGAGATTTCCTACATTCGCTACATTTTACTGGGGGAATAACACCAAATTTGAACTTTGCATTTATGAGCAATACTAGGCACACATTTTTATTCTTACATTATTATTTTCATTGAGGGCTACCGTGGGTAAACGAACACACATATACAGACACTATTATCGCAGGCCAGGTATCCGCCATTCTAGCAGGAGTCACAAGGCTTAAAAAGATCATATGTGAGCGCTTCTAGCTGACCAGGTCATAGAGGGCAGGCTTGCTGAACCACCAGCTCTGTTTTTAACATTTTGACCTTCTGCTAACCCCAGCCAGCCTCCTCTTTTATTTGCCAGCACTCTCAACTAAAAATGTATGATACAACGATTAAAAACAGTTCACGTTCACACCAGTTTATAGCTGGTGGAAATGGCACTTTAATATTTCAACATATTTTGGAGGATATGTTGAGAGTAAATGCAAATAAAAAACAAATAATCCTAAAAATTACAAATGATGTACTCGTCTTTAATTCAACCAAAAAGAAGGTATGTTTCTTATTAAATGTATATATTCGGATATATGGGGATATACATAACCTTCATTTCATTTTTTTTTAGCAAGAAAAACGTGGAAATGTTATTTGTCAGTGGGTAAGCATAAGATACATTAGAAGGGTTTGTTTGTGTGCCTAAAGCAAAGCAGGGGGTGTTGCCCAACACGTATACACATCTGCTTATAAATACGAAAACCTATATGCACATCTGCTTATAATACGAAAACCTATATACACATCTGCTTTAAATATGAAAACCTATCTGTGCCTTAAACGGCATAGGTGATTTGTCACAGCTGCCAAGTAGTCTCTCGTGGCCATCATCAGCCAGTTTGACTTCTTAGCAAAAGCACCTTGATTCTCACCTTTGCAGTTTTCAACCTCCTACGATGGATATAAGTTTACAAATCAGAGCATTCAAATGCCTCTTTCTAAAGACCTGAGAAGCTCAAGGTGCCGCCTATGCTGTGGCTCACTTAACCATCATGATCATGTTTATTACAAGGGCACAAGTTGAGGGTAGACGGCATCAACCCACTATTTTCAAAGTGTGGACACCATCTATCCTGTTAAAAGGTTGGGTCCCAAAGAAATATGGTAAACTTGTGCCAGTGTAAATTTCAGACACTAGACACATTCAGCAGCCTCCGCATGTTGTCTGCTTCCCTTCCAAGTAGCTATCTACAGACAGGGAAGAGACTTATGAGATTTCAGCTGGGCCCATAACAAAGGGCGGAGTTAAGGGGCCACCATGCCTTTTTTTGTTGAAGTATCCTGACTGGAAGCTATCAGAATCCTCACAAGTAAATGCAATGGAGGGGAAATGAAGGCACACAGCTTATCAATTCACATGTACACATGTAAAGAGGCATACTTTTTACTTTGTTCATTCCCTGTATATAAGAGAGATGTATGCACTGTAAGAATGTCAGATGTGTTGGCCTGTCTCAAAATGTGCACAAGTAACTTAAATACAAATATTTTGTTTTATTTCTTTTGCAGTGCTGTAGCGCCACTCATCCCATTGCAGGGTGTCATAGCACTTTACATCACATGTACACAATATATATTGACAATAAACCATATGTGTGTAAGGCAGTGTACATGATGTGATATATAAGACAGTGATGGTTACAAGGTATATGAGTCACATGTCTTTCATAGCTCACTGTACTATAGTAGAAGAATTACAATTTGTGAACTGCAGGTGACAAAAGGATCTCTGTTAAAAGCAGTAACCCACTTACCCATGTAGATAAAATACAAATCTAGCATCTGTGTGTTACACAACGTGCTTTGCAAGAGACATATTAACCCTCTATGCTACTTTGATACAGAACTGGGACTGGATGAAACACAGATCTCTCCAACAATTAAGTTAACCTCCGGAATTATCTTACCATTAAATATTCCTTGATATTTAATTGGCTCACAATGATTCCTATAGTAGGTGCCTTAACCTCATAAGATATTTTAACAAGCATTTGCAAAGCAATAGGTCTCATACTTCCTTGCATTAGAGCTAATGGCATTGTTAATTCATAACTGGACTTCTTGCCATATAAATTGGTCAACCCTGCCTCATAATTTTGTCTTTTTCTGCCATATAATTCCTGTGGCCCAGCCTTTAATGGAAGCACTTCCATTTACCTTCTTCCTATATCTTAAAACATATACAATTATCAGAAATAAACTTTTGGCATTAGAGTGCAATGCTCAAAACACCATAACAAAAATATAATTTGGGACGGATTGGAGGGTGATAGGAAAGAAGGAGTCTGGAGTAAAGATGAGGAGAGGAAAAGTGGCATAGTAACGGTGTCATGGGCTCTGGAGTAATAAAGGAAAATGGTTGACAGCAATTTCAGTAGGAAAATACAGCAGTAGTTAGAGCTAAGTGAGGTCCATAGGTCTCTGGGCCCCGGTGCCACTGCACCTGTTGCTCCATTGATAACTAGGCCTCTGGAGGGAAAGCGAACGGGGCAGAAAAAAAAGGTATACAACAGACAAAAGGAAGAAAGAGAAGGGGTCGCGAAGAAATTAAAGAAAGAAGGGAAAGAATAAAAGAATAAACAAGAAAATGAAAACAAAACTAAGAGAAGAAATAAAGCAAACGTGTGAGACAAAAGAAAAAAGGGAATAAAACTAGCCAAAAAAGATAAAGAGGAAAAAATAATGAAAGAAGTGTGAAAAGAAAGAGAAAAATGAACATTAGAGAAAAAAAAGAGATGGTGAGAGAAACAAGCAGTAAAAGAACCAGGGCACATATGTACTGACACATTTCCCACAGACTGGGAAAACCACTTTGACACTTTGAGAAAGGAAGGAAGAAAGATCTAAAAAAAAGTGAAAGGACTCATACTGATTCAAAGGAAAGAGGATATAAAAAAGACAAAGAAAGAATGAAAGTAAGAGGAAAAATAGTGAAAGAATGAACTCCTGACGAAGAAAAAAGAGAGGAACGAAACAAGGAAAGAAATAACCAAGTTTTTGCGGGTTTGAAAGCGGAGGTAGCAAAAAGAAGAGGGAAATAAAAAAAAGGGAGAGAAGTAGAAATAAACAGTTGAAAGAAACACCAAACGTGTTAATATATGGTTTTTAAGAGCTGGAAAGAGAAAAGAGGGGGAGAAAGAAAACATTGAGAGTAAACTGAGCAAAGGATCAAACAGAGTGAGACAGGTGAAACAGGCCCTCCCAAATAAAGATGGCAGCTAAGAATAGATTTATTTGGCTCCCCTACATCCTCAAACAGAAGTCAGAGTGTGGAACAGCAGGGGACACTGCAGAACAGCAGGAGGTACATTAGTAGAGTTATATGTGAACCCCAGTACAGAAATATTGGGTGGTTTATTTCAGGAGTGGGGGTATAGACAGAGCTGTGTCCCGGCACAGTGCTGGAATAACAGGAAGGCAGTGGGTGAGAAATGAGAAACGGAGTGCTGTGTAATTCCTGGTATTGGAATAATGCAGGTTAGGGTTGAGGTGCACTGACAGAGTTGTATGTGGGCTGCAATACTGGAATAGTAACAGGCACACAAGGTCAGAAGGGAGGTATGCTAATGGAGCTATGTGTGGAACCTAGATGTGATGTGCCAGGGTTGCCAAGCGTTAGCCTGGAGGTGCCCTGGTGAAGCTGCGAGTGGGGCCCAGTATGGGAGTAGCATTGCCTCAGAACCACAGAAACTAGGAGTCCTGAAGGGGGTGTGTGTGTGTGTGTGAGACTTAGTACAGAGAAGAAATGTGCACGGAATGTTAGAATTGATGGATTCTGGCAGAGCTGTGGTGGTTCCCATCAACAGTGGCATTGGATGTTAGACTTGAGGGGTGCTGGCTTAGCAGTTTTTCTGCTCTTTTGGGTCCAGTATTGGCTTGGCAGTTGGACTGAATATTAGAACTGAGCATCGTAATGGAACTGTATGTGAGTGGGGTCCCATTATAGAAAAAGGAAGTGACCTCGCTGGGGTAGAACTGAAGTGCACTGATGGAGCTGCAACCGAGGTCCTGCTGCTGGAACAGAAGAGTGTACTGACTGTAAGAACTGAGGTCCTCTGCAGACGGCGTGTATGGGGTTCTGTCATGGGCACAGCTGAGGGCTTGGAGTGTATGAACTGCGGTGCACTGATGGAGCTGCACCTGAGGTCCCAGTACTGAAGCAGCAGAGGGTACTTACTGACTGTAAGAAATGAGGTGCTCTGGCAGACGGCGTGCGTGGGGTTCCTGGCACTGGCTGAGTCCTCCTGACTGAGGGCTTGGGGTGTGTGAACTGTGGTGCACTGATGGAGCTGCGCCCAAGGTCCTAGTACTGGAACAGAAGAGTGTCCTGAAAGCAGGAACTAAGGTGTTTCGAGAGACAGCGTGTGTAGGGTTCATGGCACTAGCACGACTAAGGGCTTGGAGTGTGTGAACTGCAGTGTACTGATGTGCTGAACCGGAGGTCCCAGTACTGGATTCTGCAGAGTGTACTGGCTGCAAGAACTGAGGTGCTCTGGCAGACAGCGTGTGTGGAGTTCCTGACACTGGCATGGCTGAGGGCTTGGAGTGTGTGAATTGAGGTGCACTGATGGAACTGCTAGTGGGATCCCAGTATGGAGCAGAAGTGGGCACTGTCTCTTAAGGATTGCGGAGCCCTGTTAAATCTGGGTGCCTAGGCTATAAGAACTTACAAGTGATCCTCCACCCTTGCTCTCAGCACGCAGGCAGGCACACTTAGTAAAGAAAATCCAAGCCAAGGAAAGGAAGGGAAAGGCAGGAGCCAGGCAGCTGAGAGAGAGTGCAGAGAGCCCACAAAAACAAAATGTGACCAAGATAACAGCCTAATTTATAGCCTTGTTTACAGCTAAGCTCAGAGGAAGAATGCTCTGTAATTGAAAAAGGAAGCTTCCCTGGACAGAAGCCGGAAACAAAGTAAAAAAAGTCCCCAAACAGACCAGATAAACAGGACAAAGCATAATTATACAGTAGTTGATCCCGTCTCACACATAGGAGGGACAAAAAGGCATGACTGACCACTAGGAAGCAAGGATTTTTAAATGACACTGGAACTAACAAATGACATAGCCGGAAGCCCACAGAAGAAGTATATTTAAAAGTATAATAAAAGAGGTTGTACGCTTACGCTCAACCTAAAAATCAGCCTTCGCACCCAATTAAGCAGAACAGATATTCTGCCACGTTTCTTCTTGATGCCAATGTGTTTGTGGCTAGGTTTTAAAAAATAAATGTATAAGTGCAGGCCCAGATTTAGCGTTGGGATTGCATCACTCTTTTGGCACAACCCTGAAGAGAAAACTAATTTGTTAATATTGTGATGTCCTCTAATGTACTCATGATAGACTTGCTAAACATATGTGTGAAGTCTTAATATCTGATGTCACTTCTTGTGAGGTCACGGGTTGTGATGCCACTTCCTATGGTGCCACGTGCAATGTCATGTGGTGTGATGTCACACACTGTGATGTCACACATCATGATGTAACTTGCTTACTGCCTAATTTGGTTAGTCCCCCCACTTCTTTTTTAGGGACTTGTGCCTGATTAAAAAACATAATTTACTTCAAGATAAAATGCTTGTAACCACTAGTGTAAATTAACTGCGCCCAAGGACCAATATGGACTTCCACACAACCGGACCGCTATTAACTATATACCAATTGGATGGTTAAAACCACATGGAAACTCAGCAGAGGGCTGCCACTGTACACTGTTTGACATAGGGTTGGCGATGTCTGGTCACAGAGGGGTTGCAAGCTTGTACTTAGCTGTGCACCAATAAATGTGGGTGAGCCACTGAAGACTCCAGCCCGACACTCGCTTAGGTCAAACTCCTCTTTGAACCTGGAGCAAAAAATTAGCTGATCCTTCAACGTGGGGTTTGACACCCATTCTCATACCTCAACAGAGTCACACTGGGACAACAAAATAGACCCGACCCAGGCATCAGAATAAAAGTGACCCACATTAGTGAACCTGACAGCTAAGTGGCCCATGTTTACAAATCAGGGCACTTTTAAACTTGTAAAGACATGCAGTATGGGTATTTTCCAAGGTATGGGAGGCTTCATGCACTTGCGTTTGGTGCAGGCATTTTTATGTTAATATCAGAGGAATCAATAGTAAAAACTGGGCCCACCTGGCCATAAAACAGGCCCACAAACTACCAAAAAGACCAGCCAATCGAGCACTGTCTGATTGCCCTGTAGGCCAGTCCAACCCTGTATCTCGATCATTATTCTATAGAACAGTGATACTCAAAGTACGGCCCGGGGTCTGCATCCGGCCCTACTAACCTTCACATGCGACCCACCCCCCTAGCAGAACGACTGCAGTGGGCTGCTTGATCGACCAGTAAAACAATTGTCTATGATCATACAGTTTTGTCAAGTGGCCAGCCAGGATTGATCCCTGGTTTTCGCATTTCACCACATTGTGCAATTCTATTTCATTCACATGCAATAATTAGTTTACTTCATTTTTCACACCTGAATCTCCGAAGCTAGCGATAGTGGCCACCTTAATTCCTCCCCTCACAAAGCCCCACTCCTACCATGCTGCCATAAAAGTGGCCCTTGGGCATGTATTGTTGCGTTACTCGAGGCAAAAAGTAGAATGCCTAAGGGGGAGGAAACAGGAGGGGCCCGAGGGCATGATGATTTTGGTTGCTAATACAAGCCTGTTAAAACGGGTGTGGTCAGGTTTACGACTACGCAAGTTTCTTCTGTGTGTGTGCCATCTTTTGCTGCACAGCAGCCTATTTAGCCAGCACTCTACAAGGTACAAAACAGACCACGCTTTCCGCCTCCTGGGAGAATGTTGGTCAGTCCCCATGCTGCAGCACTTCAAATGGAAATATAGAAGTGCAGGTACTCTCTATTTAGAGCACCTGACTGCTCCTGAGAAGTGCAGATACTCGTCTACTGTAATGTATTGCAACAGTGCTGAGGATTGCAGGTACTCTCCTCTTCAAATTAAAGAAGTGCAGGTACTCAGAACCGGACACTGTCTACCAATTTAAAGGACTGGCACGCTCTAGAAGGTCCGTTTAAACGTCGTCATTGCCTTGTTTGACTGCACTTCCTTTTCATTCATCAGCTTTGGATCACAAACTGGGCTCGCTTGGTTGACTAATGGCATCGTCATCAGGTCTGTGGTGCACGAATTTTTCGCACACGTTCAGAAGCTATCGTTTCCAAAAAACAACACTCAATCCAGAGAAACAAGCTCACGAACGAAGCGATTTCGCATTTAACAGCGACAAACATTTTTACATTTTGAAGAAACTTTACCGTCTTTTGCGCATAACGTCTGACGTCCAATTTACTGTTAAACACGTGCCTCAGGTGTGACGCGCAAGTAGCGCGCTCTACGTCACAACACTTACGCCTCGCGCAGACCTGCCTCGCGCGCCTGCGCTCTACAGTTGACGGGGCGGCCTGGCCTCGTGCATGGTTGGTGCTGCTCGTCACACGTCCCGCTCTTAAGCGGTGGGCGCCCCGACCGCTCCCTCGTTAAGGTTGGGGAAAAGTTAACGACCACTTCACATATCTCGTTTGAAGGCGTCGGGACCATTCTCGTGCGAATACAATTGTTGCTGCCCAGTGCTCTCAGAGGCCTGGCGTCGGTTAGAGTTTAGCAGCGGGTAGAGTGGTGCTATAGATGTGTCGCGGGGACCTGCCGGCTTGCACGCGGTAGAGGAGAGTCGTGGAAGTGAAGTAAGCAAGAGAGAGAGTGCAGGGCAGGTAGGAGAACAGTACCTGCGTGCCTTTATTTTCAGCTTTAAATGAATGCACTCTTCTTCTGGACACACCTTCCGCACTTGACTGTGCTTAGCAGCACCCAAGAGATAGATATTAAAACAGTAAGGCGTTTAATTGTATCTACCTATTAGCCTGTTTGTATAGCAGTAGTTGTTAAATGTATCAAATGACTTGGCATTCAGTGCCTTCAATTTCAGCGAGAAGGATATTATTTGTTCACATGTTTCTCATTGTTAGATATCTTAACACTGTCCTATTGACATACATGCCACTCCTCGAGTGCAGGAAAATAGATACTTATGTAATGTCATTTATGTTCTAGTTATCGCACGTTGTTTTATTGGTGAGGCTTTAGGGTAAAAAAAACAACGTTTTTGCTTTGGGGGGAAATCATCTTACATGGGACATGCATATTCTTAAATCAAAGCAATAATATGTGTATTCTGTATTTTTAGAAAACATATAAAAGATTTGCGGATAAGCTCTAGCAGAGTAAGCTATGTTGGGTTAATTTATGCGTAGACCATGGCCTGCTGCAAAGTATACTTCTTTCATAGTGTGATCTGAGGTCCTTCTTAAGGGAACTTACGTTTTATTTTTCACTTGAGTGCCCCTGTGATTAATTCATTTTCTGTTCTGTTAAAAATATAAGAGTTTTAGCAAACTAAACAATAAATTCGGTTTGACCCTTTGTGGGATATTTATCCACCTTATTGGACAGTTGTTTTATGTAGAATAGTGTAATCCTGTTAACAATGCACCATGTTTGTTCGAAAGGATTGTTCCAATTTTGAGCATTCTACTTGGACATTTTAATTAACTTTTTTTTAGTACCTTTAGGTTTTTTTGTTTTTGTTTTTTACCATAGTTTAGATTTCGGTTTCTGGTCATAATGCCAAAACCATACGGCCTTAAACAATTAGATTGAAACCAGGATATCACTACACGCGTATATGAAAACTGAATTGCAATGGTTATTACTATAGACTCGATTTTCATGCTAAGCTTATGTTTTACATAAAAGCAGAACCTGACTAATTCATTACCCAGCTGCAGTTCTGATCCCAAGCCAGATGCTAATTCAAAACCTTACCCTGCTATGTTCCCCAACGCTTATGCTTTGGCACATATCACATACGGACTCGTCACAATAATTTATGTTTATATGGCAGAAGGTGATACTCTGTATTGTTGTTTGGCACATTTATTGTTTAGCTTAATAGTATACCTAACTATCAGTTTATCGTTTAATGTTTCAGCTTTCAGCCATACAACAATAATTAAAACATAAAACAACAGTCTCATGTCGACCTATGAAATGCAAGCCATAGAACCTATTAACTGGCTGCTACATGTCAGCATCCCAACAAAGTGCAGGTGCATGAAAGTAAAATAACCATGAACACAATAATGCCGCCAATAATATATATTCCTACTAAAGCTTGGTCAGATTCCCAAAGCGGCTGGCAGTTCTGCCATGTGTGGCCAGACCAACCATAAGTACTTCCACAGTGGTCTTATTGTGGAGAGTTTCTTCTCCCACTTAAACCCGAAGTAGCGCTCCTTAACAAGGTCCACAATGTCTCCCGCCTTATGTTACTCGAGTTGGACCATAGGATTGATATTGAATTTATTTACCTAACTACATATGTAGTGTCCCAAGCATGTAAAAGATGCTTATCTATTCAGAAGAACATGATTTCTATTGGCACATTTACGTAGCACTATGATATTATTGACTATGTGCAAATAACCTTCAGGCAAAAATGCCATCTTTACTCAGGATCTGTGTTAAATATATAGGATATATTTTGAACGTATTCGGCCCTAAACCATATTTGTGTCTCGGATATTTGTACAATCGCTCTATTTGAGGCACCATTAAAAACTGTCTCAGTGTCAAAAAGATAGAGATATATTTATAGTTTTTGCAGGATCAGGAAGAAAGGAGGGAAACATATGAACCAGAGCATATCGAAAATATTGACTAATGTGTACTTTTTTTTTTCTTTAACTTTGTTTATTGGTATTTCTGTAATTGAACAACAAACAGTGCATTGGTAGGCCCCACATTGTAGGGTATGCATCCGGATCTATACATTCATATAGTAGTGTATACTATTCATTTACATAGTCATTTCGCCCATCTCGCAAAAAAGATTACAGTCCAGCAATTTGATCCTCGCCTCAGCCAAGTCCCGCCCAAGTACAGTTATCGTTCTGCATTGAGGTTCGACGGTTTCCGCTTCTTTCCAAACAGTACCATATAAACTTTAACTTGTTCAATAATTAAAAGAAAAAAAAGAAATAGAACGGCAAATCGAACAACAAAGTCTGTGCTGTCTCAATAAGCAGTTGTCGGTGGGATAAGTAATATAGGTAAAATGAAGCTAGGTGTCTGGGAGACTGAGTCCGATGCCCACCCCCTCCTCCCACCGGAGTGGTATGATCCAAACCCATTTGCATTCAGCCAGTCATGGTCTCCTGATGTGCCATCCTTTTCCTAGGCCGCATCTCGCCCAGCCTCAAGGGGCGCCCCTTCCCCTCCAGTCCCGCATGCCCCCTCCACCTCCCTCCTTTGATCTTCCCGTTCTTCCAGTATGTCAATCCAGAGTGGCGCTAGAGGTCGTGCCCTGATTCCCTGGTCCTCTACCCTACGCAGCGCCTGTAATTCGGCCTGGGCCCACACTGACACATCACGCCTCCAGTCTGCCAATCGTGGGCCCATTGGTGACTTCCAGGCCATGACAATCCGCCGCCTGAACTGGCTAATGTGTACTTGATCGTCAGATTATACACTTGTTGGACTTTGTGTGACGCATTATTACTGATAGCTATGCAGGTGATGTTATGTTTTTTTTTTTGGAGAAGAACACAGTTAGCAGAACTAGAAATACACAACAATAGCAGTTTAGGGAGTTACTAAAAAAACACCAAGTAGCATGCAACCATTCCTGCAGGATACATTTAGCTATATCAAGTGCCATTTCAACTAGAAAAATCTCCAGAAAATTATATGTACCTAAAGTGACAATATAATGCTGAGGTCTACACACATTGTGGGCATAATCCTTTAACACTTATATACAGAACGTGCTTGTTATTACACAGTGGTTCACCTCTTCACATATCTTCACAGAGAATGATCTCGTGCTTGCACCTATACGCCGTCGGACTCTCAGTTATAGATTGAGAATTGAAATACCTCACCGGGGTGGGGGGTGATATATAGGTAATAGTTATGCCAAGGAAAATATATATTTGTTCTTCCATGTTCATTTTATTTAGAACGGACAGAAAGCATAGACTACATAATTATTGCTTACTGGCAGGTCTCTTTGTCAAGTTGTTCAGTGTTTGAAATTAGCAATGGAATAAACGTTCATTTTGTTAAAAACATAACATCCCTGGATAGACTAATTAGAATTTGGTGCTTGAGATACAGGGGTGGGGGGTAACACTAATTTTAGGGCTGAAAGGAGGGCACATGAGCTACAGGCAAATAAACTACTTTTATTGTAACCTTGAAAAGGTGATGTAGTCTTCTCCAAGTATCTGTTGTAAAATATTGTGGTCATTTAGCATGACATTACCACACCTTTTAGCTTTTAGATTGTGTTTATCTTGTATTTAAGACGCGTGAGTGCCAAGATTATGCTGCACAAGTTGGATGACTTTGGGCGTACACATTTCAAATTTGTATTGTAGGAAACATGCAGACTGAGAACTGCAAAACATGCATTGCAAGCCATGCAAAGCAAAAAGGAGCATAGCTCCATTTGTAAACTACAGTGAAATGCCTCAATGGTTTGTGATGGCTGATATGGTTATAAATGATTACATGCTTATGCCCAGGGAGCATTCAACTAATCAATAATACAAGATTCAAGATTTCATGGTTAAAAGATTACTTGTGAATTTGACCCCTGCCGTCATTTTAGTGAGTTGACATTCACTGCTTTTTCAACTCGATACCCAGTCTACCAACATTACCCCTTTATGTTTTCTTGTGTCAGGTGACCAGAGGGCAAGCATGGTCTAAATAATAGGCTGACAACACATGAGTCATAAACAAAGATAGTCGATGTCAAGGCCGAATAATTTTTTTATATTATTGTTTTTATATATTTTGACATAGAATAACACATATCATGTGTAAGTAGAACTGAAAAACAGAAGTGATCCGTGTCCCCACCACATAGCCTAAAAATCCAACATACATCGTCCTGGCCGCCGTACAACATATATCATGCGTCATAACATAGAAAAGACAGTATTTCCCTCCCATCTCCTCCAGCCCCACCTATTACTCATGACTCGGGTTCAACAGTAAGTATGCAGTAAGAGGGCTCCATATGTCCTTAGTCTCTATGGCAGCAGTACTGCATATAACTCAAGCTGTGATCGACAACTATTTTTGTTCAGTGGGTGTCCCTTTTTTCCACACTGAAGGGCCACTCTCCTGTTTTCCAATAGTAGTGCCACTGATACATATTTACAGTTAATCGGTTGTACATTCTTGACCAGTCCCAAGAAACACATCGAGAGGTCGCAGTCTATTTCTTCCAGCACAATGCCTGTCAGGACAGTGGTAACCTAGGTCCAATAACTTACCAGCTTGACAGTGCCAGACCAAGTATAAAAAGCCAGCTTCATCTGCCCCACATCGTAATCAACATGCATCTTCCCCAAGCCCAAACTTACTGCTGTTGTCGATTTATACAGACTTGTGACTTCAGTACTACTGCAAAAAGCAATGGCAACAGGACAGCCCTGTTGCGTACCTCTACAGACCGAAAATACCTCTAATGTTTGTCTATTAATACACACTCATGGCACTGGGTTCAGGTATACCCATACAGGATAGGATTTAAAACATGTATATCCATGCAATAGAGTTAAAAGCCTTAGTAGCTTCTAATAAAACCACTGCCGCACGCATGGGTGGCTTCAGTTGATGCAGTAGGGCAAAAATGGTGTGAAAAGTATGGGTTGTGGATCTAGTCAGTATAAAACCAGATTAATTCAGCAGTACCAACTTGGAGCGTAATGGCTAAAGCCTTTTAGCCAAAATTTGTTGTATCCCTGTTAATTAAGGATAGTGGCGTATAAGATTCGCACTGGTCAGACATTTTATCTGTTTTTAATTGCACTCTATTTGAGCTCCCCACAAAGTAGGTATACCATTTCATACATTGCATGGAGATGAGGGTCAAGGAGATCCATGACTTCCTTGTAGAACTCGCCAGTCAGGCTGTCAAGTCCAGGGGCCTTACCATTCGGAAGCACACGGCTAGCATCTTTTACCTACTCCAACAATATAGAATGTAATAAAAACTTGTGCTGTCCTGGGGAGAGCCACACCAAGGCTACGTCCTCAAGATAACTATTTATTTGATTTCATCTCTATTAGCAATCCCACAAAGGCCAAAGAGGGTGGAGTAAAATTGATTAAATGCAGCGAGGATGGATGGTGTATCCTAATATTCTAGAGTCTCTGGAGTTGAAATTTCAAGTATATGATCTTGGCCCTCTGGTGCTTTGAGCTTCTCAGCCAGAGTGCATCCAGTCTGTCCCCCCCCCCTACCCCCCCTTTTCCATATGCACAGACCCTGTGTTATTTAGATAAAAACGGTGTTTTCTGCATTGGAAGATCATGATATTCCATGAGATTTTCACGGGTGGCGGCCAGTGTGGCCAGAGTAGGTTGACTTTCATATTGTCGCTTTCATACTGTTACTCAAGGGAGCTTAGTACGTCTTCAGCTTTTTCATTTAATTGATGCCATATTGATTTCAGTACATCTGTCTGAGTTCTAATGCATATCCCCCTACTTATGACCTTATAGGCCACCCAGAGCATATCCTTCCCAGCTACAGTTTGTACATTCTTCTCAAATACTCTATAATAGCTGAATGCACCTCCTGTTTAAATACAGGGTCAAGCAGAGCCGATGTTTGTAACCGCCGTGTGAAGGGGATTGAAGCTATAGGGGGGTAATATGGTTTTTAGTTGGACCAGGGTGTGATCAGGGAGGGTCTTAGACATACCAACTCTTCAACCCATGTAGAGACTCCCTTGGAGACTAGTCAGGAATCCAATCTGGACCATGAACTGTAGACCGAGGAAACATGTGCCTTCCCTCAATTATGGGTGTTGTAGTCGCCAGGCATCCACCAGACCGTATTCCTCCAACCCTGCTCGAAGGTTGCCCTGCCAGTCCGTCGCTGCTGACCTATCCATGTTAAGGTCCAAATATGTGTTCAAATCATGCCCCCATGTATCACTTGAAGACATGGTATGTAGGTGATTCCAGAGTGTTCAGTAGAAGTTAGGGTCATCTGCATTAGGTCCCCAAGTATTCATTATTGTGACTGGAGTACCATACAGTGCCCCTTGGGTGATTGTGAGACGTCCTTGATTGTTTATTTTGGAGTGTGTTAGGTGGAATGGCATTCCCTGTCTGACTAGCACCAGGATCTCCACTGAGTAAGATAAGTAGGATGATGCCAATCTGTATCCCACCCATTTTGCCCAGCTTGCATGCTTGCTAGTTCATGTCAAGTGTCTCCTGTAGGAGAGCGATCTGAATATTATGCCCACTAAGACAGGATACGACTAGTTGAGTCTTGCATAGGTTATTGAGACCCCTTTTGTTCCACGTTAAATAGGTAACTTGACCCCTGAGTCTGACCATTGTATTATCCTAAGTAAAAAGATAGTAATGTCTAAACTGCTGAGCAACACACTATGTACTATGGTAAGGGTGTAGTGGGTGACACTTTGGTGACCAACAATCCACCTTGTGCTTAACCTTCTCCCCTCCTACTTCAGCATGTGAATCCTGCTTAAGACATCTACTAGTCTAACATCAAGTAACAAAACAGAAAACAGAACATACCAAAACAATATAGAAGAAACAAATCTACTTACCTTGTCCATTAGGGGTGCCTCCTCTTGGGGGAGCGCCGGACTCCCAGACTCCCCACGGATGTACGGAGGTGGCCGGAGAAGTTCAGTTCTTTGCCATATCATCAGAGTCAGTAAGGTAGTTACGAAGAACCACCTGTCATTCATGTGCAGCTGCATTCAGATATCTCTTGTGGACATTTCAGGATCTCAAAGTTGGGAGTTCGTGGGATAATCCTTGATAGGAGCGTTATGCTATTTCACCTTTATCATTGTTGTATCCTTATTTCTTTTCTGCAGTGAGAGTGATCTGATGAAATCTTTTGCTGCTTTCTGATTTGCAAAGATATTTAGCTTTTTTATAGTTTTTGCAGAGGTGTGTCGTATACAGGATGGCATATGGAACTTCCATCTTCAGCAGCTGTTTTTTTAATTGGCAGAAACTCTCGGCGGGCCACCTTCACTGCCATTGTGAATCCATGTAAAATGCAATCTGGTCTATATCTTTCTTTTCACAGGCCAGCCAGAGCACTGTGTATCGGTAATTAAGAGGTTTTGCAGTTATTGGACATGGAGATGCCCCGGCGGTGGCTGCGACATGAGTGTTCTATGCACTCTTTCCACACTCAGGAGGTGCAACATGTTTTCAGCTCCAAAAACTAAGGTTAACATTTTTTCTACATGTTTCCATCTTTCCAGTGTTAGTGGAATCAGAGATTCCAGTTTCGACGCCAGTACGCCTCCTAATCCTTGTTTTGTGCTTATATAAGAACTAGGACCTTCCCTGTATTTAGGCAGCTGGTACGTACAGATTGTAGCTTATCTTCTGCTGTTGAGACTCCCTGTTCCCGCACAGTGATACACTTTGTTTGTTATCCAATTTAGTGCCTTTATTGTCCATGTATAAGTTCAATCTTTTCAACTATAGATTGGAGACTGCTTTGCATAGCCAGTAATGTAAACTCTAAAGTAGACGTACCTGAGGAGTCTGAGTCATGGTCGCAGTCCAGCAAGGCCTACTCCGGCGGCCTTGTAGAGTTTTGGTTCTTAAAGTGCAGGTGGGTTTAGCCCTTATCTGTTTTTCCCATGTTCATCACCCCAGGTTCCACCTCTAGTTGTTGTTAATTTGAATTCTGACCTCGGAGCTCTCTAGCCGTGTCCCAAGGATCTCTGTCACAAGCCTTCTTTCCATGGGTGTCCTGGCTTCAGCAAGTAACCACAGCACAGTGGGCCGCCCGCTCAACTGTGGGATCCCCCACACGCCAGCGCCACTGGATATGTGTGGGGCTGTGGTAATAGCACATATCAGTTGTCTAGGTGTGTGCCCCAGACACCTGTTTGGCACAACATGCATGCAGTTCATGTGGAGGAAACCTCTGTTATCTTAACTCTTTGTGTCATACCGTTGGCATCGTCAGACCCCTTACAAGCAGTAGTTTGCGCCAAGATTTAGCTGAGGACATAGCAGTGCTCGCCATGTCGCGACTCTGTATGTCGTAGAGGCTTTCATCACACTCCATTTGGGTAAACTCCACACAGAAATAGTGATCTGACGTTCGCCCCAGCTACGTCCCAATTGGGGTGTGAATTATGAAACATCATCCACTTGTCTTTGGCACCAAAATGCTGCACCCTTCAGCCGGATGGCGAGTTATGCTATGGTATGTGTTCTGCTGCAGAAACAAGCAGCCGTCTGGCAAACCCCAGAGGCCTGCTCCCTGATTCAATAGAATTGGTGTGGCGAATTTCTGGCGTATGCTCGCTCACAAGCTAGGTGGTCTATTTTTGAGGGTCTCCTTTAGTCCACCTGCCATCGCCTCAAGTCCATTGGGCAGTTACAGTTCTCAGAGATCTTGCCCTGTGGCCTGCGAGATACTCCCTGTTAGAGTTGCAACCCTCTGTGGGCGTCCCCAAGTAGCCCTATCACACTGTCCCACCAGCGCTTTCATTGTCGACAGTAATGACGTCCTTAGGGTCTCATGGGATGATCCGCAGCCGTCTGCCATTCGGCAGCGAAGCTAGCTGCACCCCTTGTTCCCTGCGTGCGCGGACGTCTCTCTCTACCCACTCCGACACAGGCCGAGTCCGATTGGCCTAAAGCCTAAGGTACTCCAGCGCACTCGCCACAATGTTGCACCCCATCAGCATTGGTCTGCCAAGCATCCCATTGTTTGATGGGTGTACTCCACTAAGCATCGAAGTGTCTCCGCCAATGCTCGGACGCACCCCTCCTCCACCAACACCACAAAGCCCCCCTCCCCACCCCATTCTGGGGCCGAATGAAATCGGGACATAACGTGACTGGGAGAGACAACCATGATCATTTTGCTCCCCAGTGGCACTCGACTGCTAAGCATGTATGCCACTTTCTGTCCCACCACTGAACCACCTTGTCTTGGTGGGGCACAGCAGCAGGAAAAAGTAGTTTAGAGAGCTGCCAACCTTGTCCAATTAAGAACTCTGGGCAGGGAAAACAATGCTGCCCTGAAGGAACTTAACCACCAGAAAAGAGTTCACATTCAAGCCTATCTTATTATTGCCTGTGGAAGCATTGTAGCACACTGGCTGCTTTTGATTCATCACAGAACTGTCTGCAGAAACTTGCCGCATTGCTAGAAGCTTAGCGGTGCGTGGCTATCATTTTTTAGTGTGGTGATGTGGACACCAGATCAAAAATGCATTAGTCTAACTTCTGATGCATGGTACTTGACAGGTCTTCCTTAATTCATTTGAATATACATTTTTTACCCATGGTGTGTGATTCACTACAAGGTAAATGTTTCATGCAACTGTCCCCCCTAGCTGGGGCAGCAGATTCACTATCTTCTGAATGTTTATTTTGCATTGTTTAAATGTTTTTATCTTTACCAGCCAGTCAGTCTGGTAAGGGGAGGTAGACCCAGATTTGTTGCCTTCCTGCGTTGCCTGCTAGCACTGCAGGGGTGTGGAATTCCTATAGCCCAACTAGCCCAGGACATGTTGGTCAGTGTGAGGGACAAAAAGTTTTCATGTTCGTCTTGTCATTTGGGACAAGTAGGTCCAACCCCCTGCAGCACAGACCCTTTGGCTTCCAATTACAGTTCCACATTATGGCTCAGGGAAGAGCATCACTTGCAGGTAAGGTACTTTTTGTGTCCTTATAGTAAAGATTTTCAAAATTGTATTTATGGTTCATTTATGCAAAGCCTTTATTATTAGGGTGAGCTTTCTAAGGAAATGGTGAAAGCTCGGCCTGCACTGCTGATAGTGGTCTCAGTATAAAATGTGTACACATGCAAAGTTTAACAACATTAGGCAACATATAATTCTCCCTGAATGCTCTCTGATTAGATGCAAATATTTGCAGAAGCATGAAAACATGATTAAGGAGTCTTTGCTTTCAAATGAGATGTTCACAAAAAATGCAACTATGAAACACATGTTTTGCTAAACTATTAAGTTTTAGATACCATTTCTTTGAAGTATTATCTACTAAAATGTGAAATGCATGCTAGTATTCCCAAAACAATATTCATAATGGAAAATCAGTGCAACCAGTTTCAATAAGATTATGGGAAACATGAAAATAAACAATCTTAGGCAAAGCCAATATGTCTAACATTGGTGGTCAGTCTTATAGTTTTGTCAATTTGTGTCATGTTTTTTTTTTTTTAAACTTTATTGTTGTGGAAGCTTCCAGGAACTCACCATTATAACAACCATTGGCAAAAGGCAATAATATTTTTTGGCTTTAAAAAGCACACATTGCCACAGTAGTCTCTGGCACTGAACACAACTACTTGGTGTGCTGATATGCTCCTTGTGAAAGAGCAGAGTGCTGTCATTGAAGGTGAAGAAAATCTAGATATATAGAGAGAAAGACTTTCAATAAAAACAAAAAGTCTTGGTTAACTCAAGACCTAATTAGGAGGCCAATTCTTAAATAAAGTTTCAAATGTGCACCAATAATATATGCCCTTGTATCAATACAGATTTACAGCTTGCATGAATTCACAGGAATTTACAGAAGTCGGCCAGGAAATTGAATTTCTAGAAAATATTTGCAACATGTATGTTAGCACAAGGAGAAATGCATTTGTTCATTTGCTAATCCGAAAATCTGCTGAGCGCTTACAAATTCACTTTCCCTCCAGCCACTTTTTTCTAAACTGTGGAAGAAGTTCTATTTCTGCCCGTGTCAGGAGTGAATTTCCAACATTTCTCAGTATGGAAAAAGATTAGAGAGGAGCTGGTGAAAACACTTAAAAGGTACAAGTTAGTAGGTTTCCAAAGCGCATTCCAACCATGGAACTATTGCTTGGCGTGAACTCCAGTCCCAGAATGCAGATCTGGGGACAGCTGGCAAAATGCATGACTTTATCGAATTTATACCCTACAGCAGTATGAGCTATGGCATAATCAGAGAGGCTATTATCAGAGCTCTTAAATTAATGAGATGGGTTCCATAATTTATCTCAGGACAATGTCACACAAAGGGGTCAACTGGATTTCTTACAGGACAAGTAGATTTATAAAGCAACCTCTCATGTGGACAAGAAGATGGTTTATTAAATTCCATACCCCTGCACTGCAAGGATTTAAATTAACACTTTGGATGCAGTTTGTATGCCAAATGGTAAAACCTTGAATATGTTAACAAATCACTGGTCTAAGATAGGAACACAGGTCGTGCTTGTTTGGGGACCAGAAAGTAGAGCACACCCATGTGCTTCTCTTCTCTTGGGGCACTATTACTATTGCTATTTTCTATAATGGTTCCCAAACTTCTGTCTGAAGTATTTCTATCTGGTCGTTTCTAAACCTCTCTGGTTTGGACTTATAGTTGGTGGTTTTGTAGGACATGTAATAGAATATCAATGTTTTATCCAGTTTAGAATCCGCTTGTCTGCAGTTTTGGACTCGCAGGTGCTCAGAAAGTCCATTATTTACCCCCCTCTGTAGGTGTTGTACACACACTGGCCTTTACCAAATTCCGTGGAAGATTGTGGGCTGTTCTTCCAGACACATAACCCCTTGTCTTGCCCTAGCCTAAAAAAAAATGTTTCTAATTATTGGGCTATACAACTGACTCACTGTGACTTGCCTCAGAAAATGAGCGGTGAAAAGTGGTTTTCCCTGCCTTTTGTGGTTGGTGATATCACCTCTCCTCAACAGGCGTTTCAGGGCATGTCCTTTTCATATTCTCCAGGGACTGGTCTACTTCGAGGCTAAAAAGATGGTTGCCCGTAAATGGTATGTCAATATTTGCCTGGGCTTCTGGTTTAAATCATGTAATACATAGCCAATCATGCTTGGCACGACTGTGCCAGTGAGGAGTAGTCTTCTGGCAATATCCTCAGAGCCTGGTACTTATTTTAAGCACAAAGAGGCAATATTTTTGCCTTATTCAGTTACTGCCTCAGTCTTCTTCCGGCATTCTTCAGACATATAATAAGGTTTTCCATATCCTGCTAGTGTTGATGGATGTATCTGTTTAAAGGGGTATTGGAGTTTGCAATACGCCATTGAACGGCTGCGCCCCATTCCATTTTCCTCCTCACTGCCCCCAGTCTGTTGCTGTCCTTTTCTGGTGTTGGATCTATGGAAACATGTGGCACAGCTCTCTACCTGGCTGTAGAAACCATGCCGGAGTCAGGCACAGCATGTGACTCAAGGTACTTAGGATCCAATAATGATCCTTCCTGTTTCTTTTCCATTCTCGTTATCCCGCCTAAGAGGTTGCTGGCCGAGTGCACCCCATCTCTTTTGTACAATACTAGGAATTGATTCTTTCTTTAAACTGGATTAAATGTATTAGCATAACATACGTCCTCTTAAACCCCACCTGGATTCTAAAGGCATCTGCTGCCCTCTTGACCATCCCATGATACGTAGATACATCATCAGATAAAGTTTCCAGCTTTCTCCCTGCTGTCTCAGTATCCTCCCAAATGTCTCTTTTTACTCATGTATATTAAAGGCTAACTTCTCAGTGTCTCCTTAGGCTCTATAAAATGGGACTTCTTATCCCCATTTTAAGAGCACCAGTGCCTACTGTGCCTAATCCATTTTTATACCTACTTTTGGATAGAAGCCCCAGAGACACTACAGCAGCTCATAGAACCAGGGACAGCATACCACAGAGGCTATAAACCCATACCTAGGCATTGTAGTTGGAATCATAATCTCATAGATGAGACTCACTGAACTGTGTAGTTTTTTCCTTTTGCTGTGTCGTTCAAGTACTTTCTTTTTTATTAAGATAAGCACTGGCCTAGAGAAAGTATCATTATGTTCAACTATTCATTTCTGCATTCACTCTACCTCCCTGAGAAGCATTAGACTGCTCGCACTTCCTACCCTGAGAGTCAAGTCTGGAAAGGATGTACTTAGCCCAGTTTGCAGAGACGTTGGGGCTGATTACAAGTACGGTGGCCCATAGGACTTCAGCACCCAATGTGGCGGTCCGACCTCCGCATCCTTGGCGCTTCGACCGCCAGATTAGAATGCTGGCAGTCGACCACCACATCACTGCCAACACGGCCAGGATCATAGATCCCATGGTGCAGAAAGTCATGGTTGAGCCCGGTGGTGCCTATGGCAGCACCACTGTGCTGATCATGACTTTCCTTTCTGCCAGCCTTTCCATGGCGGTATCACCACCATGAAAAGGTTGGCGGAAAGGCAGATTTGGGACCCCAAAGTTGCCCCTGCACTGCCCTCAACCATGTCGTGGCCAGATCATGGGACCCTAGTAGCACACTTGGAATGTGCACTGTTTGCCATGGCGCATTCCGAGTGCCCTGTGTGCGGCAGCATTGGCCTCTGCTCTCTCTCTGAGGACCGAAGCCAATGGCGTCGCTCTGTTTACGCCAGCTAGCCCAGCAGAAACATCTTAATAAGGCGGTGTGGGGGCCGCTGACTTGGCTGCAGCCTCCCCACCGCCATATTGGGCAACCGGCGGTCAGACCAACCACCATTGTAATCAGGCCTATAGTAGCAACACAGGCCTCCAATGGCAAATGACCTCAACCTCTTCAATTGAAACACAGTTCTGCTTTATGCCACCCGCACTCGAATCGGGTCTGAGAGGAATTTCTTTGTGTATACCAGCTAGTTCAAATGTAGGGCCAGATGTACCAAGAAGGCCTTTTGCAAGTCGGAAATAGCGATTTTTAATAAATTGCTATTTCTGATTCGCAAAATGCATTGTATCACCTTTGCGATTCGGTAATAGCGATTACTTAAAAATCGCAAATGCTATTACCGAATCGCAAATTGCGATACCGGCCCCATTCACACGTATGGGCCTGTAGGCCCACATCTGCGAATTTTTTGCATTTCCAAAATTGCGATTTCTTAACTGGAAATCGCAGTTTAGGAAATCCAAAACCCCAGGGTGCTGGGGGCCTAAGGCTCCCTCTGCTGCGCCCCAAAATAATTTTTTACAACATATGAGGTGCCAAAAGGGCATGTGTGCTTTACATGTACATTTTTAAAATGCATTTTAAATGCATTTTTAAAATTTGCACATGGTTACCACCAGGTTCAACCTGGTGGTAAATAGCGATTTCTAAATGCCCAATACGCATTTAGGAATTGCTTCTTACATGTGCTTTAGAAATTGCAAATAAGGAATCCTTATTTGCAATTTCTTATTTAGAGAGTCGCAATTTGCGACTTTCTAAACAGGGTCGCAATTTTAAGGTATCGCTATTTTAGCGATTCCTTAAAATTGCTTCCAGAATGCCTTTAATACATCCTGAAATGGTTTTTTTCATTCGCAAACGGGCATTCTCACCGTTTGCGAATGCAAAAAGCTTTCATACATCTGGCCCGAAGTCTCCTTTTTCGTTATATTGGTATCCTTTCAACTGTATAATCAATCAATCAATCAGGTATTTATAAAGTGCAACTTATCACCCACAGGGTCTCAAGGCATGGGGGGGGTGCTTATCACTCGAAGAGCCTGGTCTTGATGTCCTTCCTGAACTCTGAACTGGGTAAGCAAGGGGGATTGACAGAGGTGGAGAAGCAGTGTACTCCAGGTCTGCACCACAAGATAGGAGAAGGATTTTCCTCCAGCTGAGTTCTTTTGTATCCTTGGGGTGGAGACGAGGGCCAGCTGGACGGAGCGGAGCTGTCTGGTGGGAGTGTAGATGGAGAAGCAGTGGTATAGCTATCCAATCCTTAAATTAGAGGGTATTAAGTAAATCTATCATTCACTCTTATTGTGATGCATACATGCATTCACTAATATTAAAATGTTGTTGTGTGGTACCGTTGGAGTCCTGCGGGATGAAAACAAATTTTAGGGGAAAAAAAACATTAATCGCTACCACACTAAGCCTTCGTCCTGTGTACAAGTCTTTACCAATTCCTAACTAACTCCAGCGATGGGTAGCCTACACCCTGCCAAAGACTGTGCAGAGTTGGTCAGCTGCGGGTGGTTGGGCGCAAGGCCTGGCTGCAGGTCAGGCCCTGCAGCCAGTTCTCACTACCTGGCCCCCTGCAGGGGATTGGGCATAAGGCCTGGCCACAGGCATTGCAGTTAACGCCATGCCAAAGCCTATGCACAGTAGTGGGGCACTCTTGGTAGGTTGGAATCGTATTGACATAATACTTTATGTAAAAAAAAAAAAAAAACTAGAAATTCACTAAAAAACAAAGGTTTAAGTGACATTTTAGTGAGGCATGGTAAAAATATCTTACTTTACATTGAAAAGGACCTCAGAAATTATTGAAAAAAAAAACAAAAGTTAAAGTGCCGTTAAAATTAGGTTAAAATGTAAGTAAAAACATGATGTTTTAAACTAAAAAAAAAGCACTCAGATTGACCAGTTATATTTGAATTAAGTAATTGCAATATGCACACTTGCCATGCACTCTCACATATAACCTGATGCATTACAGCACTCATAACAAGTTCTATGTATCGGTGATAACATCACTGATGACACCTGAAATCACATCATTAATTACATCACTGGGCATGGGGAGTGTGTGACCAAACCCTGCATCCAGCCAACCCCAGTCATCCATCCAATTTTTAATAAATGTTGTTATGCCACGGATCTGTAGATCCGCTGAGACTCTCCAGGTGCTGCAATGGGGCTAGAGGTGGAGCAGTGAATCCACAAAACTTCAAAAACATTTTTTTTTAATCATTTGCTCCTCCCTGAGACCTCTACATGGCCTAGGGGATCAGGGAACCCATACCCTGCCCCCTGATATATATATATTTTTTTATTGTATAAAGCTCAGGGAAAAGGTACCCAAGACCAAGGATAGCGGCCTAACACCTCCTTCAGGTTGTAGCCAGCCAACCACAAGGTACACTTGAGCTTGCGGATCCACTGCATGTGAAATACACATATATACACAAATATACACTAAGTACCCATACACAGACCAACATCTGGTTTGCAACCTCTGCCTTTCTCCAGACCATCGGGGGGAAAACTGCGAGGCCTGTCGATTGTTCCGATCAAAAAAGACTCTTAGGGACCGAAGAGCAAGAAGGCTGGAAATGGCGTCGAAGAGCAGTGAACATTTCGACGTTACAGAAGAGAAACAAATGCAAATAGCAGTCTCTATCCGAGACACAGAGTCAGAGCAGGAATCCGAGAAAGACAGACCCATCACAGCTGGCCAGCATGTGAGTAAGTCTGCCCTTGCACCCCCACATAAGAAACACCAGAAGGCCTTGGGTACGCCACTGCCGGAAGGCCATGGCTCGCCCGAAAAAAGACTGCTGGTGACCGACCCTCGGGTTCGGCACCGGAAAAGGCCACGCCTCCGACGACTTCGGAGTCGACAAAGACTATTAAAAGCTCAATTTCAGACACCAGTAGACAACAACAATTTTGGGAGTTGAAAATTAGAAAAACTGTTTCAGAGCCGAGACCTTCCCCATCATTCTCAATCCCGAAAAAACATCAAACTTCGGAACCGAAAAAGGCAAGTTATATAGAGGAACAAGGACTTTCCAAAAGACTGCAAGAAAGCCATAAAACCTCTGAGGAAGAGATAGAAGTTGAACCAATCCTTCAAATTATGGATGAGAGACAGTCTAGGATACACATCCATAAAGAAACAGAGAGAATCATCACAGCACCTCCTTTAAAAACAAATAGAAAGCTGGCATTTCAGGAGGAATTGGACACTGCACAGCCCCCAGCTAAAGTGCCAAAACAAAAAGAGGAGCCAGCACCTCCTCCTCATTCTCCACACCTGCCTACCTCTCCTCAAACAAGTCCTACACCAATGCATTCTCCAATACATTCTTTTGACTGTCAACAAGACACTTTTGACCTTTACGACTCTGATCCCATCCCAAGCAACGACCCAGACACCTACCCCTCTAAACCATCTCCACCTGAAGATACTACAGTATATAATCCGGTTATAGTCGGGACTGCAGCCTATCATGGGGTTACAATGCACACAGAACCACTAGAGGAAGTTTTTTATTTAATACATTATCCTCAACCCATGCTAGGTACCAATGCCTCCCAATGCTACCAGGCATGGTAAAACACGCAGACCAATTTTTTAATGAGCCTATGAAAGCAAGAATTATAATGCCTAGAATAGAGAAAAAGTATAAACCTGCACCTTCTGACCCTGATTACATCACCCATCAGGTGCCACCCGATTCAGTAGTGGTTAGTGCTGCAAAAAAAAGGGCAAATAGGCAGTCCTCAGGAGATGCAGCCCCTCCAGATAAGGAGAGCAGAAAATGTGATGCTGTAGGAAAGAGAGTTGTATCCCAAGCAGCAAACCAGTGGAGGATAGCTAATTCCCAGGCACTACTAGCTCGTTACGATAGAGCCCATTGGGAAGAGATGCAGGATATCATACAGCATCTCCCAAAAGAGCACCAGAAGAGGGCGCAACAGGTAGTAAAGGAAGGGCAAGCTATTAGTTACAACCAAATAAGGTCTGCCCTTGATACAGCTGATACCACTGCAAGGAGTGTGAACACAGCAGTTACTATTCGGAGACATACATGGCTGCGCTCCTCTGGTTTTAAACCAGAAATACAACAGGCTGTGTTAAACATACCCTTTGATAAGAAACATCTTTTTGGGTCAGAGGTAGACTCAACAAAAGCTACGAAAAGACTCCGACACAGCCAAGGCAATGGGTGCACTCTATTCTAACCATATAGAGGGTCATTTCGTAAGCCTCAGTTTCGAGAAGGTTTCAGACCACAACCCTCAGATGCATCAACTTCCCAAGCAAAACCAAATTAGCAAACCCAGTACCAGCGAGATGGGTTTAGAGGCACATATAGAGGACTATACTCTAGAAATAGAGGTAAATTCCAAACCTCTAAACAGCCTGAAACACAGCCAAAACAGTGACTTCCCTCACTCTCTTCCACTCCACAGATCTCCTGTGGGGGGGTAAGACTACAGCAGTTCCACACGCATTGGCAAAATATCACCACAGACAACTGGGTGTTATCAATTATCCACAATGGTTATTGTCTAGAATTAATTAACACTCCTTCAAATATTCCACCTAGTATCACAAGTTAACCCCCAGGACATACAGTTCTGTTACAAAAAGAGGTTTAATCTCTACTACTCAAACAAGCAATAGAGTTAGTTCCACAGTCTCAACTAGGAACAGGAGTTTATTCACTATAATTTCTAATTCCCAAAAAAGAGGGCACCCTCAAGCCAATATTAGACCTCAGGACCCTCAATTTTTACATCCTATCAGAACATTTTCACACGGTAACACTGCAAGATGTTATCCCACTGCTACAAAAACAAGATTTTATGACAGCCCTAGATCTCAATGATGCATATTTCCGCATGCCTATCCACCCAGCTCACAGAAAATACCTCAGGTTTGTCATACAAGGAAAACACTACCAGTTCAAAGTGTTACCTTTCGGCATAACAACAGCTCCAAGGGTGTTCACAAAGTGCTTAGCAGTAGTAGCAGCTTACCCAAGAAGAAAACACATCCATGTCTTACCATATCTAGACGATTGGCTAATAAAATCAAGCAATCGTATACAATGCCAAAATCATACACGTTACGTGATAGAAACTCTGCACAGGCTAGGATTTTTGATAAGCTACCAAAAGTCACACCGTCAACTTGCACAAATACAACCGTATCATGGTGTTATCCTAAATACTCAACTAGCTCTAGCGTATCCAAATACGCAAAGGATACAAGCTTTTCAAAATCTAATTCCACTTATACAACCAAGTCAACAATATACAGTAAGATTTGTCATGAAAATCTTAGGAATGATGGCATCTTGCATAGCAGTAGTCCCAAATGCAAGACTAAACATAAGGCCCTTACAACAGTGACTTGCACAACAATGGTCACAGGCACACGGTCAACTTCAAAATCTAGTGTTGGTAGGCGGGCAAACACATTTGTCCCTTCAATGGTGGAATCGCAGCAATTTAATAAAGGGGCGGTTGTTTCAAGACCCTGTGCCTCAGACCATAATCACAACAGATTTATCAATGATTGCTTGGGGAGTTCACCTAAACAATCACAATATTCAAGGGCAATGGGATGTCAAACAGAAACAGCTACACATAAATCATTTAGAATTATTAATGGTGTTCCTTGCCCTCAAAGCATTTCAACCTCTTCTCAAACAGAAGAATGTTCTTATAAAGACAGACAACATGACAACCATGTATTATCTCAACAAACAAGGAGGGACACATTTGTTCCAACTGTCCCTTCTAGCCCAAAACAATTGGAAATGGGCAATTCACAATCAAGTTTATCTATTAGCTCAGTACATTCCAGGAATAGATAATGAGTTTGCAGATATCGTCAGCAGAAATCACCAACAAACACACGAATGGGAGATTCATCCTCAAGTACTTCACAAGTACTTTCAAAAGCGGGGAACACCAAACATAGATCTTTTCGCAACAAGCGAAAACACAAAGTGCCAAAACTTCGCATCCAGACACCCACATCCCCTATCCAAAGGCAATGCTCTATGGATCAATTGGTCAGGGATATTTGCTTACGCTTTCCCCCCTCTCCCACTTCTTCCATTTCTGGTCACCAAGTTGTGTCAAACTTCACTCAACATGATACTCATAGCACCAACATGGGCACACCAGCCATGGTACACAGCACTACTAGATTTACCTGTAGTACCGCACTCCAACCTCCCATGCAGACCAGATCTGTTAACACAAAACAAAGGACAAATCAGACATCCGGACCCCAATGCTCTCAATCTAGCGATTTGGCTCCTGAAGTAATAGAATTTGGATATTTAAAACTCCCGTCAGAATGTATGGAAGTTATTAAACAAGCACGAAAGCCCACTACTAGACAGTGCTACGCAAACAAATGGAAAAGCTTTGTCTATTATTGTCAATCTAAAAACATAGATCCTCTCACAGCATCATTACAAGACATTGTATGCTATTTACTTTATTTGCAAAAATCAAATTGAGCATTTTCCTCAATAAAAATACATCTTACTGCAATATCTGCATATTTACAAACTCTTCAACTTAGCTCTTTATTTAGAGTTCCTGCATTAAAGCTTTCATGGAAGGCTTAAAAAGCATCATTCCACCAAGAACACCACTAGTTCTATCTTGGAATCTAAATATAGTGCTTACAAGACTTATGGGACCATCTTTTGAACCCATGCACTCTTGCCAAATTCAATTTCTAACATGGAAAGTTGCCTTCCTAGTGGCAATTCTTCTTTAAGAAGAGTAAGTGAAATACAAGTTTTTACTCTTGAGGAACCTTTCTTCCAAGTACACAAACACAAAGTTGTACTAAGAACAAAACCAAAATTTCTACCAAAAGTAGTCTCACCATTTCATATCAACTAAACAGTGGAACTGCCAGTCTTCTTCCCACAACCAGAATCTGTGGCAGAAATAGCTCTACATACATTAGACCTCAAATGAGCTCTAATGTACTACATAGACAGAACTAAACAATTTAGGAAAACAAAACAACTTTTTGTAGCCTTTCAACAACCACATACAGGCAATCCTATATCAAAACAAGGTTTAGCAAGATGGATTGTAAGGTGCATACAAACATGCTATATCAATGCAAAAAGACAACTTGTAATCACCCCAAAACTACATTCTACATGAAAAAAGGTGCAACAATGGCTTTTTTAGGAAATATACCAATGGCTGAAATATGTAAAGCAGATACATGGTCAACACCTCATACATTTACTAAACACTACTATGTGGATTTATTATCACAACAACAAGCCACAGTAGGACAAGCTGTTCTAAGAACATTATTTCAAACAACTTCAACCCCTACAGGCTAGCCACCACTATTTTGGGAGGACAAACTGTTTTGTAGTCTATGCATAGCATGTGTATCTGCAGTACACATGCCATCGAACGGAAAAAGTCACTTACCCAGTGTGCATCTGTTCAAGACATGTTGTGCTGCAGATTCACATGCACCCTCCCTCCTCGCCAGAAGCCTGTAGTTGTTTAAGTTAACACATGTGTACATATGTATATACATTTACATGGACATCTCTTTTTCCACTTATATACTTTATCACTCCTTCCTTTATCCTCTGTGGGAAAACAATCTAACAATGGAGTCGATGACCACGCGCAATGGAACCGAAGAAGAGCAGTCACTCGATCCTGTGACTCTAAAAGACTTCTTCGAAGAAAACGAACTTGTAACACTCCGAGCCCAACACTAGATGTTGGAACCGATATGCATAGCATGTGAATCCGCAGCACAACATGCCACAAAACAGATGTACACTGGGTAAGTGACATTTTCCTTCCTACTTGCATTTTTTTCAGAACATTGAATTTTGAAAGCAAAAAATCACTCTGGCTTACAAGCTGCTGCAAACATTTCCATCTAATCAGAGAGCATTCTGAGAGCATTACACTTAGTCTCATACTGTTAAACTTTTCAAACAAGTGTGTACACTTTTTTTTTTTTTTTTTACTGTAGCCACTCCTAGTAGTGCAGCGTGACCTTAAAACGTTTATTCACAGCGCTCACCCTAATAATGGAGGCTTTTAATTAATTAACCATAAATACAAGTTTGAACAGCATTAACTTTTGGACACACATATTACCTCAACTGCAGACAATTCCCTTCTCTATAAACTGGCAGGGTTTGTGCTACAGGGGGTTGGGCCTACTTGTCCCAAGGACAAAATAAACATGAAAACTTGTTGCCCTTGACCCCAAAATATATGTCAGGTGATAGGAATTCCACATCCCTGGACACACACACCAGTGGTAGCAAAAATATGATTTTGAGGAAATACTATTAACTCCTTCTAGTCATAGAGATGTGGCTTAATGTTATGTCAGATCTCACTGTAAGAATGCTCTCACTGCTGCTAGGTCTCTCCTTCCCATCATACATAAAAAGTGCCCTATAAGAGAAACAACTTAGCATTTCACACCTTGAAGTTGTTGTGGGTACATTCCTCGCGAACCCTCACATTCATCTCTTAACCCCTTAGCTGCTGGGCCTTTCCCCCCCCAGTGCTGAGCCCTTTTTTGGCTATTTGGGGTAGTTCGCGCTTAGGGCTTCATAACTTTTTGTCCACATAAGCTAACCACGCCAAATTTGCGTCCTTTTTTTCCAACATCCTAGGGATTCTAATGGTACCCAGAGTTGGTGGTTTCCCCTGGAGGAGACCCAGAAAATAGCCAAAATACAGTGAAAATTTAGTTTTTTCCAAAAAAATGGGAAAAAAGGGCTGCCGAAGAAGGCTTGTGGTTTTTTTCCCTGAAAATGCCATCAACAAAGGGTTTCTGGTGCTGAAATCACTATCTTCCCACCTTTCAGGAACGGGCAGACTTGAATCAGAAAACCAAATTTTTCAACACAAATTTGGCATTTTACTGGGACATACCCCATTTCTACTATATTTGGTGCTTTCAGCCTCCTTCCAGTTAGTGACAGGAATGGGTGTGAAACCAATGCTGGATCCCGGAATGCTAAACATTCCTGAAAACTAGACAAAATTCTGAATTCAGCAAGGAGTGATTTGTGTAGATCCTACAAGGTTTTCCTACAGAAAATAACAGCTGAAATAAAAAAATATTGAAATTGAGCTGAAAACAACAGCCATTTTTCTTTATGTTTTACTCTGTAACTTTTTCCTGCGATGTCAGATTTCTGAAAGCAATATACTGTTTTGTCTGCTGGACTCTTCTGGTTGCGGGGATATAAAGGGCTTGTAGGTTCATCAAGAACCCTAGGTACCCAGAGCCAATAAATGAGCTGCACCCTGCAGTTGGTTTTCATTCTATACTGGGTATACAGCAATTCATTTGCTGAAATATGAAGAGTGAAAAAGAGGTATCAAGAAAACCTTTGCATTTCCAAAATGGGATCAAGATAAGGTTTTGAGGAGCAGTGGTTATTTGCACATCGCAGAATTCCGAGGTGCCCATACTAGCATGTGAATTGCAGGGCATTTCTCAAATAGACGTCTTTTTTACACACTCTCTTATATTTGGAAGGAAAAAATGTAGAGAAAGATAAGGGGCAATAACACTTGTTTTGCTATTCTGTATTATAGAAAACACAGCTGTTTTTTCCAAAGTGCCTACCTGTAGATTTTGGCCTCTAGCTCAGCCGGCACATAGGGAAACCTACCAAACCTGTGCATTTATGAAAACTAGAGACCTAGGGGAATCCAAGGAGGGGTGACTTGCGGGGCTCGGACCAGGTTCTGTTACCCAGAATCCTTTGCAAACCTCAAAAAGTGTCTAAAAAAACAAGTTTTCCTCACTTTTCGGTGACAGAAAGTTCTGGAATCTGAGAGGAGCCACAAATTTTCTTCCACCCGGCGTTCCCCCAAGTCTCCCGATAAAAATGATACCTCACTTGTGTGGGTAGGCGTAGCGCCCGCGACAGGAAACGCCCCAAAGCGCAACGTGGACACATCCAAATTTTTGGAAGAAAACAGAGGTGTTTTTTGAGAAGTGCCTACCTGTAGATTTTGGCCTCTAGCTCAGCCGGCACATAGGGAAACCTACCAAACCTGTGCATTTCTGAAAACTAGAGACCTAGGGGAATCCAAGGAGGGGTGACTTGCGGGGCTCGGACCAGGTTCTGTTACCCAGAATCCTTTGCAAACCTCAAAAAGTGGCTAAAAAAACAAGTTTTCCTCACATTTCGGTGACAGAAAGTTCTGGAATCTGAGAGGAGCCACAAATTTCCTTCCACCCGGCGTTCCCCCAAGTCTCCTGATAAAAATTATACCTCACTTGTGTGGGTAGGCCTAGCGCCCGTGACAGGAAACGCCCCAAAGCGCAACGTGGACACATTCAAATTTTTGGAAGAAAACAGAGGTGTTTTTTGAGAAGTGCCTACCTGTAGATTTTGGCCTCTAGCTCAGCCGGCACATAGGGAAACCTACCAAACCTGTGCATTTCTGAAAACTAGAGACCTAGGGGAAGAATCCAAGGAGGGGTGACTTGCGGGGCTCGGACCAGGTTCTGTTACCCAGAATCCTTTGCAAACCTCAAAAAGTGGCTAAAAAAACAAGTTTTCCTCACATTTCGGTGACAGAAAGTTCTGGAATCTGAGAGGAGCCACAAATTTCCTTCCACCCGGCGTTTCCCTAAGTCTCACGATAAAAATGATACCTCACTTGTGTGGGTAGGCCTAGCGCCCGCGACAGGAAATGCCCCAAAACAGAACGTGGACACATCACATTTTTTCATAGAAAACAGTGCCTACCTGTGGATTTTGGCCTCTAGCTCAGCCGGCACCTGGGGAAACCTAGCAAACCAGCACATTTTTGAAAACTAGAAACCCAGGGGAATCCAAGATGAGGTGACTTGTGGGGCTCGGACCAGGTTCTGTTACCCAGAATCCTTTGCAAACCTCAAAATGTGGCTAAAATACCACGTTTTCCTCACATTTCGGTGACAGAAAGTTCTGGAATCTGAGAGGAGCCACAAATTTCCTTCCACCCAGCGTTCCCCCAAGTCTCCCGATAAATATGATACCTCACTTGTGTGGTTAGGCCTGGTGCCTGCGACAGGAATAGATCACACAACGGTCAATGTTGGTCCTTACGTGAGGCAGCTGTTGACCCTGGGGTGATCCATTCCTGACACAGGCACTAGGTGTAGGCACTCAAGTGGGGTAGTGTTTTTATCAGGACAGGTGAGGAGTCACTGGGTGGTAGGAATGTTGTGGATCCCAGCATATTCCTGTAGTTTGTGTGACAGAAATGCGAGAAAAATAGAGGTTTTTTTCAACATTTCAGCTTTGCAGGGTATTCTGGGTAAGAAAACTTTAGGGAATCCACACAAGTCACACCTCTGTGGACTCCCCCGAATGTCTAGTTTCCAGAAATGTTTGGGTTTAGTGTGTTTCTCTATATGGCCGCCGAATCCAGGACCAAAAACCCAGGTGCCTGCCTTACAAAACCAGTTTGTTTTGCCATAGACAATTTTGATGTCTCCACAATATGATTTGGGTGGTGGAATTTGGGGCTGAACTAAATTGGTGAGCTCCCAAGAGAGCACTCTCCCTCTGCTTGCCGCCGCATTCACTTGCTCTCTGGGTTGGCCTAACCCACTATTACCCAGTTGCACGAACAGCTTGCGAAGGGACAGCAGGACTGTCCTCATCACCTCCCTCATAATGTACTGGAAGAGGAGTTTTCGAATGGGACTCCTCTGACTGAAAAATCACTCCCAGAGTCTGCGCCATTGTCCTATCCCTCAGATGCTGTCTCAGTATCTGATGTCTCAGTCTCTGATCCTATGTCAGAGCGGTCCTCTATAACCCGAGTGCAGGCAGCAGTCATCCATCAAGATGCCATCTCTGCTATTGGCTAAACTGTTGCTCTAAAACACTAGCCTACGTAGACAGTCACAAAATCGATGGTGTGTGTGAGATACGTGCAACAGTAGAGGCCACCTTACCTGCGCTTCTTCCCTCAATCAGCACGTACTTTCAAGACACTCAAAAAACACCTTGTCACATACCATTTGTCACAGTCTTTAGCACCTCCTGCGCCCAGTCCAACAATCATTATTGGTGCTCCCACTCCCTCCTCCTCGGATTCCCTCATTACCACCCAGCAAAAGTGCCCTTCATCTCTCCATAGACTTTACTAATGTACTCAGCTATTTACATAAAATACAGATGTGCTCTTTGCAGTAGGCATATAAACCTTCTGCGCTTCTTTATGGCACTAAAACTGCCACTAGACAAGTCGGACCCTTTTCCCCCCAGGGAAACCACACACATTGACAAAAGTGATGTATATATGACAGCCAACCACCTGAAACTCAACTCAAGCAAAACCGAAATAATCCTCTTTGGCCCTCACCAAAAAAACCTGGGACCCCCCATGGTGGCCCACCACGCTAGGCCCTGCACCCACCCCTGCCAACTACGCACGCAACCTCAGCATCATCCTAGACTCCTCCCTCTCTATGACCCAACAAATCAACGCTCTTACCTCCTCATGCTTCAACAAACTCCGTATACTGAAAAACATTCAAATGGATCCCCACAGAGACCAGAAAAACTGCACTCACGCACTCATCAGCAGCAGGCTTGATTACAGAAACGCCCTCTACGCCGGCACCACTCTAAAACTCAAGTGCAAACTACACGCATCCAGAACTCAGCAGCACGACTCATCCTCGACCTCCGCCGACACGAACACATCTCTCCACACCTCAAATCCCTCCACTGGCTCCCCATTGACAAAAGGATCACCTTCAAGATCCTCATCCTCGCACACAAATCACTCCACAACACAGGCCCTGCCTACCTCAACGAGAGTCACCTTCCACACCCCCACACGAAACGTCTGCTCAGCTGACCTCTCTCTCGCCTCTGTCCCCCGCATCAAACACACCACCACCGGGGGCAGATCCTTCTCCTACATTGCACCCAAAACATGGAACGCACTCACAACCCACATTCGCAAGACCCAAAACCTACTTCTTTTCAGGAAGGGCCTCAAAACCTGGCTTTTTGAACAGTGAACCTCCTAGCCCCTTTCCCTCCCCCCGTCCCCCCCCCCAGCGCCTTGAGACCCTCACAGGTGAGTAGCGCGCTTTATAAATCTCTTTGATACAGATCTACCTATATATATATATATATATATATATAAATATATATATATATATATATATATATACATAGATATATCTATAGATATATCCATGTACCTAGATATATCTATCTACATAGATATATATATATAGATATATACATATATTTTTTTTTAGTTGCTGTATGGTTTCCTTGGGGGCCAAAATGGCCCCCAGGGAAACCCTACAACATCTACAAATAAAATTGCCCCCACAGGGGGTCACCCTGCCCACGGGCAACCCCCTGGCTTTTCATTTTTTGAATTATTTTTTTGAAAAAAAAAATCCCCTGGGGGGGGGGGGGGGGGGCGCGATCGCGCCCCCCCCCCCAGGGGGCACCTACCTTTTTTTTTATAAAAAAAAATTATGCCGGGGGGGGCGGCCCGTTTTCCGGGGGGGGCCGCCCCCCAAAAGTGAAATCCCTGATGTCTAGTGGGGTTTCCTGGCCCCCGTGCTGTGCTGCGATCGGGGGCCAGGAAACACTTTCAGGAAGGCCTCGTAAGAAAGGGGAGACACTCCCCTTTCTTACGAGGCCTTCCCGAACGTGTAAAAGGCCGTTTTCCCCATGAAAGCAGGAAGCGGCCGCAAGGCTGCTTCCTGCTTTCATGGGGAAAACACCTTTGCAACGTCAGCGCGCCTCGCGGCGCGCTGACGTCACAAAGGGGCGGGTGGGGGGCGGGGGGAGACACGGTAGCTTCCGTGTCTCCTGGGGGGAGTAAAAAAAATTAATCCTCGGGTGCGATGCACCCGAGGATTTATTAGTGCCCTTCCTGGTGTCGGCCACTGGTCGTGACCCGCACCAGGCCCGCACTTAAGAGGTTAATATATAGTTGTGTAAATTCACCCTTCACTCATCACTTCATCACAATAATTATAATAACTCAAAAACCTTCTCTCCATCCTATGCTGTAAACCGAAAGTACTCTGCTCATGAATTTAAATTGCCACACAGACAAAAACATTTCTTCTGTTCACATTTTCTGTTTTAACACCGTATAGCTGTATCAATTGGTAAAGTACAGTTCATTTATGAAGGACAATTCTAACAAACTTAAACGTATGTCGTCTAGCCCCACACCTTAAGACTGTATAGACCGTCACTGTCAGTATCCAACAAAAAGGCTTATCAGTAGGAAAAAAATAATAGTAATGCCAGATCGCTGAGATTATGCCAACAACCTTAACCTCACCAAATCCCTATTAGATATCCTTGAAAATTAACACTGCATTTCAAAATCCATCGAACCAGTTGCTGTAGCCCATTAATACACAAACACATTTCGAGAAGTCACCTACACACTTACTGCACTAAAGCTAGACACATTAAATTTAATGGAAGTGGTGTTGTCTAGTCACTATGCTGCTGATCTTGGAATGTGAAGAATTGGAAGTTTAATTCATAATGTAGCACTTAACGAAAACATAAGGTAATTCTTAACTGTTCAATGTATCTGTACCACAAATTCTAAATATAAACACAATTCCACACCGTGCTCGCATGTACTACAATATTTGCATATTGCATTATCATATCCTGGCTTCTGTTTTTTCATCTTAACAAGGCCTCGCATACCATATGGTTCTACATGCAGCTTCTTGCGTTTAAAACGCACAATACTATGCAATATTATACGTTTATATTGTAGCAAACAAAAATAGAAACTCCAATATATAGCAAGGCTAAACCCGCCTCAGAAACGAGCAGGTAACTGAAGTATCGTAGAAGGTAATCCTCAACCTTGGATCTAACCAGTTCTTCCCAATTAACCCCAACTACCTTCCCTAACTGAATAGACTCCTTCAGTGTCCTATTGAAGCGTTCTACCATCCCATTTGTCTCTGGATGATACAATGAAATTTTTTTATGAACAATACCTCTTGAAGCAAGAAAGCCACACATAAGTTTTGAGGTAAACTGAACGCCATTGTCAGATAAAATGATTTTTTGATTGCCTTCTCTGCTGAAAACCTCAGTAAGAAAACCTACAACCGTCCTAGAAGTCACCTCATTGGTGATTAACACTTCTGGCCAACGAGACAACAGGTCCATCAGTACCACAACAAACCTGAAGACAGATCCACACGCAATGGGCCCCATAATGTCAATGGACACTTCCTCCCAGACCTCTTTAGGAATGTTCTTGAGTACCAAATGTTGAGTCCTGACTTTCAAAGTTTTATCAGTCAACCTACACTTAACACATTCTCTAACTCTCCTCTCCAAAGCCAAATCCATGCCAGGCCACCAATATAAACTCCTCACCTTTTTCTTGGTTTTGCTAATCCCATGATGACCAGAATGAGCAAGGTCGAAAAGACGCTCCTGTAGACTAGAACTTGATATTAACCTAGACCCTCTAAGCAACAATCCGTTAAAAAGCGTAAGCTCCGTAGAAACTTTTTTAAAAGGCAAAACAGCTGGATCTCTGCTATCTCTTAATTTACCAGAAAGTAGCAAATCACTAACCTTCAATAGCTCCTCATCTTTAGACATTGCTTCTGACCTATCCTGTTCTAAGAGACACCCATCTGTCACTGCACATACCTTAACATCATCATCCACCCACCAAGAAGTGCTATTGGTATCCTCAACTCCTGTATCAGAACTCATTCTAGACAAACAATCCTCAGTTTTGTTATCACATCCTGGAACATACCTAACTGTCAATTGAAAGTCCTGAAGTGCTACGACCCACTTACAGATGCGAGAGGAAACATCCCTTTTTCTCAAAGATTTCACGTAGAGGCTTGTGATCCGAACATACTTCAAAACGCACTCCCCAAAGAAACTGCTTGAACTTGTTGATTGCCCAAAATATAGCTAGCGCCTCCTTCTCTATTGTTGAGTACCTGCATTCAGCGCCTCTTAACATACGGGAAGCAAACGCCACACTTCCAATTTGCCCATCTATCGCCTGTTTCAAAACACACCCTAAACCTTTGTCTGAAGCATCACTTGTGAGGTAACAAGGCAATCCAGGTTGAAAACTACTGAGGGTTTGAGCTGAAGACAAAGCACTCTTCAAATCTTGAAATTCCAGCTCACACTCACTCGACCAATCCAACACCAAATTTTTCTTAGTAGACTCCTAATGGAACTAGACCTTTTGGCAAAATCAGAGATATACTTAGCATAGAATTCAGCCATTCCAAAAAACACTTGAACATCACTTTTCTTTACTGGAGAGGACAAATTTAAAATAGATTGAACTAGATCATCTTTCAGTTTCACTCCACTACTGGAAATGACATGACCTAAATATTCGATTTCAGACTTCAGAAATTAGCATTTTTCCTTTTTCACTGTTACACCCTTCGACCTGAAGATCTTGAGTACATCCCTGATGGTTTTCTCATGCTGATCTTGTGTCTCAGTAAAAATGAGAACATCATCCTGAAAGAAACAAACTCCTTCAATGTTACACAACATCTTACTCATTAATCTTTGAAACACTGCAGCTGCTGGACATAGCCCAAAGGGCATCCTGTTGAATTTATACATGCCAAAAGGTGTGATGAAAGAAGTCAGTAACTTTGAATCTTCTGTTAATTGCACCTGATGATATGCAGAGGTAAGATCGAGAGTCAGAAAAAACTTTGCATTACCCAGAGAACTAATCATTTCCGAAATATTGGGTAACGGAAATTTATCCTCCACCACCTCCTTATTGAGATTAGGAAGGTCAATGCAAAGTCTCACATCACCAGAACGTTTGGTAGGAACGACAATAGGGGCAATCCATTGAGCTGCCTCCACCTCCTCTATAATCCCGTCCTCCTTCAGTCTGACCAGCTCCAACTTTACTTTGTCACGCAAGCTAATGGGAACATGCCTTGATTTTGAAGTAACAGGTTGAGCATTTTCCTTTAATACAATATGATGTTTATACCCTTTGATGCACCCCACTCTAGATGTAAAGACATTAGGAAACTCAACCGACAAATCATGTTCAATGTCAGATACCTTTTGTACTTGTACTTGAGGGGTAGCCTTGGGATTCAGGATAATGCCCAATTGTTTCTGATGAGGCCAACTTAATATGGTGTCACCAACAACTGGACCATAAACTTTGCCAAAAATCTTATTACCTTTAAACTGAATGCATGCATTGAAGTAACCTTTCAATTGAATTGGTTTACCACCATAAGAATACGGCATTACATCAGGCTCTTGAAGCGTTACGATTCCATCAAAATGCTTTTTGTAATCTCCTTCAGAAACATGAGACAGTTTAGCACCTGAGTCCATCATCATGGAAATCAGAGCCCCATTGACGTCAACAAAATCTGTTGGATAGTCACAACCCACCGCAGAGGTGTCATTGTCGACATCTCCGAGGACCTGTAAAATAAAATCTTTCTCTGCACCATCACACACAACTTCATTGAGTTGTACATCACCCTTGTTGTAAGACTTGCAGTACTTAGCAAAGTGCCCCTTCTTACCACACTTGTTGCAAATTACAGAAAAAGCAGGACACACTTTACAGTTTGCCAAATGTGAGGGCGAACCGCACCTAAAACATAATAATTTAGTCTTCATTCTTAAACTAGGATACATTTTGATGTAGAATCAACTTTCTGAACAGATGTGGAACACTTAGATTGCTTCAAGTGATTGATACAAGATTCAGAATGCTCAGTTTGTTTCGCAGTCCGTAGAACTTCATCTAAGGAAGGATCACCTTTGCACCATAAAGCTTCCCTAATCTTGTCACTCTTGCATTCCAGCATAAACTGATCACAAATACGTTTATCGACACTGCCTCCACAGTTGCAAAGAGCAGCTAATTTCCGAAGTCCTCAATCGATTCTTCTTCATTTTGTTTGCACTTTCCAAAGTAGAACCTCTGAAGAATAAAGGAAATTCTGGGTAAGTAGTGTCTATCGAGTCTGAGTAATGTTTCCTCATATTCGTTCAAAGGAGCATCACCCTCTGCTCCCTCATATGGCAGGTAAAGTCTCCAACACTTCTTGGCCTTCTGCACCTAAGCAATGCTGAAGCACCAATGTATTCTCTTCAGCGGAAAGGTTGCTGCTGCAAACCTTTAAGTATGTTAAAAAAAACCTTCTTCCACTTGATCCAAGGAATGGAAGGTTCACCTGGCACTATTAAGAAAAAGAGTGGCGGATAAATATTTTGCATGGCTGCCAAGATGTGTATTGCAGTAGAAAACAGTACAGTGTAATTTCAGGGCAAAGTCAATAAACAAAAGAAGCTCCAAGAAACCAGTGAAGAACCTCCAGGGAATGTGCTAAAAATGGAGTAAGCAATATAAGTAGAAACGGTACAAGTTCGGTTAGAGTTCTCCTTCGTGTAGCACAAGTAGCACATCGTAGATAAGAAATCCTCGTCGCCAAATGAAGTACCGTAGAAGGTAATGAAGGAAGTCCAAAGTCCAGTTAGGTTGATTCCTAAGTAATTATTCTTGATCAAGTCATAGAGGAAAGGAGAACTACAACCACTCCAAACAAGACCTGCTCACATCTCAACTGTCTTAGACGGAATCGCTTCAACATTCCAGACAGGAGAAGAGAAAGCAAGCCAGGGGGAGGGACGGAATAAACCAAGTAACACAAACAAAGTTAACAGTAAAAATACAACAATAATAAAATACAAAACATGGCTAACTATACAATGCCACAGTAACCTTTCTAGAGTAGAATTATAAAAAGAGTCTTTGAGGCAAATGGTGACATATTGCAAAACTGCTTTGAGCTGAAAATCCTTATCCTCTTTGGGCAACTTCAGCTCACCTGGCAGTAGCTCTCCACTTTCACCAAGCATGTATGGAAGGTCTCCCATTTTTACTTCTTATCCCGCCAAATATATATCACTCTTAGCTGCATGTCAGAATGACAGCGAATCTTCTTGCCTTTGAAACAACCTACCAGAGGTTATTTCTTTCGGTAAAATATTTTTATTATATGCTGCTGATCTCATCAATACTTAAAAACTCTTCATAAAACCAAACAGACTTTGAGAAAAACTGACTGGCAATTATCTCGTACAGAATCAGCACTACACAAACAACATCACACATAGAGGGTCATTGTGACCCTGGCGGCCGGTGGCCGCCAGGGCCACCGACCACGGGAGCACCGCCAACAGGCTGGCGGTGCTCCAACTAGCATTCTGACCGCGGCGGTTCAGCCGCGGTCAGAAGCGGAAAGTCAGCGGTCTCCCGCTGACTTTCCGCTGCTCGTTTGAATCCTCCATGGCTGCGGAGCGCGCTCCGCAGCCATGAGGATTCTGACCCCCCCTACCGCCATCCTGTTCATGGCGGGAAAGCCGCCATGAACAGGATGGCGGTAGGGGGGGTCGCGGGGCCCCTGGGGGCCCCTGCCGTGCCCATGCCAATGGCATGGGCACGGCAGGGGCCCCCGTAAGAGGGCCCCGCAAAGTATTTCAGTGTCTGCCTTGCAGACACTGAAATACGCGACGGGTGCCACTGCACCCGTCGCACCTTCCCACTCCGCCGGCTCGATTACGAGCCGGCATCCTCGTGGGAAGGTCGTTTTCCCCTGGGCTGGCGGGCGGTTTTTCAGCAACCGCCCGCCAGCCCAGGGGAAAACTCGTAATACCCGCTGCGGTCTTTTGACCGCGGCGCGGTATTTTGGAGGGCGGCATCCTGGCGGGCGGCCTCCGCCGCCCGCCAGGGTCATAATGAGGCCCATAGTGTGGTAACAGCAGAATGAATACAATAAAATTGGAGTACACAGAGACGTAACGTGCCATCGGTCGCTGCAAGCCACGAGCTGCGAGTTAGCCGCGAGTCAGTGAGCCGCAAGTTAGCACAGCTGCCAATGCCTAGTAGCCGCTGGTCGCTGGCTTCCTGTTTATTGTCCCCGAGTGGCGTGAGAGGCCTGAGTGGCCCGAGTGGCCCATTTAAGCCTGAGTGGGTTCTGAGCACTGGAGCCCAGAGTCCAGCCTGAGGAAGTAACCAGCAGATTACTGGCCACTCAGCTGTGAGGGGCGAGAATCCAGGAGGATCCAGGAGTGGCCATAGGAGCCACAGCAGTCACAGCAGTGGGTGCTGGGTGACTTAGAGGCACCTTGACTTGAAGATACTGCAGCTTTGCACATGCACAAACCCCTGGCTGCTCTTGGTTGGACTTCACGGTAGTGCCGCTTTTTCTCATTTGCTTTGCTTGTTCGGCGTCTGCCCAGTGCCGGGTGATGGGAGGCGGTTTGTTGGTCATCGCAGTGGAGGTGAACAACTGGAGCTAGCGGTGGAAGTTCTCCAGCCCGCCAGTTTGCTGCTCCTGCTTTTGCTCCTGTTCCTGCCTCTCTCTGTGCCTCCTGTTTGCCCCAATTACAAGGTACTGTTGTTCTGCTAGTTTATATTCTTTCTTTTCACCTCTCACGGTGGCACCGTTGTTCTTCTCTCACTTGACTGATATCTGCACCCCAAGACTTTCTTCAGAGCCTTTCTGCAGAGCTTTTTGCTTTTTGGATTAGTTTACTGTTGTTTAAGGAAAACATTTACCAAAACTCTGAAAGGCATAATGGCAGCTAAAAAACTCAGATATGGCCGCCCAGGGAGATCCTGTTCTAAAACCAAATCTAACCCTTTTCGCAATGAGGGAGCAGCTGCCCCAGGCTTAAACTGCAGAAACAAAATGTTCTCTCTATGGGACAAAGAGAAGGCTCCCTCTAATCTGGAACTCTTGGCAGCAGAGTCATTTTACCATTAGGAGATCTTCTCTATCCTAGTCCCAATGAGTTAGCATGCTCTAATATTTCAGAAGAAACCATTTGGGCCTTTTCCGCACCTCTAACATCCTCTTCTAATATTGAGGTTCCTGCTTCCTGTAAAATCGCCCCACCATCCTCAAGTATATTCCTCCCTTCAGCTTATGATCCCGCCTATTCGGCTTCTGTAAGGGAGGACTTGCCTTTCGGAACTGTTAATGAATGTATTGGTTTGAAAAACCCTCTGGTTGACGTCACCCTTCCAGATTTGGACTTAGATCTATTTAAAAGATATGGGCGCTCTCTAGGAGTGAACTCCCCCCAGCCTTCCTCTCTGCCACTATCTACGGGTTTGCAGCTCTTTAGTAGCACTCCCTCCAATCATACTTCATTATGTTCACATCTCTCAGTGACTCCCAATTTGAATTTAAATTTTAATTCTCCAAGTAATCCCCCTGACCAAAATGTATTGTCTTGTCCTCCCTTTCAAACTTAGAGAGACCTTTATCTTCTATTTTAAATCTCTTAGGAAAAAATGTTGGGGGGGTCAGACTGTATCTTTGATTCCGTAACAGCCATATTAAAATAACTAATTGCCAGTAAAGGAGTTAATTCTGAATCACCTACACCACAACAAGAAGAATCTCTAGTACGGTCTTGTGCTGCAGTGAACACAGATATACTTCTGGGTACTGATTTTTATTTCCAGGCTGGCACACCTCTGATTACTCAGATACTACCTAAGAATTCAGTTCCTACTGAGAGTCCAGTAGATTCCATTAGATTTGTATTGAGCTACTTCTCATCAGGGAAAAGCTCAGCTTTTGATCTTCAAAGTTCAGGACAGGATATGTTTCCAATCTTCAAAGCTTGACCGAAGGCAAACTTTGTGATCGGGGTTCCCTGTCTATCGATGCAAAAGCCACCATGCAAAAGGAAAAAACGTAATAAGGTCAAAAAATCAATCCAACGGTTTTCCAAAAAGGGTCGGAGAAAGGTGCATTTCACTGAGGATTTTCCTGAGCCACAAGAATCCTTTACCCCGGAGGCTCCTGTTCTACAACACCATACTATAAATACTGACTCTCGAGTATTGGTCGGTCCTGTACGTCCCCCCACATGCCAGATACAGCTGACTCAGTCTTGATCCAAAATATGTCTGTCACAATCAAATAGGCTACCTTTAAGTCCCTTAGCACAATCTTTTGGAACTCTTCGGGGCCTAAGCTCAAGCCAGTCTGGTCGCCACCTTCAAAAAGGGTAAAGAGAAAAAACTCTTGAGGATACTTTAATTCTTGACTTTATGCTTTTTTTTTATACAGATCTTTTCCTAAATAGATCTCAATTGTTAAAGTGTTTTTATCACTCAATCTAATTGAAATTAATGACTTATGTCTGGTTACTCCGGGGGACTTGGGTTTTAGTCCCGAGTGTTTTTCTATTCAAAGCTGATTGTCAACAAAATCTTAAATAATTCAGAACATCTACAATGTAAAGGCATCAATGTGGTCCCTGTTCTGAGCAAGGTGGGAAGCACGTTAGACGGTAGGACCTCACAGCATTCCTACAAAGGTGTGAGGAAACACAGATCTATTCCTATTCCCCTAGGTAATCTTGACAACTATCCTTTTGATCAACTGGGTTTAAAAATCTCTCTGGGTGATCATGGCCGGGAAGTGTCACTTAGGGACCCTCCCCCCCGATGTGCTCACTCTACAATCCAAGTATTAATTCCTATTCTTGGAACTGGCTACTGGCTGCGATAAGTAGCTCTTCCACAATACCTCATCCAACAGCACCGCCTCAGTATCAATGAGCTCACTATCGTATACTGGAAAGCTGCTGGTATAAATAATAAGGGGGAAAACATTTAGTTTTTGAATACTCTAAATGCTGATATAATCTGCCTCCAAGAGACTTGGTCCACTGGGGAGTTGCTGTGTGATAAATATTATTCGCTTTGTTGTAATGCTCCCCCCTCGAATGCTATAGAGACGCCAGCAATTTGTTTCTAGCTATAATTTTACATAGCGCTGGTGAAGGTTCTAAGGTAGCTTCACTGGCGTTGATAAACTCTTATATCCCTCGTGGTGTCCTCTACAATAGCCACTTAACTAAGATATTTCTTTTATTAAGGAGTTTTACAATAGGGAGCCAGCAATGCATATTATTATGGTTGGTGATTTAAATTGTAAAATTTATAATTTAGTACTCTCGTCTCTTTGGGATGAGGAAAAAGATGAAGCATTTGGGATTCCAACTTGTGTTTTCCCCCGTAAAATAAGATCTGACATGCGTGAGAAGCTTCTCCTTGAGTATCTGAAGGCGAATGATTGCATTGTAGCAAATGGTACACTCCCATCTGATTCTCCAGCCCACTTTACACACAAGTCTCCTGGGGCGTCGCTATTTTGGATTATGTGGTAAAAAGCTATCAGGGCATTCTCTTTGGTACAGGACATAAAAGTGTTAGAGACATTCCTCAGCGATCATAATATTTTGGTTATTTCTATTGATTTGAAAGTGTTCCCTGCTGATCCCTGTAGTTTGGAGAAGCAGGAATCACAATTTAATTTCAAAACTGGCAGAACGCATTGGTCCCCCGGCAGGTTTGAGGGGCTTAAAGATATTGTAGAGATCATCTCTGATGAACTTGAAAACTTGGCAGGAAATGTTTTGGAGAGATTTACCGAGTTCCTGCAGCAGCTAACTCTGACCATCCGTCAGAAGGCCCAGAGCAAGCATTCGGTAAAACCTCGCCCCTTACTTTTATTGAATAGAGAAATTAATGCTCTCACTCATAAGCAATATAGGGAATACACATTAGAAAGGCAATCAGGGTTAGACTTATTAAAAAGAAGAAAGAGGAGTTGAAGAGCTCGTCTAAAAAAGGATACCATGAATAGATTCTGGGTTGTGGTAAGGGAAGCAGCTTTTATTGGCCATTCCAGGTGTTTTCCTCATTGGTTGCAGACGGGTGTGGTACGAGAACCAGATCTCTTCCAATGATCATTAATGAAACCAGCTGGTCTACCTTTTTATCTAGCCTTTACGCTTCCAGTGGGAATACTGTGGATCTCCCTCAAGCTGGGGCAGATTCCTTATATACATACCCCACTCTAAAAGAAATAGAGGATGTAATCAGAGGCATGCGAAGTTCGGCGGCAATGGGCCCTGATGAAATCCCTGTACTGGTAATAAACACAATATATCCACCTGGTGTAAAATCTTGGTCCAGGTTTTTCAATGCTGCTATGAAATCAGGAATATCCCTCCATCCTGGAAGGGTCGCATTATTGTTACCCTTTACAAGAAAGGGGTTTGTAACTGTCTTGGGAACAATCGCCAGATCGCTCTGCTGCATTCAGTTGGAAAAATGTTTGACAAATATCTGCTTTCCCAGATGAGCGATTGGGCAGAAAGGAATACAATTATCTCTCTGGAGCAATCATGCTTTAGGAAAAAAACATGGTAGAGTTGATAACATCTTGACCCTCCAAGTAATAAACAAGAAATATGTCTCCCTGAGAGGGGAGGTGAGTTATGTAGCCTTCATTGACTTTTCCACAACATTTGATAAAGCAGATTGAGCTACGCTGTGGAAAGAGCTTTTAAGGTTAGGCATGCTTGGCACTCTCTTAGATCTGGTGGTTGCCCTCCATTCCTCCACCTGGTGTAGGGTATTGCTCTGGGGAGAAAGAGGCTTGTCCCATGTAATTTTATCTAAAACAAGGTTGTATGCTGGCCCTGTTGCAGTTTTCCTTATACATCTCTGATCTACCCACCTATTTAACTTGGTGCGAGGGCTTTGCCCCAAAATTGGGAGGAAGGCTGTTAAGCTGTCTGCTCTATGCGAATGATATAATTATATTGGATCGTAACCCGAAAGGGCTAAAAAATCGTCTTCAAGCCCTCGTGCAATTCACGGAACCCCATTTCTAAAAACTAAACTGCCCCAAAAGTAAAATCTTGTGTTTTCACAGGAAAAAGGGTTTAAATATGGTAGTTTCCTATGGTTTTTGGGAGACCAGCAACTTGAAAGAGTAAACTAATACATTTGTTTGGGTAAAATTGTCTGTAGGAACCTTAATAATAGGGAGCATACAGAACATAATCAATATAAGGCTCTATCCCAGGCTAACGGCTTGAATGCCGTATATAGAACAACAGGTAGGAGACATTTTAAATATCTCCTAGAGGTTTATCGGGCAAAGATACCCCCGTCTATGCTCTATGGCATAGAACATATTGATGTTTCCTAATGGGTTTTTCTTGATAAACTTGAGGGCCGTGTCTTGAGGAATCTTACATCTGCAAATTTTGCCTTTTCAGCAGCTACGTCAAGGCTCGAGTTGGGCTTGCGCAGTGCTTTTGTTGAAGGATTGGCTGCAGTCATTCGCTGGGTGGTTAGCTTAATGATGTGTGGTGATGACGCTTTGTGGTAATTGTTAAAAAAATACATTTTGGCCGGCTGCAGAATGAAATACACTATTGGCAGGAATTTCATATATGCCATAGATCTTTTACAATTAGATCCTAGAACCATTTTCACATATTCTTCTACGCAGCTCAAATCCACAATTAGGCAAGCTACTTGGCCTGTGAGTCTTTGCCTGGACAATCAGGCTTGTGTACACAGGCAGAGTTTTTAATCTATAACTGACACCATATGATTGAAGGTCAGGCAGCCCTACCTTAGTTGGAACCTATCTCATGGGGTGAGAAGATTCTGGCTCTTGCTGCAACAGGGGCTGCTTCCTCTTAATATATTACAGGCTAGATGGTATGGATCCTCAGCTATTTGTAACCTTTGTCAAAATGGAGTCCAAGATTTTAATCATGTTGTCTTTATCTGTCCAGCTTTGTCGCTATATCTCGTCCCATCTGTCTCGCTCTCTCCTTACGCACTGCTTCTGAGTTATTGCAGGCCTTCTCCGCTCCCCCAAATGAAATGTTTTGTCTTAGAATCTTTAACTATTTTAAATTATCTTTGTATTAGCTTATTTAGCTGTATATGAAGGTTTAGTTCTTTACTCTTTTTAATAGCTTTTTACTCATGTGTGTTTTATGTGTACCTCCTGTGGAGTTCCGTATCATAAATAAATAAACTTGAAACATCACACATGCGTATAATGCATTGTAACATCTTTTCCCGATCCAGCAGTGTATATGTGCCTAACCAATACCCATAACAGATTCTTGCTGAGAACGAAGGGTGTACAAACCTTCAAAATTGCTGTATGAAATGGAGTAAAAGAGACAACAATAGGCAAAGCCAATAAGTCTGATTTCGGTTGCTATCGTTTGAATTTGCCAAAGCTTATTTGTTTTATTAAATTTTTTGAAAACATTTTTGTCAGGAAGTTACGGGACTCTCGCCAATAAAAATAAAATGACGAAAAACAAAAATACTTGTTGCTCTCTAAAGGGATGCATTGCTTTTGAACAAGGGGCCACATGCCCCACAAAGGGGCCCAAAGGCAGGTGGGGGCCAGAAAGGAGTGGCCAGGGTCAGCAGCCCGACAGTGGCTGCATCATTACAATTTTTCCAATCTTGTTTCCTACGGGGACAGCCATTGGTTGTCAGGGGAGCAGTGGGATCGCTTTGGCAGTCAGCAGGGGTGACAGTGCAGCTTAAAATTACCCTGATAGACACCTTGCTGTCTGCCTTACCCTGAGGCCTCCGTGCGCCTGCTACCCCAAGCTACGGATCCAGGGTACTTTCAGCACACATTCCTTTAGGATAGGTGGATCTATCTCTGCAATGGGAGCGGGGCTTAATGCAGAAACGGTGGAAGACGGACTGCTACACACGCTATATGTACTGCCCAATATGATCAAGGCACTTGGGCTCCCACCGGACTGGTGAAGTAATGACAATGATTTTTCTACCGTTTGCATCAGGTCACATGACGTCCGCTAGTGTGTGGGTTCTTAGTCATTCTTTTGTGCGTTGCGTAAAGTCAAATTTTATCCAGATCATTTGTGCAGATGGGCAATGGACGTGGGTCTTCAGTTTCACTGCGTTGGTAGGGTGGGTCAATATTTAGAGGGCCTAGGCCAGCTCGTTGAGGAGGTTGCTACCCGGGGGCTACCGCCACTGGTACTCATCATTCTTCTTATCGGCAGCAATGATCTGGCTGCAGAGGGAAGGAGGAGCCTATTATAGGCCCTGCTGGGGGAAATTGCATGGTTTGCTAAGAGGTATCCGAGCGCAGCCTCAGCATGGTCTCATGTCATCCAGAGAGGAGGCCGGAAATTTGGATGGTCTGTGAGGGGCTTAAACGAATCAGTCAGGTGTTTGAATCGCAAATTAAAACAATTGCTAAACACACCCCTACTAAAGACTATTTCTCATGGTTGCCTTCAGGAGACATTTTTCATAAGGATGGAGTCCATTGGTCTGCTCAGGGCAACAAGCTTTTCGTGGAAAATTTACTGGCCTTCGCAATGCATCATTTCTCACATCGTTAGGTGGCAGCATATGGAGAGGGTCAGTAGCGGTTAAGGAGTCATGTTTTGATCGAAGCGTAGGCAGATTCAATATGTTTCTAGTTCTTTAAGTTATTGGAATAACCTGCGGCAGGGATGCCATGAACACAAGTAAAGGGATTGTGACATCCGCTACTGAAATTGACCATTACCTGTAAAGGGTACTCCGTTATACGCCCCTTGGGATGTGTGTCTGTGGGGTGGGGTCGCTGCAGTGACCAAGGTATGGCCCGGTTGCCCAGGCTCATATAAACTCCCCCCTCACCCCAATTGAGTGTCATGGGGTATCCCTTTATGGGGTTGCTCTGGCATGTTTTTGGGGGGTACAGCTGCTTTTCTATCGCTAGCTCCTTCCATCTTCAAGGAGTGGAGAGTTTGCATTGTAAACTATGAACTATGCCCCTAGGAACTGCTGTTGGTCAATCAGGGCTCTTAATGGAATGTGAGAACATGTTGGTAGGAGATAGTTTGTATTAGTCAAACGAATGTACCAATTTTTCCAATTTTGTATATAATGAAAATGATTTTTAACATGAAGATAACAGCTGGATTTTAATGTTGTGTTTATGAAGTGTAATAAATATGGACAGAGAATGTGGACATTCTCTAATGCAAGAATGGTGGTTGGTATTGCATCATTGGGTTGCAGCTTTACTTTGGTTTCAGGGCAGGGTGGCAGTTTTAGACTTTTTTCCCAGCCCACAGGACTCATGATGCTCCCCCACCTGTGCAGTTAGTTTCTGGCAATGAAGGGAATTATGGTGTTTGAGGATGTGCCCCTTGTGAAAGAGCATGGGGTCTGATGTACAATGCGATTATACAGTTGCAAAGGGTGAATTTTGCCTTTTGTGACCGCATAACGGTCTTTCCGAATGTACAATCCCTATGTTTGCGAGCCGGCATGCAAATACCGACTCACAAAATAAGAATTGCGACTCGCAATTAGGAAAGGGCGTGCCAAGGGTGTCTCTCCCTAATTGCAAGACGCAGGGGGATGTATGATTGTTTTGTGACTACAATTGCAGTTGCAAAACAATCACAGTTACCACAAATTTCAAATTGGTGGTAACCCATTTATTCACAAACGGACAGGGGTTCCCATTAGACCCCTCCTCCTTTGTGAATGGATGCGAAAATATTTTTTCAGAGAAGGCAAGGACCACAGCCTACTCTGAAAAAATGAAAAGAAAACTTTTTTCATTGTTTTGTTTGAAATGCATCCCGTTTTCCTTTAAGGAAAACGTCCTGCATTTTTTTTTAGGAAAAAAGCTGCTTTATTTAAAAAGCAGTCACAGACATGGTGGTCTGCTGTCTCCAGCAGGCCACCATTCATTTGAGTGCAGCCATTACCAATGGGTTTGCAAATTGTGACCTACCTCATGAATATAAATGAAGTAGGTAATTTGCGACCACACTGGGAATCGCAAACAGTTACACTGTTGTGCATTTGGTTTTGCGACTACCAAATGAGTTGCACATTGTGAGTCGCAAGACTCACGGTTATACATCTGGCCCAGAATTCTGTCACGCACAGTAAGGTTCTTCAGTTGCTGAAGTGGGCTGTCTCACTGTTGAATGCGGGAGGTAAATGTGAATGACACAAAAATGAACCAATGGATGAAGAGGGCTTTCTGAAAGCCCTATAATGTAACTATGTACATATGTATGTGTGTGTGTGTGTGTGTGTGTGTGTGTGTGGTAGTGGTATTCATACACACATATATACATGTATGTGTGTGTAAGAGAGAGAGAGTGTGTATATATTTTTGGTCAAATCAAAAGGCCTTGGTAATACCAGCATATCCACCGATCATCACAACAGTTGATAAAAATTCAACCACACAAGAGCAAAGGGCCTTATAGCTCAAACCCATCAAATCTGATTTCTTCCATTCTTATATTCAACCTGCTTATGCTTTAATTCTGGGCAAATTACCTATGCTTCCCTAAATTAATTACCGGGCCAACACCAATTTCCACGACCTTTCAGCACAATATTCATTAATGTTAAACTGAAAACAGCACATTACCAGGGGCGTAGCTTGGTCAGTAATGTTGGGGGAGGTGTGAGCCTCAGATTTGTCAAAAATCATGCTTACGTATCATGGTAAAATACATTATCTCAGAAGCAGGACATGAGGGCGGCTTTAAGGGCAGAGGGTAAAGGAGAACAGTGCAAGTTGTTGCCTGTACTTTAAATATTTTGTAAAATATTAGAGTTTGTGTGTTTGTTTGTTTTACTCTGTTTGCTTTAACCAACAAATACCTCACCATACCGACTGAAAGTCCCTGTACCCCACTATTTACTACAGTAAACATTTATTTTGGGGGTGTAACACCCCAAACACCCCCCTATGCCCCTGCACATTGCCTCACAAGCTACAGAATTCAGGGATTTTCCTTTTCTGAAGAAAAACAAATGTACTGAGTCAGTTCATCCTACCACCACTCATCCTAATTATGGGCATCTTCAAATATTTCAATATTGTATCTGCTACAAAGTAAAATCAATTACGTTTTTTCAAGTACAGCCAAAAAACACATAAAGATGAAACAAATACAATAGTAAAAACACATAAAATTTAAGATGAGGGGTATTTCAAGGCAAAAATCCACCACCTAATGAGCCTTGCTGTAAGAAGGTAACAAGCTATAACAGCTATCATTTCACTGTGTGTAGGGGTCTTTAATGTGTCCAGAGCGGGTTCCATGTTTTGAACACTGGTGACTCTTAATCGGGGCAGCAACCTTTTATGTCTTAGGGGTTGTATAACAGGCAGAAGAGTGAAAAAATGTATTTTCTTGTGTTCAGTAACACCAGTACGGATTGAACAGCAGCGAGAATGGGAAGAAAAATTGCCCTATTTGGAAAGACAATAATTTAATGTTAAGATAAACATCCTGAATTTAAGACTCCAAGTTTAGCTAAACCTGGGGTAATGTCATCTAAATATGTCTCAAATTTAGACATAGATGTACACGGTAAGAGTGCCTTTGTCATGCTGTTGTGACGGCTATTGAACAAAAGACTGTCCTCGGACCACAGCTTATATACTGATTTTACTTTGGAGGCGCTGTGAGGTGTAATCATACTGGGGCAGTCCCAAAGATGTGAAAGACCAGTTTGGCTGAGCATACCAAACGCAGTCCAAGGCCATCCTGTCTGAATAGTGGAAATAAATTCTTGAGGTGGAAGAGCTCCAGCATGCTCGAGACACTTATCCAATGTAAGAAGGGGCTAGGGGCCAGATGTAGCAAATAAAATATTTGCGAGTTGCAAAGTGCGAGTCCATGCGACTCGCAATTTGCAACTCGCAAATTGGTATGCAGTACGGTGTCTCAGACACCGACTGCAACTCGCTATGGGACCGCAATGACCCACCTCATCAATATTCATGAGGTGGGTCGCAAATTGCGGCCCCATAGCGAGTATAGGCATTCGCAAACATGGAGGCCTGCTGTCGTCAGCAGACCTCCATGTTCGTGACTGCTTTCAATAAAGCATTTTTTTTTTTTTTAAGTGTAGCCCGTTTTCTTTAAAGGAAAACGAGCTGCACTTAAAAAAAAAAACGAAACCCTTTCGGGTTTTTTTCAGGGCAGGTAGTGGTCCCTTGGAAAAAATATTTTTGGGTCCATTCACAAAGTGGAAGGGGTCCCATGGGGACCCCTTCCAATTTGCGAGTGGGTTACCATCCACTTGGAGTGGATTGTAACTGCGACACCATTTGCGACCGCGTACGCGGTCGCAAATGGTATTGCATACCACTCAGACTCGCAAATAGGAAGGGAACACCCCTTCCTATTTGCGATTCCGAAATGCATATTGCGAGTCGGTACCGACTCGCAATATGCATTTCTGCATTGGGAAACGCGATTAGCGACTCGCAAACGGCAATTTTTGCCGTTTGTGAGTCGCTAAACGTTTCCTACATCTGGCCCCAGATTTGGTGGGGGTGATTTCGGTGATCACCACATTCAAACTAAAGAGAAGTCTTAGCAGACTTTTTAGAAACCGTTTTTTGCAGGTAGATGTACAACATCTACATGGCCCCAGAGTTCCACTCCATAAAGAGAAACATTCTGGTGCTGTGCTTTGTATTCTTCTAAGAAATGGAACACAGTGTCCACCCCTTTTCCCCCTATATCTACTGCAAATGAGGCCACTGCTCCTGCACTCTAGGCCAGAACAGTCTTCATCCTGGAGACGTTGCTTCTAAGAAGTAAGAACGGACTGGTTGATGCCTAGACAAGGGAACACATCCACCTGTTAGAGACTAGAGTTGTTCAGAATAAACATTACTCACACCTCATGTGATTTATTAGCTTGGTCTTGTTGGCCTTGGTCTTGTTGGCATTTGTCTTGTTGGCATGTTTTCAGAACTCCGTAAGTTTTTTCTTGAAGGGATGGTAAGGTCATGGTGGACTTGGAAACCAGTAGAGTGTCATTACCAAATAATAAGGTGGCAATCTTTGTTCAACTCAGACTGGGTGCATTGTAAATGCACTTGCTGACCTCCTCAACTACAGGATCCTTAAGGGCTATAATACTGCATCTTCATCTTGAAGACAATTAGATAAGTCAGTAAAACAAATGCATCTCATTACCACCAATGAGGAAAGTCCCTATAGCACATAAGGTTATAGTTAACAGAATGACAAAAAACCCAAATCCACCTATGGGTTTAAATTTTTATTTCCACATTACACTTCAGTGGCTTGCAAAGACCATGCTGCATGCTACAGAAACAGATGGCAACTTCCGAAGCTTGAAACTTGCTAGCACTGTTTATAGAGGATGGTGAAAAAACATTACTGGCCATAAACTGCGCCTAAGAAAAACAATTTCTGGTGTCCTCTCAATACCAAGTAAAAAGCACTCTCCCCTAGCTGCCAGTGCTAATCCTTGTGGGATGCCAAATGCTTATTTTGGACAAAGCAGTAACACAAAAACTCCATAATAGTCGTCTAATTGTATTGAAAACGTGTCATAAAACATTTCACTTCTATTTTAAGCCAATATAATGCGTTTACCATGTTGGTGTGAATGTCATCGAAACATGGTCGTGGCACAAAAGATTAAGCCAAATTGAACTACTTCAAAAATGTGTGTGAGACTGCAGAAGAAATGCATTACCTATTCGTGTAAAAAAGCATTTAAATATGGTGTGGTCATCACTGGCCAAACGTAAAGCCTATACCCACCCCTTCTTCCAGAGATCCCAGATAGACTGAGCACAAATCTTCAGATTCCTTACCAGCCCGAGCACAAATCTTTAAACTCCTTATCATTAAGCACAAAGCCATTTAAAAAGATGACCGGTAAAGCATTGCAAGCAGATAATGTTGCTACAGTTTCGAAGTCAACATGGACTAGCATTACCCAAGCCCTTAATGCAATCTCTCACTTATCCAATCCCACGTGGAAAGAGAACTCTTCCAGTATCTAGGCCAACCCACTTGAACAGACTATCCAAATAGCTCTGCATTCAACTCAGTACTTATCTTTCCCCATAACACTCCAAAATCTGAACAGAGACAATTTTCTACCATTCTCTGAGTGATCTCTACCACTTCTTAATACAGACATATGTTGTTTTGCTTTTGATCACAATATCGAATCAAAAATGTTATGAGTCCCAAATAGCATGGCCCAGTCCAGCTTCGAAATAGACATCACAGTGCAGGACAGTAAGTAATGTATAGAAAGCATGTAACAGGAATTAGAATCGCATACAGGAGTATACATGAAAGAAAAGGATAGCAACAATCTAGGCAAGCAGCACAACGGTGTCAGCACCATAGCAACGATCTAGACAAGCAGCACAACTATATCAGCACCAGGAGGATTGAGGGGCATATTTATACTCCATTTGGGTCCGTTTTTTTACGCAAATTCTGCACAAAACTAACTCCAGATTTATATTTTGACGTTAGACAAGTCTAATGTCAAAATATTGTCATTTGCTCATTTTTAGGTGCGTGAACCTACCTTGCGTCAATGAGATACAAGGTAGGTGTTCCCATCTGAGAATTGGTGCTAAACCCATAACCCCATATTTATCTCCCCGTGCTAAAATGACGCACGGGTGGGAGGAGAGGCTAAATATTGGTGCAAAGCTTCCTGTGGACCCATTTCCATGGTAAAACCCCATGGAATGGGTCCGCAGGTGCCCTCCTCAGGCCCCAGGAGCACTCCTACCCACACCAGAGGGACACCAAAGGATGGAGGACCCCATCCCAGGTAAGTAGGGTAAGTAGGGGTAAGTATTTTTTTTAATTAAAGTGATATCAGGGGCTCAACTTGGGCCCCCCTGCATGGCACAGGGTGCAGTGGCCATGCCCAGGGGACACTGGTCCCCTGTGCTGGCCTTTGGGTTGGCAGGCATGACTCCTTTCTTTTCTAAGACAGGAGTCATGTGTTATGGATGATTTTGCGTCAGAAAATGACTCTAGTCTGGTTAGAGGCATTTTATTTGCCTCTAACCACCCTAATTTAATTTTTGGGTGCAAAACCCCCTTCTCCCATACCGTCACCCCCACCCTGCTAACTTCATTTTCTTTTATGCTAGCCCACCCTTTGCACTGGCTTGCGCCATTCCATAAATATGGTGCCCGGCTGGCGCTCAGGAATGGCGCAAGCTGGTGCTAAACGTTTTAATGCAAAACTGCGTTAGTGCGGTTTTGCATCAAAAAGTAGCATTATGCCCTTAAGTATTCAGACCGCTTCAATAACATAAATGTACAAGATAGAGCATAGTGCCCTAAATCAGTCCCTCCTGTGACTGGCCTGGCTAGTTGTTAGGCATGGCACAGAGGAGGTAGGTGCGGTATGGTCCCCTTATGGCTCAGGGCTTGTACATGGGTGGCATCACCAATATGTAGGTTTCAATCCGGTCATTGCATGTTGCCATAAGCGTAGCCAGTCAGCAACAGTAGGTATTTCTCCGTGCCCCCAGGTCATCACTACTCTGCGTTTAGTCAACAGCAAGGCCATTGCTGTGAGGCACCAAACTCTTCTTGGTACCACTCTGACATTTACTAATAGGACTATCAGCCAATATAAATGTAGGGTGTGCGAAGTTATGATCTCTAGCACACTCAGGATGTCACACCAGTAATTTTCGATATGAACATTCGCAGACAAAATATAAGATTCTGGGGTCACCCTGCTTACAGCAGCGGCAGTTGTGGGGGAGTTGTGGTTAATCCTAAATTGTTATCTTGGGATGGTGTAAACCGGGTGTAGAAATTCGTAATGTAATAACTTATGTCTGTAGTTTGTAGACATGGTACTTGTTTGTTAACCACAATATTTCCACTGAGCAGTAAGTATAAGCATGCCAAGATCCCGCTGCCAAGCCTCTCTGACTGTATCGGCCCTGGCTGTCTAAAGTTACACCAGGCTATAGAGCTTGGAGACCCTGCAAGTGGTGTTCGCAGATGTAATAAAATGTGTGAAGGGAAGATATTCAGCAGGTTCCGCTGGAACACTGGCCATGTCTTTCTCACCGTTTCTCACAAGTGGGCATGTATAAATATATCCAGGGTAGTAGCATTGCCTCAGGAGCAAAACTGATCTAAAGCTATAAAGATTACATTCCTATAAAGATGACTGACCCATTTCCACCATAGCCATTTTCAAGATCGTAATCTACACTGTGCGTTCGATCCTGAGTGGGAGATCGGGATTCAATTGTAAATTAATGCCCAGGGAGTAAGCACAAAGCTTTATGTGCCAAGTAGGTAATGGTGACCGTGTGCACCGCCCTATGTGGTCTGGGCAAGCCCATTGGGAAAAGGGAGGCCAACGGGGTTCTACTGGTCTGAAGTCCCTCGCATCGGGGCCAGGCAAGGAATACTTGCATCGGAGTAGTACCAACATTTAGGAAACTTGACTATTCACCACTAAATAGTATATTTCAGGGTTCAGGATCTCCAAGACCACACGGACAAATGACAGAACCCACATGTCCCTGGCGACTCACGCTGGTTTATTCGCCTAAAGTAGCTTTATCAGTATGGCTCGGAGCGTGGTGAAAAATTGTTTATTTAGAGGTACGAGAATATCTGTGAATTAAAAGAATAATTTAGGGAGGACCACCGTCTTAATCAAGGCTGCTCTCCCAGCTAGAGAAACTGGAAACATGAGCCACAGATCCACCTGGTGCATTAAATTGTCTACTACCAACTCATTTCAAAGCTTGACTACCTCTTCTGGCTGTTTAATAACAAATATGCCCAGGTAAGGTCACCCAGCTAACAATATAGGGACAGGCATGGTGCTGTCAGTGAGTGGGAAGATGTCCGATTTCGACCAGTTAATGGAGACCATGGAATAGGTACTGTATCGGGGATCTCATTGATCAATTAATCCATCCATTAACCTCTACAATAGTCACCTATTCGAAAGGAGGCCTCTTTGAATATCTTTGTCTTGCAGCAGTGTGGCCAAAGCATTCATAGCCAATATGAACAGCAAAGGAGACAGGGGACAACCTTGTTGGGTTCTTCGTGCTAACAAAAAGGCATTTTGATGTCAACCCGTTGACGGCAATGCAGGCCGCCAGGAATGTATACAAGACCTTAATTATGTCTAGGGTACTATTAGGTATGGCATACTACCAAAGGGTTTTATGGATGAAAGGCCAATTAAGGGAGTCAAATGCCTATTCAGCATCAAGTAACACAACTGCTGCCTTAACCTGTGGGGCAATCTGTTTGGGGGCCTCAAAAACTATGCGAAGATTCAATGCTTTGGATCTGTGAGGCACAAATCCAGACCACTGGGCAATCATGATTTCAAGAAGTTGAAAAATCATTTTGGCAAGAATCATACTGTCACATTAATCAATGAAAGAGGTCAATAGGACACACATTGGTTGGGGCCTTTCCTGGGTTTATGGAGCAGAGTGGCCAGTGCTTCATGCATCAAAGGGGGCAGCCCCCAGTCCCTCAATGCATCAGTATAAACCTCAAGGAGGTGAGCGGCCAGCATGTGCTTGCACGCCTTATAAAATTTGGCAGTGAACCCATCAGTGCCTGGGGTCTTAAAACCGCCTATTGAATCAATAGCAGCATTGACCTCAACAAGAGAGATAGGCTGACATAGAAACTGGCAATGCCTGCCCTCCAACCATACCAGCGCAACTTCATCGAGATAGCTCGTGATATCAGCTGAAGATCTGGTATTATACGTGGCATAAAGCCATGAATAATGTCCATGAACTTGAAAAGAATACCATCATCTATGGTTAAGGTCGTCCGACCTAACAGCTCAGCAGTGTGTGATCTAGTCCTCTTACGCCAAAGGAGCAAGGCCGCGTTCTGCCAATTATCTCTCCCCTCTCAATACTGTCTATTCAGGGCTTGTTTCCCAACATGGTAGACCTCTCTACCAACCAAGTCTCGAAATTGCTGCAGGAGCTGACTGCTCCCACAACTGGGCCTCAGTGGGCCTGCATCCCAACTGGGCCTCAAGGGCCGTAAAGCATCTTCTGAACCAGCAAGCTGCTACCAATTGGCCCTTAATACCACAGCATGTTTGGATTTGACCTGTCCTTGGATACATGTCTTGAATGCCTCCCATAGAGTGGCTTATTTTAGTCCAGGCATTCAACTGAAAGCATTCTAGGTTTGCTGCCTGAATTTCGTCCCTAAAAACTGGGCCAAGTAGGGAGGAAGGCAAGAAGCTCCAGCACAGCCTACGAAATGGAGACATATGCTGTATCAGTATGAAGAGTACCTGCGAATGATCGGAGAGTGTGCAAGGTTGATGTTTCACCTCCATAACCAAAGAGATAAGGTCAGAGGATACTAACCAGTAACTTAACCCAGAGAATAAATGGTGTGGTGCGAAATAGAAAGTAAACTTCTTAGGGTGGTGGAATGCTCCCTGCCAGTGATCTGTTAACCCATGTAAAGCAATGAGATCTTGAAGGGTTTGCACAACCTTAGTATGCTGGGAGCATCATGATCCCAAGTTGTCCTGGGTCATGCCTAATGTGAGATTAATGTTGAGCCCCCGAAAGATGGTCTGTGAGTGTGAATCCAGTAGTTTGATAGTAATGTCAATAAAGAACTGGGGATCCTTTACATGTGGTGAATAGGTGTAGATCAGCACAATGGGGGCATTATTGAGGGTGCCTTCAAGGATAAGAATTCGGCCTCCAGGGTCAGTATGTTGACGTTGCAACTTAAAGGCGTACATGAGAGCATATAAGTATACAAACGTTCTAGAATAGGTGCTATAAGAGGAAAAATAGTGTGGGACCTACAATAGAAAAATAGACTTGCGGAGAGCTATGTGGGGGTCCCAGATGCCCACGATCCTTCGCTTGGGCATGGAACTTGGGTTTGTGGGGCTAGGTGCGTCTCCAGTAGAAAGGCCATATCCAGCCCATGGTGATCATGATAAGCCAGCACCCTACTAGTCTTGCCATGGTCATTGAGGCCGCACATATTCTACCTGAACCATGTGAGTGTGTGCATGTGGTTAACCATGGGGAGAAACAAAGGCAGTGAATAACGAGGGATAATAAGTATGAGCATCGAACGGGTGAGAAGTCGGGCAGCTAGCATTGTCTTAAAAGCATAACCATGAACTAACAAAACAGACAAATGCCCTTCCAGTCAAATATAGTCCCCATACTATCCGCACACCCACATTAAATAACCAAACATTCATTGCTAAACCCCTAACTTGTAACCTCCCACAGGAAAAAAAACATACTTCAAGCGATACACATCGTGGGTCGTTACATCGTTCCCAGGCGAGGTACAATAAGGATTAATGTATAGTCCAAATGTGTGAATGGGGGACCACACCCCAGAGCATCTCCTACAACCTCAATAGGCATAGTCCAGGAATTAGGACATCACAGACAATCCAAGATGAATGCATGAATGCAGAGACATCAAAAATGCAATCTAACGATAGATGAAAGGGAGGACCCGAAGGGGTAATTCACAAGGGCTCGGCAAATCAGTCCTCTGGAGTTCCAGCACAGGAACGATTAGCAGCGCAAAAGCTTCTGGCAGAACTTGCTAGGGTTTTAGGTGTATGGATCCAGAGGAGGGGAGGGATTTAAGAAAGTTAAGGGCCTCCGGAACATGCTGAAAAATACGTGCCTTAGCATTAGGTTTCACCTTGAGTCTTGAAGAGTAGCTCATGGGGTATCTTGGGCCCAGATCCAGAAGCAGGCGCCGGACCTCAGTGAACTTACATCGGACTTCGTGAACCACAGCAGTGTAGTCTGGAATTATGGAAATCGTAGATCTCTGATGTTGAGATGGAGGACAGTGTTGCAGTCCTGGTCAGTAAGAAGTCTGGTGATAATGGTATTCAGAGGGGCACCAGGACCTATGCACCCGTTCCACAGGGAATGCTAAAGAGAAGTGCTGCAGCTCAAATAATGAAGTCTGAAGTCTCCACATACGTGGCCATGAGTCCACTATTAGATTCTGTAATATCCAGGAGGCAAATATTGTTGCATCTAGAGCATGCCTCTTGATCCTCGTTCTTCATTAAAATGGCCAAGTCCTGCCTCTTGAACATAACAACAACTTTTGCTCTAACATCTGTGACATCTTCCTCGAGAGCAGAAATTTGCCTATTCGCAGATAACTGCAGGAGGTAGTAGCACTCCCCCACCCCTTCCCACTGGGTAGCGGCATAGCTCCCTCACTGTGTGTCAAATCAAATGTAGGTAGACCTCACAATTGCCGACCCTATGCTGGAGCCACAGCTAGTGCACTCACCATCTCCTCCTGGGTACTACAGTTATCCACAATAGCTGTTGATCCACAGGCTTCACGCCAAGCCAGCAGATCCTCCTGGGACCGCAACCGCCAAGCTCACAAGGTGCTTCGTGTCCACCTAGCTGAAGGCGGCACATGATCAGCGCTATGGTGCAGCTTCACCCGCAACCAGCGCAACCTTCTCCCCATTGCCTCGAATGGTCATCCACATCGCCGGGATGAAGATGGGGCTCCCAACGCTACATTTTAGCACTGCATGCTCACCCGACATGATGGACGGGCAAGTGGAGTGGTCTTAAACTCACCAGGAGCCCCTGAACCTGCGGGATCTCTGAGGCTTACACTACCAAACAGGCCATATCCTGATGAGGCAGAATTACGACCGCCAAGATGGGTGGCAGGCATCCCACCAGTTGCTGCAGAGTCAGTCAGTCTCTTGCTTACTCTCTGCTGGGCATTGAATGGATTAAGGGGATGGGGCAGATTGCACATGCCAGGATCTCCCCCGCCAGTCACAGCTTTGCACTAGGCAGCCATCGTCGACGCCATTGTGGCCACACCCCTGACATTTGTTTTCAATTATTGTTAATTTCCTACTGGGTTATTGGATTCTTAGGGGGTTAGTGTGTGAAGTCTTTAATATATAACTTTTTTACATTTATAATTATTTGTTAATTGGTAGCTAAGTAAGTTAATTGATAGATTAATTGTTCATTATATGTCCTGTTTTTTATTACTGTGTTGATTTTTGTTTGATTGGACAAATTTTCTCTTTGTTAATTCTATTAATCAGAATTGTTTTCTATAATTTCTAATGTAATATTCACCATGGATCATTTTTATATAATTGTGCTTTAGGTTAGTAGGCTGGAAAATATCTTAATTGGAAATAGTTTTAACTGGTATATAGAATGTGTGTTTATTATTTGTTTAGTTAAGTTTTGTCTGTATTTACATGTATTTAAAAAAAAAAAAATAGAAGTAGGAATGATTAGAGAGTCTAACCTCTCAAAAGTCCTAAACTTTCCCTACTTTTGCTCATGGCTTGGGAACATTAAATCTGAACCTTTGTATTTTTCGACTTTTGTAGAAGTATTTATACAAGTTAATGATATGTTTTTTTTTTTATTTTATATGAGTTTTAGGGTTTTTTATTTATAATTTGCTATAGGTGTTTGTTAAATATATGTGTATTTTTATTGGTATTTGTAATGTTAATATTATTTACTTTTATTAACTATCAATCACAAAATGCGTTTATTAGGGGAATGTAATGCCCCCCCCTCCCCCAAGAAACCACACCCCTGATAAGAAATTTGACAAATCTGTTGAGTAAAATTAAAGAGGGACATAGGGAGGAGCGTCCAGGGCTGGGGTCAGGCCCCCCCTATCGCCACCGCCACACAGCTATTATCCTGATTCGGAGTGACCTGGTTAGAGCCTGCGTAGGTCCCCCAACTCTTCTGCCCACTGAGGGAATGCTTCCCTTGGACCTCCTTGGCCTGTCCGCCTGCTAATTGGGAACCTTTTCTGGGGCAGCGGGTGACTGTGACTTCAATGATGCTATGGCCTGATCCATACCCTCCATCCTAAGCATCAACACTTTCAGCAGCGCCTCAGTACGTGAATGCTTGGAACCTATATGCCCACTTGCTGCTATGATGAAGGACCTCAGAGAAAAAAACACTGCCTTAAGGATCAAGCAATGCCATAAAACCCAGTTAATGCACACTAGACTGACTAGAAAGTGCCCAAAAAAGATCCACACAATGCTTCCTGCTGCCACCTTAAGCAATCCCAAGCAAGGTGTGCTTCTCAAGTGGAATGACTACAAAACAGTGCCAGACAGACACTCCACTAAGTCAAACTCAGCCCGAAATGACACACTGCCAGGTGTATACTAGGGAGCCCAGGAGGAAAACAATCCACAGAATAACTATCCAGTAAAATCTCAACTAAGCCAACATCCATGCCCCACTTACTTGCTGATGACCTTTCTACTTGCCGATCACCAAATATCACCATAAACTGTACCAGCTGATCTTGCTCCCAAAATTCCTCCTCACCTGCAGCACCAGGGCCCCCATCGGAGCTGCTACCGAGCAACACTCTGGGCAGGTGAGCAGGGTTTAAACCTGTGTGTCTCCCAGTAAGAAGCTCTGGGCTGCTGTTGAGGTTCAAAAATGTGTTCCTCAATGTAGAGTGCGAGCGGTGCGTGACAAGTCTGATGTTGCAGAGTGCGAGCTTAGTGCGCTGGACCAAAAATACAAAAGAAATCCTGGAAATCCTTTTCCAAGCCTTTTGAGGTACGGCGGTGATCCTGCTGCAGTTGGCGAGCGGGAGAGAAAGACCCACTCGCCGACCATGACCCCTTTTATGGGCAGGGTTGATGCGCGTACGCGTGACCGCAAAGCACTAGAAATGCTTCTGGGGCCACACCAGCGCATTTTCCAATGCCAGAGACTCTGGTATGGGAGTCGGAGGTGGGTGTGCCCCCACCCCCCTATCCCCCACACAAGGTGTTCCCAGCCCAATGCAGTCTGCCATATAACCTGGGGGGTTATATCGATATAGGGGAGCCTGTGCCTATGTTTGGAGGCCCAAAAAACAATGTGGCTGGCTGTTTGCTTTTGGCAGAGGCCCGATTATAAAGATATTCAAAGAACTATTTAACACTACCAGAGTTCAAGAAATATGCAGTTTTCATTAAGCACTCACACACCACCCATCTATTTTAAGCAAAGGCAAGTGTTTGTATGCTGTATAAAGAAAGTGTGCCTGTCTCTGCCTTTGAGGTCCTTCCCCTCACCTGTCTCTGTCGGATCTTTTCCTTTCCTAACTTTTTTCTTTTCATTTACTTTGATCTGCTGTATAACTCAAACGCACACTCTTTCGGCCACTTTGCTTTACTATATATAGAAGAGATGATGTGGTAGTGCATACAGTTTGTAAATAGTGAGGATACAGATGATGGATCTCTTAATATAGGGAAAGTGTAATTACTCCGCATATAGTAGTAGTAAGGGTGTCTCTTGTTAATCCTTGGGGCTGTGAGTCTTAGTGACATGACCAAATAATTCGGTTTTCAGCAGTGTGCTAAACTTTTAGTAGCTAGGCTCTGCGCTCGAGATCATAGGAGGTAGGTACATAGTTTGTTTCTTGTATTCAAAGAAACTTGGAATTTGAGTTTTAGTTGCATTAGTGGTTTGATGTTATTTGTCCTCAGCACTGTATTTACATACTATGCAGAAACATTGCAAGTAGATAAATTGGGAAGGGTGGCACTATTATGTGAGTTATGTAGACTGTCCCAAGAGCTGAGGGGTGGGGCAGAGGTGATGAAGGAATCACTCTCGCTACACTAATAGCCTCAGTTGCAAAATAGAGAATATAAACCGAGTGTGACAGTTTTGTATACATTATGTATTTGTGCAGTATTGTATGTTTTTTCAAGCGATTCACAAGCGACTTTCAGGCTAGGCAGTAAGCAAGCAAACTACAAGTATTAATCCTCGTAACGTTTTTGAGTTCACTGTGTATATTCTTTGGTTGGGGATATCCCTATTTTACATAGCGGGTGAAGGATGGCTGCTCCGCTTGATTTTTTTTATTAAAGCTATTGCTCTTTCTGTTCATTAAAATTTTACTTTCAAATCACTGCAAAGTGTAAGAGCTTGAAAAGGCTGTAAACAAGACTTTCACAGTGCTAGTATAGAGAGCTGAAAGGTTTTCGAAAGAAGGGTGAACGCCTGCAGTTGGATTGTCTAAAGGAACGTAGAAGGGTGTAAGCGGTGCTGGCTATGTAAACAAAGTTAACCTGCTGCTCCCAGCAATTGCCAAAACCTATCTGCAGCTCTGTTTAACACGGGATTTCTCCCCTCGGTCAATACATTATTGTCCTCCTTTCTTAACTTGAGGTCATGACCAGGACTAATGCACAAGTCATCCTGCAGATAAACATTTTATCGAGTACTCTTTAAATATTTACAGGGAATGGACTAGACTGGGAGAACACCAGAAAGGTACACCACCCACACCTACTTCCAAACTTTGTACATATAGTACCAAAAACACATTGCACATCTCGCAGTTTGCAATATTCTAACCCTTGCACATTGAAAGAAGACTTGCACATCCATTCACTTACACGATCAACATCGTTTTGTAAAAAGTATTTTAACTACTTTGCATTTTTGTTATAATATTTCTAACGCTATTTTTGGATTCGTTGAACAGTCTGGTATTCTTTTGACTTCTTTGTGGAACTGCATAAGTGAAACGGCATGAAGCAGTTCCAATTTTTCGATTGACAAACGCGCAACATTCTTGTGTATTGGCTGTACACCTGTCTATGATGACAATAGAAGGCCATTGAAATATTTAATGAATATCGACGAAGAGATATAGCTATCTGCAGTTGCATGCTAATCTTTTTGTAAAATACTACCGAAAATGTACCTGTCTAGTAATGTCTATTTCCAGTGTGGTTTCCTGTTCTTATTTTTTTTTATCTTAGTTTGTTTGTAGTGAATGGCTTTATTAACAGTCTTCGTTCTGTTTCCAGTTGCAAAGAATCTCTCCTACTAGGGTTTTTAAAACAATTCAGACCCAAGAGAGGCCACGATCTGTTGGTTGTACTCTTGCAGCACCTTGTGAGATAGTGCTGAGAAAAAGATGGTGCCAAGGGCTTGGATAAATTGTCTGTACATACAGAGAGACACTTGCATTTACTATCGATGCGTGTACATTTGCCCTACTATCAAACACAGAAAAGGAAACGGTATATTATTTCCCCAGAATCGGGTATTCTCAAACTTGAATGAGTATGCCAGGCAAATAACTACGCTTTAAAACTATGGCCGTTTTTAATGCTCTAATGCTTTAGCAAGATCTCCTGTGAACCATGCACAAATTCCACAGTAGAAAGTTGCAAACTCAAAATAGGAATTAGGCAAAGGAAGCTAATTGGTTATTGCCAGAACTTGGAAATCTGCGCACATGGCAGTCTTTGTGATCCTCGCTGTGTTTGAAGAAGTCCATGTTTATAACGTCAGAACTTAAAAATAAATATAGGAAGAAAAACTCTCATTTAATCTTAGTGCATTCTATAGTGATTGGGGCTTAAATAATTTACAAAATTTTGAATTTTGTTGAGCGCTATTTAAGCCGTTTGTGTATCTATCTCCTGTAATGAAAGGACAGTCTTTATTAGAATGAAAAGTTGGATGGTAAAGCACGAAGGAGAGCAGTTGTTTTAACAGTAAACTTTTCAAACTCACTAAGGAGCCCAGCTGTTTGTATTTGGTCCTTTGCCATTTGCATGAATCATGACGACAGAAGAGGAAGTACATAAAAACGACATCTTACTACAGGGATATACGAGGCCATAATAAATGCATCTTACTTGAATGACAACTTGGCGCGTACAGACGGAAATGGTAATTCGCGCATTTAGCATTGGCCCGGTGTGTGCTTTTAATGATTATTAACACGGATGTGTTAGGGATGATTTTTTTTTTTTTTTTTAAATTGCAGGCATGTAAACATACAGGACCATCGTTAAGCACTTCATTACCGTACTTGAATCAGCGATGTGTAACTGTGCAAGGTGTACTACAGAGGTGATAAGAATCTCACTAACTAGATAGGCCCGAGGGCAGATTAGTGAATGTATATTAATTACAAGATAGGGCACATTTCAGTAATATATATCCCTAAAGTTCTTGACACATGGAGTTCTCTTTTGGTTACTATGTGCCCTACAAGAAGCATTAAAGGTTGCAGTCCAAGAAGATTTGTTTATATTAATTAATTGAATCGATTGTGTGCTACTTTCAGTTGTTCCTGAGAGTTATTTTTTACTCGACGGTTCATCGTGTGGTAAAAAATAATCCAAACTCTAAATTTGATCGCTCTTGACAGGGTTTGAAGGGTTTCTCAAAATTACCTTTAAAATTTTAAGATAAATGTATTAGATTGCCTTTTTATAAACAGCGAAGAATGCAGGGTTCCTATTTATACTAAAATTGTTTGTGGATGTATTCCCATGTTACTGGTTATTTATGATTTCTTGTTAGCATCTCGTGTGCCAGATAACGAGAAAAGAGTATGACATAGATAAAAAATAACCGAAAAATCATGAAGAACACATACAAAGTTGAAAACGGATGTTGGACAGGGTGATAGCGAATTGGAGAAATGGCGAAGAGGACGAAACAGGTTTTCACTGCAAACTTACTTAACTGTTGTGGATGTTTGAACTACCCTCTGGCAGCCATGTGGGAACTAGGCCTCCTTATACGACGTTTGGGAATGTGTGGCCGTAGATTCACCCTTCTCCCTATTTATTTGGGCGTCTTGGGACAGACACAATGGCCTTACACGCATAGAAAGCTGCCCCGCGCTCTTGGCCATTGCTATGGTAAAATCTACAAAGAGGCCGAACAGAGCGGAGTCACCCTATCAGTGTGGAGAACACTGAGAAGGTACACGTTGAGAGACCTACCCGGGTCAGGGGTCTCGGAGGTCAGGCCACTGGACTGAAGGAGGGCTAATGGGATAGAAAACGTGGCCTTTCCATGAACCCATTTTTCTCCCACTTTAACACAACTTCCTTAAAACCCTCTTTCACCATCTCTGCATGGTGGCGTCAGGCCCGGGGCGATAGGCCTGAAACCTATGCGAGATGGAGTTAATATAATTTCTTCGTATTCTGTTGCCTCTTTTACCCACTCTGAAATACATTCACTTAATGAAGGCTTGTAGGTATTCTTATGTCACGGCCAAGTCTAAAAGGCAGAAACGAGAAAAAAGTATCCAAAAAAGGAGGAAGCAAACCAGGTTAATTTTTTTTTTTATCTGTACGATTGAGAGTAGTTATATGCTTTTTTCAGTACACTTTATATATTTTTGGGAACAAAGGCGTGCAGTTCTGTAGCTGAAAACAAACGTGATTAATGTGTGTGTATGGCTTTCTTGGTAGACAGAGGAACACAATAAGGCCCGTCGAATAGAAACTGTTTGTCCAGTGCTCTAATTCATCACTTTTGAAGTGCTTGCAATGAGGGCTTTAATATAGAAAGGTTTACATTCAGTGTTCAAATGTGTATTAGAGAGATTGCAGTGCGTCCCGTCCCCTTCAGCATCTAAACACGTTGTTTTTAATAAACGTGTACACGCTTTGTCTAAGCAGTGCTAGCGTGTCCGTTGGTTTGCTACGTTTTCTCCTTTGGAGCTCAAAATGTTCTTTAAATTATGTTTACCCTCACAATTTTTTTAATGCAAAACAGTACTCTACTACTACTTCAGACTTAAAACATACATGCGAGTCGACCACATTTAAAAGAATGTGGTTGGGCATTGACAGGCAAGCAGCTTCATTGCAAAGAAGAAAAAGAAATACACGTTTTTTTTCACTAGTGAAATATCTACAAAAACATGTTAACTGGGTGGAAACAAATACTACCCGAAGCTGCTGGAAAAGCAGCGGAGATCATAGCATATTACTTGTTTGTCAAGAAAAAGATGTAAAATGTATATTGAAACCGGTAACAAACAAAGGCAAACGAGAGAAACTCTTCCCTTTAGCAGAGTGAACGACGTTAGATTTCCTGCAGGTACTATTTTTTCCCTTAATCTATTGCTATCCCCCACCCCACTCCATCCAGTTACCAAAAACGTGATCTGGCACAGATTTATCAAGTGCCAATTAAAAGTGTGCCTTTTATACTGCAGACATAATCATTAATCTGATAAGCCCGAAAAATATGTTTGCTAATATCGGGTTTGAAAATCTATGCATCTCAACAGCCCTTTGTCTTCGCGTGAAAACATTCCGAGGCCTTCAGTGATGTGATAAGGGCATGCACCGGTGGTCTCACATGGAATCTACCAAAATGGAGCATCCTGTTGTGTCAGCTAAGACCATCATATTTTTCTAAGGCTAGACGCTTTGTGCATCAAAAACAATGATGTGTGGAACCAGAGCAGAACATCATTGCACACTTTATCTGACCCACAACACAGACATTACAAAAATACATGTCTCTAAGCTTGTGTCTGTAGGTCTTTGCAGTTCACAGCAAACGTTGATAATGACTTCCCGCAATTTATAATTGTTATTTTGTTTTTAACCTGACTTTTTAGTACGGAATACACAAGCGAAAGGGGGTATGAACTCGTTCGCTACCGCCTTGCAAAGACCCTTGCTAAACCCAGCAGACCCAATGGTCAGATTACCCTGAATTCCAGTCTTTAGCCTTCTCCAACACAATCTACTTTTCGAAACCTTGCTCTCAATTCTATTGTACACAATAAAAAATGCTGGACATGTTTTTTTCTGCCCCCTGTCTTAGCGGTTTCGGCTTGCCCTTCTTTCACCGATCTCAAACATTTAAAGCTTAGGACACGAAGCAATATCGTTGACCTTATTTTGGCGTTGAAGGCAACGAGGAGCATACATTGAAATCCGAAGCACAGCACTGAGAGATTAAAGCACAAAAGCACCAAACTTGCAAAGGAGAAGAAGTCACACCCACCATTTTATTTATTATCGGCACTATCACATATACACAAAAGTACTTTATTGCAATGTACATTGTTCTGACCAATTAATTTAAAAACGAAATGACACACATCACCCACGAGAAAAAAAACTAGTAATTAATTTAGACGTTGCACTTTCTTATAAACACATATACATATAGACTCTTTCCCATCTCAAAATGAAACCACCTGAACCTGTCCACTCAACAGCGTGCTTGGTGTTCTTGATTTCCCGAGAGGTTTAAGCCTTTCACCTTATGCTGTATGTATGTTTTGAAAAAAGCATAAGACGTCAAATCTCCATTTTATGCTTCCATCTAAAAGCAGCTCTCCCATGGCTTGCGGCTCCTAAAAAATATGAGAATTAAGCCAACAGTCTCTCGCCGTTTTTCCTGTTTATTTCGTCCTCAAAGACCTATTTAACTTTATGTTTTATTCGTTTCATACAAAATAAATAAAACCACGAAAGGCGCAAAATAACTAATAAAAAACACTGACAGATATTCGACTTGGCATCATGCTACATTCCATGCACTAAAGCTTTTTTTTGACGATGTGGCCAACAATACCTCTTTGTTGCACAAGAAGAAAACGACATGAACCAAAATATATATATATGTTTATATATTAAATTCTATAAATAAGCAGTCCCTTGTTTGCTCTCTGCTCTATAACCTAGTGATATCCTCCGCTCGCTGGTCCGGCACTGAGCCCTGTGAGAGTTCCTCGGCAGCAGCAGCGTTTGCAGCCATAGCGCCGCTGGAAGGGGGGTTTGAGGGAGCGGTGGATCTCACTTTGGTGTTCGGCAGCCTGTGGTCCTTTTTCCACTTCATCCTTCTGTTCTGAAACCAGATTTTGATCTGTCTCTCCGAAAGGCACAGGGAGTGGGCAATTTCTATGCGCCTTCGCCGGGTAAGGTATCTGTTATAGTGAAATTCCTTTTCCAATTCCAACACTTGCTGTCTTGTGTAAGCAGTCCTGGACCTCTTGGGCTCGCTCCCATTGTAATTGGGATTCACTGAGAGAGGGGGTGGGGAAAAGGGAGAGACAGAGAGGGTGGAAAGACAGGGTGTTGGGGCAGGAAAGGCAGGGAGAGCGAGAGAAAAAGGCAAAAAGGTTAGCGTACACAAAGAGCTGGCCCAGGAAAACTCAACCAAAATGGATCATAAAGAACGTATGTCGGCTCAAGATTTTCTCTTCCATAACAAGAATGGGGTTTCCCAGGGCTGCAAATATTCTGAATTATTGATGTACCCCTCGCAAAGCTTTGGGAGTTTTTTTCAAACCTTACACCACACAGAACAGAATGAAGCACATGGCTGGGACTGCCCAGACTAGCCTGGCTATAAAATTTATGGTGGGTGTAATTACCCATTCGCAGTCGTAAATCCAGCTCAATTGTGCTAACCCAAAGACTCTCAGCTTGAAGGGGAGAGAGAGAGGGAGGCATGGCAGAGGGGGAAAGCTTGCGAGGAATCAAAGAAGGAGGTAGGGGGACACACAAAAAAGTTGCCTACCAGTACTGACGTGTATTTTTTTCATCCAGGGGTAGACTATGGGCTGTTTGGACGCTGTGCCGTTGGAGTGGTCCTGGATGGAGACTGGGGGGACTGGAGAAGGGGTTGTGGAATCGCCGCCGGAGAGAGGAGGCGGTGGCGGTGGAGGAGGCTGATCGCAGAGCTGGGCTTTCTCTGCCAGGAGGTGGCTTCCGGGGGGCTGTCCATGTCCCCGTGTGTGCGCTGCTGCTGCTGCCGGGTTTCCTGGCCCCGGGATACTGGCACAGCTGTACTGTCTTTCAGGGTAGACCGGCGGGTACAGGTCCTGCTGGTGGTGGTGATGCGGGAATCCCGGATCCCTGGTCCGGCTGTAGTACTCCGGGCTGTGCTCTGGGATGTAGTTATTTTGCGAATATTCCTCGCATGGAGGAAATTTCGGATCGATGTAGTTAGAGTCCATCAAATACGAGCTCATGGTCATTAATTTCTGGAGTGGAAAATAATTTTTCTCGCTTTGTCGTTTTTCTGCTCCATAAAGCCCTCCTACTAGCTGGCGACCCCGTAAAGTTACTTTCACCATGTGACTGCCCTGGCCAATCACAGCGAGCAGAACAGTCCCCGGATAAGGAACCAAAAAAAAAGCGTTTTCAAAATATAAGACAATGTGTTTGTTTGTGATCTCGCAGACTAGCGGGTACTTTCCCTGACACACTCTCCAGTGAGGGTAACAGTAAAAACTCACAAATATATATATGTAAAATAAATATATTTACAGTGAAGTTTTTAATTTGATGATGGCGGAACAGAGATTATAACAGCACCACGTCCTTTTGGTTAGCCCCCTCAATGTTATTCACTTACCCCTTCACTTCCACGTCTGGAACACACAACCTCAGAGGTGGTCCTGGGTGCTGGCGTGAGTGTTGCTGTTTGGTTTTGGGTGGGAATGGGTGGGAGATTCAACACCCGGGCGAAGGGGGAGGAGAGCTGAAACTGTGTTTCTCTGACCGAGACATCGAGATGATCTTACCCTAGATATGAATTTTAGAATGAACAGGTGTGTCTCTTGCTTGCCTCCCAACAGGCACACATAGGTTATCTGCAAAAGGCCAGCATGTAAATACCACATCCAGACACTTGGTACACGCAGTTCCACGGCGCACGTGCTTTTTGCTGTAGAGATACCACAGAAGAGAACATTAGTAGATCTTTTACAGAATTGTGCATTTAAATGTAAAACACAATTTTAACTTACCAGAAGGGCAAACACATTCCACGTGCATACAGGCGTACACCGCACTGCATGAAGCTTTTTAGCTGTTCGGTCAAATGTGTGTTGCTTATGAGATTTCATATTTGAGATTGGTATTTTGCCAAATGGGCTTATTGGGCTTATTGGATGTTATTGTAATGCAAGATTGTGTTTTTTTTTTTTTATTATTTACTGATCTATTCTTTCTCCGTATAGAATTTTTATTTCTCTGCTTTAAACACCCCTCCCCCCACCACCATGACTATCACAGTTGCGCCCTTTCTACCGCCTGACATCCCCTCCGCGGTCTTCTTGGGGTCGCCAAATAACAAGTCAAGGGACATCAAGTTGCTCCATAAACTGCATGAAAACACATCTGCTCGAGGGAGTTCCTCCAGTGCTGGCCACAAGACAGCAGATCTTTCCTGGACAAAACACTGAGGATCAATTGGTTATATTTCATTTGCCAAAAAATTGATAAATTATGGACACATTTCGAAGCAGTTAGTTCAATTAAATGGATTATCTACAGCTCTCATTAAGTACTGCACGGGAAGGAGAGACACGATTGCTCCCATGCTCTGGTTGATAACAATTATACTTGAGAATAGTAGCTTGCAGGCCATTGCAGTATTTTATTTCATAACAATAAAACTGACACATAAAGTTAGATGTTTATGCTTTATTTATTAGACCAAATGTGCCAGCGGTGTTAGAGGCTTTTGGCTCGTTGTAGCAGCTTTTATGGGGCTGTAAAACGTCGTAAATCAGTCACCGTAATGGCTGGGGCTCTTTGTAGTAAGTGTGTTTTTTTTTCTACTTGCTGCGGCTGTTACTTCTTCCCAGGAAAGTGCAACACAAGTTTTTCTATGATATTTCAACCCACGTCCTTAATGTTGAGCGGTCTCACTCTCTCTGTTATGCTCTGTTTATGTGCATGTTTTTTTTACGAATCTAGTCTGCACTTGGCTGAAGCACGTGATAATGTTATTAACATTGCAAACACATTCAAAGGTTCATTAATGGCATTTTGTACGAAACTAGGGGGGGGGGGCAGGTGGAAGAGAGATATAAAAAACTCTGCTAGACTTTGACATCGCACATATACCCCCCAGAGACGAATTTGTGGCTCTTAAATATCCACACAAATTCGATTCTACAGGGTGCACATACTCGACATGTGTTGAGGTCTGGGAAAGCTTGGACAGTGTAGCCAAAGCAGAACAATTACAGTGGTAGATCTTACAAAGAACAGAGATCTCTGGAGTGGGCTTGAGAGGGAAAGCGAGGGGCTATTGAGGGTGGGTAAGTTGGCTGCTTATACCTTTAATACAACGCGTTTCACTAGTTAATGACACCCTCTGCTTTTCAGAAGAAAGTGTCCAACTTTTATTATTTATATGTAATTGGTTTACTTAGTAGGAGAGTAGGTGTGCTTCTCAAGCAATGACTGCGCCTGTGAAGTTCTCATCACAACAGCAGGTCATTGTGTCTTTTGTAGTTTGTCGAGTTGTGCGGAAAAAAATAAAAATCCTATTCCCACTAACCAGCCCACTTACCCTACCGTTTTTCAGAAAATTGTGGCATTTCCTTGAAGTAAACTATTGAGTACATGCACTTGTATGACAAATATTTTTTATTCCTTGGGGCATGTCCACAAACCCCAGCAGTACTACAGTCATTCTCATTTCCTGGAGCATGAAGGCTCTCCTATCTACCTTTGCACGCGCGCACCCAATCGCACACATTTGATCCTCTCTGTTTTAATACTACCGAGATTGCAAAATTTGATAAAACATATTTGTATACATGTTCAATGCATTTCTTGGTTTACTTGTTTCTTCGAGCCCCTGCGTAAAAAAATTGACAAATTTGCGTGTAAGGAAAGGAAGTATCTGCCAAGACTAAATACCCTATTTTTTTCTAAATGTGGTACCTCAGAATGATGTATAGCTCCAATAAGCTGTTTCACTTCCAAACTTCCGAATCGGACAATCTTCAAATTTCATAAGGCTTGGTAATAAAAGTAAACCGGAGATTAATAATCGAACTCTTGTTTTAGACAGCAGCCTAATTTGAGATAACATTATTTCAGAAGCATATCAGTTTTATGAGGCGCTTGGTGGGTTCTGCCTATGTGGTAGACGGCTTTATCTATTATTTTCTCCTTACAACATTCTTAGTTAAACCGTCAACTCATGTTTGCAATGAAAATGGAACAGGTATGTATGTGTTCATGTGTAATGGTATACTACTTTACTTTGCTGGTAAGCTTGTCTAGTTCATGTAAGTTTCCATTGTCTCATCACCCATATTTAACGAGAATGGCGCCTGGGATATATTGATCAAAGTGGATCTATAAGACACCGGCAGTGTCCTTCGCAGTAACTGGACACAATGCAAAACAATCTGAATAGAATGCAGATCGACATCCCTCCTCGCCCCACTTTGCAAAAATAAGCAATATTACAATTAAAATAGCACTGCGGAGTATGCCTATATATTGTATACTGGTCCAACTTGGCTGTTATTTTTTGTTTTCTAGTTTTGCTGTGAAGTAAAACGCTAAGTAGTTCTGTGGGTGTCAAGCCTGCATTATTTTAGCACGAAGTCCTACTGGCTGTGCGGCAGAATACTTGCCCATTGTCCCACGGGTTCATTGTGGGCCCTATTACCATATTGACCGTTGGGTAACCCGCACCTCGAGTCATTAGCAATCTGTGCAGTGGTGAAAAAAATGAACTACCTTTGTACTGACAGTTTACGTTTCCTAGTGTTTTTGAAGGGGGTTGGGGTGCTCACATTCACGCCATACCACAGTTAGACATATCTAACTAGACGTTTATCCAAAAAACAGTTCCAAATAATAATGTAATGACTCAAATAAAAGCGGTTGTGATTTATAACGATTCATGCTATATCAAGTTTCCCTCCTAATGCGAGGCCGCAGCTTCCTTGTGGATATTTGATACAAATTTAAGGCGCCCGTAGCAGAACAGGGCCACCTTACAATGCGTATATACTTATAATTCAAAATTATCCAAATAACTGATAGCGTTAATATTTTGGTTATTAGAGTATCCATCCCTCTAAAATGATTTGAAAGCAGTACGTGCTCCTGCACAATCCAGTCAATCCATTTATTGCAGCTCTTCATTAATTTCCCAACACTGTGCATACATCTTACATGTTCTTATTTGTTTGTTAGTAGCAAGCGTAGGTTGTTCCTCCTGTGGTTGAACTCAATTTTCTTCAGATCTGGCTTTAAGTGCCTTTTTAAAAGTGAACGCATTTTCATATTGGTTAGACGGCGTGACCTGAATTTCACCTCGGCTGTTTGACTGCCTCCAATAGGTCACTGCCAAAGAATTATTGATGGTGAAACTCCATTGAAATTTGTCTCCGTTCAAATGGCCTTTAGATCTCCTAGCTAGTTCAATAACTAGTTATAATGTAGAAGGGGAAAAATGAAGCCCAGAGGCAAACTAATTTGATGGTTCATTTTTATGCTGGAAAAATTGTTGTTTTTTCACTCTTTCTCGCGCTCTCCTTTTCTCCCTCTGTCTACCTCTTTAAAAAAATATACCTGGTTCGCTGCAGAAACCCCTTCAGCAGCAGCAGATCCAATCTATATTACAATTTGTTTCATATATTTCCTGACAATCGAGCCACAGTTCGTGAACTCTTGAAGAATGAACTTTCTTGGACCCCCAAACTATAACTTTCATCCTGGTAGGAAACCATATAACTTCATTTGTTTTTAGCAATTATGAAATCTAAAAGCACTCTAGAATAATAGGATGTAGTCGAATCTAGTATGAAACATGAGTTTTTCCCCCACTCAAAAACAGTATATGCTCGTAGGAATTGTTTTGGGATTTCAGAGAAGTTAAACCGGGTGTAGTGCTTTGTAAGCATGACTGCGCATAATTGAGTATAGTACAATAGGAGAGTGTCCTATTCACGTCTTACATCTGTTGTGTCGTTTACTGTGAAACGTACTGTTGTGGAGCTGTATGCTTTTCGTCTTCGGAGAAAGAGTTGTGCCGCTCATAGTAATAATGCATGTATGAGGATATCTGTATGTGTGAGTGTACATATATACACGCGCATGTGTAGAGACAATCACAGTTGTATATTTTATACTGGGGTGTGTGTGTGTGCGCGCGCGTTTGTATGTGTAGTCGGCGGTATTTTGATTGGCGGGGAAAAGGCCAACAATAAGTAAATTAATATGCCGCTAAAACATTTCTTGTCGCCGGTATTTTTAAGGACGCCAATAACCAGGCGCCTTGTTTACGAATTATTTTCGACCTGTCTTGCTTATCAAAACAAAACACATCTTCCTAGTATCAATACATTTTGTCAGCGTTAAGGGATATCTGAGTTATATTGTGGGAGAACCAGGCAAGTTGTCCATTCCCCTTTTCTGCCCATGGTGGAACGACCCTGGCCACTTCTGCAGTGCATTATGTAGACTGAAATTGGCCTTTGATCTGTTCAGACACTGACGTTTTCTTCCAACTGTATGGGAAACATCACGGATGTTTGTAGGATCCAATGTAGACGTAGCCCGGCCAGCTGACTCTAAATCAGCAGCCTCTTTCTGCCACCATCTCTGTCTTCGCACCACTGCTGTGCAGCGACCAAGCAGTGAACACCGGCCCAGAGCCCCCACCACACCGACCGCTGAGCGGGGAGCGGCGCCCGCCAGCCCCGTCCCAGGGTTTGTACCGGAGCATTTACAACCCCTGGGTAGACTGCGACCAGCACCTGCAGCAGGCTCTAGCTTCTTATTTAGGTGCCTGCGATTTACGATTGCAAACCACTGCTGGGCTGTTTAGAAGTTACAGTGGCAGAACAACTTTCCGGCGCCAGTAAGATTAGAAAGGCACGCGCTCTCTAGGCCGTGTCTCCGTATTGACGTACTGACAATTAAATATCAATTTGGAGCTCGCTTTCTCTGGGGAGAGGTAAAGCAAAAAAACAATGTATTCTTAAATAAAGTACCGCTGGCAGGGAGGGCTTTGCTACTGTGTTCTCCGACCCGTGCTATCTGTGCCACGTGCAAGGGGTTAAACTCCAGTCCCTTTGGTCTGGGCGACTGCTAAGGAATGATACCTCCGCAATATGTATGTTTATACTGATAAGTGGTGAAATCAATAGCTGAATGTTACGGAAAGGGCGCATAAATCAATTTCGCTGAACGTTTTTAAAGCCTCTTTTCATCGTGCAAGTGGCCCGGCAGTGTTGTGTCTGTGTATATACAACGGCCATCTCTACTGTGAAGGGCGCAGTTTCCCCATAAGCAGGGTTTCATCAAGCTGGCAGATCAAGAGGAGAGATGACTTCTGTGAGTTGGGAATCCCGGCAGCCTCGGTTTTCCGCTTAACTGGAGGCGGTGAATCAGGCTGTCCCAATTCCTACTATAGGGCTACCGTCTCCCTTTCACTGTTAGAACGTTTTCTACGTGTTATTGCATCTAATGATTTTCAAACGAGGTTTCCAGCTCTCAAGCAATGCTTGTTCGGAGTTGGCGTCCCTGAGAAAGAGGTATTATAAAGTGTATTATTATTGTTATTCATAAAAGTGAACCTTTTAATAGGGTATTTAGATGTATTTGTAGTTTATGTGTTATGTTTAACAATATTATTAGAACAGCTATTTCAGCACAGGTGCAGGGTGTGCGAGCTGAACAAGAACAAGTAAACCCGGACTAGAAATTAAGGAGATGGCACGATATGGGATTTTCGTATAGTGCTAGCATTATTTGGTTCAGAAAACGGATCTCCTTGATTGAATGGACATTAACGAAAATTCGTGTTGCACGTTGTTGTGCCTGTGTTCTCTGGTTATTTGAACGTTTGTTCCCACATTTTGTCTTTCTTCCCACCCTCACTATTGCTTGAAAACTTTTCTGGTGCACACCCAATGTTTGGGGCGGCTACCCATCACCTATGGAACGGATGTCTAAAGCAGTCTCCCAAGTAATATCTGCCATCTTCCGTGAATCAAAATTATAGGTAGTTGCCACGACTACACGGCAACTGCTTAGAACTGCATTTGATCCACTTTAATTTTCTTTTGATTAGGATTCTGTATACATTTCGGTCTGCAGCTGCCATTAATCAAGTCACAAAAAGCACAAAAAAAGAAACTGAATACAATACAGTGTAGGTGGGCAAGCGGAACTCCGTGTTAAAAAATACAGAAAGATGTCTGGGGTAGTTAGAGATACGGGACATTTATGCTACTGAGGAAAAGTTCAATAAAGCCTTTTGTGGACCCTGGGTATGCTTAGATCACACCCGCGAGTAGTGTGGTCGACATGCAACGAAAGTTTTGCTAAGAGCATTCGTCAGAACACGACACTATGATGCATGAACCTGAAGCTCCATGGCGCAGCAGTGGTCGCAATGTTACGGTGGCAAATACTGCTGTGCCCGCAACATGTCAGGGGAGAGAATTGCATGTAGTTGTCCCATTTCCCTAAAATAAGATTTCATTGATTGGTTTTGAAAGCAAATCATTTCCTGGGCGACTTCCAGTTTTCTGCCGTAGAAAGTGACATGTTTAAAGAGGAAACCGAAGAGGATCTGACACAGTCAGCTCCATGGTAAAAAGAAAGCCGTCTCACATGGCATCCCAAGTCCAGAACAACATACCACGAAGGCTCTTAAGAGGCAGAGAGGTCTTTATGAACGTTGCAACGTCTGCATCGACAGTACCTCGCTGTAGTTTAGAAGTCCTTCCTGGAGCAGACACCAGAATCCATGCTACTATGCAACCCTCAGATCTGGGCGAAAACGACTGGCCCTGAGCATCGTTTATGTTGATGCAAACACCCAGGGAACTTGCTGCACCGTGTCTAGCGTGTGAGCACCAAGTGTGAGGTGCACGACTGGACCGAGGGACTTATTTCTTTCCCTATGTGCAAGTATTAAGTTTAGTTATCATACTCATGCTTTTAACTATTATGGAGATGTATGCCGGGAGGCACATTTCATTGGACCTATGGTTTCTACTTGATAAAACAATAACACACTAGTGGAAGAACTTTAAGCACAGAAAGTATCTTTCTGAAAAAGAGGAAACAAACATTTCGTGACCTATCAGTGATATGTCATTCGTTAAGGGCAAAAAAGTCAATTTGACAGAACCATAATTAGTTTTTGACTAGATTCCCAAGTCACTTTTATCTCAAGATTCCTTTGTCCTACTTTTATTCATCACCCTCCTCACCCCTGTCTTTCTTCCTGCTAATTTATTACAAAATTGATCTTTTATACATTCTATTTTCTTCTCTATATTCTTCCAAACTATATAAAGCACCTTACTTGTTAACAGCAAAATGGAAACGTTGCTCGGTCTTTAGTTTGTCAGTGCAAGTCAGAGAAATGGGCCTCGTATAGTATGGAAGGGTTGTGTGAATGGGTGGGACTGGCTGTGTGAGATGTATAACAAACATATCATGTCTAAATGGTAGGGACATGTTTTGTTACTATTAACTGTTGTAACCTTTCTTTAGGATTGGTCCTTTCATGGCACAAGTTGCCACTGAGGATGTAGAGCAGGGCAATTGATGGACCAATACTCAGTATATGTTTAGAGGCTGGAATATCTAAATCATGTTTTTTTTCCTTGTCTTCTCGAGGTGCCCTTTGGAAATCCAACAGCAATTGAGATAACAAATTTCGGAAATTTACAACGGTTGAGCAAACAGACAAGCCCTTCCAGGGATCATAGGAGATCAAACCAGACCCCTACCTGCGTTTATGGCCTCCACACCCTGCTCTGGCCGAAGGGCAGCCTGCCATAAAACTTCCGCCAGCCTTCATCTGTTGGGAGGGGTGAAGGGAATGTGAAGCTATCAGCTGCCTCATCTGGCTGTAATAAGAAACAAGGGTTGAAGTAAACACAGGAAGATGGTTTACTGATAATACTACGAATCCTGCCTGCAAAAATCAACCAGCGAGGAAGAAAACGCGCTTTAAAGCGCTGAATGCTGTAATACGAAGCGGCTCTTTTACACAGCGTTATCTATTTAAGCAGCAGTTCTCAGTTGTCCTAAACGTGTTATTCTCTCACGCAGGCCTTACAACCTATTTAACTAATATCCTCTGTGTAATGTGGAGGCCTGTGAAGGGTTGGGGTGAGGCTATCTTACCTGTACATTCTTTTTATTGTATTCTGCCAAGTAAGTAAATATTATGGTTCTCTCTCCTTCTCAAAATAAGGAAACAATCAGTTCCAGAATCGGGGCTACAACTGCTATATTACCATCATGTAGTTTCTTCCAAGATCTGTCCACATAATAGCCATATGTGTGTGATTATGTTAACTTTCAGGGAATTATGTCATGGACATTTGTATTTGCATGACATACTTTTTTAACAGAGTAATGTGTTCTGTTTATTGTGAATTTTTATATTTCTGTGCATGTGTTGGGAAAGTATTAGAAGGGTGACCTGCATTTTTTGTAAACTTGGATTACATTTTCAACTTTAACTCTAAAAACAAAGTTGTCCACAAAAGAAATGCATAAGTTGACAGCGGGCATTTGCTTTTTTCTATTGGTTTTATTTTTTTGTCTGGCGAACCAAGTCCAATAATCATTTTGCAGTAAGCCCAGACCCAACCAACAACAAACCCCTTGCTGTTTTTAAGCACAGTTAAATGAAATCTGATTGCCTGTTCTACAAGAAAACCTGAACTTTGATATTCGGTTTAGGGTTTTTCCAGTTTCTGAAAACGGATTTACTACATGCTACAAAGGTTACAAAAATTTTATTTGCTGCAAAGTTCGTTACCCAATAACAGCGTGCCCTATACATTGAACATGACAATTGGCTGTGCATTCACCATCAAGAGGTGAGTTTGTAAACGCGCGGTTCGAAGGTAAAAGACGCTGCCTCCTTGGTATCTTGTGACCAATGCCTCTGTTCCACCACACATGAGAGCAACACAGCCAAGGATAAACTGCATGTTTTTTTTCACATATGGCATGGCTGCTATTAGCTTCTACCTGTGTCAGCTGGCCAAGAGCCACCTGCAGTCCTTTAAACAGCATAGCATGGTGCTGAAAACTCATTTTAAAGAGTTAAATAGAAAAGAGCTGTGGAGCACCCTTATTAGAACTGCCAGGCTGCGTTAGGGCGCATCTTAGTCCCAGATTCAGTGTCTGAGCATCTTTACTGGCTACTTTCATGGCCAGTATGGGGCGGATACTTCACTGCGAGTGCCCTTGTTTTAGTATGTAGCCTTTGTTCTCTGAATTTGTAACGGTACACGGATACCGTCCTCTCTGGTTTGCCTTTCGTAAAGAATACTGCGCCTTTAAATGTGAACCGCTACCACAATGAGCTGCAATTTTATTTCCTGACTGTCCCTGTGATTTTCTTTTGCTGCGGCTTGAGAATAAGGCACGTTTTTTGCCCTGTTAGTTTGCAGTGTGTAGTTTATGACACTAAACATGACACCAGACTTTGCAAGTGACAGTCCTATATCGATCAAATTAGACGCCGGGTTTTGGAGACATTAACCAAGCCAGTAAAACAGCAATGTCCAGCCTAAAACCCACAGTGACTAAAAAAAAAATATGAACCTCGCTCTCCCTCATTAACGGTGTATGTCTTGGAAAAACACGCAAGTCTCACCAGCAAGTTCTTTCTCTTAAGCTATGGAAAATGAAGTATTCACCACGCAGCGTCGATGCATGGTGTGTACTGCTACAGAAAACACATTTGGCAAAAATCGTAGTAATCCTTGGACCCAAAGAGTGGCAAATAAGTTGATATCGCCGCATTTGGATTTTTGAGACCACGTGTATAGACTAATTCCTATAATTACAGTTCAAAGACCATCGATGGATGTGCTGAGCTGGTACACTAAACAGGTACAATAAGGCTGTGTCTGAACACACAATTATCCTGTCAAGTTCACTAATACCACAGCATTCCTATTATCATCCCTGGCCTCTCACCACAGTCCCATCGTAAATAAAAAAGAATGAGCCTAAAAAAAAAAATAACTCAGTACCTAGAGCTTAGAAGCCCGCAGGCACATATTGAAGAGTTTACATACAGTGAGCGCGCCATTTTGAATTGTAGTGATGTAACCAATGACCTGTTTCACACACTGTTGAGTCGTTGTAGCCTGCTCTGCCAGAAGTCAATGAGGCTTTATTAATCCCTCAGTCGTAGACATCATTACCATTTCAATTTGTTTTATGGTGTTATATGCACTTTTATTACATGATGACTATTTTTAAAGGGTTGAGTGGATTGCCGACCAACCCACCTTATTCCCGTTACTCTCTCACCTTCATTTCTCCCAGATGTAGAATATTTAGGGCTTGAGCGGGGGGGAGTAAGTTAAAGTTGAAGTTTGATTACCACCGACTCCAATTGCCTGCTCTGATCAGATGGTCCTGTTGCAGAAACGGAGTTGCATTATTTTCTTTTACCCGTCAACCCGGTCACCAAAATACACCACTCTAGCCCGCATCGAAGATGACTCAATGTGAAATGTGGTGTATTTAAAGGCAATTCGGACCCGTTCTCTATACCTACTCAGTTCTGGTTTATGTTCATTTGAACTACAGTTAGGTAGTAAGTGGCCTCGCCCCATACCAAGCAAACAAGAAATCACTGTTTGGCCATTTTCCACGTAATATGTTTGAAAACAAAACCAGTACTGATTTGCTTGTCTTTTACTAGCTAATGTCACTCCGAATGCGCCCCCAAATGGGAAACCCCGGATCTATTTATAATGTTTGTTTCTTTCCTTTGTATGTAAAACATGTTTATGTCCTCGATTTTTAATGTAATAACCAGGGTAGGATACAGACTTTGACTACTAATATAAAGTAACACTACCTATAATCCGAATATTTTGAAACTTTTCAGTTCCAGAATGTAACATAACTTTCAATTGCACGTGTGCCGGACAAACTTGCACTAAGAATCGACCACCGATGAAAAAAGGAGAACCATAACGCCTGAATTGTGAAAAAGCAGCATTTTCTGCCAGTCGTTCAGTGCAAATGTCGCTTCAGGAAAGGTCTGAAAGAGCATGCACCATTCCTAAAACCACTGCTAAATGTCCGAGTATTGGCGTTTTTCTCTGCATCTAGTCATATTCACCAGAGGGAAAACATCATGTAAGATGGAAATGCATATATCTGCACCTGATGGCATCAGTGCCGAAGTCGCTAGGACAAGGTCTGGCTGATCTTTGGGCCCTCTAGGCAGGGTGGCCTTGGGGCTTTGCCTCATAGTTGGCTGCAACATTGAAATAACCATTAACACTACTCAGCCGTTTTTTTTCGAGAACGCAAGGGTGACTCTGGAGCACGTCTACTCTATGCTACTAATACAATCGCAGTTGTGTTGCTTATTTGTTATACTGGTGCGTGCCGCCATTGCCGGTGCAGTTATGTGTAAAAATTGTAATAAAGAACTTATAATAAAAACTTCTTCCAACCAATAAGTTTGTCGGTCTATGCATGGCTGGTGGTGTGGGGGTGAGGGCTTGCTGGCGGTCTCCGGGTTCTATGCATATTGGGGAACATACAACACGCCGGGAATATTTTACACGAGAAAAAAAATCACAATTTGTTCTAATTATTTGATTTTTGCTCTGGTGCAATTCTGTTTCCAATGCATTTCTTCATCCTAAAGAAGAGGTGGTTGGAGAGGGTAAATATGCATTTGTTGAAAAAAATAGTTTTATGTCGAATAAATTGTTGACACCGCTTACACCTTGCTAAACATTTTAACTGCATGTATGGTGAAAAGAACAGACATTGTTCCCTCAGGTATTTGTGTATAGCTTACGTCTTTTGTCTTTCTATCAAATTGGCCGTGCAATTTTCAGACTCAAGTTTACAGTTGTGACCCTCTAACCAAATCCGACACGAGTTTCCACACTCACCATCGACTTTCCTGGCCAAGCAGATCTTAAGTGAAGCCCTCTGTCCCCTCTCCAACTCGCTTCTCCTTCCTCCCGAGAGCACCTTTCGACGAAATAAACCGTCTATGAACTGAGTCTGAACTTTTGAACTTATTCTGCCGCCGTTCATGTATCAGTCTGCATTGTTCCCAAGGTCAACTGAAACCTGCGGGGGGCGGGGGAGCCCGGGTAAAGAAAAATCCTCAAAGTCTATCTTGCTGAGCAACAAAAAGCTTTGCCATGGTACGGCGTATTTGCAATGAATTGAGAATAATCCTTTGGCTTATTTTTCACCAGCAGCGCCCCTTACTTTCAAAGGGCGGCCTGCCCGAGCAGTGGCTGCATTCCTTCAAGCAGGTCTGTCCCTCCTAGGCACACTATAAATACTCGGCGTCTACACTGTAAAGTGCGTAGCGGGCGCTCAGTCACGAGTGAACACCCAAACCATGAAGACATAAACTACATTCTAATGTGTATTTTCCTACCTGGTCCCGTACTGACGAGTACGAAACTTCTCTTGGTCTTTGTGGGGGTACAAAAGTCGAGTAACTAGATTGTGGTGCAACTCACAGCAGGTCAAGAACTTCGTTTATTCATGCCCTTGCAACAATAATGTTCACCTCACTCCTTCTAACACTTCACTTCACAACATTGTTTAAGTCTTTGTATATTTCCGTATTTAATTCACCTAATCATCAGTGCCTGCACTCCCAATAAAAAAGGAGAGTGGGCCTGGAATTGTACGGGAATGGATTATAAACCCGTGTTTCCAGGTTAGGCCCTATACAGAAGGAGAGGACAAAACACGCACCGATTCATGTTACAACCATCCCCGTGGACTAGTTTTTTTTTTTCTGCCAGTTGGGATCGTAACTTTAGTGCCCAGAAGGAGTCCATCGCCTGAGCTCACTGTTGTTTAAGAAATTTCACCTAAGCAAAAACAAAACATGGCTCCAAGAACACTGTAACAGTGCATGCTCAAGATATCTAGCGTGTGTTCAGAAAGAATACTCAAAGAAGCAAGTCCCTTCTGACTTTGCCTGCGGGAAGTGCTCACTGAAAAGTTACTGCCATTCGTGTTTTTATGTGCTTGCATGGGCGTCAATTCACCAAAATGGCAGAGGTAGCAGAAGTGACATCGCACGCCATTTGAGCTTCACTGTGACTCACACACACATGCTTACACATCCCCACATATTCACATATGCTCTCACGTAAACACACTCTCATCCGCAAGCATGCATACAACATACATTTAAAAGTAAAATCACTTCTTATGTAATTAGAAAAATGAACCAAGAAATTTCAGCTCCAGCCCACATCCTTTAGAACGAGATGCCACTGTGTCTCAAGCACAGATTTTGCCACCTCGGAGGCCAGAGGTAAAAAAACTAGTATCAGTGGTCGCAGTGGGCAAGCCAGGGGTCGCAGCTGTGACCCCTGGCGACCCATAAATGACGTCCATAAGTGCTTGTGGGTTTAAGGATGTGCTGCAATTATGGTTTTGTTGAATACCTTCATGATGACTTCCCTTTCACCTAGATCCCAATGATAAAGCACAGTACAAGTAGGTATCAGAGGTTTGACTTTAGTGATATTTTTAAGATGTGGTAGATTAACTTCGGTGTCAAGGGAGACCTGTTAAGCCATCTAAATGACAATTTACTTTGAAAGGGGATGCTTTTCAAGACGTGCGTTACACCTGTGCACACTACTCCAAAAGGGCACAGTCTTTCGTTTTGCCTGATCATTTCGTGGCTTGGAAATAAACGGGTGTTAATGAGTATTTAAATTAAAGGAACACGTTCCTGCTATATATTTGGCAGCCTGGAATTAATGTTTTAACGCTGTTTGGAAATTGTGGATTAATAAGTGTTGTCCTAAACAACACTTCTGCATGACTTTCATTCGAAAAATAGGTGATTTTGTGTACGGGGTGGGGCTTAGTGCATGATGACCAAAGAGAAAGGGGAGGGGCTGGTGAGCACATACCTGTCTGGAAAAGGGTTTGAATACCTCCGTTTACACAACGTTTCTGGGGTCATGAGTTTAGACATGTTTTTCTCTCTTTTCTGCATACTGCACACCTGTCAGCGGAGGTGGCGGCTCTTGCATTCAGTACAGATTAAACCTTAATGCACGTTTGATATCAGTGCCTCACCCCACCGCAGAGCACACCCTCGACTAACCAGGTACCACTGACGTCTCGTGCTTTTTAAAACAGCGGCTGCAAAAAACAACTCAAACCGCTGGATTCATTACCTTTTACCAACATCATTCGTATTGCTTTAGCTCTTCTCGAGAGCTCGTGGTTCTCCGTTGCACATGTTTAGGGCCCACAATTGTCGAACAAGACAACTTTTTGGGGGGAGTGGAATATGTAGGCAGAAATCCGCCATGGTTTTTTTTTATCAACCTTTCATAAACAAGAGTAACCAGTGCTGTTTTGAGGTAAGTCCAAATTACAAAACACCAAACAAGATCTGCTCCTATTTTAATTTAAGTCAAGCTGTAGTTGTTTAATGCCCCTCTCCATCCCTCGGTAATTACTGTTACAATCAGAAAATGTCACACAGAGCGAGAATAAGCAAGGGACTTACTGAGGCCGACTGGACTGCATGTGAGACGCTGTGTCCTGTGCTACAGCATGCGAGGTAATCCAAACTAGCTGCTGTGACCCACTGTCCTAGCGTTAAAGCGCCCTAGCAGCTGCGTCCGTGGACAGTTAAGATTATATATGATGTAAATATATTGTGGGATTGTCAGCTTCCCCAAACCATAAAACTTACTTTAATGACACCACGTGTTTCAGGACAGCCACTCAGCGCTCTTGCTTAGGGCAATTCACATAAATAACCTTCAAAACTTTTTAACTGCTAAATTCGGCATAGGAGCCTAGGGTATTTGGCCTTATGGTCTCAGTTAAACTTAAAGCTTCTTCTTTTAAAGTGCTGGAGCTGTTCGAAAAAATACAAATGAGATGGCTTTTTCGCTCAGTTTATTTTTCTTTCGACTTTTGATTTTACAGTACCTCCTTACCAGAGGGGAAGGTAAGTCTTCTTTTTTTTCTTTGTGGGTATGTAGTTCAATGGAAGGGAGGGTAATGCTTTAATGGGCACAGAAGCAAAGGGAAAGACCCTCCGCGCGTTTTGGGAATTACCAGGCAACAGGAATTGAAGGGAGGGGGGGGGGGGGGTTCTGATCTACTTTCTTGCAAAAGTGGATTCTCCGATTCAGCCTGTTTGCCATAAACTAAAATGAATAATATCAGAATAACGTTATGGCTTACTTGAGTGATTTGGTAGAGGAGAGAATCCAGTGCCGTTGGCATTATATTATTTAGACGACTGGTTCTGTCTAATGCCCGCTCCATCAAATTATCAGAAGTTGAGGTGGGCATAGCTAGCTGGACTAGTTGTGCATACAGAGTGGGAAGTGGCACAATCGTCCACAATCTTTGACAAGTCTTTTTTGTACCATGCCATATGATTTCAAAACGTAGGCCTCTGGCATCAATAACATGTAAACTGTGACGCGTTTGTTTCGGTTAACTTCGAATAAACAGAGAGGAGCGTACGATATTATGTCAAGGACTAATAGAAGTGAGGAAGTAACTTTTCACGTAATTCACTTTCTGTGAGTGATTTCTTACTATCAAGTCCTCTGCTGACGAACGATAGGGTAATTTATTAGTAATTTATGAAATCAAAGATGACGAGAAATAAAGTTTCACTTAATGCGCCATTTTCTTCATTGACTCACAAATTTCACATCCATTGCTGAATACCTCGAGCAGTTATACAAGTGAAAGAAAAAGCTAAACCAGAAACCGAACATCATCCAAAGTGTAATTGGCTTCAACGCTCAATGTGAGCAATCTCTCTGTTTTTTATTTTTTTTTATTTTTAGTTGTGGGGATTCGTTTCAGCGTAGCTCTTTAATGCTGAAAAGTCTCTAGAGTGGAGACACAATGTGGCCTCTAAACTCTCCTTAGCGATAACACCCCCCTCCCCACCCCCCTCAACACCAACATTTGTTCTCTTCTCGAAGAAATTGTGCCTTTGTTCAGCGAGGTGTAAAAGGAAACGCTGTAAAGTTTTATGAGCCTAGTGACCGTCCTTTTACGCATTTGTTGGCTACTGTAAACAATCTAGGTCTGAAAGAGCCAAGTGGGATGAGGACCTTGGGGGAACAGTTGGGCTGACCTTTTACTCGTGGAATTAAATGCAGCAATGCCAATGGATTGTGTATAGTGTTTCTTTTAGCATTTTCACAGATTTTGACCGGGCCTTAGGATAAATCACTATTAAAAATAATGTTATAATGTTTTTTTAAAAATAGCTCCTGGTAGTGACCACAAAACACTCCCAATTCCATTGAAACCTAGAGTGCTGTCACTACACGTAAATTTCTTCTAATCAAATTTTTTTTAAGGCATGAACTAAACCTTTGACATAACCGTAAAAGGGGTCTTGGCCGTGAAGGCTGCACACACACACACACATATATACATTTACTGACACAGTCCTCTATATACTGACACAGTCCTCTTGTCTTTTAGCGGCATATGCGAGTCACCTACAAGCCTATGCCAACATTATGAAAGCATATAATATTTCCAGGAGCTAGAATAGATGTCACAATGCAATAGAGGTTGAATCTTCTGAATGGTTATACTTCACTGCAGTAATTTCTTTAAGGCTGTCGCAGTCAGGCAAGTTGTCGGTTGGCAAGGGCCTACTGAGCCTTGGAAGCATCAACTAAATTTAGCAGACTTGGGTCACAGCATCTTTCAACATCACAGCGTATTATTACGAGTACGTGGCAATGTTGATAAGATGTTCCAGGGGATAGAAATTGTTCACAGTCCCATCCTACGCTTCCTTTTGTTAAGCAGGATATTGTTTGGAGCATTTCCAGATTCATATCAATAAATGAGAATACACTTTTGTTCAATAAATACATTTGACACCTTGATTTTTGGGATTCTTTACTATATACTCAATATGACAAAATATATGTTTCATGGTCTGTCACTGGAAAAACTCAACAATAAATATGTGGACTCCATTAATGGGGAAAGACTAAAAAAACTATGCTCAAAACAAAAATGTACAAATTAGTTTATATATACTTTAGTATCATTTCATTTACTCTACATTTAAAAACTCAAACAAATAAATTACACGGGAAAACATACTTGCTCACCCTTCCCAACACTGTTTCCTTAGTTTTCACAGTTGCCCTCTCCCAACCAATAAATCATCAGCTAGGCAAAGGAGAGAATTTACAGATAGTATTACTTTTTATCAGTCTGGAACTTTTAAGACGTGAAATGTACCTATACTATATTATTTTTCCTTCAAAAGGGAAAGTATATCACAATTACTTCGTATGGCCACATAAGTGCATCCGGAAACGATTGGTCGAGGTAACATTAAACTTTACAGCTGAGGCTGGCTTTGTTAGTTCCTCGACTACAAACAAAAATAATAATAATATCAACCAGCTTTGTATACATAGTTGGTAATAGCGTTTCTCTATTCTGTCTTAAAAGTGATTACCTGCGTTTTGTATTGTCCTGGGTCTCACAATAAAGACGGGCATTCGTGTCCCGAGAGTAAGCACATCAAGATTAGCATATTGACCAGGAGAACTCTGTGTGACCCCAGACAGATTGCCCTGTTACAGACGGGAGGCAATCTGCTCCCAGCGCAGTGTCCGCTGCTGGAGGGGTCCTTCTGCGTTTTTTTAAAGGTTTTTAATATAACCCAAGACATTAACTTGAAACCAAGAATTATCATACATTAAATTTGGAAAAAGGTAAGGATGTAGGACTTATAAATAAAAAGTCATAGATGCGTTTCTTTTGTCTGCACCGTCTCTCAAACAAACCATCTCACCCAAAACACTGCCTCCCCTCCCGCAAAAAACAGTTTTAGTAGGTACATCCGCGGGGCGCTGCACAAAGGTCTCTGCAGTCCTTAGAGGGAGTCCTTAATTTTAAGTTTGGAATCCTTTTTCCATTTCATCCGGCGGTTCTGAAACCAAATCTTGATTTGTCGCTCGTTCAGGCAGAGGTTGTTGGCGATCTCAATGCGCCTCCGGCGAGTGAGATATCTATTGAAATGAAACTCCTTCTCCAGCTCCAACGTCTGATAACGCGTGTAGCTGGTCCGGGATCGTTTTCCGTCTGTTTCTGTAACGGGCAAAAGGCGCACCAGTTGTGAAAAAAACACCGATTGAAGTGTGTTTAAATTAAACAGCAGCATATAAAAGAAACTGTTGTGAGTGCTTTTATTTCCGTATCTACAAATGGAAGGTCTAACAAGAATATCTTAATCACAGCCTCTGGCCAACTTCAAATAATAAAAATGCGGAAGCTTTGAAATGCATAAGGACGGTATTATATCGAAGCCTATGGTTTGATCGACTTCAGATTCCAACTCTTATTCTGCGCTTTAAATACATTTTAAAGCTTTTATAGGCACTCAAAGATGCAGGTAATTGACTATTTACATACTTAATCTGCTTAGAAAAAAAACTACTTTCGTAAAAAATTAGACCAATTACTGTACAGAATTAAAACAAATGCCTACACTCTTGGAAAACATTAACATTCAGAACATTTCTGCTCTATAGGGTTTAACAACATCGCCAGTTTACAAAAACACTTTATTAAAAGTTATTTTCCCTTGCAAACCGAGTCTTAAAACTATAAAAATAAAATGGAAATATTGCCTTTTCTACACGTTTTGTTTCTAGTATCCAATTATGCTATCATAAATTTGGGTGTCTATAGCCTCTAAGCCGTTTAGTGGACAGTTTTACGAGCAATTGATGCCTTAGTCGTAAAATTTACGACCTCCGTTTTTTTTTATTATTTGGCCGTATGGCCTATAAAACGGAGGCAAACCCCTGTGAAAGAAAATCAAAAAGTGAAAGTTTACCATGACTCATGTGTAGTTTGGTCATCCAGGGATAGATCTGAGGAGGTTGCTGCTGCTGTGGCAGTTGTCCTTGTTGTTGGGTTGTTGGTACCGCTTCGGTTTTTATCTCCCCTGTGTCTTCAGCTCGGTTCTCCAGCGTGCTGCTCCCAGATTTCTGGCTGTAAATCCCCGGGTTCAAAGGACTCTGATTTCCTCTGCCTACAGGGTGCCCCGAAGACCCCATGACTGTGCAGGAGGGTCGGTCGGGCACGGCTCTGGGGGTGGCAGGGACGTCCAGCCCGCTCAGAGAGTTGGACGGAGAAGACGAAGGAAAGGGGAGGCTCAAATCCAGCCCACTGTAGCAATACCTGGACGGCTGAACATCAGAAACTGATCCATAATTCCCGTAATTTTGCATTGCATATGCAGGCACATTTGGACTTTGCTTATAGTACGAATTTGCTACATAAGAACTCATCCTTAGTAGTTGTTATTGTTGATTATTTTAGCACCCTTTGATTAAGCTTGATTTGTGGCCCTTTGAAGTTCAGGGGTTTTGTTCTCTAAAGTGCAGAATTTATAGGTGGAGATTCCTCTTTCTTTATTCTATGGGCTGTGCCCAAATATGGGATGTTTAAATAGAAGCACGTGATTTTGTTGGCCAGTCATAAATTTGGCTTGATGACCCCGGGAGGTTATTGATGGAAGCCTGTGAAACGTATCTTGATATGTTGGCAGAGCAAACTGAAGGCCCCTTGTCGGGAAAAAACAGTGAATCTCGAGACAACGAGTCCAGAGCGTCACCTGCTGTCTGCAGTGGAGAATGACACCCTCCAGAACGGGGCTATGCTACGTCCCCCTTGTGTGATGCAACAATCTGGAGGGTATATATTGGGAACCTGGACTCAGCAGTGGTATTAGGTTTAAGATAGAGACTTCGGTGCTACAACCTGTCTTCTTTGGTGCTAGGATTGCCCCTTAGTAGTGTGAGAACTGCGCCATTTATTGGCACGTTAGGACAGACGGAATGTGGACAAACCGGGCAGGCTCAGATACAGAGGTAGAACTAGGACGCTGATAGAGAATGAAAGATATATAAAAACCAAAAAGTCAACTACTATAAAGAGACGTAGTGAGCGTTGTTGCGCCTTGCGCTGTTATTTAATACTAAACGCGCACACTATTACCACTTAAGTGTAAATACCTCTTTAATAGTCTCCATGTGTTTATATATACACACACAGGCATATCGCTCTCTTCCCTCCAACATTTCTACATTCATAATAATAGTATGATATAAAACATCCAGTAATACCTCCTCTTCTAAATCGTCCTGAAAAATCCTTATAAATGAACTTTCTGTGTCGAATTGGTCACAACTATCTATGAGCCTGTGTCCCTAGCTCAATAGCGAATGGAAGGGAGTCGCACACATATGTATATATGCTTCAATCCAGCTATTTTTATAGCCATGCTAAGGTTTCATTACTGATAGTGTGTTACATTTGAACGTGCGAAACAGATTAGTCTGTATGTAGTCTTTTTCAACTGTTGCATTCTAACAGAACAAGAAGCACAAGCCTGAAAGTAAACATTGTTTTCTGCTAAGGTAAAATACCGAGGTGAACAGTGCAACTTATTCTGCCACTCACTACCAGACATTTTAAATCTACACTATGATAGGAAATTATAAGACAATAAATACGGAGGATGTAGTGTTTAACTTGAAACCCACGTAAAAAACATGTTATAGCTTTTATCGTGATCGGCGCATTTGTATTCACGAGCTTTGAATTTCTGAAAGGTGTCGGCGTCTTTTGCTTTTCCATTTACCCCAATAGACTATTTTAAAGAACCGAAAGATTTTTACCTAGTCAGATTTTTATTAGGGGTGTAGTGGGGAGATTCCCACCGCCCGATGCCATATACCGACACACCCTCATCATACTTGGGTTTGCCTATTTATGTAGGCTCCATAATAGAGCTTTGTTGACTGGATTCAGTTTGTTTCCCTTTGAATGTAGTAATAAACGTATTGATTGTTTAGATGAAAGAGCTATACACAGATATGGCGAGAATGAGTCGTTTCTGATTTAGCTGATCGGGGCTGTTTTACTTACATTTTGTGTTCCTTGATCATATATATAACTTACCATTACCCGTATCCCTATCAATGCACACACATACACACACATATATGTCTTTACGTTGTATCCTTAATTCGCGATGAGTTCGGTATTTTTTGTTGCTGTTTGTTTTTCTTTAATAGCAGTGCGTTCTGTGGCAGGGTAGATTATCTGCCTATTGCAAGTTGTATGAAGTGCTTCAAAGACTCACGAGGCGACCTTTCTGATCTTTGATCACATCTGCGCATATCTGTTTCCAAGCAGTCACTTTTCAACTAGATAACAAGCAGTGCTTTTTTTTTAAGTACCTTCAATTTGGAAAGTCAGTTATGTCGGTGATGGGCCACGCGGATTAAAAGGATTTAAAAAAGCGCACATCCTTAAAGCACACTGAACAATTCTGAGTGAACCATGTAGTATTTGACGAAAAATGAGTGTTAGACTGACAGTATTTTTAAATTGTTTTAACCAATAAATCAGTCCCGTGAGTTAAATGTGAAGAAAAAAGGCACTCATATACTCATTAAAAATAATATCAAGTTTATTAAATACTGAACAATCAATAAGTCCTCTGGACGTTCCTTTATACAGAGTAAGTGAAACACAAAGTATTATCTAACACTAGGAATCTGCATTCACTTGATACTCCTCGTACAATAATACAGATAACTAAACCATAAATATAAATACGGATAAGCACCACATACAGCTAAGAATGAACACGTTAGAAACCGTCACAGTTTTGTAAATACGCAGGGTGATTCGGGTGTCATTTAACACAATGATGCTAGTCTTGAGAAAATGCTATATTTTCGTGGTCGTAGCTTCCAAGAAAAGTGGCAGAGGGTGAGGCTGATCAAACCGGGAATGTGCAATGGCGTGGGCAGTTTAGGTAGCATGTAGTCTTGGTGCGCCACCCCAAGCTCATCCCAAAACAAACAGGCACAGCCATTTGCTGCCCCCTTTTGCATGGTATTTTCAGGCGATGAATTTTCTATGTACATAGTTTGATTTGCTCTGGAACACAGTCTCTTCATTCATAGTTCGGTAAACAGAAGAAAAAAAGCAATGTCATTTAAAGGACACGTATAGATGACAGTCCAATATGAACTGGAGCACAGTGAGGTGGGAGTTTGTCCTTTAGAAACCATGGTTGGTTCTCTAATGTTCTGTTTGGTGGGGGTAAGATACCCATCCATATTCATTGTGCCAGTGATAAATACAGCTGGGGTGCAAGGAAGGGCCAGAGCCGGGAGCCTTCGCCTCCAGTTCACTCTTTCGGTTGTTCCTCCTCTGTCTCCTCTTCCTTCTCCTTGCCCTCTGCCAGGCTGTCGGAGGCGGCCCCCGTGCCGCCGGACAAGGTGGAAGTCAGATTGCTCTCCTTCTTCCACTTCATCCTCCGGTTCTGGAACCAGATCTTGATCTGCCGCTCGGTCAGACACAGCGCGTTGGCGATCTCGATCCTCCTGCGCCTGGTCAAGTAGCGGTTGAAGTGAAACTCCTTCTCCAACTCCAGGGTCTGGTAGCGCGAGTAGATCTGGCGCCCCCTTCTCCGATCCGTGCCATAGCCCACACCTAGAGATTCCGAAACAAGACAAACTGGACAAAATTAGTGAAAATCATGTTTTGTGCCAACGCTGTTCTTCTGCCCAGAGGCAATGTTTAGACGTCAATTTCCCCATCACATCACCTAAATGCACAAACCTCCTCCTCCTCAGAAACAAACTTAAAGTCTACGATCAAATTAGCAGAGCCTCACGAGCAATATTCAAGTCCCAGGGAAGAACTGCACAATAAAATGCAACCCAATACCGGAAATGCACTTATTAGTTAGTTTACACAAAAGCTCCCTATTGAATGCACTCTTCATATAAAGAAACAGTCCACTCGAACTGTATGCACCCAGTTATTTCCCTCCTCCAACATATACAACAGCGAAATTCCCACACGAGAAACGTGCCTGTGTCCCTACCCCAACAGAAAAAAAAATCGCACCAAGCGCCTCTTATCTACAGACTCACGAATCAGGCGCTGCCCATAACAAATAAACTATGATAAACGTTACAATCATGGAGCACAACAGAATATCTTCACAAAGTAAAGAAAACACACAACTTGCCACAAGACTTTGACGTCTGTTGTACCATATCTCCGAACACGGACAGACTCCGAGCAAGAAACAAACAACGATGCTTTTCCACTAATGTGTGTACTTATTATCATAAACCCTGAAGCTCTGGGCACCCACATTAGTGGAGTGAAAATTAACTAGATCATACGAGCTGTATGTGCTAAATCGCAGCGTTCATATATATATCTTGCACACCCTTTACTAAGAGTAGCAAAAACTTTTTAATGACTAATACTACAAAAGGTAATGGGAAGAGCGAGTACATTGTAAAGTCTTTTTTCCTCCCAGGCTCACCCTCGAACGGTGTTAAATGTAAACACTGCTTTTTTTTCTCTGGTACCTATCGCCTATGCCTGTGAAACGTATCTCCCCTTCCCATTCAAAAAGTCTTACTCACACGACAGAAATCCTCGCATAAAACATGAAATAAAATATCCCAGAGCCTGGAGGTGCGAACTCGGTATATTGTTTCAAATTAGTAAACTGTTTTACTTAGAAAGAACATAGAAAGCCATGTTTGCTTGCAACAACTTAACAAAAAAGGCCTATAGCGCCAACTGTGAAAGGAGGCAGCCTTTATGGCTTTTATGGGGCCATAAAAAGGAGTCGAGCCTGTTCTGCGAGGGAGAGATGGTCGTAAAGATGATTCCGTTTATTTAATTTATATCTCCGAGCTGTAAAGAGGGAGAGAAAAAAGACTCACCACTGTGGGAATTCATGCGCTGCATCCATGGGTAGATCTGAATGCTGGTCTTCTGCTCCTGGGCACTGGTCCTGCTTTGGTCGCTGTTAAAATCCTGGGCAATTGAGGTCTGTGTGTTGTGTCCCATCGCATTCTGCCGGCAGCTAGAAAGCATGTCCTTGTCCTGGTAGAAGGCGTTAGACCCATACTCGTAGGGGCCGCGGCCGGAGCTGAACACCACGTTATCTTGCGGTGAGTAGAACGGAGACGAGTAGATCCTGTTCTGAGCCACGGCGGCTCCATAAGTCGAGAAATGCCTGACGGGATCATAAGCAGATGAATTCAGGGCCACGTTGGGCAGCACCTCCTGCCCACTGGCTAGGTGGCAGGATAAAGACGGGTTGGTGAAGTAGGAATTCATATCGAACCCCCTTTTACCTGCCGCTAGGATTTCTTTAATATTTATTTCTGTCTCCACTTTGTAGCCTGATCTAGATTGTTATAGGGACGGCTCCACTCCGGGACAGACAAAATGACAAAGTCAGCTGACCTGCCTAGAGCCAATAGGAAGCAAGGTGTCAAGAAAGGGAAAAATTGGTTTTGCTTGTGTTGATTCCCCAGTTGAAACTAAGTATACATGAAAAGTAAGTCTCGAAATGCTGAATACCTAACAATTTACCTTATGGAGAAAGTGAAAACGAGTAAAAAAAACATGTGCAGTTGTAGTTGAGGCAGAACGGGGCATGATTGCTTTAGACTAAAAGGCGACCAACATACACAATTTTTGAAATACCCTTTCGGTTTACGAGATGAATGAAAATCATACTAATATTTAAATATTGTGTGATAAATGAATATTGTGTAAATGTCAGCAAGGCTCTGAAGGCGTGACAGTTGATTAGCTTATGTGTACATCTTCGAGAAGCCTCATTATGAAGAGAGGGCGCGTTTCCGCCTCTGCATTATGTGCCTCCACTGTGCAGTTGTTACTGATTTCAGTCCAGTGCTGCCGTATGAATCTTAATTGCTATTATTTCATTGCCATTATTGCATAGTAGCCATCGCTATAGCATGTGTGTGTTGTTCTAACAGACTAGCTTACCTGGGCTCCACGCTCGCGTTTTCTTAATGCCATTCATTACCCTCTCCCCAAACCCGCGCTGTCGCAATTATATGCTTTTAAAGGGTTTATTAAGAAAAAATGTGTTGGTTTCTGTTTCTTGTTGTGTAGTGTGGTTAGCAGTACGGGTTATAAATCAAACCCCAACTGTTTCAAATTGGAATTCTAGCAATTGTAAGCATAATCTCCGTCCCAGGTGCGCACTGATTCCAGGAAGTACGTGGAACGAAAGTCTAATATGGTATTTGAACATATTTTTAAAGACGATTACTATAAAAACAGATGCATATTGAGGAGTAAGAACACATATACAGTGTGTATCTATGCGTCCATGTGTAATCGAGTGCATTTCAATTGCAATTCAACATCAACATCTTAAACTGGGAACCTGTGAAAATATCACTGTGTGTTTTCATGCGAGGCCAGGAACAATGCATTTTCCTTTTTTAAGAATGGTTACAGAAAACCACGTCTTTCCGGTTGGCGCATACACACATACGCGCGCACACACACACACTCAGACCACAGACACACACACACACACACACACACACATTTATTCAACAATGGCTATCTTCCAAGCCATTATTTCACCATGTGGAAGAGAAAGCCATATTTTCTCTTTACCGGGACAGGAACCCGGATGCCGAAGGGTTTTTACGATCCCTTTCCTCTGTGGTACAAAGCAAGGGTAATCAATGCTGGCAATAAAACTCACCGAGAAGGGAATGTAGTCAGAAAGCTGGTTTATTCATCCCTTTTTGCACCAGGACTTCCTTTTGCCCGTTACCAGGCAAAACAAAGTCGAAGTATTCTCGCCTCTTTGAAGCCCTTCACCCCCTAAGATAACACCATCCCTTTTTGATCTCAAGCAATTGACTCTTTTAGGGGAAATAACCAGTGGTATAAAACTTGATGTTTGTATTTGTAGAAACGGGCCTGTTTTGCCTTGCTCACTTGAAAAAAAGAACCTTGTATGGGCACCCTACACAATAATGTAAATGTGTAACTATCCACTGCTGCATTGGTGTTGCCCAAACCACCCTACTGTTACATGTGTATCTTAGATACCCTTCATATGTTCATGCATGAGGACATTATTCAAAACTTCAAGTTGTCCCCTTTAGGGATAAATGTTAAAAGAATGTTCGTCACCAAATATTATTACTCTTAGATCAAAGGAAACTTCAAATGTCAGGGGTACACCTCTGTATATCTGTGGGTATCTCGCCTATTACTAGATGATGAACACATTTCAGTCGTTAGCTACTAAAAGCGCTCCTTAATTTGCTTTCTTAGTTATGTCTGGCAGACAATTTCAGTTCTATGTAGTTAGGGACTGTGTTCCCCCCCTGCTAGCGTACATATGTATGCTTTCTGTGCAATGCGAGCCTGTGTGTGGCTATGACAGGCACGATCAAATATAAATATGTATTTTCTAATTTGTAGTTACTGAAGTTTTTCCTCTCAGTTGAGGTGCTGCACAACGAGTAGTGGCATGGATGGCTTGTATGGAGGATTATTGTGTCATGCAGTCGTGAAAGTTCGGTGTTTTATTGCATCACTAAGCGGGGGCAACGCTTAAAGATCTGTCCGATTTATGGTGAGCAAGTGCACAGCTGCTCCAAATAATGCGGCTAACACAAAGGAACTATAAATATTACTGAACGCTTTGATGAAATGGAAAGAAAAATATCTCAACCCAAGCACAGTCTTAAACTGTGCAATCAATGTCACATTATTGTTGTGATGCAAAAAAGCATGCAAAAGTCGAACTACAGGAAAATAGCGAGGATCTATAAACGAGCTGTGTGCCTTTTTTTAGCATAGTTTCTGTTGTGCAATTTTTTATTAGTTTCAGAGGTTGAGAACCAAAACATTTTTAGCCATGTAACCACCGTTTCGTTTGTCAATTTATTGTTGAGGGTTCGGTAAATAATGATTGATATATATATAAATATATATATATATATATATATATATATATACATATATATACATACATACATACTACATACATATATATGTAATATAATACTAGTAGTTCCTCCATATCCTGAACCAAAAAACCGGGAACTACACCGTCGACAGACACACAAGGCGCACACTCTCTATATTCTATATCTTTACTTATATCTCTCTCTCACACACACTCTCTCCACTATATATATAGGTTTTTACATAAAACGACATTTAACTTTTTCTTGCCACGAGGTACATTCAGCTTCACAACCTACGAATTTCAGGTAGGGTCGGACTTTTTTCCACTAAAAGATAACTGGCAGATTGATCAAGTGAGAGGAATGAAAAATAGAAATGATGTTGCCAAACACGCGTGTTTTCTACGCCCTCATAAATACAACAAGGAAGGCGAAGTGTCATTTGACCAACTTGCGGCTTCATAAAATCAATAAAGCTCGCAGGATCCTCGTTTGCCACATTTGTATACGTGCAAGATTCTTCCTTTTGCTTTTTCCGATTGTATTGATTATGTGTCCAATATTCAACTGGGCAATAAAGCCCACATGCATATGAGAAAAGAACAAATATAATGTCTATTGTATTTAAATACGCAGGAGTAACTGTCATACATGTTAGGTGTGTGCAAGTCCTACTTTGTTGTCGCCATTTCAATCAATTATACTACCATACTTTGGAAGTTAATGTTCTATTTACAAATATGTATCTGCTTACAACCCCCATCGCATATAGATTCTGCGTGCAATTATAACAGGGGGTGGGGTTTTCAGATGGTGTTATTTCGCTTCTATGTGTATCACACAGGCCACTTGCATGGCAGTGTGGCGTAACAGTTAACCAGTTGTGTGTTAGGTATAAATAGATACACGAACGTATACATTAAAACAAACATGACGGATTGCTTATCTTTCCCAACCTCGTGAAATATTTATTGGTGTAATTTATTACGCTACCTAGTTCTTATATTTATTTATAACTAGGCTTTCACAAAGTGTGATGGTTTTGTATCAGAACTCCCATGTTATCCATACGTTTTAAGAACCTGGTTTTATGATGTGTTATGGGTGTGACATGATAGGCCGCTGTTCTTTGAATGGCAACGTCTCCAACTTTCAGGTCTTGGTGTCATTAGTGAGAACAATAGCACACTGAATTATATTTCATTTCATTTGAATATGGGCTCTAAAAACCTGTGCCTATGTTTTAATGATGTTTTTTAAAAAAAATTGACGGCCTACTTCAAGATTTTTTTAAATAAAATAACATTTAATTTCATGTATTTGAAAACTTATGAAATGCTTTACCTCCTCACAGAAAACATATTTACATTTTAACTTTAGAAACAAAAACAACATTTGCGTCTGTTAAAATTATTTGATGCCCGCGTACATTATTATTCATATTGTATACATGATGCAAGTAAAGGTTTGTGTCTAAATATTAGCAAGATTGCCTCATGTAATGTAAATAGTACTGCTGCAATCCCGAGACTTAACATTTTTGAAGAAACACACGAGGCTCATCGGACCTCCCATTCATACAGACCAAACTATCTTTACCTATCTCTAATTATTCTTGTAGTTTAATGTATACATTTAAATAGGGCGAGCATGCTGCGTAGGTGTGTGTACAGAATATTTGAAGGTAACGTAACTTTTTACTACAAAGTGGACTGCTTTATATGCAGGACACACTAGTAACATATTGGAGATCTCATCCTTTCTTGCTTTTGTGTACGTGCACGCCTATGTGTGGAGTTTCAGATGGTATACATGTATGTTACGTATTGTTTGCCATTTGTCTTACGTGTCCCGGTTTCATTAGAGAGTTTAAAAACTTGCTGTGACCAGTATATATAGTCGATTGTCCACGTGTGTTGAATAATGTTATGAACTACTGGTATTATTTGATGGAAGCGCTGTTCCTGTAAGTGTTCTAGTTACTGTATGTCTTAAAATTGAGGAAATAGCTCATAGTTAATGAGCTCTACAAACGATTTTTAATACTTGAATTTTTTTCTATTAGGATCCTATCTGCAGAAAGAAGTCAGGAGACGCACATGTGTGGATCAAGGAAAGTTCGATTTTATGAAATACTTGTAAACGTGGCTTTATTTCCAAACGAAAATTTGTGGTTTGTGTTTATACGGATGTTTGTATGATTATTTCTGCGATGGTCCTTGTAATATACATGTTCGAAACGATGCGTCCCGTATACAGTATAAACAATGACAACTTCCTGTAAGCAATACTGTTGCAGAACGAACACACAAATCATCCGCGGTAACCTGCAACTCCTGCTAATGCACTTATGAAGATGGCTGGAGCTGCTAAGACTGTGTGATCGGTTTACTTGGTATTGTTAATAAATATGTATCTAAGCGCATCTGTACATACACGTATATTTACTTACATGTGTGTGTGTGTTTAAGGACGATATTGTTAATCCCGGAGTTTAAAAGTTTTTATGAACGTACTACTTACAAGTTCAGAAATGTCAATTTTCTATGGGAAATAAACATTGGTTAATTCATGAAACATATATCCATAACCATTCTCCGAGTGACATTAAAACGTAATTGTACAAAAGTATTGATTGGTATTGTTTTATTCCATTTATAAGGCTCTATCTGGTGAGGGGGGTTTAACGCTGCCAACGTGAAAATGGTAGGGAGCTGTCCTACCGATGAGTCTACCAGATGTTACAATTAAAAAGCACAAGCCGCTCCTCATCGAGCTGCAGGAGGCAACATTCCTTGTTTAATTTTTCAAAAAGGTAAATGAGAATGCTATATAATATATATTGCTTGACTTGATCATTCTGATTTTTGCGCATCACAAGTAACATATCAAACAATTCAAATACATAATAACTAAATATTGAGTTTTGATAGCACAGAAAAGTGCCACTAAAAGTGAATAATTTACAAAAAGTATTCTAAAATATATGACAGATCAAGAAAATACCATTGAATTATGTATATTTAGAAATTGATCCGGGGAATAACATCACAAGAAGCTGCAGCAAAGCATGTTAATATTTTGACGAGGATGCTTTTGCCCTTACTGCAGAGTCACAGAAATTAAAAGGCCTGTGAATATCTCGGAAGGTATAAAAGATCACTCCGCCGTTAAAACATGGCACAGACTTGAAAGCAGAAGTTTGAAATCAAATAACACGAAAGACTTAATTGAAGACATGACACCATTTCCATTGAGTGGTTCCTGTAATGTGCGAGACTTTAAGCAAGCCAACCCACAAATTACCTAACTCACTTAGTAACGAGCTTTGGTGTCGCCAGGAAAAAGACACACGCACCCATACACATTCACTCTGCACAAACGTTATGCTCATTCAAATGGCAAATTCAACCGTGCATGGTAGTACGGATAATCCAAAGCGTGCTCATGAAATTAAAATTGAATACTATGTAGTTTGGCAAAGGCAAGCATTTTAAGACAGTAGCACTATTACTTGAACACCTAAAGTCTGAAGTGAGTAGAGGTTGGGTTTGGGGTGTAGGGGGAGACAGAGAGAGAGGTAAACATATATACATCACACTCCTCTGTGACATATGTTCAATTCGGCTATAAGCTTCCTCTTTCATACGTGTAAAGGTTTGTTTATTCATTAGCAATAGGGAAGTTGATGAATGAACGACTCACAAGGCCTATTGTACCAGATAATATCCTGGTTACTTTTACACCATGGCAGTGGCCCCACGTGTTTTCTAATTTTACGCATTGCTATCCAGTAACATTTCGGATCATTTCACTTCATTACATACCATACAAGATCACCCATGCAGCACTGCTCCATCGTATATAGTCTTGCGGAGAGTTCTACTGAAAGCTTCGCCTGTTGCATGCTAGTCCCATGCTGATGGATCCCAGAAACCCATACGTTGTGAGATAATCCCTGCTGCCCAGTTTAAACATCATCTTCATACCGCTGCAGCCTCAGAAGCCAGATCTGCAGTCGCAGGCCACTACACCCAGTAAACACTATCAACATTGTTCTTGCAGCTCTTGTGTTGGCAGGGGGAGGGCGTACTTTCGGATCCATCTCCCTAAAGGCAGCAGCGGTGTGTAACTGCCGCCGAGCACCCACGCCTTCCACGCTGTAATGGAATCGGAGAATACCTTGCGGTGCTAGTGCCCTCGTCCAGGGGCCACTTGGTCGAATACTTGTCTGGTCATATTTCAGTTGCACCCAGATACCCACAGAAACCCTTCTCGTTCCTTCCATCGTCAACTATCCTCTCTGACACACACTAGTTATTTAACATTGGCCTTTACACTGGTTTCTTTTGTGATTTGTTTTCTCAATTTCTCCTTCTTCCTTATTGGAAGCTCCGAATAATGCGGACCAGGCACCCTCAAGCATACGGTTGAAGGGTTGTGGTGGGGGGGCGGTCTCAAACAGTCCTGTACATGAAAATGTGAAAGGCATGACGTTTCCTAAACATGTCATATTTCCTTGGCACATAAGTATTACAATGTTGTATACTGCTTCGGTCGGGGACACGCAAAATTGGACTTACATACTTTATATGAAAGCTTTATATATTTATGACCCCTTTGGTTTTACATTCCCATCATCCAACGACCCTAGTGTTTCACCCTCTCGTGGTGATTGCATCAACTGGTCCATTTATTTAACCAGTTCCCACTTTAGGCCTGCCTTTAAAAGACACATTAGAGTACAGGCGCCTTGCGCCCTAGAACTCCAGAATCTGCTCTACGGGGTCTGAAATCCCACATCCGCTGCCAAGCCTCATTTAATGACCTGCAACAAGCAGTACAAGATCAAGAAGCTGCCGTCTTCCGGAAACGGGGCCGTGGGTGGGAATTTAATGTCCCCGCCTACTGAGAAGTTAACCCGACAACCAATCAGCAGACCATAGTTGCCTCTGCCTCCACAGCTGCAAGTTTTATTGGAGGCGCATCGTCTTAAATGATCTCGCGAAGAACACGTCATGCTTACAAAATAGGCGTAGCAGATACTCACAAAGGCTGTTTGTTGCTATGGGAAATGTACTGACAGAGCACTCACTGTGTGCTGATAAACATTAAATTAAGTCGTGAATGTTACTGTTTTTAGTTTTTCTGTACACGTCAACTGGTGCCTGCCCTGAAAACTAAAATGGCAAAGGCATGGGTATTGTTTGAGCTAATATGCACCCACGACGTAGTTACAGGCCACGGCGTGGCACTAGAAAACACCTCTTAACACACTGGCAACACTTGATCTTTGAATAAGAGCATTTAATCGCTTACAGTGAGTGAGAAACAACGCGTATTGCCACGAGAGCTAGCGTTACACAGCCCGGCGCCCGTAGAGAATCTTCTAACCTAAAGCCACATGTATCTTCTATCCTCTGGGACAGGTACGGCTCTATGCCATGCATCTTATATATCCATGCTATTTTGCCATCCTCTTATCAACGCCCTCCTTTAGCGCTCGTTTTTATGTGCTCTCTATACACACACCGTTTGTGTTCTGCTTTTTTATTCGTTCAGTCTTCACCTCCCCTACTCTCTCTCGTGGACTCTCTTTAGCCCTTTTCTCCTACGATGATGATTTGTTCATTCACGTCTTGCGTTTTCTTTGTAGTTCCATTGCTCCGACCAACAGGTAGACAGATTGCCTGCCGTTACTTAATCTGTTTATTACTAGTTGGTACCATCTGTTTCTGCCTTACACATAGGAACAAATAAATAATGAAATGCACATATTTGCGTATACACATAAAATCGTATAAGTCCGCACACTTGGTCTGTAATTACTTTAACCAATGGTTAATACCACATTTAAGCACAATATGTTTCCCAAAAGCTCTTTCCACGAATATGTTCCTTTAACTGTATATTGCGGATGATTTTATATGGCTTCGCTGCAACCTCACCATCAATGTTAAAAGCTCCTCACTTTTTCTTCAACACCATAAATCACAGTTGTAAAGGCGTACAATATACCATTTAAGAAACGCTAAGTGTGCGTGTTCCACAAGCGAAAATGTGTCCTGGCAGCAAAAGAAGTTAGCGGTACAAACACGGACAGTTAATGCGCAGAAGTCGAACACAGCACACATGACGCTCACACGGCATATACAATGGTTTAGCACTTTCATGAGAAGTGAGAGTGTGACGCTGCTGCGGAAACATCGATACACGAGAACTGCTGTCTCCGGTGGCAAGGGATAGGCCTTCAGACGTCGATGAACCCGTGATCTAAGCATTGATTCATCGACTACATTATATGTATACTATATAAGTAGCCTCCTCTATTGAAAGCATTTGCCTGCTTAAAGGAGCTCTATGAAATAATTGGTCCTGTGACCATTTACAAACTAGGGGTTCTGAAATGATGGGCTGATGCAGGAGCACGTGGGCCCGGCTTTATACAAGCTCTTGTCATGCCAAGGGCCTAATTGCTTGCTATAACAGAGGACGAACCATATTATTTCAAGAGAGTAATTGAAATAGATGGCCAACGTGCTCATTTCAAATATATATCTTAGATTCAAATAAAATAATTAATATGAATCGCTTTATAATAGGACACATTATTTCTATGAATACAAACGGATAACTCTCGAAATCTACTTTTTATTTGGATTATTTTTCTCGTCGGCGAAATATAAATTGCTGCTCCCCGCTACACCTGTTTGATTCCGTCTTTGTTTATCTGAGTGGAGTGGTGGGACTAATCTACCTAACCGAAATAATTTATTTGCGTATTCGAGATTATTTCTCATTCATAACGGACTCCTAATGTTCGGTCATTTTTAGTTTGGCCGAAATAGTCGAGCAGCGCGGAAAGGTTTCCTTACCATCCAGTGTTCACAGATACAGTACGTAGCCATAGTACGGACGCCTCTGGGGTGTCATTAAGACATTTCAATATGAAATTGGACTTTTCGTTAGACTCAAAAACATATGTGTTAAAATTCATGAAAAACACTGATTAAAGTTACGATACCTGTTTCTGCGAAGAACTATATATAGAGAAAATTGATTTAAAATGTACTTAACAAGGTTAGGATTGATCCTTGTCCCGAAACACCGACACACACATTAATTGTGCACATGGTGAACTCCGGCATGAGTCCCCATTTGCCTGAAATGTAGCGAATTGAATGTGGTAAGTAGGTGCAAAATATTCCTGCATTTTTTAAAGAGACTTGTACCTGAACAACACATATTTAACAGCAGCTCAGCTAGTGTTATCCCTTCTCCCTCTTTACTATTATAGGCTATATGGTACAAGTATATTGCCATGCTATATTGGTACAAGTTATTTACGTTACAGCTTCATTATGAACGTCAATATTGTGATTTTGTAAGCCTTATGTGTTCTCATTTATGAAAATAAAATAATTAACTAGTTACATGATTTGACCAAAATGACTTCCATCCCCAGAAGTTTTCATTTGCCCCTTTTCTTCAGCTCCAAATGAAACCAAACTTTTGTTAGAAAGCGATTTTTTAATATGAAGGAAAGTTATTTCAACAAAGTTGAAATTATATATCTATATGTGTGTGTGTGTGTGTGTGTGTGTGATATATGAGTGTGTTTCCTGTCTGCCGAAAGAAAAGACTGAAACATTAAGTGTTTGGGAAAAGTTTGCCTCTTGATGTGATGGCGAAAACTCATTAAAACGCTACAAATCCCCACACATGGTTTTACTTATTTTTTAAAATGATCAGAAAAGGGGCCGTCATTATATGAAATTCCAGTTTACATCTTACACTCTCCAGTGGCAACAGAAATTGAAATGATGTAGAGGATAGGTTTAGCAATTACATCAGGAAAAAAGATACAAGTATTCATGGAAAACATAACTTGCGCAATTAAATTCCTCATAAAAATGAGAAAATAACGAGTGCAGTGTCTGAAAACAAAATTCAGATCCTGGCTCGTGGTGTGACATTGGAACCAAACCAACATGCTAAAGGCATAGAGCAACCAATGCAGATTTGGCCTTGCAACTTCCTGAGTCCTGCCGCCTTGCACTGCGCATGTGTCGAGAAGTCATTTTATCACAATTTGAAACCGCAGCAAACCTGTCCACGTTTAGCCCCTTCCAACCCGTCGTCTCTGCTACTCCTGCTAGCTTCTCTTGGTGCTTGTTTTTATCCCCGTCTCTCCACTAACATTATTTTGATTACACGTGGACCAAGAGAAGCATTCGAATAATGAAACAGCAATAGCATGCGGCCAGCAACACACCCCGTGCCTCACGTTCCGACACAGCAGTGCTCACAGAACCCCCGGTGACATCACAAAGAGCACCCCGCCTTTCCCTCCCCACCCCCACCCCGCGAATTAACTACACTCCTGCCGACCCTGATTACACTCCCTCATATCAGGGTTCCACGCCTGCTTTTTCCTGGCTCAGAAAATCGTGTATCATTATTTTTTGCCATCCTTTGCCACGGATCATTAGTTAAAACATTTTATCCAATAAGGGAACACTTACCCACGCTTCCTCTCTGTTTCCCTGTCTCCCTGTCTCTTTCCATTTCTGCTTCCTTCCCTCTGTCTCATCCGCTGTTGCTTGGTCGAGCTCCGCAGACACAGGGCGAAGAGGAAAACGCACGCCCCGAAGAGGCGCAGCGGAGCAGAGCACGGTGGCTCTAAGAGCAGCCGAGATTAGGGAGGGAAAAATGTATACCCAAAAGGTATTTACAACTCCTTGCTCCCGTGCTCTGTGATTCTCCTAAGGAAATGGATTGCCTTTTGCCCCTAGGGGTGGAAAAGGGGGAGGCGGGCGGGAGGTGTAGCTATTCATGGATTCCAAAACCTACGGGCAGCACGGGGAGAGGATAAAAAACAAAAGGAATCTAGTTTTTTTTATGGGGCGGGCGAGAGAAAAATGACAAATTAAATTAAAAAGGAGGTTGGATGAACCCTCTGTCACTGGCACTGGTCGGACTGTTAAAGAAAGAGAGCACTGTGAAATAGTCATAAGCGAAACCAACAATAAAAAGTTCACGTTCACGGATGGTGTCCACATGACTTCCTGTGGCCAATCCTACTTGTGATTCAGTCGTAAACTTTTATTGCTTAGCTGTAAATTTCCTGCAAACAACTCGGAATGCGCTGCATCTCTGTGGCGTGTGCAAACCCGATCCTCTGCCTCCGCCATATTTAGAACCGAATATTAGGGACTTCTTTTTTGGCCCCCGCCCTGCAGTGTGGCCCCACCCCAAAAGGAAAAAAAAGAGCTTTCTGCCTCTGACTGCATTGAGGGCGGAGGACTGAAACACCTTATTGCAAAGTATTAAACTCAACGCACGGATGATCTTAAGAGTATGTATAGGTATCTTATTTCTTTCTGAGTGTTTATGGCTTCGAGTTTTGGAATAAAAGAGTGGGCCGATGTTTTACTCTTTTTACTCAAACTCTCAACTAAGGTGATGCGTTTATAAAGGCACACATTCATAGAAAAATACTTATTTCAGTGAGAAAAATACTACCTGTTTAACATTAAAACGTACATGTAAATAAGAATACTGCTTTAAGCGCCTCTCAAATGAAAGAAACTTAAACTGTTTTTCAACGAAAAGCCAACATGTCAACTTTTCCTTCCGTCACTAACTAATGCCATTTCATGTCCACTTATGTTCGTCATAGAGGCCACTTCTATTCAAATATTCGAAATTAAAACGATTTCCAACTTTAGGCCATGGAAACGTTTCTCTAGGCATTAGATTGAATACAGATAAAAAAAACATGGTTACAGCACGTCATCGACTAGGACATTCTATCTATTTTAATACTCGTTTCCAGTTCTTTTACATTGGCTGTTCGGCTTTTAGGGGAGGATTTCTGGTTTTCACTCAACAGTTTGGGATAATAGTTTTATAAATGGCGGCTTCGTCCTTTTGGGTGTGCCTGTTATCCCTTTTATTGACAAATGTGGTAGTTACTTGGCTAAACGATTCTTGTAAATACAAGAAAAGAGACAAATGTCGCAATTAACGATATAACTTTTGGATGGGTAGGAGACTCAATATTGTACTGAAAGCGCCACGAGGGCAGCATCTAGGCGCGGATAAAATCTGATAAACACTACAGGTTAGTCTGAGACCTTCTCCGGAGTCACTAAAACAGGTCGGCTTCAATTCCAACAATGGTAATCCGAAAAACAGCTTATTGCTCAGAGTTCTCCAAGTCATGTTCACTTACATAACATAATGCTTCAAGCCCTCCTTTTGCCACAGAAAAGACAGGGGACGAAGCTTTCCTCCAAGAACCACCTTCTCGCACAGTGTTTCCCCATGTATTACTTTACATTTTCATTTTATTCGATGCTTTTCCGTTCAGGTTAGCCATCTCGTTTTTATGTTTGCTTTTGATTTCGTTCTATTTTTACATTCCTAAAATATTTAGATTGCTTTCCATTATTGCATAAGTTTCCCCATCATTATTTGAATGCGTTTTCCACCCTTGCTGTATTTTTTTACCCGTCTTTGATATTGTATTGTCTGATATTGCGTATCTTTCCTTTTAACCCTTGTTTGTGGTTAGGTTCCTCGAAGTTCCTTCTGTTCTTTACTCTGTTCTCTGTTTTAATTACGAATCGGGACGGAGATAGCGTACTATCCCCACTATTCTCCGCCCGATACTGTATGGGAGGTTTTATCCCCGTCACCGGATGCAAATAATGCCCTTAATACCCTGATGCACTTGGATGTTACATTGAATATAGGTTGTCAAACTTACAAGCATAAGCCGAATGTATAGAGGAAAGCTTTCCCCGTGCGAAACAGCATTCTAACGATTTAAAAAAATTAAGAGCATTGGCAGCTCCCTTGCGCGCGGTGTGTGTGTGTGACACGCTTGACATAATGTTAAAAATGTGGTTATTAATTATTACTCAAAATTTTAACTATATTTTGTTTTTCACTGATTGTCGTATTATCTCTCATCGAAATGTTAGCAAGTTGCACGATATCACCTAAAGAAACATATTTTGATGTTCAGTCACAATTCCACCTTTTATTAATATTCTGTTTTCTGTGTGTAAGGCAGCCATCCTTATAGGAACAAAGAAGATTTATTTTTCGGCTTTTCACCGTAAATGGAATGGTACCTTTGTAAAAAGTTAAGGTTCTTGCTAAAAAAAATCGTAACGTATTGCGTGTGAGATGGTTGGTTTTTTAACCAACGTTGTCTTCTTGAGATTAATGCAACATTGGCTCTATATCGAACACTAGGCTTGGGGCTTTTGATAGCTTATATGGCTTTTTACATGAAGTAGATCTACAAAAAGGTGTGGTTCGCAAATAAAAAAATTAGAGAGAAGAAATAACGTCTTATAGGTTTGTCAGTGGTTTTTACGTTAAAGCGAGATATCGTTTTCAATATTTGATGGCAGACGAGGTAGGATTCTTATCTCACAAATTACTCTTTTCTTCCATGGCATTTCTCATTTTTACTTTTTTAACAGTATTCAAATCATAAAGTCAATCATGTGCCCAATTCATGAAGAAATAAAGAAGTGTTCTATCCATCTATCTAACCCCTCAAACTAGTTCCCCTATGCATCGATTCCGTTTTGTAAAAAGAAAAAAAACTGAATGTGATTTCTTTTCCTGATTACACTTGGGTCATATTACTAGGTTGTCCTCTGTATATAGCAAGTTATGTCTTTTTTTATCTATCCAGGTAGCTATCTTCTTCCTTTGTGCCTCTAGTAAAGTTTGTGGATCTGTCACTTTGTCTCTTTGCATGTGTGCCTGTCATTCTGACTAGCCAAGTTTCTTCACTCGTCTGTCTCATTGTCCGCATTTGTGTGAGTCTAGTATCTTTGCTTATCTGCTTGTCTGTCTGACCGCCTGTCGGTTGCCTATCATCCACCGTGTCCTTAACCAAGTGCACCATTCTGGCTGTCTAGTCGCGGTATGTCTGACTGTGTTTCTAGCTATGTTTCTCAACATTTCTTGTCTGTTTGTTTGTCTGCCGCAGTGCATGTTCAGGTTTGTTATTTTAGACTGAGTTTGTGGACAAAATTGTCTATCTGGTGATGAATACAGCCACCTATCTCATATTCCATCATATTACATCAGCTATCGAGGGTTTCTTTCCTACTTGTGGCTCACCAAGCTGTTGAGCTATTACGGCACCCTGTGCCTAAACTTCTATCTATCTATCTCTCTCTCTCTATCTATTCCGACTCTCTGTCTTTCCATCATTCTATGACATAAGTATGTTATTTCTTACGAGTACACGTTGCTGTCTATGTATGCACTGTCTGGATGCAATATTACATTTGATGGTTCCTGTAGAGTACATTAATTGTATTCTAACTAATGTTTTTGTGGTGGCGGGCCAAATGCTAGAGAAGCTCCTTAGAGCCCCGAATTAATCAGCTTGGAGGCCAATAAAACAAGTTGGGTATGTTTTCTTGTTGCCATCTTTGATTCTGTGAAATAACTTTTTATAGTGGTTACTGTTTTATTACTCAAAACTTTCAAGAATCTTATTGATGGAAGCCTTTGCTAAATGTAATATTGTGAATGTTAACAGTGCAAAATTACGGTGCCGCTCAATATCGAGATAAATGGATGACCATTTTAGTCACCCCAGTAGCAGTTATTAATATTGGAAGTCTTAGGATTTTTTGTAACTATTGATAGATACTTATACATATTAAGAAAAATTATACTTCAATACTATCTTCTCATACCTTTGATAATTTGAATATATATATCAAGTGCACGCAAACCTCGAATACCTGGCAAAGCTCCTCGGATGTGCATATATATTAGACTTGCTTGCCAGGTATTTTTGTAGGACTAAATGTTCTTTTCCACTACCTTAATGCCGGACTTTTCAAGATGCACTCATACCCACAGTTTGGATCCATAGTTCTGAAGTGTGTTGGCCAACGAGCAGTCATACTTTGGTGGGACATATGACTTGTATACATCATCCGTGGCGCTATTTTCTATCATTCAAAAGGAACTATTGAAATGATTCATCGGTACAGAATTAGCACACTCCTGCACTGCATTGAAACACAAGCAAGGATAAGCTATTGTGGATTTCCCTGTCGCTGAACTCAGGCACCACACTAGGATTACCGTGGGAGATCGGTTGGCGCACGGGTTGTGTTCTGCATAGTCAATCACTAGAATTACATGTTTGCCTTTTAGCTCACAAAGTGAGCAACGGTACATTGCTTTCGAGGGTCTTTCACTAAAAGTTTTAAGTTTGGGGAGTCCATCGATCATGTCCTCTGGTTAGTACTGAGAGAAAAGACTCCCACTTCCAAATGGCTAGTATACACGCTGTCCATTCATCCTCAGAAAGGTGCGCAGACGCGTTGTAGAGCAGAATAATCAGGTTCAGGTGAGGGGTCAGGCTTAACAGGTTCGCATCTCTCGCACAAGCATGAAAAAGCAAAGAGAATCCAGGCTTCGCGAGAGGAAATCACACGTCATTAAATCCACTTCCTCTGTAACCTAAGTCCCTTAAACTATGTTCGCAAACATGTCAGATGAAAAGCAAACGGCCATGGTTTATATTTTAAAGAGAGTTAATAGCCAATGTTCCCTTGGGCGTCTGAAAATATAGAGGTTGCTTCCTTGTGGATAGGCCTGTTATGCAGAACCGAGGCGAGGTTTCTTCAGAGGGCTGGCCCACTTTCAAAAACAGACACAAAGGCCTATTTTATGAGTTTATTTCGATTTCTGAGACACACTAGTTGAGTAGAGCAGAAGGATGGTTTGGGAACCTGCATTGCTTTTATTTTATGCTATATAGTCCGTCCAAGTTAGCACAACGGCCTTTTCTGTCTGAAATGGGTAGGTGCAAGACGACCAGCCATAGCACCCATGCACACAGACATCACATACATATTATGTGGTTGGTAAATGTAGAATGTGACATTTTATACCACCTTGTAGCCCCTTACAGAATTAAAGCACCTGGCCTAGTAACGTTGATCGATAATGCTGGCCCCTTCCGAGGCCTAACTACTGAAAGTGGAATTCACCGAGATTCCACTTGGCGGAGGGATATTTCTACGAGGACTTCTTTTCACTTTGTAAATTGCTGAGGATGCGCTGTACAGAAAGTCTGCACGGACGCGAGACCTTTGCACTGCGTCTGAAGCTGAGGAACTAGGTTATATTTAATTTCTGTTCTCAGAGCGACCACAAACAATTTTTGTTTTTACTGTCCAACATTGTCTATGCTTTCATTGTGCCCCCTTCTATCCCCTCTCTTTTCCTTCAATCCAGTTCCATTCCTTTGATTCGTGTCTTAGAACAGAGTACGTGTGTATACACCATTTGCTTTCATCTCTCTCTTCCTCTCAACTGAAACAATGAGACGAAATTAGATCATTTTAAACCTGTTTTATTATCATTAATATTATTTACTTAAAGTCGCACGTACACAATACAAACCTGCCATCTCTAGAACCTGGTCCAAAGACAGCTGTTACATTCACTCATGGTTTGAACACGCAGAGCTATGCTGTTACAGAAATAAAAATCAACTCAAAATAAAGGCTCGTCTTGCCTTTATCTTCAGCACATTGCATTAAACAGTTATGGTCAAGACAAATATATAACTATACATTCAGTGCAATTTAGTCCTACACTACTTATAAGCACAACAAAAAGTAACAACATGTGCGTTCAACTAGGCAGTTTTCAGTTGTTGGGAATATGTTTACGGAAAAGAAAACATATATAAAGCTGCAGCAAACGACAACACAGCTGCATTCCGCATTCTTCCCAAAGCAAAACTTCTTCAATAGGTAGTTATGACGTACAAGATACAGTTTATGTTCTCATCTCTGTACGGGCTACTTCGTAGCTTGCATCTGGTAACACCGCTGTTAGTTACACACGGCAGGACACGTACACATTGCATTCTGTAAGTGCCCTCTTGGTTGCTACAGGTATAGAAGCAGGTTACCTGGTAGGTAGTACAAGAACAACTCTTAAGTGTTCGCAGATCAATAGTAAACAAAAAAACAAAGAGAATGCCTACATGGACAGCGCGTACAATGGAGAACCCCCCCGCAAAGTCACCGGGCTTCTTCTCTCAGAGAGACATATTGTTCATTAATATGACGGTTGCTGTTGGCTCCTCATCTGTTATCGTCCCTGTTTTGTCAAGTTATAACCGAAAACGTGCAAGTTTCATTGTAATACTAAAAAGTTATTACCACTGGATGAACATACATACATACATGGTATAGAAGCAAGACGCAAGACTGTCTCTGCATAAATGGGAGAAGTGGGGTCTCGATGGATAGATAGAGTGATAGATAGATAGATAGATAGATAGATAGATAGATAGACAGATCGATAGACAGACAGACAGACAGACCGATAGATAGACAGACAGACAGACAGACAGACAGACAGACAGAAAGATAGATAGATAGATAGATAGATAGATAGATAGATAGATAGATAGATAGATAGATAGATCGACAGATAGATAGACAGATAGATAGACAGATAGATAGATACAGACAGACAGACAGATCTCTCCACTTCTCCCATTCATCGAGTACAGCAAACGAGGAAGCAGCTGTTGGCCTCCTCATCCTCTCGCCCACCCCACGAAAGAAATGACTGCGGTACAACAGAATACAAACACTGAGTTCTACTTGTTTTCAGTTACTAAGCATCATGTGCAACTTGGCATAACACTGGTATTTGTCATTGCTTTCTGTCCTCTTTTGGCCTATCACTCTTGATATCGAATTCCCAATATTTCCATGTGACCCACAAATAAGCAGGTTCCTTTAATGCAGCGTAAGACCCGAGGAACTTCAGAAAAAAAGGATTCGACTCCCAGGAAAGGTAGTTTCTTATGAGCAATTCTCCATCCTTTGAAATGAAAATGAACACAAGGAAAGAAGTCCTGGGCATGGTTCTATTTTCATTTGTCTGATGCACTGGATGGGCCAGAAATGAAGCCACGGCAAACAAATTTCAAAATGAAGTAGGAAATTGAGCAAGAAACAAACAGTAATACACAGATAAACAAACAAGACTATTCCTTGGCGTCCTCCTTCTCCTCCTCCTGATCCTTCTCTTCGTCCTCGATCGTCTCTTCCTCGGTCTTCTCCTCGTCCCTGGCTCCCGGCAGCTTATCCTTGTTGTTCTCCTTTTTCCACTTCATCCTCCGGTTCTGGAACCAGATCTTGACCTGGCGCTCGGTCAGGCCCAGCGCGTGGGAGACCTCGATGCGGCGCTTCCGCGTCAGGTAGGGGTTGAAGAGGAACTCCTTCTCCAGCTCCAGGGTCTGGTACCGGCTGTAGGTCTGACGGCCACTGCGCCTTCCGGGGGCTGCGGGAAGACAAGAGAAGCAACACCAGTTTTTGTTTTCTTTTACTTTTTTTTAAAGTTAAGTTGTTGCTTTGTTATTGCCTTTTCTCAGCCTTCTTTTACTACAGCCTGTCCCTTCCTCTCCCCGGCCATGCACCACAAGTGCCCTTATAAAACTAAACAGCCCCCTTTACTGCCGCACTAATCAACTTTTACCATCCTGTGCCTTTCATCCCCGAGGAAGGAGCTGTTTGGCTCCCAGAGCCTTCCCCTCTGGCTTCCTCTCTCGTGCACGTTTTATTGTGGTTTATGCCTTCCCAAATCCCCCATTAACAACATTAGGTGTGAGCAGAATGCGAGAGGGCTCTGTGTACCGGGAAGGCCGTCAGCGAGGAGCGTGAGCCCGGCATGCGAGTGCTCCTCGTGCAGCACGGCACGCTGTGTAGAGAGTGGGGAATGTGCGGGTTTCAAGCCCTAGCAAACGGGCCTCGGGAACCGCGTTCAGACACTTGCTAATATATACTAATCCATAAATCGTGGCCAAACTTTGCGGAACAACGCAAATCTGCATTTCAAATAATCTGTTGTGTAGAATACAAGTGCATTCTGTGTTTAAATGGCATGGCTGTCCTGACTTCATTAAACTAGAATTTGGAGTCAAGTTTCAGAAAGGTGCTGAACTAGAGACTCCCTTGGGGTACAATATGTTCTGGCCGACTATTTTTGGTAAAAACAGCACAAGCACGAGGAGCCAGATGTTGACCATTACCACAATTTCTCTCCACAAATCACTTCTAGAACTAATGTTACAGGCTGCGGAAGCGGTGTGCACAGTGCCGCTCTCTGTAGCGCCTTGTAATGCGTTGGCATTCACGGTGACCCTTCAGTGTAAAACATTCCAACCCCAACTCCGTGGCGTGAAACTCTGCATCTCTCTATCACAGGGACCCGAAAATAACACAACCACAACAACACAGCCGGCACAACAACCAATAATTTCCAAACAACCTCCTGGGAGCTGGATCGCGTTTCTCTCCTCGAGGCAGAGTCATAAAATAACTCCAACTTTATGGCAGGGGGGTCGGCACGAAAAAAGTTTTAACAGAAATCACATAGATAAACTCTTCCGAGAAGGGGGAAGGATCGTGCCTCGCCTTGTGGGCCGAGGCAGGGGCATTAGATTCTACTCTTCTCAGCCCTAAGCTGTATTAGTTTACTTTTTTCAAATTAAAAACGGAAAGGGAAGGGTTCAGCATGCAGTATCAACAGCAGAACAACAACACCATGCAAGCAAGCGACATTCCAAAGACCCGGGCATATTTACGTGTCCTAACCGTGTGGTCTCATCCACGGGAACATGAGGCTGGGAGACGAAGTTTGATTTAAGTGGCTCTGTCCGTCGCCAGTGTTACTGTTGGAGGAGGACTTACAGTCAGGGTACTGAACCACGCTCGCCTCTTGCTGCCCACCGTAGAGGGACTGCCGCGGAAGCGCCTCGTAGCCATAGAACTTGGAGGCGTCCCCGTGGCAGGTCAGGGCGCAGGGGTTCTGCTGGTAGCCCGTGCTGGAGATGCTGGAGGTGGTCCCATGGTGGAAGAAGTCCTGCACGTGGTGGGACGGATGCTGGAAGCCCGGGGCCCCCGAGCCCGGGCCGTACACCAAGGCATGGCTCCTGCTGACACCTTGGGGGAAGCGACAGTCGTAGTACGTGGGCTCCAGGGACTCGCCGCCTTTGTACTTGGAGAAAAGCGGATTCACAAAGTACGAGCTCATGGCTGCAGCATGGACAGTGCGACCTGCCTCTCGCTCTCGCTGGCCCCCTCCCAAACCGAAAGCAAGAAAATGGATGGAAAAAAGAAAACACCCTCAGCCTTTAATTCGAAGAGACCACTGCTTCCTGTCCCCCCGGCTGTTCGTGAAAGTCCTTCAGTGTTGGTGTGTCTGTGACACGGGGAGGATGTGAGCAGCCCTCTTCACAGATGTATCATGGTGGCCGGGTGTGTGGGGCTCTTTAAAAAAATCTCGGTGCTGCCTCTTGGCTGTGCTTGTATCAGTCGGTAGGTAGAGCTGTGCTTCAGTTTCCCCTTTTACTGTTCCTTGCCTGAGCACCACAGGCAAATTCCTCAAAATCCCGGCGGTGAGCGCCTTCACACGCTATTGGCGCTGCCTGCCAATAACCCTGCAGCAGGACGAAGCAGGGAGAGAAATGACAAGGGGCTCGAGGGGTGGGGGGTTGATGGAAGGGGACGTAGAAAACCAACCACCAGGATAAAAAAAAAAAACATAAATGAATGAGGGTGGGTTATGAACGGTGCGCATTAATATCTTTAAGGTGCTTTTTTTGCTGGCTCGCTCTCTCGCGCGCTCCAAACCAGCCTCTTCACTGCTCGGAGAGGGATACATGCGCTGTGAGGTCAGCTTAGGTAACCTCGACAGGTAAAAGGAAGGCAACCTTACCCGGCGTCGTGATTCACAAATTGGTGATTGATATCGGTCGTTAAGTGCCCCTCCCACCTCTCCGCCTGTATTTATTTATTTCGGAGAATAATGCACAATCAACAGAAGTTGTGACGTCACGGGAATCTTCCTCTTCACACACTCCCTCTGCTCCGCCTCTCCTTCACATCACCCTCTGTAACATGCAGCCACGCAGGCTTTAGCTGTCGACATGTGTGTTTTTTTAAATGGAGAAAACAGATTTAATGTATTTATAAACAATAATATAGGAAAATATTACAGTTAAAAGATTAGCGCAACCAACGAAAGGTACTTGCCCAGTAGAAGAAACTTTACATCCCAAGTCACTGTGAATGGGTCTTTTTTTAACATAGGGAGAGACAAAGTCTTTTCAGTGTCCGATATGTGGGTGTTATTCACTTCATTCTCGTGTGCCTGTTGCCTGCTTAGGGAGTGGTTGACTTTGAGGTTCACAGCAAAGCATGCATACGTTCAATAAGTCAGACTTGCTTTTATTCAGTAGCAGCTGGGAGAAAGTGAGGGGCAAAGCAAAACAAAAAAAGCCGCTTGCTGCAAAACAATCTTATTTCCATCTGGCGCGGTAGCAAATACTGCACAAGGCACAGACTTTGTACTTAGTGGTTTAGCGGCTCCATGCTGACAATCATTCAGCTCCTCAATTCAAAAGACTTCCTTTTTATGACTGTACTAAAAAAACTCCCATAAAATCCAACTTGCAGCTCTCGGAAACAGGAAAGCGCGTACAAATACACTGCTCGCTAAATGATTGGTGTATCGCAGCCTACATCCATTTGTTCCTCTGTGCCTACATTTGACTTTAGGTTAAGCACATACGCTGCATAGCTGATATTTCTCTCGCGCTTTCTTCTGTCCACCCTGCGCCTACGACCACAAATGCCTTCTACGTCTGAAAGAAAAAAACAAGCAACATACATGCAACAGCAATTCAGCTTCGTGAGCTCGGATGTTTACACTTCCCCGTCTATTTCAAGGGATAGTTTCGGTTTTCAAATGCCAAAAACAGGCGAGGAGTAGTTTTTGATCGTCAGTGGTTTCTCTCGAAGGAAAACACCGCGACTTACACAGAAGCAATATATCACTGTAATATAATTTCTGTGCACCTGACTGCCTAACCATTCACAAATGTAGAACATATATATACATATACATATATATATACATAGATATATATATAGATATATATTTTTAATTAATGGGCAGCCTCTCATAAAATACTTACGCATTTCAAGCACCACCTTATTTATACATTATCACTAAAAGACGAGGGTCCACTTCGGGGAAATACAGTTATATTAGTTTAACAGTCTTTGTTTGTGTACTGCACTGCGTTGTGTTGAATTTCGGAACGTGTGAGCTATGAATTCGACTGAAATTGATTTAATCTTCATGGCATTAAATGTTAGAGTCTAACACATAAGCTCACATTTGCAGAAAGGGATGTTTCCACAGAGCTTGTTGTTTCCACTGTACTGTTTCTTGAAATGTAACTGCCTTGCCTTTTGCTTCCACATTGCAGTTTTAAACCAAATGCCTGAAAACAGCGATCGGATTTCTCTTGTACCTTTCCGTTCTGCAGGTCTTTTGAAATAGTTATCGGATTGCTGTATGCCACGATAACACTCTTTCTTTTTCATTACGTGTTTGTATGAGTTGTGTGTGTCCGTGTGTGTGCTTTAACCATGCAGCAGAGAAAAACAAGCTATTTTTTTTATTTCTCCTCACAATCGGTCATCAACAATCTGTGACTTTTTATTTTTATCCCACTGATCTCCTACATGGGTGTGGGACCACAATACCGTCGAATGAACGTGGTCTGACTTATTGTCTCAAATAGCTCTGCAAAAAGATTTCGCCTCTATAAAAGGTACACCTAAATGGGCCCTAGTTTTGTAAGCAATATTCAAGAAACACTCAGTTAAAAATATTTATGTATACAAAATTCTAAAACGCCTGAATTCTCTTTCTGCATGTTAATCTATTTCTGTATATCGTATCTGTGTAAATAGCTTTGTTTAAATATATGAATGTGTATATATATATGTTGTGTTCTTAAAGTGTGCATATCTGCAAGAGATGCTCACAGTACACAATGTCGCTTGGATTTACATCTGTATCAATCATGTAAATGCCTTTGAATATTTACAACTTCATCTTTCTCACTAGTGTGTCCATCTTTCTATCACCAAACACACAGCACACACCCCGCGCGCTCGAGGCTAAGCCGCATTTGAGAAGTACGTGACCATATTGTGTTTTTCCTCCACTCAATTTCAATACAAGCGATTACGTTTTTTCAACCAACTACTGTTGCTCTTGTAAACGTACCCTTCCCTGCCTTCTGTTTACATTCTCACACATTATATGGCAACTTTCTATTAATAGCGGAAATATGCTGTAAATATGCGTTGAGTTCCTTTCAGCATCCTTGTGAAGGCCTGTAAGTGTTATAGCAGTTTGTGCAAATTAATGGGTGAAATTACTTGTAACATTGACCAACAGCGCCATCTCGCGTCACTTTTTTGTCCAGCACCTTGAACCCACAATATATTTTCTGACAAAAGAGAGCAGAAACTAAACAGATATTTTCATCAAAATAAAATATAACATGAAAAAGTATTTTCCTTTCTTCTTTTTGCAAAATGTTACGCCACGCCTTCGTTTCGTTTTTTTAACCTGTGGTCAAATGTTGTATCTTCTCTGCTTGCAGGGACTTCTGTAACTAAATTGTGTTAACCGTCCGACATCCATAGCTGCGCTCCATTAAATACTGCAGCTCAATGTACAATTTATCAGACTTTTGTTTTTGTATTACTTTAAACTTGACATATGTGATGTTAATTATACCACATTATTCGGCTTACCTGCCTGTATCCTCCTAAATAACGTATGTTACAATTAAAAATCTTTGATGATTAACATTACAGGCGTTGACTTAATGTGTGCTTGTGAAATATTATTTAGTATAGAAAATTTAAGGCATGTCGTGCTATTGAAGAATTTTCAAAGAGTGAACCTTTGTGTAAGTAACACTTTCTATAAATGATGCACATTTAATCATACTCTGGCACCCATAAAACCATGCAGAGAAACATGTGACGATAAAATCGATTATTTAAAAAGGGAATGTGGTAAAACAAGGAGGTCGTTGATTTGACTCAATTTCAATATTGATATTTTGATAAAATGTTCACCGGTCTTTGCGAAATGTTACAATTTCCTAATATTGAATTTTAAATAGTTGTGGATGTACTTAAATATTAGTTCTACGGTGAACGCCGAACTTGTTTTTTTTTTTTACGATTTTATTTTTGTTTAGAAAATGCTGGCATGCAGTAACTCCTAATTTGTAATGTCCCCTTTCTACTCTTAATTTAGGCCGTTTTGTCGAAAATTTGGGTTTGCTACTGTTTCTACTGCTAGACGAAACATTCCAAAAATCCAGTTTCAAAGGGAAGCGCCTCCGCTTTATTTCAACCATAAAACAATTAACGCCAGACGTCTAGCCATCCCGGGATCCCTGTTTTTTGTTCCTGCCTTTTAGGACAACAGCAGCGGGACAAACAGAGCTGTAAAAGGCAGCAGTTTTGTTGCGGAAGTGCACCTACGGATTGCTTTCAGTCCCGCAGGAATCCATCCTGTTCGCTGTTTTGTGACGGGCAATAAAAGGCAGTCTTCCTGAAGCAATTTAAAGGAAGAAAATAAAAGTGCACCGACAAAGGGCTTGAAATGCACCACTGTACCGAGATATTGAACTATTTTCCATAAAAAAATATTTAGATGGCTTATTTGCACTTTACCGTTGGAAAAAAAAGTTGCTTCTGTTTTAGCGCCTTGGGATCACTTGCTTGGTTTGTTTTTATGTCTGCTTGCGTCCCCTTTCTTTGAAAAGGGGTCCAATCTCTTCATGGGACACTTCACTGATTAATCTATTGTCCCGGGTTTGCAAACAACCGTCCCTCTGAGCCATATTACTCCTCGATTCCACCTCTCAAACCGTGGCACTATAGCGCCGCGTTGCCTCAAACATCGCGGAAACGTTCTTTAACATCAAAGCAGCAACATCAGAATAACAAAACTTACAACAACAGCGAAACTACTGTTCTTTCTCAAAAGTGTCAAACGTAGAAACATCAACTAATATTAGCAAAAATGTGTCAATCTTGCCTTAAGTGGAGTTTTTCAATTCGGCCCTAACTCCCTCGAGTGTGAATAAAAGGCATCTAATGGTTGTTACCCGTTTGTCATTCAGCTTTTCGTCGATTAAGACAACTACTGCTCTTTCCGCGGCTATTTTTCATGTTAAATCACATTCCCGTGTAACGGTGCAACTCCGGGGGTTTAATGCGCCTGTTTTGGTAAGAGGAGATGAATGTGCTGAAGGTGGGTGTACAGGCGCTCACTGGCCGCCACATACACTTGAACGTTGTAGCATTATTTGGCATTTATTTATAAATACACACAACACTTCTACACGTACATTTAGTTGTTTTATGCCATTACAGGACGCACTCGTCTGTAAATAGCACTTTCTCACATACATTTATGCCCACGGTTTGTGTACACTTGGATGCACTAATCAACAGTGCATACCAAGTTCTGTGCGTGTAAAATATATGTCTTTGTGCTCGTGCTGTGACCGCGCCACAGCCTTCTCAGCCCTCACACACTAGCCTGTGCCGTGCCACGTCGCCGTCACTGCTCACACCCTACCATATAAATAAAGATAGGCATTACCTTCTGGGGCAGCTATCCACTATACATCGCCTGCGTTAGGTAACCTCTTAAAAGCTGGCCCTTTTCTGAGGGCAATATCCATTTGAGAATTAAATGCAAAGAGCTTTGGGGGCAGCGCAAAGTTTAATCATGTCCAGATTCGCATTTCGGCGTGCGGTGGGCGTCAGACCTCCTGCTCCAGGCCGTGTGTTTATCATTAGCAGAATTGAATCTCGCTGCAACCCATTTCATTAAACCCACCCCGATGGAAACCTTTCTAGCAAGAACCTCAGAGAGGCTCTTTGTTTCCAACATTCTCCACATATGACAAGTACATATTTTTAGTTTGTGCGGGTTGGGGTGAAGCAACACTGCACATGCTGTACCGTCATGTTCAATTGTGGGAGCCCATGTGATGTCTTTCAATTATTATTAAAAGATCAGTGTATCTTTTTTTCCCCACAAAAAACATGGACATCGCAGAACACAACCAAACTTCGAATGAAGGGTCTTTGTGATGTAGCTATACATTATTATACACAGACACACTTCAGATACACAAGCACACACACCATAACACACCAGAGACACGCGTATACTTACAATCACAAAGAAAAACACGAACACATACTACAGAGATACACACATACACCACGCACATTAAATATTAAATGGTTGCCACTAAATGTCGTCATGGAGCGTCGAATAAGCCGTTTAGATATCTCTTCTTATTATGTCAGACCCAAACGTCCGGAAACCCAGAAGTAGCTCATTCGCGAGGGAAGAAACGAGGGAAGAAACGAGGTCGATGTTGTTCCCTCCTGCCCACCAGAGACACACGGCACAGCTGGCCACACAAACACACACGAGGTGGCAGTCCTAATTCCGTGTAGGCTGGGTTCAGTTCCGTTTCATATATTGTCACTCTGTGCGTACCTTACTATCGTTAAAGAATGAATGCAGGCAGTGGACGCTGAGGATTGCCAAGGGATATTAGTAATTATATTAATAATGATTGCTCCACAAGTAGCCAGGTGACCAGAGCCTTCCACCAGTTCTAAGACCCTTAGTACTAGCAGCCACACAAGGAATGCTCAGCAGAGCCCACAAAATGTGTTTCCTGCTCGATTTCCCCGATTTGAGTGTCTGTTTTGGCTATTTCTCTAATGTATTGAAGGGTCGCATTAGCAGTTTTGTTGCCTGAATGAACAGTCAAATAAACTGGCTTTAATTTAAATAAAGAATCTTCCATACATTTGATCAGTGGTATTAGCTATATTTACAGATTTTCTACAAACAAAACAGAATAACATTACAAGTAGGGTTTTTTGTGACAAAAGTGAAACAAGTATTTATTTACACGAGAACATATTTCATAGACAACAGCTTTCTAAATAAACATACACTTCCCTACTTTAACACAAAATAAACAATCACAATCTGTAAAATAAAAAAGAAACACTGCCGCAGTATAAGTTACCAAATAAAATAAAATACTACAAAACAAATACAAAACAACAATTCAAGTACTTGTATTCTGAGGAAATAGACGAAAACATCGTTTTTATTCACGTATTTGCTTTTCTAGAAAAGCATGTGCTCCAAAATACTGATGTGTTTAAACTAATCTAAACACGAATCCTTTACATTCAAAGTCAAAAAACATGTTGTTTTATCCAGAGTGGTTAACTTTTATGAGTTCTTTTTTTGTTCTCTTCATTGATATGCACACGGCTTATTTAAGTTTTTTTTTTCTTTTTGCCATTTCAAGGTTGTTCTTTGTCGGTTTTCTCTTTGTTCATCTTTTTCATCTTCATCCTCCTGTTCTGGAACCAGATTTTGACTTGGCGCTCAGTGAGGTTAAGAACCCTGGCAACTTCATAGCGCCGATCTCTGGTCAGGTACATGTTAAATAAAAACTCTTTCTCCAGTTCCAAAGTCTGATATTTTGTGTAAGGGCATCTTTTCTTCCTGGTGGACCGTGCGTGAATCCAATTCGCCACTGGGTTATCTGAGCAAAGTTAAAAAAAAGAAGAATTGAAAATACACAGGAATCATTGTGAATATATAGTCTTACTTCGGCTACAGCACAACCGACATGCACGTGTGTACAACTGTTTTGAACATGGCACTCTGGAACCTCTAAGCACTTTTTAAAAACTTTTGACTACTTGTAACGAAAGTTATTTGCCCTCTTCTTTTCTTGCAGTGTCCACAATTGCTTGCTACTGTAATTAAAAACGAGTTTGCGGTTTATGTATAGGACCTGTAAAGGTAACTCGAGGACATAGTCATAAAAAGTAAAATATATCCATGCATACAGGGCCCATAAAGGCGTTTTACAACCGCAGCCCTACAACAGGGCGTGGATCCAGACTGCGCTTCCGAGTTTTTTGTTTTCCTCACTCACGGAACAATTCAGCTGCATTTTGAGCTACTTGTGCACGCCTGGTACCTCTGCCCACCAGTGTTACTACTCTAAGAGGTATGAGCGTCGAATTTCCTTCTTAATGTTTGTGTCTGAATTTGTCAGTGTGTTTTCGTCCTTCGACCGATCAAGGTGCAACGGATGGCTTATTTCCCACAGTGGAGTCAAGTATTTTTCTGTGTCCTGGGAGGCAAGGGATTCCATGTGTGGCATTTTGCTCTTTTGCTCACCGCTGTTTCTTTTCTTAAAACGCGCACAAATGCCTTGGGGTAAGAGCCATGTGAAGTAATATTGGCTTACAGTCTACACTAGGGGGTAAGATGGGTCCAAGTGACAGGGTCAGTGGGCATCTCCGTGCCCTCACCTGCGGGCGCTGCATGGTGTGGTGGCCTGGGGTCCTCGAGTTGGTGTGTGCTGACCTGCACACTAAGCTCTCTCTGGCCAGGTGTGCGCTCAGGAAGATACCTGTGTAGGTGTGTGTGCAGCGGCGTACTCGTCTGTGTGTCTGGTTAGATTTACACCCTGTGCTGACTCCTCTGACCGTGTTTACACAAGATATTTACAGCCATGACCCTGCCTGCATCAAGTGTAGCACATAATTGCCATCGCAATCATTATGAGGGGATGATAATCTCTCCTGGAGCTTGAGAGCCACCAGGGCTCAGTTTCAAGAGTAAATGAGGCGGTTTCTGAGCTCACCGTGCACCAGTTGGGATCAGTCATATGCAAGGTGCATGGCCCTGAACTAAGGGTGTGAGCATGTTACAACAGCTTCTGATCGGGAAGTGACACTAACACTTGTGTTGGAGACGAAATAGCCATGTACCGTGCACAACCCCATCATGTCTCTGTCTATTTTGTCTCCCTCCCTCTCTCTTCATACCTGTACCACCGAAATCTTTCCTTTTTTCTTCCGTATGAAATTGCACGTTTCTGCCTAGCTACGAATTGTATGAAACAGCCCTGAACCCTGCCATCGCCCTCCCTGAGGCTGCCATGCAGTGGGGGGTAGCGCTTGGAGCTGCTGCAGTATGGCTGCCTCAAGAATGTGCATCTTCAAGGGTAAGAGCCACAGTCATGGCTGCCATGGTGGGTCCCTGTCCTCTTACTCTAGCTGCTGTGCTCCTAGCGCGGTCCCAACCGGTAGATGAGATCATGTCAGCAACCCAAGAGGTGGCCTTACAGGCTATCTCCAGTGGGGACCAACCTTTATTTTATTTCCTAAACCCCAGCATGTGAAGCCTCTGGGGAAACCCCTGTGCCCATCTTGTCCAAGCTCTCTGTTCCTTACTCACTCCTTCCGCATGGACCACAGCCTCGAGTATATGCTTGGAAAGTGTGGACGCCCTGGACATTGTTATAAAGTGCACATAGAGCAGGAAGAATCTTTCTGTATAGGAAAGGCACCGAGTGAGCCTTCTCCGGCGCAGTCACACATGCAGGCACATTCTATCCTCCGGATTATTGAACCCTCCTGGTGTCCTTTACCTCTGACAATCCTGGGGTTGCCATCTCCTGCCTTTACAGCCTCTGCAGGAAGAGTGCCTTTCGGAGAAGCCCCTATTAAGGGCTACTTAACAGCCCAAGGTAGTTACATTTTATTGAGGACACTTCAAGGCACGTCTATAATTCTCCCTCCATCCACCCACCACTCCCACTCCCGGTTGTAAACAGCAATAACTGCAAACTTACTGGGGTCCAGTTCCGCCTTGTCGTCTTTGTGCTTGCTGGAGCCCAGGGCTTCGGATTCCGGGGAGGGGATGATCTGCGGGGTCCTGTCGCGGAAGTCGCCGGGGGAGCCGTACATGTAATCCGGGTAGCTGCGGGGGTCGCCAGGGCCGCAGTCGCCCCTCCTGCCGGGAAAGGAGTCCGGCTTGAGCCCGTAGTGCCTGCCGGTGGCCGCGAAGCCCGGGAAGGACACGGCCCCGGACAGCGGCTCCAGCCACGAGCGCACGTACCTCGCGTCTGTGCCTATGTGCGGCTGGTGGTGGGTGTAAGGGTGGTACACCACCGACGACTGGGAGTGCACGGGAGCCCACGAGGTGGTGAAGACAGTGGGTTTGGGGGCAAAGCTGCAGGACGGGAAATCTGCACAGTCCGGGACCAGCCCTGACGGTCTGGCGGCTGCAGGGTGAGCCCCAGTGGCTGGGAACCTGGAAGCCAGCAGCTCGTCCCCCTCATGGCCGATCAGGGAGTCCACATAGTAGTTGCTGATGGGACCCGAAGCCGACATTGTGTGCCCCCTCTTTTACATTCATAAGATTATTGTATGAAGTGAATGTGTACTTTTTATCTGCTCATAGAACAATCAGGGCAGGTAATTATTTTTTCAGCATTTCCCTGCTCCCTATTGGATCTCGCCTCCCACGTGATAGTATTTACCCAAAAAAAATACAGTGTGTATCAATGCGCAGGTTCTTTTTCGCCCCCTCCCCTCCACTCCTTTAATAGAGCCAGGCAGCGCCGTCTTGCATAACTCTGGTGGAATTACCATGGAATATTAGTCGTGGGAGCCGCTGAAATCATTAGAGCAAGTTAGGGTGGGGTTGTCGCGGGGCTGGCTTCCCCTCGGGATGGGAAGGGCAGTGTATGAGGGGCAAATCTGGGGAAACGAAGGGAGCTTGAGGTACGTGCAGTGAGCAGGCTGTGGGGACTACTTCTTCACGTAATCCATCTCTGTCTGCCTTTGCCTCTGCAGTTTTTTTCTCGGTGTTCATCCCTGGATACATTTGGCTTGAAAGTGCAGAAAATATCTCTCTGATTAAAATAGCAAAGAATCGTTATTATTTCAATGTAATGAGTTTTCTTTCCCCTGCAGTGATTCTGTATTTGTTAGGATTTTTTTGTGAGTGCAGGCCGTTGGCACATCTTCAGTTTTTATCAAAGTAAGTTGGAAGGTGGTCCTATTTATAGTCCAACAAACACTTGTGCACTTGTATGTCCACGCAGATGCACCAGGACACACTCCAGAAGTCGTGCATGCACAGCAGTGCAGCGCACTGAAGACATGCCCCCTCCCCTCCCAAAGAGCGCCGAGCCGAAAGGCAGCCCTCGCAGGCTTGCAGTCGGCAAACGGCCGTGGGATGTTTTTATGTCCTTCAATAAATTTTTTACGAGGACCATTCGGTTGTCCATAAACATGTCTTTCAGGAAACAAAAATGGGAGCGCAGGGTATCCCTTGGAAAAAGCTCACTTTTGAAGATGGGAGACTTCCGTCCGGTTCCTCAGAAGGGGTGTTTGTCGTTGTTTGTGTTCTCGGATCATTGTGTACAAGTAACGTATGGGCCTTCGACGTGTGTATTTTTGTAGTTCAAATAATAGTTTTAAAATTCTTGTTTTGGGACCAGAGTATTTTAAATGTGGAGAGGAAGCAGCGATGGTGCCTAAAATGTAGTTTCGAGAGAAAGTCTGAAAAAAATAAATTTGTTGTTTGATTTTTATTAGAAAATTTATGCTGGAAACGCATTATTTTTTTCAGTTTTACATTTCAAATAAGACGAACTCGCCCGGAGGTATTGCAGCGATTTACATGAGGCACCAGTTACATTACACAAGGACACATCCATTTTTTGTTTTTAAGGCATTCGTCCCATCTTACATTTTTTCTAATTTTACACGATTTCGGGAACATGGGAAGGATCCAATTATCTTCTTTGCCTTTGAAACACTCCCGAGTTCAGATTGAAGGTTCAGTAGGACTTAAGAAGATAAATCATGGACAACAGAGCCTCGTACATACCATAAGCATCTACTCCATCTACATTTGTTACCAAAGCAAAGCCCACTCTTCATATGACTGACTTATACACACAACCACACATCCTGAAGCAATGCTGCTCTGTCGAAGTTCATTTCAGTATAACAGACATACATAGATCTGTGTTGAATTTAAATGATGAGTTTTTAGATTAAAAATAAAGGTGTCCCTAGTGACACCACTGGTCACCTTTGAAGACTTGTGTCCCTGCCACCCCTGCCACCACCACGCCTACTACGGCTGTGAGATTCTTGTAGGGCCCCCCTTCTTTCTAGTCGTTGTGAGGACAAGACCTATCCACCAAGACGCTTCTTTCTGTCTCAAGTCACTTCATTTTAGACACAATGAACTGTCTCCAGCCAAACAATTTAGAAAGAGGAGAGATTTTTCTTGCGTGAGGAGACTAGCATTGGCCAGAATAAGCAAGCCGTTTACACACACACACGGGTAGACACACACACACTCAGCCAGGCACCATCACTTGATGGCTCAAGTGTCCACGGTCGTCTCTATGGCTGGTAAGTACAGGGCTGGAAAATACTCCCACTAGTAAAGGGGGAAATGGAAGTATTTGTTTGTCCATATTCGGCCTGTTGTCTCGGTTGTTGAAGGACCCCCAGCCACACCGCTACCCCCCCCACCCCCCGCAAAGGATGAGTGGATGACGCCTGTTTCTGTAACCCCCAGGGCGGGCTGGGTGTGTGTGTCTCCCTGGTGGCAATGACTTCCACATTCAAGCAGGGCCAAGCTAAGCCTGAGCCTTCTTCACAACCCTCGCTAGAGGCACTGGCGGTGCACGCCTGACCACAACACCTAGCAGTGCCCACTTCAAAATATCCCCGAGCACTGTCCCAATGCAAGCGTAATACTTCATGATAGCAAAGTATCATTAAATTGCCACAATTTCTGCACCGCGTTAACGTTTTTAGTGATCAGTAAACACAACATGACGCCAGCTTTTCAATGCATTTCGTCCTTAATTTTCAAGTGCAACTGCAATTCGTGTTTGGCTCATTACCCCCCCCCCCCCCCCCCCCCACACACACACACACACACAGACACCCCCTCCTCCCCCAGCGCCTCCTTCAAAATCTCCTCCCAACACAACCAAAAACCAAAGCAACAAGCACGAGTCAGTGAAAGAAATATTTGGGTTTGTAGGCATGGGCAATGGAAGTCTTAGCAAACTCCACCACAATCGACGACCAAGGCAAGGCAGCTTTGTTGTGTGTGCAGAATGATCCTTAAAATAATTTCCTAGTTAATTATATTATTCAGTACACAAACCAGGGAGAGAGAGGTTCTCAATAGTAAAGCGGAAACGTCGTTTTCTGATTGCACACGGTGCGCAAAGCTTTTAAAGACAGCACTCGGAACAGTGACCCGAGTAGGAATATTTTGTAATATCGACAAGGCTGGAGGGAGCACACAGGGAGCACCTTATTCTCTTCACACTTCACAAGAAAACTGATTTTTCGTGTCTTATGGAAGAATGCACATCCCTACTTTTGATTCTCTACAACTCTCATACAAACTAGCAATGCTGATCTGTGTGCAGCTTTTGGATAACTTTACCATCTCAATGCGCTGAATGACATTCTGTAATACACAAAACCAACCCCAGCTGTTCAAGTGAAATAAAACCATCATCTTAAGCAAACAAAAAACAACCTCGAGACATTAGTGCCGAGCACTAGCGCCAGGTGAGCAGCGCGGCACTCTTACGTGGCTTCTGGGCAGTTTCCTCATGCGCTGCTCCGTGACGCTCGGCCAGTTCAGATTTACGGATCCAACTTCCAAACTGTAAATAGAACGCCTTTACCGATAGCAGAAGCGCACGATCACACTGTAATCATTCCTCACCGCGTCGCTTGGACTCCCACGTTAAAAAAGAAAAAAATAACTTCAAATAAAAATTTAAAAATGTGAATTGCCTCTCTGCATGCATTCAAGGTGTAGGGAACGTCTCCTGAAATGTATAGTTCCTTCCCCCTGGTACCAAACTAGAGCATCCAACAGAAGCATCCATCCGTCCTCCGGAAGCATCCCACTGCAAGCTCCATCCTGGAGGGAGGACAGAGGAGAGGCTCTCCTTGAGGGGCGGCGTGCACCAAGGTAGAATGTGATGTCCCTTTAAGTGGAATATCAGCATCCTGCCTCACAGCCGACCTGAGAGGAGGGAAGTACAGGTTGATTGCCCACACGCTGAAAGGCCTAGCATCTTGCAGACACTAACGCGCCAACCTTGACAACACAATGTCCCGTAGAGAAAAAAAGCTTACTGATAGGACGAACGATTCTCTCACTTGTTTCAACAAATTCATTCGAGTTCGCAGAAATGTCGCCCTTTCTGATTTTTCATTCCCCGGCTTCAAACCACCAAGTCTCTAGCTCCGAAATTTCCGGACGCTGCCAAGAGGGGCGAATTAGTGTGAGCATGATCGAGGTCGCCTACCCGTACCCACAAACGGGTTTTCTGGATTGAAATTTTAGTTACGGCTTCTCTTATTTATTCGTCTTAATTTGATCTTTTCTGTCTTCTATCATCTTCCTTTGATATGTTATTTCGTCCCCCTTTAGTCTTTTATTGCCTTTGCTTTCCTTGTTTCTTATTTTATTTCCTTGAGGATTGGTAGCATGTTTGCCTTCTCTTAGACGCCCCATTCTTTCTAAGATTGTTTTACTCGGTTTACAAAGGGAGACACAATTTATCGTGGACGGTTAAATCTCAAAAAAGGAGGAACATGTCCCATTTCTTACGAGCAGAGCTTGAACTTGCCGGACACTACGCCACTGTAACTATCGTATTTTCCTTTTCGTGCCCAGCTTGATAAATTACCAAAAAGAAACAAGAGCATGGATTGTACAATTGAGACTTTCTCACACCACGACCCCCTTGGGCTGCCACTGTCCCATTATCGTTCATGTGTGTGACGAGAAGGCTGCCAGAGGACTTATTATTTTTAATTTAAGAATACAGTGGACCTCTCAACGGTGTAACGTGCCGTACACAAAGATCACCTCCTCCACAACGGGGCGCCCCTTAAAGAATGAGGCAGATTTCTTGAAATCTCAGTTAGAATCTGGCGGTGTAAAAAAGAACAAGCTCCTAGGAGGAAAATTAGAAAATGCGAGTTTCGAAATCGCAGTTGACTAAGTATAAACTCTTCTTTTCTTGGGTCTGTGCTTTCTATGTGTTTACGTGGCACAGTGATGTCATTGTACCTGCTAGTATCTCTGTCTGAAAATGTTTAAGTCAGAATGTGTTGGACTGCGGCCTGATTTTAGTGTCGGAAGTGCCCTGTGTAGTAAACATTCCGAAGTGTAATTAAGGCAGTCACGATGTGCTCAAGTCTCCCACAAGTGCCCCAGATTTCCTTTCTCTGTAGGCCGAGTGGGCCCCTCAGAGAGTCCGGGTGTGCCTTTTTAGTGTGTGTCTGCTCGTCCGTAGCAGCAAAAGCTGCTTTTATGCAGGCATTCCGGACAGCAGAGAACCTTCGCCCTTGCAGTCCTTATACGAGGAGTTTCATGAAAGAAAACATACCGATGGAGGCTGGCGCTGATACTAAGGGGACGCATATTTCCTGCTAATTTTTATTTCTCTCTGGCACGCACAGATACACGCAAAAACTCGCCCCCACGCCAATACAGCGCTGTAATTCTTATTCACGTGCCTACAGTCACACCTTCATGCCTATGGCAGTCCCTATAGGATGCTGCAAATACACGCGTGTGTATGTACAGATTAACAAATATACACGAATACCTACACAGAGGAGGGTGACACCTAGATGAAAGTATGTATTATTCGAAGCATTACATACAAGTGATCTAGTAGCCTGTAAAAGTCAAGGTCATCAAACAGGAGGCATACACTTAGTGGCGGAGAGCTGCAATCTAACTGAGAACCAAACTCGCGAAGACTCGCTTGAAGACATAGGTTTGCTCTCAGTCTGTGCAGCGTAAGTGGGTCCAGAAACCCAAAGAGCGCCCGCCACCCTGTACAAAAATGACAAAAGGCAAACGATTGCTCAAAAGCAGCTGAGAGTAACGCACCCCGGACTGTGCTGAGGGGGTGGGTGCTGTGCATCCTGCAGAGGTGCAGGAGCACAGACACCGGGTAGCTCCACCCGGAAGCGCAGGGCTTGGATGTGGACGCAACGGGGCGTCCTGTAGGACCTGCGGGGGAGGGTGTATCCCTACAGCCACTGAGGGAATGCATAACCACGGCTTGTGGGCCCTGGAAGCAGCCGCCACAAGAAGACTGAACTCCCCCCTGCAGCACTCGCTACTTTCAGGAGGCCAAGGTGCCTTCTCCGGCATCGGACGTGTCCTAATAGAAAAGGCCAACTCCGTTCGACTGTGGCCTGTTGCCAGTTTTTATAGTTCCTTGTTAAGTCAGCATACTGTAAATGGATACAATACAGATAACCAAACGACTCCCCAAAAAACTGACCATTTTGACAATGCCATAAACCATGTTCATCCAAACAACAACGCTTATGTTTTGAAAAACTATTTGGTTAAGCGCAGTAAATCGAAAAATACGAGGACACCAAAACTCCGTGTGTGTGCGCGTGCCTGTGTATATAGACACACGCGCATGCATAGAGCCACATAATGACAGATATGTACACATGTATGTGTTTATATATATGTACGCAGACAGAAAGGCAGAGAAGCCTATATTACATACAGACGCACACCGTGTGACCCCCTGTGTGAGCGAGAGAGGCACATTTGTCTTGGTGTGTAATTGTGCGTGCAGGTATAATTATATTCCCTCATCTGTGTAATGGGCTCCGGGACTTATTACATGCACTGTGTTTAACAAACTGTTCTTACTTCCATGTGTTTGCCCGGACGATAACACTGTAAACAAAGTTCCACATATGTGTTTACATTTCTCATGTGTACACCTACAGGTAAAAGTACCACTGAACCTGCATTTAATTTCTATATACACATTTATCAGACCTCTTCAAATGATGCTCCCCGTGCGCTTCCTGGATGAACATTAACAAAAAACATATGGCGCTTTGGGGCGATCAGCCTCTAAAAGCAGCGCCTGCTTGTGTCTGGAGGTACAGAGAGACTACCACGACTTTACCCCGCACTAGTGCGCACGCATTAGGCTCTCTCTCTTGTAGGTGCCGATCGACCATTTAGGAATTCGCTTGTAGCAACACATCCGCTTACACTGTAATTACAGCCCTTTGTACACTTCGAGAAACCACTTGAAAGCTTTATTTGCCACCACAAACCGCCTCTCTTAATGCTGGGGCCAAAGTCATAATTAAAATCACACAGTGGAAGAAGAATTAACGTTGATTACATCGCGTCTCTAGAGCGTGTTAAACACTGGGGTGGGGCACAACTATTATCAGTGTGTACACCAGATCTATCTATCTATCTATCTATCTATCTATCTATCTATCGATATGTATATATATATATATATATATATATATATATATATATATATATATATGTATATATATATATATATTTATATGTATATATCAGACTTGAACCCTTTTCCAATCTTCATGTTAGAGTGTAGAGAAAAAAACACGAAGGCCACTCTGGTGAAATCAACTTTCTTTTGTTTACAAGATATAGAATTGTCAGCCGCATAATATGTTGTGTATATTGAAAATGGACAGACAAGTTGACACACAACTGAATATTCTGTCACACTAGATAGATAGATAGATAGACAGATAGATAGATAGATAGATAGATAGATAGATAGATAGATAGATAGATAGATAGATAGATAGATAGATAAATGAAGGAAACAATTTACTACTAACAACAATTTTAATTTCAAAGTATTGAACTAACTAAAATAGTTTATTTGCATGTTTATCTGGCGTGTAAACATTTTGTTGAAGTAACATAAGGTTTGTGAGCTTCAATGTGACCTCTTTATAAGTGTTCTTCTGCTTGTCACTTTTGATTCGGATGCTGACACTTTACAAATTGAGCTGTTTTTCTTTCCTCTCTCTTTCTCTCTGTTCAGATCAGTTCGTCTCCTGCTGCCGGTCAAGCAAGATGGGTCGAGTCCTCAAATACTATTCTATATTTTTTAAAAACATATCGTTCTCAAGTTTTAAAAGTTGTTGATTTGCAATGGTATTTTTATCCTGGAGCAGTCCCCTTCCCTGCTTTCTATGTCTGCCCCTTAAGCAAATAATAAAGGAAATCAGCCTCAATATCGAAGTGTTGTATTTATTAGTGACGACCAGAGAGTCCTTTTTAACACTTGGCTTCGACAATAGAAGGCTTTCTTCTCTAAGCCCCAAGCTAACAAAAATATACAGCAAACCCCGTCCCCGCTGCCGGTTCCGGTTCCACACACCTCCCAGGTTTTGTTGAAAGGGGAATCTGATTCATGTAAAATGGGAAAAGACCCCACTCGCCAATTTGCGAGGAGTACTTGCGTTATGGCTGTTTCTGTTGGATCTATTTTGGGAATTCTGCTTCTGTCCATTGAACAGCCGCCATAACCCAGCAGTTCACACACAAATATCTATAACACCGTGAAAAGCAGAGGCATTTATGACGACAGTTCGTACTACAGGGTCCCTTCACATGCCACTACAAAGACCCCAGCTCAGACAAGGTGCACCCCCGGGCAACCCTCGGGTTCCTGGAGTAGGAAACCCAAAACGAGCACAGAAGCGAACCCCATCCAGCAAGATTCTAGCCGAGGAGCCGGGGCAGCCGGGCTCCGGGGGAAGGTTCCCGCGTTCCTGTCAGTCACTCTGGGCCGATTCTTCAGTCCTGGTGGGAATCAGTCCGACTCCCACACCGAAGTGCAGAATTCAAAACAGAGCATGGCGAGCGAGACCCTATTGTGTGCCCCAGCCATCGAGCTTGGCACAGTACCGGCAAGGGGCTCTCCTCCAAAGTCTGCCCTCGCTGCTACCTGGAGGGGTAGGGGCTGGCTAGGGGCGCGGTGCCACGGTGCCACGGCCTCCACTCCTGGTCTCGGTCCATGGAACAGTGCGTGAAGCCGGGCTTCTGCTCCTGGGTGTCAGTCTTGCTCGGGAGGCAATTGCAGTGCTCCCTCTGTCTTGTGCGTCAGAGCCGGTGACCTTGAAGAAAGGAAACTGACGTAATTAAGGCAGTTTCTTGTTGCCGAGTTAAAAAATTATCCAAGCCCAACAACATGAAACTACCTAAATCACGGGTCAGCTGCGTGGAGGAGCGGTGGATCCACGGAGGAGAAGTGAACGAGGGGACGGCAGGACTCCACCACCGCAGTCCCCTCATCGTGGCCGAGGTGGCGAGTGCCTCGACGCGCTCACGCGCTGCTCCGGGCCCAGCTCCGAGCTGGCACCCCCCTAAGTGCTTGGCTGAACAAGCAGGCTCCAGACTACCTTGGACCCTGTGCACGCTCCGGAGCAGGCAGGAGGAGCAATGGCGTGTGCCTTGCCCCCTCCTCCCAAGCCTCCCTTGCTTATATGCTCCACGGTCGGATCGTTCACCTTCAGACTGCATTGAAATGATGCCACATAGACCCCACGCTGCCCACAGCAAGGAACCCGCACCCAGTGAGTGCCGCCCGCGCCGAGCTCCCACAAACGTGCATCCGAAGGCAACGACAACCCCACACACATCGTACGCCTACTGCCCCTCATACATAAAGACAACCTTTTCATCGAGAAGGTGGTAAAACTGTGAGAAAATGTACATATTATTAGACCTGGCGCATAATATCCCCTCCACACCTCCAAGCAAAACCTCACTTCACTGAAGTTTCCAGTTACAGGGCAGAAAGCAGAAACACAGAAAATTACTACATCCAGTTCCACCCCCACAATCAATCTATGCACAAAATGAAAAAAATACATTAGAACCGTAAGAAATCACTAAACGGGTCAGATTGTACGTGGACTTCACTCCGGTTTGTGCAGAGACGAAAAACACCAACCATCCCGCAACCCTCAGCAAACGGAAAAAGGAATAAAACAGTATGTTCTTCTTACCTTTCCCTCGCGTGCTTCGGATCCCATTCTGTGTTTTAATTCGTTTTATCCCTTGTTTCCTCGCTGGGGGAGCAGCAGGGGGGAGGCGTCCTTATTCCACTGTACTTAAGAAGGGTGGACTCGCGTACCAAAAAAAGACCAAAAAAGCACAAAAAGGGGTGTTCTTCCCAAGCCTGGAGCTCTCGCACTGGCTCCCCTCCTTCGCCAGAGTCACCTTTAACAGCGTCTTTTACTGCGGCGGCACATTATATTTGCAGATCATAAAATCCACCTCCAGCGCTTACCAAGACGGTCCTGACATAACTGTTTTATGACCTTGACTTATCGTGGTCACCTGGATAATATTTAAATCAACGTTATGGTCTCTCTCTCTCATATTAAGCTGGCTAGAGGAGGCTCTCGGAAGCTTTTAAAAGGACGCGACAGAAGACTTAGGGCGAAATCTACTTTGCTAAAATTAAAGTGTGTATAAAAATATAACAGGAAAAAACAGGCAACACAGTCAAGTAGAGCTAACAGAGCACGGGCACGATTCTATGAAATTTATTTTTGCTGCACACAGGAATGCTACATGCAAAGGATAAAGACACATTACGACGTGGGTTTAAATAACACATCCACGAAGGATGCTCTTGTTTCCACACAAGACCCACTACAAAACGCGGTTTTATGTCATCGTGGATCGTAAGGGGGCGATTCACTGGCAGTTGTGCTAAAACTGCTTTTAAAACTCCTAATACTGACCAAGACTTTCGTCTCAACTTCTGTCATCAAACATTTCAAATGCATTTTGAGTCTTTTTTTCATGATACAACATTCATACTACGCTACTCCACGGGAAGCAAGAATCCGCTCTAAACATAATAAAAACACAACTCTCGACACCCTCCCTTCCATAAAAAAAAGCAGCAAAATGAAACCTGCACTGCAAAAAAAATAAAGCAAATAAATCTTTAGCGGTTTTGGCAAAAGCTTTGTCCGTTTCTCCTGCACGGCAATAACTTAATATTTGTAAAAAGCTGACGAAAGGGACCGTTTACTTCAATTTTACATAGAAACACGGATGCAATATATATATATATTTATATATATTTACATATATATTCTCATGCTATTTTTTCAATGCTTCCCCCTCTCGATAAACTGCTACCAGCCAAAAAATGTAAGAACTCAAAACGTTAACTATGTGAAAGTCCTTATGTTCCCTTACCAATTGCAAACTTGACCCAGCAGAGTTTATTTTTCCTTTCCGCGTTTCCTCTTTGTTTTTAAAATTAATTTTGTTTCCACTGCAAAGCTCATGTGAAATTGAAATTGGAAGTCAGTTCCCTTATCCGGTTCTCCCTATTCATTTTCTTCAGTTTCATCCGGCGGTTTTGAAACCAGATTTTGACTTGCCTGTCTGTCAGGTTGATGCTCTTGCTAATCTCTAGGCGGCGCTCGCGAGTCAAGTACATGTTAAACAAGAATTCCTTCTCCAGTTCCAGCGTCTGGTGCTTGGTGTAAGGACACCGTTTCTTTCTTCCGCTCTTAGCAGTCAGCCAATTTCCTGTAGCGTTTTCTGCCTTTATATCCTCTGTTAAAAATAATATTCAAACGTAAGTATTTCTGGAACAGCGGGAGGGAAACACCTATGTTAGTCTCAAGCGTTGCTAAAACTGCAGAGGTCATCCTTAACTGGAAGGTTCCTAGGGCCATTATTTTAGTTTTAACTTGAACGACAGCAGCGACTAATATTTGGTAACAAAACGCAATATTGTCCTCATTCATTGGAGACAAGGCGCACAATTACAGATTCTGCAAACCAAGCGGACACAGCAGCGGCTCTGGGGGGGTCCACGCAGCCACTCACAGGGAAGGAGAACAAACAAATCCCCTGGGCACAATGTAGGGCGACACCGTTTTGGGAATTAAAATGCCAGTGAAATAACCTGTCCTCTGGGCTGGCCCGAGGTGTGTGCTGGCCTCCGCTGCTGAGAGGCGTCGGATGTACATGACGGGCGCCCTTCATCCAGCGTTACCAGTGCTGTGTGCGGCTCTGCCAGGGTCACCCATCGCTCGTCGTCTGAGTTTGACACACACACGCGTAACTGGGAACAATCAAATCCAGGCACCCACTCACGCAATCCGAGTAACACAGCGCATAGCCAGTGAGCTGGTTTAGTCCAGGAGTAATGCCACGCACTCCAATCTATCCAAAGGAATTCGGCAGTATGTGTGTCTTTTAAAAATGTGTTTAACTCATCAACTCACTGCCTGTTATTATCAAGACTCGTGAAGGACATCACCCTTATGCCGCTGTACAATTTCTAATCGCACACACTGCAGAGGAACGCACGCTTCAGTCAAGGGAGTACACTGAGTGAGTGTCTGGTGTGTTTGTTAGCCTGTTGTATAACAAGGTACTGACTGCATCGAATCTGTTGACCTTTCTGTCTGGACATATGTGAGGCACACACAGACCCGTAGGCATTGTCATATATCTCAATGCAGCTTTAAATAAACGTAGCCTATATGTCCTAATTACTACGTGGCTTCTTGTTATCCGAGCGGTAAATATTGGTAAGGGAATTCTACGCTGAACCCCATGACTCTAGTGAACTAACATATCAATACACATCTCTAGCAGATTGTGACCACCTCCTAATTCGCAGGAGTATAAACCAGCGTCATTGCAGGGGGTGGGGGCGTTAACAGTAGCGAACACCAGCGTTTGCTTTCTGAAGAGGAAATAAACTACAGAGTCTCAGAAGCTGCGAACATTTGTGTAAAGGTGGAGAGTATCAGAAAAGCATCTGCCCCTTTCCTCCTCTGAATCATCCTACAGTTGTATCTTCCCACTTTTCCAAGAAAAAGGTATTCCTGTAATCAGCTCCTGGAAAGGTATGTGTCCCGCTAGCTTTTACACATTACACGGTGGACCTGACTTTCCAGCACTCAAAATTGCTTCTCAGAATTCTGTCAAAATTTCGGGAATCCGTTTGCAAACCCAAGACGAACAGGAAACTCTCCAGACAGTGCAACAGTAACACATATTGTGTTTTGGATTTAATAACAGCTTCCAGCGCAGACAGTAACGAGTGCGTTACAAATTACATGAAACAACAGGCACTACATTCGGACCCACAGTGTTCTGCAAGGAAGCGCTATGTGCGCTTGGCACAACGAAGACGATGCTGAGCGCAAAGAACCAGTTTCACTTTGCACAACGGGGTCCTTGCTAAAGTGGGGGCTCGCCAGCTGACCCGCTGCACACCTTTAGGGGAGAACTTCTAGACACTTACACTTTTACAAACAGGGGAGGGTGAATACAGACTGTTTTGATCGAATTTTTATTCTTTTAGCGGTTCCTTAATAGTTCTTGCTGGCTTGAGATGCAATGCATCATATCTATTTATTGTTCTGTATTTTATTATTTTGTTCATAAAATCGAATAAAGATATTTTGAATTGAATTGAGGAATGTTTTTCAGCCAAGAAAAAGAGTCAACGGTCTCTGTTTCGTTGGCATGCCTGGTTAGTAGCCATCCTCCCTAAAAATAACAATACGCGGATTTCATGTACATGGTTCAAAACGGTTCATTCACAACCGATGTGTGCCTGTGTGTGCACACCACACCACTCGACGGTGTCTGCAGACAACACATGCGGATATTGAAGGGCACTTTCTGGAATGAGCCCTATTTCTGTTTTAGCTTTCTTTTTAACGCTAAGTGCAGGGTTTATCAAAATACTTGGCGAGTACTCAGGTACACTAAGGAGGGCGCAGGTGTTAAAAACACACACGGTAACACGCGCATCTGTGGATCACAACTATCAATGCACTTAAACCTAAGGTTCGCCTTTTTCTTAAATAATGCACACCTGTATTTTTAAAGTGAAAAACTTTTCCAGACAAGTCCTGTGATTATGTACGATAACCTCACTTAGTTACACATAATATAGATATCTTTGTGACAGTAAACTCACTTGTCATTTACAGAATAACAGAAGCCATATATTTCATTATTTAATGCTACCAGAACACCTCATTCGACGTTAACTGAACGAACCAACACAACAGTAAGAGGTCTCCAGACAGCGGCACGGCTATGTGTGTACACTGACACAACGTACACACACAAACACACAGATATATACAGATACCTATATATGAAACTGACTGTGATCGATTTTGAGGTGAAACGAATACATTTCGCACTTAAAAACACTTAAGAGTTATTAGTTTTCTGAAGGCGAAGCCGATACTCAGTTTGGACTTATTTTTTTCTAAAATTCATAAAAGATTACTCTCAATTACAAATTTTCTTCGTGAGAAAGAGTTTAAACCTTAGTAAATTTGACGCTTTAGAATAAATGAATAAATGTATATGAATGGTTGTACTAGAACATACAGGTGTATGATTTATATATATATATATATATATATATGTATGAATATATATATATATATTTATATGTGTATATATATATATATATATACATATATAAATATATATATATATAAATATATATATATATATATATATATATATATATATATATATATATATATATATATATATATATGTATAAAGCTATGAAGTTTCAGGTAAGTTGGGAAATGTTAACTTTCTGCAGTTGAATTTGTGTCTCATTTCTGTTCGACATTGGACGAGAGCAGGAAGACAAGCAGATGACATCCAGTGGGTTCCTCTTCTCTCCCACGGAAGTCCGTCCGCCCTTACTACCCCCTCGCGAGCCTCAGGGAAGAGTCCTTACCTTTAGTTTCATCCTCAGAATTGTCGGTGCTGCTCTCGGTGTTTTTGTGCTGCTCCTTTTCTGCTTCCGAGGGGAGGCTCTTGGGAGCCGGCGCCGTCTTCTCTGTCTTGATCTCACTGGAGGGGGTGCTGCTGGTGGTGGTTAGCGTGGGGCTGGGGTTTGGGGTTCGCTGGTCTGCTTTGCTCTGCTCCACAAAGCCCACTTTGGCTGCCGGGGGCGGCGGATGTGGCTGCCGCTGCTGCTCCAGGTGCGGGTCACTCCTGGGGTTCAGGCTCGCCCTGCTCTCAAAACTTGTCTCAAACTCGGTGGCGCTGTTGCAGCCGGGCGCCTTGTCCAGGGTGTAGCCCTGGCTGGGGCGGTAGTAGCTGGGCACCGGCACCTCATGCTCCGCGGGGCACTGCTCGGGCATCTGGCTGGGGTAGAGGGCCGCCTCGGTGGCATGTTTGGCTCTCTTGTCAGCCGTGTACATGCAGCAGACATTCTCCTCCTTGACACTGGCAGGGAAGGAGCAGGCGGCCAGCTGTCTGGCAACAGGTTGCTCGAGCCTGTAAGTGCTCTTGGGGTCGCACCAGCTGTCCAGCTGAGAGAGGTAAGATGGATACGTGTTGAGAGACAAGCTGGGGTTGTTCACTTCGTCCCTTTTGGAAAGTGATGGGGCAACAGCACAGTTCCTCATCACCCCACAGTTGAAATCGCTCCCAGGCTGCATGTACATCCCTTGGCTGGAGGAGTAATTGTCCCCTCTGCACGCTCCGGCTAGAGAGTCCATCAAAAAGGAGTTGGGAGTCACATTGTTGGGGCATGACATTTTCAGGGAGGCTTTTTAAAGTGGAATACTACAGCCAGAGGCTGACATCTTTTTTTTAGTGAAAAATATCAGCACCATAATTACCCACGCATTGGCCCCACCACGTGACTCCCAGGCCAATGAGGATTGAAAATGGCCTTGATGATTCAGACGCCGGCGACGTCACAGGGTCAAGTTGTTCAAGAAAGCGAAAATTAGCGTAGAGTGATGGTGCCATCTAGCCGTCCTCGTGGCGTACTGCAGCCGGGACCTTCACTTTGAACAAAGGAAATCTTCGCCAGTCTGTTTACCGAGCGGCGAGCCCAAAGCGCGCACACCGAAGAGGGGCTCCAAGGTGTACCCCTGGAGGTAACGCCAAGAAAACACTATCAATGAAATGACATGTGGGAAAGCGGCTGTACGATTTTTGACACTACTGGCCTTATCCTTTCCGCACACTCTGTGATCGCCGAGGTTGACACGCTCAACCCTTAATTAAGTTAAATGCAGATGTTGTGAAGTTTTGATTTACTGTAAGACGGATCCCCACAGTTTTGCTACAATATCTTAATTTCTTGTCGTCGATGCGTTTGTCTCCTTCTTCCTTGAAGACAAGTGGCTGCTGGTTTTATCTGGGATCATCGTCGATACCCTTCGAGGCTAACGTGTGCACAACACTAAACAAAATGGACTGAGCTGATCTGAATGGTCCCGCTAACATTTCCTTCCCAGCTGTGCTGTAAACTAGGTCGAGAGTTATTTTACGAGAAAAAGTGCGAAACTATTTCCCAGACATCGAATTAAGTCACCCGAAGAGAACGATCGTTTTATCTAAACATTCCGGTTCGTTGTATTTTCGTTTATTGTGGCGCACGGTCCGGTTTGTTTGTGTAGTTATTGACAGTGTGCCGGGCGCCCTCTGTTTCTCTTTCAACTTTATTATACTCGCATTGGAGTTTGACCTTCCGTTAGATTCAAAATCCGTTTAGTTGCTTCTGTATCAGTAGAAAACCGAGTCCGAATGTGCTGCAAAGCGAGACAAAAGCCTCCAGGTCACAGAGTTTGCGTTCTCTTTTCACTTCGTTTACTTTTGCCCTGGACCGTCGTTCTCGCAGTAGCATCACACGTCATAGTATTTGCGTCCTTACATGTACTAAAACATTAGCAGTGTTTTATATAGAGTTTGTGTCATGTTCGTATTTTTTTTATAAAATGTATCAGTGCAACCTTAACAAATAAAAAAAAATTAGGAGCTTACAACTAAGCGTCGCACTATTTTTCCCACGGTATCCCGTGATATGTTTGCATAAAAAGCACTGTTTCGTTTCTCCCACTGGAAGCACATTTTTATTTCAAAGCTCTGGGCGTGAGCTCTCGAGGCTGAAAAGGCAGCGCGCGTGTTACTAGGAAGTTGCAGCCTTGAGGGAAAGCGGCACACCTTTAAAGTGAAACAATTAAGTAAACAAAACACGAATAAAGGCCAGCTCGGGATCTATGCTACGTTAGTCCCACAAAGCCAAGGTGACGCGTCTTGTTGTCCTGAAAAGACGAGCAAAGGAACGCTCCGCTCAAAGCCTTCGGGCTTTTACACCCTTCAAAAAATATCAAAAACTTTATTTTTGTGTACTTACATATCTGGCTTTTTCAAGAAGTAACCCCCCATGTCTGGAGCTGAAACCCACTTCTTAATAAAATGTCTCTATAATAAACCGTCTCTGTCTTATTTATCGTTTCGTTGTAAATGTCAGATTTGAACTGCTTTGGACAAAAAAGTAACAATAAAAACAACTTCTACACACGGCGTGTTCTGCTCGCCTAGCCCGCGTTGTAAACCTTTGGCTCTGCAAACGCCATTTGCTCTCTCAGGAAAGCCATTTCCGACTTTATGGGCCTCTGTTTGTGTTATCTGCATAGCGCCCTTCCGGGATGCTTTGGGGACCTCGTTCCCTTTTATGGTAAGCACCACCGCCACCCCACAATATTTCCAAGCACGGTGTCAAATGTACTGTAGCGTTCGACCTGCCCCAGTTTGTAGGTGAGAGGTTCGGAGCGCGCCGTGTTGATATTCTGTCCTCACCGGCTCCCTCCTTGTTTCTTGAGTGGGGATCACGTCTTGCTAACAGGGGGCCCTGGAATATATTTTCACACGTGTGCACGTAGAAAAGTGCCCCCTGCATTGGTTTACAGTGTTTAAGAGTCCTCCCATTGGTACCGATTCAGATTAGGCGTCAGGAGATGAACCTTATTTTTGTTTACGTTTTCTCTCTTACAGAGTTTGTCCCTCAGCGTTGCGTGGGGGCAACAGTCCACCCCAACTGGCCGAAGCCTGCAGAGCGCCTGGAGATGACGTCTCAGAAGTGACCTTGGGAAGGGGCTTGTGTTTGTGCTCGCTACAGAATTAAAGCAAGCGGACTGAGAAGTGTTACTTGGCCTTTATTTGAGAATTAAGCTAATGCTGGATCTAATGAAACCTATTTTAAAGACACGTCTGTAAAGGAGCTTTCAATAGAAAACCGTTACATTTTAGCCGTAAAACAAAAACATAACATTTCTACTTTCGTTCTGTGTCTCTTTAATAGGTGCTAAGAGAAATAGTTTATTTAACACCACATGCAACGTCTCCAGGAGACCAGATATTGTTTAAAGTTTCAAATCCTTTGAATTATGATAAACATTGCCTCGTTAAAAGGAGGGAGATAAAATTCATCAGCCTAAGTGGGTCCCCCGTTGGGACAAAAGCATGCCTCTAATTACAGAAAATAAATATCAACACGAGCTATCAAACGGAAAGGGGACAAGAGGCATTTACGACACGAATTTTAATATCTTTCCTTATAAAAAAAACTTTACAATGGGAAAATAGGAATACGGAGAAAGGACAGTGAAACGCAGACGTGTGACGGGCATCAGCTTAGCTTTACCTGCATTTTCAACCCCATCGTCCCCTTTTCAGGCCAGTTTAGGATTCCATCATGGGAAGTATTATTTTTTTGGGGGAGGGGGCGGGGGGTTATGAGTAAGGTTTACAGCAATGTATAAAACTAATAAAAACATTAAACGTTGCCCCTTTTTTGGGAAACTTGACCTCAGATACGTGTGCTCCCCTCCCCCTCTGCCTCCAGACTTTTACAACCCGTCTGAATGCGTCTGCTTCCGCAGGCTGGGTTGTGCCGCGATGGTTATTGCCATGTTTATGGGCTTTCTGTTGGGCACAGAAGAAAAGACGAGACTGGACATGCCGGATAGTGCTGGAGAGGCCGCACATGGAACCTTCCTTAAAATAATTTTTTTCCCTTTTCCAAGAAGAAAGCGCCTTTTAGATATTGCAGTGCAGTGCACAGAGGCGAAAAGTCCCGAAACGCAAATGCTGTACAAGAACCCACCCCTGTCCTCGGGCCTGTTCAATTCCACCGCGACCCAGACTTGGAAACTGAGCCCTTCTCTGCCACCATCATTTCCTGGAGGCAACATTCTCTGAAAGGAGCTCGGAATGATCATTGCTGCCCAGTCTCAGGCCCGGTGTTCCTAGGGAAAATGCCTGATTTATTGCAAACCTACACTGGAGTACAATAACAGCCATGCAAAAAAATAAAATAAAAACCCCACGCTTTTAGACGTTGGCTTTAGAAACTGTAAAGTATCACCGCAAGAAAGCCATCAACGTTTGCAGGCTCCTTCCCCTGCTTCCTTCGTGCGTAGGAACTTAAGTCGGAGACTTATATCGTGATATTCTGTTCCGGGGGTGGGGCGGGGGGCTGCACTGGCGAAGAACACGACGCAGAGGGTCGTCTTATCCCATACTTAGAGAGCCACATGCCTGAGTGTGTGTGCACATGTGTGTCCATGCACTTCAGTATATTGGCTCGCTTCTGTACTGTCTTAAGCTGTACATTAATGTGTACACGCGTGTGCCCTTACCTATACTTGCGTCTGTGTGAAATGTGGCGAAAATATGCATTTCTGGTTGTGTGTGTTATTCCTAACGGTGTATGTGACGGGATATGTTTTTAAATATGTAAACTTATATATCGCGTGTGGTTATTCACACATACACACATCTGCACACACGCACATCTGATTGATTATTTGTATCCCCGTCAACACTAACGCGCACGTTTTTGTGTGAACAATCTGACGGTTGATACTGCCTTCTATATGTAGGTTGGGTTTGAAAAAGCAAAATCTTCAGTAATGATGATCTGCTTATGTAATCTGTTTTTAAAACAGATTTTACATTCCTCTTTGCACCGTAGTTTGCGACTATAATATATAATATATATATATATAATATATATATGTACTCCTTCCCTCATTTTATATTAGAAATATGCATTGTCCATGTAAAGATTGTGGATAGTCCTATTAATAACGTCACTTTGTAAATCCAGTAAGAAATTCGCTTTCTAACTTTTGAAGTGCTGTACAAGTGCACATGTCAGGCATCCCATTCTTCATTTAGAATTCAAAAGAAAATTCCACATCTAAAGACGTAGTTGACATTAAATCTAACGAGTACAACAGGTATATTGCACTTTTTACCATTACTTTTAAAACACTATATTTAAATTGCAACTCTCGCAGGACTTTGAAGTATTTCTTTGTAGGCATCTATCAGTTTAATATTCCCAGAAGTCGACAGATTGGGTTATTTTGTGTAACATTTTCAATTATGGCCTTTACATGTGTCTGGGGCAGATGGAGTAAAATATATTATGGGCTTCTCTTGGTGATTTCATATATATAACCATGCATTTGTAAATGAGACTATTCTGCGTCGAAAAATTAATAAAAACGTGCAACGCGTTTTATAGGTTAATGGATGTAGTTTTGGTAATGCAACATCTATTACGTTTTATAAGTTATTGTACACCTAGCCGTGTTTATTGCCAAACTATTAAGCTATTCCACATCACCTACTGCATTTCTGTATACCCGTGTAGCCGCAAAAAATATATTTAATAATGTATACAACTAATAGTGTATTAGGCAATAACTTATTTAGTGTATACTTTTTGTATTGTCAAAGCATTTGAAGACGGCCTTGCTTGAAATAGGATTTTTTTGTTCAGCGTATTTTCTATAAAGAAATAAAACACCGTGGTCTCAAGTTTATTGTAATGTTGGCATCCGTCTATCGCATCTATGTATTTATCATTCTTTTTGCCGTGTGTTTAGCTGCATAAATCTATGTCGACATACAATGGTATCGACACGTTCTCTATATAGTTCTCTGCATCTATATATCTAAATATTCATACATTCCTATGAAAACTTGCGTTAAATAATCCCATCCAACATTTTTTATATTCTCAAAATTATTTCAGAGAAATTCTCAGAAACCCCGCACGTACATATATTTCATGTAAAAAGAATACGTTAGAAGGGGCGCATCTCTGGATCGCTCTATGTTTGTGTCTCTGTTGTTTCGATTGTAAACATATAATAAAATACAGTTTAACTAGCACGGCCGCTTACTTATTTGCGATCAACACGAGCAACGACTACCTCATGTTTTGACAATAAAAATATCGAAAAACCTCCTCCTCCTAATCGGCCTCTCTTTGTGTTCACTGTGTGTGTGTGTGTGTGGTGCTAGTAACAGATGACCACACGGGGGCTTGTAGTCAACAGGTAACGAAACATTTCTCGCGACCGCGAAAGCGCCTAACCCTTCAAAGTGTGGAACAGAACATTACTGTAGATACTTTACAGTACTTTCGGGTTCTCCTCGCCGCATGCGGGGTGGCAAACATGGGCACATACCCTGGCACTGCTCCTAACAAGTCAAGCAGATCCGGGTTCTTTTGAAGTTCAAGATTCAAGTGCATTAATCGAAACTGCCCCGGTGTGTTTCTACAACAAACCACGTATTCTGCCAACAATGCACTTTCACGGAGGAGCCATCTAGTGGGCAGGGGGTGGCACAGTCCCACGTGTGGTAAAGCGTTTGATCGTACGAGTTTACTGGGTGCGCCTCACGCACACACACACACTCACACGCACACACCTTGAATGAGTATGTAAATCCTCAGTCCTAGAGTTACCATTGAAGTTCGGGCTCTGTTTTGGCCAGAAGAAAGCGTAAACCATTGTAGAATTTGCCAGCACAGAAACGTTCAACCAGGCGAGCTCTGGGTGTAAAGAACACGGCCCTGCGCTTACTGTATAAAGACACGAAACTGCAGGTTGAGGACGTCCTGCTGTCACGCCGGATACAAAGAGACACACACCCCACATACACATGCACACACCGAGTAGCAATATGTTTTAGATCGACTTTGCAAATAGTGTTCACCGTGTGAGGGGAGTTTCTCACCTCCCACGTACACGTCCACAGTCCGCGTCTTTGTGTTTCTTTCTTCGGGTCCGTCCTGAGGCCCACGCTCTCCACCTCCCGCCCTTCCAAGCCACCCTCTCCAAAAGAGCGCACCCACCCCACATGCGAGATAGTTTGTTGGTCCCCCTTCTTTCCACCTAAAACCGGGACCCTGCGATGCTCCGCCTGTTTTTAAGTCATAGTCAAGTTTATGTTTCCCGCAACTCAAGGACGAGCCTGTGCGCTGTGGTGGGCATGTCTGGCCTTAGCAGTCACGTCCAAACGCGCCCCCGAGGCCCTCCTCACGAGTCTTACCTCCTCAAACACTTTTTTATGTGTCTGTGAGTTTCTTTCACCAGGCAGTGTGCGTGTGCTCCGCTGTGCGTGGGGGCGTGCGGGACCCCACCTCGAGGCCGCTCGTCCAGGCTCCCGCCAGGTCCGCTGCTCGCCCCACAACACAAGGTCCACGACGGTCTCCCAAATGTCCTGCAGAAGTGTTGGCGGACGGGGACCAGGCTTTGGGGAAGTGACTGGTGAATTTTTACGTCACAGGCGAACAATTAGCGTGTGTGTCATTAACAACTCCCTGCCCCCTACCCCGGCCCCAGGAAGCCCTTCTCTTCCGTCCTGGGCCAGAGGGGAGCATCCTTGCCGGGTACATGTAATGCGACTGGGGCCAACAAGCAGGGGAGGTTTACAAACACTAAGTGAGGGGTTGGGCTGTCCGCGCTCATAAACTCGTTTCAGTTGGTGAGATCTAGGAATATTTTCTACAAAGCAGTGAGTCTGGTGTTTGTCTACCGCCTGCTACGTGTCTGCCCGTTTCTCCTTCCGCTTGAGTGTTACACGCTGGCTGCTATTGGTTTAAAACTCAGTTTTTAAGGCATTCCCTTTTGTGCGCTCCTTATATATGTCGATCATAGAAAAGAGGGGCAGAGTTTCGAATTTCCCCTTCATTACTTGGGAGTTAAAGGCGGCGACCTTGACTTTACTGAAGTTCAAAGACATCATATATTCACATTTTTCCAGGGTATAGGGTTCCCCCTGAGGCCCCACCGCCCATGTTCCAAAACGAATCTTAATACCCACCGAAGTCCCCTCTTGCCCCCTCCTTGGTGGCGCTGCAGTGGAAGGTATGTGCGAACCCACAAGCGCACTCTCACATCCGGCCTGGCCTCCTCCTGAGGTGGCCACACAGGGTCCCCCTTCTCGCTCCCCGTCCTGCTTTTGAAATAAAGGATATTGAAGAGCCTTTTTTTCCTACCTGACGCCCCTGCTTAAAACTGCTGGTAACTCCCACGTGGTCCATAAACTTGGAGTTTTACGGCCGGCATTCCATTTTAGCTCCAGGAAACTTTGAACTAGCCCTCCGCCGGCAGTGCCTGGGAGCAGGCCCCTCCCTCCCCCCCTGTCTGTTTGTTTACTATTTACAGCGGAAGTCTCCCCTCGCTGCCAGACGGTGCAATTAAGAAAAATGAAGCCGTTTAGTGCTGCACATTTACTGCACTGTCTAGACTTGTCTGCCATTGTCCAGCCGAGCACTGCTGTTCAGGGCATTAACTTTAGCCCTTGGCCACCTGGCAGGCACCTATTATCCACAGTCCAGCCCTGTCCAACTTAGCTACATGGAAAAATAAAAAACAAGGTGTGCTGCACAAAAGCTACTGGCGAAAAGAGTGAGGTTGGCGCAGCTGAAATTGTAGGTAAGCAAAGTAAAAAACTAAAGATCACACAGGAAGATCTGTAAAGAAATCTGTTCTTTGAACTGTTAGCAAATACAGGGCTTTACTCTGCGACTGAGATGAAAACACGCAAAAGGAAAAAATATTTGGCTATCCAAAAAGACCGGTTTCTTACCTAAGGGTTGAAGGTAGGTACAAGGCACACATATTATCGTGGCATAAAAACAGCATGTTCGGTAGGGGGGTTGTGCTTTTTTTCTAATTCGATAAAACGATAATTTAATTATAACAAATGTGCATATTTAGCAGGCTGTTTTGCGGGTCTTTTCTTCAAGGAGAAGAGCTTATTAAAATGCTTAGATCATGGAGGGTGAGCTGGGTCCATCCTAGCGTCATTTGGGGGGCGGTGGAAGGTGGGGGTGGGGGGGGGGGGGGGGCAGATCGCGCTCATAGTTTTACACCGAGTCCTAACAGTTTAATAAAACACTCTGTCAGCAGATTTTAATGTTGTTCAATACTCCTTCTTTTGGCGACAGCACGCGTTCCGCTCGGGGGGCTGGGGTCTCCCCAGCTCTAGTCTCTGCAGTCAGAACAAAGAGATATAGAGATGGAAAAAATACTTGCAAAATATCGGAACCGGCACAACTTCATCAAACAGCCAATCAGGGGAACATTGTTTCAGCTTTTTTAGCATGACTTTTTAAGCAAGAATATAACAGGAATACACAAACCAACAGTTTGCTAAAACACCAGCAATAGAAACAGTGTTGTGAATTGTTTACATAAAGTACACGTTTGAGTCACCGAATTCCTCTTTAACATTTTAATTTTGTTTCTGTTCACTTTGTGTCGTAAACCACATTAACAATGACGTGAAATCGACCATCGACTTAGCGCACTTCATTTCCTCGGAGTGTATTTTTCCCTTTTTCATGTTCTCCGGGTTTCCTCCTTCCGCCGGAAGGTGTTGCGCCAGTTATTCATCCTATGCGCTTCTGGGCGGTTCATGGCTATAATAAAATATTGCCCCATGAAAAAATCAAATAGCTGCGCCTAGAAAACTGGGAGATTGCGTGTCACAGAGGAGACAATGCAAGGCCACTGAAATAAGTAGAAAATGCGGATTCTGTGGTTAAAATGGTCCGTGCAGGCAAAAAAAAAAAGATATATAAACATGCATTGAATTTGACATTGGCAGTGTTGCAAAACCGTGTTCTGGGGAAGAGTTAGGCCTGTAGTAGGGGTTTGCGCACAGTGAGTCTGCGTGCGCTGCGCGGAATATGTCAGCCGCAGTTTCTTTTACATATGAACATGGGCTGAAATACATTCACAACTCTTGCGCACCATGGCGCGGGACTGGCACCACCAGACCACTGTCCATGGCTCCTAGAAACTGCAGAGACAGGGAACGCCGCTGACACACCCACGCGAATACAGAAACTCACACGAGTATATGCACAAGATTGCAAACGAATATCACACTTTCCAGTGCAGCGCTGTAATTCACAGGCCCGGCGCACACGCAAAGCACAGGCACAGGTTACAGGTCTGGGATATATCTAAATGTGTGTGTGTATATATATATATATATATATATATATATATATATATATATATATATATATGCACAAACAACATTTCACCCCCTTCTTTTTTTCTGTTTTTGCCAAGGGAATCAATAGCAATTTGGATGTTTAGCGATCTTGCAGAATAAAACAGAAACCAGCGCGAACAAGAGAGTAAATATATGTCTTTGCGTCTATTTCAATGCCTGCTTTCGTGAGCTAGTGTGCTTAATATGTGTGTGTACCCCAGCGTGGAAGTTTTAAGTGTGTACACACACAAACATATAAACAGCATATTCAGAACAGGAAACGCATATTTTGTGTTTTATTTTATTTTATGTACGTAAGTGTGTGCGTGTGTTTGTGCGTAACACGTAATTTACTTCAATAGAGAAAATGGAACATTTTGACTTTTTTTTTATTTCAATGATTCTTCCAGGTTGCACGATACCACATCTTCCATAATAATACCCCACTGTGATCATAACGAACAAAAACGGAGTGACGCAATGAATGGTCCTGTTTCGCAGTCTTAGAGTTAAATATAAAGTTTGTGTATCAAAGTTCGCCAAGGTGTAGATAAAATATCCCCTTAAGTCCTTGAGGTACTCGACCCTGTCCAAACATGAGGCCTGCAGTGCTGGATGAGACGAGCCCGTGAGGTTGAGTGGTTGACTCAGTGGTCCCTCCCCCCGGCTGCGGGATGTCGTGGCAGCAGGTCAGTTCCATTACCTCCGTTTTCACAACAAAGGGTTGCCCGAGAAATACTGCAGGCGGTCTCTGCTAAGTTTTTTCTCTTTCATTCTCCTGTTCTGAAACCAAATTTTAACTTGCCGGTCAGTGAGGTTCAGCATCCGCGAAAGCTGGAGCCTCTTTTCCTTATTAATGTACACATTGAAGAAAAACTCTCGCTCCAGCTCTCTGATCTGGAACTTGGAATAAGGACACCGCTTCTTCCTCGTGCGTGGGGCACCTTCAAAGAAAGAGAAGAGACCGTGAGCAGCGGAAACACGGCTTGTGCGCTTCACACTCACTGAAAATATTGTACACATAATGCACGCGCGTCCATTGTGCCCTGTCACCCATGTCCTTCGTCGCAGATGTACCCGTGCACGCGAATATCACATCACCCATGTGCGCCCGCAGCCCAGACACACACCACAACACACCACACGCGGGAGTGTAACGTGGCGTCGGCAGCAGGGGAGAACCGTGGCCGTGTGTGTGCGTCTGGGGCCGACCACCGCACCCTCACCCTTCAACGCACGTGTGCTCGACGACCCACCCACATGGCACCCCACACACATCCGTCTAATCAGCTACTCACACTCACCCGTTCTCTTCTACGGCGGACTGCTGGTGGGTCTACAGAATAAAGTGTAACTGTACATATTATTAGTATGAATACCGCACCAGCTCTATCTCGCTATCTTTGAATATAGAAATCTGTGTGTCTAGCTGATAAAAGTGGGGCGAGCACACATTTATCGAAGAACCGAGCAATAGCCATGTGCGTAAAAATAGGTGTGCGTCTGTGTAAATACACGCGGCCTCAAATCCACTTTATTTGTGCTATTAGATATCAACGTCCACACATCTCATTTTATTTTTGTGTCTTCGGCATCAAGGACAATACACGGTTTCACTTATGCCGACCGATAAGGCAGGGAGGAAGCACGAACACACGGTGCGTCTGTGTACACAACATAAATATATTTTCAGCATCTAACATAATGTGAGTGTGTGTTGCAGAATTCTAATCCATGTGTCTGTAATACATCTATCTGTCACGCTTATCGTGTGACTCAATTGTCATGAATTGTTACTCTGGGATATTCGGGGTATTAGAACATGTATAAATTTACAAACAAATCGACATTTGATAGACACAAAAGAAATATCACTTGGGATGTAGTACTTAATATGTCTGCTTTAGTTAGTGTCGCCCTTACACTCAGCGTACACATTCTACTATCGTAAACTTGTAAAAATGTACATGAATAATGTAAAAGAGTGGCTGCACAATGTGCGGATTGTCATAGCACGGCCTCATTTGTATTTGTGGATCAGTGTGTCAACACAGAAAAATGTACAAATCCATATGTACAGGGCGCTCTCTGTTTGTGATGGCTATTTCTTTTAATTATGTTAATGTTCAGTTTTTAATGTTACAATAAACTGACGGAGAACATTGCTCTACGACGTGTACTTTTATTCATTTTTTAAAATAAATATTCTGCGAAGATCTCGTTACACTCCTAAGTTCGTGTAAATGCGCCCAGTGGGGAGGGGATCTATCTATCTATCTATCTATCTATCTATCTATCTATCTATCTATCTATCTATCTATCTATCTATCTATCTATCTATCTATCTATCTCTATCTAGCTATATATCTCACCTGTGTGTGTTTCCAGTAAAGTTTGTGAACCTAATTGTCGCTTTCTACCATGCAGCAATGTATGTTGTAACTGAACACACACGCGCCATTGTAGAAATTGTATTTGTTTATTTGGAAAAAATGGAATATGAGCGCATGTTTGCGTGTATACGCACATGCTCTGACACATACACATAAAATACACAGTTACCTGCTTTTGGAAACACAGACAGGTAGATGTGTGCCTGTGCCATAAAGGGTGTTTCAGTGATCTTCTGTCCTGCATAGTGTGGGTCTGTTGAAATATATATTTGCATTAGTCGATTAAGCCTTTCGCTTTTACTAATGTATTTTGGCTTCTAATGGACAAATGCTGTAACCCTATTCCCAAGTCCTAATCCTTTAACCCTTTCGCATGCTGTCTAATCAGTCCGGAGTCACAGTCACGTCACACCTCCTCGTCTGCCGACACATGCACGAGATTTTACACGACCCAAGAAATGTCACGATGAAGGCGTGCACTCACGCATACGGTCCGAAACGTGACCGCTGATCAGACAGGTCCTGGAAGGTTAAGGTCTTAGGACCTGCTCATTGGGCTGCAGCAGACATAAGCGCCTTGAAACATGCCAGGTATCCAAGTGGAAGGAGCCTAGTTTTTTTTAACCCCCTTCTAGGATACGGAATTAAACAGGATTTAAAAAACAACTCGTGAACAAAAAAATCGCAGAGCGTTGCTGAAAGGCTGTTTTGGGTCACAGGTCCCTAAAGTTGACATGATTTCCCCGGGTGTGCGGTCCCGCGCCTTTGCAGAGGGCCCCGCGGTGTCCAGGTTCAAGGGCACCCCCTGACTAAGATGCTTCAGACTCTGGGGGTCTCCCATGTGAGGCATCGTCCAAGGCAGTAGTATGTAAAGTGTCAGACAGGTCTCGGAAACGCATGACCCATGAACATGATCTCAAACACATGACCCATGAACATGATCTCAAACACGTGACCCATGAACATGATCTCGAACACATGACCCCTGAACATGATCTCACAGCTGCTCCAGTGTAGTGAAAGACCACTCGACTCTAGCCAGGCTGACTGAACAGCACGGCGTGCTCATGGGCTGCAGGTGGCACCCTGTGTCCGCTATTGAACATTGGCTTTGCGTCAGAAGCCGCCTCTGTGCGCTAGAAAGGTAAAACTCACAGCCGTTCAAGGCAAAGTGATAAACTGCTGTCGTGGGGTGTGGGAAGGGGGGAAATAAAGGGGTAGTTAGAAAATCATTATAATAATAATAGTGAAGGTTCCAGTCTGTCAGTACAATGGGATAAAGCCACACGGATGCCGAGACGCTGGCTTGCGCCGAGTGGCCGGCGTACCCCCGCGCGCCCCGCTTCTGGAACAGGGGAGCTTTAAGACGGAAACCTACACGTGTGAGTTCAAGAGCAGCCCGCTCCGCAAAGGGAGAGCTGGGATTTTAGGAGTGTGGTGCAGGGGAGGGGTCTGGAGACTGAGTGATCTGCCCTCGCTCTCCTGCATCCCATCAAACGCACCCCAAATAAAAAAATGCTGCCTGGAAGTTCACGATCAAAGCTCATTTTGGCCACGCAGGTCTGTTGCTTTTCAAAGAATTTCACAGGCCCTTAAAGAAGGACGAGAGGGGGTGATGCCCTGGGATGCAGTATTTCCACTTTGTCCCTCTTCCCATCTCGCAAGGATTTTTTTCTGCCATCGTAAACACTGTCTCGGGCTGGAAGAAAGCTCTTTCTGGCGCACAATAAAATTGCTTTGAATGCTTATAAAACTGCACATAAAATGTGAGCGACAAAGCGCGGGGCCGGGCTCTTAACCTCTGCGAGCCCCGCTCCCCCCTTTATAGCTGTACCTACTGGAGGCGCTGCCTTTGCTGCCGTCCTTGTGCGCAGGGGAGGGCGAGGCGGAGGAGCCGGGGTTGCTGGGGTCCTCCTCGTCTTCCGGGTCCGGGGCGGCGGCCGGCTGCGGGGGGTCGGCGGCCTTGGGGGCGCAGTCCTCGTCCGCCGCCGGGGGGTCCGGCCCCCCGCAGTAGGCGTTGTCAAAGAAGCGGTCGAAGCCCTGCGGCAGCACGCTGTTCTTGTAGAAGGCGCCGCCGGGCGGGTGGTGGTGGTGGTGCGGGTGGTGCGGGTGGTGCGGGGCGCCGTACACCCCCTCGCTCTTCAGCAGCACCTCGCCCACGCCGGAGGGGGGCAGCAGCTCCTCGGCCGCCGGGTAGCAGGGCGCGTAGCCGCTCCGGGGGTGCCACTTGCTGCCCGGGTCCAAGCCGTAGGGCACCTCCCGCCCCGGCTGCGGGAGCCCGGTGGAGTAGGGGTACGAGATCTGCCGGGAGGGGGCCTGGGGCAGGAAGGAGGGCACGCCGGAGAACTCGGGCACATAGTAGGTGCAGCTGGGCAGGTAGAGGCCGCTGCGCTCCCCGTACTCGGCGCTGCGCTCCTTGCGCGGCTGCGAGCAGAAGTTGCTCAGGTTCACTGAGTTAAACATCTTTCTCCCGCTTCTGCCTCCACAGATAGATGTTTTTGGAGGCGATCTGCAGAGGGGGGAAAATTTGGGAAGGCTGGATGACGTGCTGTCCGTCTTAGTCGCTCCCCGGGAGCACGTGACGCCCCAGTAGATATCGCCATATATCAGTTGCAGCACTTAGTGGCGAGGAGGGGTGCTCGTAGGTGAGCTCCGGAGCGGGTGCAAAAGCGATTGGTTTGCCAACACCGCAGAAACATTATGAAAATCAATTGCAGATTTGTATTCGGGGGGCTCGGTCCCCCTTCCTTCCCGGTGTAGGCACTCCCCTTGTGTGGAGCGAGCGAGAGAAAATCACTCCCGGCGCCCAGGGTGGGAGGCGGAGTGGGTGGGGGAGGGGAGGGGGAGGGCTTGGCACGACAAGAAGTTTGTGATTTTTTATTTCTGCTTTCTAGATTTCTTCGATATCGGCCCCTTCCAGTGGAGCTCGGGGTCCTTGGATAGGGGTGCAGTTCCTCTTCCAGCCCCAGCTCCCACACACTGCACCCTAGAAAGCGCCCCTGCCTGCTTCCCCCGTTTTAAGGTGGGTGGCAGCTGTGGTGGCCCCCCTCCACCCTGCCCCCTGCACATCTGCCAACCATCGCGTCCAGACGGGAAAGGTGCGCTCCTCGCCGGGGGGCAATCAAGGGAAACCAGTGGCCCGGTTTTACACGCCCTTTCGGGGGCTCCTGCTTGTCCGAGGTGAGTAAATCAGAGAGGCACTGGGCGCTGAGGAATATTCTTCTTTCATGGAGCATCGGGATATTGGGGCAACGGGGACCATAAAGTTTTCCAAACTTTCAAACTTCCACCAGCCTTGCTCATCCCCAGCTCCCGGAAAAGCTCTGAATATCGGATTTCTGGTGGAGACCAGGCGGCCGGGGAGGCCGATGAATCCAGTGTCTAATAAACATGCGAAGCCACCCTTTAATGCTGCCCTTCCCAGCCGGCATTGCCTGAGTGGAGTATTGAATAGTTAATGGAAAGTTTATTAACAATCAATGACCACTCGAGGCACGGCCAACCTGCAGCCCTAACCCCGAATCAAAGAGTGTTATTAAAGCAATCTGTCTGCTCACTCGTCTTTATTCTCGTGTGCGATATCTGTACTTTATTGCACTCATGCACGCCAGACGAATTGGGTATAGATGTGCACGCAATAGACACATTCATAAATAGACAGATATACTGATCTTTAAATAGGTCGATGGATAGGTAGATAGGGAGAGATAGATAGATAGATAGATAGATAGATAGATAGATAGATAGATAGATAGATAGATAGATAGATCGATCTAGCTCACAGGCTCTCGGCCAGGTGTCTATTCCCTGACTGTACGCGGAAGGTTACAGTCGAAAAAATACCCGTCCAGGTGAGACTGTGAGGAGCATCACGCGCGAACCTACATGCATCTCTGACGTTTACCTTTGACGTGACGGGAAAACGTTTTGTGTCTATATCACTCCAGTCCACTTTTTCTAGTTTTTAAAACCAAAGTCCGAGTTGTTGTTATTTTATAGATGCACTTAATTTTGGAAGGAAGAATACAAATTACAAATACTCTATTATCAGCAAATATTCAAGGGACGTTTACGAAATATGCTGCTTTCATTAGTCAATAGCTCAAATGAACCCGATTTATACCTAACGGCCCCCGAGCCACACCAGGACGCCAGACACAGCACGCAATCGCAAAAATAAATTAAGGTAGGTAACCTGCGACCTGACAGCACTTTTAAAACATATAGAAATGTTGAAGCGGCCTTCAGACCACACCAACTGTCCACAAAGGCCATCGCAAGAAAATGCTGTTTTCCTTCGTCTTCGTTCGTAATACTATGGGAAACAATACCCGACGTTCTTTACCTGGGAAAAAACTGAGAATCGTTTACTTAAAAAACACATACATTCTGTCCCAACGATAAGTTTGTAAACGGATCGGATTAAAAGAACTATTCTCTGCGTAAATTGCATCTTATTCGTGAATTAGGGGAAGTACTGCTGTGTTTCCAGGATCTTTGGTTTTCCCTTGCTTTGCTTGGAGACGCAAAACAGTATGAAACACACACACACATACAAATATATATATATATATATATATATATATATATATATATATATATATATACACACATATATATATATATATACACATATATATATACATATATGTATATATATATATAATAATTATTTATTTATATATATATATATATATATATATATATATATATATATATATATATAGAGAGAGAGAGAGAGAGAGAGAGCGAGAGAGAGAGAGAGTGCGAGTGTGTGTGAGAGAGAGAGAGAGAGAGAGAGAGAGAGAGGAGTCCACACACAGGGCTGGAAATGTTACTAACTTTATGGCTGGAATCCAACGTATTTACCACACATCCTGCGGCAAACATGAGGGTTTCACAGCCCGCGGCCCATTCCAACCCCCTCCACAGCAGCCTGGGCTGCTCTCATGTCCTTGCTTCCTTCACTCACAGTATTCCTGTGTAAAACACCAGCCCTTCATTATTGACAAACTAGTCCCAATGTCACAAAAAGTGCAAGAAATGTAAGTGCCAAATCATTTACACCACTGTCCCCTTGTTTCTTTAAGTCTCACTCTCTGCCTTCTTGCCTTCGGGCTACCTTTCTGCCGTGTGTCTGTGTCTGTGCGTGGGTCTGTGCTTGTGCCTGTGTTTGTGCGTGTGGTGCGTGTTTGTGTGTACAAGTTTCCTAGACTTTTTCAATTTGTTGCTTTTACGAGCACAGCATCGTTCGCAGCACGGACGACAACGCTTTAATTAAAATGCCACACTAGTCCTTTTACTTGCCATTTTATGGGCCAATATTAATCCCACCTACAAACTAATAACCTTAAGCTGTTTATGGGTGTCATTATTTCTTTCTCCACTTCACTCCCAGCGACTAGAGGCAGGCGAGAGTGAGCGAGCAACATACACATGAAGCAGACCCATGAAGGGGGCCAGGGACCTGCGTGCTCCTGCGCTGCCGGGGTTGGGCTCTGGGTGACATCCGGTCCAGTCCAACCCAGGGGCCCAGTGTGCAGCTTTCCTGTGGTATCCTTTGCAGAAACACACTGGCCTGTCTCAAACTGTCTGTATGTGCTTTCAGTCTGGGTCTGTCTGTGTCTATCTGTCCTCTCTCTCTCACACGCACACACGCATGGAAACACACATGCACGCATGCACGCGCGCACATGCCGTACTCCTGTCAGGATGGCGCGTGCCCCTTAACATCCACAACGTAAGGTGGAGAGGCATTCTGAGCAGTGACCCCAAGCACCTGCATTGTCTTCAATGCACTTAACGCGCAGACATGTCTAGCAGTCCATGTCTGTGTACATGTGCATGATCGGCGTCTGCTACTGTGGTTTAATCTTGGAGACTGCCTAGATTAGTCTGAAGACGCTCCTGCTGGTGCTCGTTGTCGCTTTTCACCAAAGACACAATTTCCCGGCTTCCTGCTCTAAAAGAACCAGCATCTGGGGGCGCGAGCCCTTGAATTTGACCACTAAAGGGAATTCCTTGACCGTCATAAAAGTCGGAAATCTGTCTGTGGCCCCCATTCCTTTTGGCTGAATAGAAAGAATGCAAGAAGGGCGAGCCAGAGAATCCTTTTAGAAGACAGCAACATCGGGCAGGCAAAGCACCCCAAGGAAGTTACATGCAAGGTTTTCAGCAAACAAACCCAAACGTTTTGCCAAGTAGTATTGTACATTAAATTGCTATTTGGGGTAAAGGGCGCAGGAAAGACAGAAATAAAAACAAGTGCCTTTATCACGCCGGGAATGTTCTCAGACAGTGCTTGTAAAATCCACTTTTAACGACAGTTGCCATGTTCGCAGGATTGGTGCCCAGCGAGCTGAGAGTGGGGCGCAGACAGGGTGTTTGTGTGTGGAGGGGGCCTGGTCGCATGAGAAGGTGCAGCCGCGCCGGGTTAGTACCTTCAAGCCATCATGCCATAGTCACCATGCGGTGTAATCCGAAAGGCCGGCTACTGGCTAGGAAAGATTTTACCATATACAACAATAAAAGGTCATTACCCGCAGGCATGTGCGTGGACGGAAAAGCACGCGCCAGGAGAGAGGGGGTCTACGAGTGTCCTTCGCCGGAAAGTAATTGTTTAGTGTGATTATTTGAAAGGGACCTTCTTCTTTATCTGAGCGCGCAAACACACAAACACACACACACATACATTGCTTAATGCATTCACGTGTATGCACCGGCATGTTGCACCTTTGTCAAGGGGCGCGCACACCATAAACAAATCTATCTATCTATCTAACTAACCAACTATCTGATAACTGCAAATAAGAACGGATGTAATTGTAAACTTTTAATATTGCCTATTCTGGTGCGCTCCCGCATTGCGTGTGTGCATGAAGAAGACAGATTTTGTGTATCTTGCAAGGTGTATTATCTGACTGGGGTTACTTCAAACAATAAGTAATATGTTTATTTATATATATATATATATATATATATATATATATATATATATATATATATATATATATATATATATATATATATTCAATGATATAAATATATATGCACGAATATACTGTAGCAACTGTGTCTCTAATGTTGAAGCATCTTCTCCACTACGCCCATGAGTATGAGATGTGACGAGAGTTCCCTTTTTCCGATGCGCGGTAATGAGTGTCGGTCATTCGTAAGCACGGACTAAATCTACTGCTAACAATATTCAATTAAATATTTAAAGAACTGAAACAACTAAACGTTCATGCTGGTCCTATATAAGTGAAAAATATTACGCCGGCCGCAGTTTTGAAAGCCATATTTGGCACAAAGCAACTTGAGTGCAGTTTGTCTCAGTGTGATTTGCTCTCGGTATACTGATAGACTGCTCAGAAATACATATAAACTCTAAGAGACTCAGAGCGCTATCTACGCACGCGCACAGGCTCGCATTCTCTCTCACGCACGTTCTAATGTACTCGTTCGCACACACGTGTAGACTATGCCATGTTCAGAGAAAAACCATCTCTCTAATGACATCACAATGAGGAAGGTGTCTCTGTCATGCAGACACATATATGCACATATGTGTCTGCACATATACACATTATCTGATTCTCTCCCTACAGACACTATATGACACACATATACGCACACATAAACACACATTCTCAGTCACAGACTTCCTCACACACACACTACCACGCCCAGGCACGTAGACATGCCGGTACCCTCTACACGGTCATACGTAAACTCACTCGTTTATGCACGGGGTACTGTTCACTCTCATGCATTAAAATAACACGCTTGTCCCATATCATCTCTCTCACCCAACCCCACACATACACATTCACACGCATTCCTTCCCGTGTACACTCTAACATACACACTTTCACACATCCAATCTCTCGCATAAAAAGGGCCACTAGAATTATGCGGGCAGGGAAGGACCAGATTATGCAACAGGGCAAGAAAAGACAAATTATGCGTTAGAAAACGGCACATTTGATCATACCTCATTCAGTCGGTTTTACACAGAGTAACGAGATCTGGAGAACGTCGCTACCCCATTAGGATCGGTCTAACACCAAACACAGCAGCAAACAACAGAAAGGTGCCTCGCCGACCCCCTGGGGCGCCTGGACAGGTGTTTCGTGTTTTTAGTAACTTTTCATATCTTTTAGCTGGAAACTATTTTTTAGATAACATCTCCAGGATATGCTTCATTTCAGTGGTTATTTTGCAAGTGTGACAAATCCATAATTATTTAGAAAACGTGGTGGCCCCATAATCTCAAAATTTCAATCGCCCAGGCGTACTCCTAGAGTATTGCTCACAGGCGCGCTCTCGCACACAGCGCCCTTCTTAGATTTCTATTTCTAAATTCGTCTAGTTTCGGTACTAACATTGCCTCGATGTTACTGTTGCCAGATATCACTATATGGACTGTCAGGCTGGTGTTTTTAGCCCACGCTCAGCGTGAACGGGCCACTCACACTCCCGAAGATTGCCTTCCAGTAGCTGACCCTCCAAACAGAAATGACCCCAGCCAATCCCATAGCAGACAGAGGACCTACATTCGACTAGGAGCTTAATGAAATGAGGGTGGGGCAGGCTCGTAGGGAATCCCTGCAAACACCAGCTGTCGGTGATCACATGCTGCCCTAATGAGTGGCTCATTACCCAATGTTGATACCTTGTTTTAGAGGTAAACAAGCCGGTGATGCTCTGCTTCAGGAAGCCTGTGCGGCTCTGCCTCCTGCTGCGGGCGAGGCCGGTCCTCTGGGAGAAGTACTGATATTTACAAATACCGTAGTACTCTGTTTCTGTGTCAACCAAAGACATGCGCTTGTTCACACATGAATAGAGGGTTCACTCTGTATGTTGGTTGATGTAGAACACAAGGCATGTATGCTGTGCGTTATGGATTACACATTTTTTTAACCCTTGTTGGGGGTGGGCATTTTCACAAAGCCTCCAGGATGTAACGATGCCCAGCACGTCATCAACGCAACAATGGCAATAAAAAAAACAGTATTTTTGTTTTCTAAAGAGGGTTACACAGTGCTGAATTTTGACCATTGTACAATGATCACAAATGAGTGACAGCTTGTTTATTGTTTAATAGTACACTTGTTTCAAATGACGTGTTGTTTCTCTCTCCTCCCTCTCTAGCTATCTATATTATATATGTGTATATATACACATATATAATATAGATAGCTTTATATATATGTATGAATATATATATATATATACACACACGCACACATAGACGCGTCCCACGGCACAACATGCATGTAACACGCCAAGTATGACCATTCGGGGGTCGGGGCAGCCATAAGGTAGAGCCTTCAGTGGGATATAAAGCCCCTCTCCTCCCTCGGCAATGCTCACAAACAAAGCATGACGGTCTGCGCACCTGTATGTAAACCGGAGGCTGCAGCCGTGTTCCCTGTGTGCATGTTTGAAGAAAGGCATTAACCAGAGCAGGATGCTGGGCTTGAACTCGGCAGTCAGCTGAAATCAGACGGAAGCGGAAGCGGCCTCCTGAGCCTCGTGCCCGGGTGTCCCGTAAGATGGATCTGGGGGGGTAAGAAGCGGTTTTCTCGCGCCACTTTGGCTGTACTGCAGCCATGAACTTGAATGTGATCTTTTCGCCACAGCGATAAGACATATAACGACTTACTCCTCTGCCCACTCGCAAGCTCTGGAGCCGAGAGCCAGCCCTGGGTCACATCCACTTCTGTTCGTTTACGAATTAGAGGATTTCAAGAAACCAAAGGCACAGGAACACCTTCAGAAATACCGCCCATCTCGCTGATGCAAGTGCAAAATGTAGTGTGAACGAATAATCTATCTATCTATCTATCTATCTATCTATCTATCTATCTATCTATCTATCTATCTATCTATCTATCTATCTATCTATCTATCTAATCTGACTTCACTTTCAGCGAACACTTCTGACATACGCTCCGTTTCCATAGCCAATTACTTAATTGTTAAGCAATGCAATGCTGACGTTGATAATACGTGTCCAGATATAGTAAAACATATTTATCAACAGGGTTTTAACCTCTGTATATGTATTCACCCCTTGGATTATTTTTCCCCTTGTACTCCAAGCGAACACCTGAAAGGCCGCCCCCTAAAGACAGCCTGCGCCTTGGTGTCGGTGTCACCCCAACCCTCCCTCAGCCCTCGGGGCGCTGGTGCCTGAGAAGATGCCAGCAGGCGCTAGGAGATGAGTTCGCGCGGTGCGTGGAGGACAGCGCGGTCCGCCTCTTATCACTGCGGCCGCAAATCGGATCCGAAGAGGAAATTACAGCCCTCAAATGGCTCTACTCGGACGAGGGCCAGCCCGTTCCAAAATACAGTGCAGGGTGCAAGCTAGCCAAGGTAAGGAGGGGGGCAACGGGCACGTGGAATCCGGGGGCAAGACACATGGCTTCAGTGGAGGGCAAGGCGCCATGGTTCATGGCGGGCAGCCACATGGGCAGCGGGCAGTGCGTGGGCACCGTCTGCGCCCCTGCGCACGACTCACAACAAATAATGCTACGAGAAGGGCAGCTTTTATTAAAGTATGGGGGTCCCTGTGCACAGTGCAAGTGGAAAAACTGCGGCAGCTTAACCTGTTGCTTTCAGGGTTTGTGCTATCGAGTGACCCTGTCAATTCACGTCTACACGAGATCAAAATGAACGAATTTTCTTTTTCGAAATGGAGTCTGTTTTTATGGTGTTGCGTTGCTGGCATGTGTTTTAATAAAATAAATTGGGAATTAAATGGATGGGAGCGGCCAGGGCCTCTTCTGTAGATGAAGATTACTGGGTTAATAGGCGCGAGTGTCCATTAATAATAACTCAGAACACTAATAATGATCAGGCGCTGAACTCGTAAAGTGTTTCCAGTAGACACAGCGCCTTGAGATGTTTTCGTTCTCCGCCGCATCCCCCAGCTAAGTTGTTCGTGGCTTTTTACAGACGCGTTTTATTGGAGGCTGGGTTTTCAAGAGCGAATTAACTTTTTATAGGCTGTTTAAAAACACGCATTGCTTTTTCAAATGTTAACATGGGAATCCCAGCTCTAAACATGTCGTGGATTTCGCTTTTCGGACTAACAACTGGGGTGTACACCAGGTCTACAAGGCCTACCTTGCTTACTGGGGTAAAAGCTCATTGTCCGTGTTTATGCAGTTTATCCAGGACATTATCGAACTGTCCATCATAAACCATGATATGAAACTGTAAGCCACACGCCAGAGCTTCCAACCAAAGGGGGTTTCAAATATTTAACCATCCCCTGTGCGGTGTTAAGGATACGGCGGCTCACTTTCTCTGCCCGAGAGGCCGGTGAGCTCTGCAAATAATGGAGGGAGATCTGCGACTGGCAGATGTCAGCGTGGAGTGACCGGAAGAGAGGGCGGCAGACACCCAGAGAGCGGGAGACCAGAGACAAACTCTGTCCCGTCTCATCGCCCCTCCGCAGTGTCCCCCTGTGTGCTCACCTCACCCTCCCTTGAGTTCAGGGGCAGAGCTTCCTCTGTCCTACTGTCCGTGTGTCTGTCCGTCCGGCCGGCTCTTCCCTCGGCTGCCTCCTGTCTGCCCTTTCAGTGGTTTTTCTGCCACAGATCGTGGCTGGCACGTGAAGCCCTGGCCTGGACTCGGCGCGGTGCGGACGGGGTGTGCAGACAAGCCTCTACCCAGCCGCTGGGCCCGGCTGCTACAGATCGGAGGTGCCTTCGCGCCTACTTACCTTACCGGGCTGTGATTAAAGCAAACTACTCCTCCCTTTTGCAAATCCTTCCAGGAAATTGGAGTAATTAACCCGTAACCCCTTCTTAAGTGTCTTCCGCGTGTAAATATTCCGTGGCTTGGCAACCACACCTTCCTCGAAGACGTTCTGGCTAGAATTGAAGGTCTGCCATACATCCCATTCCGGGTCCTCTCACATACATCCCTCGCGCGCAAATATTTACCAGTAGGTGTGCGGATAGGCACACGCATATAGATAGATACACACGTGTGTTTGTGCATTCGCGTCTACAGCTATCTACTTACACGTATGCATACATATACAATATGTCTGTGTGTCTGTATGTGCATAGGAGTGGTCTACTTGTGTCTAGGGGTCTTTGTTTTCCGCTATGTCCGTCCTTCTTTAGATCAGTCTAGGTGCCTGCAATTGCTTACCGGAGTATTTATTTACCCCTCTATAAATTCAGACACACATAAGTGACATCTATCTTCCACATTACAGGATCGCACAAAGATGGCGCGTGTGTGCGCGTCTACATCTATCCATAAACGTGTGCAGCGCTATGTACCCGAGTGCGTGCGCAGGTGTGTGATCGCCTGTGTGGACCAGGCCCACATCCCTCCTTCCTGCACCTATTCCTTCCCAGCTGCTTCACCGTGGCAGCTCCTTTCAACCCGTTTCCTTGACCGGCCTTCGAGGCGGTGCAGAGGCCGTCACTGGAGGGGGACGGACCCTAGCAGAACCCTGGGGGACGAAAAGCAGCGGTTCTCATATGGAGTAGGTCTCTGGGCACAAAAAAACCCGTATCTGGTGGGACTGGACACCGTCCCTCCCTCCACGCTTGTGGTTGACATTCTGAGGAGCTGCGCCCTCATTTTTGACATAAACGCAAACTTCTTCTGTAACACGAGGGGGCGGAGTACCCCCAGATGTGCAGAGCATCGCCTTTTTTTCTTGTGGCTAGAAGCATAGAAACCGGAAGTGGCCCGCGCGCCCAGGCTTTACAGCGCTCTACACGACCTGCAGTGTACGTTCGTACACAGGTCATGCTGATGTAGCATAAAAATAATAATCACACTGCTTTCTTAGCCTAAGAGGAATGTTGAAGGAAATATTTTGATCTGCTTCGTACGAAAGCCAGCTATTTTACTTTTTTTTTTATATTAGTATTTTAGGAGACATGTATTACAATAAACGATACATAGCAATGATAACTTTCCTGTTGTACACACACCGTTTGAGTCGCACATATGTAAGTCTGAAGTCCCCAAGTTGTAGCAGTCAAGCAGGCGGACTTGGCCTTGTAGGCCCGGCGAACCCCTCCCCTTCAAAGTCTGGCGCAGGGACTGAGGTTCAAGTCTACCAACGCCGCGCTGCCCACTGCCCCGTCCTCTGAAAATATCCACCAATACAGAGTTTTTAATCATGCCAATGACGGTTAACTCATCGCTGCTCGGTACCGAATGAAAGTTGATTTATTTACATATAACTAATATAATACTCCAGATCCCAAGTCTGCCCAGTCTGTGCCTTCCAGTGTTGAGTGTTTTCCCAGTGTTTATAGTTAAAAAGCCCCGCGCGCAGGCCCTGGCGGCTGCTTGTCCTCCCTGATCCCGGAAAGCGCCAGGATAATAAATAAGGTCACAATGCTACCGAGACAACTCATCCCAGGCCCAACGCAGAACCATTTCAATGCAGCCCCCGGTTTCTTCGCCCCAGCCTGTGCTGCTGCAATAACCTCACAAGACAAGCAACAACCCGGCTACAATGACGCATTTCTATGGAAATATAAAGACAACCTAAAAAGGCAGCCCTATCCGCTGGCGCACAGTTTCTTTAGCAGGGGGTAGAAATGACCCCTTTCTCCGCCCCCGCAGCGGGTATGTACGAGCGTGCCAGCCCACCGTGAACCTCACATTTAATACAAAGGGGACCCAGAGCCCGGGATGTACCCACCCACCCTGGACACCCAGTGCGCCAGCTTCCGGCAGCGAGGGCTTCTCCCTGCCCCAGCCCGCGCCGTGGATGCCCCGGGGGTCGAGGCCCCGCTCCCCGCCCTCCCGGAGCCCGTGCCCGCATGCACCGTGCGCACCTCTAGGCGCCCCTCCCTCCCTGGCACCTGGCTTCTTACCAGCGGGACACCGGCGGCTTTGCTCGAAGAAGCGGCCCCCTGGGCTTAGGTTTAGGAAGCGGTATTTTCTCTGCAGTCAGACGCGCTGTTTGCTCCTAGTCGAAAGAATGGCCGTTTGAAGTCTGCGCCGGAATCCCTTCTCCGCCCTCCCGTCCTCCTTACCGCCTGTGATACTGTCTCGTAGGATCTGCTCCCTCCTGACTCCTCCGGACTGTCAGCAAAACAATCTGACGCGTTCCTTCCCCCGCAAAATAAAGCCGAATGGGAGATGATATGCCCGGGCCAGGGTACCCGCCCCTGGCACCTTCATGTGAGGCAGGGCCCGAGGAGCCGCACTTTGACAAAGATGGTAGGACCTACCTTGACCTTCACTTTGCGGAAGGGGCTCCCGCCCACCCAGACAGACAGCTGTAAACATCTGCTCCGGGCAGAAGGCTGAGCCCTCCCCAGCCAAGGCCATTAACTGCGTCCAGGCAGCCCCGCCGCCGGACCCCCGGCGGGTGGGCCCCAATAAAGCCCCTCCCGGCTGCCCTCTTTCTCTCCCTTGTCTTCCCTTTCGGGGGCTGCGGGCAGAGCGCTTCAGGGGTGGCCTCGCTCGCCATATCCGGTCTGATTCCAGAGAGGAAAGGGCCACTGGAATTTGTAGTTAGGGATTAAGTGGGACTGAGAACAGAACCATAAACTTCCGAGGCACTCAATCTTTAGGATTTGGCAATAAAAAAGTGCATCGCGCGCAGTTCCAGACCCATTAAAGGGCCAGAAAATTGCCCGCCAATTTCATTTCTCTAAACTTAAACACATTTATACGAATAGGTGTTTTGTGGTGCACACAGACACACATGCACACTCCATAATGCGCAAATTTAAATACACAGAAAAGTGCACAGAGCTCTGCCTAAAGATACAGCCACCCGTGCGTGAGTTCATCATTGAGATGGTAGTTATGAAAGTATAGTTATTGAACTTTGTGTGCACACGGGACACCCCCAGGCATGTGAATGTGTACCCGCCAATGAGAGACAATATGAGGGAGTACAAATACACGCACATTCGCACTCTGATTGGCACACACAGGTATGCACGTACACACCCACGGGATTAGGGCAATAGAAGTCCCTGACATAACATTCGCAGGACATGTATTTGTATCCACGCTCGTTTGTTCACACAATTGTGAGGTTAGGCTCGCGCACGCCCGCGACGGCTTCCATTAAAGCTCACTGAGTGGTCCGTCCCGGAGCGAGCGCCCCGTTTCCAGATCACACCAGCCACAAACCATCCCCAAAACAGATCCATTTAGGGGGCGAGGGTGGTAAATATTCTACACATACACCTCTAAACGCGCTTCCAGGAAGTTCTCTGTGGTGCACCTTAGGGGACAGACGCTTCGCGTACTTCTAAGCACGCCTCGTGGCGCTTGGTAGAACCAATGCGCCTGGAAGCCGTGATTACTGCCAGCGTCTATACTACTGCACATTTATCCGCAATCTCAGACTTCAAGAGAGGTGGCGCACCTCTGCATTCACATCTAAATATGTGTAGGAACTTTCAGCGAAGTGTGATGAATATAGGAAAAGCTCCCCGAAAGCGCCAAACTGCATGTCCAGTAATACAGTAATAGGCTAAGCGCCTTAAAGTAACATCTCTCTCAGTCGCCGAGGTAGGGGGCGTTTGTTAGGTAGGATACTCCTGTACGCAGGTCGTGTTCCTGGGACACATATCGCACCGTTGTCAGACTGTAAAGTCTAAAAACGAAAAAAGAGACAATGGCACTTTACATTTGGAAAGTTTACTCTCCATAAAGTGCTGTGCACATTAACAATATTATTCCTCCACACCAACTCTCTCTCTCTTTCTCTCTCAGTCTTCCTCACCCCTCTCTCTCTCTGATCCACCGCCCGCTCCCCCCCCCCCCCCCCCACAAAAAGAAACTAAACGCTGAGCAGCAAAGTGACCACGTTAGATGCCCCCAGAGACTGTTTGGCTGCCCCTATAGTACACACATATCGCCGCACACTTGCAGCTGTACGATTCCGTTTTATGCTGCTCTTCGCATTTATTCTTATTATTTTATTTCACAGACTGCAGTGATAACAAAACAAAACAGTCACAATCAATTCAAAACAACAATAGATATAATAAAGCAGAGAAAGTACGGTTATGCGCCGTCTTCTTCGCTCCTCTCGGGCCCACCAGCTGGTGAATATTGCCTGATGCATTTTGTTTGTTGCTTCACGATTTAAATCGTATACATCAATTGGCACTGATTTAAAATTGTGCACATTTGGCCTCTGCTGCTAAGCGAACACACACTGTTAACAGCTCTCGCCGTCGGTGCAATCGCACCCTCTATCAGCCTTGCGAGAACCGCTCCATCCTATACAAAGTGAACAGCTCCTCTAACCATTTCACCACCTCAGACGGGAAAGCGCCAGATCACGAGCTCGGTGTTTGTGGTTTGCGCCCATCACAAGAGTCAAAGCTGAATGGCGCTACATCTCCCGCCAGCCGCCAGACTCTGTGTCCCTCTAGGTCGGAAGCTGGATGAATGCTGCAGAACACACACACATATCTATCACATATCACATATCTATACTGTCCGGACTGCAGCTAAAGCATCCAATAAATCCACTGACACCTGCATTATCTATGTATTACTTCTCCAAAGACAGAGGCAAAGTCATTATCTATCTATCTATCTATCTATCTATCTATCTATCTATCTATCTATCTATCTATCTATCTATCTATCTGTCTGTCTGTCTGTCTGTCTGTCTGTCTATCACACCAGTGACAATAGCACCTCTGTTGTGATGGTTAGCTCAGAGTTTCAATTAAATGTTAATTTTTTTGTTGTCTTATAACTTTGGCATCATTTGACAAATCTGCAGAACAATTTCCAGAAAAAAGTTCACCCACATTGGAGTCTTCATGTCAAGTTTCATGCAAGTCTGTCAAGCGTGGAGCCAGAAGAAAGAGGGGGTTCAAAGTGGCCTTTGCCATTATAGCCTTGATCTGAAAAAAAAAGAGAAACAGCTAAATGTTATTATGGCCAACTGGGCATAAAAGCAGAACTTTACTCAAGGATGTGCCTTTTCTTGGTTGGCGTTAATCTGGCTAGTACTTTTCAATAAATTGACCTTTAAAAATACATTCCCTGTGGACACGAAGAGATTAGATTTTAAAGCTATTTAGACCCTTAATCCACAAATGCTATATGAATTCGCAATTCCTCAGATGGTACACACATTTAGTTGAACAATATAGGCACTCTGTCGGACTAGGGAGTTTTTTCGCCTGCCTCTGTCACTGCTGATTCACAAATGTGGCTGAAGATCCGTGAATCCACCATGCTCTGAATGGCTGTTGGAGAACATTTCCTGTTGCAGTGGCTATTACCCAACAAGGTGCACTGATGATTGTGTTGAGAAAAATGAAAACAAATAGGACATAGTGGCTGGTTGAGGCAGGAACCCGTTGGATGTAGTTAAAAAAATCAATGAAAACAAAACAAAGACTAAAGTGAAGTTCTGGATAGATTTGGTTATAACACCTCAGCAAATCTTCAAAAAAACTCAGAAATTCATTTAAAAAACACAGTAACATGTAGTAGTGGTTAAACATCAAAACCAGAAAATACAGAAATGTGCAAGTTGTGGTTTGGACCATAATCCATATCTCTTACATTAACCAAGCAAACCATAACTTGCACACACATAATTCGCACCCACACAACAACACATGAGATAGAGCATTTGTATGCTCTTTTCATGAGATCAACAACCTTTCTGCTGGAAGAGGATTAACTAGGAAATTAGGTAACAATATGTCAACATGAACTTACAGGGTAACCAATTTGGCCACACAATGGAAACCCAAATTGGAAATAAAGTTAAAGGGTTGTATTACAAATGAACATTCAGGTTAACTTTAAACAAATCTCAAAACCATACTGAAAATGTACAGAATATTTATTGGGTAATCAAATCTTCTGAAGAAATTTAGCATAAGACAAACCAAAAATTCTGTCACAGCAAAGCAGACTATCAAAAGTAGGATCTGGTGCTCCGAAAACAATAATTGATCAACCCTCTTACACATTAGTGCAAGCTAAAATCATCTAACTAAATTGAACATTGGACAATTAGGGGAAATCTCCTAAAGTCTAAACTATTTCAAAAAGAGAGATCTGAGTATAAAACTTTAGGACTAAAGATGAGGAACAGGAATCGGGCACAAACAAATGGAAAAGTAGAAAGGAGGGTTAATGCCACAAAATTCAATTAGGTAATACTCTTCTGCTCATACCATCATTGTATTCTCCTGTCCCACAGTGTAAATTGCAACTTTAGCTCTTTCTCTCATACTGGTAAATAATAGCACATCTACTTCCAAACTAACATTTCATGTGGATGCAACTGCAATGAAATGACGGGTTAGCAGAAGTTGAAGAACAGTTTCTCAGGTTAAAGAAATTCATAACTAGTTAAGTCAGCTTTAAACATTATTTACTAATGCACATTCGATTTAACATGTATTTGTGCACATTTCATTTCTACAATTATATAAATATCAGTTTCTTACATAAATTGTTATTGTTTCTAGTGCAAATACATTCAAATAGCCTGAGGATGGTGATAAAATTAAATTAGATTTTTCATTTTCATTTATTAGGATTAAGGTACACAATATATTTAGCTCCTTACACTAGAGTGAATGCACCTAATTATTGATGTAGAGTGCACCACTTTACATTAGTCATAGGTTGAAACACACATTATGTCGGCATTATGAATACATATAGGTAATGATTCTGACTTCAGGGGTGGCAGCCAAATCTACTGTGTTCCAGTCCCTCCTCTGATGACGAATCAAGCCACCACATCAAACTAATCGTTTAGCACAGACAAATCAAAATCCCTGCATTTTATCCAGGAAAGATCTTCTGGATTGCTCTAACTGCTTTATGTCATCATATTATATGCTTTGTCTAGTTTCAAGCTCTATGTCTTCTCTTCCCCCCTTTCACTCCCTTCTGCATCTGTACTCTTTTGTATCCCTTGTAATGTCCAAATATGATAAATCCACAAAGAGCAATTATCAACAAAGGTCTGAAGATACTTCAAACAATTCCACTTCATAAATTTCCAACCCATTGCCAACAGCTGAAAACACATTTCCTTTAGCTTCCTAGCTTCCTGTGCACCTATTGCTTCTTCTACTTCTTTCAAGTCTCCTTTTAAATCAGAAATGTTCTTAATGCAATTTATATATATGTATGTTTTCTTCAGTTCCTTACTATTATCAGGGATGTAAGTGCAAAGTTGCTGAACTGTTAACATCAGTCGAACTCAGGATGTCTAACATAAGTCTGGTATGCAAAACCATTGATCTTATGGCAACCATCACAGTATCGACAATCAATAAGGCACCTTTTGTACTAGTGGACAACTTATCTACAGTGGTAGATAACTTTCTTATCTTGATGTCATTCAAAACCACTCCTACAGATGGAATGAATATACCAAAAAAATCTCCTACAATTTTTGAACCACTGGCACCTCTCTTAGTTCTGGTATTTGTTTCCCATATAGGATCATTGAATTGTTCCACATGATAAATCTTTGGAAAGACCATACCCAAATAGTATGTAACATATCATCCTTTGGGCAACCTAAAATATCCATTATTAGTGAAATGTAGCAAGTGTTCTAGCAGCTTAGGCTGTCTAGAGGTAGCTGTAGCAGGCTGAAGTAGGAGACATGCAAAGATCCTGTAATACCACTATAGTTACACAGTACTTATACACAATAAAAGACAATACTCAGTGTTACCAAAAATAAAGGTACTTTATTTTAGTGACACAAGGCCCAAAATATCTTAGAGGCAATACTCCTACTGGAGGTAAGTATTACACACACTATATACACTAGTAACCAAAATCAGGTAAGTAAACAATCATAGAATAGTGCAAACAGTAGAAAATACAATAGATTGCAATGGGCCTAAGGGCAACACAAACCATATACTAACATAGTGGAATGCAAATCACAAATTCCCCCCTAGGCAAGTGTAGTGTGTAGAGGGGCACTGGGAGTGTAGGAAAACACCAAAGGTAAGTAAACTACCCCATCCCAGAGCCCAGGAAAGCAGGAGTAATGGTGCAGCAAGTTTCCTCAGGACACACTCCAAGTTGTGATAAGAGATTTTGCAAGAATCAAGCAAGACTACAAGCAACAAATGATGGATTCCTGGACCTGAAGACCTGTGGAAAGATGAGACCAAGTCCAGAAGTCGAAGAAGAGTCTAGGAAGGACAGGAGCCCCAGCCAACCTAGAAGATGGTGCAAAAGTGGATTCTCTGGTAAAATGAAAAGTACAGAAGAGCACCAAAGAAGATGGCTGCAGGTTCCTGCTTGGTGCAGGTGATGTCCCATGTCGAGTTTTTGGATGCAGGCTGTTTGTGTCACTGGATTCCGCCAACAAGCCTTGGTTCAAGCAAGTACACGGTTTGCGTCAAACAGGAGCTGTCTGAACCCAGGAGGGCCCTGGGGGCCTCAACTCAGACTGAATAGAGAGAGGGGGGTTCTCAGCACTTCAGAGAGCCCCCAGAAGACCAGGCAGCACCCACGAGAGTCCCAGAACACGAGGTCAAAGAAGATGCAAAGTGCGATCATCGCATTACTACGCAAGAAGGTCCCACGCCGCCGGAGAACAACTCAGGGAGCTGTGCATCACAAGATGGTGTGCTGGGGGCCTGGGCTATTCTGTGCACAAAGGATTCTTGGAAGAAATGCACAGAAGCCCAAGGAGCTGGAGAAGATGCAGTGCACAGGGGTACTGTCGCAGCCGGGGAGGCAAGCTCTTACCTCCACCAAATTTGGACAGCTGGACCTTTGGACAGTCTGGGTCACTTAGGGCCACCACCTGTGTTCCAGGGAGAACACTCGTTGTCAGGAGAGGAGTCCCAGAGTACCGGTCGTTGTCGCAGAAGGATGCCTGCAGAAGCAGGGAAGTGACTGTCACTCCACAGGAGATTTCTTTGGTTCTTCTGGTGCCGTGTGAAGACAGGCAGTCCTCAGAGTGTGCACACCTTGTAAACTGTTGCAAATGCTGGCTGGAGCTTAAGTTGCAGGTCACAGGAGTCGTCCTGGATACTTTATTGCAGTTACAGCGGTTCCTGGAGCAATCTGCGGTTGATCCGATGGTTAGAAGCTGAAGCAGAGGATGCAGAAGATTCCTGGAGGAGTTTTGCAAGCTGAATCTGAGGAAACACCCAGGGGAGAGACCCTAAATAGCCCTGAGAGGGGGATAGGCTACCTACCAAGGTATGCACCTGTCAGGAGGTGTCTCTGACATCACCTGCTGGCACTGGCCACTCAGAGGTCTCCAGAGGTTCCCCACATCTTGGAAACCAAGATGGCTAATGCCAGGGACACTCTGAAGGAGCTCTGGGCCCCAGTCCTGGGGTGGTGATGGACAGGGGAGTGGTCACTCCCCTATCCTTTGTCTAGGTTTGCACCAAAGCAGGGACTGGGGGTCCCTGAACTGGTGCAGACTGGCTCACGCAAGGAGGGCACCATCAGTGCCCTTCAAAGCATGTCCCAAGCCTGTAACACCTATTTCCAAAGGGAGAGGGTATAACACCCTCCTCCCAAAGGAAATGCATTGTTCTGCCTTCCTGGGATTGAGCTGCCCAGTCCCCAGGAGGGCAGAAACCTGTCTGTGAGGTGGCAGCAGCTGGGGCTGCATTGGAAACCTCAGAGAGCTGGTTTGGCAGTACTAGGGGTCCATGGTAGAGCCCCCAGGGTGCATGGGATTGGCTCCCCAATACCAGATTTGGAATGGGGGCAATTCCATGATCTTAGACACCTTGCAGGGCCATATTCAGAGTTACCATTGTGAAGCTACATATATGTATTGACATATATGTAGTGCATGCGTGTAATGGTATACCCGCACTCGCGAAGTCTGGGGAATTGGCCCTCACACACAATAACTTTGCCCCGCAGCCTTCAGTAAATGAAGGTTAGACATATAGGTGGCTTATAAGTTACTTAAGTGCAGTGAAAATGGCTGTGAAATAGTGTGTGCACTATTTCACTCAAGCTGCAGTTGCAGTCTTGGAGAAAGCTTTGTCTGAGCTCATTATGGGTGGCAAAAGAAATGCTGCAGGCCATAAGGATCTCCTTGAACCCCAATGCCCTGGGTACCTAGGTACCATATACTAGAGACTTATAAGGGGGGTCCAGTGTGCAATTACAATTGGAATATGGAGTCACTAAACTATAGTGACAAATTTGGTAAGTAGACAAAGCATAAGCACTGGAGTTCTGGTTGGCAGAACTTCAGTGACACAGTTAAGCATACTGACAACACACACATAGGCCACAAACTATGAGCACTGGGGTCCTGGCTAGCAGGATCCCAGGGAGACAGCCAAAACATACTGACAAACAGGCAGAAATTGGGGGTAACAGATGGTACTTTCCTACACTGTGAGACTGTCGTTACTCCTTGTCGGGGTGGCCTTGACCCAGTAAGATGAAATTCATATAATAATAAAGACCTATCACAGTCCATTGCACACAGGTGACTGAATGAAATCTAACTGTATTCTGTTGAAATGTTCTCCTGATCTCCTTCCACAACTCAGTATTACTGCTGCTCATTTGCCTACATTTATCTGTTGACATGTAATAGATCTGTGGCAAAAAGATTCCGCCTAAATTTAGGATTAAACCATGTCTGTCGAAACAATCTTTCCATTGCATCATGTCCCACATGAGCTGGACCATGGTAATGTGTAGCCATAGGTGTTATCAAGCTATCTGGCAACACAGGTCTTCTATCATTTAAAACCCAATTATCATCCTCATCTCTTTTGACACATCTTGCTTGGATCCAGACGTGCCGCTCTGCTTTTGATACCTCTTCCTGTAGTCTCCTAACTTCCTCCTATGTATCTGCTGCAGTTAGCAAAAGATTGTAATGGGTCTAATCTGTTCCTTCATTTTGATATTCACCATTGAAAGCACAATCATTTAAGGCACAGTATTTGGCTACTTGTTTGAATAGTTATTTCCCACAGTCACATAATCAGTTCATTTGTGGTCGGCTTAGCACTGCGCAGACAGCTGTTATTACTTCAAAAGATTATAGACTCTCCCACCGTTGCATATGGGAGAGTCAGAGGGCGTCATAAAATTCCTCTGTGACCTTAACTATCCAAAGACATGGACAACACCAAAGCCAAGCTGACTATCAGTGAAAATGGTCACCTTCAGCTGGTCTGAAACACAGCTTGCAGTACAAGCAATTAATTCAGCCACTTGTGCCAAAAAGACTGCTTGAAGCCAGAAAGCTTCAACCACACCTGAGGCAATACGGACTGCATAGGTAGCTCTCAGGTTTCGGCCATGGCCTCTTAAGCAGGAGCCATTGACAAACATTACATAATCTGATCCAGAAAGTGGCACACCTTGTATGGCAGGTCTCAGCTTGGTGCACAGTTCAGTGACATCTAGAGTCATGCTCAATTTCATCATCAACATTTGCATCATTTACAGGCAAAGGCAACAGATTTGCAGGATTTAATGTTGTACATCTTTTGAGGATAATGTTCGGCACAGCTAGAATGACTTGTTCATAATGTGTCAATCTACTCCTTGTGAGGAGTTGGGTGGTTTGTGTTAGCAAAATCTCTGCAGAGTGGGGAACTAAAACGTTCAAAACTTGACCTATAACAATGCTTCTGATGGATACATCTACCTGTGGATTCCTCACCTTTTAAATATCCTAGTGCACATCATTCGACGGAAACTTTTCCATAGCTCTCCACGTCAACGAGGACGTCACAATGGAACAGCTCTGCATGCAACTCTGTCTGACGTCATTGGAACCGTAAGAAGTCCTCGCCGGTTCACTTTTTTCCATGCCTTCAATGCATAACAGATTCTTTAGCTGTCCGTTGGAAGATGCTCTGTATCTAAGGGAATTCTTATGTCGGTCTTGTGACAATGTCTCCCCTAAGAAATCGGGCTTTAAGCCATGTAGAGAACGTGGGGGTCACATGTCTGTGATAGATCTGCATGTGGATTGCTTTTGGTGTTTAAGCTCTGACCACAATGTGGGTGAGTGTCCGTCATGTCAGTGTATGAATCCAAAGGCCCTGAAGGAGAGGGAGGCGAGGTTTTTCCTGCTGAAGGCAAAGAAGAAGGAGAAACAGGGTTGCAGACAGTCTAGACATCAATCGGACTCACTGTCCCATCATTCCTCAAGGTCGTCCAGGAAGGAGCATAAAAAGAGGAGACAACATAGCCCTCTGCATTAGTCCTCTAGAGATGCAACTCCACAGCGGCATACTCCTTCACCGAAGCCACCAGAGAGTTTGCCAGCGCCATTGGTGGTGGAGGTACTGGTGACACCAGCGACGCCGGGTCAATAGTTTATCCTGGTAACTTCCCAAGATCCGGAGCCATAGGTTGGACCAACGACGCCAGGACCTTCTCAGCCTGAACATCAGGAGCTGTTCCTTCACATTTTTTGAATGCCATGATTGGCATATTTGCCATGGCTATGACTCCCTCAGGTGCGTCATCTGACCCAGGCATCCACTCTCCTACCCTTTGAGAGGATCTGGGCGCTGTACCAGCAGGCTCCATTCCTCCCTTTTTTACTGATGTCCCAGTTACCCTGGCCTTCGCTAGCACCAATAAAAATGCCACCAGCGCCCGTCCCGACGTCGGAGGGATCTCATCCGACGTCACATCATAGACCTCTAGCCCAAGATGGTCCTGCATCGCCAGTATCCAAGTCACCGGTACCGATGCTGACTTCACCAGTTTGCTATATACTCTTCTGACACCATTGCTGGTGTCGAGGCTCACGTCCAGGAGGGAAGCTCTGAGGCGGTTGGAGAAAAAAACTATATCTTGCCTCACATCCTGATCCGGACCTTGAGGAAGGTGAGGTTATTTACCCAAGTCATGACTTTGAGGGCATAGAGGTCGCTAGTGGTTTGGATACTTCTCCAGAGTGGGAGTTGTTGTCTCCATAAGGGTTGGCTCTACCTGAAGTGACTTCTTACCACTCAGTCATTAGGAAAGCGGTGGATGTATTGGACTTATGTCTCCCAACAACAGAGCTGAAATCAAATTTATTGACAGTGGTACTGTACTCTTCAGTGTCATCCTCAGAGCTGTTGCTGCCATCTAATGAGGCTTTGGCAGACCCAGGTTTGAAAATCTGGCAAAAATCTATGTTGGTCCCAGCTGTGTCAAGAGCGATCACTGGGAGGTATAAAGCTGCACCGGGGTGATCCAGAGTTCCTGAGTCGTCATCCGACGCCAGAGAGTTTGGTGGTACAGGCCTCATGTTCTGCAAAGACATCCCCTGGTTCCTTTCCATTTGCCCTGGCTGAAAGGGAGTCCAAAAGAATGGAACAGACTGCGAAAATGGTCTTTTCGACTGGTAGCATGGCACTGAAATCGGTAAATGCCACTTGTTTGCTGGGTCATTATGTGCATGCCCTTATGGACTCAGCTAGATCTGTCCTGCCAAAGCTGCCAGATGATTTGTAAGTGCATTTTTCAGAACTGCTAAACATCAGCTAAATAAATCATTCAGTCTGGACTGGACATAGCCAGGGCTATGTGAACTTCAGTTGGCACAAGAAGGCATGCCTGGTTAAGGGGTTCAGGTTTTTCCTCCTATTTGTAGAATACCTTGTTGGATTTATCTTTTGATGGTTCCCGGCTGTGTGGGGCAAAGGCGGATTCGGCCTTGGAAAGGTTTAAGGAGAGCAAAGCCACAGCAAAATCGTTGGGCCTTCAGTCCCTCTCCTCAACCTACAGACCGCTGCAGATATTTAGAGACTTTGGGAGAACATACTCGTTCCGAGGGCGACAACAACAGCAGCAGCAATTATCCGCCCTCCTGTATAGGGCTTACAGAGGGCATGGCAGAGCAAGACAGAGAGGTGCAGCCCATCAGTCTTCCTCTTCCTCCTCTTTTATCTCCTTGGCAATTGATGCTAGAAAGCAGCCCTAGCTCCCTCACCTTACAGCTTTCTTTGCCTGTGGGAGGGCAGCTGATTCGTTTTTGACAACAATGGATGTCCATAACATCGGACAGTTGAGTTTTGGGATTTGTCGAAAATGGATATGCCCTTCCCTTCTAATTGTTTCCCCCTCCCATTCCACCTCAACACAGTTATTGTTTGCAAGAAAATCTTCTTCTTTGGCTTCAGCAGGAAGTCCAAACTCTACTTTTAAAAGGTGCAGTCGAGTTGGTTCCAGAGTAGGAATGGGGTCAGGAGTGCTATTTGAGATATTTCCTGATTCCCAAAAAGAATGGTCAATTACGTCCAATTCTTGACCAAAGGATTTTAAATTCTTTCCCCAAGCAGGGGAAATTCAAAAGGATGACCCTGGCTCAGGTTCTCCTGGTGCTGGATAAAGGCAACTGGATGGTGTCTATCAATTTGTAGGATGCGTATTTTCACATCCCTGTTCTGCAGACGCACAGGAACTATCTCCTGTTCATGGTGGGGACACAACACTTCCAATTGGTAGTCCTTCCATTTGGACTTACTTCTGCACCCTCGGTCTTCACGAAGATTATGACAGTGGTTGCAGTGCATCTCAGAAGGTGGGAAATACTGGTATTCCCTTACCTGGACGATTGGCTGCTCAAGTCTCCAGAGTTGGTACTGCATCATTTGCAGGTGACAACCCAATTGTTGCTCAACCTGGGCTTTTCGTTAAACGTGCCCAAGTCTCACCTGGAGCCCTCTCAGCGCCTCCTATTCATAGGGGCAGTACGGGACACAACAGTGAATCATGCCTACACTCCTCTTCAGAGGAGTTAAGACATTCAGGATATGTTTCTCATGTTTCACAATGGAGATGTTGTTCCAGTCCTAATGGTCCTATGCCTCCTCAGTCTGTTCGCTTCCTGTATTCTGTTGGTCACTCATGTACGTTGGCACATACGGGCTCTCCAGTGGTGCCTCCGCAAGCAGTGGTTTCAATACAATGGAGATCTCAAGGACTCAACAAGGATCTCCAGGGACACTACAGTGGATCTTCAATGGTGGAGTGGGGACAGCAGCCTGACACAAGGGAAACCGTTTTGCCCTCCGGTGACCAAAGTAATAACGGATGCTTCCACTCTAGGGTGTGGAGCACATCTGGGAAATTTGGAGATCAAGGGACTTTGGTCTCCAGAGGAACAGGTGTTTCATATCAATCCGTTGGAATTGCGGGTGATACGTCTGGCTCTCAAGGCCTTCCTCCCTTCCATTTGCGGTCATTCGGTACAAGTCTTGACAGACAATACTACTGTGCTGTGGTACATCAACAAACATGGTGAAGAAGGGTCATATCTTCTCTGCAGAGAGGCTCTACAACTCTGGTCCTAGGCTCAGGACCATCAGATTTGCTTGATGGCAAACCATTGGGCCGGAGTTCTCCACCTACGTGCAGACAGTCTCAGCCAGCAGTTCTCTGACAACCACAAGTGGCGTCTCCATGCAGAGGTGGTACTTCACATCTTCAGGTTATGGGGGATGCCTCAGACAGACCTGTTTGCTACTCGCAAGGATGCGCACTGCTTATTGTTCTGCAGTATCCAGGAGCACTGGGGGACGTGCTTCAGTTGGACTGGAGCAGCCAGTTGCTTTATGCGTTTCCTCCCATACCCTTGATTCCTCTGGTTCTGAGCAAGATCCGACGAGACCAGGCCCAAGTTATGTTAATAGCCCTGGATTAGCTGAGAAGGGTATAGTATGCAGACCTCTTTCAGCTTTCACTGTGTCCTCTGCTCCATCTCTCTCACAGAGCAGACCTCCTCTCGCAGTCGCAGGGGCAGGTTCAACACCTCCACCTCCATAGCCTGCACATAAGTGCTTGGAGATTGAACAGGGCAAACTGAATTCCTTTTGCATTCCTGCTGATGGGGTGGATGTTGTTCTTTCGGCCCGGCGACACTCTATCAAAACTGTCTATGCTGGTAGATGGGCCAAGTTTGTCAAATGGTGTGAAGAAAGACATGTTGACCCTTTGAAAGCCCACTTATCCAATGCTGTGGAATTTGCTGTTTCTTTAGCACAACAAAGTTGTGCAGTTGTGACAGTAAAGGGCTATTTGTTCGCCTATACCATTCCACAGGCTTCTTTCTCAACTTTGGAAAATCATTTGTAAATGATGCAGTATCACTCGTACTGCAGGGTATATGAACATGACCTCCACCTGGACACATAAACATTGGCTTTGGCTGTATGAAGGGGACTTCAGTGACCAGCATTCCTTGCTGCATCTTCTGCCAGGAGGCGGCCAGGTAGCACTCATCGGCCCGCAGCCCTCTTAAGGGCAGAGACACTCCCACAGCACGGAACATGGAAAAATTGCCTTTGGCTGTGTGAAGGCGACTTCAGTGACCAGCATTCCTCACTGCATCGCCCGCAAGGAGGCGGCCAGGAGTGCTTATTGGCCCCGCAGCCCCCTTAAGGGCAGAGTCACGCCCACATCACGGGACACGTGCACCCGTTCCAAGGGCGGGCCCATCTGTGCCTGCCAGAGGCTGGAAGAGGCTGGGCCACCCCTATTGGTCTGAAACTCTCACCATTCATTTGACTGTCAGCCGCCCCAATGAAATATGGGTAAGCGAAAAACCAGTGACATCTCAACGAGGCTAAACAGGGGGCTGGATCAATTACCAACTATTTGACTACTGCTATGTCTGAAATCAATTCAGAGATTAATTCCATGGAGGAGAGGCTGGGGGCTACTAGAAGAGTGCTGATATTGTTAGCACTGAATAAACACATTGTTACCTACTCAAGTACATGCACAGAAGAGGTAAATGGAGTTGACGAGAGGAGAACTACTGCCTCAACTGTGAGATCTTTGCACAGGAATAAACATATAATGCTTGTATCTTCTATAATAAAGTTTTGACTAAACTCCTGAATTGCATCACATGCCACAGTTACTACTAGGAGACTGCATCAAATGCCTTTTCTGCATCTAATACAATCATGCACATGTTGTTGAGACTTATTCAAGGGACGTAAAATATAATCAGTGTTCTTGTGCGACACCCAGGCACAAATCTCTGGTACTGGGAAGGGACAAGACTCACAATAAATTTAATAAGGTGCATGGCAAGAGCCTTAGAATGTATCTTCACATCAGCATTAATCAAAAAAGTAGGATAATATGAACTTTTTTCATCCTTAGCCCTTCCTCTTTCCAAAAACACAACTATGCTAGTACATTCCCATGGCTGTGTCACGTTTGCCTCAGCTGGTATTGCTCGTGTGACTCATCACAATACTGAGCCAAATAAGGTGCAAATATTGTATAATACTTGTGAGGAAAGTGGTTTACTGTATTGTCCACAGATAACAATATAGATGTTTTCTATAAATTGGTCAGTGAGGATTTAGACAAAAAAATGACAACAACGTCTCAGACAAGGAGAAAATATAATTTGAACTGCAAAGAATATATGGCTTTGAAAACTCTTAAAAGAGATAATGCTATAATTATAAGGAGAGCAGATAAAGGAGGAAATTTGGTAATTATGAATCGCTGTGACTATGACAAAGAGATCTACACACAATTGAACAATGTGGCTTGTTTTGAGAGATTGAAATACAATCCTATTACAAATCTAACCAGTATTATTAATAGGATGATAAAAACGGGGTTTGAAAAACATGTATTAGATGAGGATGAGCACAAATACTTACGGGTTGACCGTCCTAAATTTCCTTGTTTCTATACTTTACCGAAAATACGTAAGAATCTGTAATTTCCCCCAGGGAGACCGATAGTATCAGGAATAGGAGGGCCCACAGAAAAAATATCGGAATTTGTAGATATATTTCTACAACCGCTGGTAGCAAATCTTCCATCACATATCAAAGATACTAAACATTTGTTGAACATGCTTGTAGATATGTATTGGGAACTGAATATGTACATGGTGACATTGGATGTGGAGGCTCTATATACTAGTATAAGACATGAAGCAGGTATTAATACTATTAAACATATGCTAAACAAGATGTCAGCAAGTTTATTGGATCACACAGATATGTTAATAGAAATGATGGATTTTATTCTTACTCCAATTATTTTCTATTTAGTGGAGAATGGTTCAGACACAAGCAAGGAGTTGCAATGGTGTCGAGATTTTCTCCCTCATACGCTAACTTATTTATGGGCTGGTTTGAGGAGACATGGATATGGGGATATGGAGCAGTAGACTGGCATACATATATCCTATATTGGGGGAGATATGTAGATGAATGTTTTATGATATGGACAGGGACTCTGGAGAAATTAAAACACATTTTGTGACTATCTGAATAGTAACGAGGTGAACATGAAATTTACTTATCACTATACAGTAGTACAACACATATAGAATTTCTAGACGTTGAACTATATGTGGTTAATAATAAGATTGAATGTAAACTGTATAGGAAACCGACGTCTTGTAATTCAATATTGTATGCTACAAGTGCACACCCTGGATGTCAATTAGTAGCAATACCATATGGAGAGATGATAAGAGCAAGAAGAAACTGCAGTAGCAATAAAGATTTCCATGGATGTTTACATGACATGAAGAACTGTTTTTTAGCTAAAGGATATAAGGAAGAGATTGTGAAAAAGTCTTTGAAAAAGGCATTTTGTATTTCTCGACAACAAACATTGGGGTCGACAACAAAGAAAAAAGGGAGAGATAAAGAAGATCAAATAAGAGTAATTCTGGACTATACAGATAACTTGGCTATATTACTAAAAAGTATGAGTAAATATTGGCAAATCCTTGCACAGGATAAGACATTGAGAAAACGTATTGGCAGGAAACCGATAGCTACTTAGGGTAAAAGGAAAATGTTGAGTAGCTTCTTATGTCCCAGCTATCCTAACAAATCCTTAGATACAAACTGGTTAGATACACATAATAAAGGTTTCTATAAATGTGGCAGTTGTGGAGTATGTAAATGGGCATGGCAAGCACAGAAATACTTTTTTGTGGAGTTGATAATAAGAGATATTCAATACAGACATACATAAATTGTAATACTACGTACGTAATATATGCTGATTTGCAATTGTAAACGGATTTATGTTGGCAGTACAATTCGTCCACTTAAGGCTAGAATTGCGGAACATTGGAGAGCCATCAGACAAGATGATGAAAGATATCAAATAGAAATACATATGAGGGGGTGTAGTGCACAAAATGTACATAAAGAATTTAAATTCTTTGGTTTTGAGCATATCAAGATAAGTCCACGAGGAGGAAAGAGGGAATTATCATTAAGGAGGATGGAGTCCATGTGGATAATGAGATTACGAGCAGTAGAATGTGGATTGAATTCAGACTATGAATTGGAATATTTTATAGGTGATAGATAATGCATATGTATATACTAGTGGTGATATATGTAACAAACTTCTGCACACATAGGGAGAATGAGAACTCAATATAAGTTATGTAGATTGAGAATACAAATAAGATATCATTATATAAGGTATAACATAAGATATATATTGATACCTTTGGTGCATAGGGGACAAGAGATTTGGTAGTAGATAATTACAGCAAACATGAGAGTTAGGTGTATTAATAACTGCTGCTAGATATCCACATATAGTACATTTATAGATCTAACTGTGAATAAATTTTTAGTATTTTAATAATTATGCTTGTTTTTCACTGTGAGTAAGGGACGATTGTATATGAACACATGTATAACTTCAAATAGAAATAATAACAATAGTAAGTTGGGGGATAATGCGTTTGCAATAAGGTATTATACGGTTTACTAATTCTATCTACATAGGTATAGATAGTGAGTTGGGTTCAATAGCACACAGACTTGAAAGAGATAGCCCTCTTTCTATCTCTACGAGTGGCGAATAGGAAAAGGACTCCGTTGGGAAACCTCTGCCGAAGATGGAATGAATGAGGAAGTCCTCTTTCTTTGTTGAATACTACGAAGGAGGGGCTACTTAAGGAGCGGGGAGACGCGTATTCGGTTTGATATACTTTACGCGTACACGTGGGGCTAAAAGAAACGTAAGAGATTTATTTTGAGGTGAGTTTGATACATAATTTGAAGCGATATAACAAAGCACTTATTATAGACTTTGAGGCCTACGTTTATGCCTACGTCCTGAGGCATTTGATTTTACATTACAGGATACGCTTGAAAGTTTGCATCCAGACTGCTATTAATAATACTAAGACAACAACCTGATAAGGAGGTAAGCAAGTGAATAATGACAAAAGGTAGAATTAGAGTTAATAACAAACGAGTGGAGAGTATAATTTATTAAATTAACTCGATTGGCTATTATATAGGTATGATATTGGAACAGGAGCAATTGAATTTATGATGGAATTGATCGTATAGAGAAAAAAAAATCTGGAAGTTTCATTGGGGCAGGGCCTATTGTATTTAGAGCAATTTAAATATTACGAGCACTAAAGATATTGACACTAAATAGGTGGGTTGAGGGACTTCACCTGTGTGTGCATGTTTTGGAACACATGGAGTTTTGCTACGACACTAAGGATTTTGATCTTAGTAGAATAATAAGGTCTTCACAGCAATTTGTGTTGAGCACTATTTTATATGATTTCCACCTGGTACTATATAATCATATTGTGTGTATTATTGTGTAGTTTTCCATTTGCACTTATATATGAAACAGAAATAGAGAACAAGAAGAGATATAATAGATACTTTTGTATATTTTTGTATTAAATGTTGACAGCCTTAATAGTCCTGAGGAAGTCAAGGGGAGATATAACCCAGATGAAACACCTGTTGGCTTGTCTGGAGCGAAATTGAAGATATAATAAAGAAGAAGAATTTGAACATACCCTGGGACTGTTATTCATCTTCTGTATACTTCATGGAATACGGGTGCTTTAAATGTTTTTTTATACTATATTGTGAGGTTGTGTGACCTCACCATGTAATAACCTCACATATGCATCTTGGGTCCAGTCAGGCTCATTTTTAAAAGCCTTAGTTCAACCCTGGGTAAGAATGGCTTCGAGCAGGCAGGCTTTAACAAAGGAAAAAGTGCAAAGCATTTGGAAGTACCAAAATAATTGAGTAGCAAAGAAACATGACACAAAGGGAGTATAATACCAATTGATAACAATAGATCTAATTTATATGAATTTTTAGACACCAAAATGAGGGTTCCAGAGATATAAATTATCAAGCAAATTGTAAATAACTGGTTTTCACTCAAATTGCAAACAAGCATTGACAATGACCACAGTTAGCAGTTTCTTTGAACACTTTGATAAAGTTGTGTTTGGGTACTCCGGACCAGTTTGATTGACCATCTCTGATGGGGAGCAAGTTTGGTTAGACAGTTATCTTTCAGTCGTAATAGTCTTCCGTCCAGTTCCAGGTTCTATGGGCAAAACCCCTTAGATCTCAATGGAATGACCTTGATGCAAGGGATACAGAATGCTGAAGATGCAAAAGTATGCTGTAGATGCTGATACGGTCGACATTGTTCTTCCTGGGGCCACCCTTGGTCCACAAACACCGTGAAGTGACTTTAGCCATATAGGTTGATGTCTCTTGAAGTCCAGGTGAAATCCAGCCAAAAGGCAGTTGCCACTGGTCTACTGGTCTCCGGTAACAGCAGAACCAGCAGTTCCACTTAACTGAGACTAGTGTCTGATTTGGTTGTCCACAATGCATTCCGATGGCTCTCACAGGTCCAGCAAAATGAGGTGCAACTTTTGAGCATCAGGACTAATTAGCCCAGCGTGTGTTTCAGTGATCAGTTGCCAGCCAGCAATTCTGGCTACCAACTTACTGAGGTAGGCTTCTTCAGGTTTTGTGACCCTGGAGTTGACTCTTGGAGTTCACCTCTTCTGTCTGAGGCTTAGGGATGACTTTCCTCGAGCAAGGCACCACAGGCATAGTCCTCCCTTGGCTAGCCCAAGGATCACTAGGTGCAGTCCAGTCTTAAAATGATGACAACTTCATTGCTAGACAACAAAAAATGCACTTCATTGACTCTCTCGGGTCCAACAGAATCAGGTGCAACCTTTGAGGGTCATGAGTTGATCTCCCAGGCTGCACGTTGGCGGTCAGGAGTTCTTGGCAACCAAACTCACCTGGGTAGGTTTCTTCAGCTTTTGTGTCCCTGATGCTTTACCAGGAAGTCAGACAACTGATCCTTGAAGTTCAGGTATTATGTCTAGGGCTCATGTGCCCAGTCTTTGGTGCAGCCTCTCTTTTCTAGGCCAGGTGTGCAGCAGGGCAGTCCACCGGTCCACTCTCGTGGGTAGACATGATTTGATGTCTAGGTTCCAGGGTTTCTAGTTTTAGGCCCACAACTAGCCCTTGAGGGATGCATTGAATACTACTCAATGGGCTACCAGGTATTTTCCTGTTGGATGAATACTTACTGCTAAGTGTGGCGTCTAGCTACCCCAGAGTGAAATATTTTGCCCATTCCTAACATTGAAGAACCCTTCTCTCCTTGTGTGGAGCTTAGTTGCCCACCCTGAAGGTGTGGCTCCCTGAGGGCTATATGCCCATGGGAAAAATGGTTTGGCATCTGTTTCCCCTCTCTGTCCCCGACGCCAACCTGTCTACCTGAATAAAAGAGCAGTCCCTCTTGTGTGTCCCCACCATTTGCCCTTCATAGACGGCTTCCCCTTTGACGCTCACCTTTTGGGATCACACACTGTTTGGCTTCTTGCCAGGGAGAGTTAACACCTCTTCTAATGGCAGGCATCTATTTTGGAGTTAGCAGTTTAAAACTGGTGTACCGGTCTGCAGTGGCAGGCTGGGTGACATGCTTTTACTTTGTCACACCCATGGTGCACAATAAGTGCTGCAGTCTATGGGGGCACTTTAACTTACAGGCCCTGCTTCTCTTGGTGCCACACACTAGGGACTTATAAGTAAGGTGATCTATGGCAATTGGTTATAAGCCAATTAAACACAATTTTAAGGGTCAGAGCACTGGCGCTGAGGCCTGAGTAGCAAGCTTCAGTGCCCTCTCAGAGTAAAAAAGCCAGGAGTTTTAGTTCAAAAGCTTGGGGGTGATCATGCAAAATGAGATATTTCCTTACAAAACTCCACTGGAATAGTCATCACCTGTGGCCTTACCACTTTGAAGTGCCATTAGTGCCATCTTTACTTCTTCTAAAGCCAATGGGGTATTTGAATCAGCAATTGTATTGGAAGCAAGTAAACCCATAGTTAATTTGCTTCTCTACCAGTACCCATGGGGCAATTTGTTTCCAAATATAGATCCTGATGAAACTGTTTAAATTGTACCAAAATCCATGCTGAATAAGCAGTTGATTATAGTTTCTAATTGCTTCTTTATTTCCTGCCACTTTTGACTCTCTAATCATATTCCTTAATATGTTCCCTAGGGTCTCACTGTATTCATAGACTTTCTGGGGTTGGTTGAGAAAAGCAGCAGTAGCTTTCACATATGTCAGAGCAGGAATGCCCTCAAAAGTGTGAGTTAAATTAATATGTCACGTTGAAAGGTATCCTGCAAGGAAATGGTTTAGCATGTTCAGCCTCCAAATGCAGTATCTGCTATTTTCAACTTGTTGATTCCTCTGCTTTGTTCTTATTCTTATATAGAGTTTACCTGAGTGATGTCCCCCATGTTGATGATTTAAGTGCATCACAAAACATTGTTATGGTAGCAGCTTAAGTATTTAAATTTAGGATTTATTCAAAATGCTGCTCCATGTACTTCTTCCATTCATTGTCCTTCAGCAATCCCCTCTCAAACTTCCACCTCGGAATACTCTTTTTATTGCCGGAAAGGGAATCTCAATGTAAAATGGGTTATCATCTAAAGACTTCTGAGACAAAATATCGATGAAGATATCAGATATGATCTTATCTGACACTAGAAATATATTGTTCTGTGAATATTGTTTATGGGGCTGAGGGTACAAAGTGAACCCTAACTCCATACTGCCTTTCAAACATCAGCTAGGCCCAGAACCTTTTGTAAATCTACAAAAAGCCCGCAAAGATTCATCATATGCTTAGCGACACAAGTAGTGGTGCTGTCCACTTTGAGTTCAGAACATAGTTAAAATTTCTGCTAATATCAATTTGCCTTTTTCATGTTGATAACTCAAGAGCAATCCGATCAAATGTAGTGGGATCATCTGAATTCGGACAATGGATAGAGCAACTTGTATAAGTTGGTTGTTAGTCTGTATTTGTGGCAGTACCCATTGGAGATATGAGTCTGTGATTGTTGTAATTATTTCACAACTCTATGGCCTAAATGAAATTACCAACTTTATAGAGAAATGTCTTGTTTACAACATGCTACAACCTTATAGCCAAGAATTCCCATTCACCCCTTATCTTTGTATACCACGTGTGCCTTCTGAAACAATGCATTTTGCTGTTTATTTTAGTGTAATTCTTCTTTAATCAATCGTTGTTTGGGGCAACCATTCAAACCATTAACGTTCCAGCTAGGAGTGTGCAAATTACGCACACTTGCAACTAGTTTTGTCGAACTAAGTGAACCCTACCGTCACCACCAAGAAATGTCTTCTACTATTTTCTTTTCATACTTTTTCCTTATTCTCCCCTTTGTTTATCCACTATTGTCTAGCGTCATATTTGTCTTATGCTCTCTTCTCTCACCTGCACCCACCCCTCTGAACCTCCTTTTCCCATAAACTTCTCACCCTCCACAAAATGAGTGTACTCTTGTGAATTAAGTTGGAGAATGTGTGGACAATACTTAAAAGGGGTTATCCTTACATTATGCTAGTCTAACACCCAAATGTATCTCAAAAGTGCACCTTAAAAGTAAATATTCACCCAATAAGTAAGATAAACAGGGAGTTCAAGTGTACCATTTTGAATTCATTTGGCAACCAACAACTTGAAAATGTTGCTCATAAAAACACATTTCTCAACTACAAAATATGAGAACAACCATAAATGTAAAGTATCATGATTGTTTGTCATTTTTTTTTTCTGCAGCAAAGCCGTTACCACCTTAAATTTCCCCACACGATTCTGAGTCAAGATTGCTGGAATATTTCCACTTGGACTCCATTGTTTGTAAAGTCTGCAATGAGCAATTACAACTGTTTGGAGAGCTGTGCCATCTCATGAGACAGGTGAAAGGCTATCCAGTAATTCCGTCCAACTGTTGTTCTGAATTATTTCACTGTTCCCGCTTTGCTCACAAGTTCCTCATTAACCCCAACATCAATAAGGAAAACCAATATTGCATGTGGTCAAAGATTTAAAAACAATACCAAAATGGTGTGTGTAGGGCCTGAGGCTTAGGTTTATGAAAAGAGACCCTGGGAGTTCTTGTATTTATTAAGTCCTGATTGGGGTCATTCTTGCTTGAATTTTGAATGAACATCTGGATCAGGTTACACAGATAAGTGATCATGCCCAGAGAGTCCTCGGCTCCTTCTGGAATGTCCATGAATCTAGAATTTGATCATCTGGAGTGATTCTCTAATCTTCATTCTAACAAATCACTTTTTCAAGACTTTTTCAGATGTCTTGATTGACAAGCATTTTTTAATTTGTCCATTTTCTCCTTTATTCCTGAAATTCATCTGATATGCTCTTCACCTTAATGATGTCTTCCTCTAACTTGTTTTTAATGCCCAAGATTTCTTCACTTGCTTTTTTTGCAGATTATTATTGTTAGACAGCACTCTTTATCATGCTTCTGTCTTTACTATCTACTTTAATATCACCTACCTCCTCAGACTAATTCTTATGATGTTTTCCTTGTGAACATAAGGCAGTAAATGCTTGTAGAGGCCATCCGTCACTGTCACTGTCGACATCATACTTCTTATCATAAATAAAATCATTTACACTTTAATTTCTGTATTAGTTCCTTGATCAGAATCTTAACTTAGATTGTTTAGATCCCTTGGCTTAGCTTCTGGTATTATTTGCAGCTCAGGTTGTTCTGAGAGTTCTAAAAGTTCCACCCTGTCCCCTGCTTGACTCAGAGGAGAAAATAATGGAAATAGTGTATGTTTTTTTTTGGGGGGCTTAATTAATTTTGTTCGGCTAAATCACTGAGTCAGATTTGGGTGTAATGTTTATTATACCATGTGCAATATTTATGCAATTGATAGTAGTGTTATTATTGGTTAGGTGAACAGCATGAGTAATATTATCAGGTCACCTACCAACTGCCCAGTCCCCCACTTGGGTGAGGGGATATTTCCCTTCCTCTTCCCAGCCCTTATTGTGTTTTCTTGAAACCATTACCTTATTACAGTCAATATTCTTTTGAGTCCTTTTAACATTTTAACTTGTACCTTCTTACCACTAACATGCTTTTTAGTCTTCTCTGTTTTCAGTGCTCCACCATTTTGCATGATACACTCCTCCCTTCAGAAGCAATTTTCACATTCTTCCTCGAATAATTAATCATTAAAGAATCTAAAGTTGTCCTATTCATAGTTGTAAAGGAACACAGAGCTTCACAAGCACTAAGTATACAGCCAACCTTGTGCAGTAGTATCCCTTTAACATCAGTCTTCTACTTCTTTGGAGCAATATCGAATCTATCACATGACTCCCCTTCTTCACTCTGTGTGCATCCTGTTCTGATGGCATCCTCATCAGATAAACACCAACCACCTTGGCCTCCAGTACATCCCTCGACATGATCCTGACACCTTCCAGAACTATCTCCAAGGCATCCAACAGCCGAGGATGCCAAGAAATTCCACAGTGCACCACAATGTGAAGAAGAACATAAAGCAAGGCAGTTTGGCTGCCAAGCCACACACCATATATGAACCCTGCTGTCTCCTAATCAAAGGTGGCTAAAATAAAATCCAAAATAATCAGATACCACTGTATCAGTATCTTTAGGATCCTTCCTCAGAAAATGGAAGATCCTAGGCAGCTTGCCATCTGTGGCTCTTCAACCACCAACATCCTCCTGAAAGCTGATTACTATTTTTTAATCATGTCCTTTCCCGTGGGCTCACTTTTTTATCCCATAGTTTTGATCTGCATTTAGCTAATCAAGTTCCATCCTTCTGGAGAGACTGTCTAATATTGCCAATGCATAAAAAGGTTGCATATCTTGACTGTTCGTCTGATTGCCGGATCTCTTAAATGCATCCCACAAGTTATTCTCTAAGCATAGCATTTCAAGACTGGGCTTTTTATAGTTGGTATTATCGCACTGGAGCACTTGATTTTTCCATCCACTGTCTGCAATAGACAATGCACTAGAATTACACATTTTCATATAAAAGTATGTTGTAGAAAATGTTATTTTTTTATACTGCGTTAATAATTTTGTGTGCCTTAGATGGTTGTAGACTGGAATATCGAGTACAGAATATTGTTATACCTTAATGTATACCTTAATATTGTAGCCAAAATATCGAGGACAAAAATATAAAAAGGTAAGTGCATATAGAGAGGTGTAGATTTACCATTCTTACTCCACATCTGCATGCCCTAGGCAAGTCATTAAATACGAAAAAGCCAGGTAGGACAAGATCATCTGCCATTAATATTTCTGAAAAGACAAATTTGCTCCTAGGACTTCTTACCTAACTTATAGTGTGGCAGGCAGGTTACTCTATCACAACACAATTATATCTTGTGTTTTTTTATTACAGGATATAATGCAGTTGTAATAAGGTGGATGTATACCTGTCATGTTTGTGAGGAGTAACCCATCTGCCAAACTCTAAATCGGGCCCTCTGCTTCACAGAAGATGAAGTCTTGAAATTTTCTAGCTCATCAAACTTAGGGCCTGATTTAGATGTTGGTGGTAACGGTACTGCCATTGACTTTTCAACTGAAAACCTTTTTGCTGCTGTGACAGTCCACCCACTGTATTTAGATGTTGGCGGTCCCATAGAACTGCCTGCATTTGAACTGCCGTCTCTGCAAGAAACACAGCCCGCGTCAACGGCGCCATAGAGAAAAGTGTCTGAAGGTGGAACCCCAGACACCTTTCCCCCGTGCAGATTTAGGTGTGCGTTACTGCGCAGAACAAAGTAGCACTTCAACCTCCAGGTTTAAGTTGGCCGTTTGGGGGCCAAAAGGGGTGTAACCTCACCTTTTTTCCCCATTCCACCCTGGTCTTGACTGGACAAGAAAGGAAAACACCTCCCATCACTCCAGCCACTGATCCACGAAGAAAACACGTCCCCTAGAGCTGGAGTGGGTGGTTTGGTTGTGTCTGTATGTGTGTCACTTGCATGTGAGATCGATGTTGTTGTGTATGTTATGTTGCCTTGTGACACATTAAGGTGAGTGTCATTGCTGTGTAGGAATGTTGTTGTGATGTGCATAATTGTGATTGTGTGTAAGTGTGTCTGTACAGCTGAGTGTGTAGTTGTGTTGGTTGTTGTGGTTGTGTCGCGTGTGGGTGCAGTGTCAGTTTTTTCTTGACACACAGTAGGGTACAGATCTCATCATAAACCTTCATCAGTTGCAGCAAAAAATTTATAATTGATAAATAATAAATAAAGCAAGTGCAAATTCATTAATCATACAGTTACCAAACTATCATATAAGCCCTTGAGAGCCATGATGACAGAGGGGCCCAAATTTTCAATCCCCTTTTCCTGGTAGTGGTGCCCTTAATCGAATATGAACAGGTTTCCAAATGATACACAGATAAAAGCCACGTAAGCCATTGGTTCCACAAAGGGGGTTCGGGTTTCAGCCAATCAGATGCAACACATCCGCGCATCACTGACATTGCCAAAAAGAGAAAATATTGCGATTGCTTCCTACAAACTGTCTCATCAACCCCTAACAACTCCAGTTGAGGTGTGAGGCTTACGTCTTGTCTCAGAAGTTTCTCCAAGAATTTTGAAATATCACTTACAAAGCCATAATCAGCCATCGAGCTTTTGCACCGTGGACAAGTAATACCTTCTGACCTTCCCCATCTGGCAATCTTGCAAGGTGTATAATATAGATTAAATAATACTTTATAATGCTGGGCTTGCGGTCCAGCCGACAGAAGCACACACTGAGCCATATCTAAAGAATCTAGGACCGCAGCTTCACTAGCCCCTATCTGCCGTTCCCAATTCGTGACAAGGTGTCCCAGATCGTCTTGCATCGAGTCTACCAAAGCAGGTAGAGGTTGCTAATGGTACAACATGTTGCATTTTCTAAAACATCCATTAGCCTGATCTTTCCCCCACACAAATTGTCCTTGGAGATGGCAAGTAAAAAATTCCTAATCTGTAGGAATAAAAAAAAAAATCCTTTTTATCCAGGGTAAACTCCTCTTTCAGGTCCTCAAATGCCTTTAATTGGCAGCCCTTATGAAAAAAATCACCCAATTTCAGACCCCTATGACTAATCCATTTTAAACAGTACTTATCCTTAAAGATCCCCGGGAGCATAGGAGTGTTCCAAACTGGCATATAATAACAAACCCACCCAAAGCCCATCCTCCGTTTGGTCTGAACCCACACTTGAAAGGCAGCCCTTATCATCTTGAATTTAACTTTCTTCAATTAACTAGGTTCCACTATTCTTAAAAAGGCTGAATCAGCCTCATCGCCCCAGATCAGTGTATACATGGAAGGAGGAGTAGCTTGTGAAGCTCTACCGAGATTTCGTGTTGAACATAACGTCTGAGCATACTGTAAGACAGCCGTCAAATAATATAGCCTAAAACTGGGGAGTGCCCACCCCCCTCTCTCTCTTGGAAATATTCAGTAGCAAAGAGCCCGACATGTTTTAGAGAAGGACCATATAAAGCTATTAGTCAGATCCTCCATCTGTTTAAACCAATCCTGTCCTATTTCTAATGGTATAGTCCTGAAAAAATACAGCACCCTAGGTAAAAGGATCATTTTGATCACATTACATTGCCCTACGAGTGAGAGCTGTAAATTATTGATACAGCACAGTTCTCTTTTGGCATTCGCTAAAACCAGAGCCAAGTTGATTCCAACTACTTCATCAATGTTGGATGACAGCCTGACCCCTAAATACTTAACCAGCATCACCTTGCGCTCGTCCTCTATATTTAACCAGGCATTAGTCAGGATTTGACATCTAGCCTTATTTAATAAATATCCAGATACTCTCCCAAATCGTACCGTCTCTTGCTCTATGTCTGTTATAGCAGCCACTGGGTCGGATGTTACAACTGCAATGTCGTCAGCATAGGCCAGTATTTTAGTACTTCCCCCTGCCAATTCTAGTGGCTTAATTGCCCTATTGTCTAACAATTTCCTGATCAGTGGGTCAATATTTAAGGCAAACAGCAACGGTGAGCATGGGCACCCCATCCTTGTACCCCTCAAGATTAAAATAGGATCCGACTTTGATCCCGCCACTTGCATGGTGGCAGTGGGCTTTCAATATAAATTCTGGATAGCCCTGATGAACCCGGGCCCAATATTATTTTTGTGCAAAACTGCCCATAAAAATGCCCAGTGCACTCGGTCGAAGGCTTTCTCTTCATCAAGCAATATCACCACCTTCGGCCGCTTTGCCACCTCTAGGTCTTCCAATAATGTAATTACTCGTCTAACATGGTCAGCCGTGCCTTTCCCTGGAATAAACCCATGTTGACATGGGGAGACTAAATTAATAATCACTGAGCTTAACCGAGTAGCTAGAACCTTGGCGTAGATTTTGGCATCACTGTTTATTAAGGAAATAGGGCGATATGAACCAGGCAATCGCAGATCCTTTTCTTTTTGCAAAAAAACTATCATGTTTGCCTCCACCCACGATGCTGGTGGTTGGGACCCTGCTTGCACATCCAAAAATAGGGTGAGGAGCTCTTTCCTCAACTCCCCAAAAAAGACTTTAAAAAATAAAAGAGGGATCTTATCTGGGCCTGCAGCCTTGCCACTCAAAAGAGCATTAACAGCTGCTCTAATCTCTTTATTCGACACAGGGGCCTCTAACTCATTTTTCCCCTTCCTGCAGCTGTCCCACCAAGATATTAGCCACATACTGATTTACCTCATCCTCTTGGGGGTAATTATTTTGTGAATACAGTTTCTGATAAAATTCTCTAAACACTCTTAAAACTTCTAGGTTATCACTGACCAATTGATCATCTTCGTCTTCAAGTGTATTAATGCCGCCATAAGTTGCTTTCTGCCTTACTTTTAAAGCCAACAACTTGCCGACTTTTTCGCTATATTCATAGAATTCCTGTCAGTGTACCAGGAACTTAGCTTCTGCCGTTTCCCTATAAGTTTTTGTAATCTCAGCTTTTGCCACTGTAATTTCATTTAAAATACCCAACATTGCTGAGCCATTTGTGGCCACCTCCCCCTAACCCAACTAAAGCCATCTTTGCATTTGCTGCCTCCAGCTGTTTAGAACACACCCTCTCCTTGCTAACACCGTATCTGAGCGTCTCTCCTCTAGCAGAAGCTTTGAGCATGTCCCATACTATGTGGTTGGGAGCGGTACCCTGATTTATCTCCAAAAAATCAGGAATCCAACCCCTCATATGTTGGACATATGCTAGATCGCCTAGCAGCCCTCTATGAAATGACCAGGTCCTAGCCTGAGGTCCGTCATTCCCCAAACATACTTCCAAAACCAGAGGGTTATGGTCCGACAGTATTCTTGGATACCTCTCGATCCATTAGCCCTCTCACAAAGTGGCTGACTCAAAAAAATAGTCCAACCTACTTGATTTCTTATGCGGGAAGGAGAAAAACGTATGGCCTAGATCTAAAGATCTACAGTTCTGCCAGGCATCAATCATTCCATAATTCAGTGCTAGTGTCTGTAGCGTGGCAAAAACTTTGGGCTTCCTCCCCTGATATATTATTTGATCTTGAATAGGGTGCTTGTTATCTAGATGTATGGCTGCATGTTAACGAGGTCCAGCACTTCCGGTTCATCTACATTAGATCCGTAGATTGAGCAGATTGTAAATTTTGCCCTGCAGTTAAACACTCCAACAACACCAATCAGCTGGCTTTGTTCATGAAGCTTTTTAAGACCTTCAATGACATGATGCGTGTAATCATGGCTCCCTCTCTAGTAGTTGTGCCTTGAATGGTAAATGCCACCAGCCTCCATCCAGGGAATTCCAGCAAGTGTTTCTGTGAACCCACAATATGTGTCTCCTGCATACACACTATCTCAGCCTTAAAAGATTTTAACCCTTCCCTTACCAGTTGCAGTTTTTTGCCATCATTGAGCCCACGGAAATTCACTGCTACTATACACACATTGCTTTTTTGACCTTTCCACACACACTGCACCTGCCTGAGATCCACTGTTAAGAACCACTACCCCGTTGTGTGTCCCCCTGAAAAAACCCTCCCCCCACGAACTTTACCAAAAGCCAAAGCCCCCCCACCACACCACAGTCCCACCCTAACCCACCTCCCCATTGTGCTAAGTGAGACCGCCAGACTACAAGGTCCGTAAGATGGAAGTCGTCCTACCCCCCACTCAGGTCCCTGCATGTCTACCCTTCAAAAATAAATCACCCTCAAAGCTGCTGCTGCCCACCACATATATACCCATTGTAGACCTCAACCAACCCCTCTAAACTACAGGTGTCTTTTTCCTCCTGATTCCATAGTTCCAAAGTTCAATTTGACCCTCCACCAGTACTCCTGTCTTTCAGCTGCACCAGATATTCCCTGGCCTTAATTTATGAAGTAAAAATGCACACTGAACCCTTATATATAGTCTTTAAGCAGGCAGGGCTCAGGAGATATACCTCAGTCCCTTTCTCCTGGAACGGCACAATCAGTTGCCTCAGCCGCCATCGCCTCCCTATTGTGGCGTGCGCAAAACCTAGGCGGGAAAGAAAGATACCCCATCCACATTTATCATTGAATCAGGTCGGGCTTTTTCAGACACAGTTTGACGGAGCAAAAAGTTGCCAAAATATATAATGATGGCCCTGGGATGTCTCTTACCATCAATGGTGCCTTCCTCCTGTTTCTTCCTGAAAAGTGGAAACCAATGCGCTCTCTGTGTCTCCACATCCCAATTCCAGCCAGCAATGTCCGGAAAGGCACTTTTGAACAATGAGACTATATAAGCCCTTGTATCCTGCCCTTCTATCCCTTACTTTATGCCCAAAATCCGAAGATTGTTGCAACGTTGGCGATTTTCTGCATCTTCCAATTTCCATTGAATGTCTGAAATCTGCGATTCCAGCACAACTGACTGCTTAACTGCAGCCTAAACATCCGTTTCCAGCACATCAGTACAGGTCTCCACTGTAGTTATATCAAGACAGGACTTCGCAACTCTTTTGATTGAAGTCTATAGTTGTTTGTTTGCTATCTTGGCTTTCCTGCTGTCACTTTGTTCTTGCTCAGGATGATTCACCATTGTGCGATAAAAAAGCTTGAGAGAGTGTGATTCTAAATGCTCTGGGGGACCAGCAATTGTACTTACAGGGAGATTGTCAACATTGTCTGAGCTCGGATATATCTGCTGGGTCGCCGTATAATCCCATTGCATCTCCCCTGCTCCTGCTCTATTATCCAAGTTAATGTCCCTGTTAGCTCTCCTCTGGTTGCATGCATCACTGAGCTGTGGATGCTTCAGTTTCCATCTGCAGCTTAACTTGCTCGAGCCCCATATACTAGCGGCGGAACTCTCTGCCGAATCTATTTCTATTGAGAAAGTATCATCATCTGATTCCTTCGACTGATAAGATAAGGAGAAAAAGTTCTCTACTATCTCCGTTTGACCTGTCTCCCCACCTCTTGTCACTTTTGCTCCCAAAGAGAGCATCCTTTGATCTCCCGAGATACCTGCACATTGTCATCATCATCCTCCCGACTAGTAGTACGTAGAGCTTTGTTAGCTACTGGGGATGCCTTTCTGCCCCCAGTTGTAACCTCATGCAGCGCATCCTGTTGGCTTAAACAACTAAATCCAGCTTCACCGTCTGCCCCCCCGAATCAGCACCTTCGCCGGCCACAGCCTGTGGAGAAACTGCTGGCCGACTAACCTGTAGGGGTCAGAATCACTAATCCGAAGATCCCCAAGTAATAAAGTCATATCTGTTCCTTCCTGGTTTTGCGCATCCCCAGATGTGCTTGTTATGCTGTCATGTACATTCCTGTCGTGTGCTGGGGTCTGGGCATTTTGCACTCCCTCGTTTCCAGATATTTGGGGAGTCGCGCACTTTGTCTGCAAGGGCTGCTTGAACATCTCAGGAATCTGTGGTCCCACATCACCCGCAGCCACGTCTTTACTACCACCGTCCTGTGATAATCCACGTGCCTGTAATGGCTGTTTCTCCGTAGGGAAGCCTCTCTGCCCTCTTCACCGATGCTTGCTGACACGGGTTGTTTGGGGGTAGGGGAGATGTTTCTGATCCCTCGTTTCCACAGTTGTAGCCAGACCAGACTTCCTGCGTGACACTCGGGGAGCCTGTAATGCTCTCACCACTTTAGGGGCCATAACGAACTAGCCGAATATTGCCGCTAGTCCAGCGTGGCTGCACGTGCTGAGAAGCAGTTCCAAAGGTACACACCGTGCGTCTGTTAGCCGGCTCGCGCTGCTCACTCTTCTCTTCCCAGCTGTTCCCTGGCTCCTGAAAAATCCACAACCACGAAACCGCAGGTGTAATAGCACCTTCCCTCATCCCCGGGAAACACACAGCGGGAGGTGGCAGCATTCCTCAATCAGAGCGGCGAGCTGAGTGGAGGCGTAGATCCGAATCAGCCAGTCAGTCGGCCACCATCTTGTCTCGTCAATTTTGTGTGTATGTTGTGTCATGGATGTATTTTGCTGAGTTTTCGGCATGTACGAGTTGTGCTGTGTTGGAATGGCAATGGTTTTTTGTGTGTATGTGGTGAGTTGTGTGCTGTGTAGTGCAGGGGTACACATATGGCTAATGGACAGTGTGTGTGTGTCACTTACCTCTCTTCCATAGCCCCTGTATGAAGTCCATTGAGTCCCCCTGCCATCTCCTTCCATCAGCAATCCATCATCAGTCAATCTGCTTGCTGCTTTTTGTGGTGTTTTATCAAATACCGCCATTGGGCAAATATAAGGAAGACCATCAACTGTTGTTGAATTAATTATATCCCCAGTTTGATTTAGTAAAGCACAGTCAATAATATTAAACACAGATTCTGATTAAGTTGTAGAGTAGCTATTAAGCAAATTCCTAGTATCTACAAATATATTCTCTGCTCTAATTAACTCATAATAATACTAATACTCCACCACTAATTCCTTTTGGGTTCCGGAGCAGTGTGCTATTTGCCAAAACGTGCTTTGATGCCTCATCAGGGGTAGTAAGTGCTATATAAATACTATTACAATACAATACAATATAAAGCAATATCACTAGGGTATGCACACATGAAGAAATAATTTTTTGTATGATTTAAAGTATTCCAGATTGATTTCAAAGTAGTGCATCATATTTCCTGTGGAAAACTGCTCAAAGTTTTATCTTTGAATACTGACTTCTCCACTTGCTGTAACTGCAAACTATGCTCTGAACATCTATTAATCCATGGACGACTTGATCTTTAGAATTCTAGATGTTCAGGAAAATAAGTATCTACTAAAGATTTTAATAATGGTGTTTGATCCTTATCCTGAGGTAGTTCCATGAAAAAGGTTATCTGCTGAGGCCATCACGGCCAACCTAAGCCTTCCTACTGCAATATGCCTGCCATTCTTCCACGTTGATTTACCTAGTTCCTCCAGATGCTGTGATTTAAATTTGACATTTAATAAGGAAAAACCTTTGTATCATGTGTCCTGTTACCACTGAAACGGTTATGTTTGCCTAACTTTTATGTTTTTATTCTGACTAACCTTGATTTATACTCCAGGTTCCTTATAAAGATTTGAGACTATTTGTTGGTATACTCAGATTTCCTGGGATTCCAACATTCTTCTCTCCTCGCAACTGCAGAGGGAGCTGTTTCAACATGTACTTTGTGCACACTTGTTGAAACAGACTTAAATGATGTTGCTTTATTTGCATTAGTCATGTCCTTTCATTTGTTTTGATTTTTGAAGTACCATTTTTCTTTGTCAGTCTACGAAATATAGCTGTGAAAATATTAGCATTTAAATTGTCTAATTCAATAATGGACAGGAGGATGCATGTATTGATGTTATACATGAATAAATGGGGCATCACTTCAAAGAAGGTGTCATTAAGTTTTTACTGTTAATGTCCCTGAGTCTATTACGGCTGCATTATGTTGTTTTTGTAAGAAATTATATCCCAATATCGCAATGACCACCCACTTTTATGAATAAGTAAATTACATTCTCCAAACACCCTTGATTAAATAGCCATTTGAGGGTTTAGGTCCAGAAGAAGAAGCCTTAAGCGATAACAACACCTAGGTTAAAAAAAAAACAAAAAAAAAAAACTCTTACACCCGAAAAAACGTCAAATAATGTACGTGGATGCCTGGGGTACTTAGGTCCTTATTTTGAGTTGCCCATAACACCGGAGTGACCAAGTAACCGGAGTTACTGGGGCCATATGAATTGTACGTCTTTGTTTTTTAATAGAGATTTCTGCTGCTCCATTCAACAGAAATCTCAATGTGAAACTCCAAGGTTAATATGAGTGCATCGGCACAGGAACACAGATTCCCACGTTATTCTTCAAAAACGTATGATCCACATTATTTACCTGCCCCCAGAGAGCCCCAGTAGGGTAGAGTGGATTCAGATTTTGACAAGCCACTCACAATGAGGGCATAAGAAGAGCATGTAGATAACTACTGGAGAACTCATCAGTTTTGAATGACATTGCATGATGTGCATAGGTTCCACATCATGCAATGGCACTCGCATCACCAAATAAATAAATGTGACTGATAAAAAAAGCAAAAGAGAGCTACAAGTCACACCTACACTTAGTTTGAACGCCCTGGTGGCTGATTTTAATTGACTTATAATGCAATATGAAAAACAGATACTCAAAGGTAGCCAGAAGAAATGAAGAAAAAAGTACAAGAGCAGTTAAGGTTAACATATACCTGTAATTGTTTTGTTGAAAATCACAGGTCTAGAGCTGTACACATTAGCTGAACTCCATAGAATTTAGCCAGATTTTTTAAGTTTTCAAAAAGATCCCCCTGTGAATTGAGTTTTGAACTGGTGTCCCAAACAGGTAATTCTTCTTTTGATCTATCCTGAGAAAGACAGAAACACCATAACAATCCACTTTCCTTACGGGAGGTCTCAAAAGAGAAAGGATCAATTCAGGCAAAATCACATGTTGGGAGGTTATGACCCGACACGAAAATGTTTTAAGTATAGACATAACATAAACAATCAACACAGCAACTGAAAATACTTAACTTATGTTATGTTTAAAAATCTGGAGGAACTGCCCTTACCAGGAACTGGAGCAGCGCAATTTAGACGCCATCCTTTACACATCATCATTGCGCAAAATACACATTTACCTTTATATTTACAGTGTGCCTTATTATTATTAACATGGAGGGATATTTAAATGCAATAGTGAAATGTAACCACTGAAAGGTTAAAGCTTTATAAACATGCATAATAATGTTCATTTAAAATGTTTACAGGTATTCATTATTTACGTTTATATTCAGACAATAGGTTGCATTTGTAAGTAAACATATATTACTTATTGGCATTCAGCATTTATTTGGACAAGTACATGGGCGTGCATCTATAGTCGTATTCAAAATGCACATTTAATGTTGGTTAAAGTTAGCCTGACTAAAGGGCTTAATTTTAAACAGTTTTTAGCTTGGATAATGTGTTCTTTCTTTGCAGGTGCATTTCAAGGCTTCATTAGCTAAGAGAAAAGGAGTATTGTTCTATGTAGTTTGCTGATAGTAAGGCCTGAAAAGAGAAATCTTGGCAAGAGATGTGAAGATCTAATGAGCAGCTGAAGTCTCCTTTCCATCCTGTACCAGGAATGAGGAATGTTCAAGTTTGCAGTAACTGTCCGAGTTCTGTAGAATAGGAAATTCAGGCACAAACAACAACCAGGAGCTGATTGGTTCTTGGAGGAGGGGAAAGTGACAACATTTTTGTCAAAGGTTCTGTTTGTTTTAATTCATGCTTATGCTGTAAGAAGTTAGGGCAGATTTCCCTTGGACTTCAAGGGCATGGACCTCTCTATTGCCTTTGTTCTTTCGAATGTAAAGATTCATGTATTCCTTTTTCTGGAGGACCTCTACTGATGCCTTCATTATGCTGACACCTTCTCACATTTCTTAATCTTCCTAAGGTTTCATTTCAGTCACCCTCATTCCTGATGTAGAACTCTGACTAGATGATTTTAGAATAATTTCATGTTTGGGAAAGAAAGCAGGGCTTTCTTAATGAAACACCTATTCCTCAGTTTATGTATTGCTGTGGCTATCACTTTATATCTTAATTTGATGAGACTGAACGGATTGGATATTTCAGCTTGCCAGCAATAATTTTGTATTTAATATTTTCGTGACATGCATACATATTGGATTGATTTTAAATAAATTAATTAACTTCAATTATCAATTTTTGGTCCTCCTTGTGTGGCCAAATGAGCTTCACAGAAATCTAAATTGTTTGATATTGTTGATTTCTTTGATGCCTCAGCCAACTAAAAAAAGGTCTATCAAAGGAGGGATTTTAAATCCCGTTCCTGTGTGCTCTCAGAACATTTCTTTAAAAACTCAAACTTTCAAAATGAAAACCTAAAAGCCAGGTGGTGTTGTTGAAAGATCCTCGGAAACACTAGCATGAGAGTGCTGTTTACTCTGAGACCGGAACTGCTAAACCAGAAACAGAAAAACCAGAAACACCACTGGTCTTGTCACTCGCTATGGATCTAGTTCTAACAAATTAAAGACAATCACCAGGGAGGCAGGGCTTCAGGTGGGGCTTCTGCACCAACCAAGAAGGCGGCATCTCCATGAGCCTCCAATGCAGTGCAGAGCTCTCTATCCCGCAAATGCCATGTTGCTGAAGTGCACGACTTCTCCAGTTATGCCTCTGGACTTCTATTCACTCTTGCTTCCAAAAGCTCTGTGATTGTTATCCTGAAGTGCATCCAAGATGTCCCGGTGCTGCGGTGATGATTATCGCTTGTCACTAGTGTTCCTTTCTCCTTCTCCTTGTGTACCCAATATGTCTAATTTTGTCTTGTGGAACGTCTGTGGGCTTGGGCATCTGGTTAAAAGACAAAAGCACCAATCTTTTTATTAGATGCATGTTTATCTTATAATTGAAATACCTTTTTATGTATGGCCTTTTTTTCACCAATGTTATCTCTTTTTGTATTGCTATTTGCATACTCAATACAAACCATTACATAAAAAGAAAGGACAATCACAAGTCTCACCAGACACATTCTTACTCTGCCACATGCTCCCCTTTAAAAATATCCACCTGTGCTGAAGGAAAACTGCAAACTAAACAAAATTGTCAATGCTCCCATCTCTCTATACAGCTCTAGAGGGCTCCAGCCCCACATACAATTTGGAACTTGCCTCCACTTTGGTGCCAGCACAGTGTGTGAATTGTTTGGTAACAATCACTGGCTGAAGGGGAATTGTCTGTAGTAGGAAAATCCAGCTCAAGAATGTTTTCAAATTCCAAAAGAAAATATGTGATTTATAGAATAACCTGTCCTTGTGAACTGCTGTATGTTGGTAAAACTAATCATTGGGAAAAATACCACTGCACAAATCTAAAATAAAATGTGAAATACAAACCACCAACTGTACTATTTAGTTTGTGATAACCAGTTACATGGAAGATTTAAAGTGGCCACCTGATGAGCAATGTTGCAATAGATATTAAACCCCAAATTACATCACCAAACAAACTTACATTGTATACTACTTATTATGTGTGATTGTTAGAGGTACAGGACAAACAGAATTGCTGTTTTCTCTATTCTAATTTTCACCTTTAAAATAGACAACCCTACAGTCATAATTTTAGAGGCTACTGGTAATAAAATGTGAACAGATGAAAAATATTTGATTGAGCTTTCCGAATTACAAAATATTTCATGATGCTTAAGTATCACAGTAGAGTCAGCACACAACTGTTTTCAGTTTGAGATCAAAGGGCAGAAATCTATAAAATATAACTAGGTGAATATAGAAGATGTGATAGACCTCCATGTGGAATGTTTAGCAAAGCCAAGTTCGACTCAACTGTACAATGGTGAGAGAGGGCTACCAAGATGCTATTTTTCTGTGAGCCAAGATATACGTGGGCAAGACACTACCACAGAAGACTTATATAGTCCCTTCTCATTGCCCTTTTGGAACCCGGTGTCTAGACTATATAAATAAGCCTCACAAGGTTTACAGCACAATTGTCAATAAATTTCACCTTTGATACAGTGTTGTGCATTTCAGCCCTGGCAAGAGGTTCCAACAATAAAATAGTCACCATTCAGGTGGCCGTTGACGGTCCATGTGCCCCATGTAGTTTCAGGACAGCATGCTAAGCGTCCCTACATTTTTGAAGATGAATACATTGGAATACATCTGGAATACATTGGGCTCGCAGCCCCTTGTGCACCAAGAAACAATCAATGTCCAGTCCACTGAATGAAAGCACAAGGTAGGGAAGAAAGAGGTATGTTACTATCACATCATCGTTTCTTGGCTTCTACCGAATATTCTTAGCTATAATTGACTGCCACAGTATTCAATAAATGCTGCTTTTAAGTGGGATGTGTATTGCTGTTTTGTTACCCTATTGAAGCTGCTTAGAATATACTCGGTATTTTACTTGTAATGTGCAAGAATGGCTTAATCTGTATACAGTGAAATAATAAAATTCCCCCACGGAAAACCAAAACAATCACTCACACAATCAATTAATCTCTAATCTGTATACACACATGCAAGAGCACATTTGGTGGAGGTCAAGCTAAAGTGAAACTCACAGCTAAATGTGCCTACAATTGTGTTGTGGACCTGTGTAATGTGTCAGTCAGAACACTATAAGTATATATGTGCATGGATAATAGAAAACATGTTTATCTCAGTTTTACTGTGTATAATTCTCAGTGATATCTAAACCACTGCATGAAAATATTGTAAAATACCACAATACTACCAAAGGGTTAGGGTTGTATTGAGTTCTTGTCACACCAAACCTATAATCCAACATCAAACTGCGGTGGGTGCGGGATGGGGGTCGTTACACCTTTGCGAATATATAACCGATTCCCATAGGAGGGACACGTTTTCAAGTTAACAGTAATACAAATGCAGGTATCTGTCAGAAAACAACGAATCTGCTTGTGCGAGTCCCCTTTCAAGTTATTTACCCAACCCTATTATTTCCAAAACTCCAGTCAGTATCTGCCTTATTGACAAAATGTCAGGAACATTATAATCAAATATTTCACTTAACTGTCCTCCCAGAGTCTTCTGGGTGTACCTGGCTGCATATATGCTTGTGATGATTTGCCACTTCTACCTATTATAACTACAGGAAATGAAGATTGTTGTTTTCAGTAGGGTAGTCTCCTTAAATATTGACTGACTATAACATTGTGGTCATAATATCATGACTACAAAAATATTGTGCTCAAATATCTCAAAAGTAAATATATAATTTAGAATTTTTGTACAATCAAATGTCATTGTTATTACCTTTCTATTGTATTATGTTTTATGTCATTACTTATGGTACTGTGAAATATATTTTAAATTATTTGTAAAATTATTATAATCTATAGTTTTTAATGGCTGTGTATTTATTGAGGGATGGGTGTGAAGTCTTTTAAATGAAATATATATCAATTCATGTTAATAACTTAATTTAGTATGTTAATTCTCAACAGTTTTTTAAATTTAATAAATGTAATTTCTTTTCAATTATTGAGTGATGTGATTATATTTTAATTTAAAAATATCATTACTTGTAAGATATTCACTAACCCCTTAACTTCTGAGGCTTTTCTTGCCTGGTGCTGAGTCCTTTTTTGGCTATTTCGGGTAGTTCGAACTTAGGGCTCCATAACTTTTTTCCAAATAAGGTATCCACACCAAACTTGTGGCTTTTTTTTCTAACATCATGGGGATTCTAAAAGTACCCAGGGTTTGTGGATTCTTCAGGAGGGAACTGAGAGAATAGGCAAAATATAGCTACTTGTAAAGTTTTTGGGGAAAATTCAGAAAAACTTGATCACTATAAAGGTGTCTTGTTTTTTCCTAAAGAAGACATCAATGAACGTTTGCTGTGCTAAATTCACTATCTTCCTAGCATTTGGCGGTATGCAGAGTTAAATAAAAAAAACAATTTTTTTACCACAGTTTTATCATTTTCCAAAGAGGTGGCCAATTTTTCCTATTTTTTGTGCTTTCAGCCTACTTCCAGTTTCTGGTGGAAAGAAGTGTAAAACCCATGGGTGATCCAGAAAAGCTACAGATTTCAGAAAATTAGACACAATTCTGAATTCAGCAATACATCATATATGTAGATTCCATCAAGGTTTGCCAAAAGAAACTAACTATTGAAATAAAGAACTATTGAATATGAGTAGGAAAAAGGGCCATTTGTGATGAAGTTTTCTTCTGTAAGTCTGCTAGACCCATATGGTTATGGGGATATATAACATTTGTAGGTTCTCTAAGAACCCGGGGTATCCAGAGCCAACAACTGACCTGCACCGTACAATGGTTTTTCATTGTGTACAGAGTATAAACCAATTTATATGGTAAAATATGTAGAGGGAAAAATGGGTACCAAGGAATCCTATGTATTTCTGAAATGGGCTTAAGGTAAAGAGTTTAGCAGCAGTGGTTATTCATACAAAATGCCTTCTTTCTTACACACTTACTTACATTTGGAAGGTAAAAATGCAGTGAGATAGCAAATGTTAGACTGTTCTATGCTCCTACATGTCTTCTGGTAAAAATGGTACCACACATTTGTGGGTCGGACTAGTGCCAGTGACAGGAAAGGGCCCACAAAGCAACATGGACGCATCACAGTTTTCCACTCAAAACTGAACCTTTTTTTTGCAAAGTGGGTCGCTGTACATTTTGGGTCCCAACTCAGTTGGCACCTAGGGAAGTCCAGCAAGCCTGCACACTTTTGAAAACTAGACCCCAGGGGAAATCTAGGACGGGGTTACTGAAATGGCTCTCCCAAGGTTTTCTTACCTAGAAACCCTTGCACACCTCACACTTTACCTAAAAAACAAATATTCCTCAAATTTCTGCAATGCAAACTTTTAGAATCGGCAGGGAGCCACAAATTTCCTTCCACCCACCATTCACCCAATTCCCCCTGTAAAAATGGTACCTCACTTCTGTGGGTAGGCCTAGTGCTCAGATAGGGCCCAAAAAGCAACATGGACACCTCACATTTTTCCACTTAAAACTGACTTTTGCAAAGATTGGTCCCTAGCTCAGCCGGCACCTAGGGAAATCTAGCAACCCAGCACATTTTTGAAAACCAGACATCTGGGAGAACCCAGGATGGGTTGACTTGCACAGCTGTCACTAGGTAATTTTACCCAGAAGCCCTTGCAAACGTCAAACTTTGGTGAAAACATTTCTGTGACGGAAAGTTCTGGTAACTGCAGGGAGCCACAAATTTCCTACTACCCTGGTTCCCACATGTCCTCCGATAAGAATGGTAACCCACTTGTGTAGGTGAGCCAGGAGTCCATGACCCTAAAGAACTACATTGACAGATAAGCAATAGGGGTAGGTGTGGTATTTGGGGGTCATGCTGTGGTGCCACCCATGCAAAGATACAAACCACAGATATTTTTAAAAACTAGACAACCAGGGGATTCCAGGGTGGTGTGCCTTGCATGAAACCCATGAGGTTTTTTTTTACTCACAATGCCATGCAAGCCTCAAACATCCCCTGAAATCAGGTATTTTCCTTATATTTCAGTGATGAAAACTTCCAGAATCCACAGGAGCCCATCGGCTCATTTTACTTTCACTTTAGTGTAAAGCAGTCAGCACGCCCTGCGTACTGAACATTATTATACTAAAATAAGAAAAAAAGACTCAGGTTGCTCAGGAAGCTCTTCCAGAGCAGCTCACGTTTAAAAAATAATAAAGGAATTCCTCTGGTGCTCTGCTCCAGAGGGGCCTTTATTTAACTCCCCAGACTCCCCAGTGTTGGCTTGTGGCCGAGAAAAACAATTGGGATGTAGTGCAAGTGTTCGCCATTCGCCAACATCCGCACTAAAGAGATTAATGGTGATAGGGTATATTCGGGGAAATGAGTGGGCATCTGTAAACAAATTTGTAAATTATAAGTAATTCACTTAAAAAATGCAAAATTAAAAAACAAAACAAATAGCTTTTCATTATATTACATGTTATTGCTTTTTCCTTGTGTTTGTGTGTTTTGGGAGATTTAAGAGATACTTTTTAAATGACCTTTTAATAGATTCCTTTTTTTAATCAAATCTGACATATTTGTTAATTTCTCAAAATTATTTTCACCATGTTATCAAATTGTAAGATATTCAATTAAAATGCAATTTGGAATGGTTACGTTATTTGGGTGTAGTGAATCTGACTCCCACATATCCCTTCCCACTCCACTACATGCCCTTTCGATCCCCAACATTTATTGGACTGGAGTTAAAATAGTAAATTTGAGCTGTCCCTCATGTATTAACTTTCAACAGTGTTTGTTAGACTGAAGTTAGAATAGTGAATCAGACACCCTCCTCCACCAGTGTATACACTTTCCACATTGCTTGTTGGTCTTTACTTAGAATAGTCAATTTGACCCCTCAGATATACATTTACCACAACCTTTATTGGACTGGAGTTAGAATAGAAATTCTGACTTCCATCCTCTATTTATGCACTTTCCCCAGTATTTGTTGGACTGGAGTTAGAAAAGTAAATCTAATTCCAGCATTGTTTGTTAGGTTAAGAACAGAGTAATACATTTGCCACCCCAAAACATACATGTAACCCAAACATTTACTAGACTGGAGTTTGAATAGTAAATCTGACCTTCCTCAAAATATGCACTTTCCACAATATTTGTTCGACTGAATTTAAAATAGTAAATTTGACACCCCTCACCATTATGATTAGACAAATGCATGAGTGACATGATGACAATATCCAGCACTGCGTCAAAAACCTGGCCAGAATCTTTTTTCTTTGCATACAGCAAAGAGATCAGGCAGTATAAGTTGCATTTTTCCTGGGCTCTACCACTCTTGTTATCATTGGTTTATTTATCTCATTTGTAAGACGCACCAGACACTCTGGCAGTGCTAAAGATATCATGTAACTGGAATGTTTAGCTATGTAATATGCAGGGTGTTTGACTCTGGTCACAATTTAGGGAACTTGGGCCTGCTCATTGTCTTTACCTAGCCAATAGAGCAATTTTCCTGTCTCTCTTTTCACAGTTTTTTCTCAGGAGGCCAGGCATGCTTTCGGTTCTTTTCTCAGGCACAACTTCCTCTAATCTAGTTTCCTCTAATCTAGTTTCCTGTGTCAAGTTTGTAAAGCAGTAATTCTCTGGCATTGTTCCAATTTTTATCTTTGAGGCAATCACATGTTCTGTCTTATGGAAGTCGGGAATTCAACCTTGTTTAAGCATCTAACAAAAGACATACCTTTATCACTGGTTTAAATGCATCCCATAGGATCTTTTAGGAATTCACTATAATGTGCTTGAATTAAAAATATTTCACTTTTCTGACTCTTAATTGTTCTTTTAATTTTGGGTGTCAGAAGGCATCAAGCGTTCAGTCAGCACATCCCTACCTCATTTGTCAGCTTAATATGACAGACGTACTATGCGGGGCATGGTCTGATAAGCATCATACATGTATAATAATATTAGTCACCCTATGCGCTCTGGAGAGCGTGCTGAGAAAATTATCTATACAGTAAGAGGGTTGGGACCCTGAAAAACAGGGTGTAACCTTGTCTTGTATGGGGCCTAGCTTGCCACACATCAAACAACAAGTATGCAGATGTAAATCTGTTCAGTCGAGTGGAACTAGTCATGCCTCCACCTATTTATAGGTACATCTTGATTATGGGCGGGTTATCACCCCATCAAAGTCACCTTCAGTGATCATTATGCTTTGGTGGTTTTCCACCAGCAACTTATGTGGTATGTTAATGAAGTCTGTTGCCAGTGACTTTGAGACATAAAGATTAAAAAGCATGTCAATACCTGTCCATCCACTGTTCCTGTCATCATTATGTATCATCCCATCCTGTCTGGCCAAGCCTGGGACATATCCATGGAGAATGGCCTGTGTAATATGATCACCATGGACCTCGAGCCAAAGGTGAAGCTCACATGTAAAAACCTGGCTGAAGCCATATCTACTCAATAATGCACATTTGTTCCCTAACACACGTGGTTTTTCCACCATGATTATGTCAGGGCCTATGTGTTTTTTGAATTGCAGGACTGAGGTATGCCTGATTTTGCTTAAGAGCCTATTAATATTTGATGCAAGTCAGAGAATCTCTAGTGATTTATAAAGGTGTATTTATGCCATCTAATTATGCAATAGCCTCCTGATAGTATGTAATTCTCACCTCTGCCCTTAGTCTATCTAGTACTGCATTGCTGTTAGCTATCCCAACTAAACTACATAACTTAACCCATATCCCCCACTCTGCGCTTTAAAACATAAAACATCTATCGAAAAATCTTTCAGGCTAACTATGCCCTTCCTGGTTCGAGAGTAAAATATCCATTCTATTTCTAGCTACCCGGCTTAAACCCATTGGGCCTCATTACAACCCTGGCGGTCAAAGACCGCCAGGGCTGTTCTGGAGTTTGTACTGCCAACAGGCTGGTGGTACAAACTCGGGGATTACGACACCGCCGGGACTGGCGGTTTCCCGCCAGATTGGTCCGGGCGGTTTCCCGCCACATTGGTCCCGGCGGTTTCCCACCACATTGGCCCCGGCGGTTGTAATCCCCCAGGGCAGCGCTGCTTGCATCGCTGCCTAGGGGATTACGAGTCCCCCTCCCCCCAGCCTTTTCATGGCGGTAGGAACCGCCATGAAAAGGCTGGTGGAAATAGGAGTTGCGGGGCCCCTGAGGGCCCCATGGAGCTTTTCACTGTCTGCATAGACAGACAGCATAGCAGACAGCATAGCAGACAGTGAAAAGCGCGATGGGTGCAACTGCACCCAACGCACTGCCGCAACACCGATGGCTCCATTTGGAGCCGGCTCCCGTGTTGCGGCCGACATCCCCGCCTGCCCAGCGGGGATGTTGAAATGGCCACTGCGTGAGTGTGGCCGCATTGGCGGCCGCACGGTGGATAGAACTTGGCGGGTGGCGGTTGCCGCCCGCCAAAGTTGTAATGAGGGCCATAGTAATGAACTTAAAAAATATTCAGTTGTAACAAATTCTTAAACTGGCTGTACACACCTTCAAACGGTTCGTCCCTTTTGGGATTATCAGTTGCCCTGTTACTCCAAATCTTGTATATTAGTCAAAACGGTTTCTGTTTCCATACCTCCCCAGTGTAGGCCCCTAGTTAGACCTGTTTTGCAATGTTGTTTTGCAGTATTTTTGGTTGTCTGTCTTCAATGGAGTTTTTCCTTCCCCTGTTCAGCCTCATGTTCATCTTGGCAGTGCCCTGGTTGATTGTCATCATGTTTGTATTGCTAAAGCATTTCTTCCCTAAGCTTATGCTTTAAACAAGGTCATTAAATCTTTTCACCCACGGTGAAGCGGTGGAGAAATAGTTCAATCAGCATCCCTTCACCCAACACAATTTAAAATGACAGAATGACTCATTTGGTCACGCAAGGAAAACTCCAGTCTAAAATAAATTTAAAGGGTTTTATTACAAGCTCAGGATCAAAGTCATGCAGACAACTCTTAAAGCAAAGTTATAAAGATAAAAGATCACCATGGGTTGACCAAGGCAACAAAAAAGATTTAAATGAATGAACACCAAAAGGACTAAACATTTGACAATAAAAATACAAAACAGCAACAAGACAATCTGATGGGTAGAAAACAAGCGCCATTCAGTTCTTTTAAGCATTAAGGTAACTTGAACATCATCTAAGCTTAGCTAGCTAGCTAGGGAAAGGGAAAACCCTACAGATTAGCAAGTCAAAAGTTAACATGTGCTGGACTAAACACGTGGACAAAAAGCAAAAAGAAAAAGGACAAAAAGAATTTTGGAAGAATGACATCTGGGGCAAACGGTGACTAGCTAAGTTTGACAAAAAGTAAGTTAAAAGGAAAGGTGTCAGGACGTCAGAAGCTTGGTCAAGAGTCTTCTCCTTGGGGGCAGTGGAAACATTTCTCAGCAAAGCATTGGAAACAAAGGGTATGTCGCGCCGCACCGCGCGGCGCGAGCCGAGCGTTCGGCACAAGCCGCGCGTTCGGCTCGGGCCGCGCTTCGCGTCTCTAAGACGCGGCGCGCCCCGAGCCTTTCTTGCACCTTGCGAGGCCCCAGGACTTACTAGGGGCCTCGCGCTGCGCTCTCCCTCCGTCTTGTTGGGGTCTCCTGACCCCTCTTACCTGTTTGGGGACTCCTCTTTCTTCTTTTCTGTCTTTCTTTCTTTTTGGGTCTGTTTTCTCCTCTGTCCTTTATGTCTTTTCCCCTTCCCAGGTTACCTCTGTCTTCCCAGCATTCCTCCTTCCCTATTCTCTATGGTTTCTGCTCCAGTCTATTCTATCTACTTTTCCCTATGCAAGATGGTGTCCTTTTTCTTCCTGTGGGTCACTTCCTGTTTTATGGTATTTAAGGGTGTTTTTTCTTTCCCTCTTTGCGCTGCAACACTCTCTGTTTCAGTTAGTGTCCTCGCTCCTGATTTCCTAGCCCTTGGCTCTGGATTTCGCCATTTCTGTGTTACGTCAGTTCCTTTGATTCCTGTTCCTCTGTTCTTGTTCCAGGAATCCCCTGCGAATCTTCTGGGAGGTTTTTTCCTCTTCTTCTGAAGGGGTTTTTTCCCTCTGGCGCTACTTTCTCACGGTCACGGTCTGTCCTTGGCGTTTCCTCGCCTACAGCACCGTGGCTACCAGAAAGAGTCGCCCCTTTTTGGGACAAAGTCGAACCCTCAAGATCCACGCCTCAAGATCTGCAAACTCCAGGCGCAAGCAGCACGTGAGTCGTGACAGATTGCAGCGCCTAACCATCCCGACGTCTTCTAACACCATGGAAGACACTGTGGTAGCTGCTGCGGATCCGGATCAAGCTCTGCTAACTACAATTCAGCAACAAGCTCAAGAATTACAGCAACTACGCAGTGAGAATGCTGCGTTGCGACAGGCCTTGGCCTTCCGTAGTGGTGATGTCCCGACGCTCTCCGCCTCTACCCATCGTTTTTCGGGTGAACCAACCAAGCTGCGAGAGTTCCTTGACTCCTTGACAGTGTACTTTGCCTTCCGACCCACCCAATTCTCCCATGACAGAACAAAGGTGGGTTATCTCATCAGTTCCCTATCTGGTCCTGCCTTGGCCTGGGCAACCCCGATGGTATCATCTAACGATCCGGTATTGTCGGACTATTCTGCCTTTGTGAACCGTTTCAAGCTGATGTTTAGTCGCCCGGGATTGGAGGCTTCAGCAGAAGAGGCCTTATGCGATATTCATCAAGGTTCACAAGAAGTCCTTCAATACATTACACGCTTTCGTCAACTAGCGGCAGAGACCACCTGGGTGGAACGTACTTTGGTGACTTTGTTTCGTAGAGGACTCAAAGAAGAGATCAAAGACGAACTAGTACATTCCACCAGAGTGGAGGATCTTCGTGGCCTGATGGATCAAGCCCTCTCCATCGAGTATCGCCTTCAGGAACGGAGAGCAGAGAAGAGAAAAAGCAGAGGGTCTTTTCAACCAAGCACCTCACGAGTTTTTCCACATCGTTCTGAGGAACCTCGCCCTCCTGTCAGAGACACCGAAGGAGAACCCATGCAGGTGGATACAACTCGAGGCCCTCTCTCCCCTGGCGAACGAGAAGAAAGACGAAAGAAGGGGTTGTGTTTATACTGCGGATCTGCCGGCCACATACTGCGTACCTGTCCAGTACGTCCATCAAGGCCATCGGGAAACGCCGCTTCCCGTCCTCTGTAAGAAGGGAGGGGACGGGATTAGCAGCCATACCTTCCATCAGTTCTTTCAACGACAATACCACATCCTTGTTCACTTTACCAGTAATGTTACAATTACCTGATGGCCGTCTAGAGAAGACTATGGCACTACTAGATTGTGGAGCTAGTGGCATTTATATGGATAAGAAGTGGGCCACCACTCAACAAGTTCCTATACAACCTAAGGAGGTTCCAGAACAAGTTCACACGGTGGATGGATCTTTGATATCATCGGGTCCTGTAGATACAACTACCCTGATGCTAAATCTACAGATCAGTAACCATCAGGAACACATTTCCTTTGATCTTATAACTTCCCCCAACCATACCATCATTCTTGGAATCCCGTGGTTCATCAGACATAATCCATATGTGAACTGGGCTACCCGGACGGTTTCCTTGTCTTCACAGTTCTGTCACGAGCACTGTTTTGCTTCAGACAAGTATTGGTCGCCTAAGAGGTCAATTATCACGGAGGGCACCACCGGTTCGACCATAAATACAGTCCAAGGAGTTCCTGAACACTATTTGGAATTTCAAGATGTCTTCCAAAAACCTTCCAAACCTGTGTTACCTCCACATCGAGATTACGATTGTGCTATTCCCTTGGAACCTGGCACTATCGTTCCTTTTGGCAGGATGTATTCCCTCACGGAAACTGAAAAGGAAGTACTAAAGGAGTATTTGGATGAAAATATTCAAAGTGGGCTTATTGTTCCATCGTCTTCTCCGGCTGGGGCTCCTCTCTTTTTCGTACCCAAGAAGACAAAGGACCTTCGCCCTTGCCTGGATTTTCGAGGCCTGAATAAGATAACTATTAAAGATCGTTATCCTTTGCCTCTCATAAGGGACATTTTAGAGGCAGTCAGAGGGGCTCAACGGTTTACCAAACTAGATCTACGGGGAGCCTATCACCTCTTACGCATTAAAGAAGGAGATGAGTGGAAAACGGCCTTTAGGACTCCATTTGGTCATTTTGAATACAGGGTAATGCCTTTCGGTCTTACTAATGCCCCGGCAATTTTTCAGAGATTTATGGACTCAGTATTCTCGGATCTCCTGAATCAGACAGTTGTAATCTACCTTGATGATATTCTTATTTATTCCAGAAATCCCAAACTCCATTCTTCCCATGTTAAACAAGTTCTTCAACGACTCCGGGCACATCAACTGTTTTGCAAACCCGAAAAGTGTGAGTTTGACCAGACAGAAGTCAAATATCTAGGATATCATTTAAGTACCACCGGAGTAGCCATGGATCAAGAAAAGGTGCAAGCTATCCTAGATTGGCCTTCTCCATCCTCCATTAAAGAAACACAATGCTTTCTAGGATTGGCGAACTTCTATCGACAATTCATCGCAGACTTTGCTAAACAAACTAGCCACATAACTCACACTTTAAAGAAGGAAAATCTTATTAAAGGGTTTGTCTGGACTAAAACTGCTGAAACAGCTTTTCAAGAATTAAAGAAGGCATTTACACAAGCTCCCATCTTAAGACATCCAGATACCAACAAACGATTTATTGTCGTCACCGATGCTTCTGAAAAAGCCATTGGTGCCGTTCTACTCCAACAACAAGAAGACGATGGTCTTGAACATCCTGTTTTCTATTTATCTCATATACTCTCTATTGCAGAACAACATTACTCAGTATTGGAAAGAGAATTGTTGGCTCTGAAAACAGCTTGTATTGAATGGAGGCAGTTTCTGATGGGTTCCAAGGAACCTTTTGAAGTGAGAACAGACCATCGAAACTTACAATGTTTACGAAATTTCGTATGCCAAAATAGTCGTCAAGCTCGTTGGGCCTTCTTCTTCAGCCAGTATGATTTCTACATTACATATATTCCTGGCTCCCAAAACATTCTGGCTGATGCTCTATCACGTCGTTATCCAGATTGTACTCCTGTCCCAGCTCAACCCCTACTGGAACCTAGTAAGATCATTGGGGTAGCCCAGTCTTTTCTGGAGGAGGTACAACTGGAGTACCCCAATCTATCTGATGATGAAATAGAGAACTTAAGGCCTCTTTTACATAAGAGACAAGGATACTATTATTATCACGATCTGTTATTCATCCCCACTAACAGAGTGAGAGAAAAGGCATTACAAATGTGTCATGATTCACCGGTTGCTGGTCATAGAGGCATCAAGGCCACGCAAGAACTGTTATCCCGATTTTTCTGGTGGCCTACTTGGAAAAAAGATATTGAAACATACGTTCAGGCTTGTCCCACATGCGCTCAAGTCAAGATTCCCCGAACCAGGCCTGCGGGTTTACTACAGCCCTTGCCGGTTCCGCCAACTCCATGGCACACCATCTCCACCGATTTCATGTGTTCGTTACCACTCTCAGCAGGAAACCGAGTAATCATGGTCACTGTGGACTCTTTTACTAAGATGGCTCACTTCACTGCCTTGAAAAAACTACCTACATCCCAAGAATTAAGCCAGATATTCATTGAACATATCTTCCGTCTTCATGGACTCCCTCATACTCTTATATCTGATAGGGGTCCTCAGTACATTTCCCGGTTCTGGAGGTATTTTTGTAAGACACTAAACATCGATAGAGCTCTGTCATCGGGCTTCCATCCCCAGACCAATGGACAGACCGAGCGTCTGAACCAGGGCTTAGAACAATACCTTCGTTGTTTTTGCAACTCAACTCAAAGCAACTGGAACACTTATCTCCCTATCGCTGAGTTCTCTTATAATAACTCAGTCCATAGTGCCTCCAAGACCACTCCTTTTTTCTGTTCTTATGGTTTTCATCCTACCTCTTTTCCTACTTCTTCTCTGTCTCCCACTCCCTTACCCGCTATTACTCATTTTTCCAAACGTCTTCTACAAATCCATAGACTGATTCGTTCTAATCTCTTACACACCAAGAGATATATGAAGAAAGTAGCAGACAAGAAACGTAGGGCAACTCCGGACTACCTTCCACAGGATAAAGTTTGGCTTTCTTCTAAATTCTTACCCTCACGTCTTTCTCAGAACAAATTCACACCTCGCTATTACGGGCCTTTCCGTATTCTCCAGTTGCTTAATCCCGTCACTGTCCGTCTTCACTTGCCTCACACATGGAAGATTCATCCAGTCTTCCATGTCTCCCAACTCAAACCTTATGTACCAGATCCGTACTCCCGTCAGTTTTCCTGTCCTCCTCCTGTCTTAGTGGATGATGTTCCTGAATATGAGGTTCAGGAGATTTGTGACTCTCGTCTTTTTCACACCCGTCTGCAGTATCTGATTCATTGGAAGGGTTATCCTCTCAGTGAGTGTTCTTGGGAAGATGCATCTTCTGTTCATGCTCCTCTTCTGACTCAGCGCTTTCACCGTTTATTTCCTTTCAAACCAGGGCCTTCGGGAGGGGGGCCTACTGTCGCGCCGCACCGCGCGGCGCGAGCCGAGCGTTCGGCACAAGCCGCGCGTTCGGCTCGGGCCGCGCTTCGCGTCTCTAAGACGCGGCGCGCCCCGAGCCTTTCTTGCACCTTGCGAGGCCCCAGGACTTACTAGGGGCCTCGCGCTGCGCTCTCCCTCCGTCTTGTTGGGGTCTCCTGACCCCTCTTACCTGTTTGGGGACTCCTCTTTCTTCTTTTCTGTCTTTCTTTCTTTTTGGGTCTGTTTTCTCCTCTGTCCTTTATGTCTTTTCCCCTTCCCAGGTTACCTCTGTCTTCCCAGCATTCCTCCTTCCCTATTCTCTATGGTTTCTGCTCCAGTCTATTCTATCTACTTTTCCCTATGCAAGATGGTGTCCTTTTTCTTCCTGTGGGTCACTTCCTGTTTTATGGTATTTAAGGGTGTTTTTTCTTTCCCTCTTTGCGCTGCAACACTCTCTGTTTCAGTTAGTGTCCTCGCTCCTGATTTCCTAGCCCTTGGCTCTGGATTTCGCCATTTCTGTGTTACGTCAGTTCCTTTGATTCCTGTTCCTCTGTTCTTGTTCCAGGAATCCCCTGCGAATCTTCTGGGAGGTTTTTTCCTCTTCTTCTGAAGGGGTTTTTTCCCTCTGGCGCTACTTTCTCACGGTCACGGTCTGTCCTTGGCGTTTCCTCGCCTACAGCACCGTGGCTACCAGAAAGAGTCGCCCCTTTTTGGGACAAAGTCGAACCCTCAAGATCCACGCCTCAAGATCTGCAAACTCCAGGCGCAAGCAGCACGTGAGTCGTGACAGGGTAAGGGTAGAAAGGTCTGTACCTCTCAAGGTCCAAGGAGATCCAGAAAGAAGGGTGGAATGAAGCAGACTGACCAAAGTACAACTGGGGAAAAGGTACATTAAAGTCCAAAGTGCAAGATGATTCGCTTATCCATCACTCCACATGACTTGGAAGGCGTGATTGTCCACTGAAATTTCATCATGCGACATGGAACTGCAACATCAGGAAAGATTCCCAAGTGTATCATGAGGAAAGCATCTATCTTAGCTAATCCATACGGGTTGAAACAATTGCATAGAATTCATTTCCACAGTTCCTCAATGAACTGGACTCAAAATTAGATTCTCAGGCTCGCTATCTGTAAAACAGTAAGATGACTATTACCAAGGTGGCATTTCATGGGAACAAAGTCTGAAAGAAAAATCATGTTAGCAAGAATGACTAAAGATTTCTCTACACAGTCAGAAAACAGGGCCTTGAAGGCCTCACTTAGGCTAAATAAAGCAAGTTAAAATGACACATTCATTTATATCAAGCAAGGCTCATATAACTTATGAATTCATCATTAATGAGCTTTGTCAGTGTTCATGTTACAGCAGATTTAAAACAAGATAACTCTGTTAATAGTTTGCTTTTACTATAGTGCAGAACTGCATTTTCCACGTTTACATGTAACATTTAAATCATTTCTCTTCAGAATCATTTCTCTTCAGAAATATTTTGTTGTTTTAGTGCACACTATTAACTAACATCTTAAAGGGTCACATAGAATTGAATTAATTGGGTATACATTACGTTTTGGGGCTATGGGAACACCTTAGTTCAGGTCTCTACAGTGATTGCACATTAACATAGGCCTTCAGTGCACCAGTTTTCAATAAATCTGTTTGTTCTTCAATTAACAAAATCCAAAGATTGTCACATATAGATGATCACTGTGACATCAAAAGTAGCAATAACATTTCAGCTACATCAATGCCCCTTCTGATAGCAAATCGAGCCATCTCATCAAATTGGAATCTTTCATTTTCAATGAGATGGATCCAAATCTTTGAGCTCGTCTCAGGAAAGATCTTCTGGACTCCTGTAATTACTTAATGTCACTGTAATATATGCTACATCTAGTCTCCAGTTCAATTTCTTCCTTTTCTTTTCCTCTCTTTGCTCTAATTTTTTTCAGTTTCTTGCATAACTTTAATAGAACAAGTGCAACTAAGGAACACAAAGCCATTATCAGTGCAGGTCTCAGGATACTACATACAATTCATTTCCCTAAACTTCCAAACCATTTTCCAACTGCTTAAAAACCATTCCTTATTGCTTCCCAGGTACCTGTTGTCTCTAACTCCTTCAGGTCCTTTTACAGGTTTGTCACATTCACAATATACTTTCTCAGCTCCTTCCAATTTTCCAGAATATAAGTGTGCCATTGTTGAACCTGCAACATCCTGCAAACTCTGCCCTCTTACACAAGAAGGATGTCTAACACAAGTTTATTTTGTAAAGCCATTGATCTCATGGCAACCATTTCTGTGTCTACAAAAAAAAAAATACCTTCTCTATCTCTAAATAGCTTATCTACGATTGTCGACAACTTCCTTATCTTGTGATAATTCAGGATCACCCCCACAGATAGAATTATGGCACCAAAAATATCTCATACAATCTCTGAAACACTGGCACCTCTTTTGATTCAGGTGTTTGACTTCTCATCCCAAACACGATCATTAAAATGCTCCACATGATACATCTTTTTAAAGACTACTCATAGATTACATGTTCCATACCTTCTTTTAGTCAGCTTATAATAAGCATTTTTACCACACATTAAATAAACACCTGGTATGGCATGGTGTTGTCCAGCTAACATGAATGTCTAAATACTCTGAAACAAAAATACATGTCTACATTCACTAGTCCCTACAAATGTTATATCAGCTTTTTATGTTGGTCCACATACACACAGCTTCCCTACATGTTGCTAATCTAAGGCAATGGATCCTTGACTACCTGCTAATGAATGAGCTGCTTATTCCCTATCCCAACTATGTAGCACTACTCATTTTTCTACCTTAACTTTCATTGCTCTTCTTTTGTCTTCAACTTGTCCTACAAACTCCTTTTTCTACTGAGGTAAGAATACAGGTCAGATTGTTTCTGTAGACATAGGTGGTCATTACAACCTCGGCGGTCTTTTTACAAGACCGCCGAAGGACCGCCGTGCTGAAGACCGCCAGTGGTAACGGCTTTCCGCTCAGCGTATTATGACTGTTGGCAGCTGTATGTCGTTTTTCCGACGGAGAGTCGCCAACAGCCATAGTGACGGGCGGCGGGGAAGTGGAGGTTGCTCCACCTCTGCCGCACGCCAACAGAACACCGCCCAGCGAATCACGTCCTGTGATTCGCCACGGCGGTGTTCTGTTGGCGGTGTGGTGTCGGCGGAGCTGCCCCCATGGCTCCCGTCCCCTCCCGGAGGATCGAAGGAACAGGTAAGTCGATCGTCCGTTAGGGGAGGGGGGTGGGGGGTGTTGTGTGTTGTGTGGGTGCATGGGGGTGTGCGTGGGTGTATGTGGAGGGGGTGTGTGAGTGTGCGTGTATGCTTGCGGGGGTGTTGTGTGATTGGGAATGAGTGCGTGTATGTCTGTAGGTATGTCTGTATGGATGTGCGCATGTATGTTTGAATGTGGGTGTGCGTGTCTGACTGTGTGTGTGGATGTTGACATGTATGTCGGTGTGTGTGCGTGTATGTGTGTTGGTGGTGCCTGCGTGCGTGTCGGGTGTGTATGTGTAAGGTAATGTCGGGGGTCGGGTGGGGAGGGGGGGCCTGCCACCTTTGGGGGGTGGCAGGAGTGGTGGGGGGTGTAGGAGAGGGGGTGGGGTGGGGGTGGGGGAGACCCCTATTAGTGCCAGGGAAGGAATTCCCTGGCACTGATAGTGCTTACCGCCATTGATTTCATGGCGGTTCCTACCGCTAGAAATCCACGGCAGTAAGCCGGGTCAAAATACCGGCGGCGGTATAGTGACGGCCGCCGCGCTGGAGACCCAGGTCTCCAGCCCAGCGGTCGTCTCCACCCTGGCGGGCGGAACAGAGAAGCGGCAGATGACCATGGCGGTAACCGCCATGGTCATGATCCTCAAAAAAAGACCGCCAGCCTGTTGGCGGTCTTACCGCCGCTTTAACACCGTCCGCCCGGGGTGTAATGATCCCCATAGACTGTACCAAATGTAAATGTAGTTTGGAAGAAACTTCCCACTGTGTCAATGTTCATACCTTTGGCAATGCTGGTCAAATGGTTCATGATGGTTTCAATTGAAAGAAACAAGTCATAATCTGAATAATAATACTGGAAATATGTTTGCTGATACAAAAGTGTCAGCAACAAACTATGGGAAATTCCATAAGTAAAGGGGATACTATAATAAGTGATTTCCTCACTAACTGATGAAAGCAATTGCGTGCACACATAACAGTCTTTAACTTCCATGGTGTTTTCAGTATTCATATAACAGCTTCTAGTATACATTTGTAGATAGATCACATCTGGAATCATATTAAGCCTTTCTCATTGAACACAGACATTTTGTTTGCTATAGGGTTTGTAGAACTTGGGACACTTGTGGATTTAACCTTCTCTGAGCTAATAATTGTGGTTAAGCTCAATGCAATAAGGATTTCTGTATCCAATAAGCAACAATATGATCATTAAAACTGTCACAACTAACAATCGTACACATAAGTACTTAAGCTTAATACTCTTGTTTCTGTTTAACTCCATGAGTTCACTTATTTCAGACCAAAAAGTCTAAAATTAAAAAGGAAAAAAAAAAAAATGCAAATTGCAGCAGCAAAGATATCAACTGTCTCTTTTAGTCATTTTTTATTTGTCCGCAAAGCAAATAGCAAAAAAAAACTAAATTAAAACTTTTGTTTTCTTCAAAGTTCAAGTATACATTTGAAAAATCTTCTTCAAATTGCCTCTAATAAACGTTCAAATGTCTCTAATAAATGTGCAGTTCAATAATCACCAATAAACACATCCAGGATATAACGTCTCAGTTCATCAAGTGGCAATGATAATTCAAAGTTCAATTCAGCCACAAGAACGAATTGAAGAATTTTAAACTGCATATGTATTGTTAAAAGAAAAGGTTGTAAATTCCTTTTCACAGTCATTTGCTGCAAAATAAGTCAGTTCAGGAGCTGCATACTTTTGACTAGGAACTCTCTTTCTCTCTGACCTTCAAGCTACTGGGTTGGTAGTATCACTGTCGCTCTGACCAGATTCCTCTGTTTTTTCGGGAATTGTTAGGGGCACTTGTACTACTGGCACAGTTTTCTCATTTAGCCTTTTGTCTCTGGGTACAATTCTCTTCTCTATAGCACTAGGTCCTTCATCAGCATCTGAGCTTTGTGGAGCCTGTCTCTGTCTTGACCCTTCTGTCCCCTTCTGTATCAATCACTGCTGTTGACTCACCTAGAGCCCCCTGATACTGTAATTGTGCTGCTTCAGTCACTCGCACATCCCCAACAAATTTACTAACCTGAACCCTCCGTCTCACTGTAACCAAAACTTCAGGGATAGGTACTTTATCATGAAAGGGGACTTGGAATTTTGCAAGTGTGGATTGTGCGTAAACTATTAGGGAGACCATCACACTTCACAGCCGTTATAGTCATAAGCACGACCTGGTGTGGCTCCTTCCAATGTGGTTCTAAGCAGGCCTTCCACACATGCTTTTTGATAATCTTCCAGTGACCTGGCCACAGGCCATGGCAGAGCTACTGTTGCAGCTGGACTGTATCTTTTCCAACCTGATGAGATACAGAACGAACAACATCAGCTAGTCCCTTGCAATAATCCAGTACCAAGTCATCTGTGACGCTCAAAAGAAGATTTGCAGATACAGCTGGCAATCCCGTAGCATACCCCGTGATCATTTAATTTGGGGACATGCCATTCTTTCTGTCTGGAGTACCACACAAACTCATCAAATGAAAAGGCAATGCGTCAGACTATTTCAGAGAGGAAGAGGCACATACTTTTGCCAATCTGGCCTTCAGAGTTTAAATAACTTGCTTCACCAATCCAAATGCCTCAGATAATTGCAATGTAGTCTTTGCTCAACTTGTAATGTCGCACATAATAATTTCAGGACTTCACTGTTGAAGTGTGTCCCTCGGTCTGACTCTAGAGAAGTCTGGAAGCCAAATCTAGGTATTAACTCCCTGAGCAACAGTTTGGCAACTGCAAGACTGTCATTTCTCCTCGTCAGATAAACCTCGCCCCAATGAGAGAAACCGCATACGATAACCAAGATGTATCTCAGTTCATTGCACACGGGAAGCTCAATAAAATCAAACTGCATCCTGTTGAAAGGTCTTCCTGATCTGCCTATGTGACTCAGTGTCACTGCTGTACGCTTACCTACATTCATCTTCTGATATGTGACACATCTGTGACATAGGGCGTCTGCCATCAATCTGAATCTGAGGTTAAACCAAGTTTGCTTGAAAGTCCTAACCGTAGCATCACTAACAATTTTGAACAGGAATGGTAATGCCTAGCCATAGGTGGTAACAAACTATTATGCATCACAACTCTTCCATCACTTAAAACCCAACCATAATCTTCATCTCTCTTGGCACAACCTGTACTAGCTCTACCTTGCTGTTCTTCCTCTGACAATTCTTCATGCAATTTCTTACCTTCTTCCCAGGTATCTGTAGCAGTCAATAGAAGATTGTGATGTCTCATCATGTGACTCATTGGAGTACTCACCATTAAAGGCAGCACAATTTAAGGCAAAATATGTAGCCACCTCTTCTGTTTAGTTGTTGCTGAGAGCTACATAATCAGTGGCTTTGTGGTGTGCAGAGCACTTCACAACCGCAATTTGGGCAGGCAACTGTAAAGCATTCAAAAAATGATGTACTTTGTTTCCATTACGAATTAGTGATCCAGAGGAGGTCATAAAGCCTCTCTGGGACCGCAACTGTCCGAAGTCATGAACAACACCAAAGTCATATGAAAAGTGTTACCTTCAGTTGCTCAGAAACACAGCATAATCTTGTAAGAGTAACTAGATCAGTTACTTGGGCAGAAAAGTCTCCTTAAAGCCAGGAGGCTTCCACTACACATGAGACTGTACAGACTGCATAACCAGCTCTCAGGATACCATCATTGTCTCTTAAACAGGAACCATCAACAAACATTACATAATCCTTTTCAGGTAGGGGAATGGCTTGAATGTCAGGTCTTGGCCTGTGCATAGTTCAATAACATCTAGACAGCCTCACTCAATTTCATCAGTACAACTATCATTTACATCTTTATCATTCACATGAACTGGCAAAAGAGTAGCTGGATTCAAAGTATTGGAATGCTTGAGATGAATGTTCTGAGTGGCCAAGATTGTTTGCTCATAGCAGATGCTGAGTTTTGGTGCGGGTTATCAAAATTTCCATGGGGAGGGTACAGAAACATTAAAAGAGTGACTCATAACAATGCTTTTGTATTTGCTGGCACACCCACAGAAGTTGTCTTCCCGCCTCAGGTGTAAAAACCACAAGTAATGTGGTACGACACCGTACCTTATCCCATCACTAGAAGTCAACTGGATCTTTGGACTTAGTGAGGAGTGTGGTAGTCAGATCCATTCAACACAGATCAATGATATAGGAACCATAAACAATTCTACACACCATGAACAATTAAAATATTAAATCAAATTCCAAACCGAATAAAGTTGTAAAGTTTTGTTACAATCCTAAAGTCAATGTAACATATATGGTGCGTAAAACTAAATTATAAACATACATGAAAACCATAGGTCGACCAAAACATTTAAAGAATTCATCCTACTAAACATCAATACTATCAAACACTCCAAAAGGATAACATACATTTGCAACACTACAATATGGACATTAATTTCAGATTTCAAAGCAGATAATGGTGACATCAGTAAATCTTAAAAGTTCAAATTAACAATATCCAGTTTTTAGCGATGGGCCATCTATGGTGGTCATTACAACCCTGGCGGACGGTGTTAAAGCGGCGGTAAGACCGCAAACAGGCCTGCGGTACAAAATTTGGAATTATGACCGTGGCGGAAACCGCCAACAAAGACAGCCACTTTAACACTCCGACCGCCATGGCGGTACAGACAAGCAGCGCGGCGGTCACCGCCAACAGACAGGCGGAAGACAATGTACCGCCCATAGTATCACAACCCGCCAATCCGCCACCTTTTCCGGGGCGGATTCTCCGTGGATAAAAACACGGCGGAAACAGTTTCTGCAATGGGAAAACGCTCACCTGAACACATCCCACGAGGAAGGAGGACTCCATGGAGCCTGAACTCCAAATCCTACCGGCCCTTCTCTTCCTACTCATCTACGAAGACCAACGCCTGCGCCGGCGACGACAACGGTGAGTACTGCACCTATGACATAGGGGATGGGGGAGGCAAAAGTTAGGGGGACACACACGCAACACCCCCACCCCCACCCCACACTTGCATATTACAACACACACACCAAAGCATTTACAAAAATAACATCAACAACCCACAACCCCCCCGGAAGAAAGCAAAGACAAAACGAAATCAGTCCAAACCTTGTAATGTATCAATATACATGTCTCAAAAATATACAGATATATTAGCTAACCATACAAAAGTATATACACTTCGAGAAGTAGTGCAGATATGCACATATAAATGTTCGTGAACCACTAGTCCAAAAATGCATGGGCGAGGCCCACAAAAGATACCTGTCCACACACGGAGAGAACACTGCCGGGGCATCAGATAGAAATACTACAGGCACCTCAGGGGGAAGGGAAGGGGGGGCACCTCAGCCGGAGGAGTGCAAAGCCAGATCCACGACGGGGCTCCATGCCCACTGTTCCATCCTGGGGAGTGCAAAGCCACAGTCTCTCAAGTCTCTACAGTGGGTGGCTTGCCCACTGTACCATCCTGGGGAGTGCAAAGCCACAGTCTCTCAAGTCTCTACAGTGGGTGGCTTGCCCACTGTACCATCCTGGGGAGTGCAAAGCCACAGTCTCTCAAGTCTCTACAGTGGGTGGCTTGCCCACTGTTCCATCCTGGGGAGTGCAAAGCCACAGTCTCTCAAGTCTCACAAATGGGTGGCTTGCCCACTGTTCCATCCTGGGGAGTGCAAAGCCACAGATTCCAAAGTAGATAACAGCCTCCACTGGTTCAGGAGGGGGACTGGTGCCCAGACTGGATTAGTCTCCCCCTGGAAATTCCTGTACCGTCCCTGGCCCACCCGCACATGGGATAACGATGCTTGATGTGGCGGACATTTCATACTTCCCCGGTGCATGCCCTGTTCAGCGGTGCTTTGCCATGGCGGTGTCTGGACTGTTCAGCGGTGCTTTGCCATGGCGGTGCCTGGACTGTTCAGCTGTGCTTTGCCATGGCGTGTCTGGACTGTTCAGCGGTGCTTTGCCATGGCGGTGTCTGGACTGTTCAGCGGTGCTTTGCCATGGCGGTGTCTGGACTGCTCAGCGGTGCTTTGCCATGGCGGTGTTAGGACTCTTCAGCAGTGCTTTGCCATAGCGGTGTCTGGACTGTTCAGCGGTGCTTTGCCGTGGCGGTGTCTGGACTGTTCAGCGGTGCTTTGCCATGGCGGTGTCTGGACTGTTCAGTGGTGCTTTGCCATGGCGGTGTCTGGACTGTTCAGCGGTGCTTTGCCATGCCGGTTCTGGACTGGGCATTGGTGTGTGGCATGACGTTCTCTGGACTGGGCATTGGTGTGTGGCATGACGTTCCCTCATTGCCCAGCGGGGCTGTGGCAGCCGGGCCCCTCCTGGGCACTGACTTCGGCGGTGGTCTCCTGACCAGTGACGATACTTGGGCCCTCCTGGGCACTGACTCTGGCGGTGGCCTCCTGACCAGTGACGGTACTTGGGCCCTCCTGGGCACTGACTCTGGTGGTGGTCTCCTGACCAGTGACGGTACTTGGGCCCGCCTTGGCACTGACTCTGGCGGTGGTCTCCTGACCAGTGACGGTACTTGGGCCCTCCTGGGCACTGACTCTTGCGGTGGTCTCCTGACCAGTGACGGTACTTGGGCCCTCCTGGGCACTGACTCTGGCGGTGGCGGTGGTCTCCTGACCAGTGACGGTATTTGGGCCCTCCTGGGCACTGACTCTGACGGTGGTCTCCTGACCAGTGACGGTACTTGGGCCCTCCTGGGCACTGACTCTGGCGGTGGTCTCCTGACCAGTGACAACGGTGCTGGCGGTGGCGTCCCGACCGCCGGGAAGGATGCCGCCCTTCTCCGCCGTGCTGCTCACACTAGGCTGTGCAGACTTCCTCTGGCACTTCCCCACCTTTGGAGGAGTCACAGCTGACTCTGCCATCCACCTGGAACCCCTATGAGTTGTTTTGCCACCAGGAGTCTTCACAGGGTCCCGTCGGCCACTTTCCAATTTCAGAGCCTTTACAGGGGATGGACTACCAGTGCCTTGGCTCCGGGTCACACTGCCAGTCCTGGTGGCCGGTGCACTCCACACACCTTGAACAGGCACCACTGGCATTGGAGGCTTTTTGACTGAGGTGCTACGACGGGACTGATGAAGTGGAGGGGGGGGCAAAAAGGTCAACTTTACACAGGGACAGTTTCTGACGAACACTGGGATGGGTAGTTGGAGGGGGTCTGGGAGTGGAGGAAGAGGAGGTGGTTGTAGGAGGTGTCACTTTTGGTGTTTTGGGTGCAGGTGCAGGTACTGGAGGCTGTCGTGAGGTGGATGTATGTTGGGTGTGTGGGTGCCCGCGTTTGTGTACTTTGGGTGGGGGCGTCACAGACACACTGGGAGAGGACACAGGGGACGTGTAAATGGTAGTGGAGGTGGTGAGTGCAGGTGAGCGGGGTGTGGTGCTGGGTGTTCTGGTGCGAGTCCTGGTGCCTGTAGATGTAGTGCATGCAGGTGTGAGTGTAGATGAGACTGGGAGGGAGGAGGGAGACGACGAGGAGGGGGACACAGTGGAGGCAGTGGATGTTGCTGTGTCTGCACGTGGGTGATGCTTGCATGTGTGCCTGTGGGTTGTGTGGTGCCTAAGTTTGCCTGAGCTACTTATGGGTGTAGAGGTGTGTGCATGCTGGTCTGATGGTGTGCTTGGGATAGGCTGGGGTACAGGGGATTGGGTCTGGGTGGAGGAGGTTGGAGGGGGCAGGCTAGACACAGGGACAATGGCTGCCATCAGTGCAGAGGCCAGAGATTGCAGGGTTCGCTGAAGGGCAGCCTGACCAGAATGAATGCCCTCCAGGAATGCATTACCGTGTTGCAACTCCCTTTCTACACCCTGGATGGCATACACAATGGTAGACTGCCCAACAGTGAGTGACCTGAGGAGGTCAATGGCCTCCTCACTGAGGGCAGCAGGGGTGACTGGGGCAGGGCCTGAGGTGCCTGGGGCGAAGGTGATGCCCACCCTCCTGGGTGAGCGGGCACGGGGCGAACGCTGAGGGGCTGCTGGGAGGGCGGTGCTGGTAGGGGAGGTGGCGGCTGTACCTGTAGAAGTGGGGCGCACAGATGGTGCTGCCACCACAAGGAAGCTCCCATCGGAGGACGAGTACATGTCGCTGGTTGGTGATCCGGTGGCCGACGTGAAGCTCCCCTCGCCCTCCGTCCCACTGGTGCATTCAGAGTCCATGGTGTGGCCCTCCAAGGCCATGTGGGATGCAGCTCCCTTGTGCTCCAGTGCCACTGTACCTCCGCCTGATGATGCTGATGCACATGAGAACATGGAGAGCACAAAAAGGGGGGGGGGAGACAGAAGAAAGACAGGTTGAGTGCATGGCATACCGCGACCGTTGGCGGACAATACAGACACAGCAGCCCCCTGCACTACGCCGTGCTCCTGGCCTCTACAGATGCTATTCCTGGGATCTGGCCTACATGGCTATGGTGGACCTCTGCACACATGGATGCCACAGGGGCATCTATACCTGTACTTGGCACTCTACTGCGGCGGGGTAGGGAGCCACATGGCCTGCATTATGGAGGGGCCTAGTCTACCTATGTCTGCCTGGCCTAGGTACACCCACAGGACTCCTCCCCCACCCAGACCCCTCCACTGCGCGCCAAGTCCGCAGAATGATGTTGCACTCACCCCATTGTGTCTGCTGTGATGCCCTCAAGCGCCCATCCAACTCAGGGTAGGCCACTGCCAGGATCCGGAACATCAGGGGGGTCGTTGGGAGGCCATCCCCAGCTGAGCCTCCGCCGTCTTCTTGCTCCAGCGGCGAATGTCCTCCCATCGTTTACGGCAGTGGGTGCCCCGTCTCTGGTGGACCCCCAGGGTCCGGACGTCCTTGGCGATGGCACGCCAGATGTCTTTCTTCTGGTGGGCGCTGACCTACATGACATGCACAAGGGAAGAGGAGAAGTCATTAACAACCGCACCGTCAATGTGCGTGGCCCCCCTCCCTACCCTAGCCATGTGGCACATTCATTCACATGCATTAATGTTCCCTGAACTCTGCCCCCTTCCCTCTTCCAACCAGCCCTCTCCACCCAGGCCTAGCCCATCCAACGTGCTCCCAGTGTACTTACCTGTTGGTCTGGAGGACCGTAGAGTAGCGTGTACTGGGGGAGGACCCCGTCTACCAGTTTCTCCAACTCCTGAGCAGTGAAGGCAGGGGCCCTTTCCCCAGACGCAGCAGCCATTGTCGCTTCCAGACCGAGGTCACAGCAGCACTTGCAGTGTAGGTCCTCTCCTGTCGAAGATCAGGTATCTAGTGATAGAACAGATAGAAAATGGCGGTGACGTCCGCTGCGGTGACGTCCGCGGCGGTGCGTATCATCACCGCCGGCGCACTTCCTCATTGGCTCCTGGGACCCATAGGGTCCAATGTAAACCAATGCAGCATTGCGCCGCGGTCTACGACTGCCGACCGCGACGGTGTGCAACGCCAACGCAGTTACCCAACAATCCCATTGTCCCAGTTTAGAGGTCAGGCAGCCGCCATTTCAGGGGCCCACATGGCTCCACTTACTTCTGCGTCACACATAGCTGGGCCTACACGCAACACACATACAGGAAGGGTTTTGTGTTTGGTGTCGTGTTCTGTGTAACTGTGGGTACATACCTGGAAAAAAGTTGACTCGATCCTCGCTGTTGTCCTTCCTAGGCGCCGTCAGCTGGGACAATTGAGAAGATGGCGGAATCCTCCGGTGTACCGACCGCTGGTGGACCTGTTGACAATGGAGGAGCGACATTTAATCGTGACCTACAGGTTTGACCGTGCCACTATCCAGGAACTATGTACCCAGTTGGAGCCAGACCTGATGTCACCAATCCGCCATCCCACTGGAATCCCCCCTGACGTGCAGGTGCTGTCAGTGCTCCATTTCCTTGCAAGTGGGTCTTTTCAGACAACTGTGGCCATGGCATCAGGGATGTCCCAGCCTATGTTTTCCAACGTGCTGTCCAGAGTGTTGTCTGCCCTGCTGAAACACGTAAGGAGATACATCATATTCCCTGAGGTGGAAGACTTGCCTACAGTGAAAGGTGACTTCTATGCCCTTGGACATATCCCCAACGTCATAGGTGCTATTGATGGGACCCATGTGGCTTTGGTCCCCCCCACAGGAGTGAACAGGTGTACAGGAACCGGAAGAGTTATCATTCCATGAATGTACAGATGGTCTGTTTGGCAGACCAGTACATCTCGCAGGTAAATGCAATGTTCCCTGGCTCAGTGCATGACGCCTACATCCTGCGGAATAGCAGCATCCCTGATGTGATGGGTCAACTCCAGAGGCACCGTGTGTGGCTATTAGGGGACTCTGGTTACCCCAACCTTTCCTGGCTATTGACCCCAGTGAGGAATCCCATGACCAAGCCAGAGGAACGCTACAATGAGGCCCATGGGTGGGCTAGGAGGGTGATCGAACGCACCTTCGGCCTCCTGAAGGCCAGGTTCAGGTGCCTCCATATGACAGGTGGTTCCCTATTCTACTCACCGAAGAAGGTGTGCCAGATCATCATCGCCTGCTCGATGCTTCACAATCTTGCTTTGCGATGCCAGGTGCCTTTTCTGCAGGAGTATGGTCCAGATGATGGTGTTGTGCCAGCTGTGGAGCCTGTGGACAGTGATGAGGAGGAAGCTGAGGAAGAAGACAACGACAACAGGGAGTCAGTCATACAGCAATATTTCCAGTGACACACAGGTGAGAACATTTTCTTTTTTAACATGACATTCACTGTCACACGTCTTACTCTATCCAGTGTGTAATTGAATGGGATTATTTGGTAACTGAGTTGTTCCTTTCCATTACGGTTTCACAGGTGTGGTTACCAACGTGTGTCATCTGCATGCATCCTTCAAGGACTTGTGATGTGTGACATTGGTATGTTGCCTTAACAATAGAAAAAGCATTTTGACACTGTCATTGATCATACATTTTACTAAATCATAGACTGACTCCAGAATGTTTTGTGGTTCAAGGGTGTTTATTTAAGTGCTAAAAAATGGAGGGGGGTTGTAAAATGGTGATGGGTGATGGTGGAGGACTGTCCATGGCAGAGTCAAGTCTATTAGTCTCACAGGTGCACTGCCCATCTGGGCATAGGAAGTGGAGCTGGGGCAGTTAAAGTATGGACAGGTTAACAAAGTGGGACGGTGGGGGGACAATCAGGGTGGTGTCATTTCCTGGTGGGGGTCTTGCCATCTTGCTCTGTCCTGGATCTCAGGGACCACTTGCGTGGTGGTTGTCCGTCTGCAGGGGGTGGGGTGCTGGTGTGGTGGTCCTGTGGCGGTGCCTCCTGTCCACTAGCGCCGGCGGAGGTGGTGGGCAGTTCATCGTCCTTGCTAGTGTCAGGGTCCCCTTGGAGTGCCATGGTGTCCTTCAAGGTCTGCTGTATGTCCTTCAGCACCCCTACGATGGTGCCCAAGGCGGAGCTGATGGTCCTGAGCTCCTCCCTTAAGCCCAAATACTGTTCCTCCTGCAGGCGCTGGGTCTCCTGAAACTTGACCAGGACCGTCGCCATTGTCTCCTGGGAGTGGTGGTATGCTCCCATGATGGAGGATAGGGCCTCATGGAGAGTGGGTTCCCTTGGCCTGTCCGCCCCCTGTCGCACAGCAGCCCTCCCAGTTCCCCTGTGTTCCTGTGCCTCCGTCCCCTGGACCATGTGCCCACTACCACTGCCCCCAGGTCCCTGTTGTTGTTGGGGTGGTGGGTTATCCTGGGTTCCCTGTAGTGGTGGACACACAGCTGATTGGCCTGTCCTGGGTACGGAGGTTTGGGCCCGCTGGGTGGGTGCTGTGCTGGTGTTACCAGAGGGTGGAAGGTCAGTGTTGGGCTGTGCCTGTGCAAGGGGAACCAACTGTCCCGAGGCCCACGATGGTCCGGGCTGGTCATCAGGCTCCAGTAGGGCAGAGCTGCTATTGTCACTGTGGGCCTCTTCTGTGGGTGGAGTGGAGATGTCTGGACCCTCCGGTGTGGTGTCGGTCCTTCGTGATCCTGCAGGGGCATAAGAGCATGATTATTGCATGTGTGTGTGTCATGTGTGCAATGGGTAGGTGAGCGTGTACCCCAGTGCTAGCATTCGTGTGTGGGGGCTTGTGTGATGATGGTTAGGGGGTTGTTCTGGGTATGTGCAGTGAGCATGCTTTGGTGAGGGGTGACCATGCTTAGTTGTGTCATGCAGGGCTTGTTGTTGGGATGTGTGGTTTGTGTTCTTAGTACATTAGTGTGGAGTTGGAGTGATAGGGGAGGGTGTGAGGGTGGGGGTGTGTGATAGCATGCAGGTAGGGTGGGGGATCTGATAGTTAAGATTTGACTTACCAGTGTCCATTCCTCCACCGACTCCTCCGAGGCCCTCTAGATGCATGATGGTCAAGACTTGCTCCTCCCATGTTGTTAGTTGTGGGGGAGGAGGTGGGGGTCCACCGCCAGTCCGCTGTACCTCGATGTTGTGCCTGGAGACCGCTGAACGCACCTTCCCCCGTAGGTCGTTCCACCTCTTCCTGATGTCCTCCCGATTTCTTGGGTGTTGTCCCACTGCATTGACCCTGTCGACTATTCTTCGCCATAGCTCCATCTTCCTGGCTATGGAGGTGTGCTGCACCTGTGATCCAATAGCTGTGGCTCTACCCATAGGATTTCCTCCACCATGACCCTGAGCTCCTCGTCGAAAAATCGGGGGTGTCTTTGGCGTGCCATGGGGTGGTGTGTGTGATGTGTGAGGTGGTGTCTGTGGTGATGAGTGTAGTGATGTGTAGTGGTGTGTGGTGTTTTGTGCGTGGATATTGTGTGGGTGATGGTGTTGTGTGCCTCTGTGTGGTGGTATTGTCTATTCTGTGCTCTCTCTCTGGCCTTCTTCCTGAATTTTTGGTCGTAGGGGTTTGTGGGTGATGTGGTTGTGTGTTTTATATTGTGTTGGGTGTGTGGAAGTGGTGTGTGTATGTGTATCAGGTGTGTGTATTTCGAAATGTCCAATGTGGCGGTGTTTTGGAGATGTGTGTGTATTTTGAGCGTGGTGGTGTGTACCGCCAATGGAATACCGCGGTTGAAAGACCGCCGCGTGGATTTGTGTGTCGTAATAGCATGGGCGTGTTTCTGTTGGCGTGGAGGTGGAGGTGGAGGTTTTGTTTTCGCCAGTTTAACACTGATCTTTGGTATGGCGGACTTGTGTGGGTGTCTGAGTTTCGGCGGATTCCGAGATGTGGGTCATAATTGCTGTGGCGGAATTCCACGGCCGCGGCGGTCTATTGGCGGTCTTCTGCACGGCGGTAAGCGGCTTTTACCGCCAATGTTGTAATGACCCCCTATATCTCTAACATGAATTCAGACTTGCATGCGTGGGAACAGGCTAACACATGCGAGCAAAACAAAAGGTAAGACAAAAATAATTTGGAAAATCATCTAACTAGGGTGACTCTATAAAAAGATGCCAGGGTAATTATTTAAACTGAAAAAGTAACACAAAAACATATTTAGATTGTACCGCTCCTCATGGGGCAGCAGACAGGAAAGTTTCATCGAGCAGAGCGTTCACCTTCTTACAAAATCAATAGACAGCAGCATCAGGATAGTGCAGAAAATGGGCTGCACATCGGACAAGTTAGCAGTTCAGAATTGGTTTGGGCATATTAGTACTGAACAGCATAAGTGAATAGGGCAATCAGGACGACTATAGGAAAACTCATAACATAAAGATTAAATATGGCAGAAGACTTAGAGAGTGACAGAAGGTGACAGCATGAACACGCAAGAAAAACTCTTAAGCTTCGGCAGACAGCAGCAGCCACAAAGCAGGAAATAGACTGACTAAACTTTAAAAAGTCTCTCACTAATTAGAAATGTCCATGGGCCTTTCGATTGGTCCTTCGGGTGGGCTCATCTTACCACATGATTCTGCATTCAGCGGTAACCACTGACACCATTAAATTAGCAAATATTCTGGATTCTCTCACAGAAAATAAATTTAGTCATCTCGATGAATTCATACAGTGGTGCCAAAATATTACAGTTTCTAGTTGTTTGTTATGGTTATATGTCAACAACGAGGTCGGAACAACGACCTCGTTCTAACCACTAATGCCTTTACCACGAATGCGTTTACAATGATTTTACCGTTGTAAACGCATTCCTTGTAAAGGCATTAGCGATCAGCATGCACGGTTCCAGCATGCTTCCCCCCTAACTCCCATCCCCAAAAATTACCGCGACCCCCCATCCCCACAACTACCCCAACCCCCTACCCCCAAAATTACCAGAACCCCAACCCCCTTCCCCTAAAACCTAAACCACCCCAACCCCAACCCACCCCTTAAACCTAAACCCTGACCTCCCCTCCCCCAAACCCTAATCACACCCAGCCCCCCACCCCGAAAACTAAAAATACCCCGAGTCCCCACCCCGCCCCTAAAACCTAAACACCCAAACCCACCCCTTAAACCTAAACCCTGACCCCCCTCCCTCCAAACCCTAATCACCCCACCCCAAACACTAAAAATACCCCGAGTCCCCACCCCGCCCCTAAAACCTAAACACCCCAACCCCCCAACCCACCCCTTTAACCTAAACCCTGACCCCCTACCCCTCTAAACCCTAATCACCCTCAGCCCCCAACCCCACCCCCCAAAAAACCCAGCCCCAGTCCCAGCTCAACTTACCTCCTCCTTCATTGCGTCGACTCCGACTCCCTTCTTCTGTACCTTAACCATGCATGTATGTGGTTCAGACATGCGTGGTTAAGGTACCAAAACCAGGAAGTCGTGGAAAACGAAAGCGTTGTTTCACTTTCGTTTTTCACGACTTCGTGGTTTCGGAGTCGTTGTTCTGGGTGTTTCTCGTTTGTTACTTCGGGATCCTTTCTCATGGTACTCAGGATGAGCTAAACAATTCTCAGATTAAGTTAATAAAATTTCCTGTCTTGTTCAAAAGCTAGAACAAATATTGTTACTTAATTGACACTGAAACATGTTCTCAGTCTTTAATACAATAGAACATTCACTTATATATCAGCAATCTAGGAAATAATTCAGGTCAGAGGGAACAGAATAAGAAAGCAATTTTCTTTTACTGCAGCAAAAATAAATCTCCAGGCCTGATCTAGCTTAGAAAGCCTAAATGCACATTAATACAATTAATAAAGATAAATCCTATTGCGCATCTTACAATCGAAATCGCAAATGCAAAGCACATTATTTTAATACAAAGATTATTTACGACGTATGAGAACACAATTTTTAACATGCATTTATTTTCTGCACAACTAACTAACTCATGTTAATATATTCATTTAATTCAATATAAGTATGATTAACTCATGATCATTTAATACCCATAGTGTACTTCATTTCTACTGTTTCTCTTAAAGATAATACTTTCAATGTTAGTTCTTATCAATAATCCACTCAAATATAGCTGTACAATATCTTTCATGTTTAAAACGTGATGTCAAATACGAATGGAGGCCACATTGTTCACCATATTTCAAACGTGTACATGTTACATTTAATGGCTTTAATCCCTGCTCAAATCTAAACCCAAAATTACCCATATCTTTCACTTATATGGCTTCAGTACCTCTGTAATGCTTGAAAGCCTGCAACTATCTCTCATAATAGGAATGTATTGAGACTTTAGATTCCAGAGTCGTCCTGGCAGTTCTCAGGCAATCAATGTCTTTAGGGGGTACCTTGTTTTTCAAAAAACGAATCACTTTCTAATACCTTTTCATCACCTTTTCAGATGCCACATTGGTCACTGAATCTCTTGAAGGTTGACAGTCAGGCCAATCGACAGCAACCTTACATTCCATCCATAAATCACTTGGAATCAGAATATCAAACAATGTATTTAAATCTTCCCACAGGCATTTTGAAAAGTTCACTAATCGTTCTGTCTGCTTATATCACTCCGTTGTTTTCTCTTTCAATTTTAGTTAATCATTTGTGAAGGACAAAATATCACTCCTACTCCAAGGTACATGAACATACCCATCACCAGGAATTTCTCACATGGGAAGCATTTTCACATTTACCTCAGCTTGACTTGCCCCTACCAGAGGTAACTCCATTTTCGCTTTTTTTTTCTGATCCCTTTTCTTTGCCCACCTTCCTTCACACTTGTCTACAGCTCCCCATTTCTGAATGTGACAAATGTATTCTCTAATCTGTAATAACATTCCAGGAGGACACATGTTCAGTATATCCTTGTCAGTAAAGTCTACTCTGTAAATTCTCTTCAAGGGTTTCAACTTCCCCAAACCAACATCATATCTCTGGGCTAATTTAGCTAGTCTGTCAGAAGCTTGACCTACACGTTTTGTAATGTCTTTGTATACAAACCTTAATTCATTTTCAGTGTAAATATCTAAGGGAACTGTGTCCATGTTTCCCAGTATCCTTTTGTTTAATTCCTCATTTCAATCTGAGTATTCCAATGGTCTGTCTCTCTCTGGAGTGTTTTCTGTTCTTGCACTGCAAGTCATTCCTCTTGTTGCACCTGCAGGAGTCATATTATTCAGCCACTCATTTAACTGTTGAGCAGTAAAGCCTCACACACCTATTGGAGTATTCTGCATTACAAGCTCTGAACTGTTAGATTTACATTGTAAATGTGTCCTTCTGAGCTCATATTTGAAACTGGCACTGTCTGATTTATGCTCTGTTCAAATGGTGCAGAAGGCACATCAAAGGTTACAATTCTTGGTGTCTCACTTGTTGCTCCTATCTGCTCAGAATTCTATGGAGGCGGATGATTTAACAATAGCTCATTTATAAAGTCTACATCCAAATCACTGTCATAATTTTCAGCTTTCGTTTCAGTATCTGTTGACTGTTCTGCTTTTTCTGTCTTTTTCTTAGTCTTCATCATTAGTAATGGCTGGATGGAACGTAACTCCATCAATGATGTCTGCTCTCCAAGCTTTTTGCTGACAATCCCATCTTGCCTCTGCAACTGTTCTTATTGCTATCTTCATTCTACTCTCGTACTTATCTCACTTTTTCTGATGAGCCATATGTTCCAAAGTGTTAGGTGCTTCAAATTGTGCAGGTCTCGGAGGAAGTTTCATCTTATAAAGTACTCGCCTCAAGTTCTCAATAATTCTTAGATGTTCCATAGCAAGGAAATGCTAATGCACCTTTTTTTCAGTACCCTTATGCCATTGCTCAAGCCACAAACATGCATGAAGACCTTTCTCAAATGCGACAAAATGAACTTGAGTACCTTCGGGTGGGGTTATTATCCCATTTCTAACCGGGATAAATACATCTCCTTTCAATGCACTCTTTAATACTTTAAAGTACGTGATCTTGAATCAAATTCAGTAATCCACAATTTACTTTTGTTCGCAATCAAGACACGATTCTGTTCCCACAATTGTCTTGTCGATGTTCTCAACCATTAGCAGCATGACACATTGTGGTGTAGTCCACAAATATCCGCATGGCTTCACACTAACCAACCAATACCAGCGCAACACACGATGACATCAAGCTCACTCTTTCCAGCAGTTCACCCTCCTTTACAATTTCTCTCACACATACTCTTCACGCAAACCTAATGCAAAAATTGTGATCCAAAAATCAACAACCTATCTTCTATCTATAGGATAGGGTTACCAGAACACTTCAAAGCAGTACGGAGTTACAATGTCCAACTATGCCTTGACAATTGCACAACAAATGAGACTTGACCAGCAATTTTCACTCTGGTTAATACAGTTCCTGCAGGCACCCCCAGAATTCACTTAATATAAACCAACCCACATTCACTCAAAGAATACTTTTTTTTATCATAACATCAAAATTCATTGTATTAAAAATGAATGCAAATCGTGATGCCTATTACAAATAAAGCAGATCATAAGTGTAAGATCAGTTTTAGAGATCATACAGATCACCCCTAAAATAGAATTACTGGTGAATAACCTAAACACAAATCCTGAATATTAAATCCCGCAAACCTTCCAGTTAGCCCACATTTTATGATATTGCTTACCCACCCGATCTGCTTTGTATAGACATTTTCATGTCCTATAACCCTCCCCATCTTTTGATGCCACTGAGCCATAATAGGTACCACTCTTGATTTCTAGTTTGCCAAAATTAAAGACTTTGCTTCCAAGGTGGCTATAAAGCAGCATTGAACCAGTGCAGCGGGGAGCTTATCTGCTATGAATAAAACACCAAACAGAGCTCCCAGCAGATCAGGGTCAACTACCTGGCCTGACCAGGGCTCTGTCTCCTTGAACATGCTGACCCTGAATCCATGCAGTTTCGAGCATAGGAAAATCACATGGAGCTAATTGCCAGAATCAGATTCTCACCTAAAACAGCTACCGTTAACATCTTCAAACATGAGGCTGATTTTTGCCGGCATATAATATAGCATCCATTTACCAAAAAAGGTCATGCGTTGAACGTTTGCAGCTCAGATAGCTTTCCCTGTGGTCTGATTATAAAGTTTCCATTTTGCTCGCGTTACCACCCTGCCAGTAATCTGTGTTATTTTATTCAGGTGATCCGAGACAATGTTTTCCTCCAAGTTTGTAGTCAAAACTCTGTACCAATTTCCTATGACTGATGAATGAGATATAGAAAAAGCTTGCAATATCTTACCAGCTGTTTCCGAGACTTTTTCCAGATGGCCCTCACATACGTGTTGTTTCTGAATAAAACCAAAACACAGATTAGAGGGCATTGCACTGTTCTCTTCGGAATGTTCTTGCCGGGTAACCAAACGATTATTCAGACAGAAGTCCTCCAGCCATGCGTAGTCAAGCATTTCCCATCTACTGATTGTGGCCTGACTCAAGTGTAGGTCAAAGCTTGAGCTAATGCTTGAGCTTTACCTTTGGGTGAAAATAGGGTACTTTAAACCAAAGCCAAATAGTGTTGAATCATGCTACTACCATTTGAGGTGACTTATACCTAGGTCTTTTTGGAATTCTAGGGATCTGTCTGAAAGAAACTGGGTTCACCCCTACTGTTTTCAGCATTTTGTTTAAGTAAAATTTACTTTAGCCGAGCATATTTCTCAGAGATGATGTTAACCAATTTAGAAAAGCTGTGTCAAAGTAGTTCTTAAAACACGGCAAGGGAAAGCCCACCCTCTTTCTGAGCCAACTGTACATTCAAAAGCTTGACTCTTGGATGTTTCTTTTACCAAGTAAATGTATGAATATCTGTCTTGACTGTTTCAAAGAAGGAGTTTGGGATCTTTATCATGATTTTAGTGAAGGCGAAAAAGAAAAGCGGGCAAAGATTGATCTATACCGACGTTACTCAAAGTACGGCCCCACGGACCTTCCTTGGCGGCCCGCGGACACGTACAGGAAACGCCATATAATAATGGCCGCAGTATATAAACATAGAAGAGGGCCGCGGGAGCATGCGCAATCGTGGCTTCTTTGCGCATGCTCCCGCGGCCCTCCTCTATGTTTACCTACGGTGGCCATTATTTATGGCGTGACGATCCTGGAAACCAAAGCCCCATAAAAGTCAGCGCTTGCAGCTAACTTTTACGGGGCTTTTTCGTCTGCTTCCTGTCACCGGCTCCACGTCTGCTGCCCGCCTGCCTGCCTGCCGTCCTACATTTGTGGCATCTTTAAAGTGCTTTATTGGGGCAGGTAAGGCTCTTTGGTTATTTATTTATTTGTTTTTAATGTAGTGTGTGTGTTACTGGGGTAGGGGTGAGAGCAGATGGCGCTGTGTGTGTGCGCTGTGTGTGTGTTACTGGGGTAGGGGTGAGAGCAGATTGCGCTGTGTGTGTGTGCTACTGGGGTAGGGGTGAGAGCAGATGGCGCTGTGTGTGTGCGCTGTGTGTGTGTTACTGGGGTAGGGGTGAGAGCAGATGGCGCTGTGTGTGTGCGCTGTGTGTGTGTTACTGGGGTAGGGGTGAGAGCAGATGGCGCTGTGTGTGCGTGCTGTGTGTGTGTTACTGGGGTAGGGGTGAGAGCAGATTGCGCTGTGTGTGTGCGCTGTGTGTGTGTGTTACTGGGGTAGGGGGGAGAGCAGATGGCGCTGTGTGTGTGCGCTATGTGTGTGATACTGGGGTAGGGGTGAGAGCAGATGGCGCTGTGTGCAGTGGCGTAGCGTGGAGGGTGCAGGGGGGGCCGGCCGCACCGGGCGCAACATTTGGGGTGGGCGCTCTCGCACTCGCGAGTGCTAAAATCCACGGGTTAGGGGACGCAAATTACTTGCCTTGCCCCGGGTGCTGACAACCCACGCTACGCCACTGGCTGTGTGTGTTATTGGGGTAGGGGTGAGATCAGATGGCGCTGTGTGTGATACTGGGGTAGGGGTGAGAGCAGATGGCGCTATGTGCAGATGGCGCTGTGTGTGTATGGCGCTGTGTGTGTTACTGGGGTAGGGGTGAGAGCAGAAAAAGGGGGCGGTGGTTGTGCCCCCTATAAGCCCCGCCCCCCCACCCCCGCTGTCACTTCAGGGCGGCCCTCGGGTGCAAACCATACTGCAATTTTGGCCCCCGAGAAAAAGTTTGTGAGTACCCATGATCTATACTAAGAAAAAACACCAAATATTTGTTAACAGAAGGCTGTCCCACTGCTGAAGCAAGGTCCGTGATTTATCTATTAAGGATTTATAGTTAAGATTATAAAGATCAGCATAATCTGATGTGACTCGAACCCCTAAATATCTGATTGGGCGCCTGGCTTGAAACGAAGCTGCCATAACTGCGGGAAGGACCTCCGCGGAGTACCCGAACAGCCGAGCTTCAGGCTTAGCCAGATTGATTTTATATCCCCATAAAGCTGTAAATTCTTCAATTTTATCTGGAGCGTACTGAATATTCACCTTATCAGTTGACAAATAGAGTACAATATAATCTGCATAGAGCTTAAGCTGGGGGGCACCTGCTAAAGGGGGGCAAATAGATTGGTCCTGACCTATAGCACAAGCCATAGACTCGATGAAAGGCTCAAATAAAATTGGGGACATTGGGCATCCCTGCCGAGTTCTGCGCTTGACCACTAAATCCCCTGCCAAAAAGTTGTTTATAAATATTGAAGCCTTGACCCGGTAATACAAAGTGCTTAACAAGCTCACCAATTTATTGGGGATCACAATTTTGTGTCTCTTGTAAAAATATTATATCAGCTTTGAAAGCCCTAAACCAAGCCAGCAAGCCTTGCGATTTTACCCTGTTATTTAAGCCATTCGCATTGCATGACACAATTCTCACTGTATAGCTAGACATTGCCAAATATATCTCACCCATCTGTTTGCTGCCAATTTTCCAATTACCACAACCCATTTACCACCCGGCTTGGTAAACCGTTGAACCCTGGATCCGGACCCATCATGAGCTCCCTCCACACCTTCCTCCACACTTCCCATCCCCTGCCTTCCTGAACAGCAGTGCCCTAACCCTTCATCCCCCTTCCCCTTTGCTTGGTGCATCGATATGGTACCCTCTGAGGCAGTCTGAGGCACCTGTTAAAAGAAAATATCAAATTAGCACCAGAAAACACATTCCTCAGAAAGAGGTATGAACGCCATATTACGTTCCTCTCCATCCTTACAAAAACCCAGCAGGGTAGCCTTCCTTATCGGCCCAAATAAACATTTTGACATATCCTTCCCCCTTATCCTTCCTAGTTCCCCTGTAGAGCGCGTGTCTCCCAAGGCAGAATCTAACATTTCACCTCCCCTCTCCTCGTTGTTTCACCCTGACTGCTTATTGTGCATAACAGTTCCTGTGCTTGCTGTACTGAATGCAACATCTTAAAATACACCTTGTAGAGAGCCTTCAACTTTGCTTGCTGTATGATACCAGCCGAGCCCCCGCTTGCTGAAAGCTGTTAATCAAAGTCCTAAACTCCTTCCTGTGACGTGCTGCCATAGCTGACATATCCGAAACATTTTGAAAGAGAAATTGCCTGGTATCTTATAGGATTTTTCTTTGATTGCCTTAGATAAAATCAATTCTTTTATTCGATAGCCACCAAAATTCACCAATATCGTGCCTTTATAGTTTGTGTTTGACGATTGCATATTAGGAACGCTGTGTGCATGTGTGATAGTTAAATCCAGTTTCTGTGTCTCAGCATCTGGGTACACACATTTTTTCACTAGGTCAGAGATGAGCTTGATTACTGTTTGCTCATTTTCATGCCCTACCGGGCCCCGATAAATCTCAGATTGGTGCGGTGAGACCTATTCTCTGCGCCGTCAATCTTCACCTGCAACTCTGTTAGTTCAGCTTGGAGTTTCCCCCTGGTGTAGTCCTGCTGTTCTCTAACATCTTCTCAATCTGATACTCGCTGTTCAACACAAGATATCCGCGTGGCAAATTCTGCATATTTTGATTAATGACATTATGGTGTTGCTCGGTTCCTTTATTTGCCTCTTCCTGCTTACCTACTCCAGGATCTGAACGAGAAGTGCTTCTCCATTGGTTGCCCCACTTCCTTCTGCCTCACATCTCTTGGCCGCAATTCAGTTTGTGTTACATCTGGCTGATGTGCTAAATCCACCATAACCTCCTGGGTCCTGGGGCTATTGAGGTGTAAGTCTACGTGAACCTTCCGCTGCCTGGAGTCTGCTGGTCTGGGCTCGCCGGGACAATCTGCAGGGGGAAAGCACTACTTCCCATTTTTTGAGCGGCTGATATGCCCTTCCTCTGTTGTGGAGCCGCAAAGTTGGCAGCCACATTTGCAAATGGGCTGTCTTTCCAGGAATCCTTTGACCCAGTCCCCGCGAATAAGAGCTACATCTGTCCCTTCATTACCTCTTTAGGTGCTCACTCAAGGAATACTATTGGCACTGCCAACCTCATCTCACGATAAGCACCTCACACTTCAGACAATAAATTAACCAAATGCCTTCTACACTTGTGCTTTATCCCGGGGTCTTAGGCCACGGCGGACCGGTTCAACAACAACTGCTTCTGAGCATTAAGTGTCACAAACACAGAAGTGCAGAAACTCTCCAAAACACCTCACAACATCAGAGTTTACCGCAAACTTTAGCCAAATCAATACAAGCACAAACCCTATTAATACTCACATATCTGCTGCAAAAACAAAGCTGGATATTCATCAATCTTCAGAACAACCATGGGACAAATCATTTTTGGGATGGGCAATTCGCAGGACAAACGTTTTAGGGGTCTCTAACACTATGCCTAACTATGTTCCCCCCTTGTGGAAGAGACCATCCTCTGCTACCAGGTTTGGTCAAGTATTTCTTTCCTAAGGTTATGCATTAAACAAGGTCAATAAATCATTTCACCCAGCATGAAAGGGTGGAGAAAGACTTCAATCAGTATCCCTTCAAACAACACAATTTAAAATGACAGTATGACCCATTTGGCCACACAAAGAAAACTCCAGTCTAAAATAAATTTAAAGGATTTTATTACAAGCTTGGATTCAAAGTCATGTAGACAACTCCCAAAACAAAGTTATAAAGATACAAGATTTCCATGAGTTGACCAAGGCAACAAAAAAGATTCAAACAAACTAACACCCAAAGGACTAAATATTTGACAAAAAAATACAAAACAGCAAGATGATCTGATTTATAGAAAACAAGCGCTGTTCAGTTTTTTAAAGCATTGATATACTTTAAACATCTAAGCTTAGCTTGGAAAGGGAAAACCATACAGATTAGCAAGCCAAAAGTTAACATGTGCTGGACAAAAAGTAAAAAGAAAAAGGACAAAAAGAATTTGGAAAAATGACATCTGGGGCAAAAGGTGACTGACCAAGTTTGGCAAAAAGTAAATTAAAGGGGAAGGAGTCAGCATGTCAGAGTCTCGGTCAAGAGTCTTCTTCTTGGGTCAGGGGAAACATTTCGAAGTCTCAGCAAAACATTAGAAATGAAGGGTAAGGGTCCAAGGGGATCCAGAAAGAAGGGAGAATGAAGCAGACTGACCATCCTCCAAATAGAGAACGGCATATTAAAGGCCAAAGTGCAAGATGATTCGCTCATCCATCACTCCACATGACTCTGAAGGTGTGATTGTCCAATGAAAGTTCATCATCAATCAATCAGTCAATCAATCAGGTAATTTATAAAGTGTGCTACTCACCCATCAGGGTCTCAAGGCGCTGGGGGGGAGCTACTGATCGAATAGCCATGTCTTGAGGCGTTTCCTGAATTTTGGGAGGTCCTGGGTCTGGCGTAGGTGGAGCGGTAGGGAGTTCCAGGTCTTGGCGGCGAGGTGAGAGAAGGATCTTCCTCCGGCGGTGGTGCGGCAGGTGCGGGGGACAGAGGCGAGGCTGGCGGAGCGTAGCAGGCGGGTGGGAGTATGTAAGGTGAGTCTGTCGTTGAGGGAGGCCGGACCTGTGTTGTGGAGAGCTTTGTGTGCGTGGGTGAGGAGTTTGAAGATGATCCTCTCCGATACGGGTAGCCAGTGTAGGTCTCTGAGGTGGGCAGAGATGTGGTCGCGGCGCGGGACGTCGAAGATGAGGCGGGCGGAAGCATTTTGGAAACGTTGCATTTTGGTTTGTAGTTTGACCGTAGTTCCTGCATAGAGTGCGTTTCTGTAGTCCAGTCGGCTGCTGATCAGGGCGTGGGTGACTATTTTTCTGGTTTCAACTGGAATCCATTTGAAAATCCTGCGGAGCATGCAGAGGGTGTTGTAGCAGGAAGAGGAGATTGCGTTGACCTGCTGAGTCATGCTGAGTGCTGAGTCCAGGATGATTCCCAGGTTTCGTGCTTGAGTTGTGGGTGTGGGTGCGGCTCTTAGGGAGGTAGGCCACCAGGAGTCGTTCCAGGCGAAGGGGTTGCTGCCGAAGATGAGGATCTCTGTTTTGTCGGTGTTTAGCTTGAGGCGGCTTGATTCCATCCAGTTGGCGATGGCGTATAGTCCATTGTGGAGGTTGTTTTTAGCGGTTGTAGGGTCTTTCGTGAGGGAGATGATCAGCTGGGTGTCGTCTGCGTAGGAAACTATGTTGATGTGGTGAGTTTGTGCGATGTTGGCGAGAGGGGCCATGTAAACGTTGAAAAGCACTGGGCTGAGAGAGGATCCCTGGGGGACTTCACAGATGGTCTTGGAGGATTCGGACAGGTAAGGTGGAAGGTGGACTCTCTGGGTTCTGCCGGAGAGGAATGAAGAGATCCAATCGAGGGCCAACCCGCGGATCCCGGCGTTGTGGAGGCGTGTTCGAAGAGTGTGGTGACAAACGGTGTCGGAGGCTGCGGAGAGGTCCAGGAGGATGAGCGCTGCAGTTTCGCCTTCGACGAGCATGGTCCTGATGTCATCTGTAGCAGCGATGAGTGCGGTCTCAGTGCTGTGGTTGTTGCGGAATCCTGATTGGGAGGTATCGAGCGCTTTGTTGTCTTCCAGGAAGCGGGATAGTTGGCTGTTCATGATTTTCTCAAAAACCTTTGCTGGGAAGGGGAGGAGGGAGATGGGCTGGTAGTTCTTGGGGTCATCTGGGTCTGCCTCGGGTTTCTTCAGCAGAGCGTTGACATCAGCGTGTTTCCAGCTCACCAGTAAGGTGGCTGTCTCGAAGGAGCTATTGATGATGGCGCGGAGGTGGGGGGCGATGATGTCGCTGGCTTTGTTGAGGATCTGGTGTGGGCAAGGGTCTGAGGGTGAGCCTGAGTGGATGGAGGCCATGATGTTGATGGTGTCTTCATTGTTGACGTGGGTCTAGGTGCATAGGAGGTTGTTGTCGCTTGGTGCGTTGGGATTGTGGCTGTCTATGTTTGGCTGGTGGGTCTGGGGGTTGGAGCTGTTGTGGATGTCTTCGATCTTTTGACAGAAATAAGTGGCGAGGGAGTTGCAGAGCTCCTCTGATGGCGGGGGTTCGCAGGAGCAGGCCCTGGTGTTGGAGAGCTCTTTGATGATGCCGAAGAGCTCTTTGTTGTTGTGAGCGTAGGTGTCTATGTGGCTTTTGTAGTAAGTTCTTTTGGTGGTGCGGATCAGCTGGTGATGTTTGCGGATAGCAGTCTTGAGGGTGATGTGTTTGGATTTGGTAGGTTCAAGGCGCCAGGTCTTCTCCATTTTTCACCATTCCCATTTGGAGGCCTGTAGGTCGGGGTGAACCAGCTGGCCTTGGTTCTGTGGTGGGTGTCTGAGGGTTGTTTGAGCAGCGCAAGGGTGTTGGCGCAGTTGTCTAACCATTGGTGCAGGTTGGTGGCGGCTGAGTTGGGGTCCCGGGTCCTAGGAGGTGGTGCCTGGGCGAGGGTGGAGATCAGCTGTTCTGTCAAGATTTTGTTCCAGTGGCAGCAGGGGGTTGAGAGGTGTGGTGGTGCATGATCGGCTTCTGGAAGGAGAAATGAATGCAGCGATGGTCGGTCCAGTGGAGTTTGGTGGCGTGGGTGAAGGAGACGTGGTTGCTGGCTTAGAAGATGGGGTCGAGTGTGAGTCCTGCGGTGTGGGTGGGCGATGTGACGAGTTGCTTAAAGCCGAGGTTGGCGAGGTTGTTGAGTAGGTTGGTGGTGTTGATATCGTTGTTGTTTTCCAAGTGAAAGTTCAGGTCACTGAGGAGGATGTAGTCAGTTGAGGCGAGTGCTTGGGCACTGATGATGTCGGCGATGGCATAGCATAAGTGAGATTGGGGGCCTAGGGATCTGTAGACCAATGTTCCTCTGAGGGTGGTGTTGGCGTTGACGTGGATTTTGAAATGGAGGTGCTCGGCAGAGTTGAGTGTGTCGTGGGTGCTGGTTGAGACTCTGATGGTGCTCTTGTGGACTATGGTGATTTCTCCTCCTGGTTTGTTGGTGTGGTCTCTTCTTGTGATTCTGTAGCCTTCAGGTATGGCTATGGCTATGTCTGGTTCCGAGGCCGAGTTCATCCAGGTTTCGGTGAGAAATGCGACGTCGGGAGATGATGAGGTCAGTAGGTCCCAGAGTTCGATTGCTTGTTTGTGGACGGAGCGGGTGTTGAGGAGAATGCAACTGAGGTGGTTGTCTGTGGGTCTGTGGAGGTGCTGGCGGTGTTTCATAGTTAGGGTGCAGGTGTAGCTGCAGGCTCTGCAGGAGAAGGGTCCTTTGGTGTGCTTCAGCGTGGACTGGAAGCAGACGGAGGAGCCTCCTGGATTGAGGGCGTGGAGGTCACTGGCTGTGTAGCGGCGTCTGGTGGTGCGGGGGCCCTGTGGGCCAGGTAGATTGGTGTTGGGCACGGTTCAGGCACGGACGGGCACAGACGGGCTTGCCTCTGGTGCACGGCCGCACAGCGGATAGCAGTCTTGAGGGCGATGTGTTTGGATTTGGTAGGTTCAAGGCTCCAGGTCTTCTCCATTTTTCAGCATTCCCATTTGGAGGCCTGTAGGTCGGGGTGAACCAGCTGGCCTTGGTTCTGTGGTGGGTGTCTGAGGGTTGTTTGAGCAGCGCAAGGGTGTTGGCGCAGTTGTCTAACCATTGGTGCAGGTTGGTGGCGGCTGAGTTGGGGTCCCGGGTCCTAGGAAGTGGTGCCTGGGCGAGGGTGGAGATCAGCTGTTCTGTCAAGATTTTGTTCCAGTGGCAGCAGGGGGTTGAGAGGTGTGGTGGTGCGTGATCGGCTTCTGGAAGGAGAAATGAATGCAGCGATGGTCGGTCCAGTGGAGTTTGGTGGCGTGGGTGAAGGAGACGTGGTTGCTGGCTTAGAAGATGGGGTCGAGTTTGAGTCCTGCGGTGTGGGTGGGCGATGTGACGAGTTGCTTAAAGCCGAGGTTGGCGAGGTTGTTGAGTAGGTTGGTGGTGTTGATATCGTTGTTGTTTTCCAAGTGAAAGTTCAGGTCACTGAGGAGGATGTAGTCAGTTGAGGCGAGTGCTTGGGCACTTATGATGTCGGCGATGGCATAGCATAAGTGAGATTGGGGGCCTAGGGATCTGTAGACCATCGTTCCTCTGAGGGTGGTGTTGGCGTTGACGTGGATTTTGAAATGGAGGTGCTCGGCAGAGTTGAGTGTGTCGTGGGTGCTGGTTGAGACTCTGATGGCGCTCTTGTGGACTATGGTGATTTCTCCTCCTGGTTTGTTGGTGTGGTCTCTTCTTGTGATTCTGTAGCCTTCAGGTATGGCCTTGGCTATGTTTGGTTCCGAGGCCGAGTTCATCCAGGTTTCGGTGAGAAATGCGACGTCGGGAGATGATGAGGTCAGTAGGTCCCAGAGTTCGATTGCTTGTTTGTGGACGGAGCGGGTGTTGAGGAGAATGCAGCTGAGGTGGTTGTCTGTGGGTCTGTGGAGGTGCTGGCGGTGTTTCATAGTTAGGGTGCAGGTGTAGCTGCAGGCTCTGCAGGAGAAGGGTCCTTTGGTGTGCTTCGGCGTGGACTGGAAGCAGACGGAGGAGCCTCCTGGATTGAGGGCGTGGAGGTCACTGGCTGTGTAGCGGCGTCTGGTGGTGCGGGGGCCCTGTGGGCCAGGTGGATTGGTGTTGAGCACGGTCCAGACACGGACGGGCACAGACAGGCTTGCCTCTGGTGCACGGCCGCACAGCGGCCGCCATTAAGAAGGGGAGGTGGGAGGGAGGAGCAGCTGGGAGGTTGGAGGGAAGAGCAAATGGGGGCACGAGAGGGGCAGGGCCGCAGGGACGCAGCAGCAGGAAGGCAGAGAGGCAGAAACGGCTCAAGGAGATCCGGCATTGGAGCGCGGGGGGCACGGAGCGAAACTGCAACACCAGGAAGGATTCTTAAGTCCATCATGAGGAAAACATCCATCTTGGCTCATCCGTGTTGGGTGAAACAATTGTATAGAATTCATTTCCACAGTTCCTCAATGTACTGGGCTCAAAGTTAGTTTAAGACAATGTGGCATCTATTACCAAGCTACCATTTTATGGGAATGAAGTCTGGAAGAAAGCCATGCTAGCAAGAATGACTAAACGTTTTTCTACACAGTCACAAAATAGGGCCAAGCAGTCTCACTTAGGCTAAATAAAGTGAGTTAAAATACCACATTCATTTATATCTAGCAAGGCACATATAGCAGTCAAACTTATGAATTCATCATTAATAAGCTTTGTCAGGGTTTTTGTTAAAGTAGATTTAAAATTAAATAACTATACTAATACTTTGCTTTAACTATGGTGCAGAACTGCATTTTCGAATTTTGCATGTAACATTTAAAACATTTCTCTTCAGAAATATATTGTCATTTTAGTGCGCTCTATTAAATAACATCATAAAGAATTACATAGAATTGAATTTATTGGTTATACAGGGAGTTTTATGGCTATACCACAACACTATAGTTCAGTACTCTACAGGGAATGCACATTAAACTATGTTTTCAGTGCACCTCTTTACAATAAATCTATTAGTACTTCAATTAACAAAATGCAAAGATTGTCACATATAGATGACCACTGTGATGTCAAAAGTAGCAATAGCATTTCTGCTACATCAGTATGCGGAGCTATCTCTAATAGAGAAATTGTGGCTGGTGTTCCTTCAGGAAAAGAGCATCCTCTTTCTAATGTCTTCTAAGTTTCAAGCTTCTGAGTCACTGCTCCTGTGGGAAGGTTGTGTTGAAAGCGATTCCATTAGTACATACCGTTCTCGGCCTCTTATAGCTTGAGAGTTAGAAGTGTTCCTCAACCCAGCCCCATGCCTACTCAGGTGTTTCGAAGAAGTGAGTTTTGTTGAGTTGATGAATTTCAGATTTCCTGAAACCATCATATATATATGTATTCCTCCACGACCTGCAGGTCCTCAGGCTACATCCACCAAGCGGGCGGTGCACGGCCATAGGTGCAGGACCCCGTTATAGAAATCCACAACTCCACACTGTCGTTAACACAGTCATGAAGAGCTGGCACTCCAAAACTATAGAATGCACTATGTTTTTAATTTGGCTGACGCGTTTCAACAACAACGGTCTTAGTCACAGCCAAACTTACTGATTTTGTGCCCTCCTTCCCATAAAAATAAAAAGTGTTTGTTTCACATGTATAGAAGACAGACTTATTTGGTCATTAAGACATTGGCGGTCATTTCCGAAGACCGCTGTGGTGACGGCCACCAACAGACCACCGAGGAGGCGGATATCCGCTTGCCAGATTATAACACACAAACACAAACCTGACAAAACCAGTCACAACAACAATTCCGCCAGACCCAACGGAGGTGAAAAACTGACGGAAAACCTCAACCCTCCCCACTACGCCGAATACACCGCCCTCCAAATTATGGACAACGAAAGACCACAGCGGACACTCAACGGCAGTCATCCATTGGCGGTGCACACCGCCTCAGTAGAATTGGACACCCAACAGAAGCCAGCATTGGCCAGATTGAAAAACTCACACCTGACACATATAAACACAACGTACACACCCACCAACCGCACAATAAAACACACCCCTACACAACCTACAATCCTTTGCAAACACAAAAAACTAACTACACCTTGGCAGCAAAAAGATAATACAAGAACTGCACACACAAACCACAGCAACATGTTTGCTGTTCACGCATCACACACAGCACACCGTACCCCAACACCTATCACACTCCGCACAACACACACACTACATACACCACACAATAGGCATGTCCCCACAGAAGAATCCCCATTTCACAGATGATGAGTTGCGGGTGATGGTGGAGGAAATCGTCAGGGTAGAGCCATAGCTGCTCGGTGCACAGGTCCATCGGGTATCCATTGCCAGGAAGATGGAGCTATGGTGGAGGATCGTGGACAGGGTGAACTCCGTAGGAACATATCCACGCACAAGGGACAACATTCAAAAGAGGTGGAACGACCTAAGGGGGAAGGTGCATGCAGTGGCCTCCGGGCACCAAGTTGCCATAATGAAGAGTGGTGGTGGATGTCATGTCATGCCCTCACCCTGACTCCCTTCACCCCACTCCATTCCATACAGTGAACCACCCCCCTAACTACCCTCAATTGTG